>NC_140583.1:977511508-978711508 GCF_964204655.1 Triturus cristatus
TATGCTCCGACCTAGCGCTCCATATCCTAGAGTGCCATGGCTGGGTGTATGTGTCAGAATGAGTGATCTAACTCTCCAGCTACCGTGGGCATATTTCACCTGGGAGCCATTTTTGGTGTAGAGCTGGGCCATTTTCTTCTCAGAAGGTAAACAGGATTCTTATTCAGGACCAGAGGAGAGGATTAAAAATACGCTCTTTGCTGCAATATTAACAGCAGCCATTTTCAGACCATATTAAAAAAAACTACCATTCCCATGAAACATTGGGAATAAGGTAAAGACCACAACAGTTCAAGCCAATAGGCAAACATCCAAAGAAACAGCCAATAAGGACCCCACATGTTGCCATATAGCCCATCATCAGAGTCCCACAGTCCTCTTTCTTCGCTGCTTGCAGCAGAGTTAAGTGCCCTTTCCTTGCCTCTGCGCTTGGTTTAGCTTTGCCTTGCATGATTGCGATTAATGCTATTGTGCTCTTTTTTTGGCTTTTGCTCTGCTTTGTGTTGTTTCCCTTTTAGGTCAACACGCTGTAGTACCGCTCTGCGCTCTCTTCACAGCTGAATTATGGTGTATTTGCCCACTTTTTCTCTGGCTGGCCTGGCCTCCTGTCACAGTTCTGACGGCCCGTGACAGATTAAGTGGTTTTCAAAGGCAAGACGCGCAGGGACACTACCTCCAAGGCTTGTTCCCCTTCAGATTTAAAGCACCAGAGGCTTAGAACCGCAGCATTGAGGCATTGCCCAACTAAACTTTGTTTGGCTGTCTCCCTCCCTTCTGATAGCAGTATTGCGTCTGTCTGGCCCTCCTAGGGAGTGTCTTAACTAATTTATCTAGAGCTTAGTTTGGTCATCACTTCCCCTCCTGCAAGCACTATGGAGGCTTTTGAAGACTCACAGGGGACCCCCTTGAATACCATTTGATTGCTTTTACGAGGTCATGGATACCTTAATCTATAGATCAGTAGTGGAGGCCATGGAGCAGAGGCTCTCCCAGCTGCTAACGCATGAATGTGCCAGGTTAGCAAGTTAGGCTACCCCACCCACTGGGATCCAAGCCCCTGTCCAACCTTCTGATGGGGATGAATCTGCAAACAAGAGGGGTGGACAAGGATGCCTTTGACCACCTCAAGCATGCCTTTCCGATTGAGGACCCTCCCCCATCCATCTCCTGGGAATCCCCTGGACACAGGCAGCTCCGCCACCCCCCCCCCCCCCCCCCCCACACCCTCCAATTCTCCAGAACCAGATGATACTCATGGGAATACAGAGGATGAACAGAGACCATCAAAACCATTGCTCCCTTCTTCCCCCCCACCTCACTGAACCCCCTACTCTGACCCATGGGACTGGCTGATTGGATCCAGATGACATCATTCATCCCAGGTCAGCAGAGTGGGTCCCATCTGAGAAGATTGCCTCATATGTGGCAGCATGCATCCAGAAACCTCTGGTGAAGTAGGCTCATAGCCACCTTTGTGTGGAGTGCCCCCGTCCCTATTTAGCGGGGAAGGTGTCTTTGACCCCAGAGCTTGATCCCACCTTCCTGGCCAAGTCTATAAAGGATCCCAAGAAGAGATGGATAGATCCTGGCGGTCGCGCCAGGATGAACTCCTGAATGCTCTTGGACCCTTGACAAAATATGACATGGCAGAAGATGCCAAAGTCTCTGGCGCCATCATCTCCCCAGAGGTACTTTCTGGATGGGCGCAACGCGCCATTATATTTCTTGGCGATGCAGATTGTTTTCTGTCAGCAGAGTGCAGACGTTCTTTTCTTATCAAAGTCGATCCGAAGCTGGGATTTGGCGGTTTTGGAGGTTGGCACAGTTGCCTCTTCGGAAAACCCTTTATAATGGAAGTGGGCAAATTTGTGAACATTTATGTTCCAAGATAATACCAAGTTGATCAAGTGGGTCTTACACTTTAAGGTTTTCCAGGGTGAGGTAGGGGCAGCTCATTCAGCAGTGGCTCATCACAATATGCTTGAGAGGCAAGGCTCCAAGTGCTGCATCTACCAAGACAACAGCTGTTACGCCACCTTGTACCCTACCTAGGGTCAGTGATTCAGGGGCAGAGGTAAAGGATCCAACTCTGCACCCAATTCCATTAAGTGTCATTCCTTTATCACTGAGGGTCAGAACCAACTGGCAGGTTTCGTTCATGCTTGGCGCTCTATTACCTCCGATGCTTGGTTCCTGCAAACCATTCAGGGGTTTCGGACAGAGTTCTACGATTCTCCCACACAGACCGTCCTTCCCAGAAAACGTGACATTTGTTCCGTTGGTCCCCCATCCACAGGCGTTCATCAGCAGTACATTTTTGGTCAACAAGGTCATTGGCAGTCAGCTGCCTGTCATAAATCTCAGAGTTCAACGAATGGCTCATATACCGCCATTTCAACATGGATGGTATCCATCTTTTCCGCGACCTCCTGCAGCCTTCTGATAGGATGGTACGGTTGGACCTAAAGCACGCCTACAAATCCATTCCAATTTTTTCCCCTCACAGGATGTTTCTTGAGCCAGTCTTGCACGACCAGGCATATGAGTTTTCTACCCTGTACTTCGGATTTTACTCGTCCCCGGGTGCTTTACAAACGAGTTGCGCAAACTCCCTGGCAAGGACTTATGTTTCCCAGAGACAGATCGCCTGTTTGGTGGGCTTGCTCGAGTCTTCAATTCAAGTGATCTTCCCGGGCCCCTGCATCATCAGGTCCTTCAACACTTGAAAACAACTTATTTGCAGAAGGGGCTCACATTCTCGCAAAAGGTGGGCCTCTCACAGGAAGAGAATGACTAAATGGGTTGATGGCTCACCCACACGGACACTTGGAATGGGGTGGGCGATTTTCAGCTCCGACCCGGATCTCGTGATCTAATCTGCCGCCAGCAGGTCTGGATGGGGCACCAGGTGCGAAGAGTTCTCCACGGGAGGCGTGTGGTCCCCTCCAAAACAGGCACTGCATATCAATTGTCTGGAGCTTTTGGCCGGCTCGTTCGTGGTCCAGTGTTGGACCATGGACAAGATAGTCATGCATTTTCTTCAAGATGTACAACATATTGGCCGTACTATATATATCGATCATTTTGGAGGCACATGTTCCAAGGAGTGGTCAGATGTAGCCTACAGCACCATATTTCATTAAAGAGCAAGTACTTACAGAGCTAGAAGAATCAAGGGGGTGACTGGCATTCCCATAATTTTCCGGATTCCATTCTCTGGAAGCTGCACCGGGAAATTTTAGCGTTCATTCAAAGCCATGATCACACGGGCTTCAGCCCAAATCAAGTGGCATGGAGACGAGGTGGTGATGGTCACCGACTCTGGAGGTTTCAAGTGTGGTTTTTGGTTCTTCTGCAACTTTCTTGGGATTTTCTAATCTGACTCCACCCTATTTCCGTCCCTTCCTCTGAATCGTATCAGGTTCCGCATTGAATGCTTCTGGAGGGGTCCCTGTCCTTGATGGCATTGCGATTACAGGGGAAGATGGTCTGTCCCGGGCCTTTCGTGAGAAGCTCGCCTTTAAAGCATGGGCCAGGAGTACAGTCGAGCACTACAAGTCAACTTGGATGTGAAAGACTGGTTGGTGTATATGACGGGGCTGTAATCCCGTGGTGGTAGATGTAGTTCAAGTGCTCAACTTTTTGGCTTCCTTGGCTTCCGAAGATTTAGATTATTGCTCTATTAATATCTTCTGGTCGGCCATCTCTGCTGGTCATGTTCTGGTTGACGGCTCTCCTGTTGGGGGGGGGGGGGGGGGGGGGCAGCCGTCTTCTCATGGAGGATTAGGTTGTATCTTCCTCTGGAACCTAGGAACTCTGCCCTTTGGGAAGTCAATCTTTATCCAGGCAAGAGCTATCTGCAAAACTAGCGATGCTGCTTTGTCTCGTCACATGCAGACGGGTGTCTGATGTTGGAGGCCTGGATATTACAGGCAGGACCTTCTGCCCCTCAGGCGTTTCCTTTACTATCAGCAGACTTAACAAATGCCGCACCAGGGTCATCTCTTATCCGGCCTTTCTAGATTTTCCGAAGCTATACATGGTGCAGTGCCTCAAGGCGTACGATGTGTCGGAAGAATTCCTGGCGCCGGGTTGGAGACAGCTTTTGATTGCGCTCTGGAGGCCACACAAGGCTGTCTCCTCTCCTACTATAGCCCGCTGGTTAAGGTGGGAGATGCAAGAGGCAGACAGATTTGAGAATTTTTGGGGTACATGCTGCCCTTGGAGCATTGGCTTCCGAGGCATTCAGTTTGGGTGTAAGATTGAAGGATATTATGAACGCGGCATACTGGTCATCTGATTCTACCATTAAAAGATTTTATTTTAAGCCCGTGCGCGATATGGCTCAGTTGGTAGTGGATAAACTTTGAACATGCATAATCCTTGCCTCCGGTTCTGACATACAATGAAAAGTTTCCTAGCTTTCGTGACAAACAAGTTGCTTACCTTCGATAACGCATTATCTGAGACCATCTAGATTCCGATTTCTTACCTTTGAATTTCCTAGGCGTCAGGCTGGATCTGGAAACTTTTGCTGAGCAATACCCCTTGCGTGCGACGTCGGGTGGCTCCATTAGGCTCCGCGTGACGGCGGCAGCGTCAGTTATGACGTCGCAGCGCCTATATAGTCACCACCCAGGCGCGCAGACATCAGTTATTTTCATTTTTTCCGTGCCAGAAGTGCAGAGACACGAAGTAACTGACGTAGTCATGTGCAAAACTAGGCCCTGAAAAGGTGAACCACCCTACTCCTACAATATCAGTCTGCAAAGCGGGGAGGCATGGGTGGGCTGTAAGGAATCTGCAGCTAGATAGAGTCCCTACCAGATAATGCATTACCAAAGGTAAGTAACTTGTTCATTTGGGGGCGCTAGGTGGCGCACAGCGGAATGGCTGCCTTCGGGTGAAGCTCCCGCAGCCCAGCGAAGAAATCCTTAATAATCCTTCCTGAAAGTCGCATTTGATAGCCCACGCGGGCCTGTGTGGGTGGACCAACATCCCCACCGCAGTTGGAGCGCTGTCTCATCCCTGGCGACCCGGAGATATCGGACTGCGAAGCCGCCACAAGTTGTGCCGGCTGTGGAGGACGTCTTGCTGGAGCTGTGTCCGGGAGGCTGCTGCGACGCGAGTCCGGTGCGTCTCACGTGGGTGACAGGCCCCACCTCCGGATCCACGGCTGCGGGCGGCGGCCCTGCGACGTGTCAGCTGGGGGCTCGCTGGGACCCGCGTTAGATCCCCCCGGCCGGGGGCAAGAGGACGGACTGGACTACGGCGTGATGCACAACAGGCGCGGGCGTTGGTGAGTGGCGCGCCCGGCTGAATCCCCGGCTGGGGTCGCCGCCTTCCCTGCCCGCGCCGGATCCTTACTGCGGCGCGGTGCCGTCCCGCTCGTACCGGCCTGCGCGGACCCCCCCCCCGGCTGCTGCCCTACTGCTAGCCCACTGGGGGCGATTACACGACCGCCGGAGGGACAGATCGGAAGAGGTGCGAGGCCCGGAGAGACTGTTACCTGCTGCGCTGACCGCTGACCCTCCTGCGCTGGGGCCTTCGAGGTGGTGCCTACGCTGGGGCCCCGACTTGGATCCTCTTTGCCCCCATATACCGGACTCTCTTCTGCTGACGCTCCGCGCGGAGCTCATCCCATTCACTCACGGAGAGTCGCTACTGGCCGTGGAGGTGTGCGGTGTGCTTGTGGGGTCGCGGTTGGCCCCGGGGAGGGCGGCTGGTCCCCAGCGAGATCCTGCGTGGCAGGTGGAGGGGGTTGCACGAGGTGCTGGTGGTTGAGCCAGTGACCTGCTACACGATCTGGCCGATCTCCCTCTTCCCTAGGCTGCCGCTCCCCCCCTCCTTGGCCGCTTGCCCCCGGGGCCCACCCGGGCGTCCCCCCTGATCCCGCCGCGGGTGGCCTGGTGGCGCCGCCATGGGGAAGCCGGACAGCCGACAGCCTCGCCTTACTTTTGAGTCCAAAAAGCAGACCAGGCCGCAGACGGAGGCTACTGCGGCGGGGTCGGAGCCGGTGGAGGCCCCGCCGGGGGATGATGTCAAGTCCATCTTGCTGGACATGCGACAAAGTCTTGCGACCATAGTCGACAAAATGGATTCCATGCAATCCCGCATGGACTCGATCGTACATAAGGTTGACAGCCATGGCGAACGCATCACGGAAACGGAGAGACGTATCTCAGACACCGAGGATCGCACAACGGAACTGTCCGCCGCTATGGCGCGCATGGACAAAATCCTCCATGTAATAGCAGCCAAAAACGAAGACTTGGAAGCGCGTAGTCGGAGGAACAATATCCGTATAATTGGCATACCAGAATCGACCCACACGGGCAAGATGGAGGACTATGTGGAGGGTCTCCTGCGCGAGGTGGTGGGCACGGACTCCCTATCCCCCCAGTTCATAGTGGAAAGGGCGCACAGATCTCTGGCCCTGAGGCCACCGCCGGGGGCTCCCCCTCGCCCTATTATAGCACGCCTGTTGAACTTCCGTGACCGAGATGTCGCGCTTCGGACGGCGAGGGAGAAGAAGAGCCTATCCTATGGCGGCAACGCCTTCACCATTTTTCCGGACTTCACCCCGGTGGTTCAGGAGGAGCGAAAGAAATTTGTCCAGGTCAAGCATAAACTACGCGCTGCACAAGTTGACTATGCGCTTCTTTACCCTGCCCGCCTGCGCATCACGCATCAAGGAAAACAAATCTTTTGCACTAAACCCCAACAGGTGGAGGAGTTTTTGAAACGACTCAAGAAACGTGACCAGGACTGCTCCTCACCGCTGGCATCAGACTGATGGGCCTGGAGTGTTGACCTGTCGATTTTGAGACTGAGGCCTGTCGGCTGGTAAGGCGGTGCGAATATCTGCTATCAAGGGACTTGATATAGTGACCCATGGGCCCGGCTTTACTCACTGTGAGGGGCTGATAGCGGGGTGTAGAAACTCTTTTTCTTGCACTAGACTCTCAGGAAATTATCGCCTCGCTGGGCACCCCCTCTTTGATCATGGGGTGAGCCCGGCCCAAGGGCGGGAAACTCTCTCCTGGATCGAGGGGTTTATTGTGTATTCACCTAGACTGTCCCCCCAAGGGTATTACCCGATTGACTTTAAGTTTTCATGTTGCTCCACTGTGGCCTTTGCTATGGACGGAGTTCGTTAGGGGGAGGGGGGGGGAGGGGGGCCGTCCAGATAGCATGTTTGGGATGCTGCTGTGGGAGGGGGGAGGGGGAGGGGGGGGGGGCGTTGGGGATTTGTACTGTTTGTTAAGTTTGTATGGGATGTGGCGCTGTTGGCATGGTCTACTACATACGGGTCGGGGGGTGGCGTTTGTACTATATTGCTGGTGTGAGTCTTTTGGTCTTCCATGAGTGATCCGCAAACACACAGGGTCTCTACTGGGCAGCTTAACTTTTTATCCTGGAATGTGAGGGGCTTGGGGGACCACAGGAAACGCAGGCACGTCCTAGCATACCTGGACAGGCATCACGTGGGTGTGGCCTTTCTTCAGGAGACGCACTTAGATCCCTCCAGGCCGGTGCTATTTGCCTCGCGCTGGGCGGTGCACCGTACCTTCTCCTCCTACTCCACCTACTCACGTGGGGTGGCCATCCTCATTAGGAAACATACCCCGTTTGTGCACATGGGCGAGCGTATAGACCGGGAGGGCAGGTATTGTATTGTTTGGGGGCGCATGGGCACGGATACGCTCACTTTAGCGTGCTATTATGGTCCTAACACTGATGATCCGTCTTGTCCTCAGGCGCTGTGGGGAGAGATTCTGCGTATCGGTTCCACCCACCTAGTGTGGGGGGGTGATTTTAACATAGCTGTTGACCCCGGGAGTGATAGGTCGAAACCGAACCCACACCACTACTCCCGCTCGCAAGCATATGTGCATGACCTTCTTACTGAGCGTCATCTATTAGACACGTGGCGCTCTAGGCACCCGGTGACAAGGGAGGGCACGCACTGGACTGCCACGCACTCCACGTGGGCGAGACTGGACTATATCCTGGTTTCACCGGGGCTTGCCCCCGCGATAGGCTGGGTAAAACACCTCGCTCGCACGTACTCCGATCACGCCCCGGTCCTGCTGAACTTTGTCATGACTGACCTCGCCGGGTCTCCAATGGCGTGGAGATTGCAGCCCACTGCCCTGCTGGATGACGTCTTCAGATCAGAAATAGCGCAGGAAATTGAGAGCTTCTTCCAACGCAACGGTGGCACGGTGGATAGTGTTGCCGTGGTGTGGGAGGCCTTTAAAGTCACGATTAGAGGACTGTGCATCTCTAAGGGGGTGGGGGTCCTCAAGGTTTTACGTAGCACCCTTCGTAAACTTGAAACTGACTTGAAAGACTTGGAGAGTGCCCCCACGTTTCATACTGATGCTGGGGCTCAAGCCCGCTTTCGGGAACTGCTGACAGAATATAAAGACACAGCGGACAGAGAGGTCCGATTCAGGGGGAAACACTTTCAAGCTCGTAGATACGGGGAGGGGGAGCGCCCGGGTAAATACCTCGCTTGGGCAATCCGACCGCCCCGCTTTAACAACCAAATCCTCGAGATTCAGGATGGATCGGGGGAGCTCCACAGAGACACCCGGTCTATTATGCAAACATTCGTCACTCATTATACTGACCTGTACTCCTCCGCTCACACGGCACCGCCGGAGCTGGCTCCCTATTTAGGGGAGACCACATTGGGATGGCTATCTGATAAGCAGAGGAAGTTCCTCATGGCACCGCTCGGGATTGACGAAATTCGTGAGGCCATCATGCAAATGGCCTCGGGGAAAGCCCCTGGCCTCGACGGGCTCCCGATCGAGTTTTATAAGTCATACATAGATATCCTTGCCCCGATCTTGAAAGAGGTGTTTGAGGAGGCCCACACGCTGGGAAAACTCCCCCCTACCATGAGAGAGGCATTGATTACTTCCCTTTTGAAGCCGGGTAAACCGGCGGCCTCCCCTGACTCCTACCGGCCTCTGTCCCTCCTTAACTGTGACGTAAAGATCCTCTCTAAAACTCTGGCTAACCGGCTGTCGCTCCTTATGCAGGGGCTAGTACTCCCGGATCAGTCGGGTTTCATACCGGGCAGGGCGACGTCGCACAACCTGCGCACGCTATTCGCCACTCTGCAGAACGTTGACCCCAGCCTCCAGATGGTGGCCGTCTTTTTGGACGCGACGAAAGCGTTCGACTCCCTGGAGTGGGATTACCTTGTGGCGGTGCTGACTAGTATGGGTTTCCCCCTAGTTTTCCTGGGCTGGATAGCTATCCTTTACGGTGGCCCCCGTGCCAGGGTATTGATCAACGGTAGGACGTCGGAGCCCTTTGGAATCGCCCGGGGGACCAGGCAGGGGTGCCCCTTATCCCCTCTCTTGTTCGCACTGGCGGTGGAGCCCCTTGCTTCGCGGTTGCGACAGCGTCATCAACATAGGGCGCTGATCTGCGAGCAGAGGCAGCTTCTGCTGTCGCTCTATGCAGATGATATAACTTTGTATGTGCGAGACCCCCAAAACAACCTGAACCCGCTACTCAGGGAATTCATCACGTATGGGGAAATGTCAGGCGTGCGAATCAATTGGGCCAAGTCTCAGATCCTCCATTTGACGGATGGGTGTCGGAGGTTCTCACTTGACTATCCCATAGAATGGTGTGAGTCTGACGTAAAATATCTAGGCGTCAGGATATCTCGCGACAGGGACGAACTGATGCGCTCTAACTATGGTACGGCACTGACACAGGTCTCCTCCTGCGTAGACCGCTGGATAGCGCTCCCCCTCTCGATGGCTGGACGTGCTGCCTTGATTAAGATGGTGGTGCTCCCCCGACTTTTGTATCTGTTCATGAACATTCCCTTCCCACCGGGTCGGCACTTTTTCATTCGACTGCGCTCGGAATTGATTCGGCTAGTTTGGGGCGGGAAGAGACCTCGGCTGAAGTGGGAGGTGATGACCTCCCCCTACTCCCGGGGGGGTTTGGACATACCGGACCTGGAGTTGTACTACTATTGCGCTCAAGCACACTATGCATATTACTGGTTCCACCCCATTGCATTTATGCCCCAACTCGCTGCGGAGGACTGGCTGGCGGCTCCCCTGCCTCTGCACGGTCTGCTGCATAGTACTCTCCCTTATAATACCTCGGACTATAATGCGTTGCAGGGAACGGTAAGGGCATGGCTGGAGATATCTAAGCGAGTTGCGAGCTCGTTCTTGTACTCGCCCCTTCTCCCCATTGCCTACCACCCGCAGCTGCCTCTCCTACAGGAAAGACTGTTTCAAGACTTGATCCACAAACTGGGGATTCAAAGGTGGGGTGATCTATTCTCGGCTGGGCGCTTTCGAGATCGGGAACACTTCTTTGATGGGTACGCGCCTACCCCCTTGGAGCTATTCACCTACATGAGACTGAGGCACGGCATGCGGTCCATATTACAGACATTCCCGGAGGAACCCGAAATCACTGACCCATTGCACAGAGTCTTACAGGCGTCCTCGCCCTCCCACCTGGTCTCCATACTATACCACACAATCCGATCTGACACTGCACTTGACGCCTCACGGGCTCGTGGGGAGTGGGAGCGGGAGTTGGGGCTAGAGCTGGGAGATGACAGGTGGTCATACTGTTGCATACAGACAGAGCAAATCTCTGCAAGCAGCAGACATCGTATCATACACTTTAAGTTCCTAAATCGTCTGTACTGCACACCGGTCACCAAACACAAATTCAAACTGCAAAACTCGGATAATTGCGAGAGATGTCATGCCCCACATGCGGACTTCCTGCACTTGTCCTGGGGTTGCCCCGCAATCCAGACCTACTGGACCCAAGTGTTCTCCGCTGTCTCCCAGATGGTGGACTTACTCCTTGAGCCCGACCCGGTGCAGGCCCTATTGGGGTATACCAAACACATTCCGCGGGCAAGCCGCAGGTTTGTCACGGCGGCGCTGTTGTTGGCGAAGCGGAGGATAGCGTGCCGTTGGGGGCGGGGGAGGGCTCCGAAATTTAAGGAATGGCTTAAAGACCTTGTCTACTGCCAAGAACAGATCCTGGCATACTCCGACCTGCTCCCGGCTCGATCCCGCCCCGCCGATATATGGGGCCCACTACAATGTTACCTACTGCAATATCCAGAGGCCCTGACCGGGGATGCCCCTCCCCCGGCCCTTGATGGCGCTGCTTCTGCTGCTCATGATTCACAAACTACGCAAGGGATCGGTTGAGCTGTTGCGGTGCTGTGGGGGCGGGAGTTCTTCCACGATTGCCAGGCTGGGATGATCGGGTTGCATATCTGTTACACGTGTCTTAAGGATTGCAGTCATGCCCTGGGAGAGGTATACTGTATGGGGAAGGTCCGCTGAAGAACCCCTCAGGACTACACTGTTCGCTTTTCTTGTGTGTGGCTCTGTTGCCGGTTTTTCCTGCCCAGGGTCCCTGTGCTAAGACTCATGATAATGTCTATTTTGCTGTTCCCGCCCCCCCCGGACATGCATTGGATATACTGATGTAATGATTCAGACCTTGAAATGCCACCGAAGTTTGATTATGATAACTGTGTGATTGTATTGTTTTGATGCAAAATCCAATAAATAAAGTTTAAAAAAAAAAAAAAAAAAGTAACTTGTTCATTTGACAGAGAGTGGGGGATGCAAGAGGCAGACAATGATTTGAGTATTTTTGGGGCACACAGGCCTTTAGTTTGGGTGCAAGATTTGATTCTAAAACATACAGTAGAAACTGCGGAATAATCAGATTTTTTTCCATAATAAAATAGAATTATAAATGACAAATAAGGACATTAATCCTGAGCAGGGATAGAATTTTAAGAATGAGGGTATACCAATGAGTTTTACCCTAACGACTAGTCATAGCATGCAGTAGGAACGAGCATACGACAAGCTGGACAGAATGGATCTGCTAAAAGAAGAAGAGTTTAGAATTAAACCATGTCAATTTCATCCGGCTCACACTCAGATCCAACGCCCCCAAAAATCTGTAAAGAAAGAACGAATTAACTCTACCAAGACCTACTAAAAATATGTAACTAATCCATAGCCAGAGGAACAGTTCCATTTACCTGGAAGGGAGCGCTGGTAACACCTCTATTGAAAAAACATCCAGCAGATGTCAAGAACCCTACAAACTACCACCCAATCTCCAAGAGTTCATACCCAGTCAAGATTGTCAAAAAATATGCCAGCAAAATATTAGCAGGCTTTTTAGAACACAATAATCTATTAGAACTAGAGCAAATGGGTTTTACACCAGTCCATGGCACAGAAACAGCACTAATCCTGGCAACAGATGAATTGAGGATTAGGTTTGACGGCGGTCATGATGAAGTCCTGATTCTGTTACATCTATCAGCTGCTTTTGATACCTTCAACCATCATATCCTTCTCTTTAGACTAAAAGAATAGGGGTAGTAGGCACTTTCTTAAATTGGGTTGCCGCTTACTTACCAGGGAGATGTCAAGCAATCTCTCCCCCCTCAACCATCCCCCACCCCAGGTCAGAATCAAAGAAATTTTACAAGGGGTGCCACAGGGATCTGCTTTACGCCCCATTCTTTTTAGTGTATACCTACACCCACTGCGGACCTTGATTAAATCATTTGGGCTGCATTTCAAAAACTATGCAGATGACACCCAATACTATCCCTAAATAATAAAGATTCGACTCGGCTAGAAAAAACTTCTCTCCTGCCCAACTGAGATGGCAAAGAGGCCCAGTAGGAACACACTAAAATTAAATAGAAGTAAGACAGTTTTTGTGTTGCTCCCCGGCAAAGTTCTGTATTAACTTCAGAGCTAATTCTGGCCTTGGACAAGTGATACAGATGTAATAGCCGGATCCGTTCGAAATCTAGGAGTTCAGATTGATGAGAAACTCTCTATGGAAGTTCATGTGAAACTGTAGCCGCTTGCTATGGACTCAAGAGAAATCCAAGACAAATTGTTACTCTGCTTCCACAACCAGCAAGAAAAATGGTAGTGCAGAGTACAATATTAGGCAGAGTTGTTTACTGCAACACCCTTTCGCAGGGCGTTCCCCGATTATCTGCTTAAAAGACTTCATGGGATACAAGTGATGGCTTTTAATTAGCACACTAGAAATCGAGATTGGACTCTGCATCAGGTTCTTTAAAAGAGCTCCATCAGCTCCCAATTAAAGAAAGAAGTATCTTCAAAGCCATGTGTATAGCCTATAAAGCAATAAGTGAAACGGGACCTATGTTCTTACAAACGAAATTCAGCAACTACAAACCTTTGAGGACTCTAAGCTCATCATCAGCAAACCTGGTCTGGTGCCTTGGTATAAGAAAACTAGGTTAGGCGGGAGAGTTTCCAAAGTCAAGGCAGAGCAATTATGGGATAAGTTGGGAATCTGTTGAGCTTTAGTAAGATCCTAAAAACGTGGCTCTTTAATAAATAAAGATAGGATACGGTTCTCCTGTGTGCAAGATACTTAGACTGGTTTACCCCCCCCCCCCCCAGTAGACTGGTGGTTTTGATAGCACCAGAATGCCGGTTAGCTGAATGCTGTGCTTTACAATATGATGATAATAACAATAATAATAAAGTCAAAATGGGAGACTTGCTCTAAGAGAGCTTTCCAACATAGAGGTTACATGTATAGTATTTAGACTTCACTGTATTAAAGATCATACATTTTTAGTTTTAAAGCTGTTGAGCTCTAACCCACGATCTTCACCACAAATATTGAAGTTATTTAGGTTCTGTTGTAGGCTTTTGAGAGATTTTGAAATCAGTGAGGTATCATCCACAAAAAGCACAGTGGGTACTCTTTCCTGCCACTTTTGGACAATCACAACCATTCCCAACCAACCACTGCAATACATTTATATATAATGAGAACAGAGTAGGGCCCAGGACACAACTCTGCCTCACATCAGCACGACCTTATATGTTGGTAAGTTGGCCCTGGTCCCCCAACTGACTAGCATCATATTTTTAATACAACCGAACATATGATTTACAATAAGTTTGAAGGGACACCCATCTTATCTAGTGGAGCTAGTTCAAATGCTGCATGCAGATCAACAAGGGCAACAAAATGCCTACCCTTGTTAACTGCTACTGTCTTACAGTAAATGCAATTAAAACAAAAGATCTGGTCAACCATACTAATACCACTTCTAAAACCTACTTGGAAGTCTGATAATGCATAGTTGTCCTTAATCCAATCTTACCTTCGGTAACGCCTTACCTGGTAGAGACGGGATCTAGCCGCAGATACCCGATCTTCGAATCCTCCCTAGATCCAGAAACTTTTCCAGCAGCACCCCTGCATGTTGGTAGAGGGCATCACGCGATTCCGCAGCGTCGTCTCTCAAAAGTGACGTCAACTGAGTCCATATAAGCCCACTGAAGTCTGTTTCTTTTGTGATTATTTTGACGCCAACAAAACGGAGCAACTTTAAAAAAAAAATCTCAAGAAACAGGGTGCCAAAAAGGGAAAAAAATCTTATATCCACAAGAACAGATTGAAAGAATCGTAGTAGTATGCAGGAGGGAATCTTGGAGACAACAGCCTTCAGTTTGCAGAATGAGGATGGGTGGGTTGATAAGGAATCTGTGGCTAGCTCTTGTTTCTACCAGATTAGCATGTTACCAAAGCCGCAGATTCCTTCTCGTAGAACAGGATACCCAAGCAAAACCACCCCACGAGGAGGTGCTGCGAACAGACCTTACCAAAGATCCCCAATAGTAGAAGCAAGTCTGTAAAAATAGAGAGGGACCAAACTATCCAAAAAATGATAAGGAAGCAAGATACTCACCAAAATGACCGATTCACAAGAAGGACGGTGGGAAGCCCGTAGGGAGTAGAAGCTATAAAACGGAAAGACACGGTATAAAACCAGTAAAAGGGGCAGCCCCAAAGGGAATGTAACCTAAGAGCGGGGTATGCAAGAGGACCAAAGACAAAAGTCCATAGAGTCCAGGTCCAAAACCAAATGGAAGGCGCAGACAGCATGCTTGTCTGCAGTAAACCATAAAGCGATTAGAACATCCATTGATCGTCGAGGAAATGACCCTGAGAAACAAGCATGAATAAAAAGGTACCACCAGTGAAAGAAGGATGTAAAAAAAAAAAAAAAAAAAGCAATCAATGGGGAGAGCATTGCTATGAAAAACAAGAAGCTGCTCCTAAACAGAGAACCTCGAAGGGAAAGAAAACAACCTCCAGGTGAGGAAACCTTGGAGCTCACTGAAGAGGAGGAAGGAAACAACGGTTACAACCAAGAATGTTGAACCAGCTCACCAAGAAGAATGACGGTAACATACAGTTACATAAACCGTTTAGAAGGCTAGACGATCATATGTGCAAACACAAATCTAAATATCGGAAGTAAAAGACATCCACAATAGATCCATTCAAGAGATGGGTACATACATGCAGATGCATCCAAGGATAATAATGCATATAAAAAAAATATATATCCGTACACGCACAAGTTATACAGGGTACAGTAAAAGTAAATCCACCCTTCGAAAGGTAACCCACCTTCACTGCCAGTGAGCGGAAGGATGAGAAGCGGAGAGACGAAGGATACTCCGAGAACAGGGGTAACCAAGGACGGCGAGAGACAACAAAGCCTACCGTAAAAGAAGAGTTTGCGACAGTAGCGGAGGTTAAGATAAAAAGGCAAGGCTGGGAAACAGCAACATAATGCCACAGAAGCATAGGAAGTGGACGGCAGTGCCCACTAAAGGAGAACAAGGGCAATGACCCATGAATCAACGCCATTGACCGAGGAAAGATGCCAGCAGGCGGTAGCAGTAGACATCAATGAATAACAGCATGTAGAAGTCCATCATGAGGGGAAAAAAGGAGAAGACCGCCAGGGTAAAAAGAAAGGCCTGGCGAAAACTAAGGGCAACAGATAGCTGATTATGACAAGCACACATTGTCCAACGTACGGAAGCAGGAGAAACAGGTAAGAAACCTGACCAATGTGTCAAATGTGAGGAAAAGTAGGATATTGCCACCCAAAAAAGTAATTAAATACCCCCACCATAAAACGGGGGGCGGAGTGAAATGTTACCTCACCCTTAGAAAAAGGGAGGACGCCACAAAGGCGAGAGAGGGAGGAAAGATAGGGAAAAACCCAGTCTAGTCTCTTGTGAAATAAGGATAGCAGACAAGGATCCAACAAGCAAGGGGGCCCGTGTCCCTGGGGAGGACTAAAATGAAAAGCAAACCACAGATACCCTACGGATGCAATGGCAGATATGTAGAAAACAGGGACAAGAATACCAGACTGGTGGAGAAGTACAGTCCCTGGAGCACGAGAAGACTGGAGTTGTGGATCCCAGGCCTGAACCAATAGAAATTTAAACATGAGAAAACCATGTGCTCCCGAGAGTAAAACAAAGCTAAGAAAAGGGCCACATCAAAAGGGTCGAATATGGAAATGAAATCAAAATCAGGTCAAAGAGGTTGTCTGCCTGCCTGCTGAACCAGCATGGCCCATATGGACATAAGTGCAGAGAAAGAAGGAAGGCGAAGTCCCTAAAAGGGATACAAGTGCATAAGTAGCTCACAAAAATGCCTCAGTCATACAAAATAGGGTCCCCGAAAACAGGGTACATGGATTATAGTGCACCCGCACAATAAACAGAATACCTGCCACAGAGTAAGTACTCCGGTAGGAAAATTCAAGTGGCAAAATAGCCAAAGAACAGACTCCCAAGAGACCGCAAAGTAAGATAAGTTCCACATGGCTGGAAACTAAACCAGTCACAGACAGCATAAATGAGACAAAAAACACCTGCAGGAGGGATGTACACTACACTAGGTGTATCCCTGGGTGGCGGGGGGGGCGATGGGGTGTCGGGGAGGGGAGAAGAACGCTGCCCTAGGAAGGCGGGAAAATCAAAACAAGGGGAAACAACTGCCCCCGACGACCTTAGTACAACAGAGTCAAGACTCCGTACCACCACAATAATCTCTGAAATGGCATTATGCAGAGTCTCTGTTGTGCGCAACAAAAATAGAGGTTCCATCAAATGGCATGACCATAAAAGCAGTCTGCACAGCCTCCGAAAACCTGGAAGTACGCAACCATATGCGGAAAAGTAAAGCAATGGAAGAGGCCATAGCCCGACCAACAGAATCGGTTGTATCTGTACCACAGGGGTTATAAGAGTGGCAGCTTGCTGTCAATCTTGTACCAGGGCAGCAAGAGCATTCCGGACTTCCTCCGGAAGAGAGGGCTAGAGACGTTGCACAAGGCGTGGGAGAAGCGGGCGAGCGCCCAAGAAGTGTTTAGAGCAGTGCTAGAAGAGAAAATACACCTACAACTTTCCTGGCCTCCCTTTCCAGGGGTAAGAAAATCAATATTATTAGTGGCGAAAGCAGCCTGAACAGCTAAACTTTTAGTAGAGGGATGTCCAAGTAGACAGGAGGGATCCTCCGGGACCAGGCGATGCCGGTGAGAAATTAAACGATCCACAGCGAACCTTATTTCAGGTTAAGTCCAAGCACCCAACAGAATGTCAAAAAGACAGTCACTATAGGAAAGTGCATGCTCAGTATTAGATTGGGAAGGGTGGAGAACACCAATTAAGGGATCTGCTGACAATTCCACCGAAGAAAGGCTGATTGAGTATGTCAGCCAGCGTGGAACTCACCTCCGTAGTCAAGCCAAGAGGAGACGGGAGGCTGTCGAAGATTCCAAACCACTGGCGTCACCCAAGTCAAGTAACCAGACAGATTGTATACGGCGTGATAACGTGTCTGAAATTAGAGGACACCACACCACACCCTCTGTAGGTACTTCCGCAAGCATGGCCCTCAGAAGAAAAAAAGACAATATCAGAAGGAGCATCGATCGACGTCAATGGCACCACCATATGAGCCGGCAGACAAGAGTCCGATGCAGACATTGGAGTCCATAGACTATAAGCAGGAGCTGAAGGTGGGAGCCGCGATGGGCTGGGCACCTACGTCGCTGGGATGTCAGGCACAAGAGGCCGACCTGAAGACTAGGGAGAACCCGCCGGCGGAGTCAAAGGCATGACCTGATGCACTTCCATGGGGCCCGAAGGAGTTCCAGAGGGAGGTGATGATCTAAGAACAGAAAGGAGTGATCAAGAATGCCGTCTCATCTGGGTAAAAGACACCCCGGCTCCAGGTTAGGTGAGGTGACGCGGAGTGGACTCATGCCTCAGCGCTTCAACAGAAGAGTGGGGATCAGCAATACGTGATGAATGAAGGCGGACAGCATCGCGATTCGACTGCCGGCGCCGAGACTTACCTCCGGATGTCGAAGGGAATGCTTAGGAGACCGAGGACGATGAGCAGACTTCGAAGACTCCTATGTGCCCCCACAAGCTTCATGCGACGTTACCTGTGCACCTTTGGTTGCAGCTGTTAAAAGTCACACTGAGTCATTGCGCTCACCCAGACATCACATGCAAATTGAGTGAGGATCCGGCGGACATTTGTCGACCACAGGACCCACAAGGCCTGAACCCTGAGGACATTTGAAACAAGCATTTGCAATGCAATAGGTCTTGCGTTTGCAACAGTTTCATCTATTGGTAGTGTAAATGACAATGCCTTTTATTAATCTGTTTTGCTAATTAACACATAAAAGGCATTGTCATTTACAATACCAATAGCTCAAACTCTTGTAAATGCAAGACCTATTCATAGAGGCGGACCCCATTGTCCTGGGCTGCTCGGAAAGTGAAAGCATACATGGCTCACTGAATGTTGCAGGAAAGCATGTCATGCCTGCAGTAGGAGAAACTCATTAACGATAATAGTGCTTACAGACTAAAAAAAGGCGTACCGTGTAACAACCGAAGTAAATGGGCCAGTCCTCATGGAAGGTTACAAATTAAGAAAAGGCGGTACTAAGGAGAGACTAACAAGCCTATTAACGAATCAGAAGCCGGCATTTACAAACGGCAATGACAAGCCAATGACAAATATGGGCGGAGCTTCTATTCCATACTACAATACAGCATGCCGCAGAGTAGCACATGCACTGCCCAGGCTCGACCTAAAGAGGCACCCTGCTCAATCGATGAAAAACACCCAGAGGAACTGCAGTGCGCATCTGCCTGTTAGTAAGGAAAAGAAGGAACGGACGTAAGCACATCAGGGGAGGGCTTATATGGACTCCGTTGACGTCACATGCGAGAGACGTTGCTGCAGTCATTTAACGCCCTCTACCGACGTGCAGAGGTACTGCTGGAAACGTTTCTGGATCTAGGCTGGCGAGCATTCTAAGATAAGGAATCTGTGGCTGGATGTCTATCAGATAACTGCTTGCATAAAAAATTCTGCAAGTCATCTATCAAACTTAATATTACTTGCCACATTAAGTTGTTCTTTCTTGTGAACAGGTATAATCTCTGCAGTATGCCAATAAGCAGGGATCTTCATACCCTTTAATAGAGAGTTCGAAAAGAGGTTGATATAAAGACCCCAAACATCCTGGTGTGCCAAAAAAAAAAGCTCATTTTGATTCTTATTGGGGCTTGTCGATTTTGCTGGTATACTGTTCCTAATGGACTCAACAGATTCCTCTAACCAAAATTCCATAATGTTGTAGTTCCTTAGTTTAGGAGCTAGATCAATACCAACCCAAGAGGAATCCTCAGTACAACAATACAAGTTATTGAAGTGCATCACCAATTGCCATGGCTGTACAAAATATTCCACTTCCTTCTTCAAGCCATTTTCTCGAAATGCCAGGGTTTTCCAGAATCCTCTGTTGTCTTTACTGCTCATAGCTAGGAATAAATATTTCCAGAGCACATTCTTCCAGTCTTGCTTGGCTTTTGCCAATTCCCTTTTATAGTAACTCCTGCAAAGCACTAGATCGAGCCTGCGGATAATAACCCTACCTTGTTTATCCTACAAGCTTTATTATACCAGAGAGCTTCCTTCTGATTCTTGATGACACTTGCTATCTTGGACAAGGAGATCTCTAATAGGGGCAAAAAGAGCTTCATGGGCTTCCTCCAGGGCCAACACACTCTTCCCCCAGACATAAGCCATACAATTTCTCTAGCTGCTCCTTGACTTTGGTAACAACCAATCCCAGGGCCTCAGGGTGCTTCTTGACCCATTCTCATCTAAAGGCTTACTCATTAGTACATACAACAGCCCCTACTTGTATATTACCTTGAATTTGAGGGGGGTCCGATATAGTGCCCAGCAACAACAGGCTCAGGGCCTTGTGATCGCTATCGGCCTCATCAATTGCAGCCATATCGTACACAAATGGTCAAAGATTCAAGTAAAAAAAAAAGAAATAAATAAATAAATATTTAAAATCGATCAGACTAAAATGACCCGGTCTATTGAATACATGTCTACCCTTTCACATTTGCTGCTCTAAAGTCATATTTTAGAGTCACTGCAAATAATTGTGCCGCCCTTCAGGTCTATTTCACTGTGAGGAGGTCCACGTAAGGAATTCTCCATTTGTTGTGCTGCTCAGTAGTTCGATCAAGAGGGGTTACCACTAGTGGTTCGTAGGTGGAGTTGAATTCTTTAGCCAATGTAACCTTCCCTTATACTCTAGGAGGAAGTCCTCCGGTCTACTTATGACTTTGGATTTACTCATTTCATCCATCCACCCGATTATACACATCAAATAACACCAGGAAGTTACCGGCATGAAAGATCACTCTAACCGCCAACACATCGACTGATTTAACTGGTAGATCTCCGATAGAACATTGCAATTCTTTCCTAACCCAATTCGCTAGCGCCCACCCCCAAAGGTCTTCCCCTTGACAGCTCTGTTGCATTATTGCAAAATACAGTAAACCCATTTCTAAAAACAGGGGTTATGACCAAGTTTCCTGAAGAAAAAAATATATATATCCTGCCTGTCTATAAGCTCCCCTATTTTGCATCAATCAACTTGGAGCCAATCCCAGCCACATTCTAGGACAATATTTTAATCAGGTTGCCCATACCAATTTTAGGTATAGCCTGGTCACAAGGAGCAAAGGCCCCTTCCGACATACAGTTCCTAATAGGCCCACTTATGTCAATCTGGGGGCAGTTCCCCTCATAGGACAACAAGGAATTAACCCCACCCATTCGGCTAGCATTGGAGGGAAGTAAGCTACAGAGGGTCTCATCCTATCCCCGCGCTCAGTTTCCTTATGTTCGTTCAACTGGTGCACTTATCTACAGATAACCTGTGTTTGGCCCTACACTCAGTTATTCAATTTCACCCAACCCACTAGACCAGTGTGGGCTCTGAACAGCAGGATTTGGAGCATGCTGTGCTTTTCCCATGGCAGGATACATCCAATTGTTCCTTCTATTTGATCTGCATTCGAGTGCTGACAATACAGATTCTGCTGGCATCCATAGAGGGTAGGCCTCTCACCCAGGCTTGATGCTTCAAAACCCCCCTCACCACATCACAGGACTCTCCTGGTGTCACGGTTCACTCAACTCTTATGATGTAATTCCGAATGATCAAATAGCACTTCTTAACATTGCAAAGCCAATAAGTAACTTTATTAGTTAAGGAATCTTGACCTTCCTTCTACTCCTGCATGGCTTTAGAAACTAGTGTTAAAAAGATCTGGTCTTGATTGGGGGTAGGTTGCGGGAGGGATGTTGGCATGGACAGCTTGTTCTCTTTGTGCACCATCCCTCCTGTTGGACGAAAATGGGGTGAGCGTGGGAGGGGTATTCATCAATTGGTCACTAACTGTAGGTGGCCAGCCCAGCCTCTTCCAGGCTCCTAAGAGCCCGCCCTTGGCCCAAGTGCATCCCACGCAGAGGGAGTCCTTACACAGTTACAAGCCCTTGATGGGCCAATCACGTTGAGCCACCTCTTGGCGGGAATAAAGACCAAGGCCCTCTGGGAGATGTAGTCCCCAGTTTCAGCATATCCAGCGCTGCAGGATTTCTTTCCCAGTTAAAAGCTCTGGCTGGACCAATCACATTGAGTCACCTTCTGGCTGGAGAAAAGACCAAGGCCCTCTGGGAGATTAACTCCCTGATTTCAGCGCCTCATATGCTGCCGGAGTTCTTGCACAGTTATAAGCCCTGGCTGGGCCAATCAAGTGGAGTCTCCTCGTAGCGGGAGAAAAGACCAAGGCCCTCTGGGAGATGCAGTCTCTGGTTTCACTAACAAATGCTTGGGACAGCAGAGAATCGAACAAAGGAGGAGGTGGGGGCTAATTTACCTCCTGCATCTGGATTAGAACAAAATGCTAATTTTTACTGGTTCGATTGACAGTAGCTGCCTTTGGCTTTCCATGTGAAATGATGAACAAGCACTGATGTACTCCGATCTCTCCACTACATTTAAATATTGTGGAGTTCACATGACCATGGGCTGTCCCGATATTCATAGATTTAGATTTTCAAAGTAATGTAAACTAGTGTGATCAAAGAGGAATACCGTTGCTGGTTAAATTGAACGTTGATAGCACTGCACAAGCTTCCCATTTCCATCATGGGCAAAGGGGCGCTATACAAGATGACACGGTTGCCACAGATACTCTACCACAGTTACTCATAGTACGGCCCGCGGGACGCCAGCGGCCCGGCAAGCCTCCCTTGGCGGCCCGCGGACCTTGCAGACATCCTACCTGGTTGTGTTGTAAAAACAAAACAAAAAAAAAAAAAAGAATTTGCAGACACTGCCGGGTGCAGAGACAGACTCTGCTCTGGGGTCGGGGGATTCCAGTGATTGTCAAAGTGGAGATGCAGGGGCCTAAGAGGTGAAATACAACAAAGCTTTATGTAACATGTAAATGGTCTTTTAAAGACCTGTGAAGTACTCGGGTGCAGCTGTGTGTGCGCGCTGGGAAGCTGTCTCAGTGGAGCTGTGTGCGCGCTCTGGGAAGCTGTCTCAGTGGGGCTGTGCGCGCGCGCTGGGAAGCTGTCTCAGCCCGGCTGAGGGCTGACACACACACAGGGGGTGAGATGACAGAGGGTGAGGGAGGGAGGCAGACAGAGGGTGATGGAGGGAGGGAGACAGAGGGAGGGAGGGAGGGAGACAGAGGGAGGGAGGGAGGAAGACAGAGGGAGGGAGGGAGGGAGACAGAGGGAGGGAGGGAGGGAGACAGAGGGAGGGAGGGAGGGAGAGGGAGGGAGGGAGGGAGGGAGAGGGAGGGAGGGAGGGAGACAGAGGGAGGGAGGAAGACAGGGAGGGAGGAAGACAGAGGGAGGGAGGGAGGGAGGGAGGGAGACAGAGAGAGGGAGGGAGGGAGACAGAGGGAGGGAGGGAGACAGAGGGAGGGAGGGAGACAGAGGGAGGGAGGGAGACAGAGGGAGGGAGGGAGACAGAGGGAGGGAGGGAGACAGAGGGAGGGAGGGAGACAGAGGGAGGGAGGGAGGGAGGGAGACAGAGGGAGGGAGGGAGACAGAGGGAGGGAGGGAGGGAGACAGAGGGAGGGAGGGAGGGAGGGAGACAGAGGGAGGGAGGGAGGGAGACAGAGGGAGGGAGGGAGAGGGAGGGAGGGAGGGAGAGGGAGGGAGGGAGTGAGGGAGACAGAGGGAGGGAGGGAGACAGAGGGAGGGAGGGAGAGGGAGGGAGGGAGGGAGAGGGAGGGAGGGAGTGAGGGAGACAGAGGGAGGGAGTGAGGGAGACAGAGGGAGGGAGTGAGGGAGACAGAGGGAGGGAGGGAGGGAGACAGAGGGAGGGAGGGAGAGGGAGGTAGAGGGAGGTGTGTATGCCGGGTCTGGTGGCTCAGTGGACGAAGGCGTCTGCTGCAGGGACCTGTGTTCAACCTCATGGTCACAATTTTTTTTTGCCTTAGCCCCGCCCCTCCCCTTCTGACCCCGCCCCCACCGGTGCGGCCCTCGGCCACAAACCACACTATAAATTTGGCCCCCGAGAGAAAGTTTGTGAGTACTCAGAGTCTATACACTACAAAAATATCCACATCCCATGCCCGTCTTTTTTTTTTTTTAATGAAGTTTCAATCCATTGTAACATCCTATCTACTGGCAGGAAGCCCGCCACAAGTGGCTTTGAATAAATGTCTTCAGCCTCCTTATGATGGGGGTTTAGGGATGCAAGACGTACATCTTTACTATTGCCCAGCTGCTCTTCATCAATGACTGGTTATTAGGGAATAGAGAAGACCCTGCAATTCAGCTTGAATAGCTCCGCCTTGGGGAGCAGGGGGCCAATGCTCACGTGTATGACAACAAACCCTCTGGGTCCCTGCTACTGGTCTTGAGGATGCCTACCGAGAGTAGGTTCAAGGTGCTTAATTGCGCATCATGGATGAAAATACGGACACCATTGCAGGCAGGCAACAAGATGCCCACAGTGAACGGTCTAGAAGACTTCACACCATGGGCCAGGATCGGGATAGCCCCACTGGGGGTCACATTGGTATCAACACAAGATCATAGACTGATCTTAGAACGTAATTCAAACTTCACAAGTCAACATTCTTTTGCTTTCTATAGTTGCCCTTTGCTTAGAGAAGTATCAAGATTTCCTAAACCTTACTCGGATTTTAACTCAAGAGGCCAAATTAGTCCATGAAACCATGGAAACTATGGCTATCTACACTGGTCATTACTATTTATTTATTTATATTTATTTATTATTTATAATTTATAAATTTATAAAGCGCCTGGTGACCCGGAGGCATCCCCGCGCTATAGAACTGTGATATCCCAAGAGGAGGGGGGACCGGAGGATTATTTGGGGAATAAGAAAGTTTTTAGTTTTTTCCGGAAGAGGGCATGGCAGGGTTCCAGACGCAAGTGGCGAGGCAGTGCGTTCCAGCCTGAGGAGGCTTTGACCGAAAAGCGACGGCCACCGGTCCGAGCCTTCTTAAATTTAGGGACGATGGCCAAATGCTCGTCGTCCGAGCGCAGTGCCCTAGGGGCTTTGTAGGGGGCGACAAGGTCTTTCAGGGCGGCAGGGCCGGCACCATTAATGAGTTTGTGACTGGTGCACATTGCCTTAAACTCAACTCGTTGGCGGACAGGGAGCCAGTGCAGGGCCTTGAGGGCTGATTTGGCAGAGGCTCTGGGGGGGAGGTCCATTATAATCCTTGCCGCGGCGTTTTGTGCCCGTTGGAGTTTGGCTAAGGTAAACTCCGGTGCACCGAGGTAGACAGCGTTGCTATAGTCGAGTCTGGCTAGGATGAGCCCTTGAACCAGCAGTTTCCTGGATATTGGAGGAAGGAGAGGGAGAATTTTTCGGGTTGACCGCAGGAGGCCAAAGCATGATCCAGCGGTCTTGGTTGCCTGGGTCTTCATGGTGAGGCTTGGTTCCAGCCAAACGCCTAGCGTTTTGACTTCTGACTTTGGAGTGGGTATCTCACCAAAGGTGTCCGGCCACACCGAAGCGGGGATTGATGACCATTTGTTGCCCAGGAGCATAATTTCGGTTTTAGAACCGTTCAATTTTAGGGAAGATTCGCACATCCAGGAGTAGATGTCTTGGAGGCAGTTCCGCAGGCTGTCTGGGTGTTTGTCCAGCTGGGAGAGGGAGACGACAAGTTGGGTGTCGTCAGCGTAGTTGACAATTTTGATCCCATAGGGGGTCACGACGTCTTCCAGGGGGGCCATGTAAACATTAAACAGGGTGGGACTAAGCGAGGACCCCTGCGGGACTCCACAAGTCAGTGGGAGGGGGTCTGAGCGAGAGTTGCCGTCCCACACCTGAAATGAACGGCCTGATAGGAAGGAGTTAATCCAGGCGTGTGCTGAGCCCACAATTCCTGCCCTGGCCAGGCGATGATTACCTCACCAGATATACTTAGGACCCCGATGGATAGATGGACAGCTGACATGGGCGCATTTAAGAAGATCACTGAATTGATGCTAAAATGGCTGCCAGGGTGCTGGCAATCTCTGTGATACTGCCCCTCACACAGCTTACATATTTCCACCGGGTTTATTATACCCCAGATAAATTGTACTGGGGAGGTATTCTAGTGTTGTTTGTACTACGTGTCAAACGATGATGAGAACATTATTGCATATGATCTGGGCCTGCCCCAAAATGCATAGATACTAGTCGCAGATTCACTCTAAACTGCAGAAAGTGATTGACTTCCAGATAACACTGGATTCCAAATGTATCCTCCTGGGTATCAAAAGTGAGTTGGATGGGTCACTTGAAGACAAACTGTTGCACACTGTATACAAAGTGACAATACGGATATCACCAAGCATTCCTAGTGTAATAACAGCCCTGCAATCTCAGGAGCATGAATTGCTGCGCCCTTTCAGAAATCCATATACAGAAACCAGGGTTGCAAAGGAAAATGTAAGAAAATATGAGGTTTGTGGCTAGAACACTTTAATAATTTCTTGCCCTCAGAACATACTTGGTTGGACTGACCTGACTCTTACGTTGTGACTTGTACCTTAACCTCTTCAGTGCCCATGACGAGATAGTCTCGTCATGGAGCACGGTCGCGCTGTGCCCAT
Source organism: Triturus cristatus (assembly GCF_964204655.1). Taxonomy (NCBI): domain Eukaryota; kingdom Metazoa; phylum Chordata; class Amphibia; order Caudata; family Salamandridae; genus Triturus; species Triturus cristatus. The sequence goes on from NC_140583.1 coordinate 977,537,942, forward strand.
GACGAGACTATCTCGTCATGAACCCCACCCACTAATGTAACGCCCGGCACAGGAGGGGGAAAGGGCGTGGCACAGAAGGGGTTAAGATGAAGTCTGTGACACTGCTAAATAGGTGTGTATTAATAAAGAGCTAAATCTTCTGCCTACTGCTGAGTGTCTGTGTGTACACACATACATATACACACACACACACACACACACAACCACACACAGCAGGCAGCACGCAGAAGATTAAAATCACTAAAAAGTAAAAAAAGCAACATTTGAATTTGCTTGTATCAGCGAGTTACAAAACCATCTGATCATACTCCAAGCATTCTCAATTAAATTAATTCAACAGATACCTAGAATTACATGTGAAGACTTGTGTCTAGCTGCCACTAGCCTTTTAGTTGTGCTTGCAAATAAAAATGTGCCGTTATAATCAACCGCTAAAACTATTGAGTGGAAATGTGCGCACTCCAGCTTTTCACACGTGGTGAGGTTGAAGCAGTGTTTAATGATCACCGCATATATTTGAGAATTGTTTTTTAAAATCAGTTTTTCAAACTGTACCGACAATCATAGATTGGTTTCGAGTATGTTACTTTTACATGCATTGCAATAGATGGAGACATTTTCTCTTACTGGTTAGGTCAAGACTAAAGAAGGGTTCTTGTATGCAGCAAACGCACTGCAGTTTTAACCTAGACGTGTTGTTTAGAACAGAGGTTTTGAAACAGCCTAAAGTTCCTTAAAAGCAACGAAATGATGCTAACACTATATAAGAACTAACTTTGCTCTTTATCAATTCGTTATACAAGACTACATTAAGAGTCTAAAGCTTTAGAAAGTCAAGAGTTTTTTTAATGTCCAAGCCAGCACATGGCTAACAGGAACCATTACTTATAGCAGACGTATAGGGACTCCCCCTAATAATTTGGTATGCACATGAAAAATTAGGCATTTTACATTAGAAGGAGGGGATGTGGGGGGAGAGGGTTTTAAAAATGGTACAATTCTATTTGAAAGCCATTAGAGCGGTCAAGTAACAGCTTTATCTATACACTAAATTGGGTCCTTGGAGACAATGGTCACATACGTTTCATTCCAAGGATGTGGGTTCTTGTATGGCACGCTTATTCTGTTCAACAACGTGGGTTAAATGAAAGATAGGGTTTTAACGGACGGCATAATAAGACACAATTTTGAGCTATTTCACACAATTGTGAAAACACATTCTGCCATTCTTCCCAGGTCTTTCACAGATTTATAACTGGATTAGCCATGGAGATCTTGATTAAACTGCAGCATTCTCAACACATAAGTAGGTTCCTCTTCTCACACAAGAAACGCACACCTAGGTCTCATGACTACCATTTAGTGGTTTCTTGTGCAACACAAGCCCAGTTTTAAGCATCATGGTCAGCACAGCAGGCAGTGCACAACTAAAACCCCAGTCTTCAAAATCCAACTTTACAATTCATACCTGTAGACGGAAAGAGAATAGAGTGTAAGAACCTGGATAATTATTTAGGGTGGGCGACTAGCCTCCTAAAGCAACCTTTGTCAAGGTGAACCCTCAAAGTCACTAAATTTAACTAAGCTAAACCTTCTGGCAGCTATGGCACCTAGACTTAATTTAGGGCAAAAGATACATGCAGTACCAAAACAGTAAAAGTCAAAATGCAAAAACAATAAAAATCCTAAGCAAATTGGAAAACCAAAGCAATCTTATTTTAAACAAGCATTGGCATAGCCAATAGGTCGCGCCTTCGGGGCCTTATAAGTATTGTGTTATGCAGCACAATATCCTTGGTGCAACATCATCAACTGTAGCATGGATAAACACTTATAAGTTCCCAAAGGCGAGACCTATTGGCTATGCCAATGCTTATTACTGGATTACGCCGGCCGATACTGCTTTCGCTCTTCCCCCCCTTCTGTCGCTCGTGTATTGAACAGCAGACAGATATTACCATTGCCTAGCTTTTAAATGGGCGCAGATGTGTCACACTGGATGCCGAGCTTCCCAACTCAACATGGCCAACCTGTTGTTCCTGAAGGATTCAACACATTCAGCGATTTCCCCACCCAAGAAGGTTAATTTGTTGAGTCCGAACATGTTACAGACACCAAGTTTCCTGCATGTTGTTTCCTAATGATGCGTAATTGGCTGCAGCTGGATTCCTCAGCTACGACCAGGGCAAGGGACCGAGGTAAAGGCCCCCATGGGCCTAAGGACGACCTGGGAGCTAAAAAGGGTATCCCATCGGAAAACCAGGATCTACCATGTGCCTTTTGTGAGCTGAAGTCGGTGGACCCTGCAGAATGGCGATAGGTGCCCGGGGCAGCTCACCTGGCCAGCGGCTCCGCACAACCTTCGGTCCGGAGTCCACTCCTCCCTCTGCTCGGCGTCACAGGGCGGCTGCTGGGCTCTCACTTCCTCCCCGACAGGTCATGCGATTGTGAGAATCACTACCAGGAAGAGCTTGTGAAAGAGGGGCAGCGGCGGCGCATCGAAAACTTCACTCCCCTAGCCAGCACCGCTGCTAATTAAAACAAGTGGGAGGGGTGGGGGGGCGGGGGAGAGAGTTCAGCCGAGAGCAGGGACACGCAGCATTTACATTGCAGGAGCAAGTGTGATAATTGCCAACACATGGCACCGCTGCTCACTCCCGCCAGGGAAACGTCAAACGTGCAAACGTTGCAATTGAAAGCAATGCGAAGTGTGCACGTTTTTGGGCAAAAAAGCAAAATCGATTCCAAGAGATCCCCTCCTATGCAGCGCATGCGCGCTGTGTAGGCGAGACCTAAAAAGGACACCAAAAACAACAAAACATCAAACAAAATCAGTAAGGGGAACTAGATATGTATTTTTTCAATTTTAAGTAGAAATAGCACCAAAAAACACAAAGTGCCAATGACAGTCAATGGTCGTGGTAGGTGCAATTTGAGACAGACTGCGATGGAGGGTGGTTTAGATACACTAATTAGATCTATCCTGGTCAAAGATTTAAGTTGCAATCCACCACAAGAGCACGCTTCTAATGACCCCCCGGACGTCCGTGAAGACAGGTTCACAGGAAGTCAGGCAAGGCCAACAGTAGGGTCCAGTCCAGGTCCTGTTGCCACTGATCAGATAAATAGGGACTTCCAGGAAGAGGCCTCTTGTAGCTTGTTGTGCGCCTGTAGATTGAATCGGAGGACAGTGTTATGACCCTTGCAGTCCATGTTTGTCCCGGTACTTGAAAAGAGCTGGTCCAGTCATCAGCGCTCCTCTCAGGTCAGAGAGATCAGGGTCAGTCCTCTTCTAATCTTCCGCAAGTAGAGCAGTGTTCAGAAGTGGGCATCTAGATATTCCACATTTATGCCTGGCACTAGTTAGTGGTGGGAATGACCCCTGGGCACGCTATAACCAATGAGGTAAAACGTTGCGGGCCAAACCAACTTAATTTAGACATTTTCAAGATGACAAAAGTTTGTCATACTAAACTTGGGCTCCGTGGGCTCTGGTAATCCTAGAGTCCTCCCACATCTAGCACTTAAATCCAGCTTGAGGTTTAAGCACAGGGACAGAAGTCTGGTAGGATAAAAGTAAAGTCCTTCAGCAACGAGACAGTGGATCCACAAGTATTTTCTTTGCATCCTGTTCTCTCCCCTTTCAAGTGTGCCCCAGGTGTTATAAGTGAACTCCGCAGGCCTGTCAATTTGGACAGGAAACTGTAGTGTCAAAAAGGCTGCGTTCCAAAATCAGAAGTGTCATCGCCGCCCATTCAAGTCAGCCTATTATTTGCTCCTACACTTATGTGCTGGCCAAGTGCTGGCTAGGAGAAGTTGGACAGCCAATGCAAATTAGCCTAAATTAACTTCAGGCAGTGAAAAGGATACCTTTGAAAGAGTTGATATTCCTTAATATTTATTGAGAAAACATAAGACTCACATTTTAGTGAAACTTTAATAACAGAAATAGTTCCTAATTAGTTTTTCTGGCAGATGCCATTTTGAGATTCAGTATTGGTATTTAATGTTGCTTCCCGGGGTTCCGCCTTGGCTAGCTAGCATTTCCTAAATTGAAAATAGCTTTTGGGCTCTATTCACTTTGCGGGGAGACACTTTACAGTGAATAATGTTAACATTACATTTCTAGACGTTCTACTATTATATACCATGCACGCTGCAATGTGGGCTACAAGGGAGTGACTTCATATTTAAAAGGGAGGTTGTGACCTGCCAAAAGGGATTCTTTTGACAGGTCGAATTGCAGATTTTTTACTGGTTAAGTCAGGCTTCAAAGATAGGCCTGAAGCCATGTTTGCGCACACTGTAGTAGATGGCCCAATTGAGGCATTTAACCTCGAAGCCTAGAGTACATTTTGTACCATGTAATATGAGCGACTTATAAATTATAAACATGCCAATTTGACCATGCTTAATGGCAGATCACTTCACTACTGCTTAGCAGGGGTTGTACACCCAGCAACAAAAACAGAGTGCAGCAAAAATGACAAATTCAGATGACCATGCAGAAAAGGCACATTTCAGACAGATAGCAAAAGAAAAACAATTTTGCCCACAGTTATTATAAAGATAACCAGGCTTGCTCCACCTGGATATATCTGCAATACCCTTTGTTTGCAAAGTCTCCTACAGAAATTGAAAACAATTCCTATTTCCATAAAAGACAGAAAACTATGCTCCTTCCTAAATCAAAGTGTGCACCAGGTATGACATTCTACAGTCTTGCTGTAGTAGCATGTGAGCTTTATAAGTAACTAAACTATAAGCAACACAGCTATTCGAACAAGTATTTTTCAAACAAGGAGTAGTGAGGGTTACCTTCGCTACTTCTGTCTTACCAAATTCAACTTGTTAGGATCAGCAATTAGAACAGGAAGGCAAAATACTAGAGTTCTGTAACAGGATGACTGAGCAGAAGACCAGGCAAACATGCTCCAACTCGAGAAATAAAGAAATAGTACTAATAGAGAATAGCCTCAGAGTCAGTTGTCAAAAACACAGCATAATAATTAAGTTTAAGTCAATACAGAGCAAACAACCAGGAGGAGTGTTTTTGATAATGTGCTTTCTAGGCGGGGGGCAAAACGAGCTCTGCATTATGCAAGAAGTTGCAAATATATCCTGACATTTACTACAAGTAAAGTAAACATTCTCGGTTTCAAGATTTTGATAAGGATTATCGATTGGAGGGATCCAAGATGAATTTTTATCATATAGACAGAGCGCATCAAGTTGTACTTAACCTGAGAGACACAAGCAGCATTTCAAGTACAAGCAAAAAAAAAAAAAAACTCTGGCAATGCTGTACAACGATCCAGAAATGCAAAGCACCGACAGTGACAACACATGACAAACATCCAACTACATATGGGTAATTTATAGTGACAGAGTTGGTGCACCTATCCCAAGCACTGAGCTCCCCTCTCCACTGAAACCTTTAGAAAAATTAAACCAATTCTTGTCCACCAACCATTCTAACATACAGCACATCGACCTACATCCATAAAAATCTGCATCTTCAGCTTTAAGTAGGGCACCCTAGTTACCAAGGAACCTCACAAAATCATGGCTGTACTGAGTTTTCCATGGCTTTGAATACACCCCAAAAAGCAAATTTAGCCCACCAAGGTTCTCACATTTGAACTATGGTAACTCCCTCAGTACCCTTCTGAACTAATCATACTGCGATTCACAAGTACTTAGCCATGCTCTCCCTCAAATAAAATTATCCTGGTCCGGATAAAAACCCGCTCATTCTACTAGGTCAAAGCGCCCAATGACGGTTAAACTAACTGCAAAGTAATCATATTATTGTCGTTTTCTCTGCTTCTACACGCATTATACGCATGTACCGCAAAATTTGTATTCAGTGTGTGATCACTTGTATATCTGACGCATGTTGATTAACAATGTGAATAAAATATGCCTTCGTGTTACTACTAAGAAGGCCCAATGTTTTATTTGCTACTTGATCTTTTCTATCTAAGCCCTTCAGCTCACTACCATCGATTGCAATCTTAAATATCAGCACTTTAATTGTTTTACTTGGAACCCCTATTGCATATTTGTATAGTACTGCTCCTGATTCCAGTTACTGTTTAGTCTGCACCCATTGTAAATAATTCCCGTTTTAAGGCTCATTTTATTTATTGCTGTTCATGTAACTGTCGTTACTGATGCTAGCAAACCCTGTAGGGTAGCAGGTTGTTCTATAACCCAGAACCTCCCACACCAGTTTAGACTCACCCGACCAAGTCCATCACTTACCTTTATTGCTTATAGGTTACAGATTTTAATGTAAATACATTGCCTATCCAATTTAATACAGAGTTGGAAATTTATTAACTTTAGAACACCAAAGAGAGATTTCACTGTGTGTTACATAAATGTCAATTTTGTTATCCAGTGGATCACTATCAATCCATGTAAAAGAAAATGCAGCGATGGAACTTAAATTCGAGTGACAATCAATTCAGATAAGAGACCAACTAGTAGCCGAGTACACTTTTCACATGCAAACTAATAATTCAGAAAACATGCATATTTAAAATGGGAACATTTAAAGAAAGCCCAAATGGTATTAAGCAGGCTTTTGTGGAGCATGCTGGGAACCTCACAAGTAGTACCTCGCAATATTATAAAACGTGCACCCATATAAGTTTAAGGCAGAGATTCTCGGAACACCATAATCAACTCAAGCAGTGTAGTAAGTACAGTATGTCTGCAAAAGGTCAAAAATAGTTTCAACATTATATGCCAAATTCAGAAGTCAACTCATCACCCAGACATTTCTGCCAGGCAGAAATAGAATTGAGGCTGGGGAGTAGCTAGAATATACTGGCACGTTGTATGTGGGCTGTCCATAACTATTTCAACGAGTACAGAAATATAGTTACAATTTAAAAAACCATCCATAGCTAATTACACAGAGGCATCGTTGCAAAACTTTCCTGCGACTTGTCAATTGTTAAACATTCAAATTACTTCAGTTTTTTACAGTTGCCATTTTATTGTCCTATAGAACTTTTTGGTTAGGCATAATAAAAGTTCTTAATTAATTCAAAGCACTTATGTATTACACATACCATCCGTGGCTGGAGTAGTTTTATGTTTTTTGTCATTCTACCTGTTATTCTACCAGTTCACTACCTCTATATATTGGGGCTAGCTCGTCTTTGATTTATTAGGAGTTGGATTAATTCAGTAGCTGCCCGACCCCCACATCCTAAAAACCAGGTGAAGTTTACATGTGCACAAATCCCGTCACGGTAATGGAAAACTCTGGAATTAGAAAAGCTCTATCCCTTCACAGTTCGCTCGGCCAATGCTCAGGCTGCTTGGTGGGACTATGGGATTGTCAAACAGCAAACAATGCCTCGAGCTCCTCTCCATAATGCCCACTTGCCATCCCAGTGTTTCAGCTGGTGGAGTGGAAGGGCAAGCAGGAGTTAGTCAAGTGATCCGTAACTCTTACCGCCATCTTTTTCCACATAACTGGCAAAAGAATAATGAATGAATGAATGATGGTGATCAGATGGCTGATGTCTCATGGGATGGGAGAATTTGGCCAGCTCTTCTACCTACACCCTCACCAAACAAGCCTATTGCCTCAACACAATTAAGAATCGGAGGATACTTGGAAGCACAGGTAAGAGTAGAATACGCCACAAAACTGATAAGAGGGTAAATGAGGAAGCACAAGAAAGTGGCGTGCAATGCTTATAGAAAACTAATCTTTGCTTTTCATATGCCCGTAATAAAATTCAAAATAAATGTCATTTGGAAATGTGATATGGCTTTGACACCCACAAACTTGATGTGTAAACCGGTTCTCATTTTCCTATTTTTAAAAGGAACTTACTTCCAAAAGGAAGAAGCTTTAAGTAATGGGAAAACGCAATGCTGCTTTAAGCAGCCATGGATCACCCCGATCCCACCATTCAAAACAACTTTGCAGTTCATTTTGATGGTGTACTGACGGACATGGGCTTCAACATCCACAATACTTTTTTTCCCGCTGTGTGCTCCTTCGGAAGGGAAGGAATTCATTATGAATTTAATTAAGCTACCCTTGATGGAAAACTGGGATAACAGGTAAGTAATACTTTTTTGTCCAGCTGGGTTGGTCATCGATGTATATAAACTCTGTATAGAACGGCGAACGAATTCCTTTCTAAAGGAAGTGGCAGAGCTGCACTGAATGGAAGTGACAACAAAACATGACAATAAGGCATAAACACCTGAGGTTGTGTGTTCCAAGAAGCAGATACATTTTGGTGCAAATCCTGTGGCCAAAATGGAAAAAGGCAGGAGCCGGCTACTTATAAAACTGTAATTATATTCTGCGCATTCATTAATTACTTCAATTAAAGAACATTTCTATGGCACTTTTGGTAAAACGTAACTGAGCATCCATGGAATATAATGAGGTCCTGTCACAAAAATGAGGCTATGTTAATCCTGCACTGACACATGAAAGCGCACAAGTGGTCAGACTGAACGCAAGTTGTTTATTAGGTCTGGGTGAAATTTTAATTATGCAGGAGTAATCTGAGCTATTTCAGTAATTAAGTTACTCTTGCAACACGAAATTAGCTAAAATTATGCCCACTTGCATAAGTTGGGGAAATATTGCATACCAAAGACCACAGGATGCTGTCCTCTGCTTTTCCTGTCCTGTTGCGTTCAGGTCTATTTTATTAGCGTAAAATGCATCCTTATATTGATTTTGGATGGGAGGGTGCATTTTGCACTGTGCAAACATCATGCTCGACTCAGACTGCCTGCCTGCAGCAAGGGTAAGAAACAATGCAGCCACCTCGCATAGGCGGAACAACCAGAACAGGTAATAATGCAGGTGAGCACCAAGCAAGATATGCAACACCATGAAGGGTTTAAAAACACACTAGCCATTCACTGCACATGAATATATCCGTTTTTTATACAACTAAACAATCTGTTGCAGCAGGGCTCATAGATCGGAAAAGTGGACAGGACATCCCTTGCAGGTGAGCACAAGCATTCCCTGGCAGCGAACATATGCACTAGGAGCATGGACAAACCATCCCTAGCAGGCAAGCACCATAACAGTTCAACCTGAATGATATTCACAGAAGATGTGCATTTAAGGGCGAGGGGAAGACTGCAGTGAGGGGCCAGAGAACATCTTCCAGGGCAGTGAACATTCTCAGCTTAAAAACTGAACTGCTGTGCACGGAGACTTTATTTGGGCTAGGTGTATAGGGCACACAGAACTATTCGACCGTGCATCTCCAGCATGAGCACCGTACAAAGAAGGTTTGTGTATGAATGATAGAAGTGGCACAGACATATCAATCCATCAGGAGTTGGTAAAGCACAACTACGCACCCGTCAGGGTCTCAAGGTTCTGGGTCACCCCCTCACTTGAGCTAAATGACTGGTACAAACAGGCCATGCCGATGCTAATTGCGAGTTGTGCATCATGTCTGGGGCTTGTGTGGGTATGCACATACAGCATGTAACCGATGGATCAAAGTAAGATCGCCCACAAGGATGGAGATCAGAGCAAGCACAATGTAGATTAATGAAAATTCTTTATCTGAGCAGTAAGTACAACCATTGCAATTAAAACAAATAGGTAAAGGAGGACGACAAATGTAAGTCAATTCATCCAGGCATTTGTTACAATCATAAAACCAGATAAGAACTAGGATTATAAAGTCCATGGCATCGGCGCAAAAAATTCTTACGCAGCTAAAAACTAAAACACATACAACAATATCAAAGCAAGCATAATGTATGAATACCGCTGTCACACCTCACGCAGTACGCGCACAAATAAAATGGACAGACAACTCTCGCAGACATGTGGGATGGAAACACCTAACAACGTGAACATGTGGGAGGCCAAAGTAAGAGAGCATGTGCAGGAAAGAGCACCACGATCATCCTGAATGAGACACTCCGAGCAGCCCTTACATGCAGCCAAGTAAGGGAGAGAGTGTCACCTGCAGGCTGAGCGTATGCAGGGAGATCACAGATTCGTCATATTTTGCAGGCGAACATTTGTAAACACAACACAGTAATTCCAGATTAACATCAAGCATTGGAAGATAACAGACCGGCCCCTCCAGGCAAGGATCACGCAGGACAACACAGATCATACTTTACAGGTGTATTGCACATGGGGAATAACACGGCCTGCCAAGTGGGTAATGGACAACACACAGTGCTCGATTGGGGCACAAATTGCCTCCCCCTTTAAAAGTATGACAGAGTTTCAACCATGTGGGAATCACCATAGCAGACTAGCCCCTGCTGTCAAACGCCAGCACGTGCATGAGAGAGAGAGGCACACATGCAGCCTCGCTGAGCTGTGTATGAGCTTCACAGCTCGCTCTTTCCCAGCTGCCAAAGCAGCATACATAGAGATCATGTCTGTAAACGACGGGAGGGAGCACAAACAGACCACCCCGGCTGGGAAAGAGCAGCCTGCGCGCTCAAGGGGGTGTCTGCGTGGAGGCACGCAGGGCTCGGGCATGCCGTCCCTGCGGGAAGAAAAGGAGAGCGAGGGTACGCAAAGGAGAGGAAGGGTACGCATGGCGCAAGAACTGAAGAGGTGACAGGACTCTTAACATAACGGTGACAGTGAGGGCAGCAACTGATACCATAGGGTGGCAAATACATGCAGCCACCAGACTCTGTTATCATGCACAACTGCACATGGGGAATCCGTGCACATCACAATTGCAGAGCATTATTTCGAACAAACTACCCGGCGTGGTTGCCCTTTAGGGTACACAGCACACGTCAGCCTTACGAAGTTAAAATGAGTAGTATCGGGTGCAGGTGGGAGGCGTGCACCCTTTCCCCGACAGCGCCTTGCATAAAGGTATTTTCTGATGAATGAACTACACATTTGCACCTCAGAACCGAACCGGCAGCTCGCGCGGCCGCGAAAGTGATCTAAGGGTGCCCGCGAGCGATGCACTTAATGAGTCATGACGAGAGCGGGAAGCCAGATGGCGCATCAGCTCGTAACTGTGCGCGTAACCGCACGTGGGGAGCATGTAGGGCGGCAGCTGAGGAGGCGTGCAGGAGAGGGATTAACGGGGGAAAGCCTGGAATGAATGGCCTGAGGGGGAAGGAGGGTGCAGTAAGGTATGGGCAAAGTGGGCAATTGCCCAGGGCCCACCTTCCAAAGGGCCCCCTCTGTATCGACTATTTCTGTTTGCAAACGACTGTTCTCTCTGCTGCCTGCTACACCCGTCTCTGCTTATCAGGGAGAGTTTAAGGAGTTGGGGGCCCGGGGCAAACGCATTTCCCCCCCTATAAAGATGTTGTACTGGTTTTTAATTAATTGGCAAAACCAAGGGTACGCCTCATCATTCTAATATAGACAAGAGATATTTCAACTGGTTTTAAGTGACCTCCATTCCCGACAGTTTGGTTGCGTTGTACAGGCCGGAATTAGTAGAAAATGGGTAATAAACGTCCCCTTCTCGGGACTACTCGACGGGATTTATGTTTACCACATCATAAGACACTTCCATTTATTTTGCATGATAATATATTTCATGGCTGTTTATTAACGGTGTATGTGTTGATAATTAACGCAACGCATCACCCCTGTCAAATTTTCAGGTCCGTGCGGGATGTGTTAATCCAGCCCAAGTGTTTTCTTTGTATTCTGGGAAGTGTGGTCTTCTTTAAATCCATTATGAAACAAGACTACAAGTCCCAGAATTCAAATACAGAAACGTAGACTGGCGCAGCACATCACGCAGGATCAGGGAAACGCGGCAGTTCTGGTGCATCCATTTTGATAACATGTATGTAACTAAATTCTGTATTTCATTTCATACATGGGTGTTTACAATATAGCATTAGCTCACCCCCACTCAAGTTATATGAGTGCCAGAATTGCTTGGGGCTTGGGTGTTATGATTGGGTCTCCTGACTGGAAAAAAAATAATCACGAACTTACCATTATAATTTTCCGCAAAAAAAATAATAATGTGTGCCATTGTTAACTCCTTTTTAGGTCTCGGCTCTAGATGGTGCGCATGTGCTGTCTCGAACCGACGATGAACATCCTGTGATTCTGGGCAAATCACTTAAACTCCCCGTGCCTAACAAAAATCAATGTGTCCTCATGTAACGCAACTGGTGCTATGTAAAACTCAATAATAAAAAAAAAAAATCTGTTCTATGTTGAGATGTTCCTGCTACAATAAAAATTGTATCTGTATTGTGCGCAGCTGCAACTTGAGGCCAGATCTGCGCTAGATCAAATATTTAGAACGCATCCTAAATGTGATGTCAGCATTGTCGCTTGACATTATGTGGTAAATAAAATAAATATTACCGGACTGAATTTCATATGGAATCTTAAAATAAAGTAAATAGCTCAAAATAACAAGAGGCAGAATCCGTGGTATAAGAGGTTTTCTAATGGGCTTTATTCCATTCAAAATGGCCGACTCGAGTCGCGGCCCTCAGGTTCCGTCACCACGAGGGTTCAGGAAGTGAAGTGAAGTAATGGCGAGAAGCTTTAAATGAAGATTTGTCCTACTCCCTGTGATGCGTTACTACAGTAGAATATAGTGATCAAGGTAAATCTTCATTTAAAGCTTCTCGCCATTCTTACTTCATATGTGGTCAGACGGCATATATGCGTCTGCCTCTAGATTGGGATGGTACCTGTTACATAGCATTCCTTTTGCCACCTGTTTTCCTAGCTCCCCCTGATTATTATCGAAATGTTCATTTAGTACACAATAGAGAGCAAAGAGATCTCCCAGTTGTCGATTATACTGAGACAGCATGGGACAAGTATGTAGATTTCAATAAAGGTATCTTTCCCTATATAGGTACAATATCAAATAGTAAGCTGATACGCAGACTCACCAAGACTCTTGAAGCTGTAGTAAACGAGACTATAGCCGCCCTAGGCAATCTGACAGAGGAACAATCAGTGATGAGAATTGTTGTTCTCCAGAATCGTCTTGTCCTTGACGTCATCCTGGCCGATAGGGGCGGAGCTTGCAGGGTCATCGGATCCAGCTGCTGCATATTCATACCAGAAAATTCGCCATCTGTATATAAAGCTATAACACGCCTTCATAAGATTGTAAGCCAGATACACGAAAATCCAGGCACTTGGACGTGGTCCGGGTGGTTTTGGAGTGTGATATCAGCCTGGGGATGGAGAGTTCTATCCTTCCTAGGTATTGGCCTTCTTATGCTCTTCAGTTGTTGTTTATGCCTGCAATGTGGACCAGCGATTTGTGGTCTGTGTGCCACATCATGCATTCCATATCACAGTTCTCGTTCAAAATACCGGAAGAAGAAGGAAGAAGAAATGATGCTCCATGAGCAAATCAATGGAATGATGAAGATTGATGTCTCGTGAAGGGCAAGAAGGGGACAAGGAGGGAATGTGGAAATGTGGATTTTCCTGATCAGTTATGTCCCCTATCTTGGACCCCAACGGTTCTATATACATGTTACAAGTACATGTATGTTCCCTCCAGTTCCAGTTTCTAAGACGCAAACATATGTGTGTCTACCGTCAACATGTTCTCTGTCAGATCCGCCATCAATGGGCTGGATATTTGGTTCCTAAGTATGAAAGGCCACCGACTTTATATGGCTAAGTTACTTCATTTTTACAGTTCAGGCAAGTAGGCCCGATTCTGTCCTCAAAGCCTTTCCCTGCTCTCTGCCTCTGACAGCTTCAGCTTGAGCTTGCATCTGTGACCATGAACTTTGTCTCATTCTCTGCGCGGCCCACGAAGCCTGACATCAGCCTATTCTCTGCCAAGAGCTGTATTTCACCTTCGAATTATCTGCTTCCCCCTCAGCCGATGCATTCCTGCCTAGTAGCTTAAGTAAACATTCCTCCAGTTACCAAGCAAAAGGCCCGGTTTCTCTGCCCTCATGCAAGTAATTCATAGCCCTGTCATCATGGAATATTCCCATCCCCTCGCATTCAGTGTAGACACTTAGACGCTTGTACACGCACACACAGTCAGTATAGAATAGATTCTGTCCGAGAGCCCTTCCCTTGTGGATAACACAGTTCTTTAAACATAGGATATTAGATATGATTTGGGATTAGGTTGACATAACCCCAGACTTTTGTCTCCACATGTAGAGCTAAATGTCAAGTCCCCTTCACCCCCTAGTTGCACGTCAATTACACGTCATGCTGCTGAGCGCGCATCTCTGCCAAGTATTTCTGCTGACATTGCGAAATCATCTCCAGGTATCCACCCACACATGACAATTTACCCCTTATCATCAAGTGGACGCCCACATGGACGCCCACCTTCACGCCTACTTACACGCCCACATGCTCTTATCTCATTCTCTCTTGCTCTTTTGCTTACGTACAATTGAGAAATGTATATATACTGTACTCTGTGAATAATGTTTTGAGAATATTGAGAATACTTTTCAGCCCCGTCCAGATCCTTTTTGGTGATGGAGATATTCTCCCTTTGACTCGAGTTATTGGAATAAAGCCCTTTATGAATCTGATACCACAGACTCAGCCTCTTGCTTTATGCATGATCTTATTGATATCTGAAAAATTATGACAGCGTGATATTTTATTTACCACAAGAAGGGGGCTTTGATTTCAGGGCGTGGTCGCATGTATGTTTATTATTGCTTGCTGAGTCCCTCTCCTGGTTATTTCGAACACCGTTTTGCTGCAAATAAAGTTGCTAATTAGCTTGTGGTGGGGCCGATGCCGTCTGCTTCACGAGGACTGTAGAATCTCTAATTATGATCGTATTTTGCACACCCGCAGGCATGGTGCAAATGGAAACTGCAAAGAAGTTACCAGTTTACGTTTTTTTTTCATGTTCCGCGCTCGATCATCTCCAGAGATGAAGAGTGTTTCATACGGCGCGGAGTAAAAAAGACAAAAAGAGGAGCACGAGGGATGGGACTGGGGCAGTCAGGGAAGGTTAGAGGGGCGCTGAGCAGAGCTGGCTGTGCATGCTTCCCCCGGAGCAGAGAGCATTCGGCATTTGTGATTCTGCGAAAGGTTGCCTGGGAAATCCAGTTGAGGGATCGACCCGGAGTGTGCCCATTTAACCGGCAATATGGAGATCGGGACGGAGATCAGCCGCAAGATTCGGGTAGATGAAAGTCTTTCTTTGATTTGAGAGAGCAAAGGAGACTGTCGGTAGGAGATAAAGTTACACCAGTTGAATGTCGTAAAGGTAGCTTGGTAGATGAGCCAGAGAAAAGGAGCAACAAGACCCGCGGCCGCGAGACGTGCTCTGTGGTGGGGGAGGGGAGTTGAAGCGCGAGCAAGGCGGAGCGAGACGTGCGCTTGGGAGAGTGAGAGGAAAGCCAGATGGCGCCTCTGCTCGTAACTGTGCGCGTAACCGCACGCTCCATGCCACACAAAAAGCTGTGGTCGGCTTTTTAAAGCCCACTCACTAAATGTCTCGCAGCGCATGCGCTGGCTCAGGCGAGACCTAAAAAAAAGTTTTTCTAATGCGATTGAACTTTTCTTTTCTACTAATAGCTAGCATTTTTTCCACAATCTTATGGGGAAAGATTAGGAATGTCACATAGCTCATAACTCCACAAAAAGACTAAAGAAGGTGTGGAAGGAAAAAACGGGTGCATATACAAACCTGGAAGAATACTAGTTTTTTTTTTTTTTTTTTTATAAGAGCCTATGCCCAATTTATTAGTATTGCTAACCAAAGCATTGCAATAAATGATACAAAACACAACGCACTGTATCAGATATTTACCTAGAGATGTGATAAAATATCAGATCGAAAGCAAACACTTTGGTTTATGGTGGCAATATATAATTGTGTTTCATGTGCATGAATATACATTCAGTGAGGGAAAAAAAATGTTAGTGTACATTGTGTTGCGAGCAATCTAAATTTGTAACCAAAAACAAGCAGAGTTATCACGGAGCAGTATCTAGCACTCGAATCCGAAAGAGATTGAAATTAGTCATTTACGGTAGTTAAAAGGATCTGGTCTCTCACCAACAGGCTTAAATATTGAAGATACAACTCAGCAATCAGAGAGGCACTTAAATTCATACAACTGTGAAAAATGTGTGTGAGGAGATTCGACTGAACAAGTGATGATTTCTAAAGTGCACAGTTACTCAGAAAAAAAGGGTGCCCTGGCTCTGAAAAGGAAGGTGCACTACCGGCAAGAGAACCGACGTTTTACATTACTTATGAAACAAGCATTGGCAATAGGTCTCGCTTTTGGGACCAAGTATTTAGTTATGCAGCACAATATCGTTGGTGCAACAACATCAACTGTTGCATGGCTAACACCTATAAGGTACAAGGTTTAGCCATTCAACAGCTGATGGTGTTGCGCAAAAGATATTGTGCTGCAAAACTAAATACTTATAAGGTCCAAAAAAGCGAGACCTATTGGCTATGCCAATGCTTGTTACAATTATGGGCACGTCGTGCCCATCAGACCCCTCCCTCCCCACACACAGGCACACTTGGACCACTGATGTGCGCAGACTCGGGTGGCTTCGGCACCCTCCACAAAGGACGGTTGTTGAGCCCACGCTGGGCGGGCACCAGACTTGTTTACACAGACATGAGCAGCAGCACCCTCGTGCACACATCTAGAGGAGCGGTGCTCAGTGGTGCACGCTTGGTCACCATCACCCTTTAGATACACTTGTAGCAGGGGCGCAACTAGAGCCAAATTTCGAGGGGGCTAAGAAAAAATTTCGGGTGGGAGGCTGACTCTTCCAGCAGTAGTTAAGAGTGGAGATGCAGGGGCTCTGAGAAGGGGTGAAAAACAGCAAAGCCTCATTCACAAGCAAATGGTCTTTTAAAGACCTGTGAAGTACTCGGTTGCCCAGGAAGCCGTCTCAGCCTGGGTTGCCACACACGACGTGAGGGGAGTGGGGCTGAAGCCAAAGTGCGTTGCGCGCCTGAATCGAAGTCATCTGCACTGTCCCTTACTGTTTGTACCCACCCACACCCCTATTTAGACATGTTAACGGGCAATATGTTTCTTATGTGCATACTCGTCTACACCCCTCCGGAGGAAGAGCCTCGAAAGCCCCTCGTGGTTTCGAAATGAATCGTTTAAAATACTGGAAGCACTGCTTCCGATGGTTTTCATTTTTTCCGAGTTTTTTTGTTGTTGAAGTTTTATATAGCGCGAACGCGACCCGAAGGTATAACAGCGCTTTACATGGGCACCAGTTGCATTACAGACCCATTCATTTTGAGGCGCGGTGATATTAAATGATTTGCTTAGTTATGATTTGCGTTTCGCGGCGCGAAAGTGAAAGCAAATTTGGCGTGTCTGCTCACGGCGCGAAAGTGAAAGCAAATTTGGCGCGCGCGTGGGAGCGCATTCCAGGCGGGGGAGCGGACCCTTTGAAGTGCTCCTAAAAAGCGGAGTGCATGGCGGCACCAAGCGCGTGATTGTGCGCGTGCTAGCAATGCAATCTGCTTTTTGGGAGCACTTTGAAATGCCCTTTTACAAAATAGTCTCGCTTTGCGATCGCTTACGCGATAGCAAGGCGAGACCTAAGAATCAACTAAAAAAAGCCAACTGACAGTGGGCAGATTAACACGGAACTCCATGCATAACTTCTGCAACAAAACAAACACAGAGCCAGGATCTACGACATTTCTAGACAGCAAAAGATTGTCTGTTCTATAAGCAAAGATGTCTGGCAGAACGGTAATGTGTAGAATGGATCTATACCTTAACCAGGTTACATAAAGAGCATTGTGCTAAAGGCACAGGGCCTTCAAAGTGCATCGCTTTTGGACTATGAGCAAGGTAAAGGATCTAGGGTTCTATGAAATCCAAGAGTGTCTGTTCAGCCAAAAAATGAAGCGAGATACTGCAGTTTGAATGCACTGCTCTTTAGAAATTGCATGGCTGGCAGACAGACGTGCAAAGGGTGAAAGTAGTTCACGTGAGAGTGTATCTGAATCTGCATGCATTTACGTAAGTGAACCAGGAGAGGAATTTTTTTTCTAATCATCAGAAGAATGAAGATATAATATTAAGAGTTAGTCAATGAGGTTGTTCAGGAAGGATAATGTGTCAAAAGGAATATGCTACTTACCAGTATGCATCTGTTCTTGGCATGTAGAGCTGCAGAGTCACACACTGAGGATAAGATCGCCATCTGGTGTTGGGCTCGGATGATTGCAGGTTGTTGTTGTCTTCGGAAGAAGCCTTTGGTCACGAGGTTGGTGACTCCTCCCCTGGACAACAGTGCGCATGGGCATCCACTCCATCGTCAGATTGTTTTTTCGCCATGAAGGGAAAAGATGGAGTGTAGAGGAATGAAAGAAAGGATGTCCATGTGTAATGTCTAAGTAAGACAGATGCTGGAACAGATACAGGTCCCGGGGAGGCGGGCGGGCGTGTGTGACTCTGCAGCTCTACATGCCAACAGATCCATACTGGTAAGTAGCATATTCCGTTCGAGGCATATGAGCTGCAGATCACACACTGAGGATAGATTATATAGCAGTGCTTCCCCTTAGCGGTGGTCGCCTGTATCCGTTGCAGCAGTTTGAAATAAAGTTTTTAGGACAGCCTGGCCCACTGAGGCCTGTTGTTTGGCTTGCACATCAACACAGTAGTGTTTAGTGAAGGTATGCGTGGTAGACCACGTGGCTGCCTTGCAAATGTCTTCTAAGGGAATGTTACCTAAGAAGGCCATAGAAGCCCCTATTTTACGCGTGGAGTGCGCCCTAGGGGGAACTGTAAGTGTAGGTTTAGCCTTTTGGTAGCATATTTGGATGCATTTAACTATCCACCGGGCTATACCGGATTTGGAGATGGGATTGCCTTTATGTGGTGGTGCGAAAGCAACAAAAAGTTGTTTTGTCTTTCGAAAGGGTTTCGTCCTGTCGATGTAATAAAGCAAGGCTCTTTTGACATCTAAGGTGTGTAGGGCCCTTTCAGCTACGGAGTCTGGGTTTGGGAAAAAGACTGGTAGCTCTACTGATTGGTTAAGGTGGAAAGGGGAAATCACTTTTGGGAGAAATTTAGGGTTTGTCCTAAGAACCACTTTGTTACGGTGTAGTTGTAAGAAAGGTTCCTCTAGTGTAAGGGCTTGTATTTCACTTACTCTTCTTAGGGAAGTGATTGCGATAAGGAAGGCTAACTTCCATGTTAGGAATTGTAATTCACATTTGTGCATAGGTTCAAATGGGGGACCCATAAGTCTTGTTAGAACCACATTGAGATTCCACACTGGGGAAGGTGGCAATCTTGGGGGAAGAATTCTTTTGAGACCTTCCATAAACGCTTTGATGGCTGGAACCTTAAAAAGGGACAGGTGTTGCCTATTTTGCAAGTAGGCTGCCAAGGCTGCTAGGTGTAAACGTATAGAGGAGTACGCTAGATTGCATCTTTGCAAGTGTAGTAGATAGCAAATGATGTTTTGGATGGAAGCATCCAATGGATGGATGTCATTATTAGCGCAGTAGATGGCAAATCGTTTCCATTTCGCGGCATAACAAGCTCTAGTAGTAGGCCATCTGGCTTCCCTTATGATATTCATACAGTCTGGAGGGAGATTGAGGTATCCGAACTCTAAGACGTCAGGAGCCAGATCGCTAGGTTCAGTGTTTGAGGATCTGGGTGTCTGATTTCTCCACGGTTCTGGGTTAATAGATCCGGGGAGAGGCGTAGCCTTTGATGTGGAACTAAAGATAGTTCCAGAAGTGTGGTGAACCACGGTTGACGTGCCCAAGTGGGAGCTACTAGTATTAGTGTTAGCGACTGTTGTTTCAGTTTGCGTACCACAAATGGAACTAGTGGGAGAGGCGGAAAAGCGTACGCAAATCTGCCTGACCAGTTCATCCATAGGGCATTGCCCTTCGACTGTGGGTGTGGAAACCTGGCGGCGAAGGTTGGGCATTTTGTGTTTTCGGGAGTGGCGAACAGGTCTATGTCTGGTTGTCCCCATTTTTGGAAGAAGGGGAGTAGAACCTTGAGGTGTAATTCCCATTCGTGGATCTGCTGTGTGTGGCGACTTAGGAGGTTGGCCACCTGATTGTGGCTCCCTGGGAGATGTTCTGCTAACAGGTAGATGTTTTGGGGAATCGCCCATCTCCAGATTTGCTGTGCCAGTTGGGACAGTTGGAGAGAATGTGTCCCTCCCTGTTTCTGTATATAATACATTGTCGTCATGTTGTCTGTGCGTATGAGGACAGTTTTGTTCTTTAGGTGTACCTGAAAGGATTTGAGTGCTAGGAACACTGCTAAGAGTTCCAGGTGGTTGATGTGGAGCAGTTTTTGTTGACTGGTCCATCTGCCCTGAGTGGTATGGTGAAGGAGGTGGGCTCCCCACCCTGTGAGAGATGCGTCGGTAGTTAGCACAACTTGTGGAAGAGGCTCTAAGAACGGCCGCCCTTTGGACAGGTTGATGGTGTTCCACCATTTCAGTGAGCGAAGTGAGCGACTGTCCACCAACACCAGATCGGTAAGTTGTCCGTGAGCTTGGTTCCACTGTTGTGCTAGACATTCCTGTAAGGGACGCATTTGAAGTCGTGCGTGTGGGACTATGGAGATGCATGACGCCATCATGCCTAGGAGCTGCATGAACACTCTTGCTGGAAGAGATGGATGAGTTTGAAATTGAGAGATGAGATTTTGTATACTGGCTATCCTGGCAGTGCTGGGATAAGCAATGGCTTTGGATGAATCTATGGTTGCTCCTAGATACTGATGTAAGTGGGAAGGTTGTAGATGGGATTTGGGGTAGTTGATAGTGAATCCCAAATTGTGGAGAGTTTGAATCGTGCGATGAGTGTGGAGAAAGCATTTTTGGTGAGTATTGGCTTTTATGAGCCAATCGTCCAGATAGGGGAAGACATGGATCTGTTGTCTCCTGAGGTGCGCTGCCACGACTGCTAAGCACTTGGTGCACACTCTGGGTGCTGTTGTTACTCCGAATGGGAGAACTGTAAATTGATAGTGTTGCCCATCTACCACAAATCGTAGATATTTTCTGTGAGCGGGATGCATAGGGATGTGAAAGTACGCGTCCTTGAGGTCCAATGTGGCAAGGAAGTCTCCCTGTTGTAAAAGTGGGAGGACTTGTTGGAGGGTGGTCATATGAAAATGATCCGAGTGTATATACTGGTTTAGTAGTCTGAGATCCAGTATGGGCCTTAATGTTTTGTCCTTTTTGGGAATGAGGAAGTATATAGAATATACCCCTGTTCCCTGCTGTTGAAGGGAGACTGGTTCTATCGCATGTTTTTGTAACAGGGATTGAACTTCTTGTTTGAGGAGAGAGAGATGTGAGGACATTGGAAGTTGTTTGGGTGGTATGTTTGGGGGGGGGGAATTGTATGAGTTCGAGGCAGTAGCCAGACTGGATAATTTGTCTTACCCACCTGTATGTGGTGATGGAAGTCCAGACAGGTAGGAATTGTTGGAGCCGCCCCCGACCGGAGTGGGATGGTCTGGGGGGAGTGGTGGCAAGTCACTGTTTAGTGGCTGGGGAGGTGCGGGTGTTGTTGTTGTTGCCCCGCCCTCGACCTTTGTTATTGTTTCCCCGATAACCTCCTCGGAAATATCCTCTGTTAGGGGATGTTTGTCCAGAATTTTTAAAGGTGGACGTGGTCTCAGTTCCCGTGTTTTTGGAGCCTCCACTATAAAAGGAGCGACGAAAGGAACCCCGGGTTTGAGGAGACTGCAGTGCTCCCATAGACTTGGCAGTTTCATTATCCTTCATTTTTTCTAATGCCGTATCCACTGCAGGGCCAAATAACTGCTCTTGGTTGAAAGGTTGAGCCAGAATTGCGGTTTGAACCTCCGGTTTAAAACCGGAAATACGGAGCCAGGCATGTCGTCTGAGTAAGACGCTAGTATTGACCGCCCTAGAAGCAGTGTCTGCCGCATCTAAGGCGCATTTAATGGAGGCATTAGATATTAATTTGCCTTCTTGAATGAGGTCAGTGGCCTGGGACTTAAAGGGTTCAGGCAGATGTTGCATAAGGTCCTCAAGTTGGTCATAATGCGCCCTATCATACCGGGTTAACAGGGCCTGGGTATTCGCAATACGCCAATGGTTCGCCGCCTGTGCGGCGACCCGTTTGCCTGAGGCCTCTAAAAGCTTAGACTCCTTGTCCGGGGGAGGCATTTCTCCAGTTGTCTGTGAGTTAACACGCTTCCTGGCATTTGATACGACCAAGGAGTCTAAAGGGAGCTGGGCTTTAATGTATGCAGGGTCCTGCGGGGCTGGTCGGTACTTTTTTTCGATGCGTGGGTTGAGAACCCTAGCTCGAACAGGGTCTTTAAAGACTTCAGTGGCATGCTTTATAACCCCTTTAATCATGGGCAGTATGTGAACAGTTTTTTGTGACTGCTCAAAAGTATCGAGGAGAAAGTCCTCTTCAAGGGCGTCCGTGTGCATTGTGACGCCATGGAATGTTGCTGCCCTATTTATAAGTTGGCCAAACCCTAAGTGGTCATCAGGAGGGGAGGGCTTGGAGGGGTAGGTAGTGGGGTCAGGCATTGGATAAGACCAGTCATCTACGGGTGCTGTGTCTGGGAACCTAAAAGGGTCGTTTGGATCAACAGGATCATTAAATAAATCAGGGTCCGCCCCTCCCCCCAAGTCATCATTATCATCCTGTGGAGGAGGTGAATGATAGGGGGATGGTAAAGGTAAAGGAGAAGGAGGAGGAGGGGGGGGGGACGGATTAGGAGGTAATAAAGGAGAGGAAGGACGAAGTGGTGAAGTAGCACAGTCCTTGGGGGCGCTAGAGGGCGCCGGACTGCAATGGCCGCACACCTGTGAGGCTCTCGCCGGCCGGGCGAGTTATTACTTCGTTAGCCCATCCTACATCAGGGAAATTAACTCCTCATAGACGCCGGGTGTTGGGCAGAAGCTGGTGCGTGTCTGTGGCGAGTCTGGAGTCGATCTGACTGGCGGAGTGGCAGAAATCGCCGCCGAAAGTTCCGACGGCTGCAGCTGAACGCCGGCCGGAGCGTGGAGGCCGGCGCGAGGATCTACGCGACACCGAGGATTACACGTGTTCAGAGGGCCGCGGTGCGTGACGGATGTTGGCGCTGAGGTCGGCCTCTCCGATGGTTGAAGAGGACCTGCTGGAATGCCGGTAAGGCGGTGACGAGCTGGGACGCTGCTGGGGGCTCCGAGCTGCAAAACGGCCGTAATCTATCAGATCACTACACCCACGGACGGGGGGGGGGGGGAGAGGTGCGATACCAGCCCGGAGCTGTCCCTTAAGGTGCGGTTCGAACCAAATCCCTGTGGCCTCCCCCCCCCCCCCCCCCTTCCCCCTCCTGATCCGCGCACGTTACTGACATCCAGGGGGAGAGACTAATTGTCACCGCCTGGCACCTCGGTGCGGCCGGGGCCTCACAGTGAATGCTGCCACAGGCCTTTCTGCCCCACCATTGCTGAATAGTACGTTGCAGACACACGCCATTAGAGGGGGTGGCTCCTCTCACCGGGCCGGACGGATCGAAGTTGCGGGGCCCCCAGGGAACCTTCACGGAGTGACCCCGACGGAGTGGCGGCCGGAGGCGGGTGCTCCTCTTTTAGATGGGACATTGTGTTTCACGCTTTCTGTGGGGGAGCATTACACATTGGTGACATCGTGCTTTTTTCCCCTCTTGGCAAACTACGAGTGTGGCAGTGGCTCCGGGTTTTGGGCTGTTTCTCCCACAATATACACCGGGATCCTACCAGCTCCGGCACGTGTCCCCCGTACTGGCGACCTAGAGGCAAATTTGTCCCTATACCTGGCCACAATGGGGAAAACAGACACTAAGCAGTCCCGACTCCCCTTCGAAACTCAAAGGAAAAAAACCCGCGGCCCTCCACCTGGGGACGGCGATTCTGATGGGGGAGACGCTGAAGACGTAGACTGGAAGGCGCTCCTGCTCAATATGCAAACTAGCCTTACATCCATTGACACGAAAATAGACGGTATGTCTCGGCGCTTAGACTCTGTAGTGCATAGGCTTGACCAACAAGAGGAACGGGTTAAAGAGTCTGAGCAACGGATTTCTGGGCTGGAGGATGGGGCTACAGGCACTGCCACTAAAGTATCGCACATGGAGAAATTACTAAAGGTGATCGCCGACAAGAACGAGGACTTAGAGGCGAGGTCGCGCCGCAATAACGTGCGCCTTATTGGTCTGGCGGAGACGACATTTGTCGGCAAAATGGAAATCTTCATTGAAAAGCTCTTGACCGATGTGTTTGGCGCATCCGCCTTCTCTCCGCAGTTGGTGGTCGAGCGAGCCCACCGTACCTTGGGCCCTCGTCCTATACCCGGGGGCCCCCCACGGCCTATCATCATCAGATTCCTGAACTATAGGGATCGCGATACCCTACTTCGACTAGCCCGGGAGAAACAACCTGTCCAATTTGAAAACACTACACTCTCCTTCTTTCCAGACTTTACTCAATCTGTGCAAGATGCGCGCCGTAAATTTGGGCCGGTCAAGAAACGCCTGATCCAAAGTGGAATTCAGTACTCTATGCTGTACCCGGCTCGCCTACGGGTGGTTCATCTTGGCAAGCCTCACATTTTTCAGGACCCTTCCCAAGTGGAACTATTTCTCAAAGACCACAGGGGCTCCCGGGGGTCTGCCGGGTCCCCAGCGGGGAGGGCTGGCTCCAGATCGCCCACTTCTGCATTGGACTGATCACAAAACGTCATGGCCATCAGTCAGGCCCATCATGTTGCTCCGGTTCTACTTTCGCTCACGCCGTGAGCTTAGGCCAGGGTGCCCGCTGGTCGCATTGGACTGTGCCTTGACCCTCGCGCGACGAGCTGCTGCTCGCCGGACTTTGTCACTTTCATGTTTTCCCTAGATGTTACTCAACCATGATCTCGCCCCGGCATTTGCCTCCCCTTCCCGCGCCTTCCGCTGGCTCACGAGCCTGGCGGACATCGGATGAAATATCGGGGGAGGTGAAAGGCAGGTCCGGACCCCTTGTGTCCCCCAGTAGGGTAATGACTTGGTATTGTGAGTTTATTGGGGGTGGGGGAGATGCTCGGCATGTTTGGGATGTCGGAGTGGGCGGGTGGGAAGGGTTTCAAAGGGTTGTATTGGGTTTATTTGAATTCAGTTCGGGGAAAGTCAACATGCATAGTGTTGTTGCACCATCTGACACTTTCAAAATACAGTGGCATACGGGAGGAACTTGTGTGGTACGCTCCCTGACCGATTCTTCCATCATCTGCAGACATAGGTCAAGCCGTGAACACTGACATAGATAGTGGGGGGATACTCTCTGCTATCACCTGGAATGTTAGAGGCCTGGGAGACCCGAGGAAGCGGAGACACATCTTAGGAGCGTTAGACAGATTAAGGGCACAGGTAGTCTTCTTACAAGAGACCCATATGGATCCTCACCGCGGTGGCACATTCGCCGCCAGATGGGCGACACATTCTATTTTTGCGCCCTACTCGTCCTATGCGAGAGGCACCGCAATTCTGATAAAAAGAGGGGTCCCCTATACTCCCCTGGGCAGCGTGGCCGATAAGGAGGGACGATATTGTGTGGCATGGGGAAGGATAGGGGTTGAAACTATCACCCTGGCCTGCTCCTATGGCCCCAACTGTGATGACCCTAGCAGCTTTATTGCTCTCTGGAACAAAATCGGGGAAGTGGGATCCACACACCTTGTATGGGGGGGCGACTTCAACGCGGTGCTTGACCCTGCGCTAGATAGGTCCAATCCCTCTACACTGCACTACACCAACACACACAGATACTTGCGTGACATTTGCGCAACACAGGAACTCATAGACGCTTGGCGTCACTTACATCCGACTCAGAAGGAGGGCACACACTGGAACACTGCACGCGCCACTTGGGCCAGACTAGATTACCTGTTGATTTCCAGAAATTTAGCTCCTTCACTGGTCACAGCACAACATGTAGGCCGTACCTTCTCTGACCACTCCCCGGTGCTGGCTACATTCCGCTTACCTGACGTGATGGGGAGGTCGCCCTCCTGGCGACTCCAACCCAACATTCTACTTGACGAGCTGTTCCGCACAGAACTAGGGCAAAACATTGAGGACTTCCTGTTGCACAACAGGGGGTCGGTGGAACGAGTCGCCACCCTGTGGGAGGCGCTGAAGGTCACAGTGAGGGGTGTTTGTATCTCTAAGAGCTCCGGTGTATTGCGAGCCCTACGTACCACACTGCACAAATTAGAAACCACACTGCACACATTGGAAACTCAACCAGACTATGCCACTAGCTCGGCTGCGCAGGCACAGTACCGGACGGCCCTGTCGGAGTACAAGTCCACCGCGGAGAGAGAGGTTAATTTCAGGGGTAAATACTTCAGAGCGAGAGCTTATGGGGAAGGAGAGCGCCCCGGGAGATTCCTGGCAGGAGTGGTTCGCCCCCCCCGCGTAACTCAAATTATGTACTGGAACTAGAGAGCGACGAAGGGGCACCCTTGCGAGACACGAAATCGCTCCTGGATGCCTTCACTGCCCACTACTCGGCCCTCTACTCTACCACCAGAACAGGTGAACTCGATATGGATGACTATTTGAGGGAACTCACATTGGGATGGTTGTTGGACCGTCAGCGGGAGTTCCTAGCGGAACCCATAAGCCTGGAGGAAATTAGAGACGCAATTGGGCAGATGGCGCCGGGCAAGGCGCCCGGCCTGGATGGTTTGCCCATGGATTTCTACAAAGCCTATGTGGATATCCTCGCACCAGTGCTACGCGAAGTTTATATGGAGGCTTACGAATCCGGTGCACTTCCCCCGTCAATGCAGGAAGCTCTGATTACCTCTCTGCTGAAACCCGGGAAACCACCTCAATATTGCGACTCATACCGTCCCCTCTCCCTAATCAACTGCGACGCTAAGATTCTGACCAAAGTCTTGGCCAACCGATTACAGTTGCTGCTGGGAGGTCTGGTGCTGTCGGATCAAGCGGGATTCGTCCCAGGCAGGGCCACCTCCCACAACCTCCGGACCCTCTTCTCAATATTGCAGAATGTAGACCCTGGTTTGCCACTGGTGGCAGTCTTTTTGGACGCCACTAAGGCATTTGACTCCCTGGAATGGGACTATCTCCAATGTATCCTGCGCAATATGGGGATGCCGATCGGATTCACGCAGTGGATGGGTATCCTTTACAGTCAGCCGGTGGCTCGGGTGGGAGTGAACGGTCAAATATCTGAGGCCTTTGCTATATCGCGGGGGACACGACAGGGGTGCCCCTTGTCCCCATTGCTGTTCGCCATAGCGATGGAGCCGCTGGCTGCTAGGCTCCGACAGCATCACAGGGATAAGGCTCTGCGCTGCCTGCAGCGAGAGGTACTCACATCGTTGTACGCGGATGACATCACGTTGTACCTCCGCGATCCTGCTGCCAACCTCAACCCTATCTTGAGGGAGTTCATTCCGTTTGCGGGCATGTCCGGTATCCATATTAATTGGGGTAAGTCCACTATCTTTCCGCTCACCGCGGCTGCCCAGCCATTCCACCTTGATTATCCACTGAAGTGGTGCGAAGATGAGGTCCGATATCTAGGCATACTGCTCTCTCGTGATCGGGAAGAGTTGATGCGAATGAATTACGGCCGCACATTTGATCATATTCAAACTTGTGTGACCAGATGGATCACGCTGCCGCTCTCTTTTGCAGGCCGTGCCTCTCTCATTAAGATGGTGGTACTTCCCAAACTCCTTTACCTCTTCTTAAATATTCCATATTATCCGGGCAAGACTTTCTTCCAACGCCTGCGCTCCGAGCTTATTCGGCTGGTTTGTGGGGGGGGGGGGGAAGCGACCACGCCTGGGCTGGAACGTCTTAACCCGCCCATTCGCGCAGGGGGGTTTTGATATACCAGAGTTTGAACTCTACTACTATAGTGCTCAGGCGCACTATGTATATCACTGGTTTCACCCCACCCCCTTTATGCCGCAAATAGCAGTGGAACATTGGCTGGCGGACCCCATCCCATTGGAAGGTGCCCTATTTAGTGCACCAGAGGCGAGAGCTGAGCACCATACTACAGTATCCACTTCAGTTCTAGCATGGCAACATATTGCAAAAAAACTCAGCACGTCCTTGATATATTCCCCATTGCTTCCCCTGGCTTACCATCCTAAGTTACCCATTCTGCAGGAACGATTATTTCAGAAGTTTATGGACAAACTTAATATTAAGACTTGGGGCGACCTCTATACAGACGGGCAGTTTCGTTCACTAGCACACATCTCAGCCGATAACACACCTACCCCAATGGACACATTTCTTTACATTCGACTCCGCAGTGGCGTCCGTACAATCACGGAGGGATTCCCGTATGAACCACCCACCTTAGACCCTTTACACCTATTGCTAAAGGCTACCACTCCAGCGCACGCGGTCTCCAAGCTTTATCACTCACTACACGCTACACCCGATTTGGCACCCTGCAGAGCACGAACAAAATGGGAAGCAGAATTAGGGGTACCCATTGAAGATGAGGTCTGGAACTTTTGCTGCCTGCAGACCGAGCAGATCTCTTCCAGCAGTAGATTTCGGGTTATCCACTACAAGTTCCTGCATAGACTTTACTGCACTCCTGCTCACATGTGTAGGATGGGCCTGCGAGGATGATTTCTGTTGGCGCTGCCGCTCACCGGAAGCAGACTTTCTGCACATGGCTTGGAACTGCCGGGAAGTTGCAGACTATTGGTGTCAGGTATACTCTGGCATTTCGGAGATGATTGCTGTCCCTCTGACACCCTCTCCGACGCAGGCACTCCTGGGCTACACAAAAAACGTTAAGAAACCAGTTCGCAGGTTTACCACGGTTGCTTTTCTCATAGCGAAGAGACTCATAGCATGTAGGTGGGGGAGAGGCAGGGCTCCTAAATTCAAAGACTGGATCAAAGACATGGTACAGTGTCAGGACACCCTGCTTAGATATGCAGAACTCTTGCCCTCAGCGTCCAGACCAGTAGATATTTGGAGTCCTCTCACAACCTACCTGTTAGCGCATCCGCAGACATAGCATGCCCCCAGATGATCCATCGCTCAAGCCCATAGCCCTTAACTCCACTGGATTGCAAAGCTCGAAGGGGTAATGGTGGAGACTTGGTCGGGGTCCCCTGTTCGCTTAGCTTACTCCTGCCCTGCGGACCGGCACTCCCGTTGACACCGGGCGGATTGGCTTATGGCTGTTATGGCCCGCTCATCTGTCCCGGGAGGTGGGGGAGGACGGTTCCCGCACACGACGCTTCCTACAACTATGGGTTTACCACTGTGCTTACGATGTATTAAGTGTTGAAGATATGCCATAGGGAGCCACTACGCTCTTCGGATCTTCCTGAATACATAAATTCTGCATGTTCCTAGGGTCACTGATAGAAGACAGAGTACACGACATTGAGCTTGTTACAGCCCATCGACTACCAGTCCTTGTGTCGACAGTGCTTGTGACGCTGCCGGCCCCTAGCGGGTTGTAGGCGGATAGCTGTGTACACTACCATTTTGCATCTCGCTTACTACGCCGCCGGCCACTGGTTGGTTGTAGGCACAGGGGCTGTGTATTATTTCTTCCTGCTGAATAAAGTTTTTGTTGAAACTTAAAAAAAAAAAAAAAAGAAATGCATTTCGATCATGGCTTAGGGTATGTGAAGAAAATATTCATGGCTCATATGCCACCTCACCATTCAAAATACAACAGTAAATATCGGCTCTGCAAATGCACCAGACGTGACAACCGCATATCGATTCTCCCACCCATGATATGAAAATAATTTGATTCTTCTGAGGAAGCAAAACAACCTTGAAATCGAAATCTGTGAGATCTCTCGGTGGGCTTGCTGCTGTTCACTTGCCACCCACATATAAGGACCCTACATCTATTCCAGATTTGAGGCCCTCTTTGGGAGATCCCTCACATGACCACAAGTCAGTTTGTGGATAACTTTGGCCTTATGACCCCGATGGACACCAAACAGCAGGAAATATTAAGCTCTGTATGTGCATGTTTTGCTAAGATATTCATGTTTTTCTTTTACTGCACGCAAGTAATTTATGGTATGCTGTTTTTTGTCACAAGAAATGTTGCAGGGGAGGGGAATGGCCTCTTACATTCCCTTCCTGAGTTTTGAGCAGTAGGATGCTCTAGCTTGGAGGGCAATCAATGTAGTAACTATATAGTAACTGTTATTTACGAGTCTGTTTCCACTATGGTATTGTTTTGGGATCTGGTTACAATGATGCTTAGATATCCTGCTGCATTTATGTTGAAGAAATCAATAAACACAATTGAAGAAAGAAAAAAAAAAACGACATTTTTAAAGATATATTAAAAAAAAAAAAAAAAGTAGCACAGTCCTTCCGTATGGGAGCTGGAGATGGTGTGATGTCCAGCTTCCGTTTCTTGTATGGGACGGCAGTCACATGTCCGGTTTCGGGATTGATGTAGATCCGCTTTTGAGTAGGATCTGGGCGAAAAAGTTCATCTGGCTCCGAAGGTGGTGGCGGTGATGACCGTTTCGGGTCTTTATGAACTTTTTTCGGCGCCGATGGAAACTTCGGCGCCGATGGAAACTTCGGCGCCGATGGAAACTTCGGCGCCGATGGAAACTTCGGCGCCGATGGAAACTTCGGCGCCGATGGAAACTTCGGCGCCGATGGAAACTTCGGCGCCGATGGAAACTTCGGCGCCGATGGAAACTTCGGCGCCGATGGAAACTTCGGCGCCGATGGAAACTTCGGCGCCGATGGAAACTTCGGCGCCGATGGAAACTTCGGCGCCGATGGAAACTTCGGCGCCGAGGGACTTTTAGGCATCGATGTCGAAGAACGTTTCGACACCGGTGGAGACTTCGGTGCCGAGGAACGTTTTGGTGCCGAAGGAGATTTCGGTCTTGAAGCCTGTTTCGGTGCCGACAGTGGAGTTTTCGGTGCCGAAGGTGTTATAGGTACAATCACATGAGGTTTGCTCGAGCCCGAGCCACCTACAGGCTTAGATGTCTTCGGAGCCGGGCCCGAGGGCGGGGCTTCTGAAGAGGATTTCCGGTCGCGACTGGGCCCAGCTGGCGGAGTCTTGACCAATGTCTTTTTGGATGGGGCAGGGGGGTTGGTACTCACACGCTGCCCTGGAGTGATGAGGTCATCGGAATCGTCGGCCTCGGACACGATCTCGAGATCTTCGGTGTCATCTTCAGGAACGTCCTGAGCAAAGATGTCCTCCGGTTCTGGAGCTGGTTTGGCCATAATATGGCATCGAGCTCTTCGGTCCCGGAGGGTCTTCTTGGAACAGAAAGCAGAACAAGCTGGACAGGTCGATTTGTTGTGTTCCGGCGACAGGCAGAGGTTACAAACCTCGTGGTGATCACTGTGGGGGAACTTCGCTCCACACCGGGGGCATTTTTTGAAGGGTGTCCTGTCCATCAGCCGCTTCCGGAACCGGTCCGAGATGATTTCGATGTCGATGGAAAGCAGATTGAAGAGTTAAAATCGATTGCTGGAAGTTTTCTGCTGGAGCGGAAAAAAGTTCATCCGAACCCAATGGCGGAAAAAAACAATCTGACGATGGAGTGGATGCCCATGCGCACTGTTGTCCAGGGGAGGAGTCACCAACCTCGTGACCAAAGGCTTCTTCCGAAGACAACAACAACCTGCAATCATCCGAGCCCAACACCAGATGGCGATCTTATCCTCAGTGTGTGATTTGCAGCTCATATGCCTCGAACACAATAATACCAAGAGTATGTGCTGAAGACGGATATGTCAGAGGTGAAAAGAGAGCTTCCAGCCACCAAGTGAAGACCAAAGCAGAGGGGTTTATTGAAAGTAGTGTCTATCGGTCAGTGTTGTGCTGTTGGGAGGAGATGTAATTCATCCAGGAAACAACAGCCCACATATAGACCTTGAATTGTTCATGCATGAACAACTTGCCCGTCTAGTATGGCAATTAGTTATGGTGTTGTCAAAGTATGCATAAAATCGGAGACCAAAAGAAATGACTAAGGTATCAAAAGGGACAACAATGGAGCATCTTGAAGCCAGAGCACTTGGGGGGCATAAACACAGCATGGCAGTAAACTTCCATAAAGGAGTGTAACCACTTCAGAGCTGGGTCTTTCAGTCAACTATGGGAGCGACAGTCAATCAAATTGGTATGAGAGACTGTGCCAAAGGTAGCTTCATTCGCTGCATTCAGAGGTCATTAGCTGCAGAGACGAGAACTGTCTTTCTACTGTGAGAGGGTTCAATGCTCAACTGGTGAATGCCAAACACATTGGTGGTTCAAAGGCTGTATGTTGTTGATCAACAATGTTTTCTGTTATCTTGGTTGGAAAAGGAAGATAGATCACCCTGTCAACCATCCCCTTAGGGTCGGAAGCAGGTTTTTTCATTAAAGGCAAAACAAGACCTTTATTCTCTCCCTGGGCACCTCTGCCACGTCTATCAAGCCATCACATTTGTTGGTACGGGCTTGGACATTGACTACCCACTTGCTAATGCAGAGGCATGCAAGTAAATATCACCCTCAAAATCTCTGACCACAAGTAAGGAATATATAACAGTAGTTCTCCAATATTGGCATCTTTCATAGATGCACATGCTGGAATAAGCGGTAACGTGTTATAAATGTGTCAAACAGCCCTTAAAAAATAATTAATCAATTTGCATCCTTTAAAAAGAACTAAACTTCAGCCAATAAGAGTTACAGCACCCTGTTAACTACTCCCCGCAAGGGCTAACATACTTCTGAGATAATAACTTAACAGGCAGCAGTGGTGACCCTCTAAGGGGAGAAGTGTGGGTCGCATGTGAATCTATGAATAATGCCAATACTGGAGAACTACAGCTGCAGTCAAGTAACTTTTTTCCTTCTCAAGTACTGGATCTTTGATAGATTCATATGCTTCAATCCGAATGGTAAGTAATTGATAATAGTAACATACATCTAAAAGTCAACAGTGGGTAGATATAAAACAGTACACATTTGTATATGGCTCAACTCACTGGAATATATGCTTTATAATTTTTATTTATTTGCAAAGTTTTATATAGCGATGGCTAGACCCGGAGGTATCAGAGCGCTTTACATGAGGATCAGCGAGTTACAGGTTCCATAATTACATAGACAAGTATAGACATAGGAGAAAAGAAGAAACATGAGATTACACAATAATGTGAGATTAGCGAGTACACACATCTTATGGGAAGTGAAGAGGTAGAGGGGAAATGGTAAACGGGGGTAGGGAATGCAGGTAGGAAAACACAACGGGGAGGCGAGGAAAACGATGTCTGATGGTCGGCTGGGTAGGTGCCGGCTGAAGGGTGAAACAGAGCCAAACTCCTCTATAGCTGCATATGACAGCTCCACCGGACATAAGACAAATTTGCTCGGGCACCGCGGCTTTACATGAGGATCAGCAAGTAACAGGTTACAAAATGTTATCAGTTACAGGAGCCAAGAAAAAACAAAGAGGAGTAACGAGAGATATTAACGTATCAGCTGGACAGGAGAGGTAGCCCCAGGATCACGGAGGGAGGAGGTGGTGGAGGGAAGGAAACACAGCGGGGAGACGAAGAAAAACTATGTACAATGTCCGGCTGGGTAGGTGACGGCAGAGTGGGTGAACCAGAACCAAACTCCTCTAAAGACTCCTCTATAACTGCTTGGCCCACCACCGCGTTGTTCTGTACCATTAAATCCAAACAGTAATGTTGGGTTAATGTATGTATTTTTTCCTAAGCTGCAGCTCCTCAGATGTCTTGTATAGACACATGCCAAAAGATTAGTCAATGTACTCCTAGTTGGATGCGATTTCACTGATCCAAAGGTCTACCTGCTTAATTATCGCAAAAGATTATGGCTGCTGAAATCCAACCGGTTATGCTTTGTTTTGAGAGGACAAGGCCCCAACCGGAATTGCCACATGCTACCAATAATTGGTTAGTTTTCCTGAAGGCACTGGTTCTAGCACTATAAAATGTTATGCATTGTTTAACGTCTAACATTTGTAGCGTTGTCTCAGTTGAGTCCTTGTGGTTCTGGAAGAAAGTTTTTAATACCATTAGTTGATGTAGATGGACCTCTGATGGTACTTTAGGGATACAATAGGGATTTGCCCTTCGAATTACTAAATCGGCTCTAAACTGCATATAATGCTCCTTAGTGGTGGAAGCTTGTACCTCACTTACTCTTCTTGCCGAAGTGAGTGCAAAGAAAAATGCCACCTTCCATGGAACATATTTAAGTTCTACTGTATGAATAGGATCGAAGGGACTCTTCATTAGCTCTGAAAGGACTGTATTTATCTTCCAACTGGAGGATTCTTTAAAGGAAGTAAAGCAATGAAAAGTCATTTTAAGAATTCTTTTTTAATGTTATTTGACCACAAAGATGAATTATTAAAAGCTCTCCTATAACGAGATATGGCTGCCAAATGCACCTTAATAGAAGAGGGTGACAGACCAGATTTGGATAGATAATAGACACAGTAGAATTGTATGAGGTTGCAATGAGATTGGATGAACCCTGGTATTCACGCACCATAAACAACAGTGTTTCAAATTGAACTGATAAATTGTATTAGTGGATTGAACTCTGGCTTAAGCTAAGATTTGACTACAAATTCTGCTGAATGTCTAAGTGTGAAAATTCACTCAATTCAGGAGCCAAGCCGAGAAGTTCAAAGGCTTCAGGTCCAAATGAAGCAATTGATTGATGATCATTGTAGAAGATCGGAGCTTGGTGTTACTTTCCGATGTTTCACTTCGGAGAGAAGTAGCACGATGAACCAATATTGTCTGAGCCACCTTGGAGCTACTAAAATTATTGTACATGGTTCTCACCAAAGACGACCTTTGGAATTAATAGTATTGGAGGGAAAGTGTAGTGAAATATATGCATCCATGAAAATGAAAAGGCGTTCACCACCGATTGTGGTTGGTGGTGTCAGCTTCCAAAGAATTTGCACTTCCGATTTTGGGCTGCAGCAAAGAGACAGATTTCACTTTCCCCATCATGCAAAAACTTTCGTGAGAACCTTTTGGCTTAGCTCCCATTCATGACAAGACTGTCATTCTGCTTAATGTGTTCGCCCACTGATTGTGACTGAAGGGAGAATACCCCACTTTCAGTTGAACTTAGTGCTTCAATGAACACTCCCAAATCCTTTGAACTTCAAGATCAGGGGCGATCTAGTTCACCCTTGCTGGTTTATGTAATGCATTTATGTAGTTTTGTCCATCAATTTCAGGACTGAAGACCTGGCATAATGATACCGCTCTTAATTCTAGTAAATTGATGTGTGGAGCTTTTTCTTGAGCAGTCCATTTTCCGCGAATCTCTAGGTGCTGTAAATGAGCTCCCCAACCTTATAAGGAAGCGCCTGTCATCAGGAATTGTTGTATTTGGGCTAAGAACATAAGCCCATAGATATGTTTGCTTCTCACATCCACCAACAGACAACAGCTTTAATTTCATGGTGACATTTATAATTGTTCCGAATGGCCCTTCAGTTTTTAGCCATTGTTTGTTTAATTCCTCTTGGATACCCCTCTATCATAGGCAGCAGAAAGGAATTAAGGGGATGCACAATGAATCATGCCCAGGAAAGATTTGTAGAGTAGTACCACAACAGACTTTTTTTAAATTTTTTTAATTAGCTTACTAATTATATCAGTTTGCAGTATCTTTCTACTGTTGGGAATGCTTGGTCTTTTATGTTCTCTGGAACACCCCCCAAAAACAATCTTTTGTGATGGAGGGAGGACTTCGGAGTGTTTCACTTCAGGCCCAACTGGATGACTGCTTGTAGGCAAGTTTTGGTTGACCTTTTAGAGGCCTGAAAAAGAATGAGTCTTTATCAGTCGGTCGTCTAGGTAAGGAAACACTTGATGACCCCTTTGTCTCAAATAGGCTGCCACTGGAGCTAGACATTTTGTGAAATTTCGAGGAGCTTATTTCAGTCCAAAGGGGAGAACTTTGAATTGGTAATGGATGTGTGCCTCTTTAAATCCGAGACTCTTCCGGTGTTTTGAATGAATGGGAATATGAAAATAAACGGCTTGGGGATCCAATGTTGTCATATAACCTCAGAACTATGCTGTAGAATCTCCTGCAACATGACCACACAAAAAGACTGCCTTTTTGGAGGTAATTCATTCAAAACTCCATTCCCTGGATGTTTCTTATCCTGAGAAAGAAAAATAACGGTAATAAAAACCTACATTTCTCTGAGTAAAGGGTTGTTTTGTATAGCTCCTTTACTTAAAATTGTGATGATTTCCAATTGCAGTAAACAAAGATGAGCGGGTGGTCTCGGAGGAGGATTATGATGAGGGCTTTGTGTAATCTC
This sequence comes from Triturus cristatus, assembly GCF_964204655.1. Classification (NCBI taxonomy): domain Eukaryota; kingdom Metazoa; phylum Chordata; class Amphibia; order Caudata; family Salamandridae; genus Triturus; species Triturus cristatus. Next base: position 977,574,283 of record NC_140583.1, read on the forward strand.
CAAAGTGTAACTGAATCTTACTAGGTCTAAGACTAATGAGTGTTGTATTAAGATAACAATTTGAGAAGTAATTAGCTATATATCCTCCTAGTGTCTTCAATTTTAACAGGTTGTGACTGGCGCCTGAGTCATGTCAATGTCTTCTGGTTGAGTCCTTAGCTTGAGTGTCTTACTTCCTTTGCAGCTCCCACTTTGAATAAGCTGTTGGAAGCGGCGGACAATACCGTTGATATTGATGCGGACGACTACAAGGTTGTTGGTGAAACTGATGTGGTTGATATCTGTATATCTGGAAACCTTCCCTATAGGAAAATTGTGCCCTAACTCAGATACCTCAAAAGGGCTGACGAGCAACCTAGCAGTGGTAGTATCCACTTTAATTGGGTCATTGATGTTTTTTTCCAAAGAGTACTTCTCCGTCATAAGTCATATTTAGCATTTTGCTTTGGACCTCGGGTCTAAACAATGTCAATTTTAGCCATCCCTATCTTCAGAGAACAACTGCTCATGCTAGTTGTCTGAAGCCTGTAGATGTGAGGTCTAAGGCACAGCCAATCATTTCCGACAATGACATTTATCCTTCCAAGAGAATTTTCTTAGCTTCCCACTGTTTATTTTCTGGCAAGAACTCAAACATTTTGATGTCCAACCACTTCTGTCGATCATAACGTACAAGAACGGTGAGGGCTTTAGCTGCTCCTACTGTGGAGGACGCTGTGGTAGAAAACCTCTTGCCTAGATCATGAAGACGTCTCCTTTCTGGATCCCAAGGAGTAGTGCATGATGCAGATGGATTTCTTGAACGGCGTCGAGCTGCTTGCATTACTACAGAGGCAGCTTTAGGATGTTCAATGAGACAAACTGGAGTGTTGTCTGGATCATTATATTTTTTGTACAGATGAGGGATGACAGCTGACATGGACGATTGGTTTTCGTTTGCATAATTCCTTCATTGCAGACTTTACTGATTTTCGCGATGGTTCTTTAAAGTCATAAAGAAAACAGTCAGGAATGGTAATATCAAATATATTGTATGCCCTTTCGAAAAAGAACATGAAATCCTCCTATGTCATCTGGTGGCGAGTCAGGGAGTTTTGAAGCAATTGGTGGAGGAATGGGGGCTACATTTTCATCCCGTTCTGATCCCTTTTCCTGTTCGTCCTGCACCTTCCCTTCCTCTCAGTCATCATCTGAATATATATCTTTACTTACGGTGTTTGAGCTTTTGGACTTTAGAAGGAGAGGATCTAGGTGGTGTTGGCTGAACCTCCAGAGAATGTGGTACCAAAGGAGGATTTGGAAGGACCTAGAAACCTGTTGCGGTAATCTGCTAGTATACATCTTAAGTCTCTAACCGGTGCTCTAGGAACTTGCAACATTTCTTCTCAAAATGTTTATTCTTGTTTGAATTATATTTAACATGGAGGTCAGTTGGGCAGTATGCGGGACCAAATAGTACATCATCTTTCTCATCATCATCGTTCTATTCCTCCAAATCTAACAGGTGACTAGGTGGTAAATATGACACTTTACTACAAGATGCATGTTCAGAGATTAAGGGCATAGGAATACCCTTTTCTGAAACCATGATTATTTTTTGTGCCCATGGCGAGGTGGATGTTGTCGATAAAGAAGTGGACAGTGTTAAAATCGCCGCCGTATCAAAGACAATGCAGTTGTCATCAGCCACTGTCGTCCACATTGGTGTCGATGGTGCTTTCAGAGATACCTGCTTTGGTAATCACGTCAACACTGTTTCTGAATGGTTTTACTCTTTTTGACTGTTTACTTGCCATCAATACAGTCTACAATTTATTTTAAATGTAATTGAAACCGTGCAAGTCTGATTACTCTTTATGGAGCCTTTTTTAGGAGGTTCTACAGTTTATCGAGGTTTATATGAATGACCCTCTGATCTCTCGTGAGACTTTCTGCAGGATTCTGAGAGACTTCTCTTTGGTCTTGAACATTTGAAGACACAGCAGTAACCTACCTTCTCTATCCATCACGGTCTTGGAGGAAAAAGTGAGACATTGTGTGAAGGATATAAGACAATAAATGCAGACGCCACTCAACTGATCCTTTCCCTCACCAAGGACCCCCTCACCGCCAAATCCAACCCCCACCAGGGAATGAAGGCCGTCGCAGACTGGATGGAGGACAGCCGCCTCAAACTGAACACAGACAAGACTGAAATCCTCATCCTCGGGTCCAACCCCTCCGCATGGGACGACTCCTGGTGGCCCACGTCACTGGGGTCCCCCCCGGCCCCCACCGACCACGCACGCAACCTGGGAGTCACCCTCGACTCGAAACTCTCCACGGCCAAACAAGTCAACGCAGTCTCCTCCACCTGTTTCAACACCCTCTGCATCATCCACAAGATCTACAGATGGATCCCGACAAACACGAGGAAAACAGTCACCCAGGCCCTTGTCAGCAGCATACTCGACTACGGAAACGCCCTCTATGCCGGAGCCTCGTCCAAACTCATCAACAGACTACAGAGAATCCAGAACGCCTCTGCACGCCTGATCCTCGACGTCCCACGCAGCGACCACATCACCCCCCACCTGAGGAACATACACTGGCTCCCCATCGACAAAAGAATCTCCTTAAAGCTCCTGATCCACGCACACAAGGCACTCCACAAAACCGGCCCAGCCTATCTCAACAGTCGACTCTCTTTCTACGTACCCAACAGGAAACTCCGCTCCGCTGACCACGCCCTGGCCACGGTCCCACGCATCCGGAGAACTACTTACGGAGGCAGATCCTTCTCCCATCGCGCCGCCAGGACCTGGAACAACCTCCCCCTCCGACAAACCGAAGACCTGCTGACCTTCAGGAGACAACTCAAGACCTGGCACTTTGACCAATAGCAGCATCACCCCCCCCCCCCCCTCCCCAGCGCCTTGAAACTCTCCCGGGTATGTAGTGCGCTTTACAAATTATGTGATTGATAAATGCATTCCTTGTGGTAATCTTCTGAATAAAGTCTCTTTCCCACAGTAGCCATAAAGGGCTCTTTTTTTTAGGTGTCCAGCATAATGTAAAGTCATAATCTGTCAGAGTTGGTTAGAAAAATAATTCCAAATATTACTTGCTGTTGGAGTTGAAATCTTGAAAATTAGCCTGAAGAGAACTGAGCAGAGCTAAGAGACTTCAATATCACTTGTGCTTGAAAGTATGGTATCCCCTTCCCTCAGGGGCTTACAAGTGTTGCAGCATGATTGGCTGAAGTTTAGATCTGTTTAAAGGATTTGAATTGGTTACTCGATATGCTGTTTTCAAGCCTGTTTGACATATGTACAACACATTACTGCTTTAAAAGGGACTCCCACTTCAATGATGTGGACTCATTCAAACATGTGACTATGAAAGATCCAATACTGGATAACAGCGTTTGTTCAGTTCTTGGGTCTCAATTTCAAATATTTAACATTCAGTCACAAAAAGTACACAATACGATTTATAGAAATACGAAAACATTTACTTAAAAACTCTATTCTGTCAAAAGTAATGTCTACATGTCGGTTGTGATATAAATGGGACCTTCGGTTTAATCTGGAGTGAAGAGCAAAAATGTATCATGTGGATCTCACATATAGAACACAGGAGTTTTTTTCTTTTTTGCAATGACCAACGTTTCTCAAATTTGGAAAGAAGTAGATCTGTCCAAATTTAGTGTCGATTCACCAGGTGAAATGTTACTTATGAAAACAAAAACAGCGCTTCCTACAGAAAGTGATTCTAAAAAAAAACAACTGCAGGCATGGTGTGGGTGCGTGTGTGTGTACAAATGTACAAGTGATGTTATAGTCAGGTGTTGTAATAAATCAAAACCAAAATAAAAACTTGAAATTTGCCAGTTATAATTTACTGAGCAAATTTTAACTTGCACCCGTGCCGTGCACTGCTTATGACTACACATATACCAGCGCTCATCACATGTTAAATAACATCACTGATCTAGTCACTCAGCTACTTTTCCTTAATTTACTAATTGAGCCCTTACATCATTTTAGAAAACAAGGTAGGCAGTAAATAGGCCACAAATATATACAGTGCAAGCAGTACTGTGTTCAAACAAGGTAGAGACTGAAGGCAACTAGTGTCAGTTGCAGACATAAGTTTTAAATAGGTTGTGGATTAATTGAAGGCCTGCTTCTGAAACGTGCACAAAAAACCTGCTTTTTTTGATAATACATTATTCACCTGTGGATTTCTTACACATACTAACATTAAAGAGTTCTCATGTAGTGCTATGTGCAACTTCAATGTAAACTGGAGATTTAAAAAGAGCAGAAATGTAACTAAGTGGAAATTCTGTCAAGTCATTAGGATTTTAAGAATTCTATAAATGGTGTCCACCACTTTCATTTAACAAATATGTACAGGGAACTTGACCTTCCTACAGATGGTTGCCCATAGGACCTGGTTATGCCTGCCTTATCATTGCTAATATGTAAATATGTAGCTGCTCACTTAAAATTCTACGTCAGATAAGGTATCGATCAGGCACATCTCATTACTGTAAATACTGACCCAAACATTTTTTAATGGTATTCACAGTTAAATAAGTTGCTTATCTCATTAATATCTACAGATCCATTATGTTTCCTACACACCTGAATAGCAGCTAAAAAAAAAAAAAAAAAAACACAATATTTACTTAATGTGGGTGATTTCACAGATAGGCTTCATATTTTGCTTCTGGTTACTGCGAAAGATTACGTCAATTAATACTACTGAGATTATGGAAAGCTGGATCTCTGTACTTTGCTGAATACCTTACAGTATGAAAAGCTTATAGCAAATGCTTTATTTGTTGGACGATGTTCTCAGTAATGTCAATGATGTCATTTAACATGTCATCAGTGATGTAATTTGTGAAGTCAAATACTGCATCGCACGGAGGTAAGTTATATTTAGCTCCGTAAACTAACTGTTGAATTTCAGTGTTTTTTAAACATGTGTCTTTACGTTATTACAAAGTCTAACTATAACTCAACATTAAGCTTTCATTTTCTTCAGAGAATTTCTGGGATTTTTTGATCATATTTACCCAACTCCACCACTGAGAACAGCTTTTTACCGTGTGCAGCGAGGGGTTGCTGCAGAGCAACTATCCCATGAGGTCAAACCTCCACAGACCCCCACCGCACATTTTCCTTGGTTTTCACAGCACCTCAGCTGAAGCGCCAGCTCACGTGGTTCCACACCTTCCTTGTGAGCTTCCCAAATTTACTAAGGGAATTAACAAGGAAAAAAAACAAAGTTTTGGGGCCACCATGACCCCCCTTTTTTCACGACCCACGCAGATTACACCAAACATTGCAAGGGAAAATCTGAGCTGGATAAACTCAGTTTGCGAAGATTCAATCAAATACAGCGAACGTTATTAGCAAAAAACAAATTATTTTCCTATGGAATCTCTGAACTAACCAACTACATACACACTGGTAACCACACGAGCGTGTTTGTGTATACTGGTATCTTATAAAAAAGAATTAATGGCCCAAAAAAGAAAAGAAAAAAAAAAAAGAACGTTTGCCTGCTGCACAACTATAATTCATGCCCCCACCAGGCACTGCTCACGGCCTCAAAGGTCATTAATGGTATCATGGATTAAGTCACCCGTGACATCACTGGTGAAACTGGGATTATGAACCCTTTTATTTTCACAACAAGGCTCCACTATATTAATGTCATTACATAACATACGTACATCACTGCCATTGGAAAGTTTGGAATGGTAGTGTTCAAGTGCCAATCTTCAGCTTCACTGCGCTTTTTATGAGGACTGAAAGTGGAAAGATGTTCCAAGAAACGTGCACTAAACTGCAGAGTTCCTTAAAAATAAAGGATCTTGCTGGAAGTTCTGAACTCATGTTATGTGCATAAATAATTGGCCAAACTAGATTCCAGTTTCTGTAGATATCAAAGCTACAGAAAGATTGTGTACCATTTCAATTACACCCTCCTATTTGCAAGGTGTTCAAGATGTCTATCTGAATGAACCAAGTGTTTAGCGTTCAGTGATATTCAACCATTGTGGAAGAGGACTGATCACCTTAAGAACAGTTCTCTTCTTAGTACAGAGAAGCTAAATATGCAAGTAGTAAACCCATCAGAAACTTCTGGACATTATGGTTCCTGCTGCCCAACATGTAATAGCATGCCTCTCAACATGGACTTAACTAACTTCCGACTAGTTGGTATTACAAGTCAACTGAGGGCAACTGCTTCCAATGATGCATGGATGTGGCTTAGGACACAACGTACTTTCACAAACCTTTTACATTATTGTAGATCATGGGCTTCTAAGAGGATCACACCAACAACTTGTGGTATTCTTTAGTTACAAGTCCACAATACCATGTACATTTTCTAGCAAGCAAAGACTCAAAACATGTATGCACAAAGACTACCTTTACCATCTGCCTTCACAAGAGCAACAAGCATTTGCAATGCAATAGGTCTCGCATTTGCGAAAGTTTTAGCTATTGGCATTGTAAACGATAATGCCTTCTATTCATGTGTTAGTTTTTAAAGGAGAGTGGAAGCAGGCAGCGCCGAGGAGAGAGGGGCGAGAGGAGAGCAGAAGCAGGCAGAGCTGTGGCGAGAAGAGCGGAAGCTGGCTGAGCTGTGGAGATGGGCGAGAGGAGAGCGGAAGCAGGCAGAGCTGTGGAGAGAGGAACAAAGGAGGAAATGCAGAGCAGGAACACCTGTAGAGTGGGACCATAGCTGCGAGGTAGAGCTGAGAAGGCGGAGAAGAGTGGGATGATAAAGGTCAGGGAGAGCAGGAAGAGCTGTGGACAGAGGGACTATCATCAGAATCACTGTAATTGTGCAATTCTGTGGGTTTGTTGTTTCCCATATAAATTATGGATGTGCCGCATTTGCACCAAAACCCATAATCTACAGCATAATTAGCAGATTTTAATTAAAAAAAAGTGGATGTAAAGTTGCTAAAAACGCAGTGACCGGTGTTGCGCAGCGGAAGGCCCTTCGCAAAGCCTGACCACCAGCATTCTATTGCTTAGTGCTGTATCTGGATGCCATACTAACAGTAATGAGGAGAAACATCATGTGTAAAACCGACGACCAAAAAAAAAAAGAAACAAAGTCTTATAGGCTGAGATCAGGGCTTGGTAGGCCTTTGATCCCATGGGTTAGTAGGAGGCCCAGAGATCCAACCACTATTGAAAAAACAAACAAACGAGCAGGTGGGGGGGGGGGGGGGAGGGAGCTGGCTGACAAAGACTTTAGGCGACAGACAGATGGAGGCGCGCACAAAGAGTGGACTTCTGAGGGAGAGAGAGGAGAGCCAAACAGATAGACAGAAAAGCTGGGTTGAGGCGAGAGTCCGAAATGGAGGAGGGTGACGTCTAAACGTAATTAGAGTGGATCAGATGAAGGCAGACTCGATTAGTCCGATATTATGATTGGCAGCTTCTGTCACGCGTTGGCTTTCAAGGGGGAACAAAGGCAAGGAAGGCGCAGGGGAGACACCCGGGGAGGGAAGCAGGGAAACAAAGGGGGTGCAGCGCACTTGCGAACCGGAGTGGCTCCATGCGAAATCTGTCCGCAGAGGCAGTGACAGATTGCCTTGCTGTCAAGCACGGGGCCCTTCTGTCACCTAATACACACAAAACCTGGACTCCATAAAAGAGGAGGGGACGGGAGGAACGAGGCCGACTGGTTGAAGCGCACACAGCAAACACCGGCAGGGTGACCGGAGAATGGGTGAGGGGAAGGGGCGGTGGTCCCACGCATCCAGGGAATGCATACAGAACAGTAACAGGGATATGGGAGGCTAATGCAGACGGACAGCGATGTGGGACTTTAAGGCGCACAGGAACAGGCACACACACACACCTGTAATGGTTCAGACCCAGGCCAGCCCAGAAACATACACTTACACAGACAAACATACAGGAAGTAAACTCACAGAAATACATTCTGCTATGCTGTAGGCAGACATGCAGACAGATCTAGACATACACACAAACAAGCGCATGGACGCCAGCATATGTCAATGTATGTGCATCATCAGAAGCAACAAAAGTAATAATAATAACTTCACAATCTGATGCGGCCGAAGCCACACAAGAATCACTTCTTGCGCATGTAGTGTGTCTCGTACAAGATCACACATTCACTCCAGTGGGCTGCTGCATATGAATGAAAGAAGTTTACCCGCAGTGAGCAAAAGAGACGCGTTATAGACGCCGTGCGCATCTCCTGTCCGGGCTGGCACGGCCAACAGGGAGGGTACAAACATGCCTCCCTTACAATTAAAAGCGCACATTTTTGACGCGCGCCAATCAGAAGCATGGGCGGAGCTTCCACCCCGCATCTGAAGCAAAACTGACGACAATAGTCTCGCATGCGAGCAGAGCATGCGTTGCGTCACTAGGCAAGACCTAAATATACATTGTTCTATACTTGCACTTCATCATTGTGCAGCATGAATACATCAGAAGACATGGTCTTTTGCACGCTATTTCTAGGTCAGAGATGTATTCTGGTGCAACTGCTGTTCACAAGAGGTATGCTCTATTGGGAACATCTTCTGATATATGAACTGCTGAGAATAAAACTATGTGGGATCGGGCATAATGCATCGTTAAGTGCCTAAACTACAACCTAAATCCAGGTTGCACAGAAGTACATGAAGTGACCTCTCGGGAATATATTATTCTGAGACAACTTGAGAGGGAGATATTGCCTAATGGTAGTATTAAAAAGCAGTCCAAAACAGAACCCTCTCTTTTGAGGGTTTGTTTTCTGGCAGTCTTTTTGGAGGATGGCCTCTCGTAGACACCTCTCATATAGGAGACAACCTTCTGCTGTTAAGCTGCTCAAAGATCAGCTGCTTGGAGCTATCCCCTGATTTTCAACAACAGCTGCTCTGTTTGACAGTTTCATAAGCATTAAAATTGGAAGGTGAACCGACAACTCTGAGCAATCACAGATTTGCAGCCATTATCTGGATGTAAAGCAAATTTTTTGTTAGAAAACATGCCTAAGGGAGAAACCAGCAAGAACACACAAATACCATTCAGCACACCTCAGAGACAGAAACAAAAAAAAAAGACACCACAAACACAATGTAACTAAGGTTACCAAAGCGATATGAGAGAAAAATTAGACTAAGCGGCACTGCTCCTTCACTAGACTACTACTCAAAGACCCAGAAGTTCAAACTAGAACTGCAACTGAGCTAGATGTTGGGTTTTCGTGTGTACATAGCTGCTCAAAGGTACAGTGAAGCTGCGAGACTACATTTGGAATTCAGAGATGGAAAAAGAGTGGCATGGTTAGTCAGGTATCCTCTGGGCCCTATAGTTTGAATCAACAGGTTTTCAGCTCTTTCTTGAACCTAGTTTCCTTGGTGATAGATCGCAGATGAACAGGTATCTGATTCCACATGCTTGCTGCCCTGACTGTGTAAGAGGTTCCCCCTCTCTGGTTTTTTTTAAAGCGGGGACGGTTAGTAAGCCAGCGTTAATGTAAGCCAGCGACCTCCTTGGTCTGTATTCCTTGATCCTCTCATTCAAGTTGGCGGGACCATTATTGCGGAGGGCTTGATTGGTCAGTGTCAGTTAGGCGGACTCCCTTGTTCTGGACCTCATGCATGAATCAAATTCTTTTCATTTATTTTAAATATCGAAAGGATTAAAGACTGTTTATGGAGCAAAGATGACATTTATCTTAAACACTGAGCTCTGTCTTCGTCTCATTTTCATTTGTATTAAAATATGGGGGAAATGTTGTCATTTTATAGGCTTTGGTTATGAGCTGTAAATGGAGAGAGATTTTCTTATCGGTTATCCACAACCTTGACAGCAATATTCTTAGCTTGAGCATTAATAAATATGTCAAAATAGCATGTTACTGATTTACACTGAAGTTGTATGAATATTGATCTATTTCATTGTGATGTACTAAAGTAAGAATGTGCATCAAGGACTAAAGAGAAGATTTCCGAAAAGACCGAAGTTCATCAAGAAGTAGTCACACTACTGTAATCAACATAATTCTCCAAAACAAACAATGCTTGTGTTCTCAAGTGAGCAATACCTCTTCAGGCAGTCGGAGGGGATGCCACTTACATCCAACAGCAGCATATCACAACATAGTCTCAAAGCAGCACTAAAAGCACAAATTTGTGGCTTTGCGCATGTAAACTGTAAAAGACCAATGTCGCAGCACGCATTCATCAACTGATAAGAGCCACCCATCAAGACACCCATCCTTTCAGGTTTCCCCACTTCAAAGGACATTTGTCAATGCTATCATGAACACCAAGTTTGTGTGAAAAGAATAGGATTAGTTCAAAATGACAAAAATAGTATTAATATAGATCAGAAATCAAAATTAAATTCTATAGGATGCTTTAGCTATGCACAAGGGTTTACTTTTTCTGCTGCATGTAACAAAGCTAGAATTCTATTGCAGCACAAATCAGAGAATGCTGTGATCTACGGTAAAATGGATAATGTATTATTTCTATAGCAACACATCTATTAAAGCAATGAATATTCAAATAACTGCCATTTTAACGTGTATTTACTTGAATGGGAACGTTTTTAGGAAGAAGAGTCAACCTCATTTTACATTTTTTTTTAAAAAGCACAGTCTGTGGCTGAATATTTAAAGCAGTAAAGCCAGAGGTAGAAGGTTTTAAAATGTAATTTTGTGTTAAGCCACTTCAGTGTGATCTACCACAGACCTTAAAAGTAGGACTCTAAACAAAACCTCTACCAAAGATGGCTAACGTGTTGAGACTTACATGGGCAAACAGCGCTAGCAGACAATAGACGTTCCAAAATGGCTTTTCTATTGAATCCTGCAGACAGTTAAACGATTCCTACCTGATGTTCCGCATGAATATTGTCCCCAGTTGGCCAGCGGTGCTTGCTGTTATTGTAGCCTCCTCCACCGCTTCCTCCTCCTCCAAGTTGCTCACCATGCTGCCTCTGAAAGAAGTAATCCACCATTGCGTCGTCTTGAGAGCGACCCGCGACCCCTATTGATCCAGGGACAGGACTGGAGTGCTGTCCTGCTGCCAGTGCCTGATTGGGAGCTGGCTGTTGCTGTGCCTGAGCCCCTGATCCAGATGACAACACAACAGGCATGGTGGGATTAGCTGTATTGTGAGTGTGGTGTTTCAGGTGGGGGCTGAAGGAGTCCTGCCAAAGCACTGTTTTTCCCTTCAACACACATGCAACGCTCATTCCACCAACACCTAAAAGAAAAAAGAAAAAAGTGTTTACAAAAAAATAAATCTATATGCGAGTTAATTTAGAATTTACAAGCCAGGGATGACACACCAACTACATCATGAGCCATATAGAAGGACCACGACTTGCAGTCAAACCAAAGAGGTGTGCTCTACTGGTTTTGTTACAGTGCTGGGTACCTTGAGACATAGGTGTTGATCAAGGCTTTGGCACTTAAAAGACAAGGCGACAAGTTGGGTTAGGACATGTAACCTCCCTTGAAATCTAAACAAGTTTAGAGTACCGATCTATGTAATTTACTGTCAATACATGATCTTGAACTTTATTAATCCACTTCACTATTTGCCCATTAGATAATTTCACTACAAACAGCCACATACATCACTATGATATTATATGCAGCCTACAAGAAATGCTTAATTCAAGAATTCAATAAACAAAGCCACCCTTTGCTGAAAAGACCATAAACATCATTAGAAAAATGTCTAACAAAGTAAACAGAAGTGCTCACAACGATTCCCTTCTAGTGGTCTGCCGACATTTTAAAGAGGATGGGAGTTGTTAACCCATGCATGAAATGGGACAAGCAGAAATCTGTTGGTCCTATACAACTAGCTACACTGCATTATCTTTTCACAAGCAGAAAAAAAAAAGAAAGGATTGGAGTTGCAACCCTTTTTCATAAAAATGTTAGATTGTAATTGGCAACGTAAAGTGAACCCTGACCAGTATTTACTCTTCTACACCAGGTAGTAACTCAACAGACTGGTGCTACAAGCATGAGGATGGCACTCGTGATAATATTCAACACACAAACAGCACAGAGCACTCGTGGGGTCAGGAACTCCTTACTTTTAATCAGCAGACGCATTTCGGCACTTTCGGCCTGTCTCAATGCTGGATTTAAAAGGATTAGACGAACATAATCACATGGTCAGTGTAAAGGCCTGATGAAATGTTCAGATTGGCTGATAGTGATTTTTGCCTGGGCGAGTCGTGCCCCTATCTCCATTCTGATATTTCTGTGGCCGCCATACTTTAGTGACATATATTGATCTTTTCAACTCATTAGAAGCACATACATACTTTAAAAAAAAAAAAAAAAAAAGGTTATAGTGACGTTTTAGTTAGGTGAAACCGTTAGTTACAACATTACATTTTAAGCTTGAAAAAACCTGAAATTCAATTGAAGTAATCACGCTCCTGCCATGCACAGTGGCACCTGCGAACCATTGCCTACTGTGATCAGACAAAACAAAACTGCATAAAGGAAATCCCTACGGCTACAGGGGCACTGAAGATCATGCTATATGCAGACAGCCTGTCCTACTAAGAAACATCTGTGCCAATCCTAATACTAATTAATACGAATAGCCTTCTCCAGTTACAAAATAACCTGGTCAAAGTGTAAAGCAATGCATAGTACTGCCACGACAAACGACTCCATTTGTGCCAAACCATTCAAGTGTATTCCCTACAAGTTCAAATAGCAAGGTATACTAGTTAGGAGAGACTTCCCTTGTATTATCCCGGATTTTTGATTCTAACAGAATAGATGGAAACAGATTTTCAACAATGGAAACTGCAACATGTCTTCCTCTGGGGACAGATCCATACTGTAAAGATGGTAGTGGCCCCCAGATTAAACTACATTTTTGGCATGATCCCTTTGACAATAGCCATGACGCAACTCCGAAGCCTGGACAACTCAATACATATGGGAAGGTGCACAACCCAGACTGGCTGCAGCTAAACTTCATTCCACAACAATTTCAAGATGTCTCAAACTAGATATGGAGTTAAAACTAATGGCGTACACTATTTTACCAGAGAATTATAGTCCCCATCTGGATGGCACTACAATCATGCACAAAATAACACTACGGGCCATGGATCGTCTACAGAGGTCACAAAGACACGAGTGACCCACTTAGCCCCGTTCTAGCCCGCTCAACAGATGTTTGAACACACACACTGTGCTCTAATGGCTTCCCACATACATGTGTGCCCATCTGGAACAACTCTAATATCACTGCACACACGTGCGCGCGTAATATATCTCCACTGGCCGCAATGGGTCTCATAGGACATCCATATATTGGATGATCTGTTTGGTAGGCCAATTTAATACATTTATCGAACCATGACATTATGTTAGCTTACACTGAAATCAGCCCTGGTGATACAATCAGCTATGGCACTGTAATACACATACATTTGAAAAACAACCAGGCGCTCATACACTCTACAGTTATCTACTAAACTAGAGCAGTTAGTGTTGTCCCCACCTTTTTACAGTGTGCTCCACTGTAAACAAACCAAGGAAAAATTAACCCCATACCCTTTTTAGGTCTCACCAAGCGAACGCAGCGCATGCGCTGCATCGCTTGGTGAGACTCCTATTGTTGTGGCTTTGGTGAGCGAAGGGAGACAAACCATGTGCGTGCATGGCGTCTCCTCTGCCTCACAAGCTCCCACCGCGTGCCACACTACAAGGCAGACACGCGCTTGTTTATAATAGGGAGTACAAGGAATACACGATTTAGTTGTGGTTCCCTGAGGATTCCTTCCGCAGTGATAACATATCTGTATATATTTTTCCAAGGAGGTCACGGTGAAGAGATCTAAAGTAGGATTCATTTGCATTCCTTCCTGGAGGAAGCGAAGAGCAGCTGGTGTCAGGACAAATGGCTGCAATAAACCTACCCCCACCTTTCGTTGCTTTCTGCTTGAAATCCGCAGAGAAGAGCTCGTCAGTGTGTAGTGAGCCCCTGGGGCTATCTCCTCCCTCGAACTGCCTTTGAGCCGGATACAGGAACACTACAATGCAGGTCCATCAAACACAACTGTCAGCCGGACACATAGCCCGCGTGAAATCTTTAGCCAGCAACAGACAGGCTGCTTGCAGGGCTTGATGAACTAAACTACAAGTCACACAATGCAAAGCGTTTTTGAGTAATGTCGTCGCCCGTGAAAGGGGCTCTCACTAACAATTAAAGAAGGCGCCTTCATGCTCGATTACTTCCAATCCGTAACGGATCCAAAATAGCCGTTTAGCATTGCAGACTTCTCCATTCTCGTTGTCCTCGTTTATTTGAAGATAATCAACAGTGCCCTCTCTGTGCTGAATTCATGTTAAGTTTTGCAGTGCCATGCCAAGGTCAGTGGCATAACCCATAACTGAGAACCCCTCCTGTCTCCCATACCTCACAGCTATTAATTGGCCTTGGGCTGAATGTGGCCCCTCTCGAAGGGTTGCGTGCCCCCTGGTGGATTAGGGGACACCTGCGTCGCAGGAGTTGCAGGAAATGGTTTTGGAATCGCCTTGTGTTGTGATGGAACCCAAGGGGGTGGAACCGTCTGCCTCTTCCTGCCGGTAACACCCTGTCCCTGCTGTCTGAAATCTGCAGTTGCCCTCCACGGTGCGGATTACCCTTTGCCGTGCACCTTATGCTGGTAGCTGCTGGTGAAAGGACGTGTTTTAGCCACGTAAAGCGAAAGATCCCAAGACTTCAGCAGCACACAATCAGACCAGTGGCCATGGGCAGTAATGGAAGCTAGGAAATTAGGCCCCATCGCGTGGTTCGGTAGTAAAAAAACAGCCATGGATTGGGGTCAAGTGGCCCCGGTGTCACTGCACCTGCTGCACCTTTGATAACTACATCCTTAACCCCTTCGACGCGCTTGACGGAACGGTTCCGTCATGCACGTCGGTTGGGCTGTGCTTATGACGGAACCGTTCCGTCATGGCCCCGCCCGCGCACGGAATCTTCAGTGCGGCGCGGAAATCCGCGCCGCGCTGAAGGGGTTAAATTAGACAAATCTCTCACACTGTTTCCATATTATTTTGTCAACAAGAAAATCATGGGATGCTGAAAAAAATAATTGGTCTAGCCGACTATACTCTCTGGTCACCCTGACTGATAGTCCGATCTTAAGAGAAGAAGCTCTTTCAACCCCCGCCGCGAGCAAAAGCAACAGGCTAAGATTCCTTGCGCCATCTAAATATAACAAGCATTTGCAATGCAATAGGTCTCACTTTTGCGAGAGTTTGAGCTATTGACATTGTAAATGACAATGCCTTTAATTTATGTGTTTAGAAAACCTGCAAGCGGTGTGGAAACACGCACTTTGTACTTATAGTCCTTGCTTATGAGAAGAAAGGCAGGCAGTGTTGTCAAAACAAATAAGTAAAAGGCATTGTCATTTACAAGGGCAATAGCTCAAACGCTCGCAAATTCGAGACCTATTGAATTGCAAATGCTTGGTATTTTTAGAGATACACTGGGTTTCTCAGACCCTGGTTGCTAGTGTTGCTACACCTGCTTCACACGACATAGCTATTGCCTTGCTAGGTGGGCTGTTTCCTCAGCCCTTTTTTAAAAACATGGTCTCCCATCTTGCACCATCTACCTCTCTGCCATTTCTCAGACGCCAAAACTAAGATCTCTTCTGATTACATTTTCCTCTCCCATGGACCCTTGCCCAAAGGCCCAATGAAACACTGGTCCCTCATGCAAGCAAGGAAAGATATTAGAACAGCCATAACTTGGGTTCAGTCAGGCTGGATGGCAGCCAGTTGCTTGAAATTAAATGGGGACAAAACAGAGGTCTTGGCGGTAATAATCCAGCATTCTGTGACTAATTTAACTGGCCTACGTCTGTAGGAGAATGTGTACCTCCCAAATTACAGGTAAAATGTTTGGGAATTACTCTGGATAAATATCACTACATGACTTCCCAGGCAAGGAACATTGCAGCCTGCTGCTTTGTCCTCTTCAGAGCTTTGAGGAAGACTCTGAAATGGCTCGTAATGGAGGAGTGAAGGACAGTGAATCAAGCACTATTTCTTTCTCGTCTTGATTACAGCAACTCTCTATCTGGGCAGCCCAACGTTGGTCATTAAAAAAAATAAAAATCATCCAGAATGCTATGGCACAACTACTGCAGAGTATTCCTACAATTTAATTACCACAAGTGGCACTCTATACTCTTCACTGGCTGCCAATAAAATTGTTAACAGTAATAATCTAGCAAAATAAATGTTTTCCATTGTCGACAGTTTAACGAAACTGGCAGCTTCACTAGAGCCAGTATCTCCCTGCTGCTCTTTTTAGCCAAAGTAGTGGAAAGATATTTGGCTTCTGACTAAGTTGCTGGAGGAATACCTAATTTTGGACACATTGCAAAATGGCTTTAGACCCTCAAATTGCGCAGAATCTGTACTCCTAGCGGTGACGAAGGTACGCTGCAGAGCAGCAGATTAAGGCAGTTCATCTGCCCTCGTTCACCTAAATGGGAGTGCTGGATTTGACACACTATTGCATACGGTGCTTCTCCGGCATCTTCATGATATAGGGATATGTGGTAAGGCCCTAATGTGGTTTGCTTCCTTCCTAAGCGACGGATCATTTAAAGTAATATCCCCGCCCTTTTCTTCCTCACAGAGAACCTTGGAACACACCTTTCCACATTTCCAGGAATGCATGCTTGCAGCCACCAGTTGGATGCAAAATAAATGCCTAAAGCTAAATGCTAATAAAACGGAGATCCTCCTCCTGGAGCAGCATTTCGTGTTTTGGGGAGAACACTGGTGGCAAGAAGGCCTGGAGCCTCCTCCGAAATCTAAACAGGTCATAAAGAATTTAGGCATGTGGTTGTACCACACACTCTCCTTAGAAACCCAAGTTAGAACACTAGCAGGCACTTGCTTTGGCCTTTTGAGAGGACTCAAACCAAACTTCCAGCCTCAAATCTGGCAGTTGATAATTCAGTCCCTAATCTTGTGGTGCCTGGACTATAGCAACACTCTTTATTTGGGCGCCAGGAGATCGGTTATCAAGAGTATACAGTTTGTCCAAAATGTTGCTGCCTGGTTACTGTTTTTTTCCTCTCCCCAAATTTTGTTCTGCCTCCGGGCTCCTTCATAAACTTCATTGGTTGCCCATTGAGAAACACATGCAGTTTAAAGACTTGAGCACACTCAC
Source organism: Triturus cristatus (assembly GCF_964204655.1). Classification (NCBI taxonomy): domain Eukaryota; kingdom Metazoa; phylum Chordata; class Amphibia; order Caudata; family Salamandridae; genus Triturus; species Triturus cristatus. The sequence goes on from NC_140583.1 coordinate 977,591,525, forward strand.
AAGATCATGTATGCAATAGGTGCCCTTAATTTCGCTGGACTTTAACAACCATAATTACCCACTAGACCCTTTGTTTGTTGATTTATAACTGGCCCCTAATCCATGGTTCAAAAGGATGAGATCAGGCCGCAACTTTTTCCGTGCCCTGGCCCCAGCTGTATGAAACATGCCCCTACATTGAAGGAAAACGCAGAACCATCTTAGCTTCAGGAAAGCACTAAAAACTTGGCTAGTTGCAGTTTAAATTCCTTGCTGTATTTATCCAAGGCTCTCCCCTTCTCTTCCGATCTATAGTTGGGTGGTATTTTGTGTTAATGGTGTAGCGCTGTGAAGCCCCGTAGCTGGGACTGCTATGCGTTTTAGAAATCCTTTTAACCTAACTTGCATCCACCGCTCACATCTGTAGTGATCATATCAGCATTGCATTGGAGCACGTTTTCTTTTTCTCTGCTGCTTCCCACCTCACTTTACTGCATTCTGTGTTGTTCTGCCCAGCCCTGCATCTATCCCGAACCTCCTCCAAGCTCTTCGGCTTGCTTCTCCTCCATTACTCCCCTGGCCCTCTATTATGTGCTTTCACACTGGTTTGAAATGTACTGTTCCAAGATGTGCATTTGTGATCACAGAACGGAAAAGTAAACGGAAAAAAGTGGTTGCCACAGCGTCATAACGTATGTGTGCTTGTGTGGTGAAACAAATATACTTCATCACACTACGGTCAGCCAAATTAAAAGTAAACAAAACAAGCACTGGAATGTCTTGGTTTGTAAGAACTGATTTTTTGGGATATGTGAGAGGGTTCGCTTCACAGATGCACCAAAAATGTATAGTCCATTTAATGTGTTTTTTATTTCTGCCCGAGACCAAAAGAAAACGCTTAGCAAAATAAGAGTCTTGACAACTCCAAAACTTGTACTAATACTGTTGACGTGTTAACTGCAACTAGTGATAGGAGTTTAATGTGTTGTCTGTCACTCACCAGCAGTCTGAACTTAAAAGTTCTCCTGTGCCAGTAACAGCAAGTACCTCTTCATCATACTGCTACCGGAGGGGGCCATCTTTCCCAGATATGTTACATGCTTCACACCTTGACGTCATCGCCTGTCCTGTAATTGTGTACAGTGGCCTTGTCGAAGACCAAGAAGCATACTGTTTTGCCCCTGCCTTCTCCAAGGTATTTCTCTGTGCAGACTTCCAACTGCCAAAATCTATGTAAAATAGCACAATTGGAAATATATCTGATGTACTTCTCACTTTGACCGCAGAACAATGTGATCCAAAGATTACGGTTAATAAATATTGTTTACATGTTTTCCGTCGTTTCTTACATAGTAAACAATGCTCATCTGTGCCATTTATTTAAATGGAGAGTTTTATATGTGCTGCAGCTATGTTTTTGGCTTTTAAATGATTTACACTTTCCTATGTTCACTGCAAAAACAAATGTCAGCTCTCAGAGAGGTAGAACTCCCTAAATAGCCGTCTGGGCCTTTAACTGTAAAACCAAGCTGTCTGATTGCACAGGCCACTCCTTCTCCTTCCTAATGGCCAAAGCATGGAACGCCCTTCTGCTCCACCTCAAGACAGACATCGCTCTCCATTTTCGCAAGAAACCTCAAAACCTGGCTCTTCGACAGACCCCCCCTCCTTGATGGATTGGAACCTGCAACCCCCCCGGCCCTCCCCAACCCCTGGTGCCTTGAAACCCTTACGGGTGAGTAGCAGCGCTTTAACAAACCCCCTGAACCAATGTGTTTAAAAATAATGTAACATGGTTCCGAAAGGACGTAAAGGTGATGTGCGCAGAAGCAGAGCTTGGAAGCTCTACACTTAAGCACACAAGCTTAAGTATTACTCACTTGCCAAAGAAAACTTAAATATCCTGCACCCCATTGCCTTACTTTAACAAACATTGGCTACTGCAATTTGGATGCATTTTGCAGGCAACACCGTTTGAGGGCTGGCAAACCAAGAAAAAAAGTTCCTAAAAGACTGTCATAAAATGAGAGCAGTGGAGGGATGGTGTACTTGGCCCTGCTCTCTGAGAGGAAACACATGACAAATATATGCCATGGACAAATGGGAAGAAAGAATAAGAGAGAGACTGGATCCAGCAAATGGAAAGCCTGAAGGGGCGGCTGAAGCTTGCAAAGTAAATACAGCATGTCTCCGAGACAGCGCACGCGCTGTCTTGAGCCAAGACCTAACAAGTACTGGCATAGCAAATTGGTCTCGCCTTTGGGATGTTATAAGTTTTTAGTTATGTTTTATATTATTGTATGTGCCTTGGGAGACGGGCAACTGAAGCATATTTTCTTAAACATGCCCCTGGTCGGCGGCTCAGGGGAGGCCCATTTCAGTGGTAAGCTGAGAGAGTCGAATAAGGTGTGAGCCAGCAAATCTATCAGCAGCTCCAGCAAAGCATGCGGCCATCTTTGAATGGAAATCATCCAAAAGAAGCATCCACAAGGCAATATAAACATTTTTTTTATTTCAGATTTCATTAGGTTCTTCGCAAAATGACTTCAAGAGTCACAATAGCTACAAAAACACACTGTATTAAGGCCCCCGTTAATTCTAGCGAATATTTTAAAACATGTAATTTACAATAACTTCTAAAAAAGAAAGGTGTGTATGATCGCAAAATGTGATCAGGCTTCTATTCAAATATTTAGAAAAATAATTCTAACCATGGTGAACACGTGCACAACTGCCGGAAACTCTACAAAATGATGTCCAACATGGCCGTCTAGGTCACGCTCTGGAAGCTTTCCCCTTGCCTATTGGTTAATCAATTGACCTTTCCATCCCACCAGCTTACGCGCACGATCAAATTGCAGGCTGCTGTTCCGGAGCGCCGTAGGGAGGCAGGATAGTCACGACTACAACTCCCTTCTGCCCGTGTTAATTTACAGCACAAATGGCTTCATAAGCCACTGGAATAGCACAAGCTACGCTGACTGCGTAGAAAAGAGGCTGAGAGCAAGGGCGATTTCCAATCCCAACATCATTAATACAATTAATGCATGAATTCAACCTGATTGTTTTGAACGTTACTGTGACGTGACAACTCCTGAACAATGCATGCCACAAATACACACGGTTCAGTACATCGGCCAGTTAAAATAAATCAGTAAATACAACATCTCTGCGTCAACTGCCGTTCACTCAAGCTCTCAGACAACTGCCAAACCCGTATTGAATTAGCCTTGCGCAACAAAATAACTGCTAACGCCTCATTGTTGCTGATGCGAACTTATACAGAGTTATAGAAGTTTCCCAAACACGTATATATTAAATGTAATGTTACAAACATCAATCGTCTCATTTTCAGAATCACAATGTAAATTTCTTGATTTGTAGGTAGCAATGACCACAAAACAGGAGTTCTATGAAAGTTAAAGGAGAAGACAAAGAGATCAACTAAACTTGTGCCAAAGTGCACATTTACCCATGAATAACTGTGCTCTTCTGACCATGGACTCCTGCAGAATTTGGGCTGTGCGTGTGCATGTGGCATGTGAAGGGAGGGTTGGTTCAAAAGAATGACGCGAGAGAGAAGCGGGGGGCATGTGTGCATGGCTAACGCGCCAATTAAAAAACAGATGGTGACATGACCCGGAACAGATGGCGCCCCTGCTCGTAACCACAAGCCGTAGGCCGTGGGCGGATACATTCCCTGGGAAAGGTGGGGCATGCACCCGCATTTGCCCAATTGCATGCTGTCTTTTTAGAAAGAGACAAGCAAAGCCCAATAGAAAAAATGCTTAAAAAAAAAAAAAGCGTGAAAAGTCAAGAGTGATTCCAAGAGGTCGTTTTCCTAGGGCAGCGCATTCGCTAGGCTCGACCTAAAAATGACCACCTTGCATGCCCAGGACATCTCACTCAGACTGGAGAGTTGGCTTTTTTGCCGAGTGCTGTTCAGTATTTGCAGGAAGCATTGCCAAAGTCAAAAGAGCTGCTAAAGCCTTTCAAAAGGCAAGACTTTTTAGCTTTGCTAATACTTATAAATTTGGGGTGGGGGAGCATTGCAGTTTACCTGATAGTTCCAATAGTGCAGGTTTTATTGTAGCTTCCTCGGTTAATGGTTAAATGGGCATGTGTAGTACGTTTTGCATATACTCGCCTTCATTCATACTTCATACCCGGCAGTTATCTGCCATTTTCCAGTAGAAGCATGGATCAGTCAGTCTTTTGATTGTGGGATTGAAAACTGGTTTCAGCCATCATATGGCAGTGTTTTGCAGTTTGCATTTGTGTAGGAAGGGTGAGGTTGGTCTTTTGATGCTGTAACTCGACGTTTAGCGAGTGAATTTGAGATGAAGTTGAAACATGTTCACGTTAATTACAGATCACTATCTGTCTAAAACGTCAAGTCACTGGATTCTAATGCAGAAATATCGGTTATTTAGTAATTATAACCTTTTATGGTTATTTTATCGGTGGGTTTTTTAAATGTAAAAAAATTTCTTCAGCAGCAATGGTTTTTGTTTTTGTTTTATTTTAAATCCTGAAGACCTAATGTCCAAGTATTACTCAAATAGACTAGGTTATTATCAAATTAGATCCGATTCATGGCTGCGTAACAATTTCTTTGATTGTGTACTGGGAAGTCGTAGCTTCGAAATCTAAGCATTCATTTTGTTATGCTAAGTAGTATCTCTTCAGCCAGTCTTTTATGCATAGGGGTTTGCTAGAACTCTAATTAGTATTGCAGTTTTCATTTAACTTCGGCCCTAAAGATGTGGCTTCTCTAGGTTATTAAAGAGCAGTCAAGAGCAGAGGTTTTCAAACTGTCCCCACTCTAATCCCCAAGGGGTCCGTGTCTGCATTCATAGGGAAGTGGTTTTGGCATGGTTTTTTTAAAGCCTTATTGGTGTGGGAGCTGCCGGGACCTCGCCATTAAAACAAACATTGGAAAAAGCAAAAATTGTTTTTGGTCTCAGAAAGTACACAGTGCCACAGTAGTTACTGGCACTGAACAAAACTACTTTGTTTGCCAATATGCTCCTTGTGAAAGAACAGAACGCAGTCACTCACAGAGAGAGACACAGAGAGACACAGAATTTTAATATACGCAAAAGGTCATGGTCAACGCCAGACCATATTAGGGGCCCAATTATTATTTTAAAAGTCTCAGAGTGCACCCATGGTATATTTCCTTGCATTAAGTGCAGCTACACAGATTTCATGAATTCCCAAGAATTTACAGAAGTAGCACAAGAAATAATACTCAGAAAAAATATTTGTGGACTGCATTTTAGCATGAGAAAACATGCATGTGTAGATTTGCTCATGCAAAAATCTGAGTGTTTGCAAGGTCACTTTCCCTCCAACCACTTTTTCCCCAACTCTGGAAGAAAGTTTACGTCTGCCATTGTCAGGAGTAAATTTCCAGCATTTCTCAGTATGGGAAAAGATTAGAGAAGAATTGGGGAAAACCCTTTAAACATGTAAGTTAGTAGGTTTGCACAGCCTCAAAAGGGCATTCTAACCATGGAATTATTACTTACCACTGCCTTCAGCCCCAGTATGTAGATCTGCGAAAATGTGGCAACTAAAGAGTCGTGCTAGTATTCAAACGCTACTATGATATGAGCCCTGGCATAATCAGAGAGGCTGTATCAGAGCTCTAAAATAATAGATTGCTGCCATAATTTGTTGCCGCACTACATGGCACCAAAGGGACAAGTGGATTTTGTTACAGAACAAGTAGATTTATGAAGCAACCTACCCATGAACAAATAGATATTTTATTAGATTCCATACCCCTGAATTTACTGAAAAAAAGTTTGATTGCACCTCAGTTTTATTTTCTATTTAAACAACAGGTTTCATTCTTTCGGCTTGTAGGCCTGTGATTTTTCGAGACCGACTTTATAAAATTATAATTGTTCTCTGAAAAGTAGTTGTTTCAGAAAGTCTGAAGCTGCTAATATGTGGTCTGCAAAGCATGCAAAATGCTTCTGACTTGGGATGCTGTATGAACTGCATCGTCAGAACACATTATGACATTGATACCAGTTTTTCTGTGCAGTTTTTACTTTCTGCTTGTTGAAGTTGTAATGGATTCAATTGGCTCGGATTCGAAAATACATCTAATGGCAATCCATTTAGTGTAGATGTACATCTATGATTTCCTCGTGTTTCACGTTTGCGAAATTTCTAAGAGTGCATTTCTGTAATCTGCAAAAGTTGCTGATTTCCAGTCTTACTCCTCCCTTCGCTTGTACCTGTTACATGTGTGTATTGGCTGCAGTGTAAAGAAAAGCAGAAATTAGCACGTTAACGTTTCCCCTCCCCCTGGTACTTGCGTAACTTTTTCTCCGACTGGAATTAAAAGCCTGTTACACCCCCAGATAATGAAAATTAGTGTACCTTATTACCCAATTAGCATAAGTATTGCTGAACGTTTTTAGGTCTCGCCAAAGCAGCGCATATGAGCTGCATAGGAGGACCTTTAGCCGTCGCTCTGCTCTTTATGGAAGCACATACTCGTGCTTGTGGCGGCATCCACCTAGCGGGAGCGAGCACGGACGCGCCACAAGCACGAATACGTGCTTCCAAAAAGAGCAGACTGCGAGCACGCACGCACCAACGCACCACTCCCGGGCTTGTTTAAACAGGTTTGCACATCTGCCGAGGCATGGAGCAACGGAGAACAGCCGTACATGAGTGTTGCAGATGCAAATAAGAGGTGATAGCCGCGTGTGAAATCTGAATTCTTGAAAGATCAGAGCTTCCCTCTCCAGAGTATCATTCCCAGTATATGGTTTTTGTTTAATATCCAATACATATTAGCCTCTTCAGTTAACTAGCTTTTTTATTAAAATTAGGGTATGTAGACACAAATTTCAATTCTGTGAGATTCCTCTAGATGGTGCTGTTGTAACATGTTTTGTTGTAAACTCATTCTGCGCTGTTAAACTGTTTGGAGAATGGCGGTTGCATGTTGGTTTTACTGTAATGTTATACCAGAATACCTCGTTTTCCTTAATCAATTTCAAGATGCGTTGTCACAGAATTGATGGAGTGACCTCCACAAAATTATAGTAGCCCCTCAACCTCTCAGCTCTGATCATGTCAAAGTTTTTCCTTTACCAGATTTTAAGAGGTAGATATTACTATGTATCCCCCTTTAACGTGTTAAGATGAATGTAGAAAATGTTTCAATGTCTGAACCGCCTCTTTGACATCATTACATGTATTTCCCCCTTCTGAATTGTATTTTTCTTATCTGTGGTAATGCTGTACTTAGTTCCTGGCAAAAAGCTTTTGTTTCATTTGGGTGCAATATGACGGTGTCCAGGCTCCCTCAGCCTCGCTCTCCATCTATTTTTCTTTACCGTTCTGCTTCTTATGTTGTCACAATGTTTCCTGGTTACGTGCGTGTAAATTTTGAGTAACCTTTTTCCAAATTGGTTCAATTTTGTTTGTGACAGTTGGAAATGTAAGCAAAGAGCTTAAGTAATGCATTAACTTTTACTTTTAAATGTGCAGACGTGGCAATATTCAGCCTTTTTTCCAGCTAGGTAATTAACGTCAAATTGTGGTCATGGTTTACTCTTTTTGTGATGAGTACTTTTAACCACAGATTCCTGAACTTGCGACTCTCCTCAGATGCCTTACAGGGCCTTACAATAGCTCCTGCGTGCTGGTAGGTGGCGCCATGAGACTCAAGACCCTGTGTCGCCTCTGAGCGCCTCCCCTTCACGTCTGACGCCAGTGCCAGATTATCTGCACAGTTTGATGTGGACCTGGAGCTCCTCTCTTTTAGAGTTCAGTTCTTCCCAAAGCCTTGCGAGTTAAGCAGTGTGGATGGATGTCTCCACTGAAAATGACAGGCTTAGAACCATGTTGCCCATATCGAAAGCAGATGCCTGTCACTAGTTAGCACACCGTCTGCCCATGGTGCCTAAGCTCTAAACATGACTTCATGTCCTGCGACGGATGCTCCCTGATGCTTGCCAATGCCACCAAGGAACAACAAGCATTGGCATAGCCAATAGGTCTCGCCTTTGAGACATTTTAAGTGTTTAGCCATGCAACAGTTGATGTTGCACCAAGGATATTGTACTGCATAATTAAATACTTATAAGGTCCCAAAGGCCAGACCTATTGGCTATGCCAATGCTTGTTTGTCCACCATGCCAGTTGGGTGTGAAAAATCAGGTCTGGTAGTTACTGCCCATAACGTTACAACTTTGTGGGTGCTAACCACATTCCCAAAGACTGCTGATGTGATGGAAAATCTACCAAGTTGGTGGATTTTCTGCTATCATAAGTACAGTTTAGGGTCAATAAAATGCCTGCTTCCCCGTTCATTAACTTGAAAATTGAGACCCAAAATCCATCGTTTTTGGAGCTGTAAGTGTAAATCACTAGGCAAAAATGTTTGTGAATCAGGCCGTACTTGTTCAACGTTTTTGTTTGCAGTGCACTTTTATTCTTTCTTATTTCGATAGTCTTGTTATACATTTTGAGGCCAGTCTCAATGTTCTTTCAGGGGTGTGGAACTTAATAAAATATCTACTTGTCCATGGGGCAGGTTGCTTCATAAATCTACTTTTCCTGTAACAAAATCCACTTGTCCCTTTTGTGCCATGTAATACGGCAACAAATTACGGCAGCACTCTCATTATTTAAGAGTTCTGATATAGCCTCACTAATTATGCCAGGGCTCGTACCATAGTAGGGTTGAATACTAGCAATTCCCTTATGTTGCTACGTTTCTGCAGATCTACATGCTGGGGCTGAAGGTAGTGGTAAGCAAAAGTTCAAGGGTTGGAATGCCCTTTTGAGTCTGTGCTAACCTACTAACTTGCGTGTTTTAAGGGTTTGCACCAACTCTTTTCTAATCTTTTCCCATACTGAAAAAAGGTTGGAAATTTACTCCTGACAGTGGCAGACGTAAAACTTCTTCCAGGGATGGGAAAAAAGTGGTTGGAGGAAAAATGAACTTGAAACATTCAAATTTTCACATGAGCAAATCTACACATGCACATTTGCACATGCTAAAATGCAGTTCACAAATATTTTCTAGGAGTACCATTTCTTGGCCTACTTCTGTAAATTCTTGTGAATTCACGGAAACTATATATATGCACTTAATGCAAGGATATATACAATCGATGCACTTTTGAGACTTTCTTCAATAATTGGGCCTCTAATTAGGCCTGGCGTTAACCATTACCCTTTGTGTTTAATAAAATTTTGTCGCTCGCTCTTTTTCTCTCGTTCTATCAGGAGGCTTCACTGTAAGTGACAGTATTCTGCTCTTTTACAAGGAGCATATTGGCACACAAAGTAGTTTTGTTCAGTGCCTGGAACTGCTGTGGCAATGTGTGCTTTTTGAGAGCAAAACAATTTTTGATTTTGCCAATGCTTCTTAGAATGGTGAGGCCCCAGCAGCTCGCACACCGATAAGGTTTTACAAAAACCATACCTAAACAAGTCACGCATTAACAAAACCATAAGGTTGACCACCAATTTCAGACCTACTGGCTTTGCCAATGCTTGTTTATTTTTGTTTCCCATAATCGTATTTTAACTGGTTACACTGATTATCCATTATGAATATTGTTGGGAAATGCAAGCATACATCAACATGGAGCTAAATGAGGCTGCAAAGATATGATACCTAAAACCTTACAGTAGTTTAGCAAAATGTGTTTTCCAACTTGCATTTTTTTGGGAACATTTTATTTTGAAAGCAAAGAATCATCACTCTTGCTTTCAAGCTTCGGCAAATATTTGCATAATCAGAGAGCATTTTGGGAGCATTATACAAAGACTCATATTACTAAACTTTGAAAACGTGTGTACACATTTATACTGGAACCACCGTCAGTAGTGCAGGTCGAGCTTACAGCATTTACTTTTAGTACTCACCCTAATAATAAAGGCTTTGCATTAATGTACCATAAATACAAGAATGAACAACATTTAATACATGGATACAAATATTACCTTAACTGCAGACATTGCCCTTTCCTGATCCATAATGTGGTACTGTAAACTGGTAGCCAAAGGGTTTGTGCAATATGGGGTTGGCCCTACTTGTCCCAAGGACAAACAACACATGAAAACTTGTTGCCCTTGACCCCAAACAATATGTCCCAGGCGTTGGGCTATAGGAATTCCACATCCCTGTCTTTCTTTGGTTCAGCATTTTAGCAGTGATCTAGCATTTTGCCAATTTTCTAATGGCAAATGCTGGAATTTTGAAGCAAATCCAATTGGTGTTGTACTGTGTTGGAGAGCTTAGGCAATTAACTAAAATGCCTGTATTGATCTAAGGCATGTGTATGACTGTCCTCTTATGGAATGTTACCAATTGCTACATCTTTAGTGATTCATAATTGCGGTTTACACGCGCTTTTAGATTTTCAGGCAAATTTTCTGTTCACCTTTCTGTCTAATTTTTTTTCTCTTTCCGCTTGAGACCTGGTTTTTAGCTGTCTTTGAAAGACCCATTGTCTGCAATACCAGTATTTGAGTGGATTTAGAGTCAGTCCATTGCTTAAAATTGGTTGAATTTGTCAGTCTCAGTTGCTTGCTTCTTATTCAATGACTTTCATTCCTGCTGTGGTTGTCCTTACCCTGGATCAATGACTCTTTACTATCCTTTTGATTGGGTGACTTATGCTTGGCAGGTAGCGGTCCAATGATCACCATAGGCTTGCTCTTTCTCGCCTGAACAGGCGCAAAAAAGGGAGCCAATGCGTTGATGCACTACCATTATTACTGGTAATACTGCCTGACATTTGCACTTTATCTGGCCTGATCTTTTATTCAGAATCCTTTGAATATTTTGTACTCTTTGCACGCCTGAAACTGTACTGCTTTGAATCAGATTGGGGAAGTTGGGCTAGGCGAGGTCCTGTGCTGAATTGATCATTTTCCTTACTTCTCATCAGCCATTTTGGTTGAGCCATCAATCCTTTGCATGTAGCAAACTAGGGGCCGCCATATGTTTGCCCGAACTACTACAAAAAGGGAGCCGATGCATGAGCGCACACAGCTGGCGCCCCAAAGGCAAGCTCGTCTGTGCCTGTATGGCACCATGGGCCAGGAACACTGCCCCCTGATGGAGGAAAAAAAGGACTACCTACTCACTGTACTTGTTGTTACCTCTAAGGCAAGTCCTGCATAAAGATAGTTTACGCTTCTGGTCCAGGAGAGGCTGTATAGCAGGCGCAGGTGCACCAAAGGCAAGCCCGTCTGAATCCGGCAGGAGGGTAGGATCCCCGCACTTTTCAGGACAGACAGATTTAGCTATTTATTGTCCTCCATGAAATGATGTAACAGGCTGGCTGATTAAGCCTGTCACACCTTGGACCCGTCTTATTTACTGGGCGAGTGCCCTATCTGTAATTTTACTTTAAAAATGACCTCTCATCGATCCAACCATCTCAGATGATCACCGTCCTAACATATAAGAGTCAAGTTTCAAGTTTATTTTATTCATGGTAACGGAACTCCAAAGTGGTCCCCGTTAAATCACAAAATTACATACGTATAACTGAGATACGATTCTAATTTACAACTGAGTACATGTAATAAAATATTCCACCCCATTATGAGATCTGACAATCAAAGAATATCCAAGGCTCAAAAAACGTTTGTTTAACAAAATTCAGACAAGCAACAACGTGGTATACAGAGCAAAACAAAGTATTTTGTGCCATCAGTGCAAGAATTTAAGAAATATATATAAAATTCATTATGAAAGTGAGGCTCATTTATGATGTCTTATTGGGAACAACAGATCATAACAAGACAGACTAAATGCCCATAGCTAATAAAATTAAAGCTGAGCTTTCTACCTTCTCATAGTTAGACAAACAGAAAGTCCTTACTGTTGCAAACACAGTAAAGTCAGGCTTGCCGCTTCATCTGGCCCGATTAGATACATTATTGAAAGTGGGAGGCGCAATGCTTTCTGCCTTGATAGATATTTACAAATCCTCTTTGGATAGTTGTAGTGACCTAGAGACTTGGAAACAAGCGATTATACGCCCACTATTGAAGAAGCCAACCCTGAAGTTATGGAAAATTACAGACCTATATCACTACTCTCACTTGTTAGCAAAAGTTAGAGAAGCGATAAACCGACATCTTTCAATATTCTTGGAATCTAACAGTATACTTCATCCTACTCGAACAGGATGCCACCCACGTTGTAGTACGGAAGCATCGGTCCTGATGGCTATGGAAGATCTTAAAAAGATATTAGATCAGGATGGACCAGCTACACTTAGTCTTCTTGACTTAAGTATGGCATTCAACACAGTTTCTTATCCTTTCCTACTGTGTTTGGAAGTAGGCATAACAGGTAGCGCCTTAAAATGGCTTTTATCATTCCTGATTAAGAGGAGCTTCCGGGTTAGTGAGGGTCTGAAAATCATCAGCTAAAATGTGTAGTGCAGCAGGACTCCTCCCAGCGCACCACGGTCTTTAATTTGTATGTCCTCCCCCTTTCTGATACCATCTGTTCACTAAGTTTTACTATCGTATCTTACGCAGACTATGTGCAGATTATCGTTGCTCTATCCCCCGATGTAAGTTCCACCTACCCAAGACTAAATGGTTGTCTGGAGAAGGTCTCTTAATTATACATATCATACAAGGGGGATTTGATTAATTAAATAGAAGGCTTGACCTGCCCTATTAATAACCACAAGTTGGACCTAGTGTTTATTGTGGTCTATTCACCTTAAAAATTGCTGGCGAAATTTCGGGGGGGAAAGTTAAGACTCCCCATCATAAGATCAAACGTGGTGACTGCAGAAGGCCATTTTCACCTCCCATAACAGTCTCCTAGTGAAACTGAAAGAAAATGATCAAGCAGATGAACTAGAAGGTACTGAGAAAGCGTACACTCCACATGTTCCCCAAGAAGCATGCATCCCATATGATCTTTCACAACTCTGCTTCAAAGAAGTCTACAAAGTAGAGGGATTAATTAAATTCTCACGCCTGTCGTGCATGCACCATGTTTCAACAGGGCACAGATCCCAGAAATTCAAGGAGATTATTACACGTTTTCCTGCTGAATAATTTGGCAGGGAAACAATCAAAAACGGCAAGTTTCTAAATCTTAAACACTGCTTAAGTAAGGTTATGAAGGAGGAGGTCAAACCCAAATGCAAGAGTTTAGGGTTAAAACAACATTCATGGCTAGCACCATTCGGGTGATTTAGAGACGCCAAACAGTTTAAGCAAGCATCAAAACACCCATTCTCTCAAAAGAGCGATACTGGAAATCCATATTCGACTCAAACCTGCACTTATCAGACAGGACAGCAAAAATTATTCTGAAACACCTACAAATGTGGCGTGGGTAATTCGACTTGGTGTCAATTGATCTTTTAAGACTGAAATTAGTAAATCCAAATTAGCTCTACTTTATAATCGCCCAAACTCAAGATATGCAGCTTCCCATCGTCTTGCTAGTCTACTGTCACAACTATTAATTATCTCCAACACCTCTGATTTGGGGAATCTAAGGGAATCAACTTCAACTGCAAATGTATACACTTCTCCGGGTGCTACCTCTGCCTCTAGACTATAGAAAATAAAATTTCAAACAAAAACACTTGGGTGTAATTTGGTCCAGCTATCTCCTTGGTTGTAAAAGACACTATCAACTTAGAATGGAAAAGGGGAGTGTGAAAAAGGAGAAGTACCTGTGCACACTAGGTCTAATTTTTGATACCCAGATCTTGCAAGGATGATATTGACAAGCTTTATCTATCTTGTTTCTTCGTTGTTTCTATGATCAGGAAAGCCATCCCTCTTCATAGTGCCCTTCTGTAAAAGTCATCCAAACACTCATTCTGCCTCACAGACAACTAAAAATCTGTCGATCAGACTCCCAGCATACTTAAAGACAAGACTAGAGAACATTGAACATGCTGTGGCCGATCTAATTCTTGGCATCAACAGGAGCTCTATGATTATGGCATATCTTTGCTCCCGGCACTGGCTACCCATTCAGAAGTGCAGTGTGTTTAAGGCCCTCTGTCTATGCCAGAAGGCCCTTCATGGGACCCAACATTGGTACATAACCTATTTTTACTCCTTATGCTCCCCCAGAAACAAACATTCAAAATGTAGGGACCGTTCTCAGGAATCACTCGAAAAGCCGAGGACTTTACCCAGCATCTTTGAGCAATGACACTAAACTTTTAAGACGCCTCTTTCTGACAACTAACCCTTTTTCTGATTAGGCGACACCTATTCCTATTGGCGCCAAGTTTGGTTAGAACGGTTCTACACAAATTCTTATTCATTTATTCACACACTGACTGCAGCAGGCTCAGAGCAACATGCTGCCCTTGCATTCCCAACACCACATCAGAGATAATGTCCTGCCGGCAGTGCTCGATGAGACTACAATCCAGTCTGACAAGTCTTGCAGGCACAGTCACTTTGACAAATCAATGACTGCAGCCTGCATATCTCTGTTCTCACCCCTTATAACAAGGACCAATGGGATGGATTTAAATGTTGCTATTGCCTTGTCAATACCCAACAGTGGATGGCCGTTTTCACAGCACTGTGTGTCGGACATTTTTCTCACTTTTTGTGGATCTCCCCTAGGTGAGTGGGGGGGGCAGTGGAGTGGGTAGGGGACTAAATGGAAGAGAGCAGAGAAAGGGGCAATGGTCCTGGACAAGCAGGCAAAGCTAAGTGAGATAATGAGCCCAGACTCCACCACCGAACAAGGAGGAAGATCTGCAGGAAGCTTCTACACCCCTATTTCTCCCCATTTCCCAACCATTCTATTTGATTTGGATGATTAACAGTGAAGTGGCAAACTGCAGAAGGGGGTGTGAACAACATACAAAGTGCTTCTAGGTCCAGAATTAATTTTGCCCAAGACTCCATCACTCAGATTTGCCTGAGCTCACATATTTGTTGCATCTCACAGCCAATCCTCAAGATGCCAGACCGTTAGGTAAAATAAGTTTGGCTTGCTACAGACTTTTCACCTAATGTCAACCCACAAAAACATCTACAGCCCTTTACATATGAATACATAAAAATTATCAGCAGTATGCTGTTCAGAATCACCACAGTACTGAGTAAGAAAAGAAAGCATATATATCTGTCACAAGTTATAGCTTCTTAAGTCAAAATCAACCTAGCCCCACAGCGATCTGGTGGAAGACCAGAAAATACTGAAGCACTAGTTTCTACTGCTGAAACAGCAGCTACGAAGTGAGACAATGAGTGTGTGTAGTGGTATGAACAGCTGTGACCAACAGGGAGAGAGAAGTCACAGGAACAGCACAATTGGAAAGGTGAATTTCGAGAGCAGTTCAAGGCGACCAAGCTGAAATGTTTTGGGGGGGGGGGGGAAAGTAATTAATTTAATCTCTTAGAAAAGAACTGAAGAGAGTGAAGTGAAGAACCACAAGAGGACGAGAGCTATTCTGCTGCACCCAATCAAACTCCAGTAATGGCAGGTCAATCCTCAAGTGAAATTCCTAAAATGATTCCACACCAGAAGTAACCTGATGGCACAGACAAACCTGCTGTAAATTCATCTTACTATAGAATTCCTTAACTCAACATGATGCCTGCATTAACACACAAAAGCCAAGAGAAGACTTATATCCAACACACAAAGGTGGAGCCCTGGTGTGGGTCCATATGAAGACGCCTCAGGACACACAAAACAGTAACCTAAATGCCTTTGTCGCAAACTTATCAAAGTACTTTTATTGTTTTAGTCGAAATAGCAATACAATAAAAAATGCATTATAATGAATGATGTGCAAAATGACTAACAGTTGTTGCAATGTAAATATAGAAACTCCATTCAACACAATTATATAAATACAATTCATTAAAAAAAAAAAAAAAATCTAATAAGACAATCTTGATTTAAAACCCCAATTTCATGATCTAACCACAGAGATTAAAACACTAACCTAATATAACAGTTACTTATAATTTAACTGTGTACATTCATGCTGTTTGTAAGGAACTTTCTAGAGTCCGAAAAGCTGCCAGAAGAAAAATACATTTTGTACACTTCAGCAGCCAAATAATCCTGGCTCATCTCAAATGAGATCTTGTTGCTTTCCATGCTAAGTAAATATATGCTGCTACTGCAAGGTACATTTCCCTAGAGTCCCTCCTGTAACAAAGTTCGAGGGCTTCCTGCATGTTATATTTTAGAAACAAGCGACAGAAAAAGTACCTTCTGTGTAGCAAGGTGTTGGTACATTGAAGCATATTTATTAACAACAAGGGAACCCAGAAAAGGTCGGCCAGGGACCCTGGGAATTATGTATTTAGAAACAACAATGGTCCCTAGGAATTTAAAAATAGTTAGAAGAATAAATAAGGACTCAATCAGTACTTATGTAAAGGACTTGTCCAGCCGGACAGTGGTCATGAATTTTGTGGTACATTAAAGTAGAAAAAAATATAACACAAAGATGCACAAAGTGGGACACAAGCCTGTGTCCTGTATGAACAATGGAGATTGTGCAAGGCAAAGAGACGAAAAACATAGGTTCAGGCAAGGAACATGGTTTGTTGCGAGGAGCGCAAATGGAAAAATGAAAAAACAAAACAGTACAAAGAACACCTTTGTGGTTTACAATAAATTATTCTTAGCATAAAAGGTGTTTAAAGTGTCGACGGCGTTTCGATCCATTGGGGAAATACAAGGATCATTATCAGGACTACAATTGTTATGCCTGTAGGATGTAACCTGAATAATCGCGGTTGCAGTAGAAGGGTCGAGATAGTTCAGCGGAAGTGCCGTGGCTTTAGGAATCGTGTCCTGCGACGTGGATATGCAGGGTGAGGCGTAGAGTAAATCGCCAGGAACCGGTGATTAGAACGGCAATAATTTCCGGGAATGAAGCCGAGCCCGAGTAATGATCATGATATGGATAGTTTCCTGGGGGTCCGTCGATACGGAGAGCCGAGTGCTGTCAATGCGGAAGCTGACGGAGGGGGAGGGCGGGATTGTTATGAAGGCGGGAGGTCGACGTGATTGGTGGAGTGTGAGCAGGAATGAAGATAGAAAAAGGACCGGAAGTATTTGGACAGAGAGGCGTCCATCTTGGAAAGGTTAGGAAGTGAATAGAACTCATAGGAGAGTAAAAAGGAATATATACAATTACAGTTGCGGTACAATACATAAGGTGACAGTGTGATACGGAGGAGTGTCAGATAATAGTGGTCCAGTCCTCAAGACGATTCAATCCAGTATTGAGGCTGTGACTTTTCAAGATCCATTTCAACTCTTCTTTGTTCAACAGTTTTGTAATATCACCACCCCTGGGTGGGAGTTAAACATCAGAGATCACAGTCCAGCGTATATCATCCTCAGAATGTTTTTTCTCTATAAAATGTTCAACCAGCGGGGCATTGAGGATTTTGCATCTGATTCTACTCCGGTGTTGGGAGATTCGTAAACAGATCTTTTGGGTGGTTTGACCAATGTAGATCTTGTTACATGGGCAGAAGATCGCATACACGACATTATTAGAGTTACAATTTGGTAACATCAGTAATGAATTGAAAACGTTCACAAAGACAAAAACTTTACATTCAATTGTCAGTGCACAAACTATGCATTTACCACATTTTGAGTGACCTTTCAGTGGTAGAAGTGCCCAGATGTCGTTCAAAGTGTTAGTTATAGTTTTAGTGGTAGTGTTTGGTAAAGCTGCTCGTACCAAATGATCCTTTATGTTTTTCTTAAATGCAAACAAGGGTGGCTCTAGGGAGAGTTTGCCTGCATTCAGAACTGGCCAATTATTTATCATGCTCTTCCGTATGGTGTTGGACACTGTGGTAACGCATACCAGGCGGGTGGTGTCAGTTTTGGACTTCGGTTCTAGAAGGGCCTCACGGGGGCAGTACCAGGCTCGTTTCATTGAGTTCCGTACTAGTCTGCGTGGATAGCCCCTTCTAGACAATTTTAGGCAGAGTATTTTGGCCTCGTGGAAGTAGTCTTCCTTTAAGAAACAATTTCTGCGAATACGCAGAAATTGTGAGAAACGACGGGAGTCTCGTAAGGCACGTGGGTGACTGATGTTATAACTGAGCAGAGTGTTGCACTCAGTTGGTTTACGGAATAGGCTTGTTATGAGGTAACCATCCCTGTGTTTGATCATGAGATCAAGAAACGGAATTGCCTCTTTGTCATACGTCAAGGTGAATTTAAGTCTAATCACAAGATTGTTCCACTGGATGTGTGTGGGGGGGAGGGAGGGGGGGGAACAAGAGGCGTGGGGTTCTAGGAGCTAGCGGCCTCCAAATTTAAGTGTTTATCACAAAAGAGCTGCTCCTAGTGTGATAACCCAAACGAGTTACAAGAACGTCGTGAGTGTGGGCATCTCACAAAAAGTTACGGACTGGTCTCACACACCACCTGGTGTCATGCTTCATCATTGACCAGTCCTCGCCCTCCAAAACCTTCGTTTGATGGAGGGCGGGCATACACTTGACGACAAGGATGCACTTCTAAGTGACTAAGTGGGGGCCCGTGGATATGTGAGTGGGGTTAAAAATCATTATAGTAGTCAGAGGCGTTTTTAATGTGAATCGAAAACTATATGATATTAAAATGTGAATGTGACGGTAATTGGGGTGGTTATTGTCCCCTACCGTCTAGTGGATGGTCGACATGTTTCTGCCCAAGTGGCCCAATTGGGTCCATGGCATTCATCAGGACCTAGAGATGTGAAAAAGGGCTCCGTTCTTACCAAATGTTGGTATGATTTTACCACTTTGTGAGTGTGGCGTTGGTCACACTTTACCGTATTTTAACTGCTTCCAAAGTTGAAGCCCTAGTTAAATGGACAATATGTCCCATGGGGAAGGGGCGGAAGGAGTCCACAGTTTTTGTCTCCTTGTGACATCTGATGGATGCGTCCCGAAACCTATACGTCCGCTCCCGGTCCTCCCGAATGTAGCAATGGTGAATTTAAGACCAGCACAGTTATCGTTTAACCAATGGAGGAACGGGTCTAGTAAGCTCTCATTGGCCTGCCAAATCATGATATCTATAAATGGAAGAGATATATTGACAATATATTCATGATTTGGCAGGCCAATGAGAGCTTACTAGACCCGTTACTCCATTGGTTAAACAATAACTGTGCTGGTCTTAAATTCACCTTGACATATGACAAAGAGGCAATTCCGTTTCTTGATCTCATGATCAAACACAGGGATGGTTACCTCATAACAAGCCTATTCCGTAAACCAACTGAGCGCAACACTCTGCTCAGTTATAACAGCAGTCACCCATGTGCCTTACGAGACTCCCTTCCTTTCTCACAATTTCTGCGTATTCGCAGAAATTGTTCCTTAAAGGAAGACTACTTCAACGAGGCCAAAATACTCTGCCTAAAATTGTCTAGAAGGGGCTATCCACGCAGACTAGTACGGAACTCAATGAAATGAGCCTGGTACTGCCCCCGTGAGGTCCTTCTAGAACCTAAGTCCAAAACTGACACCACCTGCCTGGTATGCGTTACCACATTCTCCACAGTGTCCAACGCCATACGGAAGAGCATTATAAATAATTGGCCAGTTCTGAATGCAGGCGAACTCTCCCTAGAGAGAGACCCTTGTTTGCATTTAAGAAAAACAAAAACATAAAGGATCATTTGGTCCGAGCAGCTTTACCAAACACTACCACTAAAACTATAACTAACAGTTTGAACGACATCTGGGCACTTCCACCACTGAAAGGTCACTCAAAATGTGGTAAATGCATAGTTTGTGCACGGACAATTGAATGTAAAGTTTTTGTCTTTGGTATCATCAGGAATGAATTGAAAACGTTCACAAATAGTAACTCTAATAATGTCGTGTATGCGATCTTCTGCCCATGTAACAAGATCTACATTGGTCAAACCACCCAAAAGATCCGTTTACGAATCTCCCAACACCGGAGTAGAATCAAATGCAAAATCCTCAATGCCCCACTGGTTGAACATTTTATAGAGAAAAAACATTCTGAGGATGATATACGCTGGACTGTGATCTCTGATGTTAAACTCCCACCCAGGGGTGGTGATATTACAAAATTGTTGAACAAAGGAGTTGAAATGGATCTTGAAAAGTCACAGCCTCAATACTGGATTGAATCGTCTTGAGGACTGGATCACTATTATCTGACACTCCTCCGTATCACACTGTCACCTTATGTATTGTACCGCATCTGTAATTGTATATATTCCTTTTTACTCTCCTATGTGTTCTATTCACTTCCTAACCTTTCCAAGATAGACGCCTCTCTGTCCAAATACTTCCGGTCCTTCTTCTATCTTCATTCCTGCTCACACTCCACCAATCACGTCGACCTCCCGCCTTCATAACAATCCCGCCCTCCCCCAGCTTCCGCATTGACGGCACTCGGCTCTCCGCATCGACGGACCCCCTGGAAACTATCCATATCACGATCATTGCTCGGCTTCCTTCCCGGAACTTATTGCCCTTCTAATTACCGGTTCCTGGCGATTTACTCTACGCCTCACCCTGCATATCCACATCGCAGGACACGATTCCTAAAGCCACGGCACTTCCGCCGAACTATCTCGACCCTTCTACCGCAACCGTGGTTATTCAGGTTACATCCTACAGGCATAACAATTGTAGTCCTGATGATGATCCTTGTATTTCCCCAATGGATCGAAACGCCGTCGACACTTTAAACACCTCATATGCTAAGAATAATTTATTGCAAAGCACAAAAGGTGTTCTTTGTATTGTTTGTTTTTTCATTTTTCCATTTGCTCTCCTCGCAACAAACCATGTTCCTTGCCTGAACCTATGTTTTTCGTCTCTTTGCCTTGCACAATCTCCATTGTTCATACAGGACACAGGCTTGTGTCCCACTTTGTGCATCTTTGTGTTATATTTTTTTCTACTTTAATGTACCAGTAAATTCATGACCACTGTCCGGCTGGACAAGTACTTTACTTAAGTACTGATTGAGTCCTTATTTATTCTTCTAACTGTTTTTAAATTCTTAGGGACCATTGTTGTTTCTAGGTACATTGAAGCATGACATAAGCTATTGTCTGTAAGTCTCCCAGGACTCAGTTCCAGGTGTCTAAAATGTTGTCCACAGACCTCGACCATTTTTTTTGGGTGAACGACAATACCTGTTAAGTACCAAGCTCAAACGAATCGAGAAATCAAGGTGTTCATTGAAGGCAAAGAGGATGAGCTAGGGATAGCAGGAGAAACTAATGAAGGTAACATACAAAAGAAGTTTCCCCATAGAAAAAGAGCAATTGGAGCTCATTAGAACAAGAAACAAGACAATAATGTAAATACAATTGTGGTCACTAATGCAATGCCACTGGAACGGAGGTCTAATTCCCCTCACAGAGAATCAACACTATCTCCCAAAGTCAAGCATGGTTTCAAATTCCAACTCCTGACCATCAACTTTATAGCTAATGTGATGCCTCTGGAACGACGCTTAACAATGTTGCCCAGATTTTAGACTCTTTTTCGATAATATACGAGTATACCACAACAAAATAACTTTCATAGGAGAACACCCTGAACACAATTTGGCAAACTATTGGAAAGCACCGAAGAACGATGAAATAGTGGAAATCCGCTAGACAAATGAGTTAAAAACGATATGAGCAAGAGTTTGCCTAAGCACGTCCAGAAACAAAACATGGCAAAAAGTAAGGTTTAAAAAAGACACACTAACTAAAATAAGACTGTTTAAACTTCCCGAACATTATAGAATGTTGAAACTGTCAAATGTGTTGAGGGAGGTGGGGGGGGGGGGTTTAACAAACCGGAATTCAACATCACCAAACCGATACCTCCCCCTTCATTACAATTTTAACATTAAAACTGAAATCAATCGTAAGCACAGTGAGCTCTAAAATGTAGGGACCAGCCAGCAGATGTCATCGACGATGCGTTTTACCTTAAACAATGCGATTTATGAGCAGTTTCGTACACATACCAAAGCTAGACATGGCCACATTTTAGACAGGAACTAAACTGACAGCCAGCTACGAATTTTAACACCTAAACATTCTGCGTGAGAATTTAATGCTTCTCAAATGTGTGAATGGAAAAGCAAGGTTAATACAAAGCCACATTGCACAAATTCTAGAGTGTAGGGTATGGGTCGGATCCTAGCGTGTAAAATGCTTTTTTTTTTAAATCATTATTATCGTGTCTGACTCACTCTGAACGTAAGTGTGCAGTTAGGTAGTAATTTAAATTTGCGACTGGCTGTCTAAATTCTACCGTGAACTTTACATAACATCAATGCATGCCGGTAAATGCTGCCCAAATTTACAACGTAATGAAGCAGTGGGACATTTCGAAATAGAAAGTATTAAAAGGTCATTGGCAAAACTAAAAGACTGAAGGAAAATATGGATAACAATCTATTTATGCGCTCAAAAAGTGCCCTGGATTCAATGGTCACATTCAACAGAACGCTCTTACAAACTCAGATGGAAAGAGCTGGTGGAAAAACGAAGGTGGCAAGCCACTTTCAGATTATAATTTAAGGGTAAAATATTCAGAAATTTAAGATATGAATTAGTTTCTACATTCACTCGTTTTTCTTTGCATTTCGGCGCTTAAGTCACACACTAGCGCAGAGCAAAGGGGACACAGACAGACAGGTTTCTAAATACTCAGAAGGTGTTATTGTACCGTTCCAAAACGAGGTACACAAACGTTTAGGATACTCTTCATCAAAACCATCATTGCTGAAGAAAAAAAAAACATTTTAATTAAGCTGACATTTTCAGTCAGATCCCTTACGGCGACATGCAGCGGGATGCCTTCATACACACACACAAATCACAGGGCTCTTACAGAGTTTAAGGAGGGGGTAAACTGGGGCCAAGCGGTGCAGCTTCCAACTCAATAATAAAGTACATCAATGTGATCTGTGACAGCCAAAATGGAAGATCCGCCTTAAATAATGACAGTTCTCTTCTGACAGTTCGAACGTAGATACCAAAAATGAGAGCAAAAAAAAAAAGTTGTTTTACAACCCCGCACAATGTAAATATGTGAACGTCCAAAAGGAACGATAAAAACAAAACAGAAAAAGTTCAGAGCACCTGGAGACAGGAACCAGACAGGCCGTGTCTGATCGCAAGGGTTAAACACTGTTCTTGCCACCTGCATCGTACACACAAGGCTGAGATAGATCTCTCACAAAAAAGTACAACGTTCTATGTTAAAGCGATACATGTGTACGAAAATCAAACCATAGGAAACCAAGTAAATCAGAGTCAAGAAGCTAAAATAATGGACTTGGACAAGGTAGTCTTGCATAAAGATATTGGTAGATTTGTATAAATACACAAACACATATGCGCACGTATAACGTATATACACAATTCATATAGGTGAATATACGTACACAGAAAGTCTACCGACAATTATGGCTCAAACAGATGTACAGCCACACTTCCGCTAAATGCATTACTTGCTCGTATAAAAACATATGTTGAATCAATTTACGTATAAAACACAGCAAGTGTTAAAAAGCCGACCAGGCATTATCCCCTGAAAACGGCACAAAGGGCTTCCAAGGGAATAAGACAATTAGCGGACATGCAGAACAGTCAGACTGTCAGGTAGTACAAGGGGGACTGAGCAGGATTACTGAAAATGAACAAACACAACTGAGGTCCAGGAAAAAAAAGAAGACACCTCCGCCCTGCACCGGAATATGACTGATGAGGGGGCACAGTACGAATAGCATAGCTGAAGGTAGCCGTGGGACCCGGGGGGACTGCATTACATGGCCCTGCCCCCTTTCCCCCGCGGCCTCCAGCTCTCTGCTCTGCTAACAATAGGGGCCTGGCCTGGCTTCCTGGCAAAAGGGAGGGGGGTGCGCCTCCACGATCTCCTCCCCTCGGTCCGGTAGCACACCGGAGAAACACGAGGGGCGGAACAGACAGCTCGTACCCAGGACAGTGGCCGAACACCCTGCAGAGAGGCTACTCACTGGTGGGGCGGTAGGATGAGGCTGGATGTCGGAGAGGACCCGTCTGCCTCTCTGCCTTTCACTCCGACAACATGGCGGCGCTCTGGGGGCCGACCAGTGGCGGAGCGCGCGCTGCATGCTGGGAGCGTCATGGCGGCTGCGGCCAGAGGGGGGGGGGGGGGGCAGCTGGGCGTTGTCTTGGCAACGGCGGCGCGCGTCAGGTGGGGAGCGGAAGTCGCGCACTGACAGCGCAGGAACAGCTGTGGACCCGTGATCCAGTTGGTGTGCATGGACTGGACCCGTCCCGCGACTGGACACCTTTCGCGCTCTATCCTCACAGCGACCCTTCAGGAAGATTTGACTTTTTTTTTTTATAGCTCGAACACGAACTAGGTAGGTAGGTACTCTGAATTCACGCAGACCGTCTCACAGACTTTATCGCCCTTAAGGGTGATTCTCTTTAGTTCTGGCATATTAGTTTATGACCTATAGTTATAAAAGCAGCATTCTTTTTTTATTTTATAAAACTACATTTACTTGTTGAGTTCCGAGGTTTCTGTAAACAAATTGGATGCTTGTCAAGTTTTAAAAATGTTAAGTTCCATGCAAATTGAGCTTGAGCTCAGATTTCGTAATGCGCATGTTCTGCTCTTAGGGTATTACTCTGCAGCAATGGCAGTTTTTAGCAGATAAGTGTGGTTCAGCGCCACACTAGCTTGAAGCAACTGTCCAGTGTAGTGTCGTGAGACTACGTGCGCTTGGACCCTTGTGGTCCTGGGCAGGCTCAACAGAGGAATTTGCTGGGAGTTGTGGTTATTAACGGTTATGACATACTGAGAGTTGCAGTGTCTGATTGTATGTTAAAGATTAAAGACCTCTGATACAGAGCTTCGTGTGTGGTGTATTTACGAGCAATCTCTCAAGCTGGGTAGGGTGATACTGTAATAGCCATCATAGCCCTGTCCCCACAGTGAGCTTAATGCCCCAGAACTACTGTTTGCACATCCTCTGGCTAGGAGTAGCCAGAGGCTATATAATAGACGGTTAGGACCTAGGGTGACCAACCGTCCGTAAATTTCACGCACAGTCCGTAATTCAGCCGTCTGTCCGTTGTCCGTGAAGAATTCTTTAACGGACGCCATTTGTCCGTAATTTTAACCGGGCACCGATCGCACCACCCTAAAGCCGGCACAGCTTCCACCCACCTCCCTGCTTGACTCCGATGCTGTTGAGGTCGGGTGTAACAGACTCCGATGCAGTACCAAAGCTCAGATACCCGGCAGCATTGGAGAGGCACAGCGGGATGGCAACCCTCACACCTTCAGCCCTTGATGAGCTGTTAAGAGGTGCTTGAAGGTGACTGAGAGGGAGGGGCTGCAGCTTCAGGTGCAGGGGCATCTATTCAGATGCAAACAGCCCTGAATGCATCATGTCTCTGTAATTTAGAGGGGCCTCACACATTCCCTTTCTGCCCAGGGCCCCAAAAATCGTAGAACCGGCCCTGATTACACCGAGGCAGCACGTGGTTCTCTTCACAGAGCTTAATTGCTGTCACTAAATTGTAAGCAAACCTCGGTTCTTCAAACATGCAGTCTATAATGTAATAAAATAAAGAAATGGCACAATCGCACCCACACTGATTAACAAAGTATGGAGAACAATCAGTTAAATCAGTTCTCTTGGAGTATCTCCTTTAAGTACTGTACATCACAGTGGGGGATGACAAAACTAACATTTTGGAAAGAGAGCCTGTCTTCTCGATGTCCTGTCCAGGAGGGGACGAAGAGCCCTACCCCACCCTGGAGGGGCCAAGATGATACTAGAATACTGCATGCCCACCCCTGTGCCCACCCTGGTGGATCCTGTTCCCCCCTCCTGTGATGGCTCCTGTCCCCCCTGTGGTGGATCCTGTCTCCGCCCTGGGTGGCTTCTGCCCCAGTCCTGGAATGGCTCCTGCAGCGAGGGTGAAGTTCTTGATGGGCCTCTTCTCAAAAAGGCTCAGCTCAAAATTAATATGAAAAGGTGGGCGAGTGAGTAAGTGAAGGAATGGGTGGATGGCTGGATGAATTAGTGAAAGGGTGAATGGGTGAATGAAAGATTGAATAGATGGAGAATGAGAGAGGATGGATGGATGGATTGATTGAGTGGAAGGATGGATGAGAGGAAAGGCAAATAGCTGGATGTATGGGTGGAAGGGAAGCTGGATGGGTAAAAGGGTGGATGGATGAGTGAAAGGATGGATGAGTGAAAAGGTGGATGATGAGTGAGTGGGTGGATGGATGAGTGAAATGATGGATGGATTGATTAATTGATAAGTGCAAGGGTGAATGGATGGACGGATGATTGAAAGGGTGGATGTAAGGATGGATGAGTGAGTGAAAGGGAGGGTAGGTGGACAAAAGGATGAAAAGATGAGTGAAGGAGTGAAAGGATAAATGGATGAGAGAAAGGATGGATGAGTGATAGGGTCAATGGAAGAAGTCATGAGTGGATGAGTAGATGGGTGGGTGGATGGATGGAAGGAAGGATGGCTAAGTGAAAGGGTCGATGGAGAGAGAGAGGGAGGATGGATGGGTGACTGAAAGGGTGGATGGGTGGAAGGATGAGTGACTGGGTGGATGGATGAGTAAGTGAAAGGATGGCTGGATGGGTGAAAGGGTAAATGGCTGGATGGATAGGGTGAAAGGGTGGTGTAGTATTCAGGAGTCCCTAACGGGAAGGTTGACCAAAAAAAAAAACAGCCGAGTTCAAAAAGGTGCAATCGTTTTGACACTTTATTTTTAGCAAGTCTGGCAGGTAGTATATGGGTATACTCCGGTATGTTCAGGGTGTGTTTTGGCCGAATAATCAGAGTTAACAAA
This sequence comes from Triturus cristatus, assembly GCF_964204655.1. Classification (NCBI taxonomy): domain Eukaryota; kingdom Metazoa; phylum Chordata; class Amphibia; order Caudata; family Salamandridae; genus Triturus; species Triturus cristatus. The sequence goes on from NC_140583.1 coordinate 977,618,369, forward strand.
TAAAAGAGACAATCACTGTCCGTGGGAATCTTCCTTGCGTGGGCCGTCCGAAACTTGGAGGGATCTTGGCCTTCTGTGTTCGGAGTCCGCAAATGGAGGTGCTCGGTAGGTGAGGGAAGGGAGGAAAAGAAAACAAAAACAGGCCTGAGTCAGGGCTGCTACCTATATGTTTAAGTTCGTGCTACCATCACCGAAGGCAGGTGTGGGGAGGGAAGTGTGGGAGTCCGGGAGGGTCTCACCCTTGCTCTAGTGCCCTACCTCCCTTCGCAACCTCCCCACCAACCCCACCCAAAAGGTCCCCGAAGAGCCACTTGCCTTGAGCCACGGCCCGTTCCCCGGACCGCGGCGCTGGGACCCGGGGCGTCTTCTCCTCCCTTCAGCCCACCGGGTTTGGTCGCCGTGAATATCTCGTTCTCTCTCCTTGGTTCGCCGTCTTACGTCTCTCCTTCTTCCTCCGGCACTCCTCCCGTTTGCCGCTCTCCTCCGTGCTTCGTTTCTCCTCGCTCGCTGTACTCTTGACTTCTCTCTCTCCTTTCTCCGGTCTCACACACCTCCAGCTCCGTTTCTGCTCTTTTTAGGCGTCCTGCGTCTCCTTCCGTGCGTGGCTCCTCCCCCTCGGCCGAGTCCAAGGCTAGACCGCTTCCTACTTCCGGAGCAGATTTCAGCGGCACAGTCATGATCCGCTTCCGGTCCGCTCCGTCCTCCTCCTTACAGGTGGATGGATGGATAATGGATGGATGAGTGAAAGGATGGATGAAGGGATGGATGAGTGAAATGATAGATGGAAGGATACATGATGGATAGGTTTGCAAATGGTTGAATATGTTTGGATATTGCTGGGCTTACTTATATACTATTGCGCGACCTCCTCAGATGGGTCTGTAAAACTTACCTATTGTCCTGAAGTTTTGTCCTGAATTTCGACCTCCTGTCCTGAATTTGTGTCCTGAATATTGACCCTTTGTCCTGAATTTTTACACTCACCGTCCTGAATTTGCACCAATGCCAGTTGGTCACCCTATTAGGACCGCTCGTAGTCTTCCTGCACACACCCGATAACCAGAGTGTACTTGTTATTAGTGCTGGGGGGGAGGGGTGGGGAGCTATCCAAGCGGACTCCGTGACAGAGCACTGCGGGCCCTGTTACACTAGCAATGATGACGGCCCATGTGTGCACCATCGCCCACAACCAGTTGTGAGCACACTGCCACCAGGCTCCCTGGAAATAGACCGCTGTGTCCCATCGCCATGCAGATGGAACCTTCAACCAGCTACCTCCTCCACAGCGCCCTGCTCCACCCAGCCGCAGGTGAGATGCTCCCTACAATCACTGGCCTGTCTCCCGGAGGTGAGCTGCATGTTACTCTGCTGTTGACGCCCCAACGCTACATCACATCTGTAGAAGTCCACAGGTGCCCCTACCTCACAGCGCTTTCCCACAACCTCGGGAGGAGCGCCGCTTCTCAGCTTTGGAACCATGATCACTTGCTCTGTAGGCCGCGCTGGCCCTTCAGCCACTCTTCACGAGCTTAGAAGTGCTGTACTGATTATCTCCATCCTCCATCGCTACACTGTCTAATACTGCACATCGGCAGCCATACTAAGTAAGAAACAGGCGCAGAACATTATAAAAGGAAGAAAAAAAAGAGCAAACAAAGAAGAAAGCGCAACAAGACAAAGGAAAAAGAAAATTTTAACAATCTGTCACTGCATCACCAAGCAGCACAATCATGGTAGATGAAATCAATGCCGTACTTCCACAAAGGCAGCCACAGGACCCCCCTGCGTCAAAACACACCCTTGTCGGGGCATTACCACCATTCAGTGAACTTGCAGACCCTGCCCCCTGCCTCGTCCTGCTGGAAAACGTGGCTGCTGTGAGCGCACTCAATGCACATTTTGATCCACAACTCAATCCTGATTTTGAATGCTTTAAGTTCCGCCAAGCCCGGCAAAGAGAAGGAGAGTCTATAGATGCTTTTACACATGCCTGCATGTGCTAGCCAGCAAATGCATAAGAGATAACCAACCGAAGGAGATAAGGTCTCAGATCATTCAAGGGTGCCAAAACAAGACCCTTAGAGGACTCGTACTAAGGCAACATGATATCAGCCTAGATGACATCCTCAACATGGGCAGATGGCTGCCTATGCTGCTAAAATGGATGCAGCTATTACACAGCAGCCAGTGAAGTCCCCAAAAGTGAAAATAGAGCGTGCAAACGCAATTCACGTGAAAGCAAACCAGGAAATCAAGCCACTCATCGACCAAACCTCCACTTCAGGTACTGTGTTCAGAACGAGCAGCCTCTTGATGACTGTGCCCCACAGGGCTGCATGTGCTTGAACTGTGGTAAACTCAACCATTTCGCCAACATGTGCGGAGGAGGAGCCAAAGGAAGGGGAGTTAAGGGGAGACGCACCTCGAACAGAGCCATACGACAGCTGACACTAGATGATCCCGATCCCCACAGTGCCTCCAAGCCGCTGCAATGCCACCTGCACTGCCTAGAAAGCTCCTCATCAGAGGAAGATGATGGGTAAGTCTTCCTCATCTCATTCACCAGTGAGACCTGAAGTGATACTGGCGGCCACAACCCCATGCATAGTTCGAATTGCCTGGTCCAATGTACAAGCCCTTTTTGACACTGGTGCTTCAGTGAACGTTATGGGCATCGTACATTACCAACAACTCCAACCAAGATCGCCCTTATCACCAACCAACACCAAGCTATTTACCTACTCTAGCCAGTCCCTGCTACTGTTGAAAGGACAAATGCTGGCACAGATAAAGTCAGAAGATCGAGTAGTGACAATCGTGTTGCACGTAGTCAACAGAGAAGCCGACACCCTCATAGGGAGCCACACAGCCAAAGACCTGGCCCTAGTGTTCTTTGCCCGGAACATGACAGCCTTCCAGATCAGCGAGCTCCTGGACCAATATCACAGACTCTTTAAGGGCCTAGGATGCCTGAAAGCCCCAGCTATCAAAACTTCACATAGACAAGTCTGTCAAACCAGTTGCCCTTTGTCACTGGCGTGTGCCTTTTCATCTGCAGCCGTTGGTGGAGAAATAGCTAGACAAATTGGAGTGCCAAAGGGTCATTATAAGAGTATCTGGGCCGAAACCATGGGTATCCCCAATGGTCATAGCAGAGAAACCAAAGCAGCCAGGAAAAAGCCATCTCAGCATTGACATGCGCCTCCCCAACATAGCCATCAAACTGGACAGGCACATAACACCCACCATGGATGATATAATCGCGGACCTCAACGGGTCGCAATAGTTTTCCTAACTGGACCATAACACAGAATATCCTCAATTGCTCTTGTCTGAATAAAGCAGATACATCACTACGTTTTCAATGTACCTGGGGCTGCGCAGGTACAAGAGACTGAACTTTGGCATCTCTTCCGCAGCCAAAGTCTTCCAGGATGCCATCAGGGAGACGTTGTCTGGCCTCCAGAGTGCCATGAATGTAAGTGATGACATCCTGATTTACTCCACGACCGCAGAAGAACACCACAAATGCCTGCGTGCCACGCTGAAGCACCTGTGGGAGCACAGTGTCACCTTACACAAGTATAAATGCTCTCTATTTCAAAACTACATTGCATTCTTCGGCAATGTATTTAATCAGGTGGCGTGCAAGTTGACACCTGGAAGTCTCAAGCTATACAACAAGCCCAGGCTACAACAACAGTGTCAGAAGTCCATAGCTTCTTGGGCATGGCCACCTATTGGGCGAGTTTCATTTCCAACATAGCCACCATAGCTGAGCCACTGAGTGACCTAATCAAGGCAGATGTCCCCTGGTCGTGGGGCCCGAAAGAAGAAGATGAGTTCTTCTTTCAGGCCCCACAGACAGTGAAGACGGCCCTACCAAGCAAAGCCACCATGGCCTACTTTAACCCTGAGGGACAAACCGAACTACTGATTGACGCCAGCCCAGTACGCCTGGGAGCGGTACTCACCCAAGAACTAGAGCCTGGGAAGCGGGCTTCACTAGCTTGTGCCAGCAAGTCACTGACACCTACAGAAGCAAGTTACTCCCAAATTGAAAAAGAAGCACTCACGATCAAGTGGGCTTGCAGGCACTTCCACTTATACCTTTGCAGAAGACCATACAAGGTGATCACCGACCACCAGCCACTCATCACTTTGTTCTGTGGGACTGCCTCACACCCTCCGCCTCAGATTATGCGGTGGGCCATCCAACTGCAACACTACCAAATGAAGGTCGTGTACTGACCAGGGTCCAAGAACCCAGCTGATTTCCTTTTTCACTATCCACCTCTCTCCACAAAGGAAGATGATGACAGCAGAGCGGCCACTGAGATGCATATCAACATAATATCTAAAAGCTCCTGTCCCCGAGCACTCAGTCTTCAGGAAATCAGGGTGGCCATGGCTGAAGACCCATTCATGGTGGAAGTGCGGAATGCCCTACAGAACGGGTTGTGGCACAACCTCTTAAGAGATGCCAATGAGTGGCAAAGTTCGAAGAAGGACACCCTAATGAATTCCCCAGAGTTCGAGATGAACTATGTGCTACAACAGATGGCTTGGTTCTGAGAGGGCAGTGCTTGGTGATTCCAAAAGGGCTACAACGTTGAACAACTGATCTAGTCCATGGGGGACATCAATGAACAGCCAACATGAAGGCCCAGATAAGAGAAAAGGTTTGGTTCCCGGAACTAGAAGCAGCTGTCGATGACATAGTAAGACAATGCTCCTCATGCCACCTCACCAGCTTTCAAGAAGTGCGCACGCCCGTCCTGACTGAAGAACCCTGCACTACACCCTGGGCCAAAGTGAGCCTTGACCGTGGGAGTATACCAGATGGAAGGTTAATGGTCGCTATGGTCGACGGAAAGTACCCCTTTGTTGAGATAGTTGAATCAACAGCATTCACCAATGTAGACCGCGCCCTGGAAAGGGCCATCACATTGTTTGGACTGGCAGAAAAACTCAAAACTAACAACAGCCCACCATTCCAAGGAGCTGAACTCCAAGACCTACTCGTAAACATAGGACTACGCCTCTGCAGCATCAAACCCCAATGGCCGCTAGCAAATGGAGAGGTAGAACGATTCATGCAAACATTGAATAAAACCCTGAGAATCACTGTAGTAGAGGGGACCAACCCGGAGGTCAGTCTTCAAAGATTCTTGAGGGAGTACTGAGGAACACCGCACTGTACAACTCAGCGTTCTCTGTCATCTCTCATGCTCTATGGCCAACAGCGGGACACCATACCTGTTCACCCAGATTGGACTCCACCAACATATGACCCTGTGATTGCACAGGCTAGATGCACTCGAACCAATGAGTGTGCAAGCAGGAAGTGGCGAGCCGTGCCCTGGTCAATCTCACCTGGTGATAAAGTGTTACTCAGAGACTGTCGACTGGAATGGAAGGTCCGAAAGCCGTTTGAACCTGGTGTCTGGACTGTCACTTGTGTCAGTAGTACCTTGGTCATGACCAAAAAGAGGAATGAACTAGTCACCAAGAATGTATCCTGGTTCAGCCGAGTGGACTTTCATGAATGACCAGAAACAAAAGAGGAAGATAAAATATGGGAAACCCCACAAATTCCTGAAAGCCAAAGTGAGACTGACCACAACAACATGGCCCCCATCCCTGATACTTCAGGGGCCAGTCCAAACACCATCTCGGCATGTAGCCAGGACCCAAAGGAGGTAAGAGGACACTCCTGCAACCACTCGTACCACCTCAGGTCTAATCCACTAACAAGTCAGAGACTCAGAGGCTTCGCATGCTGCGTGCATCAGCCGAGATCATTGCCAAGTTGGGGAGGGATGTAATAACCATCATAGCTCACCTCGCGGTGAGCCTAATGCCCCGGAACTACTGTTTGCACATTCTCTGGCCAGGCGTGGCAAGAGGCTATGTAATAAATGGTGCCAGGCTGCTCGTGGTCTTCCGACCCACACCCGATAACCAGAGTGCACGTGTTGTTATTAGTGCTGGGGGTGGTTGGACCTATACATGCAGGCCCATGTCAGAGCACTCTGTACCCCGCTCCACCTACAACTGATGACGAATAGGGGATACGTTGCACAGAAAAAACAAGACTGCTCTCCCTGAGTGTTTGCAACGGTGCAGCAAACTGCTCTTGCGTGCCACATGTACCCAAATCGATGAGAAGCAGGTCGAAATTAGCATACTTGGGAGTCGAAGCCCCGCTCCGGCCCAGACATGGCACTGGGAGATGGTGAAGGCCTTGTGGAGGAGCACCATCTTAAAGCCTGCCTGAATCTGCTATTAAGGCTGAAACTACTGATATTGAGCTACAACATAATACTGAGAAATGACTCGAATGAAACAAAAAGATGACAGCGAACACACCCAGGTGCGAGAAACAGAAAACTCACCATCAAGGCAGCCACATTCCAGATCCCCCACTCCCATTCAACACCACCAAGAATCTGAATATTGGCACCAGGTGGACTGCATGGATCGAGGCGTTCGATAACTTCCTAGATGCCCTAGAAGATGTAGATGATAAGAAAATCATTAAATTCTTAAAGAAGCTTGCCGGTGATGGAGTAAAAGAAGTGAGGAAGAAAATCTTGCAGACTGATGCAATATCGTATCGTCAGATCATATAAGCATTGGGAACCAAGTTCAATCCAATGCCGAATGTCAACTATGATAGGTACATTTTTAATCAAGTGAGACAGCAAGATAGTGAAACAATAGATGAGTTTGTTGAGAGATTTGGCAAGCTTATCAAACACTGTAAGTTTAATGAGTTTAATGACAAAGAAGCCATGCTCCTCAGAGTCATTGATGGCTAACTTTAAGGCTAATTCAGAAGAGGTATGTTGAGAAAGACGTTCAGTTTGGCAAAAGTACTAATGACAAGGAGCTGATATGGAAGCTGGTACAGTGAAAAGTGAATCAGTGTTGGTCATGAAAAGCAAGCACAAGTATAAGGTAGATGCACGGAAGTCAATGTCTCTAAAGAAGAAAAAAAGTTTACGATGTGGTTTTCTGTTTCCCCATGAAGGTAACTGTCCAGCAATAGTACAGACGTGCAACGGTTGTGGGAAGGAGAACTTCTTCATAATAGTTTGCAGAGCAAAAGAGAAACCAACTGCGCCTCAATGAGAAGAGGAAATAGAAGCCAGAAGGTTCCAGAAGCTTTCTGCCATGCCCACAAGGTCAAAAACAACATCAGTTAGGACTAGTAGAAACCAGACAAAGTCCATAGTCATCAACTTCATCCTACAAAGGCTCTTCAACATCATTATCAAGCGCCACTAAAGAAGATGGATGCGCGGTGATGGTATCGCCCAAAGAACGACATGCACATGTAGATTTGGCTGCTTGGAGAGACGAACGAAGCACAAAGACAAACCAATATTTGAGCGAGCGCAGGCAAACGTCCTGTCTCTCGAATATGAAGTAGTTGCTCCCTGCCGGGCCGACATCTTAGGACCTCAGTGTGATTCGCTCCTCCTGAGGCTACTAGACTTTTGCTGTGCATGCCCCTCTGCCGCCTTGAATGAGATTCATTCCCTTGTGCGGAACTGCAGGGGGATCACTAATACGAGATAGAGGTTACCCAACTCAATGAATCTCCTCCCTTGAACCAATTTGGAGAGAGAATATATCCAATTACCGGACTCCTAGCCACGTCTTACAGGATACTACTGCTCCTGCTTGCCCATCCTTCTACTCCGCCCCAAGAGTTACTTTGGGCTCCTTTTGGCTGTCACTCCCTGTCCTGATGAAGACCCGTATTGACTAGCTAGTAACGCTACCTTGGGTTGAAACGTCGACATTCTTTCAAGGATCAGTTGAAAATACTCTGCATAAAAGACTCATTCAATCCATCTGCAGACTGTTTCAAATATTTGCTTGACTGGCCTTTGTAAATTATCAATACCTCCATAAGTCACACTGTATATACTACGCACCGTTCACCACAGCACTGAGCACTATATGTCACTTTGTCACAAATATGTTTCACGTTTATTTTTGACAGCCATTGTAAGTAGTTATCCATGAATGATGCAATTCATAAAGCTGTTTTGAAAACTATTCATGGTCTCTATGTGTGTTCGTATAAGCAAACCAATGAAAGGTTTTTTGCTAGAAGTAATATTGTTTACCCGACAGAACCGTTTGTATCATTTTGATAATCTGCCCAGGTTCTGAGGGATACTGGGTTACCCCATTGTGATAATAATAAAGTATTTGTGCAGCACACACAGACACACACACACACACACACACACACACAACACTGGTTTAGAAAAATAGAGAATATCTGAGCACAATAAGACCAAAACTCCAAACATCGAACCAGTAGAAGTCAAGATATGAATTTTTAAAGATTAAATGCAAACATGTACTTAGAAGTCACTAGTGGTCAAAAGGTTACTTGAGGTCACAAGGGACCGGGGCAAATCCCAAGTTCAGGCCAACCGCGATTGACCGCAGGCCGGCTACAGGAACACCGTGGATGGAGCTTTTGTCGATGTCCAGAGTCTACTGCTTTGTCATCGAGCCGCGCAAAGGGGGTCCCGCATCGAGCTGAGTTGAAGGGAATCCAATGCGTCATCGTTGAGCCACTCAGCATGTGGAACCACTGTCATCAGACCTCTATTTTGGTGTCAAAGGGAGATATAGCAGAATTTCTCATGCAGTCGATGCAATGCAGCAGTTTTTGATTAAAACAGTCACATAACCCACTTCTGAGGCCCAGAGCTTGGAGGGGGCACCTCAGGCAAGGGTAGGACTCACTAAAGGTAAAGTCCAGCAGCACCGGCAGAACTGTAGGAAGCCTTTTGTGTCCCTGAGACTTCAGAAAGCAAGAGGCAAGCCAGCAAGCAGCACTTGGAGGTCATTTGGAGGGAAGGCAGAGTCCAACTGTATTTCCAGCTGAATCAGGGAGCAGCAGGCAGCAGTGCAATAATCAGAAAAACAGTCCGTCCAGAAAAGCAGTCCACTTGAGTCCTTTAAGCAGCACAGCAGTCCATCTGACAGAGGTTCAGTTTAAACTCCAGAAGTGTCTGATTTTAGGGGGTCAGACACCCAGTACTTATACCCAAAAGTGCCTTTGATGTTGGGGGTGTGTTAGAACTGGGGTCTCTAGTTGGCAGAGGTAGGTACCTTTGACCAAATAGGGACCCTTGCTTCTAGTCAGGGTAAGGGGTACACTTCTAAAATAACCCCTGCTCAACCCCTTGGTAGCTTGGCACGAGCAGACAGGCTTATCTCAGAGGCGGTGTGTAAAGCATTTGTGAACACATACAGTAATACAGTGAAAACACTACAAATGGACACCACACCAGTTTAGAAAAATAAGTATTCTTTACTAGACTTAACAGAAGACCAAACAACAAAAATCCACAATACTGTAATCAAAAGTAGGCTTCAAAATGGTAGAAAGTAGCTTAGTTCAATGTAGATGGTAAATGTGACACTTTACTTTCAAAGTACCTTGGATGCGTCACGAAATACAAACAAAAGGGTCGCAGAGAAGGTGATGCGTCGGTTCCTTACTGCAGCGCAGGGGAGGTGATGTGTCGGTTTCTTACCATAGAGGAGGTGATGCGTCGGTTTCTTACTGTGATCCGGTGCGATGCGACAAAATGGCGCCTCGATGCTATGCGACATTCCGGTGCGATGCAAGAAAGTGGCGTCTCGATGTGATGCGACAATGTTGGATCTGATGCGTGCATGCCCGACGGCCGTGCAGAGAACTTGGTAACTTCTGAGCCGCGACAGGCCCTGCGACATGCTTCTCCGGTGATGCGATGGCAACCTCTGCGGCGGCGACACGCTTCTCCGGTGATGCGACGCGCTTCATCGATGATGCGACGGCGAACAGTTGCAGCGTTGGCACGCTTCTTCGGCGATGCGACGGAAACTGCTGTGGTGGCAACACGCTTCTCCACATTGCATCGCGCTTCCAGCTCCCAGTGACTCGCAGTCTTCTCAGAGGGCCCAAACAACAGTAGGCACCTCTCTGCAGGCAGAATTCCACAGCAAGGAAATTCAGGGGAGCTGTTGGTGAAGTCTTGTATCCCTGAGACTTCAGGCAGGAGGTAAGCACAGTTCAAACCCTTGAAGAATCTTCTTCAAGTTTGCAAACGTACACACACAGTTCCTTTTCTCCTGTCCTTGGCAATAAAGTAACCACTGCAGGCCAACCCCAACAGCACAGTACAGGGGCAGTCTCCTCCTTCAGCTTCCTTGGTTCTTCTCCTTGGCAAAGGGGTCGTCTTGATTCCCAGAAGTGATCTAAAGTTCTGGGGTCTGTGTCCCCCCTTTTATACACCAAAATCTTTTGTCTCTGAAGGCAGAGAGTGTCTGTACCTAGTCCAAACCAGTTATTTGCAGTCCTGGAGCACTTTGTTTACAGGACCCCTTCTTTCCTTTGACAGTGTGGGCCAGGGTCATCAGACGCACCACAGGAGGTGAAGCCAGCATTGTGGAAGGCAGTAATAGCCCTATTCAGACCCAGGTGCTGACTCCTCCCACCACTCTACATGCAGATAGGTATATTCAGCCCTGTGCTGACTCACCCTGTCTCCTGGAATCCCCCAGCCCCTGTCACTCACAAAACCAGACACACAATACACAAGCCAGCAGAGGCAGGCTGGGTGGTTAGGTAAGAAAATACCTACTTTCTAAAAGTGGTATTTTCAAGCACAGAATGTTAAAACCAACTTTACTAAAATATGTATTTTATCATTCTGAGTTCAGGCATACTAAACTCGAATTCCTACCTAGTTGCCTGAGTCAGTTAGGATTATAAGATGTTATAATCAAACTGCCCATTCTGGCTTATGGGAACAGGTAGCCTTGCAATAGTGAAAAACGAAATTGGCTGTAATTCACTATCAGGGCATGTCACACACATCAGGCCATGTCCTACCTTTTACATACAATGCACCCTGCCCTTGGGCCTACCTTAGGGGGGACTGTTATGTAGAAAAGGGAAGGTTTAGGGATTGGCAAGTGGGTCGACATGGCAGTCACAGACTGCACACAGGCTCTGCAATGGAAGGCCTGAGACACACTTTACAAGCTGCTTCTGTGGGTGGCACAACCAGTGCTGCAATCCCGCCAGCAGCATTTGATTTACATGCCCTGGGCTCACATGGTGTACTGTACTACGGTCTGACAAGTAAATCAAATAAACCAATCATGGAGTCACTAATCCAATACAACACTTTACAATAGGGAGTACTTGCAATGTGGCACTGAATGGCAGTGGCACAGTGCCCAAAGCATGCTCAGACGTGAGTCCCGTGCTCTCCATGCCACTGGAATCAAGCTATCCTGGCTGATGAGGGCTGAAAGCCCGAAACCGGTCCTAGGATGCTTGTTTCCAGTCCAGGGAGGACCTGGCTTGGCAGTTCGGGCTGGACTGTTCCCATGGGGCACAGGGTCAAGACTGATTTGCATATGGCTAGGTCCAAACTGGAATGGCATGGTGAGCAAAAAAATGATGGATTTAGGCCCACATCTCTGTACTGGGGTAAATGTATGACATTGTTCTGCATTCTGTCCATCAACTGTTGTTTTTGCATTTGTCACCCGAGTGGGACGGGTATGCTCAGACGTGAGTCCCGTGCTCTCCATGCCACTGGAATCAAGCTATCCTGGCTGATGAGGGCTGAAAGCCCGAAACCGGTCCTAGGATGCTTGTTTTCAGTCCAGGGAGGACCTGGCTTGGCAGTTCGGGCTGGACTGTTCCCATGGGACACAGGGTCAAGACTGATTTGCATATGGCTAGGTTCAAACTGGAATGGCATGGTGAGCAAACAAATGATGGATTTAGGCCCAGATCTCTTTACTGGGGTGAATGTATGACATTGTTCTGCATTCTGTCCATCAATTGTTGTTTTTGCATTTGTCACCCGAGTGGGACGGGTATGCTCAGACGTGAGTCCCGTGCTCTCCATGCCACTGGAATCAAGCTATCCTGGCTGATGAGGGCTGAAAGCCCGAAACCGGTCCTAGGATGCTTGTTTCCAGTCCAGGGAGGACCTGGCTTGGCAGTTCGGGCTGGACTGTTCCCATGGGGCACAGGGTCAAGACTGATTTGCATATGGCTAGGTTCAAACTGGAATGGCATGGTGAGCAAAAAAATGATGGTTTTAGGCCCAGATCTCTGTACTGGGGTGAATGTATGACATTGTTCTGCATTCTGTCCATCAACTGTTGTTTTTGCATTTGTCACCCGAGTGGGACGGGTATGCTCAGACGTGAGTCCCGTGCTCTCCATGCCACTGGAATCAAGCTATCCTGGCTGATGAGGGCTGAAAGCCCGAAACCGGTCCTAGGATGCTTGTTTCCAGTCCAGGGAGGACCTGGCTTGGCAGTTCGGGCTGGACTGTTCCCATGGGGCACAGGGTCAAGACTGATTTGCATATGGCTAGGTTCAAACTGGAATGGCATGGTGAGCAAAAAAATGATGGTTTTAGGCCCAGATCTCTGTACTGGGGTGAATGTATGACATTGTTCTGCATTCTGTCCATCAACTGTTGTTTTTGCATTTGTCACCCGAGTGGGACGGGTATGCTCAGACGTGAGTCCCGTGCTCTCCATGCCACTGGAATCAAGCTATCCTGGCTGATGAGGGCTGAAAGCCCGAAACCAGTCCTAGGATGCTTGTTTCCAGTCCAGGGAGGACCTGGCTTGGCAGTTCGGGCTGGACTGTTCCCATGGGGCACAGGGTCAAGACTGATTTGCATATGGCTAGGTTCAAACTGGAATGGCATGGTGAGCAAAAAAATGATGGTTTTAGGCCCAGATCTCTGTACTGGGGTGAATGTATGACATTGTTCTGCATTCTGTCCATCAACTGTTGTTTTTGCATTTGTCACCCGAGTGGGACGGGTATGCTCAGACGTGAGTCCCGTGCTCTCCATGCCACTGGAATCAAGCTATCCTGGCTGATGAGGGCTGAAAGCCCGAAACCGGTCCTAGGATGCTTGTTTCCAGTCCAGGGAGGACCTGGCTTGGCAGTTCGGGCTGGACTGTTCCCATGGGGCACAGGGTCAAGACTGATTTGCATATGGCTAGTTTCAAACTGGAATGGCATGGTGAGCAAAAAAATGATGGTTTTAGGCCCAGATCTCTGTACTGGGGTGAATGCATGACATTGTTCTGCATTCTGTCCATCAACTGTTGTTTTTGCATTTGTCACCCGAGTGGGACGGGTATACTCAGACGTGAGTCCCGTGCTCTCCATGCCACTGGAATCAAGCTATCCTGGCTGATGAGGGCTGAAAGCCCGAAACCGGTCCTAGGATGCATGTTTCCAGTCCAGGGAGGGCCTGGCTTGGCAGTTCGGGCTGGACTGTTCCCATGGGGCACAGGGTCAAGACTGATTTGCGTATGGCTAGGTTCAAACTGGAATGGCATGGTGAGCAAAATAATGATGGATTTAGGCCCAGATCTCTGTACTGGGGTGAATGTATGACATTGTTCTGCATTCTGTCCATCAACTGTTGTTTTTGCATTTGTCACCCGAGTGGGACGGGTATACTCAGACGTGAGTCCCGTGCTCTCCATGCCACTGGAATCAAGCTATCCTGGCTGATGAGGGCTGAAAGCCCGAAACTGGTCCTAGGATGCTTGTTTCCAGTCCAGGGAGGACCTGGCTTGGCAGTTCAGGCTGGACTGTTCCCATGGGGCATAGGGTCAAGACTGATTTGCATATGGCTAGGTTCAAACTGGAATGGCATGGTGAGCAAAAAAATGATGGATTTAGGCCCAGATCTCTGTACTGGGGTGAATGTATGACATTGTTCTGCATTCTGTCCATCAACTTTACTAAAATATGTATTTTATCATTCTGAGTTCAGGCATTCTAAACTCGAATTCCTACCTAGTTGCCTGAGTCAGTTAGGATTATAAGATGTTATAATCAAACTGCCCATTCTGGCCTATGGGAACAGGTAGCCTTGCAATAGTGAAAAACGAAATTGGCTGTAATTCACTATCAGGGCATGTCACACACATCAGGCCATGTCCTACCTTTTACATACAACGCACCCTGCCCTTGGGCCTACCTTAGGGGGGACTGTTATGTAGAAAAGGGAAGATTTAGGGATTGGCAAGTGGGTCGACATGGCAGTCACAGACTGCACACAGGCTCTGCAATGGAAGGCCTGAGACACACTTTACAAGCTGCTTCTGTGGGTGGCACAACCAGTGCTGCAATCCCGCCAGCAGCATTTGATTTACATGCCCTGGGCTCACATGGTGCACTGTACTAAGGTCTGACAAGTAAATGCAATAAACCAATCATGGAGTCACTAATCCAATACAACACTTTACAATAGGGAGTACTTGCACTGTGGCACTGAATAGCAGTGGCACAGTGCCCAAAGCTTCTATACCGGCAAACCATATAGCAAAAACACAGGAGGCAACAGCAAAAAATGGAAGGGAGACCCATGCCAATGGTGCCAGGTCTAACAGGGTGACTTCAGAGGAACTCTCTGAAGTGTACAAGGATCCATTTCAACCCAGCCCTGTCTGCCAGGCTAATCCTGGGGGTATGGAGTGGGGGGGATAAGTCAGTGCTTTGTATGTGGACAGGACACTAACTATTGAAGTATATGTCTCAGCCGCTCCCATTCCTCCCGGTCCAGGTAGACCCATCAGAATGCAGATGGGTACTCACCTTACTTGTTTGTGGCTGTATAGAGGGAATGCAGTAAGCGTAACTGTCACCCAACCCAGACTTGTATTAGAGAATAGCTGTCAGGCACAAAGAGCAGTATGTACAAAGAAATGTCTACTTTCTAAAAATAAAATTTCTAAAACAGTAATGTTAAATCCAACTTCACCAGTAAGGCGGATTTATGATTACCATTACAAAAATATGAAACATGAGAAAGGTTCTCCGCTCTGATCAGGAATTATAGCTTAAAAGTGTATCAAGGAATTCCCAATGCTGGCCTATGAGAAGGGTATGCCTCAAAATAGTGAATAACAAAACAGTCCGTTTGTCACTACCAGGACATACAAAATATAGAGGTACATGTACTACCTTGTACTTACATGGTACCCTGCCCTTAGGGGTGACATATGTAAGAAAATGGTAGTTTAAGGCTTGACAAGTAGTTTTAAATGCCAAGTCGAAGTGACAATAAACTGCATACACAGGCACTGCAGTAACAGGCCTGAGACAGGTTTGAAAGGCTACTTCTGTGGGTGGGACAATCAGTTCTGCAGGCCACTAGTAGCATTTGAAGTACAGGCCCTGGGTATATGGTATACCACTCTACAAGGAACTTGCAAGTACAATAAATATGCCAATCAGGTACACACCAATGTCATCATGTTTAGGGGAGAAGCACATGCATTTTAGCAATGGTTAGCAGGGGTAAATTGCTCGGAGTCCTAAGGCCATAAAAAGAGTTCAGCAAAAAGAGGAGGACAAAGGCAAAATGTTTGAGGTGACCCTTCAGAGAGGGTTACTTTAAAACATCCTTTCTCCTGTGCCACGCCTCAACTCGTCAAACACAAAGGTATACATGTGGGCTGCGGCCAAAACGTTGCATAGTCAATTGTCGTTCATAGCAACCATGCAACATAAAACAATGTCAGTGCAAGCACCAATTCACACTCTTCAGGGAACTTCATCCAGTGCATGCCTACTCAGGTTTGCTACTGCTGATGACATAGGACTGATATCCCTCAACTATAAGCTCCATACTTAAACTGAAATTCTGAGTCAGTTCCCATCATTGTTCAGTGGCCTAGAAAGACTTAAGAAAATGAAAGTGCAAATTTATATTAACAAGGGCATTCGCCCTGTTGCCCATTGGCACTGCATAGTCACTTTTTACTTGCAAAAACCCATTGAGAAAGAACTTGAAATGCTGTTGAAGCATGACACCATTGAGCACTCCACTGGTCCTACACCCTGGGTCTCATTGTGGTGGTTCCACAAAAGGACAGTGGAGTTGCGGTGGTCATCTGTGTTGATATGTACCAGGCTAACAAAGCAATTGAGAAAGAAAGACATCTTGCTTCCTGGTCCATACATAGCGGACATGATCATGCAGCTGAATGGAGCCAAAGTCTTCTACCGTCTTGACCTGAACAAAGGATACCATCAACTCGAGCTGGGGGGACGTGGCTAACCGCCAAACATGGCGGTCTCAGATTAGTGAATCTCCGAGCCAGGGCCGCCTAATCCTGATTAATTACCGTTAGCCGGGGCTAATCAAGGCCAAAAAAACTCACCAGATAGTAAAGACAGGATACACCAGCTGGTTGACACAGCGGCGAGTACCACCACTGGGAAGCTCGAACCCTGAGGTGAGGCCTGCACCGTAGGTGGACCCTGAGTGGCGGCGGTGGCCTATTGCTGCAGCGAGAAGGACGAAGCCTCTCTGGTGGAGTGCCGTGTACACACCGAGTGCTGCGGAGAGTGCCGACTGCTTCTCGCTACCCTTACCTGCTCGCCTGCTGTCCGTGAGGCTGGATCAGGGTGCGCGACTGCGGCTGGGGTCTCCGATGAGGGCCTAGGAGGGTACAGAGGACTACAGTGAGGTGAGCTCTGAATCCCCGTAAGATGGCTTCCTCCCCATCTGACCACTGGAGAGAGTACAAAACTCTCCTCTGCCTCTGGTGATCCCCTCGGCAAAAATATAAAGTGGCCAAAAAGAACATGCTCAGGGAACGAGGACTGCGATTTCCATGTGGCCTAGTCTGCACAGGTGAAGGATGAGGAGCCATGAGTGGACCCAGGAGTGCTGCGGAGGCTCCCTGCTGCAGCGAGGCGGACGAGGCCTCACCAGTGAAGCACCACGGGCGAGGTGAGGACTGCGGGAGTGCTGGCTGCTTCTCCCTGCCCCTCCCGTTCGCCTCCTGCCTGTGGGGCTGAAGCGGAGGGAGCGGTCGAGACTGGGGCTCTGGTGAGGGCCTAAGAGTAAATTGAGACCGAGAGTGAGATGTGTGCCCACCCCTGGAATGCCTTCCGGCTGTTCTCTACCTCCGCTCCCCACCAGAGAAATAAGAGACTCAGCCCTGCCTGGTCTGATCCATGCAGTTATACGAGGCTGAAAGTGAGGGCCGCAGTCCCCATATGACCTGGCTTGCACCAATAACGTGGTGAGACCTGCGGCGCACACAGGGGCTCCAAAAACCGAAGGACGCCGCCTGAAGCAAATAAGCTCCAAGAGGCCAGGCACAGCGCAAAGAACAGCGGGGGGTCCGCACCAGATGTAAACAAGAAGAGCGATCAATGCTGCATTAGGGAAAGAGGGGAGAGGGGAATGGCGAGAGACAGTGCGGCCTGAGGCGTACACGGTGGCCCACCATGATAGAGTGAGACACGTATTGAGCAGGGTTGCTGGTCGAGAGAGGGACCCTGCATGAGGTATACTGGCAGCTGAAGGAAACTGATGTAACAGGAGTTGCTGTGCTGGCGGGAACACATACTCTGATGTGCTGCCAAGGGTGAAAAGGAGCAGGGCACACATGGCGGGCACCAGATCAGGACCCACAAACAAGATAGAGTGCACAACAGAGACCTGAATATTAGTGTCTCAAAGTTGTGCTACTAACTTCGGAGTAAGAAGTCATAACTTCACAATAGCTCACCGAAAGCGCCCCCCCCCCCCGGCTAGCAACACAACAACGAGCCAAGGCAACTCAAAAGGGACAGATGATGCAAGTGGAGGCGGGCAACATAAGCACCACCTCCTACATACCAGTAGTAGACACAGACTAACAGACTAACCCCCACCACCGAGGGTAAATACAACGCTCCATGGGGCGCCCTAAAGGGAAGCTGCCTGAAGCAACTCCCACTGACACACAACAGCCAGAAGAGCCAGAACACTCCACCCAGCCACTCTCACTCAGCTGTATACCGCCCACAAATAATGAGGCGGCCCCGGACAAGCTGAACTTAATATTGCAAGAGGTCAGAGAGTCTCACAAGGCCATAGAGCAGCAAATAGGCTCCCTCAATGCGGGCTGTACGCTACTTAAAGCCGACCCCAACAAACTGGCAACTACAGAACAGGCCAACAAATCAACATTGGCAGAGATACTACCTCATTACTAGGAATATGCGACACAAATTAAGCAACTACAAAGACAAGTCTCCAGTCTACAAAACAGAGTCGAAGATGCCGAGGGCATAACAAGACAGAATAACATCTGCGTCATCGGTCTCCCAGAGGGAGACTTCCAGGACCAACAAGATGTCTCCACCATCCTCGGATTGAACCCGCCCCAATTCACTTCTTAGTAAGTATCCCCTCTCCTCTCCGGTGCTCGCGCCGCACTGCCTAAACCTTAATCACGCGGTATTCATTTGGAACCGTTACGCATCCTATTCACAATGCCACTGCATTGGCCCGCAGTGGGTTTCCCCTGACGCAAAGCCTTTTATTAAAAATGGCCACGCGGTCATTGTCTACATCCCTTGCTAAAATTTGAACCTCAGCGGTTTTAGGCATAACGCAATTCTTCCCTTTCTTCTCTCTTATCTGTCCCGTTGTCACGCGGTTATCTTTTGTAACCGTTGCGCATCCTACACCCGATGCCACTGCATTGGCCCCTAGTGGGTTTCTTCTGACGCAACGCTTTTATTCACTTCACGCTTCTTCCAAATCAGACATGCGGCAATTGTCTACCTCCCTAACAATAATTTCTGCCACAGCGGTTTTATGCATAAGCGCATTTCTTTTCATCTCTCTTCTCTGTCCCTCCGTGGTCCACACCATCCTGAGATTTGTTTCCTTTTACCCTTAGCACTGCTTTTAATTCAAATGCAAATTGTCCTGATGATGGCCTAGACTTCTGCAGGCCGAAACGTCGTCGATTTCAACAGCGTAACTTCTGGCGCCCCCCTTTTACGGACACCCTACCCTATCTGCTTCTGCAATTTTTGTATAATTTATTGCTTGGATGTCTTGAAAATGTAAACTACTTGTTGTTTTCCTTTGTCCTTCGTCGCGCCCATCACCATCGCTGTATATACCACGTCACGTATCACTTGCATCGTCACAAACTTCACGAGCACTTGTGCACAATATCCTGTTGGTTACATGTCAATTAATGTAACGCAGTGCTACCTTCCCATGTGCTTGTACATATGATGTTTAATATGTCCAACATGTTTTAATTGTTTTAATTGATTCCAATACAAGCAACCTTTACATGAATATGTCTCCCTGTGTTTCTCCCCGTTCAGATTGAATCCATTGCAATTGATTTTGCTACTTCTATTTGCTCTTTTAATGATACCCATGCTTGAGACATTGTTGTTTGAAATAGATTACTGCCCCAGTCTCTCTGTGGTTTACGGGCTACCTCCTGTGGTCTGATACTGCCTACTCACGAACAAGCTCGGAGGAGCAAAGAAGAGGCTGTGGGCTCCGTACAGCATCGGAATCCTCAGAGGAAAGTACTGTGCAATCAGACTCAGAGAACAGCATTGCTTTGTTCCCCACGATATCGCCTCAGACTGCGGACAAATTGTTAGGCTAGCGAGGCGCATGGTAGAACGCCTTGTTCGCCACATGGACACATGTAGTAACAGGTATGGTAACTACTGCTATTGGCATAAATATCCTTTATCTGGCTACATGAGTAATGTATTTAGACAAGTATAAGAGCAGAGCCCACACAAAGCTCACAATACCATGCTTGGCGCGAGCGACACTCCCCTTATGGCGAAAGCATCACTGAAATGCACTAATAGTAATACAGATGTGTTTTTAGTTTGGACCAGCACAGTTCAAGGGCTGGACCTAGTATTCACAGTTAAAAGGGAGTTCAGGGGTTCTGGCTTACATCAGGAAACATGTTCCACACAGAAGATCTCTGTACCCACATCGGACATACAAAAACTAATACCACCAAACACACATGCAAGGCTCATATAACATAGTCACCTGGAATGTGCGGGGGCTGGACTCAGTGAAGCCGGAAAGGTACGGAAAAAGTGGAAGGAACAAGTCCTTTCCACAACATACTCAGTCTTTGCCAGAGGGGTGACGATCTGGATTAGACATGGGGTCCCGTTTAAGATATTAGAGCAGAGAATAGATGCTCAGGGAAGGTATATACTGCTACATGGGATGCTAGATGGTGCGCATGTGGTACTAGGCAGTATATACGCCCCAAATTTCGACCAGGACAAATTCTTTACGAGACTAAAGACAACATTAGCGGAATGGGAGGCATATCCATGGATCCTGGGAGGAGACTGTAATGCTGTTATGGACACGCGAATCGACCGCTCGCACCCGCCACGCCATGGAGCGGGAACTACTAAACAAGCAGAGGCCCTATGCAGATGGGTAGATGGGTGGACACTGGGTGATTTGTGAAGAATGAAGAACCCGACTAGCAAAGAATACTCATTCTTTTCCCCAGCCCATCAGTTACACACACAAATTGACAGAATATTATGCTCGCTCCCCATTGCTGCACAGGTGACCCACGCCACTTATTTAGGGAAGACCTTTTCAGACAATGACCTGTTTGAGATTTCCATTGCATGGGGTAGAATCCCCACCCCTGTCCCCACATGGAAGCTCTGGCCCCAAATGTTGGAGGACACTGCATTTCGTAGCACTTTGTCCACTACCATCACTAACTACTTTGCAGATAACATGAATACGGCATCCTCGATCCTAGGTGAATGAGATTCATTCAAAAGGGTCATAAGAGGTACAGCAATCAGCACCACAGTGGGTGCAAGGCAGGAGGTATATAAAAACCTTAAAGCAGTGGAAAATGAAATGAATACTTTAGAACAGGAGACAGTGAGCGATCCTATAAAAACAGCATCACTGCAGGAGGTTCGCATAAAACTTGCTGAGCTACTAGAGAGTCTCAGGGTTATTGACCATAGAGCGTACACCCAGATAAAACATACAGAATCAGACAAATTGGGTACACTCCTTGCTAGGATACCGAGGGATACGCCGCCACCTACTGTAATTTATGAAATCATCACGCCAGGGGGAGACAATGTACACACTCAACAGGGTATTAATGAGGCCTTTTGCATGTATTATGACATGTTAAACAGTGTACCTGCCCAAATAGATACTGCGCTCATAGACACATTCCTAGATGGCTTGCCTTACCCCCAGCTTAGTGCAGAAGCATAAGAAGAACTGGCTGGACCCATTACGAAAGCAGAAATCTAAGCTGCTATTAGGGAACTGCCACGCAACAAGGCGCCAGGTCTAGATGGCCTACCTACAGAATTGTTCTACACATTTTCTGAAGCTTTAATTCCCCAGCTGGAGCAGCTATATAACAAATTACTGGAAATAGGACACCTTCCTCCCACCACTATGCAAGCATTGGTGGTATCACTCCATAAACCAGGAAGGGATGCAACGGACATAGCGGGATATCGCCCACTCTCACTCCTTGCTACAGAATGCAAAATATTAAGCAAAATATTGGCATGTAGGCTTCTCCTGTATCTGAATAAGCTTATCCACATAGATCAGTGCAGATTTGTGCCAGCACGCTGCACATCACTAAACATTAGAAGACTGCATCATATAATGGAAGCCACCCCGTAGACCATAAAAATGCAGGATGCCTTACACTTGGCTAGAGGCAAGCATTCGATATACTTACATGGGACTACATGTTCCAGGCCATAGAGAAATTTGGTATACCTCCCGAATACCTCCAATGGGTACAACTACTATATGAGATCCCCACTGCGAGGGTCCGTACTGGAAGTCACATATCGCATACATATCCAGTATGCTGAGGCACACGACAAGGATGCCCCTTGTCGCCGTTGCTATTTGTATTAGCGTTGGAGCCGCTAGCTCTCAAGCTGCGACAGGAGGCAGGCCAAACAGGAATCCAACTAGGCAATACCACACATTTGATATCAGCCCATGCAGATGTTATAATTATATATGCACATGACCTGACAGATACGCTAAAACCAGTACCAAGTATTTTCTCTCAATTTGAGCGAATATCGGAAACCTTCTATTTTCAAGAAGTAACCGCCCGGATGTGATCTGTTTTGGGCCGTACACCCTATCAATAGCACAGCATACGTTCAAGTACCTAGGCATACACATTTATGGATCTCAAGTGGACTTGCTAGAGGGCAATCTGACCGGAGTGATTAGAGCGATCTGGTCTAAAGTGGCCATCTGGACCTCACTGCCATTGTCGGTGATGGGCCGTATAGCCATATCTAAAATGGTGGTCCTCCCGCGTCTTCTATATTTCTTTACTAACATGCCGGTCGTAGTTCCCCCTCTCTGTTCAAAACACTAGACACCATACTCTTGGACCTAATATGGGGGACTGGATGAAGTAGGATGGGACTAAAGAAGCTGCAACTGGAGACTAGCAGTGAGCGGATTGAGGGCACCAGATTTCTGTGCATACTGTTATGCGAGCCAGCTACAATGGCTCTCCTACTGGACTGCAGGCCGTAATTTGCAGAAGCTAGGATACACCACGCAGGACATTAATCAGGGACCCCTGCACACATTACTGTTGCCCTAAATCAAGATCCCACAAAATGCGCCGTCACTGTTACGGATAGCGCTTGTATACTGGAACAAAAGCAATACAGTACACGATCCGCTGTCTTCCATACGCAAATAACATCCCACTGTTTGTGATCCCACTGCCCAATGGACAGATCACAAGACGCAGAATTCTGGCCTGGACCAAAGAAGGGGTCGATACTGTAGGGGCACTATTCAGCAATAAAATACTACTGAACCATGAGAATTTCGCACGAGAGAATAGGGTACCCAACCACTTTTATATGACGCACGCTGTCCTAATATAGTATGTGAAAAAACAATGGGCTCCTAATAGGGGAGAACCCCCAACACATGAATTAGTGCAGGCAATGTACTTAATGGGTGAAGGACGTCATCTCATCAAATAGCTGTATACCGGTATCTGGGCACAGGCTGCGGTGTCCCTCAAGACTTGCGAGACAAAAGGTCTGGGGACATAGAAAATCAGATATCAAACAAGGAATGGGCCAGCATTTTAAGAATACCCTAAAAAAGTGACCCACAACGTAAAATTTAAATTTATACAATACATGGTTCTACACAGGGCCTACCTAACACCACACTATCTACAGCAGATGTTCCCGAACACACAGCACTACTGCCCCCGATGCAGTGAGGAAGGAGCGGACTTAGTCCACATGTTATGGTCTTGTCCACGCCTTAGAGGGTGCTGGGAGAAAGTGCATAGAGCAAAACCAAAGGAAATGATGGACGGAGTGTTGAACATTGCAAGCACTCACCCACAGTCAACTGATCTGGGTTTAATCCATCACCTTTCTTTAGCCCACTCTGCCACCCCAGTTCAGACATAGCCATATGCAAATCAGTCTGACGCTGTTCCTCATGGGAACAGTCCAGCCCGAACTGCCAAGCCATGTCTTCCCTGGACCGGAAACAAGCTTCCTAGGACCGGTTTCTGGCATGTCAGCCGTCTTCAGCCAGGCTTGCTTGAATCCAGTGGCAAAGTGAGCAAGGGACTCACGTCTGAGCATACCCTGCCAACTTATGGCGAACAAAGCAAAACCAAAGGAAATGATGGACGGAGTGTTGAACATTGCAAGCACTCACCCCCAGTCAACTGATCTGGGTTTAATCCATCACCGTTCTTTAGCCCACTCTGCCACCCCAGTTCAGACATAGCCATATGCAAATCAGTCTGACGCTGTGCCTCATGGGAACAGTCCAGCCCGAACTGCCAAGCCATGTCTTCCCTGGACCGGAAACAAGCTTCCTAGGACCGGTTTCTGGCATTTCAGCCGTCTTCAGCCAGGCTTGCTTGAATCCAGTGGCAAAGTGAGCAAGGGACTCACGTCTGAGCATACCCTGCCAACTTATGGCGAACAAAGCAAAACCAAAGGAAATGATGGACGGAGTGTTGAACATTGCAAGCACTCACCCCCAGTCAACTGATCTGGGTTTAATCCATCACCGTTCTTTAGCCCACTCTGCCACCCCAGTTCAGACATAGCCATATGCAAATCAGTCTGACGCTGTGCCTCATGGGAACAGTCCAGCCCGAACTGCCAAGCCATGTCTTCCCTGGACCGGAAACAAGCTTCCTAGGACCGGTTTCTGGCATTTCAGCCGTCTTCAGCCAGGCTTGCTTGAATCCAGTGGCAAAGTGAGCAAGGGACTCACGTCTGAGCATACCCTGCCAACTTATGGCGAACAAAGCAAAACCAAAGGAAATGATGGACGGAGTGTTGAACATTGCGAGCACTCACCCCCAGTCAACTGATCTGGGTTTAATCCATCACCGTTCTTTAGCCCACTCTGCCACCCCAGTTCAGACATAGCCATATGCAAATCAGTCTGACGCTGTGCCTCATGGGAACAGT
Source organism: Triturus cristatus (assembly GCF_964204655.1). Taxonomy (NCBI): domain Eukaryota; kingdom Metazoa; phylum Chordata; class Amphibia; order Caudata; family Salamandridae; genus Triturus; species Triturus cristatus. The sequence continues at coordinate 977,642,766 of NC_140583.1, forward strand.
CCAGCCCGAACTGCCAAGCCATGTCTTCCCTGGACCGGAAACAAGCTTCCTAGGACCGGTTTCTGGCATTTCAGCCGTCTTCAGCCAGGCTTGCTTGAATCCAGTGGCAAAGTGAGCAAGGGACTCACGTCTGAGCATACCCTGCCAACTTATGGCGAACAAAGCAAAACCAAAGGAAATGATGGACGGAGTGTTGAACATTGCAAGCACTCACCCCCAGTCAACTGATCTGGGTTTAATCCATCACCGTTCTTTAGCCCACTCTGCCACCCCAGTTCAGACATAGCCATATGCAAATCAGTCTGACGCTGTGCCTCATGGGAACAGTCCAGCCCGAACTGCCAAGCCATGTCTTCCCTGGACCGGAAACAAGCTTCCTAGGACCGGTTTCTGGCATTTCAGCCGTCTTCAGCCAGGCTTGCTTGAATCCAGTGGCAAAGTGAGCAAGGGACTCACGTCTGAGCATACCCTGCCAACTTATGGCGAACAAAGCAAAACCAAAGGAAATGATGGACGGAGTGTTGAACATTGCAAGCACTCACCCCCAGTCAACTGATCTGGGTTTAATCCATCACCGTTCTTTAGCCCACTCTGCCACCCCAGTTCAGACATAGCCATATGCAAATCAGTCTGACGCTGTGCCTCATGGGAACAGTCCAGCCCGAACTGCCAAGCCATGTCTTCCCTGGACCGGAAACAAGCTTCCTAGGACCGGTTTCTGGCATTTCAGCCGTCTTCAGCCAGGCTTGCTTGAATCCAGTGGCAAAGTGAGCAAGGGACTCACGTCTGAGCATACCCTGCCAACTTATGGCGAACAAAGCAAAACCAAAGGAAATGATGGACGGAGTGTTGAACATTGCAAGCACTCACCCCCAGTCAACTGATCTGGGTTTAATCCATCACCGTTCTTTAGCCCACTCTGCCACCCCAGTTCAGACATAGCCATATGCAAATCAGTCTGACGCTGTGCCTCATGGGAACAGTCCAGCCCGAACTGCCAAGCCATGTCTTCCCTGGACCGGAAACAAGCTTCCTAGGACCGGTTTCTGGCATGTCAGCCGTCTTCAGCCAGGCTTGCTTGAATCCAGTGGCAAAGTGAGCAAGGGACTCACGTCTGAGCATACCCTGCCAACTTATGGCGAACAAAGCAAAACCAAAGGAAATGATGGACAGAGTGTTGAACATTGCAAGCACTCACCCCCAGTCAACTGATCTGGGTTTAATCCATCACCGTTCTTTAGCCCACTCTGCCACCCCAGTTCAGACATAGCCATATGCAAATCAGTCTGACGCTGTGCCTCATGGGAACAGTCCAGCCCGAACTGCCAAGCCATGTCTTCCCTGGACCGGAAACAAGCTTCCTAGGACCGGTTTCTGGCATTTCAGCCGTCTTCAGCCAGGCTTGCTTGAATCCAGTGGCAAAGTGAGCAAGGGACTCACGTCTGAGCATACCCTGCCAACTGGGGTATGCTCTTATGGCAGTTCGGGCTGGACTGTTCCCATGAGGCACAGCGTCAGACTGATTTGCATATGGCTATGTCTGAACTGGGGTGGCAGAGTGGGCTAAATAACGGTGATGGATTAAACCCAGATCAGTTGACTGGGGGTGAGTGCTTGCAATGTTCAACTCTCCGTCCATCATTTCCTTTGGTTTTTGCTGTGTTCGCCATAAGTTGGCAGGGAATGCTCAAGCGTGAGTCCCTTGCTCACTTTGCCACTGGATTCAAGCAAGCCTGGCTGAAGACGGCTGAAATGCCAGAAACTGGTCCTAGGAAGCTTGTTTCCGGTCCAGGGAAGACATGGCTTGGCAGTTCGGACTGCACTGTTCCCATGAGGCACAGGGTCAGACTGATTTGCAAATGGCCATGTCTGAACTGGGGTGGCAGAGTGGGCTAAATAACGGTGATGGATTAAACCCAGATCAGTTGACTGTGGGTGAGTGCTTGCAATGTTCAACACTCCGTCCATCATTTCCTTTGGTTTTTGCTGTGTTCGCCATAAGTTGGCAGGGAATGCTCAGGCGTGAGTCCCTTGCTCACTTTGCCACTGGATTCAAGCAAGCCTGGCTGAAGATGGCTGAAATGCCAGAAACTGGTCCTAGGAAGCTTGTTTCCGGTCCAGGGAAGACATGGCTTGGCAGTTCGGGCTGCACTGTTCCCATGAGGCACAGGGTCAGACTGATTTGCATATGGCCATGTCTGAACTGGGGTGGCAGAGTGGGATAAATAACGGTGATGGATTAAACCCAGATCAGTTGACTGGGGGTGAGTGCTTGCAATGTTCAACACTCCGTCCATCATTTCCTTTGGTTTTTGCTGTGTTCGCCATAAGTTGGCAGGGAATGCTCAGGCGTGAGTCCCTTGCTCACTTTGCCACTGGATTCAAGCAAGCCTGGCTGAAGACGGCTGAAATGCCAGAAACTGGTCCTAGGAAGCTTGGTTCCGGTCCAGGGAAGACATGGCTTGGCAGTTCGGGCTGCACTGTTCCCATGAGGCACAGGGTCAGACTGATTTGCATATGGCCATGTCTGAACTGGGGTGGCAGAGTGGGCTAAATAACGGTGATGGATTAAACCCAGATCAGTTGACTGGGGGTGAGTGCTTGCAATGTTCAACACTCCGTCCATCATTTCCTTTGGTTTTTGCAGGAAGTGCATAGACACAGTAACACACCTTCAAACTTGGGAAACAGTCGCATAATGCTTATTAGCGCTTCGCAGACGCACCGCCTCACAGAAAGTGCAGCTCCAATTTTTAGAGCTAGCTCTACTTATTGCCAAACTGTCCATAGCAATGAGATGGAAGTCAGTAAAACCCCCAACAGAATACACCTGGCACAATGAGGTAGTGTGCTGGGGTGGGGCTGATAGCGCAGCTATACGGCGAGAGGAGGCACGAGCGCTGCGTAAGAACCAGATCTCTATGGAATGGGATGTCATACTGGAGGCCTTCAAAGCCATAGAACTTGATCCCCTACCTAGCACCCCTCATGGAAAGCGGGTACACATTGCTTGACGTAACACTGAGTGGTAGAGCAAAGCGCAGGTACAGGCAGGATGAACAATCAGATAGTACGCTCACTGTTACTGTGACCATAGCACAGAGCGGACCGAGACACAGCTATACAATAGTGATTGGACCAGATTATCCAGAATGGGGGGAGGGTAGTTGTTATATTTAAGTGCCAATCCGGTTATTGGAAACGTTTGTAATTCATGGAAGAAGTATATGTATACCTGATATAGCTATGATCATTTCAGTAAAGCTGCCGGCTGTAATATAAATGTAACCAACAAATGTATGATACCCTGCTTAATTACAGCGTAATGTATAAATTGTGCTCATTGATGCAACTGAAAAAAGAAAATCAATGAAGTATGTTTAAAAAAAAAAGTTGAAAGGGAACTGTAGGTACATTACTACCTTTTCGAGGATGAGTTTTGGAGTGTCATTGGCTGCAGAAATATTTCAGGATGTTTTATGTCGAATAATTCAATCTGTTACACATGCTTTTAACTACAGTGATGGCATACTGGTATTTGTGACAATGCAAAAGGAGCATGACGAGGCTCTTACACAAGTGTGCAAGCTACTTGCGGATGCAGGTCTCACTCTGAATAAAGCACAGTCTGAGTTTCACAAGACAAAACTTACATTCTTTGGGCATATATTCTCTGAAGGGGGAATGACTCCTGACCTAGATAAGGTGTAAGCATTGTCAGCTACTTGCCCCCCACAAGATGTCACCATGCTGCTATTGTGTAGTTCCTACAAATCTATATAGGATCTGTGCGTTTAGAAAACATAAACTAAAGGAATGGTGCTCAGACTGATTCCAGACACCCCCAAAGGATATGTTAGTCTGTTAGACCAGCTAGCTCACAGTGCCACTACAAGCCCCTCTTACCAAGGAGCCAATAGCTTCTGCCAACTATCGAACATGACAACCCTGACCCCTCAGGGATCATGGAAACAGTACAGTGCTTTTCGCTCAGTCACTCATGCTTACTTTTTGTCTCAGAGAGATACACAGAATAAACAGTGGGGACGTTTTCAATAAGCATTTATTGAATCAGCGTCATTCTAGTATAAAACACATGTGCTGCAACAACCATTAGACAGAAACAGATATATACGATTATGAGCACCAGCAGAGTAAAGAAAAGGTAAAATTCTACCATAGTGCTAAAACAATGAACATATGCAGGGATATAAATACATAACAATAACATGCATACTCCTACAATACGAACCCTAACTAGATGTACCTAAGTGTACCTAGCATGTATGTATGTTTATTGCCAAGACTCCCCTTAGGATAAAGCCAACCCCATTATCTGATGTGGGAGAGCAAAGGGCCCTGTCTTGGTTTCGAGATGGACACCCCGCGAGGTATGTCCGACCACTGTGTGCTGGAGTGGCTGAGTGCAGGGACCTTAGCATCTCGCGTCAGCATGGAAGTCTTTCTCCTCTGGTTTTCCCAGCAAAGATGTTGTGCTTATATACCCGAAAGTTACTCTCAGGGGTTCTACCTAGAAGTGTACTATGGGCATGTTGGGCAAGGATGACGATAGAGGTGACCCATATATAGAGTTATTATGCAGAAGATGGTAATCCTGCTGTGATACTAAGAATACTCATGCATAGTACATAAGGCTAGTTTTAGGGAAAAAACAGCACCACAGTCAGGTAGCACCTAACTAGGTAAAAGGTCAGCGCCAGACCTGTTATGTAGAACAATGGTAGGACAGATGTAGATAAAAGGTTGTGTAACTACCTAGGCCTATATTGAGGTACATTGGGGTTCATAACACTGCGATCCATCTTGAACATGGCCAGTTATTGCTTAAGGTGTATTCATGATTTTGCTACTGTGAGTGCCCCATTCCGAGACTTGACAAAACAAAATGTCCCTTTCCAGTGGTCTCCTGAATGTAATCAAAGTTTCAGAAGAATAAAACATGGGATTGAGAATACAGCTGAGAGGCCTATTTTGAACCCAAGTTACATACTGAGATCATATTAAATGTGAGGCTGGGGGCAGTCCTTGCTCTACATAACGGTCATCCAAATGCTCAGAGACACATCGTGGCCTATGCCAGTTGAAGACTGACTGACACAGAACGTTCCTATTCTCATCCTGAGAAGGAGTGTCTGGCTGTAGTGTGGGCCTGCAAACATTTTTTCTAAAATGTATTACATTTTTCATAACAGAGGCCAAGCTCAAGGGGACAAATGAAAAACATATCAGGCAAAAATTAAAAAGAGCAGTCTAAGTAGACAAAAAGTCACACCGTACACGTTTTGGTAAAATTAACAAACCAAACAAAGACCACAAATTTAAGACAGAAGAGAAAATAAACAAATGGATGGAGGAGACCATTTTGGGAAACCCTAAAACACTACAGACTGAGCAGACCTGTCCCGAGGAGCAGCCACCTCCGCCAACCAGCCTTGCACTGGATCCCAGATCCAGCCTAACTGTTTCCTCCGAGGGCCATTGTAAATTAGCACCATCTCCAGCCGACTTATATTCAAGAATTCCTGCCACTAAATCCAAGGATCGGGGCCCCGTTGGAAAGTCAGAATCTGTCCAGCACCAGTCTAGCTAATGTGATAGGGAAAAAATAAAACCCAGATAGACAAACCGGAATAGCTGGTCAATATCCCAACATAATCAACTTCGGATCCGCAATGATCGCCATCTTAGAGGTGCCCCCTAGTTTACCAAAGACAAATAACCAGAAAAGATTTAATGCTGGACAAGACGCAAAGACATGGACCGTGTTGGCACCAGGGCATCCACAAAGGAAGCAGTGACTATCCGACCAAAGCTTCATAGTATAGAGACAATGAGGAGTGTTATACCAGTTATTAATACATTTAAGGTGGTGTCCCTTAATGTGGCAAACGTTCAAAGCTGAATGAAACAAAATATTGCTATACCTAATATAAGCACATGTGACTTCCATGTTGAGCCGAATATTCCACTTATGAGCCCTCTGCAGAAACATGTTGTCACCTGGTTATGAGATGAGAGATAGATTAAATTATAGAGCAGCCCATTATTTCTCTTGGACAGAGAATTCCTAATAAGATCAAAACAGGGATTATCAAAGCAACCCAGATCATCTTTCTTAAGGCTAAAAAGAAAATTACACATTTGCAGATATAAAAAAAACACTGTTGGCGGGAGAGAACCTTTTGATATAGATTACCACATGAGGAAAATACTTACCATCGAATAGTTGGCCTAGAGTCAGGAGACTGACCTTTACCCATGTCTCCCTGTAACCCTGCTTAATACATTCTGGAAAGCTGGGATTATAGCCCAAATTTGTGAGATGGTTGAATGGGGTAATGCCAAGAAATATTCTCTTGAAGGAACCCCAAAAATGATGGAAGACTTTTAACGTCTTAAACTGAGTTCACATGAAACATATTGTAGCTATTATGCCCGTGCCGGGGGGGGGGGGCAGGGTGATTGAATCCCCCAACAGGAGGAACTCACTAAACATACGGCCCAAAGGCCAATGCCCCTACCCCAGTACCAACCGAAGTAGTGAGAAGAAAGATGCCAGATAATAGAGCCTGAGGACCGGGAATGATCCCCCCCTTCTGAGACTGCTGTAAGAATTGGATCTTGCACCAGAGCTTCCAATATGACCAAATAAACTTCTGCCATAATGGCTTGTCTTTCGGAACAAAGACAACCGGCAGTAAAAGTGGGATACAGCGAAAAAATAAAGATATCAAGGAAGGATCTAATTTTAATAAGATTGCAATGGCTGATAAGCCCCAAATGCATTTGTTCCACTTGAGAAACACCTCAGCTGAGTGCTGAAACAGCTTACTATAGTTGTTTTCTAAGATCTCAAGAGTGTTAATAGTTATGGTAACCCCAAGATTTACCAGACTGAACCCACCTGCTGTCCTGGTCTGGAGGGACCAGATTAGATAAAATATGAGTCTTCTCGTGATTTAACTTGTAGCCGGCAACTTTTCCAAATAACTGAGCCGCTTCCACCTGAGCCCCTAGACTTCTAATGGGGAAGGGTTCAAAATGGTGATGTCTTCCTATTAAAGGTAGGATTTTTACTTCAAAGTGATGGAGTCTCAGGGGTTGTATCTTCAACGTTCATTTGAGGTACAGAATAAATGGTTCAATATAGAGAGCGAATAACTGAGAGGAAAGAGGACACCCCTGCCTGGTCCAGCGGAATATGGAAATGGGAACTGTTTGTTCCCCCGCACTACATATCCTAGCCTTGAGCCTGGAAAAGAGACATATGACTTTTGAGATATAAATGGGGCCCGGGCCTACAGTCTCCATGACAGCCCCCCCCGTCCCCCCACGGGAAGGGCCAGGAGACCATATGAAAGGCTTTCTCTACAACCAAACATATCATGCCAAATGACCCACCTCCGATCGAGGCTGCCTCCAGAGCCATAATACCAGTGTCGACATGAGATGTTGTGTCCTGTCCTGGGATAGAACCATGCTGGTTTGGATCCACTAGATCCGCAATAATACCAGAAAACCTATCAGCAATGACATGCATATAGATCTTTAACTCATATTGATTAGCAAAATTGTGTAATATGATCAACAAAGTGTATGATCTTTTCCCTTTTTGGGAAGATAACAATGTTTGTCTTCCTCCACGAGTCAGAAACCCTATCCAACGAATCAAGAGAATTAAACAGGTCCCTGGTTGGGACGAGACCCCTTCCCTCTGGCCAGAGAGCTAATGGCGTCATTGACCTCCCCAAGGGTAATGGGTAACTCCAAATTAGATTGCTGGGTACGAGTTGCCATACGCTCAAGATGCTGCTAGCTTAATCAAAATATATCCTCAGGGACGATAAGCTGTCCTCGTTATACAAATTCTGATAGAACCTACGAAAAGCTTTGCAAATTGCTGCTGAATCAGTGACTAAGGACCCATTCTCATCCCTGATCAGCCGAATGCAATTTGAGCTAGATCTATCTCTTACCCTACATGACCAAAGTCGCTCCATTCCCTCACTATTTTTCACAGTAGGTCAACTGCCGAGCCCTTCCATTCTTAACCACTCTGTAGGAAGTTGGCTCTGTATGTACTATATCAAAATGAGGTATAGTGTGCGCAGAGTCCAGTGGAACCCCACAGGGAGACAGAGGTAAAAGCAGATTGCACCTTACTCTCTATTTGTGGTAGTGTGGGTGAGTATTAAGGCTTTATCAGAGGGTAGTGTTAAGCATTTGTTGTACACACTCCGGCAGCAAATGATGTCACACACTCAAAGACTGAACTCAGACCAATTTGTTTGTATGAAAAAACTATTATTAAGTTATTTTATTTCTAGAACCAAGCCAAGCCTGGTGCAGGTAAGTGAAATAAATGCTTTACAAAATCTTATGCAATGTTTTACAATTGAACGCAGGTTCTAATGCAGTTGAATGAATTACAGGTAAGTCACTGTTTCAAAATTACTTTTCAGTTTCTTTTCAGATTACTATGTACGTTACTTTTTAAATTACTTTTCAGATTACTTTTGCTAATCAGTGTGATATGCCTAGATATCACACTGAGACATTTCCTAGACAAAAGGTAAGTAATTCACTTTAGTACATGGTGCAGAGTGCTGAGGCCCAATATTATCCAATAGGTGATAGGGGGCCTCCGGTTGGTGGCTGCTCATGAGAAAGCCATAAGGTTGTGGGAGCAAAGCTCCTGGTGTTAGGCTCAGGGCAAAGAGGGATCCAAGTTAGCCCCCAACGCACACCCGCAGGGGCGGCTGGGTGCAGGGTGCTAGTTTGGCATCGGGTTTCCTATTGTTTTCAATGGGGATTCTCTGGTTTCAACAAAGGCTGCAGGCTCGGGGACGAAGATCTTCTGGAGGTGACCACCGGTTAGAGAGGTAAGTTGGGATGCCTGAGGATGCCTGGGGATGCTGGAACACGGTCGGTTGGGCCACTCAATGCCGTGGGACTTCAGGTGTAGGGGTGTCTTTAAGCTTTGGGTTTTCTTACCAGCTCTGGTCACGGTCCTGGGGGTCCTTCAGAAAGAGACTGCAGGCGTTGTCTGGAGTGTCGAGGCAGGTCAGAGATCTCCAGATCTCTGGTCAGGATCGCCGGGGAGACCTCCTCGTGATGTTGCACCATTCGAACTAAGACTGTGGGCTGTGGGCGTTGGGTGCAAAGTGGTGCAGACTCATGGTTTTGGCTTGGGCCATAGTCTGTTGGTGAGCAAATCCAATGCTCACGACAGACAAAGTCTTTGGGATGGAAGGCAGGGCAGGTCCTCTGGGTTCTCGAGGTTGCTGGCTGCAGAACACACCGGGATTTCGCTGGAGCAGGTTTGAGGTAAGAACAGGCTGGTAGGGCTGGGGACAAGTCAGTGGGCATCCTCCTCTTCTCTTCTTCTTGGTCAGTTCTTGTCTGCAGAAGCAAGGTTCGGGGTTGCCCCTAAATACTAGATTTAAGGGTGGTACAGGTAGGTAAAGGTTGGGACCAATGGGTTCCTTCCTTGGGGTGGGTACACCCCCTATTATTCCACCCTCCAGTGGGAGGGGGGCATGTGCCTCACTCTGGTTGGCTGGGTCCCCACAACTGCAAGATGGCGGGGACTGAGAGTTGTGCTTCACCTCGCCTTCCTGACCTGAGGGGTGGGGCTGGCAAAGGTGGGCACCCCTCCCTTCCTCACTTGGTTTTCCTGCCGATTCTCCCACCCTAAGTGGGGGTCAGAACCGGTGGGGGCCAGTTGCAGGAAGCAATAACACGCCTGGGGACGCACACAAAGGCAGCAAGCCTTTGAAGCTTCCCCTTCGTGGACCCTGCCCATCCTGGGGGAGGGGGCATGTCATCTCGTCACAGGATGTGCATTGGTTCAGAGCCCCGAGAGTAGCAGGCTCTCGACCCAGTGGTACCGAAACATGTCCGGTGGTGGCAGACTGGACACTAGCGTTAGGTCATTTTTCAGGTGGCATCTCTAAGATGTCCTCTGAGTGCATTTCTCATTAAATCCCACACTGGCATCAGTGTGGGTTTAATGTGTTTGATTCCAAACTTCCCAGTTTTCAGTAAAGCCATCATGGTGCTGCGGAGTTCGTAATGACAAACTCCCAGCACAGCCCTCTTAATGGCAGTACTGCACTTACAATGTCTAAGAATTGGCTTAGACACTGTAGGGATACAGGGCTCATGCACCTATACCCTTACCACTGGTATAGTGCACCCAGCTAGTGGGGTGGCTGACCTATGCCAGGGCAGCGGGTTGTAGTCATGGCACACAGGGATGTGTGCCATGTCAACTCTTCACTTTGTTCTGCACCAAAACACGCAGCCTGCAAAGGCAGTGTGTGTGTGTAAAGGTACAGGGTCCCTAAGGGTGGCACAATAAGTGCTGCAGCCCTTAGAGACCTTCCCTGGCCGCAGTGCTCTTGGTACCTGTGGTATTGTTTACAAGGGACTGACCTGTGGCCAAAGAGTGCCAATTGGGTTTTTATTTTTAAGACAGTTTAGTGAAAGAACATAGGCTGTGGCCAGCTGTTTGGCATGAACCCAGGGCACACTCAGTCAAAGTACGTCAGCAATTCAGCAAAAAGTGAGGGCAACCATGCAAAAAGAAGGCACTTTCTTACACACTACCCCAGATTTGTTTCCTAAGGGAGGCTCTGAGAATCGTAGCCTGCTCCCAGAGCCAGTTGGCCCATGGGCCATCTTTACCAGGAGACAATAGCCATGGTCAGTTTCTAGAGCACTGAGAGCCTGTTAGGCTGCCATTTCCTCTATCTTTTCTGCTTTCCATCTACGGGAGGCAAATTGGAGAGTCTGTCCTCGACATGAGGCCTTAAGAGCATCCTCACCCACCAGAAGTAGAGTTGATCCGATACTGAATTCAAGGAATTTGCTTAATTGTGCATTCACAGATCTAGCATACCCATCTTTCAACAGAGGCCTACGTTCAATTGTCCATCTTCAGGGACTAATGCCTGCTTAACCCCCCTACTGAAATAGACAATGACAGAGAGTTGTGGTCTGACAGGACCCGTGCATTGTGTGTAATACTTGAGGAAGAAGCCAGAGTACTGCTCACCAAAAACATATCCAGCTTGGACCAAGCTTTATGGGACACAGAGTAAAATGTAAAGGATGCTTAAAACACCAAAGGTAAACCAGAGCATATGAGGAGAGTATCTGGTGAACTGCCCCCGTAGCCTATGCTTGCCCCATCAAGCAGGATTGCCAGAGGAAACATGCCAGGATACTGTATCTTTTTTGGGACACAGCTTCACATTAAAATCACCACAGACCATGTAAAGTGGGGCCAAAAGATGAAGTTCAGATAAAAGAAAGTCAAAGACCTTTGGATCATCTGTATAGCACACAGAAATTAAACCGATGACTATCCTTCTAAATCATCGATGTCAGCCAGCGCCCCCCCAAATCTGTGTTTTGTTGCAGTACCCCCCACCTCCTATCCCCAACTAATAGTGCGACCTTCCCTCTGAGTGCAAGAGTAACAGGAGAGAATAGCATCTGAAAGCCAAGCTCTTTTAATAGTAAAGCTTCCGGCTGAGACAGATGGGTCTCCTGGAGACAGAGCATTTGAGGCCGGAGCGTATTGAGTTCTTCCCCCACCATTTTTAGGTCTCGCCTGGCTATCGCGTAAGCGATTGCTCAGCGAGACTTCTGTAGGGGCTTCAGAAAATGCTCCCAAAGGCATCCCAGGCGGATCGGGTGGCGGTTACGCGCACAACCACGCGCATTCCATTTGCCACCAGCTACTTCCTGTGCGTGCACCGCCTCACGCATTCAGAGAGATTTAGTAAGGGGCACAAGACCTTAGGAATGCGGTTTATGGCCAGTGCATGTGAGGCATTCAAGCGCGAAGCTGGCATCTGGCATCGGACTTGAAAGCAGCAGACTGCTTTCGCCAGCGCGCGCTCAGCCTCACTTCCGGCATCCCCTCTTACAACAATTAACTTTCGTTATAACTCACACCCCATATGCTCGTTCCCTCCCACCCTTCCTTTGATGACCGCTTTTCTTGTTGTTTACAAACCATGCCACACACTGCTGCACGCCACACACTGCTGCACGCCACACAAGGCTAAAGGCCGCACACTGCTGCACTCCGCACACTGCCGCATGCCACACACTGCTGCGCACACTGCTGCATTACACACTGCTGCACGCCACCCACTGCTGCACGCCGCACACTGCTGCACGCCTCACACTGCTACACGAAACACTGCTGCACGCCTCACACTGCTGCACGCCTCACACTGCTGCACGCCACACACTGCTGCACGCCTCACACTGCTGCACGCCTCACACTGCTGCACGCCGCACACTGCTGCATGCCTCACACTGCTACATGAAACACTGCTGCACGCCTCACACTGCTGCACGCCTCACACTGCTGCACACCTCACACTGCTGCACGCCACACACTGCTGCACGCCACACACTGCCGCACGCCTCACACTGCTGCGCCCCTCACACTGCTGCACGCCTCACACTGCTGCACGCCCCACACTGCTGCACGCCGCACACTGCTGCACGCATCACACTGCTACACGAAACACTGCTGCATGCCTCACACTGCTGCACGCCTCACACTGCTGCACGCCTCACACTGCTGCACGCCACACACTTCTGCACGCCACACACTGCTGCACGCCTCACACTGATGCATGCCTCACACTGCTGCATGCCTCACACTGCTGCACGCCGCACACTGCTGCATGCCGCACACTGCTACACGCCACACACTGCTGCACGCCACACACTGCTGCACGCCACACACTGCTGCACGCCTCACACTGCTGCACGCCTCACACTGCTGCACACCGCACACTGCTGCACGCCTCACACTGCTACACGAAACACTGCTGCACGCCTCACACTGCTGCACGCCTCACACTGCTGCATGCCACACACTGCTGCACGCCACACACTGCTGCACACCTCACACTGCTGCACACACTATGATGTCCTCATGACCTGATGGGCAATGCCACAATGGGGTGCATGGTGCACACTTGAACACAATGCAGGATCACTCATAGCAAGTTTAATGCCTTGGCACTGGGATGCCCAGAAAGGCAGTCAACACTGTCTCCTGTCACAGGGTCAGGGCATCCAGACAACAACAATATGCACTGACTCACAATCCTAGCTCAGGGGTAAAGCTAACTCTGCAGATGACCGGCGCACTTGCCCATCCCCTGCAAACAACATATACAGGACCCAGAAGACCCCACATCATGCAAATCAGACACATGAGTCTCTGCAAACACAACTCCCTGTACATTAACACATCACAGTCTGCCATGCATGTAACCCATGAAGGAAACAGTTGCATACACCATTGTGCGCTGTCAGATGATCACACACCTATATGTCACACAGGTCTTGTCTCTCACAGTCACATCTCCGATGTCATGCTGACCCTCTGAATCATGGACACCCCAGTTGTACATAATAACAAGCCACACCCTAATGACACAGAGGCAGACACCTGAGGGCACATGTCACTAAGCACAACCTGTAATTTGATACACAGGAGTGGGATTACAGAGTGTTTCTAAATGCCCTTGAGAAGCCATGACTGGCCATGTCTACATGAAACAGTGTTTGGCCCTGGACAGTAGTCAGGTGGCTAAGCAAGTGTGACATACTTGATATACATACTCCTGAGGCCCCAAAATTGGAGTCCCCTGCTGCATAGGTTTGTTTGGAATACCCCAGCCACATGAGGCGAGTCAGACCAGCAATTGGAACACATCTCAAGGGCACACACAGATCACATGTCAGATCTCAGGCATTGGGTAAACAATTGACCCACCCATGAAACACACACCAGAGTCACGGGAACAGATGCTGTCCGGTAGATGAAGCATAGCTGACTGCAGGGACACAGTGCCCCAGTTACACAAGCAACAGACTGTAGGGGCCACGCCTGTGGAACAGATAAGGAGGGTGCTTCACACAATTGAGGGACCTGAGTATTGGACTACAAGACCTATGTAATGTGGAAGTGTGACCAGGCCAAAAGACTGCAATTGGCATGTCAGACATAGTACACAGATTAGGCATGGACTTACCTCCTTCCTGCTGCTGTCTGGCCTTCAGCTGCCTATCCAGGTCCGGGAAGACCACCGCCAGGATGGAGAGCATGTGGGGGGTCAGGGTCCGGTGTCCGCCCCTCCTGCGCGGAGGTGACAGCTTCAGCTGGACTCTAGCTATCCTCTGGGTCCAGCCCCGAAGGTCCTGCCACCTCTTCTGGCAGTTGCGGATCCGGCGCTTGTAGACCCCCACCGAACGAACAGCCCGGGTGATGGTCAGCCAGATCACCTGCTTCTGGTGGGCATCAACCTGTGAGGATGACAAAGTGAAAAGTACATTAACACACATGCCCTAGATTTGTGCAGCACACATTTGGATATACATGTCATCATCACAAAGGGAAATGAGTTACACAGGTAGTGCAACCGTGGGGAAGGAAAAATCACCTGCATGTCTGACATGTTAACAATGCCTGGATAGTTTAAGCTTGCACCAATGCACTTTAGCAGCAGGACACCTGTTCATTACATGTACCTCCACATTTTAGGTCATGAAAGTAGTCAGTGAGAATGCTTGCCACTGGTGTACACACTGCTAGTCCTGCTAGTCAGACAACATGCATAATTAGGAAGGCAGTGGACTGCACACTCACCTGCTCCCCTGGTTTCCCATAGAGCTTGCTGTACTGTGGAAGGAACCCGTCCAGCAGGGCCCGGTTCTCCTCCTCAGTGAAGTCTGGGGCCCTCTCCAGAGTACGTGCCATAGCAGGAGCCAGAGGATGCAGAGACAGCAGCAGTGATAGCAGGGATGTGGTCCAGTAGCATGTAGTGCAGGCAAGTGAGCTCCCTGGGGGCCAGCCAGCCTTATATCTGTGCTGCAGAGGCAGAATCTGTGCCATGTGTCTAAAGTGATAGGTCCAACATGGTTGCATTCTATGAATCTGGCCAATCCATTTAAATGTAAGACTCGTACATGCCTTCCGCATCGTTCAAATCTTCACCTTCATGAAACACTTGAAATTGCAACATTGTTGTAGGTATCCAACTGAATTTCCTGTGCACAACTCATACAAGTTTTGAATCTGCATCCGTCTCCATGACAGTCCGGAGCCAATGGGTGCGCCCGGCTCGTTCAACTGACTGTACAACGCGTATTTTGAAAATACACATGCACACGTCTCCATACGATTCAATGGCCAAGGCATACGCCAGTCTCGGACCATGCCTGCCCGACGCGTATGCATGATAGTCACCCGCGTCGGACCTCAGTGTATTCAATGACAAAGCGTACGCACGGCTCGGTCATGAACCGTGCAATGCGTACGCATTGTCACCCGCGTCGGACCTCATTGCATTCAATGACAAAGCGTACGCACGGCTCGGTCATGAACCGTGCAATGCATACACATTGTCACCCACGTCGGACCTCATAGCATTCAATGACAAAGCCTACGCATGGCTCGGTCATGAACCGTGCAATGCGTACGCATTGTTACCCATCGTCGGACCTCATTGCATTCAATGACAAAGCGTACGCACGGCTCGGTCATGAACCGTGCAATGAGTACGCATTGTCACCCGCGTCAGACCTCATTGCATTCAATGACAAAGTGTACGCACGGCTCAGTCATGAACCGTGCAATGCGTACGCATTGTCACCCACGTCGGACATCATAGCATTCAATGACAAAGTGTACGCACGGCTCGGTCATGAACCGTGCAATGCGTACGCATTGTCACCTGCGTCAGACCTCATTGGTGAGACTATTCTACGGATGCAACACACATTTACTGGCCAGGGACACCTGTGCACACCTGCCACACTACAGCATTTGCCACACAGTGTCCCATGGCATGTAAAGCTGCATTCCCTGGGTGTTTGGGGGAAGCCACATCTGGTTTGTTGGGTGGCACTTTTGTGCCGCCACTCCCAGGCTGTGCACGTGTACATGGGGGCAGAATCCTTTGTGTGTTGTGCACATTACCACTGTGATGTGCAATTGTACAGTAATGGGCATGAGTCACTGACACAGTTTCATGTTGGATATGTTTGGAGCATGTCACATACACCCTGAGTCCAGGGGCTGATGGCATGTACGTCACAGTGAGACCTGTAGCCACAATACTGATGTGCACCCGCAGTTTATGTGCATGCTGTGTCTCAGATGTGTCTGATCAAATGTGCCCAATGGGTGGCAGTCTCCACATCCATGTGGTATATGCATCAACCTTGATGGTGTGTGTGTGTCTAAGAGACGTACATGTAGGGCCGACAGGAACAACAGTGGCCACTACCTGTGGGACTTACGCTTGCCTTGTGATGTGTACGTGATACGCTATGTCCATGCCAGTGTCGATGTGGCAATACAGGGACCCTGGGTTTCTGCATGGCAAAGATCTGTGATGCCTGGGAGACATCAGGCCTCACTAGTCACTGTGGTGTGTGTTTGGAACGTTGCAGCAGTACATAGGTTGGGTCACACAGCCAGATGATTGGCCATTGCACTACATGGGACTCATGTGGACATGTGGAATTGAGATGTGAGGTGGTGGTCATGTAGGTGACATATGTGTACATGCACAACAGCACACACCTCAGTACATTGTCTAATGTCATGAACTAGCATGTGATAGTGATCGTAGTCATGGCCACATGGGTGGATGAACTGCCAATCTTCCTTTGTGCATCTCTGTACTGCAGGGCACCAGCTGTCCATCGTCCGTTCCCAGACCTTGCAACCATGCAGGAACGCAACTTCATCAGACGGTAGCACTTCACCAGGCCACTGATTGAGGAGTTGGCGGAGCAGTTGGCGCCACATCTACTACCTGGCCGGACATACCCTACAGCATTTAACCCCAGAGGTGAAGGTGATGGCAGCCCTGCACTTCTTTGCTACTGGTACCTTCCAGTACACTGTGGCTACAGCTGGGGGTATGTCGCAAACGTTGTTTAGTCGGGTGCTACGCGATGTCTTGGAGGGGATGTTTCATTTCCTAGACCTTTACATCAAGTTCCCTAGCCCAGCTGAACTCCCGGAGATAAAGGATGCCTTTCATACACTGGGGAGGATGCCGAACGTCATCGGATCTATTAATGGGACACATGTGGCCCTGATACCACCACAGGCACATGAGCAGGCATACCGGATGCCAGTTCAGCATGCCTGGCTTGTCGGTGTGTACTGACTGTTTCTCATTGTGTGTGTTTGTCAATGTTGTATTCCGCACTCCTACAAAACTCAGCTACTTGTTTATTTTTGTGTGTGTAGGTGACTCCGGATACCCCAACATGCTGTGGTTGCTGACACCCCTCAGGAACCCTGTAACACCAGCCGAGCTGCGCTATAATGAGGCACATGGTCGGAGCAGGAGGGTGATTGAGCGGACATTTGGCCTACTGAAAAGCTGCTTTCGCTGCCTGGACAAGACCGGTGGGGCCCTCCCATATGAGCCTGCAAAGGTGTGCAAAATAATCCTTGTATGCTGCATGCTAAACAACATGGCAGTGTGGAAAGAGGTGCCTCTCATCCAGGATGACGATGACCAACCGCCGGCACCTGTGGAGGATCCCGGGCTGGGCCAAGATGCCAGTGATGATGAGGGTGACGTCCGCTCACAGCTCATCAACAACTTCTTCAGCTGAATGTGAGTTTCAAGTATTGGTATGTGAATGTATGGAGGTAGCCTGGAATGTGTTGTGGCAGCTCTGTTGCTGTTTGAGTGTGTTTGTGTGCCACTTGACTGGATGCGTGCAGTGATGTGTCCATTCAGGTGGTGTGTACTCCACAATAGGGTAGTTTTTGTGTAGGTTGCTTGTGACATGTTTTGTGCATCTGTATTGCATTTCTCTCCTGTTCTGCTGTGCTTTTGACTGTGTCTGTCCTTCCCAGGGTACTTTGCCTGTTGTTTGGTCAACACTGACCCCCAACACCCAGAAGCCAACACCAGTGTGGAAGTTGTCAATTCCCATCAACTGATGTACCACACATTCCTGGACTTCAATTCTTCAACACTTTGTGAGTGTGTGTCCACTGTTAAGTGAAATTACTGTGCAACTATTGTGGAATAAACGTGTTGCTGATGTGTAATGAACAAGTGCTACGCTTTGTTATGTGCGTTGTCTGTCTGCCTACATCCGAGTGACATCTGCTTACCTCACCTGTGGACTTGTTACCACTGACTGGGGTTGGTGTTGTGTCTGTGCATGCCAATGTGTTTCAGGTCAACATCACTGTGTGTGATGAGTAACATGGCCATGGTGAGTATGTGTTGTGGTGCCATAGTGGTGTAACTCCCTCACATGTGTCACATCACCATGACTCACCTTACGTTGGTCACATTGTTGCAGTATTTGGCATGCACTGTGTTGTGTAGCAGATCGACATCTCCCTGAACATGACAAGTTGGAATCACAACAGAGGCAAATATGGTGTACTGGTGAGTTTATTTTCAAACATGTGTGAGGGAAGTGCACAGGATGGTGGGTGCTGTACATTGTTTTTGGAATCCATAGTTCACATTAGAGTTGGAAGTGCTGGTAGATGAGATGTCCAGAGTAAAGTCCACAGTCATCTGCTACATTGGCCCAACATGAACCCTCCATGTCATGTGGGCGAGTTGTACGCGATTGGACAAGGTGAACGGGTTGCGCACAAAGAACATTGTCCAGAACAGGTTTAGAGTCCCTGGGGGATGTGCTGGGACATCTGCCTCTCACAAGTCCTTCTTCGGACGATCCCTCTTCTTCCGGGGGGGGGATCCTCATGTGCAGGCCTCTGCGGTGCAGGGGACTCTCCGCCAGTGTCCTCCTCCCTCCCTGTGGCGCTGGCAGATGGTGTTGCGACAGATGTTGTGGCCACCCAGGGAGGTGTGGACAGGTTGGTGTTGATCTGGCGGAGGCATTGGAGTATGTCCCGATGCACCGCAGTAAGGGCATCCCACTTGGCCTCCATGCGGGCATGGTGGGCGACCTGCTCGTGTTACATGTCCTTGAGGATCCCCACTACCTGGCCAAATCCTCCGATGCTATCCTGGTACGCATCTAGGATGCGTGCCAGGTGGGGGTCATCATGCAGTCCAGACCCCTCTGCAAGGCGAGCCCTCTACCTCCCACTCATCCCAGCACCCCTATCCACACGGGCAGGACCAGCGGCGGGACGCACAGATGACACGGGGACCCTTTGGGTGGTGTTGCTGCTGGTGTTTGCTGTAGCTTCCTGGGGGTTCTGTGTCCCTGTGCTGTGGGTGTTCATTGGCCTTGGTCTGTCCATGTTGGCGGTGGTGATTAATTGCTTATTAATTTTTATTACATATTTATTGTTATTGATATTTTTTAAATTTAATTATTAATTGCAAATTATTTTTTATTAGTTGATTAGTTGCAAATTAATTTAATTGTGTGACATTTTATGTGGAGTCTGTTGTGTGTTTATTGGGTAAAAGGGTGGGAAGTATTTAATATTATGAAAGTAATTATTATTTTTGATATTTTTATATTTTTTCCCCTAAATTTATTAATTAATCATTATTTAATGACAATATTTATTTAATTTATAAGTATGTTATTTTTAACATCTACGTTGTCCACCGCTTTCCCTACTGTAGCACTCACTGGAGTGGGAATAGTAATTTTTACCCCTACGCTAACCAGCGCTTTCCCTACTGTTGAACTCTCTGGAGTGGGAATAGTAATTTTTACCCCTACGCTATCCAGCGCTTTCCCTACTGTTGCACTCACTGGAGTGGGAATAGTAATTTTTACCCCTACGCGATCCAACGCTTTCCATACTGTTGCACTCCCTGGAGTGGGAATAGTAATTTTTACCCCTACGCGATCTAACGCTTTCCATACTGTTACACTCACTGGAGTGGGAATAGTAATTTTTACCCCTACGCTATCCAACGCTTTCCCTACTGTTGCACTCTCTGGAGTGGGAATAGTAATTCTTACCCCTACGTTATCCAACGCTTTACCTTCTGTTGCACTCACTGGAGTGGGAATGGTAATTTTTACCCCTACGCTATCCAACACTTTCCCTACTGTTGCACTCTCTGGAGTCGGAATAGTAATTTTTACCCCTACGCTATCCAACGCTTTCCCTAATGTTGCACTCTGTGGAGTAAGTATATATATTAATTTATATGTATATGTTTAATTCATTTCAACATTCAGGTGCTGATTCCAATCCGTTAAAAATAATTTGCGTACGACCCGTATACGACCCGTACGAGTCACACAAGTACCGTACAAACTGCCAAGTACGATTCGTCCGTGAAAAATAACTACGAATAGTGTCGGGAAAAGTCTACGAGAGTGCGTCGGAAAGTGTCCACGTCCGAATATCGTCGGGAAAAGTCTACGAAAGTGAGCCGGACAGTTTCACGTACAAATTGTAAAACACAAGTCCGAGCGCGCAAGTACGATCCCGACCGTCCGTCCGAATACACAATCGCACGTAAAAAGGCCCGTACGGAGCCAACGCAGTAGCACACATGTACACGGGTAAACTCATGCCTGTGTACGAGCCGTACAGCCCCCCCACCCCCAAATATGTCAGTACCGTACACCACCCTGTCCGCACTGCACCCCAGGCCTGCAACTGTACGCGCCGTACCCCCCCATGTATGCGCAGTACCCCCTCATGTACGCGCCGTACCACCGCATGTACGCGCCGTTCCCCAGGGCCGCATGTACGCACTGTACCCCCAGCCCGCCCACTGCATGTACGCACCGTACCCCAGCACCGCATGTACGCACTGTACCCCCAGCCCCCCACCACATGTACGCACCGTACCCCAGCACCGCATGTATGCACTGTACCCCCAGCCCCCCAACGCATGTACGCACCATACCCCAGCACCGCATGTACGCACTGTACCCCCAGCCCCCCCACCGCATGTACGCACCGTACCCCAGCACCGCATGTACACGCCGCACACCAACACCGTACCCCAGCACCCTCACCCAGCATCGCATATGTATGGATCGTACCTACGCGAAAAAGACTCATACAGAACCAGGACACTGTAAAACAGCACAAGGAGGGTCAAATCGACTTGCACAACAACACAAAACACGTCTACACGACAAAATACATCTCAATGACTGACCTGGCACATCCAAACAGGCAAACAGAGGCCTCAAATCACAACCACCTCTTATAACACACCCACCAAAATTCAAACACAGCCACACCCACAAATAGACCAATAAAAAGGGCCCACACACACAAACCATGAGCCTTTGCAACAGACCTACTGCTGACAGAGCCCACACACAAACAACCCCACATAACTCATACCTTCGCTACACCTTCACTCACACACCTTCACACAACCACCTCTACAAACATCCCCCTCTTCACATTCACACACACACACTCACATTCACACCCACACACCCACAACCATCCACACCCACACCCACACCCCACACCATGCCCACAGACAAGAATCCAAAGTTCACAACGGCGGAGCTGTACCTCCTTGTCAACGAAGTCATCAGAGTCGAGCCACAGCTGTTTGGAACATTGGTCAGACAGACCAGCATAGCTGAAAAATCCGCCATGTGGCAGAGGATTGTCGATAAGGTGAATGCTGTTTCGCCCATCCGAAGGACCAGGCATGAATGCCAAGCCAGGTGGTACGATCTGCGCAGGGCGGTCAAGAGGAAAATGAATGAAGAATATGCCCAGACCAACATCACTGGAGGTGGGCCGCCCCGCAGACCCGTACACTACCATCCCTGGGAGGAGAAGGTGATGGCCATGCTACCGCCGGTGGGAGTACACGGAGTCGAAGGAGTCGCAGAGCCTGGTGAGTACACAAACAACTCACGTAACATGGGGGAATGGCATCCACACCCCAACCACAACAAATGCACGCACCTACCCCCAAGCACTCACCGCACACAACCACACTCAAAAACCACGCCCATGCCACTAACGTCACCATTCACCCTTCACAAATCAAGGCAAGGCCATGTCCAAGGCTACAACAACCACAAACACAAGACTGGATGTCTGGGAGGCTGGGAGGGTGGGCCCCACACAACACATTGTGAAAATGAGACGCAGACAACAATGCCCTCAGCCCATATGGCATAGGTACATACCCATGCACAATGCACAGGGACTGGCAAACTACTAACAAGGTAGCTGACACTGGGCCCTGCTGCATGCAGCACAAGGCCCTCCTGGGACCACTGTACACTCAAACAACAACTCCACAAGCACAGGTATCTAGCACAGGAACTCACACACACTGTCATGCCAGCATGCACCATGAGGACACACACACATCACCTGGGAGACCCAATTACAACTCACACTACACACAACAGCACGCCCGGTCACCCCCCCCCCTAACACAAGCACACACCCCCGGGGCAGGCAACGGATACACACACTCCCACAATGGACATGTGACACAACAAGACCAATCCAGAGCCAAGTAAGCATCAGAGCCAACTATCTACAGGTCACACACTCAGGATAACATCCCAATCCGTCCCACGCAACATACCCATCCCCAAGTGGACACTGAGAGGAATGCTAGGGACATCCAACTACCTGGGGGAACTGTGTCAACTTGAATATGTATGAAACATGGATGTGGCATGAAACAGCATTAACATTGTCTCTCTCTCACACACAGGGCAACGTCGGAGATCTCCCCCCAACACTGGGGGGGAAGAATCACAGTCCCAGGCACCGTGTGAAGACGATCCCACCGGCAGCGACGACTCTCACCACTCCGTGGATTACCCCGACCAACCTGGCACCTCTGGTGTTCAAGCCCCTGCAGCACCTGCATCAGGTACATCTGTGCCAACCCCCACCCCATTCCTGCCACATCCCAGGAGACACCCAGGAGCCCTGCTCGCACTGAACAACACAGCCAGTCTGACCAGGAGGGACAAGGTTCTGCGGGCACCCAGGAGGAGGCAGACATCACTGCAAATACCATTCCTTCTGGGGTCCCGTAGACCTGATGTGCCCACAACGGCAGGCCAGGCTCATGTGGTTAGGGGTGGTGGGAGTGGAGGTAGGCGGAGGCGCAAACCTGACCAGCCAGCTCAGGACCCCGGTATGTCACACATACGCAACATCCTGGACTCATACCGGCGTGACACCAGAGGCATGGACCAGGTCGTGTCCAGACTTTCCGGGATGCAGGGGACCGTCGATGAGATAAAGAACCTGCAGGTCGAGCATCATGCCAGTCATCAACAACACCAAGGACGGATGGAGGCAAGACTGGCTGAGCTCCTGGCGGTGCACAGGGACGTGAGCCAATCACTCCGTCAGATCGCCCAAAGTCTGGCAAACCCTCCCTGTGCCACCAGGCGTAGACCAGCACCAGACACAGTGAGGGAGGAGGAGGAGGATTCATCTGACGGAGCGTCCCCAGCATCGTCAAGGCCTGCATCTGAGGGTCCCCGGAGGAAGGTGGGTCGTCCACGGAAAAGACCGTGAGAGTCAGCGGACCATCCCCATCTCCCAGGCCACCTGGCCTGGCACCTGGCCCTCTGGCGCAACAGCAGAACCTCACCCAATGACATTCTCTGCCACATGGACTTGCTGGTCACAGTCTGACCAATGATGACCAACACTGTGGTCTGGACTCTGATGACTTCCAATGCCAAGGATGCCATCTCCCCCTGTGAACTTTGGATTCTATTCCCCCGGTAGAGCACCTTAGCACATCTACCAAAAGACTCACCCCACCAAAAATAAATTCATATTGTTCTGCACATGAGATGTTGCTGTCATTTTGCATTATTCAATGACATATGTGTGTGGAAATGTCTAACTATGCCTGAGTGTTGAACCAACTCCAGCCATCCATACCCTGGGAACAGAGTCTGGTACAGGAGACACATGGGTCACAAGGTATCATTCAATGTAGGCATGGAGCACAACACTCACCTGTGATGGCCTCTGGCTGCTGAGGGGGTGCTTGCTAAACTGTGCGGACAGACCTATTTGGGAGATCATCATCAAGGCGTAGAGGTCATGGCCCATGTGGAGGTACCCGGGGAGGGAGTCCCAGGTATGTGTGGCCAGGTGGGAGAACAATGTCCTGTGTGCTGGAGTACGGTTGATGTGAAGAACGGTGGCCAGGGCAAGGTTGGATGCACGGAGATGGACCAACGGGATCTAGGATGACAGACGTACAAGGTTGGTGTGGGGTCGGGTTTGTGGACTGCCTCCTGAGTGTGGGTGGGGAGTGTGGAGGTCATCCTGCAGCAGACAGTGATCCATTGCAGCTATCTATGGTGGACGGTGAGGTGTCTGGGGCGCAGGGTGTAGAAGCTGAGGTGTGCAGATGCCCCCTGGAAGTGGACCAGTTTCCTTGGAGTTTGGATGTACTTGCTCCGTAGAGGGCAGGGCAGTATATGAGACGGATGTTGTCATGGACCTGGGGGATGGTCTGTCGTAACTTGGAGTGGATCTATCTGTGGATCATGTGCATAATGCAGAGGGCGTTGCAGCATGAGGTCCAGATGCTGTGGACTAGCATGGCATATGTGAGCGAGCCAAACATGATGCACACCATCTTGTGTGTGTGGCCACTGGGTGCTTGTGCAGGGCCCGCAGCAGCAGGCGCCATCTCCCTGCAAAATGCCCCATTTTGCACACAAAGACTAGGATGTCAGAAGGACAACTCCAACAGGCGCGTGTGTAAAGTAAGGAGTGTCCATTGTCACAGGGCACACCCAGAGACAATGCATGCACAATCACCAAAGAGCCATTACACCGGATCAGGAAACTGAAGGGCGACCTGCGCACAGGAGACACACCCTCAGCAGCTGGTGATGGCCCATTGTGTGGTCGACCTTGCTAAAAAACATACACGACCATGTACTTCATGCCCAATAGGGAGCCTAATCCATGAGCAACTGCATGCATGTCGCTAAACTACACATGGACTCCTATGCATTATCTACAGCAAGTATGCCAGAGATGCCGCATGCCAAGTGGCAAGAGACCTGCATTGACAGAGATGAGGCACCTTGGAGTGTGACGAACACCTTTATTACTCAGCCTCACACTAATGGAATTGCATCCATTGGAACAGAATCACAGGTCATTCGGCTGACCATGTGTGACCTACACTGGACACCCCCTGCAACACACAGATGTGGTAAATCCTACTGAGGTGGCACACAAGTGAAGGGGTTGAGCCTCACACCCCTTGCTGAAGACGGAGAGTCTACAATTCCCCATTGAGCCTCATATGGGGATGTCCCACACCATGTCCACCATTAGCATCCCGTATGTTCCTGAGGGACGTTATACATGCATTGATGCCTTCATCAGAATCCACAATCCATGACAGATGACTGTCAGGAAGGGTGACTATCAATTCATGGGAGCCATACAACACGTCACGTGGCCCATGGTGAGTCGACATGTATGCATGGTAACACAACATGCACAGGAGCAGTCCCCACATATCACAAACACGTACCACCCACAAAACGCCTTGCTGCACTCCTTACCCAAAATGACTTTTCACCATGTCTGTGCATGTAACTCTGATCCAGCACACGTTGCAATACTCATGAGGAATAGCAGGAGGGCAATGATGACATGAGCAGACGACAGCCACAGGAACCTGGGGAGGACAGACACACAACAAGTCAGCGAAGAGCTAGTAATCCGCAGACATGTACATGCACTGTACAGGATAGATGTTGTCACCATGCTAATAATGAATTTTGTGTTCCCGCAAAAATTTGGGGAATGACATCATCACTTGAATGACACATCAGAACACACCTCCAAGTCACTTAGCACACAGTCAGCTCGACACACACATTGCAACACATGCCACACAAGGCTCTAAGCGTGCACACTCAGACACAGGGACTCACCATCTGGAGAAGAAGTTGCGGATAAGCTGACTCCGGATGTCCTCATCCTCATCCTCATTCTCACTTGCCCCGTGCCCAAGCCCTTCATCCTCCACGGGTGGATGATCTTGCTCATCCGGATCCAGGATGAGTGGCACGGCCTTCTCCACTGCCATGTTGTGCAGCATGCAGCACACAAGGAAGATTTTGCAGACCTTCACCGGGGCATATGGGAGTGCGCCTCCGGTCTTGTGGAGGCACCGGAATCTGCTCTTCAGGAGTCCAAACGTCCTCTCAATCACGCGCCTCGTCTGCCCATGGGTGTCGTTGTACCGGTGTTCTGCGGCTGTTCTGGGGTTGCGGAGAGGCGTCATCAGCCATGGCATGTTGGGATAGCCAGTGTCCCCTACATGGAAACATCATGGACAGAAGTGGGTCAGGAGAAGCAGTAAGATATTAAGATACCGCTAAATACAGGACTAACAGAGTATACCCACCAACAAGACATGCATGTTCGTTGCGCAGCTGCAGCATCATTTCAGGCACCCTGCTACGCCTCATGATGTAGGCATCGTGTGCTGATCGTGGAAAACGGGCACAGACATGGGATATCATCATGATAGCAAGACATACCACAAGGGCATTGATGGAGTGGTAATGTTTGCGGTTACGGAAGGCTACCTCCTGTGCCTGTGGTGGTACCAAAGCCACATGTGTCCCATCAATGGCCCCAATGACATGGGGCATCCCTCCCAGGGCATAGAACTCACCCTTGACACCTGTCAACTGCTCACGATTTGGAAAATGTATAAATTCATCCAGGTATAACAACATGGCCTCTAACACATCATGCAGGACACGGCTGAACATGGTCTGGGACATGCCACCTACATCAGCTATGGTCAATTGACACCTACCCGTGGCAAAGAAATGTAGGGCTGCCATCACCTTCATCTTGGGTGTCAGTGCAGTAGGATACCTGTGTAGCGGTTGGAGGTGTGGTTCCAGCCTTGTGGTCAAGTTGTCAATCAACGGTTGGGAGAAGCGGTAGCGGCGTATACAGTCACGTTCCCTCATGGCAGCCAAGTCTGGCATTGGTCGGGGAGAGGCGGTGCCCTGCAGAAATTTGGAAGGAATAACGAAGATTGAGCAGTACAAAAGGGGGTGGTGATGGACGGAGCATCAGAACCAATCAAACACTCACACCCAGTCAACAGATCTGGGTTTGATCCATCACCATTCTTTAGCCCACTCTGCCACCCCAGTTCAGACATGGCCATATGCAAATCAGTCTGACCCTGTGCCTCATGGGAACAGTCCAGCCCGAACTGCCAAGCCATGTCTTCCCTGGACCGGAAACAAGCTTCCTAGGACCGGTTTCTGGCATTTCAGCCATCTTCAGCCAGGCTTGGTTGAATCCAGTGGCAAAGTGAGCAAGGGACTCACGTCTGAGCAGAACTTATGGCGAACAAAGCAGTACAAAAGGGGGTGGTGATGGACGGAGCATCAGAACCAATCAAACACTCACACCCAGTCAACAGATCTGGGTTTGATCCATCACCATTCTTTAGCCCACTCTGCCACCCCAGTTCAGACATGGCCATATGCAAATCAGTCTGACCCTGTGCCTCATGGGAACAGTCCAGCCCGAACTGCCAAGCCATGCCTTCCCTGGACCAGAAACAAGCTTCCTAGGACCGGTTTCTGGCATTTCAGCCATCTTCAGCCAGGCTTGGTTGAATCCAGTGGCAAAGTGAGCAAGGGACTCACGTCTGAGCATACCCTGCCAACTTATGGCGAACAAAGCAGTACAAAAGGGGGTGGTGATGGACGGAGCATCAGAACCAATCAAACACTCACACCCAGTCAACAGATCTGGGTTTGATCCATCACCATTCATTAGCCCCCTCTGCCACCCCAGTTCAGACATGGCCATATGCAAATCAGTCTGACCCTGTGCCTCATGGGAACAGTCCAGCCCGAACTGCCAAGCCATGCCTTCCCTGGACCAGAAACAAGCTTCCTAGGACCGGTTTCTGGCATTTCAGCCATCTTCAGCCGAACGAAGATTGAGTACAGCACTACACCACTGTCAATGAACTGAGCACATGTTCAACAGCTAATACACATATGCTACATACAGAGTCTGTTCTGTGCAATGCATCCAGGACACGTATGCCAGCCAGGTGACACCCCTACCAACAGTCAGCTACACACGTGGGTGCTCAAGGTCAACATGACATGCCATGGAACTAGCTGTGGGCCAGTGTAAGTGAACAGGCAGACGCATTACAGGAGTGACAGACATCCACATATGTGCATAAGAAGGATGTTTTATCATACAGACCAGTTGCGGAACACTAGAGGCACAGGTCACATGTCCTTGAAATAGGACAGTCCACACACCTTGCCATGAAGGGGTACATGTCAGGAATGATCACACATACATTGAGACTACACAGATATGTCCTTGTCTCGCAAGTCCATGTGCGATGCATACATACACCCGTTACGTCTGATTCCACATGTGGCCTGGTGTGCGTAATAGTGTGCCATGCCCATCGACACGCAGACACATGTTGGATGCAGCAACTGCAGATGCATGTCACGGAACAACTACAGCAAGCTCATGGGAACACATGACACACACATGACATACACGAAAAAAGTAACACAGCTGTTCCTAAAAAAGGGGATGAGATAGACCATGTAGTATTCACGGATAGGTTAAACTTGGATATTGAAGCCCTCACACAACCTGCAGGGTGTCGTGATTCACGTACCCCTTAGGATGTATCGTGTCATCATCGGGCTGCTCCTGCGTCGAGTCGGCTGGTGCAATACCCGACGGGCTCTTGTTTAGGGAGCACTCTTGTAGATGAAGGACGATGATTACTAAAAATAGGGGTCGGAGTGCTTTCTCAACCAATTTATTAGGAAGCCTCCTCTCCTAATCCTGGTCCTGGTAGAGCGGGGTAGGTGTACGGGAGACACGGACTCGGCGTGTCAAACGCGAGGAACTCCTTGCGTTTTCTACCAGGAACTGCAGTGTACTATCCTAGGGAATTCTTAGGGTAGACCGAGCTGCAGGTAAAACAACAATTGTGATTGAGAATGCTCACTGTTATTTATGATACTTAGATAGGCTCCATATGTAGATAGAAAACAAATTTTGGTCCTGAAGAATCGCCAGAGTATTCCTCCATCAGAGCGAGAAACATGTCGACCCTAATGAGGCAGTGTATATAACTTAGTCCATCACTCTAAGCTACTAACACTTAACCTCACATTTTTAATTAGGAGAGGAGGCTTCCTAATAAATTGGTTGAGAAAGCACTCCGACCCCTATTTTTAGTAATCATCGTCCTTCATCTACATTATATATAAAATAGAGCCCCACACACCCACTCACCCATCGGCTGCATTGGATAAAAAGATCTCCACAAGAGTGCTCCCTAAACAAGAGCCCGTCGGGTATTGCACCAGCCGACTCGACGCAGGAGCAGCCCGATGATGACACGATACATCCTAAGGGGTACGTGAATCACGACACCCTGCAGGTTGTGTGAGGGCTTCAATATCCAAGTTTAACCTATCCGTGAATACTACATGGTCTATCTCATCCCCTTTTTTAGGAACAGCTGTGTTACTTTTTTCGTATACTTTAAGGGCACACTCAGCTGGACCTCTCTCGAAAAGCCCATTACGCCCCCCCCTTTTCCGTTCTTGACTCACACACATGACAGAGTCACATCATGCAACGCCGGTAGTTACATGTCAGGTGTCATTATCCGTGTCCCTGGCATCAGGGGACAGTTGCGGGTGTAGGTGACTGTGCCATGCCAGTGATGCAGTGCTCGACTGTCCCCAGAGAGTAGCTCCTCTGTATTAATTGATATCAAGTAATTTGCTGTTGTGTCATGCTCCCCATTGTTTCCCAGTGGCATGGTGGGTAAACCAACTGTGTGGTGCAGGGCCTACATATGTTTGTAGTATTGTAGATGTTACACATGTTGCTGTTCATGCTATGCGTTGTGTCCTATGTAGTTTGGACTCATGTGTCATATGTATACAGGTGTCTGATCATTTCCTGTCTCTTCACCTTGCCCACAGCATCGCCGGGGGAAACCGAGGGATACACTGGCACGGACGTGGGGGAGGGATCCAGCACCGGGGCCACCAGTGCTGGGGAGTCTGGCGCAGCAAGTGGCACGGAGGCCGAGGGGAGTCAGGCGGAGGACCTGTCCAGTCCCAACACCGACTATGACGCTGCCGGGTCCGAGGCAGAGCTCCCAGAGGGGACGGAGACTGCTCCCAGAGCTGAAAGCAGTACTCCATCTCTCGCCGCACCTTCCATTTCCATCACCGCCCTTCCACTTGCTCGGGTCCCTTGTGTCCGTGCTAGGCGACAACAGGTGCGTGAGAGACGGCAAGGAGGTGTATTTAAAAGGTGAAGGTTGCACTTCCACTCCGGATCAATCTGTGGTGTGTAGGCACATTCAATTGCATGGTGCTTGTCATATGCACGCTCATGATTTAGCATGTATTCTGAAAGGGATTTGTGTGCCAGTTATGACCCCGTCTTGTACGCTGCTTGCTAACAGTAATTATGTGCTATTCAATGATGAAGCTTGCTGTGGGATGCTTCCGGGAATTCCTCACATCGTGACTGTATCACTATGAGTGTTTTTCTGTCATTACATCCTTTTCCCACCCCCGCATGGCCGGCTCGATGTATCCATCTGGCCTTCCATTCCAACCTTGAAAGCAGAGTTCAACAAGATGAGCAGAATAAGGGCTCTATTGTCTCAAAAACAAGTCGTGTTGACTTCATCCCGAGAAACATTTGTCCTTCACGTAGCTCACACGTGCACAGAGGTGCAAGCGCTTTTGAACACTGATCTCCCACTACTTTTTGGGACTCGGATTCAGACTATCTTTCATGCCTCGTCAACAAGTGGCCTGGATGTTTTTTTCTAAATTGTGGGCTCCGGCCTCGTGACCTCCTTCCAAACTCTGTTTGGTGTGATCCCCGCATTTCATCATTCGATTTTTTCTAGCGTCTTCGGATGTCTCCCTTTGCTTCTCGCCCTTGTAGCTGGGGTGCTATTATTGATCTGCGTACTACGCTGTGGCTTCACAACTTGCGTTACAAGACAGCATGCACCGGCTGCTCCATCTTCGGAAACAGATGCTTGAATTCTACGGCACTCTGCCACTGGCGACCTTAAGCAGTGCCTATGGATTGTCCTTCCGGTTTCCCTTCTTTACCTGCGTGCAACCTGTCTTTCATTGCCTAGATTGTCCATTCAAATGGGCCCTGGATTTGTGCCTGTCTAACTCGGTGTCTCCTGACCCGGATTATGATCGACTGATGAGCCCCCTAGTGGCTCATGAGTTGGACTGTTCTGGCGTCAGGATTATGGCCTGTGCTGCAGCACATGGAGTCCTAGGGAATTGGGTCATCGGAACGGCTGCAACTGAATTCTTATCCAGAAGTTATCTTGATGTCCCCACCTGTTGTCCACAAATGGTGCTGGATGCCCCGATTGTTGAGGAACACGTGTGTTCTTTCCCCCTGCTGAACTGGATGGCAGGTAATTTTGCGGAACGTTCAAATGATTTCCTCTTGGAAGCTGTTGCAACTTATTGTGCTTATACCTTGATGGATTGACTTTAGCCCTGCTCATTTCATGGTGCATACATCGATGTTGTATTTTTTGCCCTTTTACATGGTTAATTTCCCTGCAACATCGTTCATTATTGAAATTTCTCTTCCAGACTTTTTCGCTTCCCTTCTCTGGACTTCCAGTTCATGCCCTTGGTTCCGTTCTATCAAACTTGAACTCTGCGTTCTGGAATTTGCGCCCCTAGTGGTTAGTGGTACGAACATGGTGGGTTGTAGTGATGATTCCTATCTCCCTATGTACAATGCTAAGTTGCCACCACCGCGTTAGTTGTTAGTAAGCCATCTTGCCAATGTTGCTGCTTTTGCACGCGACACTGTAGTTGCGTGTTATTAATTGAAAAATGCCTACTCGAGTTTGCTTCACATGAGAACTGTCTGTTGTTTGACATCCTTCACAGTGAGCAGCGAGCATGTACTGTACATTGTGTACACAAACAGTCTGGGTGACTAGACGGTGCATGTTGTTGTGTGCAGGTTGATCGTCCCACTATTTAGCCATTACATGCACGCAGCTGCAGATACCTGATAGACGAGTGCTTGCCATTTTGCAGTGCAGCACGTTTTAGTTTCATTGTGACGGAGAACTTCCACAGAAGACGAGACTAGATGATCCTGTGATGTGATTCCACTGAGCTGATCTGTACGGTGGGGGATCCCCCATTCAAGCCTAGGGACCTTCTATTAGTCGAATGATACTACTATTGGTTTACTGGCGACAGGAAGGTTGCTGTTTCCACTGTCATTTTCTTATGATTGCTCCTTTCATTGTCTATGATATTGCAACAATGCTGGTGCTTCTGAACTTAACCATTTGTCTGCTTATGCTAGCCACAGTACTGCTTCTGCGGACGCGAGGTTCATTGAATGAACTCTTTCAACTTTACCGTGTCTTTGTCTATTCTGTTGTGGACTGATCTGAGAATGATGACGAACAGGTATGTCTGATTCCCACCATTGCTGAGAATGTTGTCAGTCGCTTGTTCTGGGTTGTCTATACATTGGGACCGCCGAGCTCAACCTCGGCTAACAAATGGGACACTGAGCTAGTCGGATAAGGGGTTCTGGGTTCTGAGGGGAGTTTGTGGTACACCAAACATGTCTCCTTCGTGCC
Source organism: Triturus cristatus (assembly GCF_964204655.1). Lineage (NCBI taxonomy): Eukaryota > Metazoa > Chordata > Amphibia > Caudata > Salamandridae > Triturus > Triturus cristatus. The sequence goes on from NC_140583.1 coordinate 977,675,486, forward strand.
AGGCACCGCACCCCCTGCCCCTGTCTCCCCTGCTGCCGTCAATGCAGAGTCTGTGGACATTCAGCGCCAGTTGCAGATTGGTCAGTCATCGCTGCTGCGTGTCCTCCATGGCCACACCAGACTGGTGACACGGATGGTGTCGTACATGGAGGGCATGTCATCAGCGATGTCTGACCAACGGATGTTGCTGAGGTCCATGGACTCGTCACTGACGGCAGCAGTGGGTCTCCTGCAGCAGTGGGTCTCCTGCAGCGCTACGTCCCCCCCTACCCCGGCACCATCCACACTTCCCACTCCCATGCCTGTCCCATACACACCCAGACGTCCCCATGCACGCACCCCACCAGACACAGGCAGCACACCACCAGGGAAGGCCAAGCGCACACCTCCGGTCACGCACAAACAGGGGGGAGAAGGCACAGCCACTGGGTCGGGGGGCAAACAGCAGCCACGCTGTCACAGTAGGAGTCCGCAGTCCTCATGACCCACTACCTCCAAAACCACTCCCCTTGGCTCTCCTGCCCAACAGTCGGATAGTGAGTCCTTCATGGCCAGTCTGTCCCTCAGCCCCATTGTGACACCACCCCGCAAGCGTTTGGGGGATTCCCCGGGCAGGGTAGTTGAGTCCCCCCCCTGTCCACACCCTCCCCCAGTTGCGCTGCGACCCATCCCTCCGACCCTGTGGTTCCTTCGGGTGCAGGGGAGACACTGGAAGAGCTTGCGGCCGTGTGCAGTGCCATACTGACCTCCTCCTTTGGTGCTGCCCCACCCCCTGTGGTGGATTCGTCCGTCCCTGCACCCACGACACCTACCCGTGCCCCTCCTGTCCCTGCGGTGCCTGGTTCTTCCCCCCCACATGATGCCCCCCCTTCTGTGGATGATATGGTACAGTGATCTGTGCAGGCAAGCTAGGGGAGACGCGTCCCAACGTGTCCCCCCCAGGACTTCGCATCTGGCGTGGCCTATGGGCTTGGAGTATGATGTACTGTAGCTAATTTTCTTCGAAATGCTGAATGTGGTTTTTTGTTTTTCGTTTGCACACTATTGCTTTTCTGGTATTGCTGTTGGTGCTGCTGCTCCCTGAGTTGGGGTGGTGGTAATGTGTTGGGTGTCTGGGACATGTTGTTGTGTGCTGCTCATGGAGTGGACCCTGGTATCTGCATGCCGTCACAAGGGGTCTGCAGATATTCGTAGGTCATGTTGGCTCTCACTGCATGGTGACATTGTCCCAAGGTGTGTTCCTTCCTCTGTGGCACCTGACATCTTCCCTGCAGGGTGTTTCCCAATTGTTGTGCTGAGCTGTGTCAACATTTCCTCGGTGTGTGACACATCCCTTCGTCTTTGGCCATGCATGCTCTGCAATGTCTCCACCTGCATCGTTTGTGGCATCCTTGCTGGACACTGTACTTGTGTATGGAGTATATTGACATGACTACATGTGGACATTTTCCCTTTTACGCACTATGCATGTGTGTACTCCCTGCCTCACACACATGTGTTACGTGTTCTGCAGGGTGTTTGGGCACCTGCCTGACAATTGTGGGCATTGTATCTGTGTGTTCTCCACCCTTTTCCTTCCATGGGAGGCAAGAACTTGTTGGCTGCCCCGGCACCTGTACATTCCTATCAGTCCTGGAATGTGGGTGACAGTGTGTGTTCCCTTGGGCTCTCTTAGTTTAGTGGTGTTGGACATGAGGATACAGTCTTGTTGCATGATCTCAGTGTGTGTGTTGTGCTGCCTCCGCCAGGGGTGGGTATGCATGTGTTATGCATGTGTAATTTGTCATCACACCCACATGTGGTGTGTCATGCAGTGGGGGAAGGACATCCATCCTCACGGGAGTGGGACACTGCTGTCAGTGATGTGTTGTCATGGCACTCTCCACATTGTCGCACATTGTGGATGCCTTCATGCACCCATGGAGTTTTGCTCATCGGAGGGTGATGTACACACCCCCATGTCTCTGTCCACTGCTGGGGGTCCTCTACACCCACCCCTCATTTGTCTGGGCACTGCTGGGAGTGATAGGCACCCACCCCTCATATGTCTGGGCACTGCTGGGAGTGATAGGCACCCACCCCTCATATATCTGGGCACTGCTGGGAGTGATAGACACCCACCCCTCATATGTCTGGGCACTGCTGGGAGTGATAGGCACCCACCCCTCATATGTCTGGGTACTGCTGGGAGTGATGGGCACACACCCCTCATATATCTGGGCACTGCTGGGAGAGATAGGCACCCACTCCTCATATGTCTGGGCACTGCGGGAAGTGATGGGCACACACCCCTCATATATCTGGGCACTGCTGGGAGTCCTCTGCACCCACCCCTCATATGTCTGGGCACTGCTGGGAGTGATAGGCACACACCCATCATATGTCTGGGCACTACTGGGAGTGATAGGCACACACCCCTATGTATCTGTCCACTGTCGTGGTACGAGCCATACCCACGCGCTGATGGCCTGGGTACGGCCCATTCCCCTACGGCACCCCAACTTCGGGGGTGCGGCCCGTACCCATGCCTTTGGGACGTGGGTACAGACCGTACCGCCATTGTTGGTGTGACGTAGCGGTAGGCGTGGTATGTGCCGTACCCACGCGCTGATGGCCTGGGTACGGCCCGTACCCCTACGGCACCCCAACTTTGGGGGTGCGGCCCGTATCCATGCCTTTGGTAGGTGGGTATGGGCCATACCGCCATTGTTGGTGTGACATAGGGGTGGGCGTGGTACGGCCCGTACCCATGCTCTGAAGGGCGTGGGGACGTCCTGTGCCACCATTGTGGTGGTGACGGGTACGCGTCCACGTCCACTTCCGTTGTGGCGGAACGTGGGATTGGTGGACACGCCCCCCGAAGTGACAGGACCACGGAGGTAATTACTGTGCAGGATGTTTTGGTAATTTGTGGGGTGTGGGTTGTGTTTCCTGCCCCTTGCACACACACACACCACCCCCTTTGCCCCTGGGGGTTGTTCTGACCTTCTGCGGCGTCTGCGTCAGTTTCTGTACACGAGGTGGTAGGCTATGAGGGCCGGGATGACGCGTAGGTTGGGGTCCATCGCTGTCCGTCGCGTACCGGGGCTCCTTGTTCGTGTCGTCCTCAATTTCCCGGCAGTTTTTGGCTCCCGTAAAAAATGCTGCGTGCGGAGTGACGTCGGCACGAATCGTACTTGCTGGTCCGTAGAACGCTGCCTGACTTCGTCCGGACGTCGCGTATGCGCTGTCCAGAATCAGATTTGTATGTATTTTTTGGCCGGTCGGTGTTTTTTACGACTCGTACGGAAATGGTAGTTCTGTGCGAATCGTACTTGCGAGTCTGTAAGGTGTTTTTCCCGGGTACGAGTCGGACGGAGAAAACGCTCCGTACGACCATTCGTACCCGGGTTTTACAGGATCGGAATCGACACCTCAATGTATTAGTTATTATTTTTAAATAACTTTTAATATTTTTAGCTATATTTCTTTTAATTATATGTATTATTTACTTAATTTTACATTATTATTTAAACATTGAAAAAAACTGATATTTTTAACTTCGATATTTTTGACAACTATATATATTTTTCGATATTTTTGTACTTACCTTTATGTAGATTGGACTTCGATATTTTTTGCTTCTATATTTCTGTGTCGATATTTTTGCAGGTCGATTTTCTGTCCGTCGATATTCTGTCACACATTCCTCTAAACTGGAGGCAACCACTTCAGGGACCTGACTTAAGACGGCCGGAAAGTCAGCTGCAGAGCTCTATTTTAACCTGCGGCTATTGCTTGAGACTATTAGCCTTCTGTCAAGAGATACCATAGGGAAACTAGGGCTACTGACTCCAAGTGATCTCAAGGTGAGGCTCAGGGTATTAAGGTCACTGTCATATCGAGATACCACGGTCATATTGATCATCATAGGCCACAATCTAAGATCAAACACAATGTAGTGTATAAGGCTGGTTCTATGCTAGCGGTTATATGTGTGCCTCCCCTCTTTGTCTGATAACGCACTCCCATTGTATGCTCTAATACCGTTTTTCAGTGTGAAAGCATTTCATTGAAGTATTGCCGCGGTCCACTTCTTGACAGGTTGAAGTGTCAGCACTGGGATCGACGAAATTGTATCCTCCTCCCCAGTCAGGTTCTCAGACTCAATGCCCAACATCTCAAAATTACAGTTGAAGTCACCAGCCACTATTTTGAGACAACCTACAGGGAGCGTTGCCAGATGGGCACTGATTATATCAATAATGGAATACAGAAAGACCGTCACTCACTCTCATGGACTGGAACCTGCAAACTTACTTAATGATAGAAGTGGCTTCCATGATCTGATTCAAGAGGAACTGAAACCCCAAAACGAGGGATTAATGCTCTGTGCAACAGTTTGGCCACAGTAAGAATGTCATTTCTCCTACTTGGGTAGGCCTTCGCCCAACTGAAAAGGGACAAACTGCTACCAAAATTTAATAGAATCCTACTGCACATAAGTATCTTGACAAAATCCAGCTTCATTCAAATAAAAGGACTACCTGACCTCCCTTTATGACTGGCAAGATTTGGAGTTCTCCTGCCTGCGTTAAGCTGTTGACATGTAGTAAACTATGATACAACTACATGTAACATAGGATAGAACTAATATGTACAGAAGAGACAAACCATAGCGTCGACAGATGTGGGTGGCACCATGGAAGTGGCGTTTCATGGGGAGCAACATGCTGTCAGGCAATATTGGATGACCATCAGCAGAAACCCAAATCTCATCCTAATTCTTGATCCATCCTGCTCTGACCCATCTCTCCTACATACACTCTAGTTCTTCCACCTATTACTCTCAATCTCTTAACTTATTCCCACCTATCAGCAATGGTTAACAGAAGACTCATCGCAGTGCCATATTTAGATTCATTTGAAAAATGTCCATTGAAGGTGCAAGACCCAGCAATACCTAGCAATTTCTTCAGTGTAGCGGTTGCCAGCGTAACAAAGTAATTTCCACTCCTGTGTGCTGCACACTTCACAACGGCTACTTCAGCCGGCCTTTACAATGTCTCCAATACATTGTTGTGTAGTTTCTAGGACGCCCCAGGACCTGCGGGTTTTGGATGACCTAAACTGAGGGCTTGGTGTGCAGACACACTCTGGACACCCCCACAGGATGAGTCAGTCATTAGACCAGATAGCTCTACAGTGCCACTACCAACCCCCTGTATTCTACAGCGGTGTAGGTAGTTTCTGGCAAGCACTGAACATGACAACCCTGATTCCTCAGGTATCGTGGGAAACAATATATCTTTCACTCAGTCACTCGTGTTTACTTTTCTCAGAATACACATAGAATGACGATTGGTATGGTTTCAAATATTATTTATATGTCTAGCGTCAGTCTAGTGTGAAACATATTCACTGCCACAATCAAAAGACAGGAGTAGACAAATGTGATCGCTAACACCAATATCGTGAATAGTAGATACATTTCTACCATAGTGCTAATAAGATGAAAAAAACAGATATCAAACAATAGCTTTGGCGTACTCCTACGATGCGTACCCTACCTAAATGTACCTAGCCTAGATATGTAGGTGAAGCATATGTATGTAAGTGCTAGGATATATCCTAATGGAGCCAAAAATCCCCTGGGGAAGTGCTAACCCCTCACCTGATAGTTCTGAATAACGGACCCCGTCTCTGCGTTGAGGATGGCACCCCGCAAGGGAAGTCAGGCCTCTGCCTCTGTCGAAGGCCTGCCTCAGCCTACAGAGTCTCGGTCCAGCCAGGAAGGAATTCTCCTCTGTTTTGTAAGGGGGAGTGGTCACTCCAGGGTTTCTTCTAGAATCGATATGTTTTGAAAACATTTGCTAATCCTTTCCTAATCCTTTTCTAAACAAAAATGATCATGCACAACTGGCTGTTGGCAATGGATGAAAAAAAGTGGTGACCCTTATACAGAATAAATCTGCCTGGGGACACATTTATGTACGTCAGGTACAGGGATTAATATAGGGTACTGAGAGCCTGGTGCCGAAGAGACATGAGTAAGCTACTAGGTATAAGGTCACCTGTGTAAGATTGTTATTTTGTGTGGATAGGACAAAATGTATGTAATCAGTATGTACATGATGAGCCTATCCTAAAGGAAAGGACGGGAGACCACCAAGAAAGTAGAAAAAAGGGTTTGTATTGCAGGTAGTTATAACAGCACTACGGTACAATAAAGGTACAAATGACCAAAAACACACAAGTGAGCACTGGGCGTGCTAGTGATAGTGAACGGCGCAGTGAGCACAATGGGTGAAGACAGCGTGAACGGCGATAAAATGATAATGACAATATGGTCAATATATGATTATGTACAATCAAATTTGAACGAATTTATAAATGACCACAGAAAAAAGCCAAAGTTCTTTGCTGGGGGTTGTCGACGGCGTTTCAGCCTGATTGATTCCAGGCCATCATCAGGACAATGGTCATAAATAAACGTGTGCTGTGGAGAGAGAGGAGAGAAATTGGGGGGGGTGGGGGGTTTTAGTTGTCTAAAAGAGAAAGGCCTTAAAAGCATAGCCCAAGAAGAAGTGAAAAAGAGCTAATTACCTGGGCGTAAATTTCGTACAAGAATTCCAAGGGTAGAGATTGACCAAGTTGTGAAACAACGTAAAATCTGAAGGAGGAAGAGAGGGACGAAGGGGTCCGAGTTATTTAACCATGTAATCTCAAGGGGGTAGAGGGGGAAGGGAGGGACGAACAAGTAATTACCAATGTGTCAATGAATGTTCAACATCAAGGAGGTATGAGGCCAGGGAAGCCGGAATTCGGGAGCCTGGCGTGGGCATCAAATCAAAAAAAGCCTGGGGAGGGGAGGAGAGGGAGAGATTATAAATTAATTAATTGTTAAGGCCAAAGCGGAATCAAGAGGCGTCTTCTATGTGGCCTGATCTTACCTCGGGTGGAGTAACAGAGGACTAAATCGCTGGGGATCGCATGGCTCGAAGGACAGGAACAAATCCTATGGACGGACGAGTCAAACGTCCATGCCGGTAGCGGCAACCGCTATGGAAACATCGTTAAGAGTAACGTGTCACGTGATCGGGACAAGCCAGGGAAAGGACTAGACCTGTGACTAGCATGGGTAGAGCGGTGCCCCGGGGGAACAAGTTAGAAGGAAAGCGGAGTGAAAGCGGAAGTGAAAAGAACACCGAGAGTAAACGGTTCGAAACTAGAGTCAGCCACAAAGGAGACACCAAATCAAAATTAAAATTAACTGAGGTGGGGTAAAAAGGAGAGGGGGGGTGGGGGGGGGGGGTTGGGGAGCGGGTGGGGGGAGAGGGAGTGGTGGAAAGGAGTGGGTAGACAGCAAGAGGGGAGGGGTAGGGGGGGGGAAAGTAAAGGGGGGGGGGAGGTGTGTTGGGTAGGGAAAGGAATGAAAATGAAGGATTGGGCAGTATAGCATAATAACATACACAACAAACATTTTATAATACAAATATAAATTACAAGTCATTTTGAATAACGTCATATACGCAATAATCAAAAATAAATAAAGAAAAACATGGGAAGGGAAAACAATGGGATTACAATTAAAGCAAAAAGACCAAATTAAATTAATAATGGGCAACAAGATAATATATATTTATAACATGTGTGCCCAAGAGGACTCAAGATTATATCAACTAGATATAAAAAAGAGAGACCAGGAGAAAGGAAGGGAAGGGAAGGGGGGGGGCGAGAGGGTGTGGGGAGAAGGAAGAAAGAGGGGAGGGGGGGGGGGGCGCAAAGAAGGGGAGTAGGAGGGGGAGGGGGGGGGGGGGTTTGGATGTGTTCAGGGGAAAAGGGGAGGAAAGGAAGGGGCAAGAGTGGAAACACAAGGGAGGGAGAATGACAGCATGAAAGAATCAAACATTATAAACCAGATTCGGATTTAGCAGCAGAGAGTTAAGATGTATTGGTGACTGTATTCCATTCATCTAAAGTGTTCAATCCATGATTGACTGAGTCACAGCGTGCGATCCAGCGGCATTCGCATTTGTTCAGCAAGAGTTGAAGATTACCCCCTCGTAGTGGGAGTGTTGGATGATCAATTACTTGCCAAATCAAATCGGTTTCTGAGTGGTTTTGTTCTTTGTAGTGTCCAACAAGAGGGGCAGTTTCAACATTACATCGTATGCGGCTTTGATGTTGAAAAATCCGTTGTTTTACCATCTGTGTTGTTTGGCCGATGTAAAGAAGATTGCAGGGACAACGGATGGCATAAATGACGTTGGTGGTTCGACAATTGGAGAAAGTTTTCAGTTGGTATGTTTGATCTGATGTTACAAAATCCTTGGTGTTAAACGTAAGATTGCAGGCTGCACAGGTTTGGCATTTGTAATGGCCTACAACTGGGGGAAGGCCCCAGAGGGTAGTTACAGATTGAATCTTCTTCTCTTTTATGGGCCACGTGATGGCATGGACCAATTTATCTGACAAATTGGGGCCCCTTTTGTATGAAAACAGGGGGGGTTCTTTGAATTGGACATGAGTCCGAAGAAGCAACCAGTTTTTCTTGATCACTTTGCTAATCGAATTGCTTGAAGGGCTGTAGTTGGAAACAAAGGGGATACGCAGATTGCTTTTTTTCTCCGAAGGGGCAAGGAGGATCTCCCTGTGACAGTACCAGGCTCGTTTCTGGGCACGAGAAACAATGCGTTTCGGGTAACCTCTTGAGATCAGTTTTTCAGATAAAACAGCAGCTTCCCTGAAATAGTCCTTTCGCCATTTACAATTTCTTCGAATACGAAGGAACTGACCATAGGGTAAACCATCTCTTAGGCCTCTTGGGTGATAGCTGGAATACATTAAGAGGGTGTTGCGTTCTGTGGGCTTGCGATAGAGATTAGTCCCTATGGATCCTTCCTCTGCATGCAACATAAGGTCAAGGAACGGAAGATCATTAATCCTAACATCACTGGTGAAAGTGAGATGTTTTTGAGAGTTGTTTAGCCAAGTCATAAAGGATACAAGGTGTTCCTGTGTACCACGCCAAAGTAGGAGAATGTCGTCTATGTAACGACGCCATAGATTAATCCTATTGAGAAAAGGATTCAAGGGGTTGAGAAAAACAGTGGTTTCCAAATGATGGACATACAGTATTGCAAAATTTGGAGCGAAGCAAGCTCCCATTGCTACACCTTTAATCTGTAGAAAAAAGGTGTCTTTGTATAAAAAATAATTGTTGGTAAGTGCAATGCGTAGCAAGTCCATGAGGAATTCTGACGGGATGCGAGTGGGTTTAGGACGGGTGTCTAGAAGTGATCTTATGACAGTGAGGCCCTCTGAATGGGGTATGTTGGTGTATAAAGATTCAATATCTAAACCTACCATGAGATCATGGTTGCTGTCAAAGGAAAGATTCTCAATAATATTGATTAAGTGTGTGCTGTCCTTGATGAAAGTGTCTGTCAAAGGAACAAAGGTTTTTAGAAAGGAATCAATATATTTCCCTAAAGGCTCCAGTATGGAGCCGCAGCCAGATACTATAGGGCGTCCCGGGGGGTTGGCAGAGTCCTTGTGGACTGTGGGTAGGACATAGATGACTGGTGTACGTGGGTGAGCATTATTTAGAAAAAGAAATTCTTTTTTGGAGATGATCTCCAAGTGTAAGGCTTGGGTAGTGACTGTCTGTATTTGTTTCCGGATGTCCGAAAGGGGATCTCCTGGTAAAGGGCGGTAGTGGGCAGTGTTGTTAAGCTGTCGTAAGATCTCGGCATCATATTTATCTATGTCCATGATCACGATGCCGCCACCCTTGTCTGCTGGTTTTATGACTATCTGTGAGTTTTCGCTAAGGTTTTTAAGGGCGTGTTTCTCACAGACAGGTATATTATAAGGAACAAACTCGTGTTGGGACTGTATTTCCTTGACTTCATGTAGGACTAGTCTCTCAAAAGTCAAGATTTCAGGTGGCATGGCGGAAGCTGGGGGAAGAAAGGTAGACGGGGGATGAAATGATTTTTCATAGGTCTGGGGTTGATCAATTTCATCCCTGAAAAAATACTTTAGACGAATACGTCTAAAGAACAATAGTAGATCTTCCTGCAATTTGAAAAAATTACTACGATCTGTTGGAACAAAGGAGAGGCCCTTACTGAGAATAGAAATTTCTTCGGTGGACAAAATGTGTTTGGACAAATTGAAAATAGGAATAGGGGAAACCATAGGAGGCGAGGAAGTTTGTTCCACTGCAAGTGTAATAGATAATATAGAAGAATCCATTAGGGTTGTACAGTTCAAAGATCCTGTTGGTAGGCCTGCTTGGGGATCTAAAAAATGGGTTGAGGATTGCATCTCAGTGTTTTGTTCGATATCCATGAGAGTCATCATTGTGGGCCCCATTGATAGAATTTCCGGCGCGTTTGTCTCTCGCCTGCGTACTGGTACTGATAGTTTGCTCGCGACTGCCCTCGTCCGCGGCCGCGACGTTGCCCTAAAAAAAAGGGGGGGTAGTAGAGGAGGTGGAGGTTGAAGTGGAGCTCTGTTTTGGGGGCAACGTCGCGGCCGCGGACGAGGGCAGTCGCGAGCAAACTATCAGTACCAGTACGCAGGCGAGAGACAAACGCGCCGGAAATTCTATCAATGGGGCCCACAATGATGAATCTCATGGATATCGAACAAAACACTGAGATGCAATCCTCAACCCATTTTTTAGATCCCCAAGCAGGCCTACCAACAGGATCTTTGAACTGTACAACCCTAATGGATTCTTCTATATCATCTATTACACTTGCAGTGGAACAAACTTCCTCGCCTCCTATGGTTTCCCCTATTCCTATTTTCAATTTGTCCAAACACATTTTGTCCACCGAAGAAATTTCTATTCTCAGTAAGGGCCTCTCCTTTGTTCCAACAGATCGTAGTAATTTTTTCAAATTGCAGGAAGATCTACTATTGTTCTTTAGACGTATTCGTCTAAAGTATTTTTTCAGGGATGAAATTGATCAACCCCAGACCTATGAAAAATCATTTCATCCCCCGTCTACCTTTCTTCCCCCAGCTTCCGCCATGCCACCTGAAATCTTGACTTTTGAGAGACTAGTCCTACATGAAGTCAAGGAAATACAGTCCCAACACGAGTTTGTTCCTTATAATATACCTGTCTGTGAGAAACACGCCCTTAAAAACCTTAGCGAAAACTCACAGATAGTCATAAAACCAGCAGACAAGGGTGGCGGCATCGTGATCATGGACATAGATAAATATGATGCCGAGATCTTACGACAGCTTAACAACACTGCCCACTACCGCCCTTTACCAGGAGATCCCCTTTCGGACATCCGGAAACAAATACAGACAGTCACTACCCAAGCCTTACACTTGGAGATCATCTCCAAAAAAGAATTTCTTTTTCTAAATAATGCTCACCCACGTACACCAGTCATCTATGTCCTACCCAAAGTCCACAAGGACTCTGCCAACCCCCCGGGACGCCCTATAGTATCTGGCTGCGGCTCCATACTGGAGCCTTTAGGGAAATATATTGATTCCTTTCTAAAAACCTTTGTTCCTTTGACAGACACTTTCATCAAGGACAGCACACACTTAATCAATATTATTGAGAATCTTTCCTTTGACAGCAACCATGATCTCATGGTAGGTTTAGATATTGAATCTTTATACACCAACATACCCCATTCAGAGGGCCTCACTGTCATAAGATCACTTCTAGACACCCGTCCTAAACCCACTCGCATCCCGTCAGAATTCCTCATGGACTTGCTACGCATTGCACTTACCAACAATTATTTTTTATACAAAGACACCTTTTTTCTACAGATTAAAGGTGTAGCAATGGGAGCTTGCTTCGCTCCAAATTTTGCAATACTGTATGTCCATCATTTGGAAACCACTGTTTTTCTCAACCCCTTGAATCCTTTTCTCAATAGGATTAATCTATGGCGTCGTTACATAGACGACATTCTCCTACTTTGGCGTGGTACACAGGAACACCTTGTATCCTTTATGACTTGGCTAAACAACTCTCAAAAACATCTCACTTTCACCAGTGATGTTAGGATTAATGATCTTCCGTTCCTTGACCTTATGTTGCATGCAGAGGAAGGATCCATAGGGACTAATCTCTATCGCAAGCCCACAGAACGCAACACCCTCTTAATGTATTCCAGCTATCACCCAAGAGGCCTAAGAGATGGTTTACCCTATGGTCAGTTCCTTCGTATTCGAAGAAATTGTAAATGGCGAAAGGACTATTTCAGGGAAGCTGCTGTTTTATCTGAAAAACTGATCTCAAGAGGTTACCCGAAACGCATTGTTTCTCGTGCCCAGAAACGAGCCTGGTACTGTCACAGGGAGATCCTCCTTGCCCCTTCGGAGAAAAAAAGCAATCTGCGTATCCCCTTTGTTTCCAACTACAGCCCTTCAAGCAATTCGATTAGCAAAGTGATCAAGAAAAACTGGTTGCTTCTTCGGACTCATGTCCAATTCAAAGAACCCCCCCTGTTTTCATACAAAAGGGGCCCCAATTTGTCAGATAAATTGGTCCATGCCATCACGTGGCCCATAAAAGAGAAGAAGATTCAATCTGTAACTACCCTCTGGGGCCTTCCCCCAGTTGTAGGCCATTACAAATGCCAAACCTGTGCAGCCTGCAATCTTACGTTTAACACCAAGGATTTTGTAACATCAGATCAAACATACCAACTGAAAACTTTCTCCAATTGTCGAACCACCAACGTCATTTATGCCATCCGTTGTCCCTGCAATCTTCTTTACATCGGCCAAACAACACAGATGGTAAAACAACGGATTTTTCAACATCAAAGCCGCATACGATGTAATGTTGAAACTGCCCCTCTTGTTGGACACTACAAAGAACAAAACCACTCAGAAACCGATTTGATTTGGCAAGTAATTGATCATCCAACACTCCCACTACGAGGGGGTAATCTTCAACTCTTGCTGAACAAATGCGAATGCCGCTGGATCGCACGCTGTGACTCAGTCAATCATGGATTGAACACTTTAGATGAATGGAATACAGTCACCAATACATCTTAACTCTCTGCTGCTAAATCCGAATCTGGTTTATAATGTTTGATTCTTTCATGCTGTCATTCTCCCTCCCTTGTGTTTCCACTCTTGCCCCTTCCTTTCCTCCCCTTTTCCCCTGAACACACCCAAAACCCCCCCCCCCTCCCCCTCCTACTCCCCTTCTTTGCGCCCCCCCCCCCTCCCCTCTTTCTTCCTTCTCCCCACACCCTCTCGCCCCCCCCCTTCCCTTCCCTTCCTTTCTCCTGGTCTCTCTTTTTTATATCTAGTTGATATAATCTTGAGTCCTCTTGGGCACACATGTTATAAATATATATTATCTTGTTGCCCATTATTAATTTAATTTGGTCTTTTTGCTTTAATTGTAATCCCATTGTTTTCCCTTCCCATGTTTTTCTTTATTTATTTTTGATTATTGCGTATATGACGTTATTCAAAATGACTTGTAATTTATATTTGTATTATAAAATGTTTGTTGTGTATGTTATTATGCTATACTGCCCAATCCTTCATTTTCATTCCTTTCCCTACCCAACACACCTCCCCCCCCCCCTCCCCCCCCCTTTACTTTCCCCCCCCTACCCCTCCCCTCTTGCTGTCTACCCACTCCTTTCCACCACTCCCTCTCCCCCCACCCGCTCCCCCCCCACCCCCCCTCTCCTTTTTACCCCACCTCAGTTAATTTTAATTTTGATTTGGTGTATTACCAAACAATGTTTATTATTCTCCTTTGTGGCTGACTCTAGTTTCGAACCGTTCACTCTCGGTGTTCTTTTCACTTCCGCTTTCACTCCGCTTTCCTTCTAACTTGTTCCCCCGGGGCACCGCTCTACCCATGCTAGTCACAGGTCTAGTCCTTTCCCTGGCTTGTCCCGATCACGTGACACGTTACTCTTAACGATGTTTCCATAGCGGTTGCCGCTACCGGCATGGACGTTTGACTCGTCCGTCCATAGGATTTGTTCCTGTCCTTCGAGCCATGCGATCCCCAGCGATTTAGTCCTCTGTTACTCCACCCGAGGTAAGATCAGGCCACATAGAAGACGCCTCTTGATTCCGCTTTGGCCTTAACAATTAATTAATTTATAATCTCTCCCTCTCCTCCCCTCCCCAGGCTTTTTTTGATTTGATGCCCACGCCAGGCTCCCGAATTCCGGCTTCCCTGGCCTCATACCTCCTTGATGTTGAACATTCATTGACACATTGGTAATTACTTGTTCGTCCCTCCCTTCCCCCTCTACCCCCTTGAGATTACATGGTTAAATAACTCAGACCCCTTCGTCCCTCTCTTCCTCCTTCAGATTTTACGTTGTTTCACAACTTGGTCAATCTCTACCCTTGGAATTCTTGTACGAAATTTACGCCCAGGTAATTAGCTCTTTTTCACTTCTTCTTGGGCTATGCTTTTAAGGCCTTTCTCTTTTAGACAACTAAACCCCCCCCCCCGCCATTTTCTCTCCTCTCTCTCCACAGCACACGTTTATTTATGACCATTGTCCTGATGATGGCCTGGAATCAATCAGGCTGAAACGCCGTCGACAACCCCCAGCAAAGAACTTTGGCTTTTTTCTGTGGTCATTTATAAATTCGTTCAAATTTGATTGTACATAATCATATCTTGACCATATTGTCATTATCATTTTATCGCCGTTCACGCTGTCTTCACCCATTGTGCTCACTGCGCCGTTCACTATCACTAGCACGCCCAGTGCTCACTTGTGTGTTTTTGGTCATTTGTACCTTTATTGTACCGTAGTGCTGTTATAACTACCTGCAATACAAACCCTTTTTTCTACTTTCTTGGTGGTCTCCCGTCCTTTCCCTTGTTATTTCATTATTGTTTTGAAATTTGCCTTTGAATGATTTCCAGTTGAGACATTGTTGTTTTGTTAAACATTATCGCCCGGTCTCTGCTGGGATAACGGGTACACTCCTGTTGTTTGTTTCTTTATCCTAAAGGACATGACACCCACTCCTCATTAAAAGGTCAACTAGGTCAGCTATGTAACGATAGGCAATGCTAAAAAAGGCATAAAATTCATGTATATTAAAACATACTAAAAAACACATTAAAAAGTCTGTAAAAATGTCCATAAAGCAAGGTCTATGGTGAAAGCATTCTTCCCTAAAAAAGCGTTCATAAAAAGGTCCTCTATATGTATGAATATATTGTCATTGTTTTTCTGAGCTCCTTGAAAGCCACTATGTTCAGATAGTAAAGAACAAAACACCTAGTCCTATCTGGATTTGATTAGGATAACATACTATTTGAGAAAAACTTTCATGAATTTAAACACAAAAGATGGGGCTTTAGGAATTGCCTATTCTTCAAAACGTTTTTTATTTGTTTGTTCTTTAGTATTTCGGGCTCAGTCCTGCTGGTTTTTTGAGCCAAAGCCCTGTTTTGGTTTATACTATGTTCAGATAGAGCAGAGAAGAATAAAACAAAGTCAGTTTGGCCTTCAATTTTGTACATGTCTAAAAATTTACCAAAGGGTTCCCAGCACAGGAGAGGCCAGATTGTTTAAGAATCCTGCACTGAAGACTCAACATCACTGAACAGTACCTCCAGTATGATATCAAGTGAGCAGAGGTGGTCATCACTGATTCCCACGGCAGCCGTCGAGGAAGAATTAGATGCCTGCGACTGATCCCTGCACATCCGTGGTGGAGCCGATCTCCATTCCAAAAGAAGCGGAAGCGTCCTGTGGAGGCTCTAGGAAAGTCATCATCAACATGGGAATACTCTGTGGACAACTGTGCACACGGGCCCGTAAAAGCGCCAGGAGCATATCTATGTCAGGCAGCGCAACCGATAGAAGTGTCAGACAGAGGTCCAACATGCGTGTGAATCCGCAAAATAGGCAGCGGAATACCGGCAGAATGCAGTCAAGCCAGGCCGGTCCAAAAGACAGGAAACAATGCTCCCTCAGCTCTCGTAGCCAAGGTATACCCATGAAGAACACCAATCGCTCATGTCAACGTCGCTCCAGCAATGTTCTCTCCATGTCTCAAAGCAATAGAATTAAAACCAGGATGCCCGCCACTGAAAGCAGGACCAAAGGCAGCCCTCCAAAAATGCATCCAAATACGGAGTGTATGAATGATGGAATCACTCCGTAAAAGGTTTGAAAGGTGGTTAACAGACCTGAGCCAATGCTCTGAACTAAGTGTACTATCCCTCGCGTATCAGACATGTTAAAGATACGATGGACCATTTCTCCGAAATGGAGCGGGACGTTCGTAGGGACCAGAGCCTGTATCTCAGCCGAGGACCTTGCAACTTGGAGATCAAAGATCTCTTGGGCTGAAGTTAAGGCCACATTTTGCTGAACCAGCATGGCTTTCAGTCTGCTCAGAGAATCAAACCCTAAGTTAGAAACATTCAGTGAAGGCCACAGTGGTGCCTCCATAACTGTGCGAGCTGGAAGAAACAATACTTGCTTACAACAAATAACCCTGGAGTTTACAGTCACTAGATAAGCAATGCCTGGCGTCATTCCGCAACAGCCTTGGTCATTCAGCATCAAGTAACTCCCATCGGAAAGTAACTCAAAACTGGATGAATTACAGCAGCTGGGGAACCCTTGAGGTAGCAGGACAAGTTCGCAATAGATGCATTACACACTCTGTGAAGTGACACTTCCTTACACACTAAAGACCCACTCAAGGCCTTTTCGCAGTTTGAACCACTGAAAAAAACCTCCTTGGCCTTGTTCCTGCACCTATATGTGTATGGCAACTTCCAGGTTTCTTGTATGTACCCTTTGCCCAACGCTTCATACCTGCCTACTGGGTAATACTTCAGGCAGTACTGGAATTGGAATGTCATGATTGGCAGTATGATATAGCCATGGATTAACCATTCTGTAGACCGTGGCTCTGCTACAGTAAAAGGTAGCTTTCAATGAGCAGCATGGTGTATTTCATATCTCTGCGTGCTATGGTCCTTTGTCTGTCGGTCAGATTGTAAGCCGAAAACAGATTTGTGTTTTAAATGTATCGCCATGGAACGTGGTCAGAACACAATGATTGAAGCATCCAGCTTAAAAGCAAAATAGCGCACAGCTGAGATTGCCCCTGTTGTAGAATAGACAAATCTTGTTCCATTATGTTGATATCTGAAGACACAATGTTGCTCAGTGAATAAATACGAGACAAGAGTGTGGTCATGCCATTGTCTACCACAGCTAAAGCCTTTTCTAGGTTAATTCTATCGATTTCACGAAGTCTCTCAGCAGCTTCCTTTTCGGAGACTTTTCAGACTTCATTGTAGAGGGTATATCTGTCAGGTGCCTCCAGTACTTGCGCAGGAACAGAGAAGCCTTTTCCCAATGCCCCTCCAAGGAGATCTCCAGGTAATGTTTTATAAATACCAAGCAGAATCTCCCAAGGGGGGGAAGGGGGAGTGGATAAAATAAATAAGAAGACAAAGAGACTGCCTGCGGTAATCTGCTTCCAGCCTTCTGTTTCTTCTTCGCCTAATGTTCCCAGCTCGGCCGTTTTCTCTGTAACCCAAAACAGTAATTTAACACAAGTGTCATCTAAACTCTAATTCCCTTCTAGATCCAACCCACGTACCAAGATAACCTTAGGCCTTGCTTCTCTTCAAATGTCTTCATGTGTTCTGCTACCGTTAAATAGCCATTTCTTATTGTGTGATGAACTTCTGTTACAATCAAGAAACATACACTGAGTTAATCTTTATTTCCACCTACTCTGTTTGTTTATAATTTCTGGTTATTAAGTGTACTGACCCTTATTCCTATTATGATCTTTTTCTCATTTTCTTATCTCCACAGGTGAACATCAAGTGGAATCAGTTGGTAAGTATTAACTCATGTAGACTTTACTGGAATGACTAAATTATAAAACTATTCTTCTAAATGCACAAACATTATTTGGGTACTTAGCTCTGGCTGCAGTTGGTTTCTAGTTTTCCATAGAGGTATCTGGTACTAGTACTCTGCCTGATGTGTTTCAGCATTCATTTCCGTTGAACTGAGTGGATGAAGAAGCCTTGTGAGTTTTCCGCCTCCTCAGACACTATACACTCGACGAGGTAGCGTCTTCCTTCAATAGCGCAAGATTCAAGAAGTAGCGTTCACACGAAAGGGAAATAACTGCTCTGAACTCGTAGTTGTTTCACACTAGGAATAACTGTAGAACTCACAACCGAAAGCCCAACGGACTCGGCGATAACCTGACTAAACTAACTAACTAAACACGAGATACTTGAGGTGCGTGCGCTTCCGTCAAGAGTTCAGGTGAAGTGCATCAACATTCCATTGCGAGCGCCTCACGTAACTCAGCTTGCAGAGGAAGACTAGAACTGCACTCTCCGTGCATTGTCGGCCATCTTGGAGTAGTTTAATCTCCAAGCTTCTTTCCAGGTAATAGCCTTTACCTTTGGTAAACATGAAATTGCTGATTGTAGACATGTTGAACAGACAGAGAGGTCTAGATCCTTTGAAGTCCTGACAATATCAGAAGCATTTGCTACGTGGTTTCTTGGGACCGAATAAGTAATTTCTAAGATCCATGTTGTCTGACAGAAGGAACAAGTGTTGTTTCACCTGTGATAGTTTTGAGGTCTTTAGCCATTCTAGGCACAACTTGCTAACACTATAGGAAGTCACTAACACTGGGTTGTCTGAGTGTAAATAACATGGGTCTGGCCTATGGATACTAAACCCATTGGTGGTGCCCTTGAATCTTGAGTGACACATATTCGTGTCTACAGGCCAAACCAACCATCCCTTCCAATCGGGAGATGATGAATTGTACGTACTTGTACCATGTGTCCCTTCACTTGTTAGTGTGTTATTTGAGATACCCTTAATAGGTGTGGGTAAAGGGATTCTCGGTGTTTTCAGATCTTTGATTTTTGCAAACCTGTAACAGGTAGTCTGTTGTGCTGTTCTGTTCAGGAAAATCATCTGCAATGGTATAAGGCAAGCTCTAAATAAAGCCTCAGTTCACTGAACCTGCCACTCTCTTGTCCCCCGGATAGATTTTGTGTCCCGTAGTCGAAACCCTGTATAGACAGTTGGGAGATAAAAGGGGCCGAATATATCAGCTTAGTATTAGTCCGCATAATCTTCATCATTGTTGTATTAGTCTGTGCAAATTTGTAGTAAAACCATTCTGGGTCTGATGTATTGAACCCTGAAAAGTATGCGAATTTCTTTGCGAATGTGGCAGAACTACCCTTTGGTAGTGTTGGGCAATGTTCCCATTGATGGTAAGTGTTAGCAGTGCGTGGTACACTTGCTCTATGCAAAAATGAATGCCCATAATGTTGGTAACAGTACATGGTATTGTAATCAGATGTATCTTCATACAATTCCCTGTAGGAAAATGCAGCAGACTGTTCTAAATCTGAAAGTATATTATTTACAGTTTCAATGTCCCAATCATCAGAGAGTGTACTGGGGGTAATGAAATCATTTAAAGAAATTTTAAACACATAGGGAATTTTTAAGTGTTCAGTGGGACCAAATACATTGTATGAAACTTTATCTCAAACTATACCATCAGGTACTGGAATTGCTGTAATGTTCACCAGGGACAAAACTCTTTGTTCACAGTGTGATGACGTATGTGGTTTCAGGACCAAGTTCACAGATTGTACTGCAGAGCGTTCCTTGATATAATGTCAGTTCAGAAGCAGAAAAAAGACAGTTACTGTGCCGATCCAAATTAACAGGTATACTACCCCTATTGCAAACCAAATATGCAACCAAGGTGACACTAAGTAAGTCTTTTTGAGCAAAAGATAGAACTATAGAAGTTTCTCTTTCTTCGAAATGGGTGGCGTTTGATCAGGTTCACTTGGATCTGAGGAAAAATCATTAAAGTTGATGAAGTAGCCAAACGCAGTTCAATCTATCTTTTGTAGCTCTGTAGGTTTTGTAGAACTGGCAGATGTGTCTTTTGAAGGCACATTAATGTAGACATCAGTGTTAGGCCGAATTGCAACTTGCATTGTTGTTTCTTCTTGATGTTTTTCAATTTCAACTTGAATGATTTGTGCTCCATTATTTGGTACTCCTTCACTTTGTGTAGTGGAGTTTTGAAAGGTTATTAGTCTTTCCATCTGAACTTCCTGTATTGTAGCAAGAGGAGATCTGCGGCTACTCAGGACCCCACACGGCCTACTGTTGAGAATCAGCCACATGATGCGGTTTGATCAGATCAATGGAGACTAATCTCTTTTTTGCTAGCAAGAGGCGGAAGAAGTACTGTTCTTATTCCCACAACCGCCAGGACAGGTACAGGTGCTCTGTAGGATGGCCTAAACTCTCTTCGGTCCACAATCTTTTTACTGACCAGGTCCCCAATCTGCGGGACCCAGGCAGGTCTTGACAGAACTGGTTTCACTTCCCCAGTGGCGGTGCGTTTGACTTGCACGCTGGTTTTTAACGTTCAGAATTCATTGAGTTCCTGTAAAACAGCCAAACAGTCATTCAGTACAAATGGTTTTACATCCGCTACTGTGCTGGCACAATCGAGATCAGGTACCCACATTCTTGTCCTAAACAGGATTTCATAAGGGGTACGGCCTCCCAAGGATTTTCTTGGCATATTATTGAGTGCCCTTTGCACCCTGTATAGGTGATTGACCCAACTACCACCCGCACCTAATACCCTAGTTGTTAAGGATTGCTTTAAGTCCCGGTTTTTCCTCTCCACCACCGAATTTCCCTCAGGATGGGGGGTGGGGGGAGGAGTACCGCAAGGCCACGCCCATACTTTCCATGGCTTCCTTGGAAGCCCGAGAGCTAAACGCAGGGCCACGGTCGGAATGTAACGTGCCAATTGCATATGTCCCGATAAAGACTCGCAAATCCTTTATAACAGTTCAAGCATCAGCTGAGTGCTGGGGCCAAACCCATAGGAATCTAGAGAATGAATCCACTGCCACCAACATATACTTGTATGCCCTGTCTGAATTAAAGGGCAGCAGTGGTCCAAATAGACACATGTGAGAGATCTGTCTGAAATCAGTAGTGGTGTTTGTGGTGGCCTCTGAATGGTGAAAACCTTCATGTGCTGGCAAATATCCCACTTCAGGACATAGTCCTTTGTTTGTTTTGTCAACCCTAACCCCCAGTAACACTGCTTCAATAAGGAAATTGTTGCAGTGACCCCTGCGTGTGCAGAGCCCAGACCCTCGTGTGCAGCTAGAATTAAGCCTAATCTGCGATCTTTGTCTGTTATTACTCTATCCCCTACTCTGGAATTTGAGCATTCGGTGTGTTTTGTGCATCTAACTTGTAGGAGTACTTGAGTGGAAAGCTTTTGGCAGTACGGCAGAGCTGTTCTTTGTGGCATTGATAGCTACTAGTATATCTCCATCTATTCTTGTGTGTGAATGAGTGATTGCAGCAATGGCAGCAGTTCGCACTGTCGCCTTGACGGCTTCATCAGCCAGTGAATTCCCTTCAACGTGTATACCAACACACTGATGACTCAAGGTGTGAATAACTTGAGCCCGTGGCAGGCATGCTTTCAGCTTTGCCACTTGTTCCCATAACAATTTATGTTTTATTGTGCAACCCTTGGCATCATTAAACCCATTCTGGACCCAGTAGTGAAGATATTCATTGTAAGATTGCACACAGTAAAACGAATCGCACACATTCAGTGTGGGGAATTCCTGAACCGTATATTGCAGTGCTAGTATCAGGGTTTTCAGTTCTGCCAGGTGCGCTGTACAATCTCCTAGAGATTGTGTAGTCGTATTGCTGGGACGGAACTTACCATCCAGCATCCAACCTTTCACTATAGCACATGCAGCGCTATATTGCTGTTTGCTTCCAATGGCAGGTTGAGCAGAACCGTCAGTATAAATGATGTATTCATATTAATCATGAGGCAAGATTTGATTAGAGAGAGGGTATTTTTGTTCGTACTGCAGAAATGCTTGTGTTCTCAGTGTAGGATTGTATCTATATTCTGCATCTGTTGCAGTGAGAGAATTAGCTCATTGTGTCCAACGTGGATGCAATGCCTTTGCATTTGGAATGCTGGCTTTGGTTACCGCTTCTAAAGTCGGTATCGGGGTTACAACGATGATGCGTTTCCCCTATGCTAGTGCTTTTTCACTCCTTAAAGTAGTCTGTACTGCTGTCAGTATTTTTTCTGTTGCTGCAAAGCAATTTTCAGCATTCGTGTACAAATGAGATGTGTATGCGATTGGAACAGTCCCACCTTCATTGAACATGATGTAGGTATACCCTGATAACCCGGGGACGACCTGTATTACCAGGTTGCGGATGTTTACTCGTGTCTGCAGGTGTTTTGAAGCCATCATGTCAGCTTGAACGTAGAGTGTCTGTATGTTTTTGAGGCTACTTGTTCGCTGTGAAATCAGGTCTGATTAGGTCGTAGAAAGGTTTGACTCTTTCAGTGTAGTCATGAATGTATGTTCTGCTGAAATTTTTAAATCCTAAAATGGATTGTAAACCCTTCAGAGTCTTTGGAGGCTGGAGTAGCGTGCATTTTTGTAAAATATTTACGTCCAGGCTTTTCCCTTTACTTGACAGCTCATATCCCAAAAATAGGACACTGAGATGGGCAATTTATGATTTTTTTTTAGTGAAATTTGTAGCCTAAATTGGCAAAATCAACAATTATGTTGTTCACCCTGCAAAGTGTTCAAGTAATTCATCGTCCGTCAGATAAATATCATCGACGTAGAACACTGCCTCCTCATCGCAAGTTTGTAATAGCTCTGATACTTTTGCTGAGAATAGCCCGGGGCTGTTTTTATACCATAGGGGCAGGCAACAAAATTGACGCTGAGTGCCGAGGGCAGAAAATCCTGTCAAATATCTGCTTTCAGGAGCTATATTTTTGCAGAAGAATCCATTCAAGATTTCTAGTGTTGTTTTGTATTTCTTCCACACAATGTTATTCATTAATGCGGTACCATGTGCGTTCTAAACTACAAATGTTTTTGTGCATGTGTTCAAATGTCTGTAATCTAAAACCAAATGATATGTGTTGTTGGGATTCAGGACAGGAAACAAAGGGTTGTTCATTGGCGAGGTGACGTTTCAATCACACCTTGTCCTTCTAGTTGGTCTAAGATTTCTTTGACCTGTTTCTTTGCCTCATTTTTAATAGGGCAATGTCTCTGTGGAGCTGGAGTAGTTTTTAATGGGATTTCGTGGTGTTGGACTCCACATCCCACCCTACATGGTTGCAGTATAATGCTGGAGCTTGCGCTTGCTCCCACTCCTGCACGTATGAGTGTTTTAAGGACACAGGAACGAGGTCGGAAAAAGGCAGGCAAAATGACGCTTTCCCCTTTTTTGCAATCCATTACAAATTCATGCGGCTATTCTTTTTCTGCTAACAGGATATCATATCCAAATGTCAAACTTTCCGAAAAGAGACCTTTAATTTTTCTTGCGATGTCCCCCTCTATTTGGAGATTAATTTCATGTAGACGGTATGGGAAACTCAATCTTGTATCGGGTGTTTCCACTGTGATGTATTCATTCAACACTGCTGTCACCAGAAATTCCTTCAGGTTCTGGTGAGCTCTACCCTGGCTAGCATTGTCAGAGCCCATTCCCCATTTAGAAGCTGAGTCCTCAGTAACCTGGACATGTCTGATTTTTTAAATGGCTACTTTCTTCTTTTTGAATTGAGTCTTTGCTTTAGGTTGCTTTTTGTGTTTGATAATGAGATCTGAATTGTGATGTGTTTCCCTATTTCCCTTTGGTCGATCTTCAGTCTTTTGTTCTGACCATTCTTCCCTCTCTGAATTTTTTGATGAACCCTGAAAGGAACAAAAGGAACGTGTATTAATATCCTGATACCTGTCAGGTTTCCCAATGTTATCACGATTCCTAAGGTTACACCTCTTTTCAGTGGACTCCCGTTGGGGAGACCCACCCCTTGATCGTGAAGTGTTTCCTTTATCGTTATTTTTGGATTGAATATGATTGTTTTCCCATTTAGTTTTAGAAGAAACGGGTGCTTGCTTTGAGTTATCCTTGTCAGAATTACTCACCATTTGTGGTTTCCCTGGTTTGGCTCCCAAACTATCTCTACCTAGTGAAGCATAGGTTTCCTCGATAATGTTTGGTGATGCACGCTCTTGATTTGTAGGAGATGTTTCACTTAAGTGTTGGCGTATAGCCACCGCTGCTGCTTCCCCCTTGATGTTGCTCTGCATAATTGCTAAGACTTGGTCAAAATTACCCATCAGTTTCATCCTCAAGTCCAGGGCAGATCCTGCCCCGCTCTCATTTTGTATCTGTTTCAATACTTCTGGAATAACTGATATGGTCGGGGTACCATGTATTCTAATGTAGACTGCAGCAAAGAATGTTCCCCATGTGGTACAATCCTCAAGTGAGGTAATCATTCCCATTGGCAAATTGTTAACATTCTGTGTTTTTCCTGAGGACCCTTATTGGGATATTCTGCTTCCAACTGTGCTATTTTTTTTAGCAATCCAGAACGGTACTTGATTCCTCTTTGATGGAAACGCACCCATTATTGCTTTTATTGTCTGTGGACTAATTATTGATTTGTGTTGAGTCTGAACTCTACCAGTTGTAACAGCTCTCCCAGGTTGTAATGTGAGTGTTCGCATGACAACTGGACAATGTATCTATGTAGCCTGACTATTTCTTAGCATAGTGCACATACTTCCCTTACTTGGAGTGTGTCTATATCAGGATGTGGAGTGTAAGTCGCTAAGATCGGCCATGTCGCTCCTCCTATGCTGAGCGGACCGAGCCTTACGACTGAAGTTGTGTGATTTAGGGCACCTTTACACCAGTTTTTATGTTGCTGGTAAGTTAACAGGACTTCAATGTCCTTGTATGAGATGTATTCTTCTGGTGGATCCACTTCAATTTATTTGTGGAATAAATGTGTCTGTGGATCTACAGGGGGGAATTTCACCCAGCAATTAAATACCTCTGATCCGAACACCTAGTGTGCCTCAATCACAAAAGTAACATGACCATCTGTTGCAGGTAATCCATGTTCCAACAATCTCAGAGTTACTGCCTGTCTGCAGTTCTCTGTGATGTTTAGAGCGTTAGCAAATTCGTCTCCTCCCGCGCTTCCACTGCTACTCACAGATTCAGTCATTTTGAAAGGAGAAGAAAGTAAAGGTTTAGGAGGTATGGTATAGCACAATATGGGAACTTTTAATCCTTACAAGCTTGTCTAAACCTTCAGCCAATACACAGGGTGTACCTGCTCAACTGAGGCGGATTATCCTTCCCACTTCAGACGTCTCTGAAAAATGTGAGTAGGGCTGTCTGAGAAAGCATGACTGAACTACTCAGATTTTACTATTATGTCGTGTAGTTCCTAGGAACCTCCAGGACCTGCACATTTTGGATGACCTAAACTGAGGGCTTGATTTGCAGACAGACTCTGGGCACCACTCTGGACACCCCCACAGGATGACTTAGCCGTTAGACCAGCTATCTCTACAGTGCCACTACCACCCCCCTGTATTCTACAGCGGTGTAGGTAGTTTCTGGCAACCACTGAACATGACAACCCTGGTTCCTCAGGTATCGTGGAAAACAATACGGTATCTTTAGCTCAGTCACTCGTGCTTACTTTTCTCAGAATACACATAGAATGACGATTGGAACAGTTTCAATAATTATATATTGGTCAAGCGTCAGTCTAGTGTGAAACATATTCTCTGTGACAATCAAAAGACAGGAACAGACAAATGTGATCATTCCGGAGCCAACCTACCTAACGGACACAGCGCTGCTCCTACCTGGGCTCACGAGAGCAGCCCGCATATTCTCCTGGTCGCCAGCTTTTCCCGCCGCCTCCCAACACTCGAGGCCGCAGTTGGGAGACAACTACAGGACCCAGCATCCCTCCCCGCCACGCCCACATCCGCCGGACATCGCGCCCGGAGGCGCTACATAGAGCAAGGCTCCCTCGGTGGAGCGGGGGGTCATTCCGGAGCCAACCTACCTAACGGACACAGCGCTGCTCCTACCTGGGCTCACGAGAGCAGCCCGCATATTCCCCTGGTCGCCAGTTTTTCCCGCCGCCTCCCAACACTCGAGGCCGCAGTTGGGAGACAACTACAGGACCCAGCATCCCTCCCCGCCACGCCCACATCCGCCGGACATCGCGCCCGGAGGCGCTACATAGAGCAAGGCTCCCTCGGTGGAGCGGGGGGTCATTCCGGAGCCAACCTACCTAACGGACACAGCGCTGCTCCTACCTGGGCTCACGAGAGCAGCCCGCATATTCTCCTGGTCGCCAGCTTTTCCCGCCGCCTCCCAACACTCGAGGCCGCAGTTGGGAGACAACTACAGGACCCAGCATCCCTCCCCGCCATGCCCACATCCGCCGGACATCGCGCCCGGAGGCGCTACATAGAGCAAGGCTCCCTCGGTGGAGCGGGGGGTCATTCCGGAGCCAACCTACCTAACGGACACAGCGCTGCTCCTACCTGGGCTCACGAGAGCAGCCCGCATATTCTCCTGGTCGCCAGCTTTTCTCGCCGCCTCCCAACACTCGAGGCCGCAGTTGGGAGACAACTACAGGACCCAGCATCCCTCCCCGCCACGCCCACATCCGCCGGACATCGCGCCCGGAGGCGCTACATAGAGCAAGGCTTCCTCCGCGTTGCGGGATGCGCGCGGGCGACGCCGGGCTGAGCACGGGCAGAGGGCGGGCCGTCTGTGGCCGTCCGGGGCCGACGGAGGCCGGGCTGGGCCACGTCCTGTACATCTTGAAGGAAGTACCGGGGGCTGAGCCTGCTGCAGAGGTATTTTGCACCACCTGTGTATTGTGACATTTGTATTTTGCTATCTGACTGTGGACACTGGGACTGGGGAGAAACTCTGGTATATATCGATCTAGCGGCCTGTTGTTTATCTAGCACCCGGCCGGACTATACGCCGACGGCTGACACCAATGTAGAAGGTATCGGCGCTCTACAGCCACAATATTTGCCTGATTGATTGTTTAACCCCACGTTTAGGGGGACTGAAGAAGACATATAAGGCAGAAGACCGTGATAGCATGGTCAAAAATAAGATGGCTAAAACGAGGGTAGGGGGAGGAGTTAAAGGGACACTGGATGCCTTCATTACTAGAGCCGAATCAGTATTAATACATGAAATCCAACTGGCCGAGCGCAGATTGTCCCTGGACCCCCAATTAGCAACAAAAAGATCTTCGCTGGGCAATATAGCATCTTGTGTAACGCCTGGTGCTCCGGCAGACTCAAATGAGTCTATTTCGGTGCAGTATACCCAAGCTGATACTACTAATTTACCATTAATTACAGTCCATAACCCGCAGGGTGATATAACAAGTCCAGGTAGGATAGGGCCATTACATGACAACCAAGGCGTCGCACTCAGCCCACAGGACAGAGAAGGCCTACAGTTAATTATATCACAGGGAGTGACGAATGGGGGAGCCATAAGGGAGGAGTCCATCAATCACCAAGTAGAAGTTGAGACTGATCTGGAACAGAGCTTGGGGGAAGATGTAACTACACGCACTAAAACTCACAAAATAGGAACGGGGCCCTCAGCGGGGGGTGGTTCAAAATGCTGCACGCGCTCCAATACAGCTAGCCGGAAGGGAGCTGCCAAACCAATTAAAGGCAGTATCATAAACCTGGAGAAAATAGGGTGCCTTAGATGCTGTCATGAAAAAGGGCCGTGTGGGACCCAACAAATTATAATAGAGCTAGAAAATAAAATGGAACAGCTCATGCAGCGTTTGCTAGAGCCAGTATTGGCGAAAATACCGAATATGGAAGGGACGATAAACAAACTTGCGTCCCGAATCCAGCCACAACATGCTAGAGTCCCAGGGCAGGAAATGGAGGAGGGTAGTATAGTGCTGAATTGTAACAACAAGGAGCCAATTAAAAGGGGAGGTGAACAAGCAGTGTGTAGTAAAGTATCACAGGGAGCTAACATTGGTAATATGGGGAACAAGAACTGGAATGGGGAAACTCGGGATCACTCAGATACTCAACTCGAGACTAGAGTTATTGGCCTGAAACATAGGGAACACACGAAGCACAGCGGGACAGACCGCATAGATTGCACACAGGCCACCCCAGGGCTTCCTATATTAGATTTACCCCCAGCCTCCAGCCCATATGCAGTGGTGCTAGTAGGAGTCCCGGGATTGAGTAAGGGAGCCGAGGAACCGACTAGCACCTTGATAAATAAAGCAGCACACTGGATCAAAAATAATATACCAGTTAATTGTTTCCAACATGACCACATCCTTATGGCCAGGAGGATAGCCTGGATTGGCCGAGGAGAGAAAAAGTTCCCCGGCGACTGTATAATTGTAAACTTAAGATCACCGGGATTAGTAAGAGAACTCCTAGATAATCGGCATGGGGAGAGTGAAAGAGGGTCGTGTGTAAGGATGCTCCCTTTGCATTATTTATATAGGGATAGTGCTCGTGATCCCGGGCAGACCCGGCAAGGACTAAGACTACCTATGAAAAATAGATGGGACAATATATACTTAGCCCCAAATAGATTTGCCGCCCTCACTGATTATTCCGCCCTGGATGAACAGGACTGACTGGGGAGTGTTGGAAATATAGTGGGGGAGAGAGTATATGATGTGGTAAGAAATCAAGGAACCATAAGTAAAATAGGACCTAATAACCAGGATGCTAGCACTGATACACTTTCCAGACAGGCTAGGGTGGTGGGAGATACAGCCCCGCAAGAAATAAGCCTGGAGATAAATATAACACAAAGGACGACCAGAAACGACACAGATGGTAGGGCTCGCACAACCTCTGAGTTAAGGTTACTGTCCTGGAATATTGCGGGTCTTGCATCTAAAGTGGCAAACCAGGAATGGCAAAGTTTTATCAAGGGATATAATATTATTTTCCTACAGGAAACGTGGGAAACGGATTGTAGTGGCCTGTTCCTGGAGGGCTATAAATTGTTTTATACCCCGGCACGTAAATCACCCATGGGTCGAGCCAAGGGAGGTCTAATTCTGTATGCGGCATTGATACTGCAAGGGAGTAGGCAAGACCTAGGGTGGGACTCTGAATGCCTCCAGGGCATAAGATACATTGCAAAGGGCCTTAAGGTTATTTTTATAAATTTTTATAATGCAGGACAATCAATGTCCAACTTGGCGGAATTAGAGCAGAGAATTTCTGGACTAAATGATGTGGGAGATCCCAGCGTCAGGATAATTTTAGGGGGGGATTTTAACACTCACCCATGCCCACACTTGAAATGGGAAGGAGGTTCATGGGACGCCTGTCCTTCCATAAAAGGCTGGCATGTTGAGCACTCTAGAGAAGGCATGGCACTAGGCATGATTTTAGGTAAATTTGCATTAACACACACAATGGACCTAGTCATGAATGGTGCATTAGTTTCAATGACGCCATCATTTAAGGGGCGGGGCTGCGATTCCATCATTGACTATATTTTTGTTTCCCATGCTTTAGCTGGCAGGGTCAGTCACTTTGGGATAGTCCCTAGCATTTTTAGCGATCATAATCCTCTAGAATTAACAATAGAGACCCCTGATCCGTGTGCCAAAATAGACAGAAGACTTCTTGGGGGACAATACAAGGCAATGGACCAGGGCAGGAGGATTAAATGGTGTAAGATTGACGGATTGGCATTACATAGAGCGCTCCTGGTAGAGAATGACAGTTATATGTGGAAGTGCCTAGATAGCAACATTGAGGGGAGCGATCTGATTACAGCATTTGAGGGTACTGCCCAACAGATTGATAGCCTCTTAAGGCGTAAGATGAATAAGCAGACAGACCCTTGCCCAAGATGGTTCGATAAAGAATGCTCGAAGGCACATAGGAATCTGAAGCAGGCGCTTAAGACAGCCCCAAGGGACAGAGGCAACATCATGGAATACAGGAACCAATATAAAAAGGCAATTAGTAGAAGGAAGTATTGCCTTCAATCTCAGGCTTGGGAGTCACTAAAAGAAGCAGCGGAGCATCGTGACATGACAAGCTTTTGGAAAACAATAAATGATCCTTGTTTCCAAGATTCAAACAAGCCCCAGGTAGTATCCCATATCCTACCGGAAGAATGGGTAGCACACTTCTCTAAACTATACAATCGGGGTAACCAAGAGACGCTGCAATCCCAAACTCTGGAATTACCCAAGGGTGAGTGTGTACCATTTACGGTGGAAGAAGTGAAACTAGGTATAGAAGGCCTGACGTTAAGAAAAGCGCCTGGACCTGATGGGATCCCACCAGACCTGTTCAAAAGCCAGGTAGAATTGTGGGCACCAATACTGGTTAGGGTATTAAATGCTGCCTGTCAGGAGGGCATGCCGAGATCATGGTCCACGGCAGTTATTGTCCCAATTTTTAAAAAGGGGAATAGGAATGACCCCCAATGTTATCGCCCAATATCCCTCATAGATGTTACGGCGAAAATCATGGGGAGAGTCATTCTTAATCATCTTTTGGAATGGTCTAAAGAACATAACATCATTACAGATCTCCAGAATGGGTTCAGGAGTGGGCGTTCAACATCAGACCAGTGCCTTAACCTCTACCATCTAGTGGCAAAATACACCCTGGCCAGGGAAGGCACTGTGTACTTAGCATTTATGGACCTCTCAGCAGCTTTTGACTGCGTTAGCAGAAGGAAGCTGTGGGAAATGCTGGCTGAGATGGGCATAGATCAGGGTTTGCTACGAATACTTCAATCACTCCACTTTGAAACTACGGCACAGGTGAGATTCACAGATGAGGGCGACCTGACTGAGGAGTTCCACTGCCGGGGAGGGGTGAGGCAAGGCTGCATCCTGGCCCCTTTTTTATTCACATTATATGTAAATGGGCTAGATAAAGCACTGGGGGGGCTGGACGCAGACTGCCCTTGTATAGGAAGGAGAAGCATACCAGTCCTCCTCTATGCAGATGATGCGGTACTTTTGGCCCGCACAGGAAGGAGCCTGCAGTTGCTTATTAATGGGTTCGTCAGGTTCATGGCGGACCTAGATTTAGTGCCCAATTTATCCAAGTCGTATGTCATGGAAGTAGGCAAAAAACCGGTTAAGAACTTTAGCTTCTCAATAGACAACCATACATTGGAAAAAGTAAAAACTTTTAATTACTTGGGGATTGTCCTTGACCAAGAACTTAGCTTCAAACCCCTAGTAAGCCTGAAATGCAAAATGCGAAGTGGGTCGCACACCGCTCGTCATACTAGCAAATAGCCCCATAGGATTCTGGAGAATGTAGTGACAGCGGCGGGTACACCTATGCCACGAGTGTAAAGTTTAAAATGCCATCCCTGGACACGTGTTTCGAGGTAATTGCCTCTCGTCAGCAGGGAGCAGGACCGTATGCGGGGTGCCAAGTAGACTGCCAAAAAATAAAATCAGGTATAGTACCTCTCAAGGCGCGCGGGTGCGGGATCCGGGCTCGTCAACCCAATTGCTCAGGGAGCTTTAAATACAAAATGCGAAGTGGGTCGCACACCGCTCGTCATACTAGCAAATAGCCCCATAGGATTCTGGAGAATGTAGTGACAGCGGCGGGTACACCTATGCCACGAGTGTAAAGTTTAAAATGCCATCCCTGGACACGTGTTTCGAGGTAATTGCCTCTCGTCAGCAGGGAGCAGGACCGTATGCGGGGTGCCAAGTAGACTGCCAAAAAATAAAATCAGGTATAGTACCTCTCAAGGCGCGCGGGTGCGGGATCCGGGCTCGTCAACCCAATAGCTCAGGGAGCTTTAAATACAAAATGCGAAGTGGGTCGCACACCGCTCGTCATACTAGCAAATAGCCCCATAGGATTCTGGAGAATGTAGTGACAGCGGCGGGTACACCTATGCCACGAGTGTAAAGTTTAAAATGCCATCCCTGGACACGTGTTTCGAGGTAATTGCCTCTCGTCAGCAGGGAGCAGGACCGTATGCGGGGTGCCAAGTAGACTGCCAAAAAATAAAATCAGGTATAGTACCTCTCAAGGCGCGCGGGTGCGGGATCCGGGCTCGTCAACCCAATAGCTCAGGGAGCTTTAAATACAAAATGCGAAGTGGGTCGCACACCGCTCGTCATACTAGCAAATAGCCCCATAGGATTCTGGAGAATGTAGTGACAGCGGCGGGTACACCTATGCCACGAGTGTAAAGTTTAAAATGCCATCCCTGGACACGTGTTTCGAGGTAATTGCCTCTCGTCAGCAGGGAGCAGGACCGTATGCGGGGTGCCAAGTAGACTGCCAAAAAATAAAATCAGGTATAGTACCTCTCAAGGCGCGCGGGTGTGGGATCCGGGCTCGTCAACCCAATAGCTCAGGGAGCTTTAAATACAAAATGTGAAGTGGGTCGCACACCGCTCGTCATACTAGCAAATAGCCCCATAGGATTCTGGAGAATGTAGTGACAGCGGCGGGTACACCTATGCCACGAGTGTAAAGTTTAAAATGCCATCCCTGGACACGTGTTTCGAGGTAATTGCCTCTCGTCAGCAGGGAGCAGGACCGTATGCGGGGTGCCAAGTAGACTGCCAAAAAATAAAATCAGGTATAGTACCTCTCAAGGCGCGCGGGTGCGGGATCCGGGCTCGTCAACCCAATAGCTCAGGGAGCTTTAAATACAAAATGCGAAGTGGGTCGCACACCGCTCGTCATACTAGCAAATAGCCCCATAGGATTCTGGAGAATGTAGTGACAGCGGCGGGTACACCTATGCCACGAGTGTAAAGTTTAAAATGCCATCCCTGGACACGTGTTTCGAGGTAATTGCCTCTCGTCAGCAGGGAGCAGGACCGTATGCGGGGTGCCAAGTAGACTGCCAAAAAATAAAATCAGGTATAGTACCTCTCAAGGCGCGCGGGTGCGGGATCCGGGCTCGTCAACCCAATAGCTCAGGGAGCTTTAAATACAAAATGCGAAGTGGGTCGCACACCGCTCGTCATACTAGCAAATAGCCCCATAGGATTCTGGAGAATGTAGTGACAGCGGCGGGTACACCTATGCCACGAGTGTAAAGTTTAAAATGCCATCCCTGGACACGTGTTTCGAGGTAATTGCCTCTCGTCAGCAGGGAGCAGGACCGTATGCGGGGTGCCAAGTAGACTGCCAAAAAATAAAATCAGGTATAGTACCTCTCAAGGCGCGCGGGTGCGGGATCCGGGCTCGTCAACCCAATAGCTCAGGGAGCTTTAAATACAAAATGCGAAGTGGGTCGCACACCGCTCGTCATACTAGCAAATAGCCCCATAGGATTCTGGAGAATGTAGTGACAGCGGCGGGTACACCTATGCCACGAGTGTAAAGTTTAAAATGCCATCCCTGGACACGTGTTTCGAGGTAATTGCCTCTCGTCAGCAGGGAGCAGGACCGTATGCGGGGTGCCAAGTAGACTGCCAAAAAATAAAATCAGGTATAGTACCTCTCAAGGCGCGCGGGTGCGGGATCCGGGCTCGTCAACCCAATAGCTCAGGGAGCTTTAAATACAAAATGCGAAGTGGGTCGCACACCGCTCGTCATACTAGCAAATAGCCCCATAGGATTCTGGAGAATGTAGTGACAGCGGCGGGTACACCTATGCCACGAGTGTAAAGTTTAAAATGCCATCCCTGGACACGTGTTTCGAGGTAATTGCCTCTCGTCAGCAGGGAGCAGGACCGTATGCGGGGTGCCAAGTAGACTGCCAAAAAATAAAATCAGGTATAGTACCTCTCAAGGCGCGCGGGTGCGGGATCCGGGCTCGTCAACCCAATAGCTCAGGGAGCTTTAAATACAAAATGCGAAGTGGGTCGCACACCGCTCGTCATACTAGCAAATAGCCCCATAGGATTCTGGAGAATGTAGTGACAGCGGCGGGTACACCTATGCCACGAGTGTAAAGTTTAAAATGCCATCCCTGGACACGTGTTTCGAGGTAATTGCCTCTCGTCAGCAGGGAGCAGGACCGTATGCGGGGTGCCAAGTAGACTGCCAAAAAATAAAATCAGGTATAGTACCTCTCAAGGCGCGCGGGTGCGGGATCCGGGCTCGTCAACCCAATAGCTCAGGGAGCTTTAAATACAAAATGCGAAGTGGGTCGCACACCGCTCGTCATACTAGCAAATAGCCCCATAGGATTCTGGAGAATGTAGTGACAGCGGCGGGTACACCTATGCCACGAGTGTAAAGTTTAAAATGCCATCCCTGGACACGTGTTTCGAGGTAATTGCCTCTCGTCAGCAGGGAGCAGGACCGTATGCGGGGTGCCAAGTAGACTGCCAAAAAATAAAATCAGGTATAGTACCTCTCAAGGCGCGCGGGTGCGGGATCCGGGCTCGTCAACCCAATAGCTCAGGGAGCTTTAAATACAAAATGCGAAGTGGGTCGCACACCGCTCGTCATACTAGCAAATAGCCCCATAGGATTCTGGAGAATGTAGTGACAGCGGCGGGTACACCTATGCCACGAGTGTAAAGTTTAAAATGCCATCCCTGGACACGTGTTTCGAGGTAATTGCCTCTCGTCAGCAGGGAGCAGGACCGTATGCGGGGTGCCAAGTAGACTGCCAAAAAATAAAATCAGGTATAGTACCTCTCAAGGCGCGCGGGTGCGGGATCCGGGCTCGTCAACCCAATAGCTCAGGGAGCTTTAAATACAAAATGCGAAGTGGGTCGCACACCGCTCGTCATACTAGCAAATAGCCCCATAGGATTCTGGAGAATGTAGTGACAGCGGCGGGTACACCTATGCCACGAGTGTAAAGTTTAAAATGCCATCCCTGGACACGTGTTTTGAGGTAATTGCCTCTCGTCAGCAGGGAGCAGGACCGTATGCGGGGTGCCAAGTAGACTGCCAAAAAATAAAATCAGGTATAGTACCTCTCAAGGCGCGCGGGTGCGGGATCCGGGCTCGTCAACCCAATAGCTCAGGGAGCTTTAAATACAAAATGCGAAGTGGGTCGCACACCGCTCGTCATACTAGCAAATAGCCCCATAGGATTCTGGAGAATGTAGTGACAGCGGCGGGTACACCTATGCCACGAGTGTAAAGTTTAAAATGCCATCCCTGGACACGTGTTTCGAGGTAATTGCCTCTCGTCAGCAGGGAGCAGGACCGTATGCGGGGTGCCAAGTAGACTGCCAAAAAATAAAATCAGGTATAGTACCTCTCAAGGCGCGCGGGTGCGGGATCCGGGCTCGTCAACCCAATAGCTCAGGGAGCTTTAAATACAAAATGCGAAGTGGGTCGCACACCGCTCGTCATACTAGCAAATAGCCCCATAGGATTCTGGAGAATGTAGTGACAGCGGCGGGTACACCTATGCCACGAGTGTAAAGTTTAAAATGCCATCCCTGGACACGTGTTTCGAGGTAATTGCCTCTCGTCAGCAGGGAGCAGGACCGTATGCGGGGTGCCAAGTAGACTGCCAAAAAATAAAATCAGGTATAGTACCTCTCAAGGCGCGCGGGTGCGGGATCCGGGCTCGTCAACCCAATAGCTCAGGGAGCTTTAAATACAAAATGCGAAGTGGGTCGCACACCGCTCGTCATACTAGCAAATAGCCCCATAGGATTCTGGAGAATGTAGTGACAGCGGCGGGTACACCTATGCCACGAGTGTAAAGTTTAAAATGCCATCCCTGGACACGTGTTTCGAGGTAATTGCCTCTCGTCAGCAGGGAGCAGGACCGTATGCGGGGTGCCAAGTAGACTGCCAAAAAATAAAATCAGGTATAGTACCTCTCAAGGCGCGCGGGTGCGGGATCCGGGCTCGTCAACCCAATAGCTCAGGGAGCTTTAAATACAAAATGCGAAGTGGGTCGCACACCGCTCGTCATACTAGCAAATAGCCCCATAGGATTCTGGAGAATGTAGTGACAGCGGCGGGTACACCTATGCCACGAGTGTAAAGTTTAAAATGCCATCCCTGGACACGTGTTTCGAGGTAATTGCCTCTCGTCAGCAGGGAGCAGGACCGTATGCGGGGTGCCAAGTAGACTGCCAAAAAATAAAATCAGGTATAGTACCTCTCAAGGCGCGCGGGTGCGGGATCCGGGCTCGTCAACCCAATAGCTCAGGGAGCTTTAAATACAAAATGCGAAGTGGGTCGCACACCGCTCGTCATACTAGCAAATAGCCCCATAGGATTCTGGAGAATGTAGTGACAGCGGCGGGTACACCTATGCCACGAGTGTAAAGTTTAAAATGCCATCCCTGGACACGTGTTTCGAGGTAATTGCCTCTCGTCAGCAGGGAGCAGGACCGTATGCGGGGTGCCAAGTAGACTGCCAAAAAATAAAATCAGGTATAGTACCTCTCAAGGCGCGCGGGTGCGGGATCCGGGCTCGTCAACCCAATAGCTCAGGGAGCTTTAAATACAAAATGCGAAGTGGGTCGCACACCGCTCGTCATACTAGCAAATAGCCCCATAGGATTCTGGAGAATGTAGTGACAGCGGCGGGTACACCTATGCCACGAGTGTAAAGTTTAAAATGCCATCCCTGGACACGTGTTTCGAGGTAATTGCCTCTCGTCAGCAGGGAGCAGGACCGTATGCGGGGTGCCAAGTAGACTGCCAAAAAATAAAATCAGGTATAGTACCTCTCAAGGCGCGCGGGTGCGGGATCCGGGCTCGTCAACCCAATAGCTCAGGGAGCTTTAAATACAAAATGCGAAGTGGGTCGCACACCGCTCGTCATACTAGCAAATAGCCCCATAGGATTCTGGAGAATGTAGTGACAGCGGCGGGTACACCTATGCCACGAGTGTAAAGTTTAAAATGCCATCCCTGGACACGTGTTTCGAGGTAATTGCCTCTCGTCAGCAGGGAGCAGGACCGTATGCGGGGTGCCAAGTAGACTGCCAAAAAATAAAATCAGGTATAGTACCTCTCAAGGCGCGCGGGTGCGGGATCCGGGCTCGTCAACCCAATAGCTCAGGGAGCTTTAAATACAAAATGCGAAGTGGGTCGCACACCGCTCGTCATACTAGCAAATAGCCCCATAGGATTCTGGAGAATGTAGTGACAGCGGCGGGTACACCTATGCCACGAGTGTAAAGTTTAAAATGCCATCCCTGGACACGTGTTTCGAGGTAATTGCCTCTCGTCAGCAGGGAGCAGGACCGTATGCGGGGTGCCAAGTAGACTGCCAAAAAATAAAATCAGGTATAGTACCTCTCAAGGCGCGCGGGTGCGGGATCCGGGCTCGTCAACCCAATAGCTCAGGGAGCTTTAAATACAAAATGCGAAGTGGGTCGCACACCGCTCGTCATACTAGCAAATAGCCCCATAGGATTCTGGAGAATGTAGTGACAGCGGCGGGTACACCTATGCCACGAGTGTAAAGTTTAAAATGCCATCCCTGGACACGTGTTTCGAGGTAATTGCCTCTCGTCAGCAGGGAGCAGGACCGTATGCGGGGTGCCAAGTAGACTGCCAAAAAATAAAATCAGGTATAGTACCTCTCAAGGCGCGCGGGTGCGGGATCCGGGCTCGTCAACCCAATAGCTCAGGGAGCTTTAAATACAAAATGCGAAGTGGGTCGCACACCGCTCGTCATACTAGCAAATAGCCCCATAGGATTCTGGAGAATGTAGTGACAGCGGCGGGTACACCTATGCCACGAGTGTAAAGTTTAAAATGCCATCCCTGGACACGTGTTTCGAGGTAATTGCCTCTCGTCAGCAGGGAGCAGGACCGTATGCGGGGTGCCAAGTAGACTGCCAAAAAATAAAATCAGGTATAGTACCTCTCAAGGCGCGCGGGTGCGGGATCCGGGCTCGTCAACCCAATAGCTCAGGGAGCTTTAAATACAAAATGCGAAGTGGGTCGCACACCGCTCGTCATACTAGCAAATAGCCCCATAGGATTCTGGAGAATGTAGTGACAGCGGCGGGTACACCTATGCCACGAGTGTAAAGTTTAAAATGCCATCCCTGGACACGTGTTTCGAGGTAATTGCCTCTCGTCAGCAGGGAGCAGGACCGTATGCGGGGTGCCAAGTAGACTGCCAAAAAATAAAATCAGGTATAGTACCTCTCAAGGCGCGCGGGTGCGGGATCCGGGCTCGTCAACCCAATAGCTCAGGGAGCTTTAAATACAAAATGCGAAGTGGGTCGCACACCGCTCGTCATACTAGCAAATAGCCCCATAGGATTCTGGAGAATGTAGTGACAGCGGCGGGTACACCTATGCCACGAGTGTAAAGTTTAAAATGCCATCCCTGGACACGTGTTTCGAGGTAATTGCCTCTCGTCAGCAGGGAGCAGGACCGTATGCGGGGTGCCAAGTAGACTGCCAAAAAATAAAATCAGGTATAGTACCTCTCAAGGCGCGCGGGTGCGGGATCCGGGCTCGTCAACCCAATAGCTCAGGGAGCTTTAAATACAAAATGCGAAGTGGGTCGCACACCGCTCGTCATACTAGCAAATAGCCCCATAGGATTCTGGAGAATGTAGTGACAGCGGCGGGTACACCTATGCCACGAGTGTAAAGTTTAAAATGCCATCCCTGGACACGTGTTTCGAGGTAATTGCCTCTCGTCAGCAGGGAGCAGGACCGTATGCGGGGTGCCAAGTAGACTGCCAAAAAATAAAATCAGGTATAGTACCTCTCAAGGCGCGCGGGTGCGGGATCCGGGCTCGTCAACCCAATAGCTCAGGGAGCTTTAAATACAAAATGCGAAGTGGGTCGCACACCGCTCGTCATACTAGCAAATAGCCCCATAGGATTCTGGAGAATGTAGTGACAGCGGCGGGTACACCTATGCCACGAGTGTAAAGTTTAAAATGCCATCCCTGGACACGTGTTTCGAGGTAATTGCCTCTCGTCAGCAGGGAGCAGGACCGTATGCGGGGTGCCAAGTAGACTGCCAAAAAATAAAATCAGGTATAGTACCTCTCAAGGCGCGCGGGTGCGGGATCCGGGCTCGTCAACCCAATAGCTCAGGGAGCTTTAAATACAAAATGCGAAGTGGGTCGCACACCGCTCGTCATACTAGCAAATAGCCCCATAGGATTCTGGAGAATGTAGTGACAGCGGCGGGTACACCTATGCCACGAGTGTAAAGTTTAAAATGCCATCCCTGGACACGTGTTTCGAGGTAATTGCCTCTCGTCAGCAGGGAGCAGGACCGTATGCGGGGTGCCAAGTAGACTGCCAAAAAATAAAATCAGGTATAGTACCTCTCAAGGCGCGCGGGTGCGGGATCCGGGCTCGTCAACCCAATAGCTCAGGGAGCTTTAAATACAAAATGCGAAGTGGGTCGCACACCGCTCGTCATACTAGCAAATAGCCCCATAGGATTCTGGAGAATGTAGTGACAGCGGCGGGTACACCTATGCCACGAGTGTAAAGTTTAAAATGCCATCCCTGGACACGTGTTTCGAGGTAATTGCCTCTCGTCAGCAGGGAGCAGGACCGTATGCGGGGTGCCAAGTAGACTGCCAAAAAATAAAATCAGGTATAGTACCTCTCAAGGCGCGCGGGTGCGGGATCCGGGCTCGTCAACCCAATAGCTCAGGGAGCTTTAAATACAAAATGCGAAGTGGGTCGCACACCGCTCGTCATACTAGCAAATAGCCCCATAGGATTCTGGAGAATGTAGTGACAGCGGCGGGTACACCTATGCCACGAGTGTAAAGTTTAAAATGCCATCCCTGGACACGTGTTTCGAGGTAATTGCCTCTCGTC
Organism: Triturus cristatus; assembly: GCF_964204655.1. Classification (NCBI taxonomy): domain Eukaryota; kingdom Metazoa; phylum Chordata; class Amphibia; order Caudata; family Salamandridae; genus Triturus; species Triturus cristatus. Next base: position 977,715,186 of record NC_140583.1, read on the forward strand.
AGCAGGGAGCAGGACCGTATGCGGGGTGCCAAGTAGACTGCCAAAAAATAAAATCAGGTATAGTACCTCTCAAGGCGCGCGGGTGCGGGATCCGGGCTCGTCAACCCAATAGCTCAGGGAGCTTTAAATACAAAATGCGAAGTGGGTCGCACACCGCTCGTCATACTAGCAAATAGCCCCATAGGATTCTGGAGAATGTAGTGACAGCGGCGGGTACACCTATGCCACGAGTGTAAAGTTTAAAATGCCATCCCTGGACACGTGTTTCGAGGTAATTGCCTCTCGTCAGCAGGGAGCAGGACCGTATGCGGGGTGCCAAGTAGACTGCCAAAAAATAAAATCAGGTATAGTACCTCTCAAGGCGCGCGGGTGCGGGATCCGGGCTCGTCAACCCAATAGCTCAGGGAGCTTTAAATACAAAATGCGAAGTGGGTCGCACACCGCTCGTCATACTAGCAAATAGCCCCATAGGATTCTGGAGAATGTAGTGACAGCGGCGGGTACACCTATGCCACGAGTGTAAAGTTTAAAATGCCATCCCTGGACACGTGTTTTGAGGTAATTGCCTCTCGTCAGCAGGGAGCAGGACCGTATGCGGGGTGCCAAGTAGACTGCCAAAAAATAAAATCAGGTATAGTACCTCTCAAGGCGCGCGGGTGCGGGATCCGGGCTCGTCAACCCAATAGCTCAGGGAGCTTTAAATACAAAATGCGAAGTGGGTCGCACACCGCTCGTCATACTAGCAAATAGCCCCATAGGATTCTGGAGAATGTAGTGACAGCGGCGGGTACACCTATGCCACGAGTGTAAAGTTTAAAATGCCATCCCTGGACACGTGTTTCGAGGTAATTGCCTCTCGTCAGCAGGGAGCAGGACCGTATGCGGGGTGCCAAGTAGACTGCCAAAAAATAAAATCAGGTATAGTACCTCTCAAGGCGCGCGGGTGCGGGATCCGGGCTCGTCAACCCAATAGCTCAGGGAGCTTTAAATACAAAATGCGAAGTGGGTCGCACACCGCTCGTCATACTAGCAAATAGCCCCATAGGATTCTGGAGAATGTAGTGACAGCGGCGGGTACACCTATGCCACGAGTGTAAAGTTTAAAATGCCATCCCTGGACACGTGTTTCGAGGTAATTGCCTCTCGTCAGCAGGGAGCAGGACCGTATGCGGGGTGCCAAGTAGACTGCCAAAAAATAAAATCAGGTATAGTACCTCTCAAGGCGCGCGGGTGCGGGATCCGGGCTCGTCAACCCAATAGCTCAGGGAGCTTTAAATACAAAATGCGAAGTGGGTCGCACACCGCTCGTCATACTAGCAAATAGCCCCATAGGATTCTGGAGAATGTAGTGACAGCGGCGGGTACACCTATGCCACGAGTGTAAAGTTTAAAATGCCATCCCTGGACACGTGTTTCGAGGTAATTGCCTCTCGTCAGCAGGGAGCAGGACCGTATGCGGGGTGCCAAGTAGACTGCCAAAAAATAAAATCAGGTATAGTACCTCTCAAGGCGCGCGGGTGCGGGATCCGGGCTCGTCAACCCAATAGCTCAGGGAGCTTTAAATACAAAATGCGAAGTGGGTCGCACACCGCTCGTCATACTAGCAAATAGCCCCATAGGATTCTGGAGAATGTAGTGACAGCGGCGGGTACACCTATGCCACGAGTGTAAAGTTTAAAATGCCATCCCTGGACACGTGTTTCGAGGTAATTGCCTCTCGTCAGCAGGGAGCAGGACCGTATGCGGGGTGCCAAGTAGACTGCCAAAAAATAAAATCAGGTATAGTACCTCTCAAGGCGCGCGGGTGCGGGATCCGGGCTCGTCAACCCAATAGCTCAGGGAGCTTTAAATACAAAATGCGAAGTGGGTCGCACACCGCTCGTCATACTAGCAAATAGCCCCATAGGATTCTGGAGAATGTAGTGACAGCGGCGGGTACACCTATGCCACGAGTGTAAAGTTTAAAATGCCATCCCTGGACACGTGTTTCGAGGTAATTGCCTCTCGTCAGCAGGGAGCAGGACCGTATGCGGGGTGCCAAGTAGACTGCCAAAAAATAAAATCAGGTATAGTACCTCTCAAGGCGCGCGGGTGCGGGATCCGGGCTCGTCAACCCAATAGCTCAGGGAGCTTTAAATACAAAATGCGAAGTGGGTCGCACACCGCTCGTCATACTAGCAAATAGCCCCATAGGATTCTGGAGAATGTAGTGACAGCGGCGGGTACACCTATGCCACGAGTGTAAAGTTTAAAATGCCATCCCTGGACACGTGTTTCGAGGTAATTGCCTCTCGTCAGCAGGGAGCAGGACCGTATGCGGGGTGCCAAGTAGACTGCCAAAAAATAAAATCAGGTATAGTACCTCTCAAGGCGCGCGGGTGCGGGATCCGGGCTCGTCAACCCAATAGCTCAGGGAGCTTTAAATACAAAATGCGAAGTGGGTCGCACACCGCTCGTCATACTAGCAAATAGCCCCATAGGATTCTGGAGAATGTAGTGACAGCGGCGGGTACACCTATGCCACGAGTGTAAAGTTTAAAATGCCATCCCTGGACACGTGTTTCGAGGTAATTGCCTCTCGTCAGCAGGGAGCAGGACCGTATGCGGGGTGCCAAGTAGACTGCCAAAAAATAAAATCAGGTATAGTACCTCTCAAGGCGCGCGGGTGCGGGATCCGGGCTCGTCAACCCAATAGCTCAGGGAGCTTTAAATACAAAATGCGAAGTGGGTCGCACACCGCTCGTCATACTAGCAAATAGCCCCATAGGATTCTGGAGAATGTAGTGACAGCGGCGGGTACACCTATGCCACGAGTGTAAAGTTTAAAATGCCATCCCTGGACACGTGTTTCGAGGTAATTGTCTCTCGTCAGCAGGGAGCAGGACCGTATGCGGGGTGCCAAGTAGACTGCCAAAAAATAAAATCAGGTATAGTACCTCTCAAGGCGCGCGGGTGCGGGATCCGGGCTCGTCAACCCAATAGCTCAGGGAGCTTTAAATACAAAATGCGAAGTGGGTCGCACACCGCTCGTCATACTAGCAAATAGCCCCATAGGATTCTGGAGAATGTAGTGACAGCGGCGGGTACACCTATGCCACGAGTGTAAAGTTTAAAATGCCATCCCTGGACACGTGTTTCGAGGTAATTGCCTCTCGTCAGCAGGGAGCAGGACCGTATGCGGGGTGCCAAGTAGACTGCCAAAAAATAAAATCAGGTATAGTACCTCTCAAGGCGCGCGGGTGCGGGATCCGGGCTCGTCAACCCAATAGCTCAGGGAGCTTTAAATACAAAATGCGAAGTGGGTCGCACACCGCTCGTCATACTAGCAAATAGCCCCATAGGATTCTGGAGAATGTAGTGACAGCGGCGGGTACACCTATGCCACGAGTGTAAAGTTTAAAATGCCATCCCTGGACACGTGTTTCGAGGTAATTGCCTCTCGTCAGCAGGGAGCAGGACCGTATGCGGGGTGCCAAGTAGACTGCCAAAAAATAAAATCAGGTATAGTACCTCTCAAGGCGCGCGGGTGCGGGATCCGGGCTCGTCAACCCAATTGCTCAGGGAGCTTTAAATACAAAATGCGAAGTGGGTCGCACACCGCTCGTCATACTAGCAAATAGCCCCATAGGATTCTGGAGAATGTAGTGACAGCGGCGGGTACACCTATGCCACGAGTGTAAAGTTTAAAATGCCATCCCTGGACACGTGTTTCGAGGTAATTGCCTCTCGTCAGCAGGGAGCAGGACCGTATGCGGGGTGCCAAGTAGACTGCCAAAAAATAAAATCAGGTATAGTACCTCTCAAGGCGCGCGGGTGCGGGATCCGGGCTCGTCAACCCAATAGCTCAGGGAGCTTTAAATACAAAATGCGAAGTGGGTCGCACACCGCTCGTCATACTAGCAAATAGCCCCATTGGATTCTGGAGAATGTAGTGACAGCGGCGGGTACACCTATGCCACGAGTGTAAAGTTTAAAATGCCATCCCTGGACACGTGTTTCGAGGTAATTGCCTCTCGTCAGCAGGGAGCAGGACCGTATGCGGGGTGCCAAGTAGACTGCCAAAAAATAAAATCAGGTATAGTACCTCTCAAGGCGCGCGGGTGCGGGATCCGGGCTCGTCAACCCAATAGCTCAGGGAGCTTTAAATACAAAATGCGAAGTGGGTCGCACACCGCTCGTCATACTAGCAAATAGCCCCATAGGATTCTGGAGAATGTAGTGACAGCGGCGGGTACACCTATGCCACGAGTGTAAAGTTTAAAATGCCATCCCTGGACACGTGTTTCGAGGTAATTGCCTCTCGTCAGCAGGGAGCAGGACCGTATGCGGGGTGCCAAGTAGACTGCCAAAAAATAAAATCAGGTATAGTACCTCTCAAGGCGCGCGGGTGCGGGATCCGGGCTCGTCAACCCAATAGCTCAGGGAGCTTTAAATACAAAATGCGAAGTGGGTCGCACACCGCTCGTCATACTAGCAAATAGCCCCATAGGATTCTGGAGAATGTAGTGACAGCGGCGGGTACACCTATGCCACGAGTGTAAAGTTTAAAATGCCATCCCTGGACATCCTCCAGAATCCTATGGGGCTATTTGCTAGTATGACGAGCGGTGTGCGACCCACTTCGCATTTTGTATTTAAAGCTCCCTGAGCTATGGGTTGACGAGCCCGGATCCCGCACCCGCGCGCCGTGAGAGGTACTAGACCTGATAATTTTTGGCAGTCTACAGCACCCCGCATACGTACCTGCTCCCTGCTGACGAGAGGCAATTACCTCGAAACACGTGTCCAGGGATGGCATTTTAAACTTTTTACTCGTGGCATAGGTGTACCCGCCGCTGTCACTACATCCTCCAGAATCCTATGGGGCTATTTGCTAGTATGACGAGCGGTGTGCGACCCACTTCGCATTTTGTATTTAAAGCTCCCTGAGCTATGGGTTGACGAGCCCGGATCCCGCACCCGCGCGCCGTGAGAGGTACTAGACCTGATAATTTTTGGCAGTCTACAGCACCCCGCATACGTACCTGCTCCCTGCTGACGAGAGGCAATTACCTCGAAACACGTGTCCAGGGATGGCATTTTAAACTTTTTACTCGTGGCATAGGTGTACCCGCCGCTGTCACTACATCCTCCAGAATCCTATGGGGCTATTTGCTAGTATGACGAGCGGTGTGCGACCCACTTCGCATTTTGTATTTAAAGCTCCCTGAGCTATGGGTTGACGAGCCCGGATCCCGCACCCGCGCGCCGTGAGAGGTACTAGACCTGATAATTTTTGGCAGTCTACAGCACCCCGCATACGTACCTGCTCCCTGCTGACGAGAGGCAATTACCTCGAAACACGTGTCCAGGGATGGCATTTTAAACTTTTTACTCGTGGCATAGGTGTACCCGCCGCTGTCACTACATCCTCCAGAATCCTATGGGGCTATTTGCTAGTATGACGAGCGGTGTGCGACCCACTTCGCATTTTGTATTTAAAGCTCCCTGAGCTATGGGTTGATGAGCCCGGATCCCGCACCCGCGCGCCGTGAGAGGTACTAGACCTGATAATTTTTGGCAGTCTACAGCACCCTGCATACGTACCTGCTCCCTGCTGACGAGAGGCAATTACCTCGAAACACGTGTCCAGGGATGGCATTTTAAACTTTTTACTCGTGGCATAGGTGTACCCGCCGCTGTCACTACATCCTCCAGAATCCTATGGGGCTATTTGCTAGTATGACGAGCGTTGTGCGACCCACTTCGCATTTTGTATTTAAAGCTCCCTGAGCTATGGGTTGACGAGCCCGGATCCCGCACCCGCGCGCCGTGAGAGGTACTAGACCTGATAATTTTTGGCAGTCTACAGCACCCCGCATACGTACCTGCTCCCTGCTGACGAGAGGCAATTACCTCGAAACACGTGTCCAGGGATGGCATTTTAAACTTTTTACTCGTGGCATAGGTGTACCCGCCGCTGTCACTACATCCTCCAGAATCCTATGGGGCTATTTGCTAGTATGACGAGCGGTGTGCGACCCACTTCGCATTTTGTATTTAAAGCTCCCTGAGCTATGGGTTGACGAGCCCGGATCCCGCACCCGCGCGCCGTGAGAGGTACTAGACCTGATAATTTTTGGCAGTCTACAGCACCCCGCATACGTACCTGCTCCCTGCTGACGAGAGGCAATTACCTCGAAACACGTGTCCAGGGATGGCATTTTAAACTTTTTACTCGTGGCATAGGTGTACCCGCCGCTGTCACTACATCCTCCAGAATCCTATGGGGCTATTTGCTAGTATGACGAGCGGTGTGCGACCCACTTCGCATTTTGTATTTAAAGCTCCCTGAGCTATGGGTTGACGAGCCCGGATCCCGCACCCGCGCGCCGTGAGAGGTACTAGACCTGATAATTTTTGGCAGTCTACAGCACCCCGCATACGTACCTGCTCCCTGCTGACGAGAGGCAATTACCTCGAAACACGTGTCCAGGGATGGCATTTTAAACTTTTTACTCGTGGCATAGGTGTACCCGCCGCTGTCACTACATCCTCCAGAATCCTATGGGGCTATTTGCTAGTATGACGAGCGGTGTGCGACCCACTTCGCATTAAGCCTGAAATGCAGTCAATTCCCGAGTGCTGTGGGATCCATTATGAATTTCGCAACAAGATTGGGTCGCTGGTCCCCGCACGAAATTACCCAGTTATACAGTTCTGTTTGCTGCTCAAAGATCCTCTATGGAAGCGAGGTTTGGGGCTTTCGTGATATGGGGAACATTCAAAAAGAAGAAGATACATTTCTAAAAAGGCTTCTGCAGGTCCCTATAAGCGTCTCCTCGTATGTTGCCCATGAAGAACTGGGTATGGACTACCTTATGGATCATGTTGCCTCTAACCCAATTTCTTGTTGGGTAAAAATATGGACTAATCCAGAGGCCACCCTGAGCAGATCAATTATACAGGATTGCATGAAAGGGGATAAGTGGACTAAATACCATGGCTAAGATATGTAAGGGATGTTCTGACCAGGCTGGGTTATGAAAATTTCTTCAACGAGCCAAGCACGCTGGCCAATAAAGATAAGGGCAGCATAAAGAAAGCCTGTAGGCAGTACTTGGCTAGGACTAGAGAAGTAAAAGAGGGGTCTAAAAGTACAGTGAGATCACACCAGCTCATCAAAACTCAGCCGGGCATGGAATTTTATTTAGCAAACATGTATAATAGACATGATAGATACTTAATGTTTAGATTTAGATTAGACTTGCTACACCACATTTTGGCCGTCCCAGCAGGTTTTGTACATGACATAAACATAAAAGGGTGTTGCGGCTGCGATCTTAGATCTCCGCAAGATACCCTGCATTTTGTTTTATTGTGCCCCTACTATTCGTATCCACGTTCATTGTTTTTAAAAACATTACTTAAACGTGTAAATATTGAACAGGCCAAAGTGGCCCCTCCTATTTCTTAAGCTCGCTGCTGATCCCTTCACACTGTTTAGTATGGTACATTTTCTGCGCCTGGCAGTCAAGCTGAGGAAAACTAGGGGAGAGGAGTAATGGGGCCGACGGCACTAAAAAGGCGCAGCAACAAAGGAACCAAAATTAAGAAAGAAGTAGAGTATAAGTGTATAGCTCTCCCGCTTAAGGAAGACATGGAATGTCTGCTTTTAAAGTTGCTTGTTTTAACATGAATTATTTATTAATGTATGGAAAACTGTGTTTTATAAGGCCCGATTGTATAATATGTATCTTTTATGGCTATTTTTAATAACCGAATAAAGATTATTTGAATTTGAATTTGAATTTGATCACTAACACCAATATCGTGAATAGTAGATACATTTCTACCATAGTGCTAATAAGAATTCATAAAAGCAGATTATATAAAACAATAGCATTGGCGTACTCCTACGATGCTTAGCCTGCCTAAAAGTACCTAGCCTAGATATGTAGGTGAAGCATATGTATGTAAGTGCTAGGATATGTCCTAATGGAGCCAAGAATCCCCTGGGGAAGTGCTAACCCCTCACCTGATGGTTCTGAATAAAGGACTCGGTCTCTGCGTTGAGGATGGCACCCAGCAAGGAACAGATCCACAATGGTATAGATCAGCGCACTCCTTTTGTTAATAATTTTTCTAGTTTGAAAAAAAGGTAGGTTGTGCAGGTTAGTAAATCCTCCTGAGTATGAGGATGCAATATAATCTGAAAGCGCTATCCTCACAGACTGAGGGGCATCTCCAACTTGCACTCCAACAAAGAAGTAATTTGTGCTTTTCAATAATTCGTTCTCAATTCACTTTATTGAGTCCATGCGGTAGTCATTTCGTTAATATCAATCGTGATACAAACAATATAGTGATCCTCACTTAGTACCACACATTTCATTTAACACATTTTCGTGTGCCCAGCAAGGAATATCAGGTCTCTGCCTGTCGAAGGATCAGCCTGCAGAGTCTTGGTCCAGCCTGTAAGGAATTATCCTGTTTTGTAAGGGGGTGTGAGGGTCTTTTATACTACAGGGGTCACTCCAGGGTTTCTTCTAGAATCGATATGTTTTGAAAACATACGCTAATGCTTTGCTAATCCTTTTCTTGACAAAAATGATCATGCACAGCTGGCTGTTGGCCATGGATAAAAAAAGTGGTGACCCTTATACAGAATAAATCTGCCGTGCTTGGGGACATGTTTATGTAAGTGAGGTATAGGGATTAAGATAGGGTACCGAGAACCTGGTGTCAAAGAGACGTAGGTAAGCTACTAGGTAAAAGGTCACCTGTTTGAGATCGTTATTTCGTGTGGATGGGACAAAATGTATGTAATCGGTATGTACATGATGGGACTATCCTAAAGGACATGACAAGATCCATAACATAATTCCTATTATGCATGGGGGAGTGAGGCGAGGTCATGAAAACAACTGCCTGAACTCATGGACCATGCCAAAGCCACATTGACTATCAGTGTAGATGGTGACTCTTACATTGTAAAAGACACAACAAGCTTAACTAAGAGCAATCTGTACCGTCAGCTAAGCAGAGGGTACATTGTGTAAATAAGATACTTCCACTGCACCTTCTAAGGTTGCAAACGGCATAGGCTGCTTTTAAAATCCCTCTTTCATCACTCAAACAAGAGCCTCCCACAAACAACATACAATCAGGCTCTTCCAGAGGAAATCTCGGTTATCGGGTATTGACTTGGTACATAACTCAGTGACATCCAGTCACTCCTGGTCCAATCCATCATGATTTCGTCATCCGCAGGCAAGACATGAGCATCTTTTCAACATAACCTTTTCAGCTACAATGACTGTCTGCTCGTACTTGGTCAGTCTACCATTTTTCATATGTTGGTTGAAGATAACCCAAATTTCCATGGAATGGGGTACAAGACTGTAAGAGGGTACCCCATCACATTGCCATCACATTGTTGATCAACTGCAGCCACTGCCTTATGCAACCTGGTAGCACTGCAGCTATGGGGTCAAGAGTGGCTGAAAAATACGCAACAGGATGTTTTCTATTCATCTGAATCATTGCTGACAGGGAGCACCCTTCCCTTTCAGAACAATGAAGAATAAAAGGTTTGTCATAATCCGGCATACCTAGAGAGGGGGCACGGCAGAGACTTTCTCCCAGCTTGAGGAAGGATTTTTCACAATTGCTGTCCCATGTTGGTGAATCTAGCACACCTCTGAAGGGGCTTGGCTACTAGGGAAAAGTTGGGAATCCACTGACAACAGTAGTCCACCGTTCCCAGAAACATCCTGACTTCTTTCTTCGTTTTGGGAGGGTTCATCTGCAATATGGTAGAGATTCTCTCTTGAGACGTTTTCCACGCTCCTTTCTCAATATGATGTCCTAAATAGGACTTCTTTCTGGCAGTGCTTCAATTTAGCAGAGGATACATTATGCCCATTCTCAGCAAGATGGTTCAACAGAGCCATAGAGGCCCATTAGGATGTAGGGCGGATCACCACTGCCCGCATGGCGGAGGCGATCTGCCCTACATCCTTCCCCGCCTGCCACCCATTTACCCTGCCATATTAGTATGGCGGGGGGTACTGCGGCAGACGGGAAGACCGTCCGCCGCTTTTCCGCCCGGTCGACAAGTCGAGCGGGTGGAAAAGGGTTTAATATGCTGCTAGACACTGTCATCCATATTAGTATGGGGGCAGAAGCATGCCTTTCTGTGGTGGCGTTGCCACCACAGAAAGGCATGCGGAATTCTCTTCCGGGGGCCCGTTGCGGGCCCCCAGGGTATGGGGGGGTGGGGAGTGCACATGGGGGGTACCTATGGTACCCCCCTGCATTGTCATGACATGGTGGCACGCACCTCGCGGTGCCTGTCACCCTGTGCATGACAATGCACGCAGTGCATTCCCAGCATTGTGGCGGGCGGTGCTTTGAGCACCACCTGCCACAATGCTGGGAATGGAGGACACCACCGCCACGGTGGCGGTGGCATCCTAATCGCCGTTGTGGGACTGCCGCACCACTGGCGGCAGGTCCCAGCACCGTTAGAGTGTCTGCCCGCCATCCTAATGGGCCTCATAGTATCTTGTCTACAGGCTTCTTGTGTCGTCAGTGCCATCAGTAGATCATCAATGTACTGAATCAGAACTGAGTTACAAGGCAATTTTAGGGTTTCCAGATTCTTTTTAATTATCTTGTTGAGGATTGAGAGGCTCTCTATATACCCTTGAGGGACTTGGCACCATGCCAGAACTGGGTTTCCGAACCGGAACACAAAGAGGAACTGTCTGTCTTCATCTAATGGGATGGAAAAGAACGCTTTGCACAGATCAATTACTGTGAACCACTCAGCATCACAAGGTATCTTGAACAGTATTATAGCTGGGTTTGGTACTAGAGGACAACATGGGACAACAATATTATCAATCTTTCACAGGTACTGTCACTTCTTATTTTATTTCTGTATCCCAATGATCAGGGAGTTATACAGACTCCCTAAAATCTCCTTTAAAATGCCCTGCTCCAACATGGATTCAGTCACAGCGGTAATTCCAGCCACAGCCTCTGGTGAGAGGTTGTATTCGGGCGCTCGATGGATCTTTACAGTACCTTTAATCAACTTGAAATCTTTGCCAGAGAAATACCATTCTTCCTCTTTCTCAGAGTCCTTAAAAAATCTAGGTGGCAAACCTTCTTTTGTCAAAATGGGAAATAGCCCAACAATAGACTTCTAGGTATTTAGTTTAAAATCTGCATCCTCTTTGTGTGTGCCAAGCTCAACATCATTTAGTGTACAATAATTCACTAAGCTGAGTTTGAACAACAAATCAGTTCCTAACAAGCTCAGAGGGCTTGAATGACAGACCACAAACTGGTGATCTTACTTAAAGGGACCAGTCTTCACTGTGACTTTGACTGAAAAGTGATTGATTATCTGCGTATTGACAATGCCTACAACTTGGATGTTTTTTTCCAGAGAGGAGTAGGTTTTGGACTTCCTCTGTACACATAGTAGAATGGGTAGATCTAGTGTCAATAGGAAAAGACACAGCATGGCCATTCACCTCTACTTCCATATATACACCACTCTGGTCTACCTCTAGGATTGCGCTCAATCCTCCTCGGCTCTCAGGCACTATCATTGAAATCGGTCTGACCCCTGGTATTCAAAGAGGTCAAAGAATGCAACTGCTGGACAGCATCTGTATTCTGAAAAGGGTCTGGGGACTCTGGGATTCATGTTAGAATTAAACCATAGAGTTTCCTCAAACTGTACTTGGTCAGGATTCAAACGACACTCATGTTTCCAATGGACTAAACTGTTACAACAATGGTGTTCGTGGGATTCTGCTCAGGAACAGAACTACGCGTGGGATCATAGAACATCAACATGTAGGAACTGAATCACCAAACCACCTCTGTACCTATGAGCCCGAGCCTGAGTAGCTATAGTGCCTCACTTGCTCTCATCTTTTCCAGAGAAACAAGTGAATTGGCACCCCAGACCACAACACTCTCGACCCTCTCAGGGATCACGGTTACAGGACACACCCTAGCGCTCTCTCACTCGTACTTGTCCACAATAAGATAAACAAGAGACACAAAGGAACTTTATAATATTTATTTAAACTATTGTGCTATATATATGTATAGATGCATTATTCACCACAAATAGACAACAAATGCATATCAAAAATATCATTAGCATGATTAACAAAACCTAAACCATAAAAATCCCTGTCATTTTATAAGACAGTTTAGCCTAATCCCCTCTCTTCTACTGAAGCTAAATGATGATGTATCACAGATCTCTGGGATTAGTGGTGCACCCTGTACCTTAGCATACATAGGTGGATGTTCTACATCTCATCTGATGCAGTAATCTTGCTTCAGGACCTTCGCTCAGTGTGGTTTTTTTTCAGAACCCCTGTCCTTAGTTATATGCCAAGACATGTGTGCTCACAAATAGTAGCTGCATTCTCTTGTTATGTCTAGGTGCTAGTGTTTAACCAGAGAAAATAACAAGGGGCATTGTTGTTTAACCTTGTCCAGGGTTCCCAGACTAAATCCCATGAAAAGAACAAAACACGAAAACATGTGCAGGTTCTGTGGGAAAATATATTGTGAAAGCGTGCTAAGTATTAATATGTGCAAAAGAAATTAGGTCTACAACGTGCAACATTAGGCTAACGTAAGGAAAACGACAATGGGCCATTCGAGAAGCACGCGACAATGGCACAGCGTGTTTTACTTTAACATATCTATGTCCATTCCTGAATTTGGGTCAGCGGGCACCCTCAACCTCTTCCTTGTGGGGCACCATTCCCACCCTGCATCATCTCACCTCCACCCCGATAGGCCACTGCTTGCATCTCATTACCTCCACTGGAACCATAACCAGAGTTTGCCACGTATGGACTATTGTGAAATTCTTTCTGAGCCAATTTTGTCTGATCCAACATGAATTTCTCCTTAATCCTCTTCTGTCTGACTTCCAGATTATCATTGCAATACTTTCAGACCTCAGGATTTCATCTAAAAGCTTGGCTTGCCAGATGATCACATTCTGCTAAACGTGCAAACTAACCTCTGGGAGCAAACCAAGAACAAAATAGAACACAAAATTGCTAAGGGAACCTTGCTCAGAATTTTCTGTGCTACTTTGCTGACAGAACACTTGCATGAGCCTTTCATAGTAGGCATGCACCGACTCCTTAGATTCAGTCAATCAGCCTCTTTCTAGGGAACCCTAGTTTTCAGGAAATGTATCACCTGATTATACTTTTCAATTACCAATACGGAGGGAGCATGTGTTTGAGAGTCCCTCAGTGTTTCAGCAATTAGCTACTGCACAGACACTTTAAATTCAGCCCACAGATCGACCAGCATCACTGTGACAAGGAAGGTATTCAAGTCCTCCCACAAAACCTTCGAAGTTTTCACAAATCTATCAACCTGTGTGTACCGCTGCTTAGGGCTCTGTCTCAATTTTGGAAATTGATTTGTAAATGTGGCAAGATCACCACGGCTCCATGGTACATGCACATAAGCTCCTCGATTTATTTCCATTGAAGGGCAGTTCATAACCTCTGAGTCACTTTTACTAGTGAAGGAGCCGGGTTCCATGTTCAAGACTTACTCTGGAGCCCCTGGTCGATGGCTGTTTGTTACCTGCTTAAAAGTGTGGAGAGGAGAGAACATCATTTGCCAATTCTACTTTGCTGTTCCAATGAATCATGACTCAGAAGAATCACAGACTCCTGATTCAAAGTTTAGTTAGTTTATTACAAAGCCAAGAACAGTTGGACATACAGACACCTCAAAATGAGGGTGTAGAAATATATTGGAACTAATACACAGACAAATCTACGGGTAAAGTTGAGCTGATGTAGCATGCACAGAATGATCAGTTCCAGAATAAGGACGCAGAAAATAACTGCGCAAACATCAAGAGTCTTCTTCATTTGAGGTTCGTAGGTAAAAAGCATTAGTCTACCCTACACTACCGCTATCATGACATCCCTATTTAGCATTTCCCAGGCAAGTTCAGAAAGGTGTCAGCACGTGAAGGCTTCCTAAGAAGTACACTCACATTGTATTGGATCAAGTAGCATTAAGCTACAGAGCTCGTTCTAAGATGCTCTATCCTCTCACGGCACCGCAGAAGTCCCCGGACTCTGTCCCTGACCCCAACACAAAAATGGTAGGACACACCCATCATCACATCACGTGATCATCCCATCCAGCTGGACACAACATCATAGGTAACTTTCCATCCATCAATGGTGCTCCCAGACACTTGCTCGAAGACCTTGATTCCCAGGCCTTCTCCAGTAAGAAAGAACAACGTCCCACATTATCAGTATCATTTGCTCAAATGTATCCTCTCGTCCCTAAGCTTAGCTCCTAAAACAAAAGTGTTATTCTAACTAACAAGGATGAATTTCTCCACCTGCAAGAGCAACATGAGAAAGAACAGATTCTGCTGACACATGAATTTTACTTGCAAACTCATCTAAAGAACATAAGCAGGGAGAAATACACATATGGCCTACAGAGTTCGGCTAACCAAAGAAACAACATAAAATTACATTAAGCACACAGATGCATGATCATCGTTACTTTGCACATCTAAAACAATGCGTTTACACGGCAATCAAATGACATCTTGTTAGTCACATGTAAAACTCGGCACATTAAGACTTTTAATCAAATGCACACGATTACAATGTTGATTTCTTCACGTTATACGAAAATGGCCATCACTTCAATTATGCGTTATTACAATACACAAACTAAAAATCAAAATGTTAACACGACAAAGGAATATAGGTGTAGGTGTGAACTGCTCATGATTGTAATGCACCCCTACAAATGAAAGAGCACAATCACGCTCTATCACTAGCCTACTCTTCTGGTCCTCCTATATATTCCTTTTTTTCTTTCTCTTTTTCTTCTGAGCCCACTTGTCTCTATACTTCGGGTTATTACTCCACAGTTAAATTTAAATTCCCTCAATTGTAATTTCAGCACAGAAGTTTGCATATTCTTAAGCGTGTCCACAGTCATAAACATTTTAAAATTCTTTCTCAAAGTCAATCGCAAATTCTGTGGTTATGTCTTCAAGATCATTGTGTGTACAGTCAGCTTCCCTGCAAAGGAGCAAGAGCTCATCTTCGTTATACCCATCTATGAATCGCACATCAAGGGCTTGCTTAATGATTTCCTCTAACTCTTTTATCACCCAAGCTACATCTAGTGTCCTGGAAGCAGTGTCAACCTAATCCCTCCAGGCTCTGGGCTATCAATTTCTCCAGTCGATACGCTCCCTATAGGAATAACTCCTGATTGGAGACTGGCTCCCATTTCTGTAGAAGCATGAAAGTGCAGTACATCAGCGGTAGTGGTGGTCACAGACAGAGTGGGGATTGCAACAGTGGTGGCATTATTTAAGACTGTGATAGTGGAGCTGGCACCAGAATTATTGGCATTAACTGTGGGGCAGGAAGTGGGATAGGCATTAGCTGTGGATTTGGGATTTGAGCAAGTGTCAACTGTGGAGGTGGAAGAGTTCCAGACACTCCACCCTCAAGGAGGCCCTGATCAATGGGTACACTAGCACCCGTAGTTGGGACCGTTTGTCGGTCTACTGAACTATATTGTAGGGAGTTGGTTGAGAAGCCAACAAGTCCTCTACGAGATTATCACTAGAGTCTGTATCATTTTTGTCATCTTTCTTCATTTCAGCCTCACCTCCCTCTTGTGCTTTCTTTCTTCCTGTCTGCCCACTAGGGAGTACATCTTCACTCCTTCTATGACATCCTTCCTCCATGCCTGCTGTTTGGCATCCCACATTGCTTCTGCCCAACTCTTAACCGTCCTTTTGGCTCTGTTCTAATATTTCTCTTCCTCTCTTGCATGTGTGGCATGCTCCCACACATTCAAAGCTTTATATTGGGCTGGTCTAGGTGGAGGTTTCATTTCATATACCACCCTCCTCAAATTCTCATTTATTCTCAGATTAAAAGAGTCATGGGTAGAAAATTGCAGTGATCCTATTCCATTGTTTTGTCAAGTACACATGTGTAAACCAATGTTGGTTGCCATATAATGACCAGGCGTGCCCTCAAGTGAGACCTCCTTGCCCTCACGGACAGGAATTCTGAAATCATCACTACACATGACCTTTAATTTCCTGAAAGATTTAATCTTTACTCAATAATTGTCACAATACAGTTCAGTCAAGGGTTGGCCGAACAAGGCCTCCCTAGCTTTCAGTGAGGCCTTGTTTGAAAGGGGAAAGTCTCCCCTTTCAAACGAGGCCTTCCTGAAAGAGTTTAGTAGTGGGGGATTGCCACTAGACACCAGGGATGCAATGGGGGGCAATGGGGAGGTCGGCCCTCATAGTAATGGGCCGGCCCCCGCCCCAGATCATTTTAAACAAAACAAATTATGTTGGTTTCCCCTGGGGGGGGGGGGTGGTGAAGTCGAAGGCATGATCGCCCCCCTGGGGTTATATATGTTAAAAAAAAATACGTTGGTGAAATTGACAGGGGTTAGCCCTCGTGCTCACTGGCCGACTCCCTGTAAGGGCATATTTTTTTTATAGATGTGTGGTTTACCAGGGGGCCGTGTTTGGCCCCTCTGGGAAACCACACCTATAAAAAAAAGATCTATATATAGAGAAAGTGATAGACACTGAGTAAAAGGATACCTAACTTGTGTGAGTGGGACAAGTGCCTGTGACAGGGAAGAGCCAGAAATGTGTAGAGATTGAGGGGATATCACAGCGATAAGTTTTTAGGCTTACTCTGTTTTAGGTACCCACACAAGTGACGTATCATTTTCCTCGGGGGACTAAGGGGAACACTGGACAGTAGGGAATGTGTGCCGGTGCAGTGATCCCACACAGAAATGTAAGGAAACTAGGTTTTTTTAAGCTACATTTGAAGTTTGAGGGGATTCTGGGTAGGGAAAAGATAGAGGATCCACGCAAACCATACCTTCCTGGACTCCCCCCGGTGTCCAGTTTTCAGAAATGTCTGGGTTTGGTAGGTTTCGCTAGATAGCCCCCGAGCCCGGAATGAAAAACGCAGGTGCCCCTCTTGCAAAACCAGGTTGTTTTGTGATTGATAATTTTTTTTTAAAACATATTTTATTTGTCAAATTGCGCATACATCGCAGGTCTCTGCACTCAAGAGACATCTGCAGAATCAAGCCATACATTACCAGGGGAATAATCGACTTTTGTGAGTGACATCAAAATGCATAACGAAAGCATACAAAACAATACAAAGCCCCCCCAACTCCCCCCCTCCCCGTCTCTCCCCTTGAAGTCGCACAGAGTCCGCATAGTCCTGTCCAACGTCTTTGTACAGAACAGAAGAGTCCTAGCATGATAGCACCCCTTCTGGATCCCCCCCACCCTGTACCTCCACAGACCCACATGCACCAGTAATCACCCCAATGGATGAGCCTCTACAACAGCTGGTGGCTCCAGCCACAGACCCCGGTAATCCGCCCATCGTTTCCATATTTTGTAATGCTTGCGTGGGCATCCCCAGGCTACAAAAACAGGCTGTTCTAGCCCCATACAAAAGTCCAACCCATTCTTCCATGCGGCCACTGAGGGGGCACGCGGCGCCTTCCACGCCTTGGCGATATCCCGCTTTGCCAATGTGAAGCCCAGTTGCATGAGATGTCGATTGTACATATTACCCCCTATTTGCTCCAGAACGTGAAGCAGGGCTAGCCGTGGGGTACGCGGGAGCTCCCTCCCCAAGACCTCCGAGAGGCAGGAAAACACCCCTCTCCAAAAACGATCTAGGGAAAGGCACTGCCAGATAGTATGTATAAACGTGCCCTCCTCTCGGCCACATCGAAGACACTCCGGGGAGGCAATCAAACCCGCCCACAGTCGAGCCCCGGTAAAATAGACCCTGTGCAGATATTTAAACTGGATGAGGTGAAGGCGCATCGTGATGGCCGCTCCCCGTGGGGCGGCCAAGGCCTCCCTACAATCCTCCTCCTCCAGCGTGCCAACATCCTCCTCCCAGTCCCCCCGAAGCCTCGTGATTGATCATTTTGATGTCCCTACCATACATTTTGGGCCCTTCCTTTTGGCAGATATTTGGCCAACCCATAGTGAGATAGCATTTTTATCGGAAAACCTGGGGGAATGCTGGGTGGTAGGAACTTTGGGTCAGCCTGGTGATCCCACAAGTTTCCCACACAGAAATGTGAGGAAAATGTGATTTTCTTTAGCTACATTTGAGGTTTGCAGGGGATTCTGGATCCACGCAAGCCACACCTCCATAGAGTCCCCCTGGTGTCTTGTTTTCAGAAATGTCTGGGTTTGGTAGGTTTTCCTAGATGGCCGACAAGCCATTGACCCAAAACGCAGGTGCCCTCCATGCAAAACCAGGTTGTTTTTTGATAGACTATTTTGATGTCTCAGCAATACGTTTTGGGGCCTACCCTGTTGTGGGTACTTGGCCTACCCACACAAGTGGGTTAGCTTTTTTATCCGGAGATCTGGGGGTATCAGGAGTGGTAGGGAATTTGTATCGACCCAGTGATCCCACAACTTTCCCACACAGAAACGTGAGGTGAGGAAAATGTGTTTTTTTAACCTACATTTGATGTCTGCAGGGGATTCTGGGTAGGAAAACTTTGGGTGATCCACGCAAGCGACACCTCCATGGACTTACCCAGGTGTCTAGCTTTTAGAAATGTCTGGGTTTGGTAGATTTCCCTTGATGCCCGTTGAGCCCGGGATCAAAAACACAGGTGACTCCCTCGCAAGACCAGGTCTTTTTGTGATCCATACATTTGAAGTCTCCACAGTTTGTTTTGGGCCCTTCCCTGTTGTAAGCACTAGGCCTACCCACACAGTGAGGTACTATGTTTATTGGGAGATCTGGGGGACTGCTGGGTGCATAGAGGTTTGTAGCTCCCCACAGATTCTACAACTTTCCATCACAGAAATGTGAGAAACATTTTTTTTTTAAGTTTGAGGTTTGCAAGGGATTCTGGGTAACAGAACCTGGTGAGAGCCACACAAGTCACCCCATCCTGGATTCCCCTGGGTATCTTGTTTAACAAAATGTGCAAGTTTGCTAGATTTCCCTAGGTGCCAGCTGAGCTAGGGTACAAAATCCACAGCTAGGCACGCTGCAAAAAAGGATCAGTTTTCACTGGAAAAGTGTGATGCGTCAATGTTTTTTTTTTGGGCAGTTTCCTGTCATGGGCACTAGGCCTACCCACACAAGTGAGGTACCATTTTTATCGGGAATCCTAGGGGAACACAGAAT
This sequence comes from Triturus cristatus, assembly GCF_964204655.1. Classification (NCBI taxonomy): domain Eukaryota; kingdom Metazoa; phylum Chordata; class Amphibia; order Caudata; family Salamandridae; genus Triturus; species Triturus cristatus. Next base: position 977,734,463 of record NC_140583.1, read on the forward strand.
AGTAGAATAAGTGTTATTGTCAATTGACTTTCTATGCTTTTCTGCCTTCCAAATGTAAGACAGTGTGTAAAATAGAAGTAATTTTGAAAAATGCCCTTTGACTCACATGCTTATATGGATACCCACAAATTTGGAGATGTGCAAATAAACACTGCTTCTAAACACCATATGTTCTTCCCATTTTGGAAATACATAATTTTCCTTGATACCTATTTTTCTCTCTATATATTTTACCAGATTAATTGCTGGATACACGGGACACAATGAAAAACAAGTGCAAGGTGCAGCTCAGTTATTGGCTGTGGGCACCCTCTGTTCTTGGTGAACCTACAATTCCTATATATCTCTGCAACCAGAAGGGTTCAGCAGATATAATGGCATATTGTTTTAAAAAATCTGCCATACTTAGAAGAAATTACGGGTGAAATTGCGGGCATAAATGGCAGTTTTTTTAACTCAATTTGAATATTTGTTAATTTCAACAGTTACTTTCTATAGGAAAACCTTAAACGATCTACACAAATGACCCCTTGATGAATTTAGAATTTTAGTTACTGTTCAGAAATGTCTAGCTTTTCAGGATCCACTATTGGTTTTACACCCATTTCCACCACTAACTGGAAGGCGGTTGAAAGCACAAAAAATAGGAAATATTGGCTATGTAATGTAAATGTAAGGTAAATATGCATTTATTAAGCGCAAACTGTCACTCCGCAAGGAGCATCCTGGCGCTAGGGAATCGAGAAAGGGGAGGGTCAATAAAATGGCAAAACTGTGTAGAAAAGTTTGATTTTCTGGCAAAAGTCTGCCTGTTCCTAAAAGCTGTGAAGATTGTGATTTTAACACCACATACCCTTTATTGATAACATATGCAGGGGAAAAAAATGATGCTTTCATCTTCAGCCCTTTTTTCCCATTTTTCTGAAAAAAACAAATTTAGCTGAATTCTGGCTAATTTCTCGATCCCCTCCATGGGAATCCACAAACCCCGGGTACCTTTTGAATCCTCAGGATGTTGGAAAAAACGACACAAATTTGGCATGGATACCTTTTGTTGAAAAATGGTTATGAAGCCCTAAGCACAAACTACCCCAAAGAGCCAAAAAAGGGCTCAGCACGGGGGAGAGGGGGCAGAAGTTAAGGGGTTAAAAGTCCCTAGCTCAGTGTGTGGCCGACAGTGCTTCACAGTCCACATCACAAACCTTAACAAACAAGTTACAACATTAATTACTTCAATGTGTATCCCAGGATCTTGGACTTCGGCGAGTTCGATAACCAAACTTCAACTCTTAAGCAAGAAACGGGTTTTTCTTCATAAGCCCAAGCACTAGCCATAAACCAGCTTCACAGATATAACAATAACATGGAGCCCTCTTGAACTCAAAATGAACACTACACCTCCCAAATCACCGTTAACATAACCTTATCATACTCACACTCCTAAGACACTGCAACTGGTCAGGAACACCAACAATTCTTCAAATTGGACTATTGAAAACTCAGAGACATGGAAAGGGCTGGGGCAAATTCAAACAGCTTTTGGGGCAAATTCTATCTATCCACGACTCAGTGAGAACCATCTTCTGCTACTAGATTTGATTGCGGATAAGATAAGGGTGGTTCTGGCACAGCACTAACTTGGCGCAACTCCACTGTATCCACCATGATGGGTCTTCCCAAACTGAGGCTGAAATCACACTTTCAATTACATGGCAATGACAGTGAAGCAGATTTTGCCCCACAGGCACGACTAAAAGGGATACGTTTGCAAACAATAGAGATTTATTAGAAATGATTATCATTTACAATCTTGATCAATCAGTCATAAATCGAAGTTCATCTGGATATAGCATACATGAAAATAATCCCAATAATTCAATTAAGTGAAGACAAGCATTTCCTTATTAAAAGAAGCAAATGCAAATTAGAAAAAATCCTGTTTCCTCAAAGGAGGCTCTCTAGTGCTAACTAACGTTGTGGGTAAGACGTGGAATTCAGAAACAGCAGGTGTCATAAACAAGCATCGAAATAAGAACCAAATAAAGGTTTAGATTAGGATGAGAAATAATGTGCTGGCTCTAGAGAGGATCTATAATAGCAGGAATATAAGAAGCATTGGTCTAGAGCATGGGTACTCACAAACTTTCTCTCGGGGGCCACATTTACAGTGTGGTTGTGGCCGAGGGCCACACCGGTGGGGGCGGGGTCAGAGAGGGTTGGGGGGGTCTAGAGCAAAAACAAACCTGTGACCAAGAGGTTGAACACAGGCACCTGCAGCGGACGCATTAGTCCACTGAGCCACCAGACCCGGCATACACACGTCTGTCTGTCTGTCTATCTGTCTATCTGTGTGTCTGTCTGTCTGTGTCTGTGTGTCTGTTTGTCTGTGTCTGTCTGTCTGTGTGTCTGTGTGTCTCTGCCTCTGTGTCTCTGTCTGTGTGTATATGCCTGTGTGTCTCTGTCTGTGTGTCCTGTGTCTCTGTCTGAGTGTCTGTCTGTATGTCTCTGTGTCTCTTTCTGTGTGTCTGTGTGTATATGCCTGTGTGTCTCTGTCTGTGTGTCCTGTGTCTCTGTCTGTGTGTCTCTGTCTGTGTGTCTCTGTCTGTGTATCTATGTCTGCGTGTCCCTATGTCTCTGTCTGTATGTCTCTGTCTGTGTGTCTCTCTCTGTGTGTCTCTGCCTGTGTGTCTGTGTCTTTGTCTGTGTGTCTGTGTGTCTCTGTCTGTGTGTCTGTGTCTCTGTGTCCAAACAGGAATCTTCCCAAAAGGCCCTTTAGCAATCAGCTGTGAAAGCGCTTCCAGCTGATTTTTAAAGGTCCTTTTGGGAAGCTTTCCGATGGTGCCATGACCTCACAGAGGCCGGCAGTAAACAGAAAATGGCAGCCGAAGCATACGTACGGAATACCTAATTAATACGTATTCACTAGTATGCTCCTGCGTCATCTTCTGTGTTTACTGCCAGCCTTACTCGAAACTTAGAAACCAGCGGTCCGGCAGGCCTTCATTGGCGACCCGCGGACCGTACTATGAGTACCATGGGTCTAGAGAGAAGGAGGGAAAATGCCCCGCCTGCACAATGTCGGCCTCCTTCTCATGGATAATACAATGCCAACTTCTTCTATCACTGCAAATTTCACAATATCTTACAACAAACATTTCACCTCCTCTCAGCCCATCCAGCAGGTGCTGGGAATCACTGGCTAAACAAGTTGATGGCTGTGTTATGACTTTCAAAATGTAAGCTACCAAAGAGTAACATTCCTAACTTGGAACACAATTACAATTATCTCTAGAGCAGAATGAGGGTTATGCACAGCAAGCAGAAACATGACAAATATTTCAAAATGGAGTGAGGCAGCTAGGCCCTCTTGTGTCAATTTTAAGAAAACTATAGTAAAACAAAATCATGTAACGTTCCTCTAAATCTAAGTGTATAATAATGTGTGTACATATATGTGCAATAGTTAAACGTGTTACAGGTTAACATACTATTAAGCAATATTAAATGATTGGGACCCCATGCCCCTACGGGTACACAGATAGCTTCCACACATTATTCCACATGGGAAGATTACCTCATGTAGACCGTGGGCTGGAAGAGGATTTGAGAGTTAGTTAGACAAATACTATAGGAATGAATAGCACTTTCATTTACACGCTAGAAAGGGTTATACTTCTAAGTAAGTATTTCATTACAAGACCAGAAGCTACCATTATGCATGGATCCTTTAATGACAACTAGGACAGAATACAGCTAGATCATAGTAAGCATGCACACAGTACAATCTGCCTCTTTTAAATGCGACTCCACACAGATAAGTATCTCCTTTCTATGCTTATCCTTCAGTGTAACTATTTATGATTTTATTCATAACAGTCTAAGGTTTATTAAGCGTTTAGTCATAGCAGTAATGCTACTATGTATTTGCTCATTTGTGTGAGATCTACTGTTTTGTGTTGAATATCTGTTTACCGCACTTAATTTTGTCTGGCTTCTAATTTACGGTTACCTTAGCCCCACGACTTTAAATCCCCTGCACCCCTATTGCAAATTTTAGATGTTTTCTGGCTTTTGAAAGCCGCAATTGGGAGTGATGCATACAGCGTGGTGCCTGGTAATGGAGTGCATGCTGTGGTTGTCTATGTTGTTAGTGCACCACTCATACCTGCCGGTACCGGGCAGTGTGTTCCCAAGTCCAGGATACCGCCGCCGTGTTCGGTGACAGCGCTAGCACAATCACGCCAATTGAAGGAAGCGTGTACCTCCTCTGTGATCAGCATTTGGGTTTCCCCCTCTCAGACTGAGCAGACGGGGGTATCTCTCCGAGGCCGCATTTCTCCCAATGCGCTTGGATGACGTAACATGTCAGGAGAAAGCTGATTAGAGAAAGGGAATGGGCAGCAGCCTGAATGCCAGCAACGCATCCTAGAGGCAGCTGATCGCACGAGATGCAGCGAGCAACTTTGGCAGTTGCGGCATCCCCAGCGCTCAGATGCCGGCTTATCTAGCGTTGGACAATGTATAAAACCAATTCTGGTATCTTTTTGTTTAAAAAAAGACAAAATACTTGCTGGGGTCTGAATTGCTTATCTCAAGTGTAGGCTGTAGGGGGACAGGGAGAATATCCCTTGGGTGTGCCAACCCTTAATAATTACAGCACTCTTAAACAAAGAGGACCCTTCACTTGAATATCTTTTGTGTTGTATTAGCACACCTTTTGATGTAATTTGCCTTACTAAAATGTCTGACCAGGACAGTCATAGCCCAGACCTTCCCCTCTAAAACGTAACGAGGAGATGATTCAAAAGTTAATTCACCAAGAAATGCGCACCTTCATGTGTGAAACCATACATCAAGTTAAGGGCAATAAGTGGCCCTTACTTTCAGATGAGTAAATTGATCCGGACTCCACATCCAGTGGGGACTCAGATAGTGGTAAGCAAGGGGGAAAGAGGTAAAAAAAGATTAAACATATTGAAGGTCTTTCTTCCTTGTGCATTACGGCCTGTCCAAGCACCATAAGGCAAATTGGAGGTCTAAGCACCTCAAATCCAAAGGGAGGTCTAAGTACCTAAAAAAATACTGGAGGTCTAAGAACCTCAAATATGTTGGGTGTCCTACCTGGCACTTGAAGAATATGAAAAACAAGTGAGTCTCAGAATGAAGAAACATTCGATTAACACATATTTGACCTGGATCAAGGTGACCTGGATGTTGGCAGGCTCCTTATGGAACAGGATACCCTCCACATCTAAGGGCCCAATTGTGGATCCTTTGAGGGCAGGAGATGTTCTCCCCTAATATATTTAGACACCCCAGGAGTACCAAATGACGGCCCCAAGAACATGTAGGAATATGTACTAAAAAGTGCATCAGAAATCCACTTGAGAGAGAGGCATGTGATGTCTTGTGAGCTGAATGCTCACGACCTGTCATTCATGAGAAGGCCTTCCTAACTACCCAAACTAGACCCAGAGTTAATAACTTTCTTGTTCAAACTAGGCAGAGATTCTAGGAAGGGGATGAGAGATCCCTTAAGGCCTGCCAGGATCGTCTTCTAGTTTCCTGGGAGCCCTAGCCAGGATAATTGACATGGCTGAGAAGTGCCATTCCAATAAAACCCCAGTGGATGTCATTCTTCTTTGGGGTTGGAGCTAGAGGGACCTAATCCTATTAGGTAATGCTAACACTAGCATTAACTCCGAACGGCATAAGGTTATCTTGACCAAAATAAACCCCAAGTTGGGTGACCTAGCCATTCAGGAACCATCTGAAAACCCCAAAGGCCTTCTATTTGGGGAAGGCATGATTAAATCCCTCGTTAAATATGTTGCTACCTTTACCACACTAGATAAAGCCCAATCTAACATGAAAACGGTCTTTAACCAGGGTGTTTTTGTATGGGCTGAAAGAAGAGGCCTTTCTGTCGGTAGTGCTTCATACAGGCCCTATTTCAGACAAAGAGGCTCCGGTAGGGGCTTCCAACCAAGAGTGCCAACATCCTTCAACCCACAACATGGACGATATTTCTGGGGCTGTGGGTAAAGTCCAAGCAATTTTCACAGTGAGTACAAACGTTCAACCTTTCTCCTTTTCCCAGGAAAAAGTAGGGGTTTGCCTCAGGTTCTTTTCTCAGACCTGGGAATTAATTACTCTGGACCCTTGGGTCTTGGAAACTGTCCAAGTGTTCAAAATAGACTTTTTACAACTACCACATCATTCTTGTTCCCCGAGAGCAACAGAGAGTGGTGGAGGAAGAGGTGTCTTCCATGCTAAAAAAGGCGCAATAGTAGAAGTCCCACTGGATCAGAAGGTTTTTGTAAGTACACTCTTTCAGGTGGAAAAGAAACACAAAGGTTGGAGACCTGTAATTAATCTGAGTGATCTGAACAGGTTTCTAATATACAGACACTTCAAGATGGAAGGTATCCATCTCTTAAAGGATATACTTTTATAAAGAGATTGGCTGGTAAAACTGGACCTCAAAGATGCCTATTTCACCATTCCCATGGCCAAAGAATGCCAATGTTAACTTCAATTTTTCTGCAATACCACTTCTTTCAATTCTAGGCACTTCTCTTTGGGCTCGCTTTGGCACCCTGGTGTTTCTCAAAGGTGAGGAGAGCGGTCATGTGCTTCCTCAGAAAGATGGGAAAAACACCTCATTATCTATCTGGATGACATTCTCGTAATGTCCCAATGTCAGACCCAAATTCGTAAGGACATGGACATGGTTATATCTCTCCTAGAGAGCTTGGGATTCATTATAAACAGGGAGAAATCTATTCTAACACCCTCAAGATCCCTAGAATTTATGTGCTTCATTATAGACACAGTGCAGGCGATACTGCTTCTACCTTTGAAGAAGGTTTCCAAACTTCGCAATGAAATTTGCTTTGCACTAAAACAATATTCTCTAACCTTGCAAGAACTCACCAGACTCTAAGGTCTCCTCTCCTCTTCCATCTAGGCTACATTTCCAGGCCCTCTTCACTACTGGTCTCCTCAGAGAATAAAAGCAAGAGCTCTACAAGAAGGTTTGTGGTATGTGGATAAGGTTTCCTTGGATCAGGAAGCCAAATTGGTGTTGAATTGGTGGCTGGACAACCTGAATGCCTGGAATGTATGTGCAATCTTTGGATCTTCTCTGGATTACATTCTTGAATCTGATGGGAGCCTCCGTGGACGGGGCACTCGTCTGGGAACCCAGAATACCAGGAGCTGTGGTCCCACACCGAGGGGTCTCAGTATATAAACTTTCTGGAGTGAACCGCAGGGCTTTATTCTCTGATGAGTTTCAAGCATTCCTTACAGAGCAGATCAGTACTGCTGAAGATGGACAATGTTTCAGCATACATAAACAGTTTACGTAGCACATAATCCACAGATCTATCGGACCTAGCTAACAAACTTTGGGGCAGATCTATATTGGAGATGCGCCACTTTTACGCCGCCGTTGCGTCACTTTTGTGACGCAGCGGCGGTGTAAACCCTGCGCCACGTTGCGCCATTTTTACATCATGACGCATCTATGGAGATGCGTCACGATGTAAAGCCCTGCGCCACGTCAAACCTGCGTCAGGTTTCACGTGGGTGTGTCGACAGAGGGGGGGGCGTTCCGTCGCAGGAACGCCCCTGAAAAGTGACTCAGTCAAATCTATAAGATTTGACTGAGTCACTTTCCCAACGCTGATGCGCCAAAACCCTGCGCCTGCTTGAAGTAGGCGTAAGGCTTGACGCACCATGTTAGGGATAGGGTAGGTTGGAACAGTGCTGGAGTTGCGTCGCGCTTGCGACGCAACTGAAGCACTGCGCCAACCTTACGCCATCGGATGTGTCACGCATCTGTTTATTCCTGCGCCATGATGCGCCGCCTTGTAAATGCGGCGCATCATGTGTGGTGCAAGGGTAAACTTGCGTGACGCATCATTCCTGGCGCATCCTTGCTGATTTGCAGGGATGCGCCAGGAAACATAAATCTGCCCCTTTGTATGTTCTGTCTGGAACAAAGGATCAACCTCAAAGCAGAATACCCTCCCAGGGAGCCCATTATATCAGCCGTTTTGGAATTCCAGATTTCTAATGGATTACAGCGACTGGAAGCTGAACGTATCCCTCTTCAAAAAACTGTGCCTCCTATGGGGGCCACGGAATTTGGATTTGTTTGCTAGCAGACTCACATTCCAGCTAAAGAGATATTTCGGCTGGATGCCAGACCCGGGTGCTCCTTCCTGCAAAACTGGAAAGGAACTCAGGCTTACAACTCCACTTATTTCGCGATGATCCAGAGAGTTCTTCAGAGAGTCAGACAGGAGGTATTCTCTCTAGTTTATGATAACTCTCTTTTGGCATTCTCAGGCATTGTTCCCAATGATTTTGGAACATGCCTGTAGCATACCCTTTCTTCTACCCACAAAGAAAGGGCTCCTAAGAAATGTGAATGGAGGGAAACACCTTCTGATCTTGACAGGGACTTTGAACCTTCCTGCCTGGAAGGTATCAGGAGATCTAAAGAGATGTCAGGACGTTTAGGAAGAGCTGGGGAGCCCCTTGAGGAGTCCTGGACTCCAGGTACAACAGAATATGGAATAAATGGGTATGTTCGTGCCTGGAGAGGGACCTGGATCCCATGGAGGCACCAATAGTTGAAGTAGCTAACTTTCTAGTGGAACAGTTTGATAAGAGACTTAGCCACAGAACACTTAACTGCTATAGGTCTGCAGTTTCAAATGGTCACGCTTTGGTAAATGGAAGTTTTGGAAAAACGTCATGGTGTTTAGAATCCTTAAAAGTATCGGATTGATAAGACCACCCAAGTACGAGACTATCTGGTAAGAAAATCTGGTCCTAAATGTATTCACTTTTTGACCATGTAATACATTTCTCAGTAAAAAAATGCCTTCTATGAAGCTAGCCTTCTTACTGTGCCTGATTTCCTGTGACGTTTGTCGGATGTAAAGGCTTTAGAGGTAAGCAACTGTTTATGATGCCTTTCAAGTGAAGTTTGCTGAAAGATTGTCTGTGGTAGATTGTATTAAAGGATATGATTCTAGAATGACCGAACATCGCTCAGATGGTGTTAATTAGCTTCTCATATCTTTTGTGAAACCGTTTAAAGCAGTGACTTATGCAACGATAGCTCGATGGGTTGAAGGAACTATGCAACTAGCAGGTGTCGAACTTAAGAGATTTCAAGCCCACTCTGTGAGGGGCGCTATGGCTAGTCAATCCTTCTGGAAAGGTGGCAGACTTGAGGACATCCTTAGGGTCGCCAATTGGTCAAACTCTTTTACATTTGCAAAGCATTATTGTAAACCGATTGAGCACATGTCAAACGTGGTTTTGTAAAGCTACCAATATACATAATGGTATCCTCCGGTCTTGTAATGAAATAGTAATTCTCCAAATTACTATGCCAAGAGAATCTGAATTTAATTGAAGACACAGAGGCTAAAATTATCCCACCCTCCATCCCTGTGATGGATAAAAGGTTTCCGTAAGAAAACCAAAAATATGAAAACATTATGAAATGAAACCGTGAAAATGAATACAAATCTAAAGGAACTTAATAGAATGTAACGATGTAATAGGTTAACAATTTATATTATATATATTGTTACATGCTTTTACTGTGAAACCTCTTACACTTATGTCTGTAAAGGATATTCTAATATTCACCTTTATTTTCAGATAATTCTCAGTAGTTCGTACCTTTGTGTTTACATCACCTGGAAGATGCCACAAACTCAGTGCCTGGCTTCTTAAATCCTATGATGCAACTTCTTTGCTCTCCGAGGAGTTTATATTTTCCTGTTGTAGCATATCATTTTGTATTTTTCATAATGGTGATGGAGAAGATTTAACACATTTCAAAGAGGCAGATTGTACTGTGTGCATGCCTATTATGGTCTAGCTGTATTCTCTTCTAGAACAAGCTTTATTGTGATGTAATATTCCAAAGTGTCTGTGTGGAGTTGGCTTTAAAGGATTAATGCATAATGTTAGCCTCCGTGTCTTCCATTAAATTCAAGATTCTCTTGGCATAGTAATTAGGAGAATTACTATTTTCCTGCCTGAAGCTCTGGTGCTGCTTTTCTAGTTAAATACGTGTAAGAATTTTGTGCTTTATTTACCTCAGAATAAATCTGGTTAAAGATCTGGGTACCTTGTTTTTGAGATCATTTGTCACATTTGTACTTATTTGGTTTAATCAATTTAAAATCAAACTTCTAGTTTGACTATGTCATAGGTTGGTTGGTTCACAACAATGTATTAAAAGTGTTTGCCAGGCAACAAAAACACATTTGTTCATGACCATTAGAGTGGGTTACCATGCTTTTGTCCAAATGGTAAAGGCACAGAGACCCAGGTTTAAGAACTGTGAGTGCTGATAGTCTCATGTGCAAAGATATCCAGAAGTCTTCATCTGTTGCCTCAGGCTGTATTGTATTGTAGAATTTGGCTAGCACTCACTAACCCTGTGTGGGGTGCGGACACCCTCATCCAAAAGCTCCTCTGTGGCAACGAAAACAAAACCCTTCAAGCAACAACTCTACCAAATGACATCAGATAAGGTACTCACTGTATGCGCTCATCCGTGGTTAGAACTTTAGTTAATGGTTTATGGTCTTGCTTTGCCAAGACTTACAAATCCCATAAAATTCCAAAAATGTTCCAAGCCCCAAACTGCCACCAAAGCTAGCCTCTCAATTACAGAAAATAAATTGTTAGCAGGTATGAGCACTCTTGAAGCAAAGGCAATAGTGACATCTTTTCCATAGTCTCATTTCTGAGAAATAGCATCACCCATGTCCCTCCTACCAATATTAGTGTTCACAATGTGCCTATCAGTGGGATTCAGCCTTGGCTCCGCAATGTCTTTTTTGAATGGTTTAAAAGTCATGGTGAACATGCAATTTATTTCCTTGTCCTTTATTAATTGCATCAAGAAAGAATACTTCTCTGATAGTTTATGCAGAAACTTCATGTAGAACTCAACCAGCCCTAAAAAGGATCGAAGGAGCTCATTATAATGGCGGAAGGACCGTCACCGCCGGGCTGGCGGTGGTGATCCTTCCGCCATCATACTGAAAATTCCCACTGCCAAATTAGGATGGCGGTGGGAATCACAATGGTACCGCGGCAGACGGAAAGTCCGTCCACGATGGTTCTGCAAGGCTTTTCCATCTGCCTTGCGGAACCCGGAACCAGAGCAACATAGAGGCGGTGCCTGCAGGCACCGCAGTAGTGATTACGGTATGCCCTTCTGCCTGTCTTTTTGCGGCAGATATCCCGCTACAGAAAGACAGGCGGAGACTGGCTTTGGTGTCCATTGTGGGTCCCCTCTGTGTGGGGGGTGAGGTGCACTGGGTGCAGTTCCATGCAACAAGTGGCAGGCACCGCATGGTGCCTGCCACACGGTGCAGGGAAATGCTGTGCATGCTCTTTTGACATTGCACCAGCACCATCCGCAATGTTAAAAGGCAAGGATGCGCCCGCCAGTATGGCAGGCGCATCATAATTGCACTGGTGGGACCGCTGCACATCTGGCGGGCGGTCCCAAAACCGTTATGATGGCGGGTAGACCTTTATTAGTAGTGGCTGAAGTATCCTTAATTGCTGTCACAAGTTCTTGCTTAGGCTTAATACCTTACGTACTAATTTCATGTCCTAAATAAGTAAGGCTCTGTATAACATTTTTACATATACAATCTTTCAAAGTCAACCCATGCTTATCTAAAATACAACACTTCTCAAAAGCACATCATACTGATTACTCCCATAATCAGGATGTCATCCTTTTTATCCCTTTTAATAACCTTGACATCAACCCCAGAAACATTGCTGTGGCTGATGCAAAACCAAATAGCATGCATACAAATTGGAACTATCTAACAGCAGTGAGAAATACAGTTCACGTTCATCCTCCACTGGGACCCAAACACTCCAATGTAGCGCTTGAGTGTCTCAGGGTAACAAAGCAGAACATCCAAAGGCCTTCTCAAGGGAGGTGGTCTGGGCTAGTGATCACCAATCACTCAATAAATAATTGTCCAGTCTGTGCTTTTTCTTTAGAAAAGTAAAAGTAGATTTATGACACACACACATTCCCCAATAATTACTATGTAGTAATTTACAAATATACATAAAGCTGGTGAAAATGCCTTTGGCAACATTACATTTTACCCCTAAAGGCTCATGACCCTGAAATTCACAGTACACCCCCATTCATGGTCAATATAACACATAAATCTGTAGTGGGGTGACAGCTTCTAGTAGATCAATGTTGTCAAATTTCAAGACTAGAATCACATGCTATGGTACTACTTCATTTCATCACTGACTCCATTTAAGCATAATCCCTCTGCACTTATTAGAAATAGTCGAACATTGCAATCAGGTGCTAACATTATCCGCAATAAAACATTGCAGCCTCTCATGAAAATTAATTACTGTCAACAATAACAACTTTTTAAATAAAGCATTGACATCTTTGAATAACGCATTACTTAAACTCATGGTAAATAATACTTTTAAAGAAAACATTGCCAAACTGTCATGAAGATCACTTTTCATTGTTTAAATCCTGACGACGACAACCATGTTTAGATAAAGCATTTTCCAACATCCACCCTGTCTCCGTGTCTTCTATAATAGCCTTTATGTCAGAGAACTTGCAGCCATAAACTCAGCCAGTAGAGGCTGCTGCACTCCCAGCTGCAGAGCTCCAGCTCCAGCCTGAGAAATGTTTGGAAACAACAAAGAAGTTGCAGGGGTTCTTTCTTTCCTTGACTCTTTTTACCTAGGGTCTCCATTTTTTAAAAAAGCATTGAGTTCCTGTAACTGTCCAGCGCTCTTTTCCGGTTCCCAGTGGTGCCCTGCCATTGTGTCGCCTCCACCAACAGTCGAAAAATTATCGTCAGCAACCAGCCTTGCAGGATATTGTGGAGTGCTGCCTACGGTGAGTACAGTAGAAAATGTCATGTTTGTGAACCATTGATGCCTGTAGAAACATAACTCACATTGTGTGTCTCTTCCAAATACAGCACCAAATGAAGAGGATTCCAAGGCCCAGACTCTGGTGGACACTGAGCTCTCTGGTTTGACTCTGTCTCTGTCCTCTTCGGGTGACGACGACCAGCCTGGCCTCTCCGGTGTGAGTCATCATGCAGCACCAGCAGCATCAACATCTGCACCCCCTGTACCCACGCTTCCAGCATCTGGACACTGACAGGGCAACCCCGCCAACACGGACAGACCAAGGCCACTGAACACCCACAGCACAGGGACACAGGAACCCCGGAAGCTACAGCAAACACCACCAGCAACACCACCCAAGGGGTCCCAGTGTCACCTGTGCGTCCCGCTGCTGGTCCTGCCCGTGTGGATAGGGGTGCTGGGAGGGGTGGGAGGCAGAGGGCACGCCTTGGAGGGGGGTCTGGACTGCATGATGACCCCCAACTGGCACGCATCATAGATGCGTACCAGGATAGCGCCGGAGGATTTGGCCAGGTAGTGGGGATCCTCAAGGACATGCAACAGGAGCAGGCTGCCCACCATGCCCGCATGGAGGCCAAGCATCGGGACATACTCCAATGCCTCCGCCAGATCAACACAAACCTGTCCACACCTCCCCGTGTGGCCACAACATCTGTTGCAACACCACCTGCCAGCGCCACAGGGAGGGAGGAGGACTCTGGCGGAGAGTCCCCTGCACCGCAGAGGACTGCACCTGAGGATCCCCCCCCCAGGAAGGAGAGGGGTCGTCCGAAGAAGGACATGTGAGAGGCAGATGTCCCAGCACATCCCCCAAGGCCTCTAAACCTCTTCTGGACAATGTTCTTTGCGTGCAACCCGTTCACCTTGTCCAATCGCACATAACTCGCCCACATGACATGAAGGGTTCATGTTGGGCCAATGTAGCAGATGACTGTGAATTTCACTCTGGACATTTCATCTACCAGCACTTCCAACTCTAATGTGAATTTTGGATTCCAAAACCAATGTACAGCACCCACCATCCTGTGCACTTTCCTCACACATGTTCGAAAATAAACTCACCAGTACGCCATACTTGCCTCTGTTGTGATTCCAAATTGTCATGTGTCATGGTTATGTCGATCTGCTACACAACACAGGGAATGCCAAATACTGCAACAATGTGACCAACGTCAGGTGAGTCATGGTGACGTGACACATGTGAGGGAGAAACACCACTATGGCAACACAACACATACTCACCATGGCCATGTTACTCATCACACACAATGATGTTGACCTGAAACACATAGGTATGCACAACCACAACACCTATCCACAGTCAGTGGTAACAAGTCCACAGGTGAGGTAAGCAAATGTCACTCAGATGTGGGAAGACAAACAACGCACCTAACAAAGCATAGCACAGGTTCATTACACATCAGCAACATGTTGATTCACAAATAGTTGCAAGGCAATTGTACGTTACTGTGGACACACCGTCACAGAGTGTCTGAGAAATGTAGCCAAGGGGTGTGTGGCACATCACTTGATGTCAATTGACTACTCCCACACTGGTGTCGGATTCTCTGGGTGTTGGGGTTCAGTGTTGAACAAACAACAGGCAAATTACCCTGTGAAGGACAGACACAAGACACAGTCAAAAGCACAGCAAAACAGGAGAGAAATGCAATACACATGCACCAAACATGTCACAATAAACCTACACAAAAACATGTTAGCAGTACTACCCTATTGTGGAGTACACACCCCCTGAATGGACACATCACTGCACGCATCTAGTCAAGTGGCACACAGACACACTCAGACAGCCACACAGCAGCCACAACACATTCCAGGCTAACGCCATACATTGACATGACAACCCTGGAAACTCACATTCAGGTGACGAAGTTGTTGATGAGCTGTGAGCGGACGTCACCCTCATCCTCATCATCACTGGCATCTTGGCCCAGGCCGGGATCCTCCACAGGTGCCGGAGGTTGGTCATCGTCATCGTCATCCTGGATGAGAGGCACCTTCTTCCGCACTGCCATGTTGTGTAGCATGCAGCAAAAACACAATGTAAATAAGGATCACAGGGGAATTAATTATGGACTAAACCACCTCCAATCCCCAATCAATACCTAACAACTAACAGGAGATGCTCAGTCCGTTCGCGGAGAACAGGAAACCACTGAACGCTGTGAAAAATGCTAAGAGACCTCTTCAGATAGTTTGCTCATCACCTGGCCAGAGTTAAGAGTCCATCGGCCCACCCTTACTGGCGGAACTTCGTCATATGGAGCTCTGGGAGATCTAGATCTAGGGCCACAGTCTAAAAGCCACCAGGCCCTGCTGGGTACCTGACCTTATGCTCCTGAAAAGAACTCTTCCCAAGGTGTATGCTCAAACTACATGAACTTTAGTGACGTGCAGTGCTCTAGTGTAAGTGAAAATTAAAAATGGCTACCTGGGCAAAAAATGTGTTTATTAAGAATTGTCCAAGTATCATGCTTAAAATAACCTGATAGTCTTGAATAAATTGACTATTTCCTGGCTAAGTCTAGTACGGTCGACATGTTTCAGCCGAATTGGTCAGTTGACCCGGCTTTCTTCAGGACCTAGATGTAATAGAATACAGGCTACTGCAGGATAAACATCACTCGTGCATAGAATCGTGTGAAACAATACTCATAGAGGAAGTATAGTAATCAGGTAAGTCTGTGGCAATTGCCACCCTACCAGGCAAGCAAACCTCGTGCTTGAAGGTAAGAGCTACCTCTTCTTTCCTAGAGAGAATTCAAAGAGTCAAACCATCAAAAAACAGGTGTATCTACATAAATCACAGCATCAGCGATTACTATTCAACAGTGCCCATTACGCGCTGTTTAAATCGTAAAATAACCCAAACAGTGGTTTTATGCAAAAAAAGGGTTTGGCAACAACTGTACTTAACTTACCCAGCTTTATGTGGGAGAAAAACCTCACCTCACCCGGCTGACTGCTCGGAGATGGAGGCACCGCTCTGTTTGTATGTGAAGTAAAACAGAAAAGTTGCATACTTATACTAGTCTGTCTGCACATCTCACATGTAAATCAAACACTATAGTTAACCTAAAAAATCAAAAACCAAAAAAACACTCAGCCCCTGATAGATACAACAATGCAGGTAGATGAAAAAGAGGGGGTCCTTCGTGAAACCTCAGTCTTCAAAAGACTCAATAGTCATGCAGTTTAAAATATCAATAAAAACCTCAGTCTATATAGTCCCTCATGGCTCAATCAGGAGCTGATTAAGACAAAATCCAGGGAAAACCACATAGTATGAGAGGTTCAAACAGGAAAGTCTTGCCATCTTGCTGCTAAATTTAGTCAAAATGGACCAAAGCCTCAGGGACAACAACAGGGGCTCTCCTCTCCTTACCTGTCCGTCGGTACTTCAGACCAGACTGCGAGCAGTCTGGGAGATGACGGCTCAAGATTGTCCTATTTGTAACAGCTGCCGCTGTTTCCTTCCCCAATGTGCAAGCGCCTAAAGAGTGAATGCTCGAACACCGAGACACTAACTACAGCGCATGCGCACTACGGTAATGCAACTGACTGCATGGCGGGACATGGTCTATTATCATGCTCTAAGTAAAGACACTCCGCTTAGTAAATGCTCTTTAGGCGCTTGCACATTGGGGAAGGAAACAGCGGCAGCTGTTACAAATAGGACAATCTTGAGCAATTAAGGCGGGCATAAAAGGAGCTCTCTCTCCCCCTGCCGTCACCTCCCAGACTGCTCGCAGTCTGGTCTGAAGTACCGACGGACAGGTAAGGAGAGGAGAGCCCCTGTTGTTGTCCCTGAGGCTTTGGTCCATTTTGACTAAATTTAGCAGAAAGATGGCAAGACTTTCCTGTTTGAACCTCTCATACTATGTGGTTTTCCCTGGATTTTGTCTTAATCAGCTCCTGATTGAGCCATGAGGGACTATATAGACTAAGGTTTTTATTGATATTTTAAACTGCATGACTATTGAGTCTTTTGAAGACTGAGGTTTCACGAAGGACCCCCTCTTTTTCATCTACCTGCATTGTTGTATCTATCAGGGGCTGAGTGTTTTTTTGGTTTTTGATTTTTTAGGTTAACTATAGTGTTTGATTTACATGTGAAATGTGCAGACAGACTAGTATAAGTATGCAACTTTTCTGTTTTACTTCACATACAAACAGAGCGGTGCCTCCATCTCCGAGCAGTCAGCCGGGTGAGGTGAGGTTTTTCTCCCACATAAAGCTGGGTAAGTTAAGTACAGTTGTTGCCAAACCCTTTTTTTGCATGAAACCACTGTTTGGGTTATTTTACGATTTAAACAGCGCGTAATGGGCACTGTTGAATAGTTATCGCTGATGCTGTGATTTATGTAGATACGCCTTTTTTTGATGGTTTGACTCTTTGAATTCTCTCTAGGAAAGAAGAGGTAGCTCTTACCTTCAAGCACGAGGTTTGCTTGCCTGGTATGGTGGCAATTGCCACAGACTTACCTGATTACTATACTTCCTCTATGAGTATTGTTTCACACGATTTTATGCACGAGTGATGTTTATCCTGCAGTAGCCTGTATTCTATTACATCTAGGTTCTGAAGAAAGCCGGGTCAACTGACCAATTCGGCTGAAACATGTCGACCGTACTAGACTTAGCCAGGAAATAGTCAATTTATTCAAGACTATCAGGTTATTTTAAGCATGACACTTGGACAATTCTTAATAAACACATTTTTTGCCCAGGTAGCCATTTTTAATTTTCACTTACACTAGAGCACTGCACGTCACTAGAGTTCATGTAGTTTGAGCATACACCTTGGGAAGAGTTCTTTTCAGGAGCATAAGGTTAGGTACCCAGCAGGGCCTGGTGGCTTAAGACTGTGGCCCTAGATCTAGATCTCCTAGAGCTCCATATGACGAAGTTCCGCCAGTAAGGGTGGGCCGATGGACTCTTAACTCTGGCCAGGTGATGAGCAAACTATCTGAAGAGGTCTCTTAGCATTTTTCACAGCGTTCAGTGGTTTTCTGTTCTTCGCGAACGGACTGAGCATCTCCTGTTAGTTGTTAAGTGTAGCATGCAGCATACAAGGATTATTTTGCACACCTTTGCAGGTTCATATGGGAGGGCCCCTCCGGTCTTGTCCAGGCAGCGAAAGCGGCTTTTCAGGAGGCCGAATGTCCGCTCAATCACCCTCCTGCTCCGACCATGTGCATCATTGTAGCGCATCTCGGCTGGTGTCACAGGGTTCCTGAGGGGTGTCAGCAACCACGGCATGTTGGGGTATCCGGAGTCACCTACACACACAAAAATGAACAAGTAGCTGAGTTTTGTAGGAGTGCGGAATATAACATTGACAAACACACACAATGATAAACAGTCAGTACACACCGACAAGCCAGGCATGCTGAGCTGGCATCTGTGACATCAGCATTGCAATGCGACTAATCCTCATTATGTAGGCATTGTGCGCAGAACCAGGGAACTGTGCACACACATGTGTGATACACATGTCTGCAAGACATACCACCAGAGCATTGATCAAGTGGAAATGTTTCCTGTTCCGGTATGCCTGCTCATGTGCCTGTGGTGGTATCAGGGCCACATGTGTCTCATCAATAGATCCGATGACGTTCGGCATCCTCCCCAGTGTATAAAAGGCATCCTTTATTTCCGGGAGTTCAGCTGGGCTAGGGAACTTGATGTACAGGTCAAGGAAATGCAACATCCCCTCCAAGACATCGGGTAGGACCCAACTAAACATAGTTTGCGACATCCCACCTGCTGTAGCCACAGTGTACTGGAAGGTACCAGTAGCAAAGACGTGCAGGGCTGCCATCACCTTCACCTCTGGGATCAGTGCTGTAGGGTGTGTCCGGCCAGGTAGCAGATGTGGCGCCAACTGCTCCGCCAACTCCTCAATCAGTGGCCTGGTGAAGCGGTACCGTCGGATGCAGTCGCGTTCCTGCATGGTTGCAAGGTCTGGGAACGGTCGATGAACAGCTGGTGCCCTGCAGAACAGAGATGAACAAAGGAAGATTGTCGGTTCATCCACCCATGTGGCCATGACCAGGTTCAATATCACATGATAGATCATGACATTACACAATGTACTGAGGCTTGTGCTGTTGGGCATGGACACATATGTCACCTACATGACCATCACCTCACATCTCAATTCCACCTGTCCACATGAGTCCCATGTAGTGCAATGGCCAATCATCTGGCTGTGTCATCCGACCTATGTACTGCTGTGACGTTACAAACACACACCACAGTGAAAAGTGAGGCCTGATGTCTCCCAGGCATCACAGATCTTTGCCATGCAGATACCCAGGGTCCCTGTGTTGCCACATCGACAATGCCATGGACATGGCGTATCACGTACACACCACAAGGCAAGCGTGAGTCCCACAGGTAGTGGCCACTGTTGTCCCTGCAGGCCCTACATGTACGTCTCTTAGACACACACACACACACACCATCAAGGTAGATGCATATACCACATGGATGTGGAGACTGTCTCCCATTGGGCACATTTGATCATCCACATCTGAGAAACAACATGCACACAGACTGTGGGTGCACATCAGAATTGTGGCTACAGGTCTCACTGTGATGTACATGCCATCACCCCCAGGAATCAGGGTGTATGTAACATGTCCTAAACAGATCCAACATAAAACCGTGTCCGTGACTCATGCCCATTACTGTACATTTGCACATCACAGTGGTAATGTGCACGACACACAAAGGATTCTGCCCCCATGTACACGTGCACAGTCTGGGAGTGGCTGAACAAAAGTGCCACCCAACAAACCAAATGTGCCCCCCCAACACACAGGGAATGCAGCCTTACATGCAATGGGACACTGTGTGGGCAATGCTGTAGTGTGGTAGGTGGAAACCAAAGTAAATGATGGACGGAGTGTTGAACATTGCAAGCACTCACCCCCAGTTAACTGATCTGGGTTTAATCCATCACCGTTCTTTAGCCCACTCTGCCACCCCAGTTCAGACATGGCCATATGCAAATTAGTCTGATCCTGTGCCTCATGGGAACTGTCCAGCCCGAACTGCCAAACCATGTCTTCCCTGGACCGGAAACAAGCTTCCTAGGACCGGTTTCTGGCATTTCAGCCGTCTTCAGCCAGGCTTGCTCGAATCCAGTGGCAAAGTGAACAAGGGACTCACGTCTGAGCATACCCTGCCAACTTATGGCGAACAAAGCAAAAACCAAAGGAAATGATGGACGGAGTGTTGAACATTGCAAGCACTCACCCCCAGTCAACTGATCTGGGTTTAATCCATCACCGTTCTTTAGCCCACTCTGCCACCCCAGTTCAGACATGGCCATATGCAAATTAGTCTGACCCTGTGCCTCATGGGAACTGTCCAGCCCAAACTGCCAAACCATGTCTTCCCTGGACCGGAAACAAGCTTCCTAGGACCGGTTTCTGGCATTTTAGCCGTCTTCAGCCAGGCTTGCTCGAATCCAGTGGCAAAGTGAACAAGGGACTCACGTCTGAGCATACCCTGCCAACTTATGGCGAACAAAGCAAAAACCAAAGGAAATGATGGACGGAGTGTTGAACATTGCAAGCACTCGCCCCCAGTCAACAGATCTGGGTTTAATCCATCACCGTTCTTTAGCCCACTCTGCCACCCCAGTTCAGACATGGCCATATGCAAATCAGTCTGACCCTGTGCCTCATGGGAACAGTCCAGCCCGAACTGCCAAGTCATGTCTTCCCTGGACCGGAAACAAGCTTCCTAGGGCCGGTTTCTGGCATTTCAGCCGTCTTCTGCCATGTTTGCTTGAATCCAGTGGCAAAGTGAACAAGGGACTCATGTTTGAGCATACCCTGCCAACTTATGGCGAACAAAGCAAAAACCAAAGGAAATGATGGACGGAGTGTTGCACATTGCAAGCACTCACCCCCAGTCAACTGATCTGGGTTTAATCCATCACCGTTCTTTAGCCCACTCTGCCACCCCAGTTCAGACATGGCCATATGCAAATTAGTCTGAACCTGTGCCTCATGGGAACTGTCCAGCCCGAACTGCCAAACCATGTCTTCCCTGGACCGGAAACAAGCTTCCTAGGACCGGTTTCTGGCATTTTAGCCGTCTTCAGCCAGGCTTGCTCGAATCCAGTGGCAAAGTGAACAAGGGACTCACGTCTGAGCATACCCTGCCAACTTATGGCGAACAAAGCAAAAACCAAAGGAAATGATGGACGGAGTGTTGAACATTGCAAGCACTCACCCCCAGTCAACTGATCTGGGTTTAATCCATCACCGTTCTTTAGCCCACTCTGCCACCCCAGTTCAGACATGGCCATATGCAAATCAGTCTGACCCTGTGCCTCATGGGAAGAGTCCAGCCCGAACTGCCAAGTCATGTCTTCCCTGGACCGGAAACAAGCTTCCTAGGGCCGGTTTCTGGCATTTCAGCCGTCTTCTGCCATGTTTGCTTGAATCCAGTGGCAAAGTGAACAAGGGACTCACGTTTGAGCATACCCTGCCAACTTATGGCGAACAAAGCAAAAACCAAAGGAAATGATGGACGGAGTGTTGAACATTGCAAGCACTCACCCCCAGTCAACTGATCTGGGTTTAATCCATCACCGTTCTTTAGCCCACTCTGCCATCCCAGTTGAGACATGGCCATATGCAAATTAGTCTGACCCTGTGCCTCATGGGAACTGTCCAGCCCGATCTGCCAAACCATGTCTTCCCTGGACTGGAAACAAGGTTCCTAGGACCGGTTTCTGGCATTTCAGCCGTCTTCAGCCAGGCTTGCTCGAAATCAGTGGCAAAGTGAACAAGGGACTCACGTCTGAGCATACCCTGCCAACTTATGGCGAACAAAGCAAAAACCAAAGGAAATGATGGACGGAGTGTTGAACATTGCAAGCACTCACCCCCAGTCAACTGATCTGGGTTTAATCCATCACCGTTCTTTAGCCCACTCTGCCACCCCAGTTCAGACACGGCCATATGCAAATCAGTCTGACCCTGTGCCTCATGGGAACAGTCCAGCCCGAACTGCCAAGTCATGTCTTCCCTGGACCGGAAACAAGCTTCCTAGGGCCGGTTTCTGGCATTTCAGCCGTCTTCTGCCATGTTTGCTTGAATCCAGTGGCAAAGTGAACAAGGGACTCACGTTTGAGCATACCCTGCCAACTTATGGCGAACAAAGCAAAAACCAAAGGAAATGATGGACGGAGTGTTGAACATTGCAAGCACTCACCCCCAGTCAACTGATCTGGGTTTAATCCATCACCGTTCTTTAGCCCACTCTGCCACCCCAGTTCAGACATGGCCATATGCAAATTAGTCTGACCCTGTGCCTCATGGGAACTGTCCAGCCCAAACTGCCAAACCATGTCTTCCCTGGACCGGAAACAAGCTTCCTAGGACCGGTTTCTGGCATTTTAGCCGTCTTCAGCCAGGCTTGCTCGAATCCAGTGGCAAAGTGAACAAGGGACTCACGTCTGAGCATACCCTGCCAACTTATGGCGAACAAAGCAAAAACCAAAGGAAATGATGGACGGAGTGTTGAACATTGCAAGCACTCGCCCCCAGTCAACAGATCTGGGTTTAATCCATCACCGTTCTTTAGCCCACTCTGCCACCCCAGTTCAGACATGGCCATATGCAAATCAGTCTGACCCTGTGCCTCATGGGAACAGTCCAGCCCGAACTGCCAAGTCATGTCTTCCCTGGACCGGAAACAAGCTTCCTAGGGCCGGTTTCTGGCATTTCAGCCGTCTTCTGCCATGTTTGCTTGAATCCAGTGGCAAAGTGAACAAGGGACTCATGTTTGAGCATACCCTGCCAACTTATGGCGAACAAAGCAAAAACCAAAGGAAATGATGGACGGAGTGTTGCACATTGCAAGCACTCACCCCCAGTCAACTGATCTGGGTTTAATCCATCACCGTTCTTTAGCCCACTCTGCCACCCCAGTTCAGACATGGCCATATGCAAATTAGTCTGAACCTGTGCCTCATGGGAACTGTCCAGCCCGAACTGCCAAACCATGTCTTCCCTGGACCGGAAACAAGCTTCCTAGGACCGGTTTCTGGCATTTTAGCCGTCTTCAGCCAGGCTTGCTCGAATCCAGTGGCAAAGTGAACAAGGGACTCACGTCTGAGCATACCCTGCCAACTTATGGCGAACAAAGCAAAAACCAAAGGAAATGATGGACGGAGTGTTGAACATTGCAAGCACTCACCCCCAGTCAACTGATCTGGGTTTAATCCATCACCGTTCTTTAGCCCACTCTGCCACCCCAGTTCAGACATGGCCATATGCAAATCAGTCTGACCCTGTGCCTCATGGGAAGAGTCCAGCCCGAACTGCCAAGTCATGTCTTCCCTGGACCGGAAACAAGCTTCCTAGGGCCGGTTTCTGGCATTTCAGCCGTCTTCTGCCATGTTTGCTTGAATCCAGTGGCAAAGTGAACAAGGGACTCACGTTTGAGCATACCCTGCCAACTTATGGCGAACAAAGCAAAAACCAAAGGAAATGATGGACGGAGTGTTGAACATTGCAAGCACTCACCCCCAGTCAACTGATCTGGGTTTAATCCATCACCGTTCTTTAGCCCACTCTGCCATCCCAGTTGAGACATGGCCATATGCAAATTAGTCTGACCCTGTGCCTCATGGGAACTGTCCAGCCCGATCTGCCAAACCATGTCTTCCCTGGACTGGAAACAAGGTTCCTAGGACCGGTTTCTGGCATTTCAGCCGTCTTCAGCCAGGCTTGCTCGAAATCAGTGGCAAAGTGAACAAGGGACTCACGTCTGAGCATACCCTGCCAACTTATGGCGAACAAAGCAAAAACCAAAGGAAATGATGGACGGAGTGTTGAACATTGCAAGCACTCACCCCCAGTCAACTGATCTGGGTTTAATCCATCACCGTTCTTTAGCCCACTCTGCCACCCCAGTTCAGACACGGCCATATGCAAATCAGTCTGACCCTGTGCCTCATGGGAACAGTCCAGCCCGAACTGCCAAGTCATGTCTTCCCTGGAACGGAAACAAGCTTCCTAGGGCCGGTTTCTGGCATTTCAGCCGTCTTCTGCCATGTTTGCTTGAATCCAGTGGCAAAGTGAACAAGGGACTCACGTTTGAGCATACCCTGCCAACTTATGGCGAACAAAGCAAAAACCAAAGGAAATGATGGACGGAGTGTTGCACATTGCAAGCACTCACCCCCAGTCAACTGATCTGGGTTTAATCCATCACCGTTCTTTAGCCCACTCTGCCACCCCAGTTCAGACATGGCCATATACAAATTAGTCTGACCCTGTGCCTCATGGGAACTGTCCAGCCCGAACTGCCAAACCATGTCTTCCCTGGACCGGAAACAAGCTTCCTAGGACCAGTTTCTGGCATTTCAGCCGTCTTCAGCCAGGCTTGCTCGAATCCAGTGGCAAAGTGAACAAGGGACTCACGTCTGAGCATACCCTGCCAACTTATGGCGAACAAAGCAAAAACCAAAGGAAATGATGGACGGAGTGTTGAACATTGCAAGCACTCACCCCCAGTCAATTGATCTGGGTTTAATCCATCACCATTCATTAGCCCACTCTGCCACCCCAGTTCAGACATGGCCATATGCAAATCAGTCTAACCCTGTGCCTCATGGGAACAGTCCAGCCCGAACTGCCAAGTCATGTCTTCCCTGGACCGGAAACAAGCTTCCTAGGGCCGGTTTCTGGCATTTCAGCCGTCTTCTGCCATGTTTGCTTGAATCCAGTGGCAAAGTGAACAAGGGACTCACGTTTGAGCATACCCTGCCAACTTATGGCGAACAAAGCAAAAACCAAAGGAAATGATGGACGGAGTGTTGCACATTGCAAGCACTCACCCCTAGTCAACTGATCTGGGTTTAATCCATCACCGTTCTTTAGCCCACTCTGCCACCCCAGTTCAGACATGGCCATATGAAAATCAGTCTGACCCTGTGCCTCATGGGAACAGTCCAGCCCGAACTGCCAAGCCATGTCTTCCCTGGACCGGAAACAAGCTTCCTAGGACCGGTTTCTGGCATTTCAGCTGTCTTCAGCCAGGCTTGCTTGAATCCAGTGGCAAAGTGAACAAGGGACTCACGTCTGAGCATACCCTGCCAACTTAT
Organism: Triturus cristatus; assembly: GCF_964204655.1. NCBI lineage: Eukaryota > Metazoa > Chordata > Amphibia > Caudata > Salamandridae > Triturus > Triturus cristatus. The sequence goes on from NC_140583.1 coordinate 977,759,622, forward strand.
GGCGAACAAAGTAAAAACCAAAGGAAATCATGGACGGAGTGTTGAACATTGCAAGCACTCACCCCCAGTCAACTGATCTGGGTTTAATCCATCATCGTTCTTTAGCCCACTCTGCCACCCCAGTTCAGACATGGCCATATGCAAATCAGTCTGACCCTGTGCCTCATGGGAACAGTCCAGCCCGAACTGCCAAGCCATGTCTTCCCTGGACCGGAAACAAGCTTCCTAGGACCGGTTTCTGGCATTTCAGCCGTCTTCAGCCAGGCTTGCTTGAATCCAGTGGCAAAGTGAACAAGGGACTCACGTCTGAGCATACCCTGCCAACTTATGGCGAACAAAGCAAAAACCAAAGGAAATGATGGACGGAGTGTTGAACATTGCAAGCACTCACCCCCAGTCAACTGATCTGGGTTTAATCCATCACCGTTCTTTAGCCCCCTCTGCCACCCCGGTTCGGACATGGCCATATGCAAATCAGTCTGACCCTGTGCCTCATGGAAACAGTCCAGCCCGAACTGCCAAGCCATGTCTTCCCTGGACCGAAAACAAGCTTCCTAGCACCGGTTTCTGGCATTTCAGCCGTCTTCAGCCAGGCTTGCTTGAATCCAGTGGCAAAGTGAACAAGGGACTCACGTCTGAGCATACCCTGCCAACTTATGGCGAACAAAGCAAAAACCAAAGGAAATGATGGACGGAGTGTTGAACATTGCAAGCACTCACCCCCAGTCAATTGATCTGGGTTTAATCCATCACCATTCTTTAGCCCACTCTGCCACCCCAGTTCAGACATGGCCATATGCAAATCAGTCTGACCCTGTGCCTCATGGGAACAGTCCAGCCCGAACTGCCAAGCCATGTGTTCCCTGGACCGGAAACAAGCTTCCTAGGACCGGTTTCTGGTATTTCAGCCGTCTTCAGCCAGGCTTGCTTCAATCCAGTGGCAAAGTGAACAAGGGACTCACGTCTGAGCATACCCTGCCAACTTATGGCGAACAAAGCAAAAACCAAAGGAAATGATGGACGGAGTGTTGAACATTGCAAGCACTCACCCCCAGTCAACTGATCTGGGTTTAATCCATCACAGTTCTTTAGCCCACTCTGCCACCCCAGTTCAGACATGGCCATAAGCAAATCAGTCTGACCCTGTGCCTCATGGGAACAGTCCAGCCCGAACTGCCAAGCCATGTCTTCCCTGGACCGGAAACAAGCTTCCTAGGACCGGTTTCTGGCATTTCAGCTGTCTTCAGCCAGGCTTGCTTGAATCCAGTGGCAAAGTGAACAAGGGACTCACGTCTGAGCATACCCTGCCAACTTATGGCGAACAAAGCAAAAACCAAAGGAAATGATGGACGGAGTGTTGCACATTGCAAGCACTCACCCCCAGTCAACTGATCTGGGTTTAATCCATCACCGTTCTTTAGCCCACTCTGCCACCCCAGTTCAGACATGGCCATATGCAAATTAGTCTGACCCTGTGCCTCATGGGAACTGTCCAGCCCGAACTGCCAAACCATGTCTTCCCTGGACCGGAAACAAGCTTCCTAGGACCGGTTTCTGGCATTTTAGCCATCTTCAGCCAGGCTTGCTCGAATCCAGTGGCAAAGTGAACAAGGGACTCACGTCTGAGCATACCCTGCCAACTTATGGCGAACAAAGCAAAAACCAAAGGAAATGATGGACGGAGTGTTGAACATTGCAAGCACTCACCCCCAGTCAACTGATCTGGGTTTAATCCATCACGTTCTTTAGCCCACTCTACCACCCCAGTTCAGACATGGCCATATGCAAATCAGTCTGACCCTGTGCCTCATGGGAACAGTCCAGCCCGAACTGCCAAGTCATGTCTTCCCTGGACCGGAAACAAGCTTCCTAGGGCCGGTTTCTGGCATTTCAGCCGTCTTCTGCCATGTTTGCTTGAATCCAGTGGCAAAGTGAACAAGGGACTCACGTTTGAGCATACCCTGCCAACTTATGGCGAACAAAGCAAAAACCAAAGGAAATGATGGACGGAGTGTTGAACATTGCAAGCACTCACCCCCAGTCAACTGATCTGGGTTTAATCCATCACCGTTCTTTAGCTCACTCTGCCACCCCAGTTCAGACATGGCCATATGCAAATTAGTCTGACCCTGTGCCTCATGGGAACTGTCCAGCCCGATCTGCCAAACCATGTCTTCCCTGGACCGGAAACAAGCTTCCTAGGACCGGTTTCTGGCATTTCAGCCGTCTTCAGCCAGGCTTGCTCGAATCCAGTGGCAAAGTGAACAAGGGACTCACGTCTGAGCATACCCTGCCAACTTATGGCGAACAAAGCAAAAACCAAAGGAAATGATGGACGGAGTGTTGAACATTGCAAGCACTCACCCCCAGTCAACTGATCTGGGTTTAATCCATCACCGTTCTTTAGCCCACTCTGCCACCCCAGTTCAGACATGGCCATATGCAAATCAGTCTGACCCTGTGCCTCATGGGAACAGTCCAGCCCGAACTGCCAAGTCATGTCTTCCCTGGACCGGAAACAAGCTTCCTAGGGCCGGTTTCTGGCATTTCAGCCGTCTTCTGCCATGTTTGCTTGAATCCAGTGGCAAAGTGAACAAGGGGCTCACGTTTGAGCATACCCTGCCAACTTATGGCGAACAAAGCAAAAACCAAAGGAAATGATGGACGGAGTGTTGCACATTGCAAGCACTCACCCCCAGTCAACTGATCTGGGTTTAATCCATCACCGTTCTTTAGCCCACTCTGCCACCCCAGTTCAGACATGGCCATATACAAATTAGTCTGACCCTGTGCCTCATGGGAACTGTCCAGCCCGAACTGCCAAACCATGTCTTCCCTGGACCGGAAACAAGCTTCCTAGGACCGGTTTCTGGCATTTCAGCCGTCTTCAGCCAGGCTTGCTCGAATCCAGTGGCAAAGTGAACAAGGGACTCACGTCTGAGCATACCCTGCCAACTTATGGCGAACAAAGCAAAAACCAAAGGAAATGATGGACGGAGTGTTGAACATTGTAAGCACTCACCCCCAGTCAACTGATCTGGGTTTAATCCATCACCGTTCTTTAGCCCACTCTGCCACCCCAGTTCAGACATGGCCATATGCAAATCAGTCTAACCCTGTGCCTCATGGGAACAGTCCAGCCCGAACTGCCAAGTCATGTCTTCCCTGGACCGGAAACAAGCTTCCTAGGGCCGGTTTCTGGCATTTCAGCCGTCTTCTGCCATGTTTGCTTGAATCCAGTGGCAAAGTGAACAAGGGACTCACGTTTGAGCATACCCTGCCAACTTATGGCGAACAAAGCAAAAACCAAAGGAAATGATGGACGGAGTGTTGCACATTGCAAGCACTCACCCCCAGTCAACTGATCTGGGTTTAATCCATCACCGTTCTTTAGCCCACTCTGCCACCCCAGTTCAGACATGGCCATATGCAAATCAGTCTGACCCTGTGCCTCATGGGAACAGTCCAGCCCGAACTGCCAAGCCATGTCTTCCCTGGACCGGAAACAAGCTTCCTAGGACCGGTTTCTGGCATTTCAGCCGTCTTCAGCCAGGCTTGCTCGAAATCAGTGGCAAAGTGAACAAGGGACTCACGTCTGAGCATACCCTGCCAACTTATGGCGAACAAAGCAAAAACCAAAGGAAATGATGGACGGAGTGTTGAACATTGCAAGCACTCACCCCCAGTCAACTGATCTGGGTTTAATCCATCACCGTTCTTTAGCCCACTCTGCCACCCCAGTTCAGACACGGCCATATGCAAATCAGTCTGACCCTGTGCCTCATGGGAACAGTCCAGCCCGAACTGCCAAGTCATGTCTTCCCTGGACCGGAAACAAGCTTCCTAGGGCCGGTTTCTGGCATTTCAGCCGTCTTCTGCCATGTTTGCTTGAATCCAGTGGCAAAGTGAACAAGGGACTCACGTTTGAGCATACCCTGCCAACTTATGGCGAACAGAGCAAAAACCAAAGGAAATGATGGACGGAGTGTTGCACATTGCAAGCACTCACCCCCAGTCAACTGATCTGGGTTTAATCCATCACCGTTCTTTAGCCCACTCTGCCACCCCAGTTCAGACATGGCCATATACAAATTAGTCTGACCCTGTGCCTCATGGGAACTGTCCAGCCCGAACTGCCAAATCATGTCTTCCCTGGACCGGAAACAAGCTTCCTAGGACCGGTTTCTGGCATTTCAGCTGTCTTCAGCCAGGCTTGCTTGAATCCAGTGGCAAAGTGAACAAGGGTCTCACGTCTGAGCATACCCTGCCAACTTATGGCGAACAAAGTAAAAACCAAAGGAAATCATGGACGGAGTGTTGAACATTGCAAGCACTCACCCCCAGTCAACTGATCTGGGTTTAATCCATCACCGTTCTTTAGCCCACTCTGCCACCCCAGTTCAGACATGGCCATATGCAAATCAGTCTGACCCTGTGCCTCATGGGAACAGTCCAGCCCGAACTGCCAAGCCATGTCTTCCCTGGACCGGAAACAAGCTTCCTAGGACCGGTTTCTGGCATTTCAGCCGTCTTCAGCCAGGCTTGCTTGAATCCAGTGGCAAAGTGAACAAGGGACTCACGTCTGAGCATACCCTGCCAACTTATGGCGAACAAAGCAAAAACCAAAGGAAATGATGGACGGAGTGTTGAACATTGCAAGCACTCACCCCCAGTCAACTGATCTGGGTTTAATCCATCACCGTTCTTTAGCCCACTCTGCCACCCCAGTTCAGACATGGCCATATGCAAATCAGTCTGACCCTGTGCCTCATGGAAACAGTCCAGCCCGAACTGCCAAGCCATGTCTTCCCTGGACCGAAAACAAGCTTTCTAGCACCGGTTTCTGGCATTTCAGCCGTCTTCAGCCAGGCTTGCTTGAATCCAGTGGCAAAGTGAACAAGGGACTCACGTCTGAGCATACCCTGCCAACTTATGGCGAACAAAGCAAAAACCAAAGGAAATGATGGACGGAGTGTTGAACATTGCAAGCACTCACCCCCAGTCGACGGATCTGGGTTTAATCCATCACCGTTCTTTAGCCCCCTCTGCCACCCCAGTTCAGACATGGCCATATGCAAATCAGTCTGACCCTGTGCCTCATGGGAACAGTCCAGCCCGAACTGCCAAGCCATGTCTTCCCTGGACCGGAAACAAGCTTCCTAGGACCAGTTGCTGGCATTTCAGCCGTCTTCAACCAGGCTTGCTTGAATCCAGTGGCAAAGTGAACAAGGGACTCATGTCTGAGCATACCCTGCCAACTTATGGCGAACAAAGCAAAAACCAAAGGAAATGATGGACGGAGTGTAGAACATTGCAAGCACTCACCCCCAGTCAACTGATCTGGGTTTAATCCATCACCGTTCTTTAGCCCACTCTGCCACCCCAGTTCAGACATGGCCATATGCAAATCAGTCTGACCCTGTGCCTCATGGGAACAGTCCAGCCCGAACTGCCAAGCCATGTCTTCCCTGGACCGGAAACAAGCTTCCTAGAACCGGTTTCTGGTATTTCAGCCGTCTTCAGCCAGGCTTGCTTCAATCCAGTGGCAAAGTGAACAAGGGACTCACGTCTGAGCATACCCTGCCAACTTATGGCGAACAAAGCAAAAACCAAAGGAAATGATGGACGGAGTGTTGAACATTGCAAGCACTCACCCCCAGTCAACTGATCTGGGTTTAATCCAACATCGTTCTTTAGCCCACTCTGCCACCCCAGTTCAGACATGGCCATATGCAAATCAGTCTGACCCTGTGTCTCATGGGAACAGTCCAGCCCGAACTGCCAAGCCATGTCTTCCCTGGACCGGAAACAAGCTTCCTAGGACCGGTTTCGGGCATTTCAGCCGTCTTCAGCCATGCTTGCTTGAATCCAGTGGCAAAGTGAACAAGGGACTCACGTCTGAGCATACCCTGCCAATTTATGGCGAACAAAGCAAAAACCAAAGGAAATGATGGACGGAGTGTTGAACATTGCAAGCACTCACCCCCAGTCAACTGATCTGGGTTTAATCCAACATCGTTCTTTAGCCCACTCTGCCACCCCAGTTCAGACATGGCCATATGCAAATCAGTCTGACCCTGTGTCTCATGGGAACAGTCCAGCCCGAACTGCCAAGCCATGTCTTCCCTGGACCGGAAACAAGCTTCCTAGGACCGGTTTCGGGCATTTCAGCCGTCTTCAGCCATGCTTGCTTGAATCCAGTGGCAAAGTGAACAAGGGACTCACGTCTGAGCATACCCTGCCAATTTATGGCGAACAAAGCAAAAACCAAAGGAAATGATGGACGGAGTGTTGAACATTGCAAGCACTCACCCCCAGTCAACTGATCTGGGTTTAATCCATAACCGTTCTTTAGCCCACTCTGCCACCCCAGTTCAGACATGGCCATATGCAAATCAGTCTGACCCTGTGCCTCATGGGAACAGTCCAGCCCGAACTGCCAAGCCATGTCTTCCCTGGACCGGAAACAAGCTTCCTAGGACCGGTTTCTGGCATTTCAGCCGTCTTTAGCCAGGCTTGCTCGAAATCAGTGGCAAAGTGAACAAGGGACTCACGTCTGAGCATACCCTGCCAACTTATGGCGAACAAAGCAAAAACCAAAGGAAATGATGGACGGAGTGTTGAACATTGCAAGCACTCACCCCCAGTCAACTGATCTGGGTTTAATCCATCACCGTTCTTTAGCCCACTCTGCCACCCCAGTTCAGACACGGCCATATGCAAATCAGTCTGACCCTGTGCCTCATGGGAACAGTCCAGCCCGAACTGCCAAGTCATGTCTTCCCTGGACCGGAAACAAGCTTCCTAGGGCCGGTTTCTGGCATTTCAGCCGTCTTCTACCATTTTTGCTTGAATCCAGTGGCAAAGTGAACAAGGGACTCACGTTTGAGCATACCCTGCCAACTTATGGCGAACAAAGCAAAAACCAAAGGAAATGATGGACGGAGTGTTGCACATTGCAAGCACTCACCCCCAGTCAACTGATCTGGGTTTAATCCATCACCGTTCTTTAGCCCACTCTGCCACCCCAGTTCAGACATGGCCATATACAAATTAGTCTGACCCTGTGCCTCATGGGAACTGTCCAGCCCGAACTGCCAAACCATGTCTTCCCTGGACCGGAAACAAGCTTCCTAGGACCGGTTTCTGGCATTTCAGCCGTCTTCAGCCAGGCTTGCTCGAATCCAGTGGCAAAGTGAACAAGGCACTCACGTCTGAGCATACCCTGCCAACTTATGGCGAACAAAGCAAAAACCAAAGGAAATGATGGACGGAGTGTTGATCATTGCAAGCACTCACCCCCAGTCAACTGATCTGGGTTTAATCCATCACCATTCATTAGCCCACTCTGCCACCCCAGTTCAGACATGGCCATATGCAAATCAGTCTAACCCTGTGCCTCATGGGAACAGTCCAGCCCAAACTGCCAAGTCATGTCTTCCCTGGACCGGAAACAAGCTTCCTAGGGCCGGTTTCTGGCATTTCAGCCGTCTTCAGCCATGCTTGCTTGAATCCAGTGGCAAAGTGAACAAGGGACTCACGTCTGAGCATACCCTGCCAATTTATGGCGAACAAAGCAAAAACCAAAGGAAATGATGGACGGAGTGTTGAACATTGCAAGCACTCACCCCCAGTCAACTGATCTGGGTTTAATCCATCACAGTTCTTTAGCCCACTCTGCCACCCCAGTTCAGACATGGCCATAAGCAAATCAGTCTGACCCTGTGCCTCATGGGAACAGTCCAGCCCGAACTGCCAAGCCATGTCTTCCCTGGACCGGAAACAAGCTTCCTAGGACCGGTTTCTGGCATTTCAGCCGTCTTCAGCCAGGCTTGCTTGAATCCAGTGGCAAAGTGAACAAGGAACTCACGTCTGAGCATACCCTGCCAACTTATGGCGAACAAAGCAAAAACCAAAGGAAATGATGGACGGAGTGTTGAACATTGCAAGCACTCACCCCCAGTCAACTGATCTGGGTTTAATCCATCACGTTCTTTAGCCCACTCTACCACCCCAGTTCAGACATGGCCATATGCAAATCAGTCTGACCCTGTGCCTCATGGGAACAGTCCAGCCCGAACTGCCAAGTCATGTCTTCCCTGGACCGGAAACAAGCTTCCTAGGGCCGGTTTCTGGCATTTCAGCCGTCTTCTGCCATGTTTGCTTGAATCCAGTGGCAAAGTGAACAAGGGACTCACGTTTGAGCATACCCTGCCAACTTATGGCGAACAAAGCAAAAACCAAAGGAAATGATGGACGGAGTGTTGAACATTGCAAGCACTCACCCCCAGTCAACTGATCTGGGTTTAATCCATCACCGTTCTTTAGCTCACTCTGCCACCCCAGTTCAGACATGGCCATATGCAAATTAGTCTGACCCTGTGCCTCATGGGAACTGTCCAGCCCGATCTGCCAAACCATGTCTTCCCTGGACCGGAAACAAGCTTCCTAGGACCGGTTTCTGGCATTTCAGCCGTCTTCAGCCAGGCTTGCTCGAATCCAGTGGCAAAGTGAACAAGGGACTCACGTCTGAGCATACCCTGCCAACTTATGGCGAACAAAGCAAAAACCAAAGGAAATGATGGACGGAGTGTTGAACATTGCAAGCACTCACCCCCAGTCAACTGATCTGGGTTTAATCCATCACCGTTCTTTAGCCCACTCTGCCACCCCAGTTCAGACATGGCCATATGCAAATCAGTCTGACCCTGTGCCTCATGGGAACAGTCCAGCCCGAACTGCCAAGTCATGTCTTCCCTGGACCGGAAACAAGCTTCCTAGGGCCGGTTTCTGGCATTTCAGCCGTCTTCTGCCATGTTTGCTTGAATCCAGTGGCAAAGTGAACAAGGGGCTCACGTTTGAGCATACCCTGCCAACTTATGGCGAACAAAGCAAAAACCAAAGGAAATGATGGACGGAGTGTTGCACATTGCAAGCACTCACCCCCAGTCAACTGATCTGGGTTTAATCCATCACCGTTCTTTAGCCCACTCTGCCACCCCAGTTCAGACATGGCCATATACAAATTAGTCTGACCCTGTGCCTCATGGGAACTGTCCAGCCCGAACTGCCAAACCATGTCTTCCCTGGACCGGAAACAAGCTTCCTAGGACCGGTTTCTGGCATTTCAGCCGTCTTCAGCCAGGCTTGCTCGAATCCAGTGGCAAAGTGAACAAGGGACTCACGTCTGAGCATACCCTGCCAACTTATGGCGAACAAAGCAAAAACCAAAGGAAATGATGGACGGAGTGTTGAACATTGTAAGCACTCACCCCCAGTCAACTGATCTGGGTTTAATCCATCACCGTTCTTTAGCCCACTCTGCCACCCCAGTTCAGACATGGCCATATGCAAATCAGTCTAACCCTGTGCCTCATGGGAACAGTCCAGCCCGAACTGCCAAGTCATGTCTTCCCTGGACCGGAAACAAGCTTCCTAGGGCCGGTTTCTGGCATTTCAGCCGTCTTCTGCCATGTTTGCTTGAATCCAGTGGCAAAGTGAACAAGGGACTCACGTTTGAGCATACCCTGCCAACTTATGGCGAACAAAGCAAAAACCAAAGGAAATGATGGACGGAGTGTTGCACATTGCAAGCACTCACCCCCAGTCAACTGATCTGGGTTTAATCCATCACCGTTCTTTAGCCCACTCTGCCACCCCAGTTCAGACATGGCCATATGCAAATCAGTCTGACCCTGTGCCTCATGGGAACAGTCCAGCCCGAACTGCCAAGCCATGTCTTCCCTGGACCGGAAACAAGCTTCCTAGGACCGGTTTCTGGCATTTCAGCCGTCTTCAGCCAGGCTTGCTCGAAATCAGTGGCAAAGTGAACAAGGGACTCACGTCTGAGCATACCCTGCCAACTTATGGCGAACAAAGCAAAAACCAAAGGAAATGATGGACGGAGTGTTGAACATTGCAAGCACTCACCCCCAGTCAACTGATCTGGGTTTAATCCATCACCGTTCTTTAGCCCACTCTGCCACCCCAGTTCAGACACGGCCATATGCAAATCAGTCTGACCCTGTGCCTCATGGGAACAGTCCAGCCCGAACTGCCAAGTCATGTCTTCCCTGGACCGGAAACAAGCTTCCTAGGGCCGGTTTCTGGCATTTCAGCCGTCTTCTGCCATGTTTGCTTGAATCCAGTGGCAAAGTGAACAAGGGACTCACGTTTGAGCATACCCTGCCAACTTATGGCGAACAGAGCAAAAACCAAAGGAAATGATGGACGGAGTGTTGCACATTGCAAGCACTCACCCCCAGTCAACTGATCTGGGTTTAATCCATCACCGTTCTTTAGCCCACTCTGCCACCCCAGTTCAGACATGGCCATATACAAATTAGTCTGACCCTGTGCCTCATGGGAACTGTCCAGCCCGAACTGCCAAATCATGTCTTCCCTGGACCGGAAACAAGCTTCCTAGGACCGGTTTCTGGCATTTCAGCTGTCTTCAGCCAGGCTTGCTTGAATCCAGTGGCAAAGTGAACAAGGGTCTCACGTCTGAGCATACCCTGCCAACTTATGGCGAACAAAGTAAAAACCAAAGGAAATCATGGACGGAGTGTTGAACATTGCAAGCACTCACCCCCAGTCAACTGATCTGGGTTTAATCCATCACCGTTCTTTAGCCCACTCTGCCACCCCAGTTCAGACATGGCCATATGCAAATCAGTCTGACCCTGTGCCTCATGGGAACAGTCCAGCCCGAACTGCCAAGCCATGTCTTCCCTGGACCGGAAACAAGCTTCCTAGGACCGGTTTCTGGCATTTCAGCCGTCTTCAGCCAGGCTTGCTTGAATCCAGTGGCAAAGTGAACAAGGGACTCACGTCTGAGCATACCCTGCCAACTTATGGCGAACAAAGCAAAAACCAAAGGAAATGATGGACGGAGTGTTGAACATTGCAAGCACTCACCCCCAGTCAACTGATCTGGGTTTAATCCATCACCGTTCTTTAGCCCACTCTGCCACCCCAGTTCAGACATGGCCATATGCAAATCAGTCTGACCCTGTGCCTCATGGAAACAGTCCAGCCCGAACTGCCAAGCCATGTCTTCCCTGGACCGAAAACAAGCTTTCTAGCACCGGTTTCTGGCATTTCAGCCGTCTTCAGCCAGGCTTGCTTGAATCCAGTGGCAAAGTGAACAAGGGACTCACGTCTGAGCATACCCTGCCAACTTATGGCGAACAAAGCAAAAACCAAAGGAAATGATGGACGGAGTGTTGAACATTGCAAGCACTCACCCCCAGTCGACGGATCTGGGTTTAATCCATCACCGTTCTTTAGCCCCCTCTGCCACCCCAGTTCAGACATGGCCATATGCAAATCAGTCTGACCCTGTGCCTCATGGGAACAGTCCAGCCCGAACTGCCAAGCCATGTCTTCCCTGGACCGGAAACAAGCTTCCTAGGACCAGTTGCTGGCATTTCAGCCGTCTTCAACCAGGCTTGCTTGAATCCAGTGGCAAAGTGAACAAGGGACTCATGTCTGAGCATACCCTGCCAACTTATGGCGAACAAAGCAAAAACCAAAGGAAATGATGGACGGAGTGTAGAACATTGCAAGCACTCACCCCCAGTCAACTGATCTGGGTTTAATCCATCACCGTTCTTTAGCCCACTCTGCCACCCCAGTTCAGACATGGCCATATGCAAATCAGTCTGACCCTGTGCCTCATGGGAACAGTCCAGCCCGAACTGCCAAGCCATGTCTTCCCTGGACCGGAAACAAGCTTCCTAGAACCGGTTTCTGGTATTTCAGCCGTCTTCAGCCAGGCTTGCTTCAATCCAGTGGCAAAGTGAACAAGGGACTCACGTCTGAGCATACCCTGCCAACTTATGGCGAACAAAGCAAAAACCAAAGGAAATGATGGACGGAGTGTTGAACATTGCAAGCACTCACCCCCAGTCAACTGATCTGGGTTTAATCCAACATCGTTCTTTAGCCCACTCTGCCACCCCAGTTCAGACATGGCCATATGCAAATCAGTCTGACCCTGTGTCTCATGGGAACAGTCCAGCCCGAACTGCCAAGCCATGTCTTCCCTGGACCGGAAACAAGCTTCCTAGGACCGGTTTCGGGCATTTCAGCCGTCTTCAGCCATGCTTGCTTGAATCCAGTGGCAAAGTGAACAAGGGACTCACGTCTGAGCATACCCTGCCAATTTATGGCGAACAAAGCAAAAACCAAAGGAAATGATGGACGGAGTGTTGAACATTGCAAGCACTCACCCCCAGTCAACTGATCTGGGTTTAATCCATAACCGTTCTTTAGCCCACTCTGCCACCCCAGTTCAGACATGGCCATATGCAAATCAGTCTGACCCTGTGCCTCATGGGAACAGTCCAGCCCGAACTGCCAAGCCATGTCTTCCCTGGACCGGAAACAAGCTTCCTAGGACCGGTTTCTGGCATTTCAGCCGTCTTTAGCCAGGCTTGCTCGAAATCAGTGGCAAAGTGAACAAGGGACTCACGTCTGAGCATACCCTGCCAACTTATGGCGAACAAAGCAAAAACCAAAGGAAATGATGGACGGAGTGTTGAACATTGCAAGCACTCACCCCCAGTCAACTGATCTGGGTTTAATCCATCACCGTTCTTTAGCCCACTCTGCCACCCCAGTTCAGACACGGCCATATGCAAATCAGTCTGACCCTGTGCCTCATGGGAACAGTCCAGCCCGAACTGCCAAGTCATGTCTTCCCTGGACCGGAAACAAGCTTCCTAGGGCCGGTTTCTGGCATTTCAGCCGTCTTCTACCATTTTTGCTTGAATCCAGTGGCAAAGTGAACAAGGGACTCACGTTTGAGCATACCCTGCCAACTTATGGCGAACAAAGCAAAAACCAAAGGAAATGATGGACGGAGTGTTGCACATTGCAAGCACTCACCCCCAGTCAACTGATCTGGGTTTAATCCATCACCGTTCTTTAGCCCACTCTGCCACCCCAGTTCAGACATGGCCATATACAAATTAGTCTGACCCTGTGCCTCATGGGAACTGTCCAGCCCGAACTGCCAAACCATGTCTTCCCTGGACCGGAAACAAGCTTCCTAGGACCGGTTTCTGGCATTTCAGCCGTCTTCAGCCAGGCTTGCTCGAATCCAGTGGCAAAGTGAACAAGGCACTCACGTCTGAGCATACCCTGCCAACTTATGGCGAACAAAGCAAAAACCAAAGGAAATGATGGACGGAGTGTTGATCATTGCAAGCACTCACCCCCAGTCAACTGATCTGGGTTTAATCCATCACCATTCATTAGCCCACTCTGCCACCCCAGTTCAGACATGGCCATATGCAAATCAGTCTAACCCTGTGCCTCATGGGAACAGTCCAGCCCAAACTGCCAAGTCATGTCTTCCCTGGACCGGAAACAAGCTTCCTAGGGCCGGTTTCTGGCATTTCAGCCGTCTTCAGCCATGCTTGCTTGAATCCAGTGGCAAAGTGAACAAGGGACTCACGTCTGAGCATACCCTGCCAATTTATGGCGAACAAAGCAAAAACCAAAGGAAATGATGGACGGAGTGTTGAACATTGCAAGCACTCACCCCCAGTCAACTGATCTGGGTTTAATCCATCACAGTTCTTTAGCCCACTCTGCCACCCCAGTTCAGACATGGCCATAAGCAAATCAGTCTGACCCTGTGCCTCATGGGAACAGTCCAGCCCGAACTGCCAAGCCATGTCTTCCCTGGACCGGAAACAAGCTTCCTAGGACCGGTTTCTGGCATTTCAGCCGTCTTCAGCCAGGCTTGCTTGAATCCAGTGGCAAAGTGAACAAGGAACTCACGTCTGAGCATACCCTGCCAACTTATGGCGAACAAAGCAAAAACCAAAGGAAATGATGGACGGAGTGTTGAACATTGCAAGCACTCACCCCCAGTCAACTGATCTGGGTTTAATCCATCAACGTTCTTTAGCCCACTCTGCCACCCCAGTTCAGACATGGCCATATGCAAATCAGTCTGACCCTGTGCCTCATGGGAACAGTCCAGTCCGAACTGCCAAGCCATGTCTTCCCTGGACCGGAAACAAGCTTCCTAGGACCGGTTTCTGGTATTTCAGCCGTCTTCAGCCAGGCTTGCTTGAATCCAGTGGCAAAGTGAACAAGGGACTCACGTCTGAGCATACCCTGCCAACTTATGGCGAACAAAGCAAAAACCAAAGGAAATGATGGACGGAGTGTTGCACATTGCAAGCACTCACCCCCAGTCAACTGATCTGGGTTTAATCCATCACCGTTCTTTAGCCCACTCTGCCACCCCAGTTCAGACATGGCCATATGCAAATTAGTCTGACCCTGTGCCTCATGGGAACTGTCCAGCCCGAACTGCCAAACCATGTCTTCCCTGGACCGGAAACAAGCTTCCTAGGACCGGTTTCTGGTATTTTAGCCGTCTTCAGCCAGGCTTGCTCGAATCCAGTGGCAAAGTGAACAAGGGACTCACGTCTGAGCATGCCCTGCCAACTTATGGCGAACAAAGCAAAAACCAAAGGAAATGATGGACGGAGTGTTGAACATTGCAAGCACTCACCCCCAGTCAACTGATCTGGGTTTAATCCATCACCGTTCTTTAGCCCACTCTACCACCCCAGTTCAGACATGGCCATATGCAAATCAGTCTGACCCTGTGCCTCATGGGAACAGTCCAGCCCGAACTGCCAAGTTATGTCTTCCCTGGACCGGAAACAAGCTTCCTAGGGCCGGTTTCTGGCATTTCAGCCGTCTTCTGCCATGTTTGCTTGAATCCAGTGGCAAAGTGAACAAGGGACTCACGTTTGAGCATACCCTGCCAACTTATGGCGAACAAAGCAAAAACCAAAGGAAATGATGGACGGAGTGTTGAACATTGCAAGCACTCACCCCCAGTCAACTGATCTGGGTTTAATCCATCACCGTTCTTTAGCCCACTCTGCCACCCCAGTTCAGACATGGCCATATGCAAATTAGTCTGACCCTGTGCCTCATGGGAACTGTCCAGCCCGATCTGCCAAACCATGTCTTCCCTGGACCGGAAACAAGCTTCCTAGGACCGGTTTCTGGCATTTCAGCCGTCTTCAGCCAGGCTTGCTCGAATCCAGTGGCAAAGTGAACAAGGGACTCACGACTGAGCATACCCTGCCAACTTATGGCGAACAAAGCAAAAACCAAAGGAAATGATGGACGGAGTGTTGAACATTGCAAGCACTCACCCCCAGTCAACTGATCTGGGTTTAATCCATCACCGTTCTTTAGCCCACTCTGCCACCCCAGTTCAGACATGGCCATATGCAAATCAGTCTGACCCTGTGCCTCATGGGAACAGTCCAGCCCGAACTGCCAAGTCATGTCTTCCCTGGACCGGAAACAAGCTTCCTAGGGCTGGTTTCTGGCATTTCAGCCGTCTTCTGCCATGTTTGCTTGAATCCAGTGGCAAAGTGAACAAGGGGCTCACGTTTGAGCATACCCTGCCAACTTATGGCGAACAAAGCAAAAACCAAAGGAAATGATGGACGGAGTGTTGCACATTGCAAGCACTCACCCCCAGTCAACTGATCTGGGTTTAATCCATCACCGTTCTTTAGCCCACTCTGCCACCCCAGTTCAGACATGGCCATATACAAATTAGTCTGACCCTGTGCCTCATGGGAACTGTCCAGCCCGAACTGCCAAACCATGTCTTCCCTGGACCGGAAACAAGCTTCCTAGGACCGGTTTCTGGCATTTCAGCCGTCTTCAGCCAGGCTTGCTCGAATCCAGTGGCAAAGTGAACAAGGGACTCACGTCTGAGCATACCCTGCCAACTTATGGCGAACAAAGCAAAAACCAAAGGAAATGATGGACGGAGTGTTGAACATTGCAAGCACTCACCCCCAGTCAACTGATCTGGGTTTAATCCATCACCGTTCTTTAGCCCACTCTGCCACCCCAGTTCAGACATGGCCATATGCAAATCAGTCTTACCCTGTGCCTCATGGGAACAGTCCAGCCCGAACTGCCAAGTCATGTCTTCCCTGGACCGGAAACAAGCTTCCTAGGGCCGGTTTCTGGCATTTCAGCCGTCTTCTGCCATGTTTGCTTGAATCCAGTGGCAAAGTGAACAAGGGACTCACGTTTGAGCATACCCTGCCAACTTATGGCGAACAAAGCAAAAACCAAAGGAAATGATGGACGGAGTGTTGCACATTGCAAGCACTCACCCCCAGTCAACTGATCTGGGTTTAATCCATCACCGTTCTTTAGCCCACTCTGCCACCCCAGTTCAGACATGGCCATATGAAAATCAGTCTGACCCTGTGCCTCATGGGAACAGTCCAGCCCGAACTGCCAAGCCATGTCTTCCCTGGACCGGAAACAAGCTTCCTAGGACCGGTTTCTGGCATTTCAGCTGTCTTCAGCCAGGCTTGCTTGAATCCAGTGGCAAAGTGAACAAGGGACTCACGTCTGAGCATACCCTGCCAACTTATGGCGAACAAAGTAAAAACCAAAGGAAATCATGGACGGAGTGTTGAACATTGCAAGCACTCACCCCCAGTCAACTGATCTGGGTTTAATCCATAACCGTTCTTTAGCCCACTCTGCCACCCCAGTTCAGACATGGCCATATGCAAATCAGTCTGACCCTGTGCCTCATGGGAACAGTCCAGCCCGAACTGCCAAGCCATGTCTTCCCTGGACCGGAAACAAGCTTCCTAGGACCGATTTCTGGCATTTCAGCCGTCTTCAGCCAGGCTTGCTTGAATCCAGTGGCAAAGTGAACAAGGGACTCACGTCTGAGCATACCCTGCCAACTTATGGCGAACAAAGCAAAACCCAAAGGAAATGATGGACAGAGTGTTGAACATTGCAAGCACTCACCCCCAGTCAACGGATCTGGGTTTAATCCATCACCGTTCTTTAGCCCACTCTGCCACCCCAGTTCAGACATGGCCATATGCAAATCAGTCTGACCCTGTGCCTCATGGGAACAGTCCAGCCCGAACTGCCAAGTCATGTCTTCCCTGGACCGGAAACAAGCTTCCTAGGGCCGGTTTCTGGCATTTCAGCCGTCTTCTGCCATGTTTGCTTGAATCCAGTGGCAAAGTGAACAAGGGACTCATGTTTGAGCATACCCTGCCAACTTATGGCGAACAAAGCAAAAACCAAAGGAAATGATGGACGGAGTGTTGCACATTGCAAGCACTCACCCCCAGTCAACTGATCTGGGTTTAATCCATCACCGTTCTTTAGCCCACTCTGCCACCCCAGTTCAGACATGGCCATATGCAAATTAGTCTGACCCTGTGCCTCATGGGAACTGTCCAGCCCGAACTGCCAAACCATGTCTTCCCTGGACCGGAAACAAGCTTCCTAGGACCGGTTTCTGGCATTTTAGCCGTCTTCAGCCAGGCTTGCTCGAATCCAGTGGCAAAGTGAACAAGGGACTCACGTCTGAGCATACCCTGCCAACTTATGGCGAACAAAGCAAAAACCAAAGGAAATGATGGACGGAGTGTTGAACATTGCAAGCACTCACCCCCAGTCAACTGATCTGGGTTTAATCCATCACCATTCTTTAGCCCACTCTGCCACCCCAGTTCAGACATGGCCATATGCAAATCAGTCTAACCCTGTGCCTCATGGGAACAGTCCAGCCCGAACTGCCAAGTCATGTCTTCCCTGGACCGGAAACAAGCTTCCTAGGGCCGGTTTCTGGCATTTCAGCCGTCTTCTGCCATGTTTGCTTGAATCCAGTGGCAAAGTGAACAAGGGACTCACGTTTGAGCATACCCTGCCAACTTATGGCGAACAAAGCAAAAACCAAAGGAAATGATGGACGGAGTGTTGAACATTGCAAGCACTCACCCCCTGTCAACTGATCTGGGTTTAATCCATCACCATTCATTAGCCCACTCTGCCACCCCAGTTCAGACATGGCCATATGCAAATCAGTCTAACCCTGTGCCTCATGGGAACAGTCCAGCCCGAACTGCCAAGTCATGTCTTCCCTGGACCGGAAACAAGCTTCCTAGGGCCGGTTTCTGGCATTTCAGCCGTCTTCTGCCATGTTTGCTTGAATCCAGTGGCAAAGTGAACAAGGGACTCACGTTTGAGCATACCCTGCCAACTTATGGCGAACAAAGCAAAAACCAAAGGAAATGATGGACGGAGTGTTGAACATTGCAAGCACTCACCCCCAGTCAACTGATCTGGGTTTAATCCATCACCATTCATTAGCCCACTCTGCCACCCCAGTTCAGACATGGCCATATGCAAATCAGTCTAACCCTGTGCCTCATGGGAACAGTCCAGCCCGAACTGCCAAGTCATGTCTTCCCTGGACCGGAAACAAGC
Organism: Triturus cristatus; assembly: GCF_964204655.1. Classification (NCBI taxonomy): domain Eukaryota; kingdom Metazoa; phylum Chordata; class Amphibia; order Caudata; family Salamandridae; genus Triturus; species Triturus cristatus. The sequence continues at coordinate 977,777,937 of NC_140583.1, forward strand.
TTCCTAGGGCCGGTTTCTGGCATTTCAGCCGTCTTCTGCCATGTTTGCTTGAATCCAGTGGCAAAGTGAACAAGGGACTCACGTTTGAGCATACCCTGCCAACTTATGGCGAACAAAGCAAAAACCAAAGGAAATGATGGACGGAGTGTTGCACATTGCAAGCACTCACCCCCAGTCAACTGATCTGGGTTTAATCCATCACCGTTCTTTAGCCCACTCTGCCACCCCAGTTCAGACATGGCCATATGAAAATCAGTCTGACCCTGTGCCTCATGGGAACAGTCCAGCCCGAACTGCCAAGCCATGTCTTCCCTGGACCGGAAACAAGCTTCCTAGGACCGGTTTCTGGCATTTCAGCTGTCTTCAGCCAGGCTTGCTTGAATCCAGTGGCAAAGTGAACAAGGGACTCACGTCTGAGCATACCCTGCCAACTTATGGCGAACAAAGTAAAAACCAAAGGAAATCATGGACGGAGTGTTGAACATTGCAAGCACTCACCCCCAGTCAACTGATCTGGGTTTAATCCATCACCGTTCTTTAGCCCACTCTGCCACCCCAGTTCAGACATGGCCATATTCAAATCAGTCTGACCCTGTGCCTCATGGGAACAGTCCAGCCCGAACTGCCAAGCCATGTCTTCCCTGGACCGGAAACAAGCTTCCTAGGACCGGTTTCTGGCATTTCAGCCGTCTTCAGCCAGGCTTGCTTGAATCCAGTGGCAAAGTGAACAAGGGACTCACGTCTGAGCATACCCTGCCAACTTATGGCGAACAAAGCAAAAACCAAAGGAAATGATGGACGGAGTGTTGAACATTGCAAGCACTCACCCCCAGTCAACTGATCTGGGTTTAATCCATCACCGTTCTTTAGCCCACTCTGCCACGCCAGTTCGGACATGGCCATATGCAAATCAGTCTGACCCTGTGCCTCATGGAAACAGTCCAGCCCGAACTGCCAAGCCATGTCGTCCCTGGACCGAAAACAAGCTTCCTAGCACCGGTTTCTGGCATTTCAGCCGTCTTCAGCCAGGCTTGCTTGAATCCAGTGGCAAAGTGAACAAGGGACTCACGTCTGAGCATACCCTGCCAACTTATGGCGAACAAAGCAAAAACCAAAGGAAATGATGGACGGAGTGTTGAACATTGCAAGCACTCACCCCCAGTCAACGGATCTGGGTTTAATCCATCACCGTTCTTTAGGCCCCTCTGCCACCCCAGTTCAGACATGGCCATATGCAAATCAGTCTGACCCTGTGCCTCATGGGAACAGTCCAGCCCGAACTGCCAAGCCATGTCTTCCCTGGACCGGAAACAAGCTTCCTAGGACCAGTTGCTGGCATTTCAGCCGTCTTCAACCAGGCTTGCTTGAATCCAGTGGCAAAGTGAACAAGGGACTCATGTCTGAGCATACCCTGCCAACTTATGGCGAACAAAGCAAAAACCAAAGGAAATGATGGACGGAGTGTTGAACATTGCAAGCACTCACCCCCAGTCAACTGATCTGGGTTTAATCCATCACCGTTCTTTAGCCCACTCTGCCACCCCAGTTCAGACATGGCCATATGCAAATCAGTCTGACCATGTGCCTCATGGGAACAGTCCAGCCCGAACTGCCAAGCCATGTCTTCCCTGGACCGGAAACAAGCTTCCTGGGACCGGTTTCTGGTATTTCAGCCGTCTTCAGCCAGGCTTGCTTCAATCCAGTGGCAAAGTGAACAAGGGACTCACGTCTGAGCATACCCTGCCAACTTATGGCGAACAAAGCAAAAACCAAAGGAAATGATGGACGGAGTGTTGAACATTGCAAGCACTCACCCCCAGTCAACTGATCTGGGTTTAATCCAACATCGTTCTTTAGCCCACTCTGCCACCCCAGTTCAGACATGGCCATATGCAAATCAGTCTGACCCTGTGTCTCATGGGAACAGTCCAGCCCGAACTGCCAAGCCATGTCTTCCCTGGACCGGAAACAAGCTTCCTAGGACCGGTTTCTGGCATTTCAGCCGTCTTCAGCCATGCTTGCTTGAATCCAGTGGCAAAGTGAACAAGGGACTCACGTCTGAGCATACCCTGCCAATTTATGGCGAACAAAGCAAAAACCAAAGGAAATGTTGGACGGAGTGTTGAACATTGCAAGCACTCACCCCCAGTCAACTGATCTGGGTTTAATCCATCACAGTTCTTTAGCCCACTCTGCCACCCCAGTTCAGACATGGCCATAAGCAAATCAGTCTGACCCTGTGCCTCATGGGAACAGTCCAGCCCGAACTGCCAAGCCATGTCTTCCCTGGACCGGAAACAAGCTTCCTAGGACCGGTTTCTGGCATTTCAGCCGTCTTCAGCCAGGCTTGCTTGAATCCAGTGGCAAAGTGAACAAGGAACTCACGTCTGAGCATACCCTGCCAACTTATGGCGAACAAAGCAAAAACCAAAGGAAATGATGGACGGAGTGTTGAACATTGCAAGCACTCACCCCCAGTCAACTGATCTGGGTTTAATCCATCAACGTTATTTAGCCCACTCTGCCACCCCAGTTCAGACATGGCCATATGCAAATCATTCTGACCCTGTGCCTCATGGGAACAGTCCAGTCCGAACTGCCAAGCCATGTCTTCCCTGGACCGGAAACAAGCTTCCTAGGACCGGTTTCTGGTATTTCAGCCGTCTTCAGCCAGGCCTGCTTGAATCCAGTGGCAAAGTGAACAAGGGACTCACGTCTGAGCATACCCTGCCAACTTATGGCGAACAAAGCAAAAACCAAAGGAAATGATGGACGGAGTGTTGCACATTGCAAGCACTCACCCCCAGTCAACTGATCTGGGTTTAATCCATCACCGTTCTTTAGCCCACTCTGCCACCCCAGTTCAGACATGGCCATATGCAAATTAGTCTGACCCTGTGCCTCATGGGAACTGTCCAGCCCGAACTGCCAAACCATGTCTTCCCTGGACCGGAAACAAGCTTCCTAGGACCGGTTTCTGGCATTTTAGCCGTCTTCCGCCAGGCTTGCTCGAATCCAGTGGCAAAGTGAACAAGGGACTCACGTCTGAGCATACCCTGCCAACTTATGGCGAACAAAGCAAAAACCAAAGGAAATGATGGACGGAGTGTTGAACATTGCAAGCACTCACCCCCAGTCAACTGATCTGGGTTTAATCCATCACCGTTCTTTAGCCCACTCTACCACCCCAGTTCAGACATGGCCATATGCAAATCAGTCTGACCCTGTGCCTCATGGGAACAGTCCAGCCCGAACTGCCAAGTCATGTCTTCCCTGGACCGGAAACAAGCTTCCTAGGGCCGGTTTCTGGCATTTCAGCCGTCTTCTGCCATGTTTGCTTGAATCCAGTGGCAAAGTGAACAAGGGACTCACGTTTGAGCATACCCTGCCAACTTATGGCGAACAAAGCAAAAACCAAAGGAAATGATGGACGGAGTGTTGAACATTGCAAGCACTCACCCCCAGTCAACTGATCTGGGTTTAATCCATCACCGTTCTTTAGCCCACTCTGCCACCCCAGTTCAGACATGGCCATATGCAAATTAGTCTGACCCTGTGCCTCATGGGAACTGTCCAGCCCGATCTGCCAAACCATGTCTTCCCTGGACCGGAAACAAGCTTCCTAGGACCGGTTTCTGGCATTTCAGCCGTCTTCAGCCAGGCTTGCTCGAATCCAGTGGCAAAGTGAACAAGGGACTCACGTCTGAGCATACCCTGCCAACTTATGGCGAACAAAGCAAAAACCAAAGGAAATGATGGACGGAGTGTTGAACATTGCAAGCACTCACCCCCAGTCAACTGATCTGGGTTTAATCCATCACCGTTCTTTAGCCCACTCTGCCACCCCAGTTCAGACATGGCCATATGCAAATCAGTCTGACCCTGTGCCTCATGGGAACAGTCCAGCCCGAACTGCCAAGTCATGTCTTCCCTGGACCGGAAACAAGCTTCCTAGGGCCGGTTTCTGGCATTTCAGCCGTCTTCTGCCATGTTTGCTTGAATCCAGTGGCAAAGTGAACAAGGGGCTCACGTTTGAGCATACCCTGCCAACTTATGGCGAACAAAGCAAAAACCAAAGGAAATGATGGACGGAGTGTTGCACATTGCAATCACTCACCCGCAGTCAACTGATCTGGGTTTAATCCATCACCGTTCTTTAGCCCACTCTGCCACCCCAGTTCAGACATGGCCATATACAAATTAGTCTGACCCTGTGCCTCATGGGAACTGTCCAGCCCGAACTGCCAAACCATGTCTTCCCTGGACCGGAAACAAGCTTCCTAGGACCGGTTTCTGGCATTTCAGCCGTCTTCAGCCAGGCTTGCTCGAATCCAGTGGCAAAGTGAACAAGGGACTCACGTCTGAGCATACCCTGCCAACTTATGGCGAACAAAGCAAAAACCAAAGGAAATGATGGACGGAGTGTTGCACATTGCAAGCACTCACCCCCAGTCAACTGATCTGGGTTTAATCCATCACCGTTCTTTAGCCCACTCTGCCACCCCAGTTCAGACATGGCCATATGAAAATCAGTCTGACCCTGTGCCTCATGGGAACAGTCCAGCCCGAACTGCCAAGCCATGTCTTCCCTGGACCGGAAACAAGCTTCCTAGGACCGGTTTCTGGCATTTCAGCTGTCTTCAGCCAGGCTTGCTTGAATCCAGTGGCAAAGTGAACAAGGGACTCACGTCTGAGCATACCCTGCCAACTTATGGCGAACAAAGTAAAAACCAAAGGAAATCATGGACGGAGTGTTGAACATTGCAAGCACTCACCCCCAGTCAACTGATCTGGGTTTAATCCATCACCGTTCTTTAGCCCACTCTGCCACCCCAGTTCAGACATGGCCATATGCAAATCAGTCTGACCTTGTGCCTCATGGGAACAGTCCAGCCGAACTGCCAAGCCATGTCTTCCCTGGACCGGAAACAAGCTTCCTAGGACCGGTTTCTGGCATTTCAGCCGTCTTCAGCCAGGCTTGCTTGAATCCAGTGGCAAAGTGAACAAGGGACTCACGTCTGAGCATACCCTGCCAACTTATGGCGAACAAAGCAAAAACCAAAGGAAATGATGGACGGAGTGTTGAACATTGCAAGCACTCACCCCCAGTCAACTGATCTGGGTTTAATCCAACATCGTTCTTTAGCCCACTCTGCCACCCCAGTTCAGACATGGCCATATGCAAATCAGTCTGACCCTGTGTCTCATGGGAACAGTCCAGCCCGAACTGCCAAGCCATGTCTTCCCTGGACCGGAAACAAGCTTCCTAGGACCGGTTTCTGGCATTTCAGCCGTCTTCAGCCATGCTTGCTTGAATCCAGTGGCAAAGTGAACAAGGGACTCACGTCTGAGCATACCCTGCCAATTTATGGCGAACAAAGCAAAAACCAAAGGAAATGATGGACGGAGTGTTGAACATTGCAAGCACTCACCCCCAGTCAACTGATCTGGGTTTAATCCATCACAGTTCTTTAGCCCACTCTGCCACCCCAGTTCAGACATGGCCATAAGCAAATCAGTCTGACCCTGTGCCTCATGGGAACAGTCCAGCCCGAACTGCCAAGCCATGTCTTCCCTGGACCGGAAACAAGCTTCCTAGGACCGGTTTCTGGCATTTGGGACTCACGTCTGAGCATACCCTGCCAATTTATGGCGAACAAAGCAAAAACCAAAGGAAATGATGGACGGAGTGTTGAACATTGCAAGCACTCACCCCCAGTCAACTGATCTGGGTTTAATCCATCACAGTTCTTTAGCCCACTCTGCCACCCCAGTTCAGACATGGCCATAAGCAAATCAGTCTGACCCTGTGCCTCATGGGAACAGTCCAGCCCGAACTGCCAAGCCATGTCTTCCCTGGACCGGAAACAAGCTTCCTAGGACCGGTTTCTGGCATTTCAGCCGTCTTCAGCCAGGCTTGCTTGAATCCAGTGGCAAAGTGAACAAGGAACTCACGTCTGAGCATACCCTGCCAACTTATGGCGAACAAAGCAAAAACCAAAGGAAATGATGGACGGAGTGTTGAACATTGCAAGCACTCACCCCCAGTCAACTGATCTGGGTTTAATCCATCAACGTTCTTTAGCCCACTCTGCCACCCCAGTTCAGACATGGCCATATGCAAATCAGTCTGACCCTGTGCCTCATGGGAACAGTCCAGCCCGAACTGCCAAGTCATGTCTTCCCTGGACCGGAAACAAGCTTCCTAGGGCCGGTTTCTGGCATTTCAGCCGTCTTCTGCCATGTTTGCTTGAATCCAGTGGCAAAGTGAACAAGGGACTCACGTTTGAGCATACCCTGCCAACTTATGGCGAACAAAGCAAAAACCAAAGGAAATGATGGACGGAGTGTTGCACATTGCAAGCACTCACCCCCAGTCAACTGATCTGGGTTTAATCCATCACCGTTCTTTAGCCCACTCTGCCACCCCAGTTCAGACATGGCCATATACAAATTAGTCTGACCCTGTGCCTCATGGGAACTGTCCAGCCCGAACTGCCAAACCATGTCTTCCCTGGACCGGAAACAAGCTTCCTAGGACCGGTTTCTGGCATTTCAGCCGTCTTCAGCCAGGCTTGCTCGAATCCAGTGGCAAAGTGAACAAGGGACTCACGTCTGAGCATACCCTGCCAACTTATGGCGAACAAAGCAAAAACCAAAGGAAATGATGGACGGAGTGTTGAACATTGCAAGCACTCACCCCCAGTCAACTGATCTGGGTTTAATCCATCACCGTTCTTTAGCCCACTCTGCCACCCCAGTTCAGACATGGCCATATGCAAATCAGTGTAACCCTGTGCCTCATGGGAACAGTCCAGCCCGAACTGCCAAGTCATGTCTTCCCTGGACCGGAAACAAGCTTCCTAGGGCCGGTTTCTGGCATTTCAGCCGTCTTCTGCCATGTTTGCTTGAATCCAGTGGCAAAGTGAACAAGGGACTCACGTTTGAGCATACCCTGCCAACTTATGGCGAACAAAGCAAAAACCAAAGGAAATGATGGACGGAGTGTTGCACATTGCAAGCACTCACCCCCAGTCAACTGATCTGGGTTTAATCCATCACCGTTCTTTAGCCCACTCTGCCACCCCAGTTCAGACATGGCCATATGAAAATCAGTCTGACCCTGTGCCTCATGGGAACAGTCCAGCCCGAACTGCCAAGCCATGTCTTCCCTGGACCGGAAACAAGCTTCCTAGGACCGGTTTCTGGCATTTCAGCTGTCTTCAGCCAGGCTTGCTTGAATCCAGTGGCAAAGTGAACAAGGGACTCACGTCTGAGCATACCCTGCCAACTTATGGCGAACAAAGTAAAAACCAAAGGAAATCATGGACGGAGTGTTGAACATTGCAAGCACTCACCCCCAGTCAACTGATCTGGGTTTAATCCATCACCGTTCTTTAGCCCACTCTGCCACCCCAGTTCAGACATGGCCATATGCAAATCAGTCTGACCCTGTGCCTCATGGGAACAGTCCAGCCCGAACTGCCAAGCCATGTCTTCCCTGGACCGGAAACAAGCTTCCTAGGACCGGTTTCCGGCATTTCAGCCGTCTTCAGCCAGGCTTGCTTGAATCCAGTGGCAAAGTGAACAAGGGACTCACGTCTGAGTATACCCTGCCAACTTATGGCGAACAAAGCAAAAACCAAAGGAAATGATGGACGGAGTGTTGAACATTGCAAGCACTCACCCCCAGTCAACTGATCTGGGTTTAATCCATCACCGTTCTTTAGCCCACTCTGCCACCCCAGTTCAGACATGGCCATATGCAAATCAGTCTGACCCTGTGCCTCATGGAAACAGCCCAGCCCGAACTGCCAAGCCATGTCTTCCCTGGACCGAAAACAAGCTTCCTAGCACCGGTTTCTGGCATTTCAGCCGTCTTCAGCCAGGCTTGCTTGAATCCAGTGGCAAAGTGAACAAGGGACTCACGTCTGAGCATACCCTGCCAACTTATGGCGAACAAAGCAAAAACCAAAGGAAATGATGGACGGAGTGTTGAACATTGCAAGCACTCACCCCCAGTCAACGGATCTGGGTTTAATCCATCACCGTTCTTTAGCCCCCTCTGCCACCCCAGTTCAGACATGGCCATATGCAAATCAGTCTGACCCTGTGCCTCATGGGAACAGTCCAGCCCGAACTGCCAAGCCATGTCTTCCCTGGACCGGAAACAAGCTTCCTAGGACCAGTTGCTGGCATTTCAGCCATCTTCAGCCAGGCTTGCTCGAATCCAGTGGCAAAGTGAACAAGGGACTCACGTCTGAGCATACCCTGCCAACTTATGGCGAACAAAGCAAAAACCAAAGGAAATGATGGACGGAGTGTTGAACATTGCAAGCACTCACCCCCAGTCAACTGATCTGGGTTTAATCCAACATCGTTCTTTAGCCCACTCTGCCACCCCAGTTCAGACATGGCCATATACAAATTAGTCTGACCCTGTGCCTCATGGGAACTGTCCAGCCCGAACTGCCAAACCATGTCTTCCCTGGACCGGAAACAAGCTTCCTAGGACCGGTTTCTGGCATTTCAGCCGTCTTCAGCCAGGCTTGCTTGAATCCAGTGGCAAAGTGAACAAGGAACTCACGTCTGAGCATACCCTGCCAACTTATGGCGAACAAAGCAAAAACCAAAGGAAATGATGGACGGAGTGTTGAACATTGCAAGCACTTACCCCCAGTCAACTGATCTGGGTTTAATCCATCAACGTTCTTTAGCCCACTCTGCCACCCCAGTTCAGACATGGCCATATGCAAATCAGTCTGACCCTGTGCCTCATGGGAACAGTCCAGTCCGAACTGCCAAGCCATGTCTTCCCTGGACCGGAAACAAACTTCCTAGGACCGGTTTCTGGTATTTCAGCCGTCTTCAGCCAGGCTTGCTTGAATCCAGTGGCAAAGTGAACAAGGGACTCACGTCTGAGCATACCCTGCCAACTTATGGCGAACAAAGCAAAAACCAAAGGAAATGATGGACGGAGTGTTGCACATTGCAAGCACTCACCCCCAGTCAACTGATCTGGGTTTAATCCATCACCGTTCTTTAGCCCACTCTGCCACCCCAGTTCAGACATGGCCATATGCAAATTAGTCTGACCCTGTGCCTCATGGGAACTGTCCAGCCCGAACTGCCAAACCATGTCTTCCCTGGACCGGAAACAAGCTTCCTAGGACCGGTTTCTGGCATTTTAGCCATCTTCAGCCAGGCTTGCTCGAATCCAGTGGCAAAGTGAACAAGGGACTCACGTCTGAGCATACCCTGCCAACTTATGGCGAACAAAGCAAAAACCAAAGGAAATGATGGACGGAGTGTTGAACATTGCAAGCACTCACCCCCAGTCAACTGATCTGGGTTTAATCCATCACCGTTCTTTAGCCCACTCTGCCACCCCAGTTCAGACATGGCCATATGCAAATCAGTCTGACCCTGTGCCTCATGAGAACAGTCCAGCCCGAACTGCCAAATCATGTCTTCCCTGGACCGGAAACAAGCTTCCTAGGGCCGGTTTCTGGCATTTCAGCCGTCTTCTGCCATGTTTGCTTGAATCCAGTGGCAAAGTGAACAAGGGACTCACGTTTGAGCATACCCTGCCAACTTATGGCGAACAAAGCAAAAACCAAAGGAAATGATGGACGGAGTGTTGAACATTGCAAGCACTCACCCCCAGTCAACTGATCTGGGTTTAATCCATCACCGTTCTTTAGCCCACTCTGCCACCCCAGTTCAGACATGGCCATATGCAAATTAGTCTGACCCTGTGCCTCATGGGAACTGTCCAGCCCGATCTGCCAAACCATGTCTTCCCTGGACCGGAAACAAGCTTCCTAGGACCGGTTTCTGGCATTTCAGCCGTCTTCAGCCAGGCTTGCTCGAATCCAGTGGCAAAGTGAACAAGGGACTCACGTCTGAGCATACCCTGCCAACTTATGGCGAACAAAGCAAAAACCAAAGGAAATGATGGACGGAGTGTTGAACATTGCAAGCACTCACCCCCAGTCAACTGATCTGGGTTTAATCCATCACCGTTCTTTAGCCCACTCTGCCACCCCAGTTCAGACATGGCCATATGCAAATCAGTCTGACCCTGTGCCTCATGTGAACAGTCCAGCCCGAACTGCCAAGTCATGTCTTCCCTGGACCGGAAACAAGCTTCCTAGGGCCGGTTTCTGGCATTTCAGCCGTCTTCTGCCATGTTTGCTTGAATCCAGTGGCAAAGTGAACAAGGGACTCACGTTTGAGCATACCCTGCCAACTTATGGCGAACAAAGCAAAAACCAAAGGAAATGATGGACGGAGTGTTGCACATTGCAAGCACTCACCCCCAGTCAACTGATCTGGGTTTAATCCATCACCGTTCTTTAGCCCACTCTGCCACCCCAGTTCAGACATGGCCATATACAAATTAGTCTGACCCTGTGCCTCATGGGAACTGTCCAGCCCGAACTGCCAAACCATGTCTTCCCTGGACCGGAAGCAAGCTTCCTAGGACCGGTTTCTGGCATTTCAGCCGTCTTCAGCCAGGCTTGCTCGAATCCAGTGGCAAAGTGAACAAGGGACTCACGTCTGAGCATACCCTGCCAACTTATGGCGAACAAAGCAAAAACCAAAGGAAATGATGAACGGAGTGTTGAACATTGCAAGCACTCACCCCCAGTCAACTGATCTGGGTTTAATCCATCACCGTTCTTTAGCCCACTCTGCCACCCCAGTTCAGACATGGCCATATGCAAATCAGTCTAACCCTGTGCCTCATGGGAACAGTCCAGCCCGAACTGCCAAGTCATGTCTTCCCTGGACCGGAAACAAGCTTCCTTGAGCCGGTTTCTGGCATTTCAGCCGTCTTCTGCCATGTTTGCTTGAATCCAGTGGCAAAGTGAACAAGGGACTCACGTTTGAGCATACCCTGCCAACTTATGGCGAACAAAGCAAAAACCAAAGGAAATGATGGACGGAGTGTTGCACATTGCAAGCACTCACCCCCAGTCAACTGATCTGGGTTTAATCCATCACCGTTCTTTAGCCCACTCTGCCAACCCAGTTCAGACATGGCCATATGAAAATCAGTCTGACCCTGTGCCTCATGGGAACAGTCCAGCCCGAACTGCCAAGCCATGTCTTCCCTGGACCGGAAACAAGCTTCCTAGGACCGGTTTCTGGCATTTCAGCTGTCTTCAGCCAGGGTTGCTTGAATCCAGTGGCAAAGTGAACAAGGGACTCACGTCTGAGCATACCCTGCCAACTTATGGCGAACAAAGTAAAAACCAAAGGAAATCATGGACGGAGTGTTGAACATTGCAAGCACTCACCCCCAGTCAACTGATCTGGGTTTAATCCATCACCGTTCTTTAGCCCCCTCTGCCACCCCAGTTCAGACATGGCCATATGCAAATCAGTCTGACCCTGTGCCTCATGGGAACAGTCCAGCCCGAACTGCCAAGCCATGTCTTCCCTGGACCGGAAACAAGCTTCCTAGGACCAGTTGCTGGCATTTCAGCCGTCTTCAACCAGGCTTGCTTGAATCCAGTGGCAAAGTGAACAAGGGACTCACGTCTGAGCATACCCTGCCAACTTATGGCGAACAAAGCAAAAACCAAAGGAAATGATGGACGGAGTGTTGAACATTGCAAGCACTCACCCCCAGTCAACTGATCTGGGTTTAATCCAACATCGTTCTTTAGCCCACTCTGCCACCCCAGTTCAGACATGGCCATATACAAATTAGTCTGACCCTGTGCCTCATGGGAACTGTCCAGCCCGAACTGCCAAACCATGTCTTCCCTGGACCGGAAACAAGCTTCCTAGGACCGGTTTCTGGCATTTCAGCCGTCTTCAGCCAGGCTTGCTTGAATCCAGTGGCAAAGTGAACAAGGAACTCACGTCTGAGCATACCCTGCCAACTTATGGCGAACAAAGCAAAAACCAAAGGAAATGATGGACGGAGTGTTGAACATTGCAAGCACTTACCCCCAGTCAACTGATCTGGGTTTAATCCATCACCGTTCTTTAGCCCACTCTGCCACCCCAGTTCAGACATGGCCATATGCAAATTAGTCTGACCCTGTGCCTCATGGGAACTGTCCAGCCCGAACTGCCAAACCATGTCTTCCCTGGACCGGAAACAAGCTTCCTAGGACCGGTTTCTGGCATTTTAGCCATCTTCAGCCAGGCTTGCTCGAATCCAGTGGCAAAGTGAACAAGGGACTCACGTCTGAGCATACCCTGCCAACTTATGGCGAACAAAGCAAAAACCAAAGGAAATGATGGACGGAGTGTTGAACATTGCAAGCACTCACCCCCAGTCAACTGATCTGGGTTTAATCCATCACCGTTCTTTAGCCCACTCTGCCACCCCAGTTCAGACATGGCCATATGCAAATCAGTCTGACCCTGTGCCTCATGAGAACAGTCCAGCCCGAACTGCCAAGTCATGTCTTCCCTGGACCGAAAACAAGCTTCCTAGGGCCGGTTTCTGGCATTTCAGCCGTCTTCTGCCATGTTTGCTTGAATCCAGTGGCAAAGTGAACAAGGGACTCACGTTTGAGCATACCCTGCCAACTTATGGCGAACAAAGCAAAAACCAAAGGAAATGATGGACGGAGTGTTGAACATTGCAAGCACTCACCCCCAGTCAACTGATCTGGGTTTAATCCATCACCGTTCTTTAGCCCACTCTGCCACCCCAGTTCAGACATGGCCATATGCAAATTAGTCTGACCCTGTGCCTCATGGGAACTGTCCAGCCCGATCTGCCAAACCATGTCTTCCCTGGACCGGAAACAAGCTTCCTAGGACCGGTTTCTGGCATTTCAGCCGTCTTCAGCCAGGCTTGCTCGAATCCAGTGGCAAAGTGAACAAGGGACTCACGTCTGAGCATACCCTGCCAACTTATGGCGAACAAAGCAAAAACCAAAGGAAATGATGGACGGAGTGTTGAACATTGCAAGCACTCACCCCCAGTCAACTGATCTGGGTTTAATCCATCACCGTTCTTTAGCCCACTCTGCCACCCCAGTTCAGACATGGCCATATGCAAATCAGTCTGACCCTGTGCCTCATGTGAACAGTCCAGCCCGAACTGCCAAGTCATGTCTTCCCTGGACCGGAAACAAGCTTCCTAGGGCCGGTTTCTGGCATTTCAGCCGTCTTCTGCCATGTTTGCTTGAATCCAGTGGCAAAGTGAACAAGGGACTCACGTTTGAGCATACCCTGCCAACTTATGGCGAACAAAGCAAAAACCAAAGGAAATGATGGACGGAGTGTTGCACATTGCAAGCACTCACCCCCAGTCAACTGATCTGGGTTTAATCCATCACCGTTCTTTAGCCCACTCTGCCACCCCAGTTCAGACATGGCCATATACAAATTAGTCTGACCCTGTGCCTCATGGGAACTGTCCAGCCCGAACTGCCAAACCATGTCTTCCCTGGACCGGAAGCAAGCTTCCTAGGACCGGTTTCTGGCATTTCAGCCGTCTTCAGCCAGGCTTGCTCGAATCCAGTGGCAAAGTGAACAAGGGACTCACGTCTGAGCATACCCTGCCAACTTATGGCGAACAAAGCAAAAACCAAAGGAAATGATGGACGGAGTGTTGAACATTGCAAGCACTCACCCCCAGTCAACTGATCTGGGTTTAATCCATCACCGTTCTTTAGCCCACTCTGCCACCCCAGTTCAGACATGGCCATATGCAAATCAGTCTAACCCTGTGCCTCATGGGAACAGTCCAGCCCGAACTGCCAAGTCATGTCTTCCCTGGACCGGAAACAAGCTTCCTAGAGCCGGTTTCTGGCATTTCAGCCGTCTTCTGCCATGTTTGCTTGAATCCAGTGGCAAAGTGAACAAGGGACTCACGTTTGAGCATACCCTGCCAACTTATGGCGAACAAAGCAAAAACCAAAGGAAATGATGGACGGAGTGTTGCACATTGCAAGCACTCACCCCCAGTCAACTGATCTGGGTTTAATCCATCACCGTTCTTTAGCCCACTCTGCCAACCCAGTTCAGACATGGCCATATGAAAATCAGTCTGACCCTGTGCCTCATGGGAACAGTCCAGCCCGAACTGCCAAGCCATGTCTTCCCTGGACCGGAAACAAGCTTCCTAGGACCGGTTTCTGGCATTTCAGCTGTCTTCAGCCAGGGTTGCTTGAATCCAGTGGCAAAGTGAACAAGGGACTCACGTCTGAGCATACCCTGCCAACTTATGGCGAACAAAGTAAAAACCAAAGGAAATCATGGACGGAGTGTTGAACATTGCAAGCACTCACCCCCAGTCAACTGATCTGGGTTTAATCCATCACCGTTCTTTAGCCCACTCTGCCACCCCAGTTCAGACATGGCCATATGCAAATCAGTCTGACCCTGTGCCTCATGGGAACAGTCCAGCCCGAACTGCCAAGCCATGTCTTCCCTGGACCGGAAACAAGCTTCCTAGGACCGGTTTCTGGCATTTCAGCCGTCTTCAGCCAGGCTTGCTTGAATCCAGTGGCAAAGTGAACAAGGGACTCACGTCTGAGCATACCCTGCCAACTTATGGTGAACAAAGCAAAAACCAAAGGAAATGATGGACGGAGTGTTGAACATTGCAAGCACTCACCCCCAGTCAACGGATCTGGGTTTAATCCATCACCGTTCTTTAGCCCACTCTGCCACCCCAGTTCAGACATGGCCATATGCAAATCAGTCTGACCCTGTGCCTCATGGGAACAGTCCAGCCCGAACTGCCAAGCCATGTCTTCCCTGGACCGGAAACAAGCTTCCTAGGACCAGTTGCTGGCATTTCAGCCGTCTTCAACCAGGCTTGCTTGAATCCAGTGGCAAAGTGAACAAGGGACTCATGTCTGAGCATACCCTGCCAACTTATGGCGAACAAAGCAAAAACCAAAGAAAATGATGGACGGAGTGTTGAACATTGCAAGCAGTCACCCCCAGTCAACTGATCTGGGTTTAATCCATCACCGTTCTTTAGCCCACTCTGCCACCCCAGTTCAGACATGGCCATAGGCAAATCAGTCTGACCCTGTGCCTCATGGGAACAGTCCAGCCCGAACTGCCAAGCCATGTCTTCCCTGGACAAGGAAACAAGCTTCCTAGAACCGGTTTCTGGCATTTCAGCCGTCTTCAGCCAGGCTTGCTTGAATCCAGTGGCAAAGTGAACAAGGGACTCACGTCTGAGCATACCCTGCCAACTTATGGCGAACAAAGCAAAAACCAAAGGAAATGATGGACGGAGTGTTGAACATTGCAAGCACTCACCCCCAGTCAACTGATCTGGGTTTAATCCAACATCGTTCTTTAGCCCACTCTGCCACCCCAGTTCAGACATGGCCATATGCAAATCAGTCTGACCCTGTGTCTCATGGGAACAGTCCAGCCCGAACTGCCAAGCCATGTCTTCCCTGGACCGGAAACAAGCTTCCTAGGACCAGTTGCTGGCATTTCAGCCGTCTTCAACCAGGCTTGCTTGAATCCAGTGGCAAAGTGAACAAGGGACTCATGTCTGAGCATACCCTGCCAACTTATGGCGAACAAAGCAAAAACCAAAGGAAATGATGGACGGAGTGTTGAACATTGCAAGCACTCACCCCCAGTCAACTGATCTGGGTTTAATCCATCACCGTTCTTTAGCCCACTCTGCCACCCCAGTTCAGACATGGCCATATGCAAATCAGTCTGACCCTGTGCCTCATGGGAACAGTCCAGCCCGAACTGCCAAGCCATGTCTTCCCTGGACCGGAAACAAGCTTCCTAGGACCGGTTTCTGGCATTTCAGCCGTCTTCAGCCATGCTTGCTTGAATCCAGTGGCAAAGTGAACAAGGGACTCACGTCTGAGCATACCCTGCCAATTTATGGCGAACAAAGCAAAAACCAAAGGAAATGATGGACGGAGTGTTGAACATTGCAAGCACTCACCCCCAGTCAACTGATCTGGGTTTAATCCATCACAGTTCTTTAGCCCACTCTGCCACCCCAGTTCAGACATGGCCATAAGCAAATCAGTCTGACCCTGTGCCTCATGGGAACAGTCCAGCCCGAACTGCCAAACCATGTCTTCCCTGGACCGGAAACAAGCTTCCTAGGACCGGTTTCTGGCATTTCAGCCGTCTTCAGCCAGGCTTGCTTGAATCCAGTGGCAAAGTGAACAAGGAACTCACGTCTGAGCATACCCTGCCAACTTATGGCGAACAAAGCAAAAACCAAAGGAAATGATGGACGGAGTGTTGAACATTGCAAGCACTCACCCCCGGTCAACTGATCTGGGTTTAATCCATCAACGTTCTTTAGCCCACTCTGCCACCCCAGTTCAGACATGGCCATATGCAAATCAGTCGGACCCTGTGCCTCATGGGAACAGTCCAGTCCGAACTGACAAGCCATGTCTTCCCTGGACCGGAAACAAGCTTCCTAGGACCGGTTTCTGGTATTTCAGCCGTCTTCAGCCAGGCTTGCTTGAATCCAGTGGCAAAGTGAACAAGGGACTCACGTCTGAGCATACCCTGCCAACTTATGGCGCACAAAGCAAAAACCAAAGGAAATGATGGACGGAGTGTTGCACATTGCAAGCACTCACCCCCAGTCAACTGATCTGGGTTTAATCCATCACCGTTCTTTAGCCCACTCTGCCACCCCAGTTCAGACATGGCCATATGCAAATTAGTCTGACCCTGTGCCTCATGGGAACTGTCCAGCCCGAACTGCCAAACCATGTCTTCCCTGGACCGGAAACAAGCTTCCTAGGACCGGTTTCTGGCATTTTAGCCGTCTTCAGCCAGGCTTGCTCGAATCCAGTGGCAAAGTGAACAAGGGACTCACGTCTGAGCATACCCTGCCAACTTATGGCGAACAAAGCAAAAACCAAAGGAAATGATGGACGGAGTGTTGAACATTGCAAGCACTCACCCCCAGTCAACTGATCTGGGTTTAATCCATCACCGTTCTTTAGCCCACTCTGCCACCCCAGTTCAGACATGGCCATATGCAAATCAGTCTGACCCTGTGCCTCATGGGAACAGTCCAGCCCGAACTGCCAAGCCATGTCTTCCCTGGACCGGAAACAAGCTTCCTAGGACCGGTTTCTGGCATTTCAGCCGTCTTCAGCCATGCTTGCTTGAATCCAGTGGCAAAGTGAACAAGGGACTCACGTCTGAGCATACCCTGCCAATTTATGGCGAACAAAGCAAAAACCAAAGGAAATGATGGACGGAGTGTTGAACATTGCAAGCACTCACCCCCAGTCAACTGATCTGGGTTTAATCCATCACAGTTCTTTAGCCCACTCTGCCACCCCAGTTCAGACATGGCCATAAGCAAATCAGTCTGACCCTGTGCCTCATGGGAACAGTCCAGCCCGAACTGCCAAACCATGTCTTCCCTGGACCGGAAACAAGCTTCCTAGGACCGGTTTCTGGCATTTCAGCCGTCTTCAGCCAGGCTTGCTTGAATCCAGTGGCAAAGTGAACAAGGAACTCACGTCTGAGCATACCCTGCCAACTTATGGCGAACAAAGCAAAAACCAAAGGAAATGATGGACGGAGTGTTGAACATTGCAAGCACTCACCCCCGGTCAACTGATCTGGGTTTAATCCATCAACGTTCTTTAGCCCACTCTGCCACCCCAGTTCAGACATGGCCATATGCAAATCAGTCTGACCCTGTGCCTCATGGGAACAGTCCAGTCCGAACTGACAAGCCATGTCTTCCCTGGACCGGAAACAAGCTTCCTAGGACCGGTTTCTGGTATTTCAGCCGTCTTCAGCCAGGCTTGCTTGAATCCAGTGGCAAAGTGAACAAGGGACTCACGTCTGAGCATACCCTGCCAACTTATGGCGCACAAAGCAAAAACCAAAGGAAATGATGGACGGAGTGTTGCACATTGCAAGCACTCACCCCCAGTCAACTGATCTGGGTTTAATCCATCACCGTTCTTTAGCCCACTCTGCCACCCCAGTTCAGACATGGCCATATGCAAATTAGTCTGACCCTGTGCCTCATGGGAACTGTCCAGCCCGAACTGCCAAACCATGTCTTCCCTGGACCGGAAACAAGCTTCCTAGGACCGGTTTCTGGCATTTTAGCCGTCTTCAGCCAGGCTTGCTCGAATCCAGTGGCAAAGTGAACAAGGGACTCACGTCTGAGCATACCCTGCCAACTTATGGCGAACAAAGCAAAAACCAAAGGAAATGATGGACGGAGTGTTGAACATTGCAAGCAGTCACCCCCAGTCAACGGATCTGGGTTTAATCCATCACCGTTCTTTAGCCCACTCTACCACCCCAGTTCAGACATGGCCATATGCAAATCAGTCTGACCCTGTGCCTCATGGGAACAGTCCAGCCCGAACTGCCAAGTCATGTCTTCCCTGGACCGGAAACAAGCTTCCTAGGGCCGGTTTCTGGCATTTCAGCCGTCTTCTGCCATGTTTGCTTGAATCCAGGGGCAAAGTGAACAAGGGACTCACGTTTGAGCATACCCTGCCAACTTATGGCGAACAAAGCAAAAACCAAAGGAAATGATGGACGGAGTGTTGAACATTGCAAGCACTCACCCCCAGTCAACTGATCTGGGTTTAATCCATCACCGTTCTTTAGCCCACTCTGCCACCCCAGTTCAGACATGGCCATATGCAAATTAGTCTGACCCTGTGCCTCATGGGAACTGTCCAGCCCGATCTGCCAAACCATGTCTTCCCTGGACCGGAAACAAGCTTCCTAGGACCGGTTTCTGGCATTTCAGCCGTCTTCAGCCAGGCTTGCTCGAATCCAGTGGCAAAGTGAACAAGGGACTCACGTCTGAGCATACCCTGCCAACTTATGGCGAACAAAGCAAAAACCAAAGGAAATGATGGACGGAGTGTTGAACATTGCAAGCACTCACCCCCAGTAAACTGATCTGGGTTTAATCCATCACCGTTCTTTAGCCCACTCTACCACCCCAGTTCAGACATGGCCATATGCAAATCAGTCTGACCCTGTGCCTCATGGGAACAGTCCAGCCCGAACTGCCAAGTCATGTCTTCCCTGGACCGGAAACAAGCTTCCTAGGGCCGGTTTCTGGCATTTCAGCCGTCTTCTGCCATGTTTGCTTGAATCCAGTGGCAAAGTGAACAAGGGGCTCACGTTTGAGCATACCCTGCCAACTTATGGCGAACAAAGCAAAAACCAAAGGAAATGATGGAGGGAGTGTTGCACATTGCAAGCACTCACCCCCAGTCTACTGATCTGGGTTTAATCCATCACCGTTCTTTAGCTCCTCTGCCACCCCAGTTCAGACATGGCCATATACAAATTAGTCTGACCCTGTGCCTCATGGGAACTGTCCAGCCCGAACTGCCAAACCATGTCTTCCCTGGACCGGAAACAAGCTTCCTAGGACCGGTTTCTGGCATTTCAGCCGTCTTCAGCCAGGCTTGCTCGAATCCAGTGGCAAAGTGAACAAGGGACTCACGTCTGAGCATACCCTGCCAACTTATGGCGAACAAAGCAAAAACCAAAGGAAATGATGGACGGAGTGTTGAACATTGCAAGCACTCACCCCCAGTCAACTGATCTGGGTTTAATCCATCACCGTTCTTTAGCCCACTCTGCCACCCCAGTTCAGACATGGCCATATGCAAATCAGTCTAACCCTGTGCCTCATGGGAACAGTCCAGCCCGAACTGCCAAGTCATGTCTTCCCTGGACCGGAAACAAGCTTCCTAGGGCCGGTTTCTGGCATTTCAGCCGTCTTCTGCCATGTTTGCTTGAATCCAGTGGCAAAGTGAACAAGGGACTCACGTTTGAGCATACCCTGCCAACTTATGGCGAACAAAGCAAAAACCAAAGGAAATGATGGACGGAGTGTTGCACATTGCAAGCACTCACCCCCAGTCAACTGATCTGGGTTTAATCCATCACCGTTCTTTAGCCCACTCTGCCACCCCAGTTCAGACATGGCCATATGAAAATCAGTCTGACCCTGTGCCTCATGGGAACAGTCCAGCCCGAACTGCCAAGCCATGTCTTCCCTGGACCGGAAACAAGCTTCCTAGGACCGGTTTCTGGCATTTCAGCTGTCTTCAGCCAGGCTTGCTTGAATCCAGTGGCAAAGTGAACAAGGGACTCACGTCTGAGCATACCCTGCCAACTTATGGCGAACAAAGTAAAAACCAAAGGAAATCATGGACGGAGTGTTGAACATTGCAAGCACTCACCCCCAGTCAACTGATCTGGGTTTAATCCATCACCGTTCTTTAGCCCACTCTGCCACCCCAGTTCAGACATGGCCATATGCAAATCAGTCTGACCCTGTGCCTCATGGGAACAGTCCAGCCCGAACTGCCAAGCCATGTCTTCCCTGGACCGGAAACAAGCTTCCTAGGACCGGTTTCTGGAATTTCAGCCATCTTCAGCCAGGCTTGCTTGAATCCAGTGGCAAAGTGAACAAGGGACTCACGTCTGAGCATACCCTGCCAACTTATGGCGAACAAAGCAAAAACCAAAGGAAATGATGGACAGAGTGTTGAACATTGCAAGCACTCACCCCCAGTCAACGGATCTGGGTTTAATCCATCACCGTTCTTTAGCCCACTCTGCCACCCCAGTTCAGACATGGCCATATGCAAATCAGTCTGACCCTGTGCCTCATGGGAACAGTCCAGCCCAAACTGCCAAGCCATGTCTTCCCTGGACCGGAAACAAGCTTCCTAGGACCAGTTGCTGGCATTTCAGCCGTCTTCAACCAGGCTTGCTTGAATCCAGTGGCAAAGTGAACAAGGGACTCATGTCTGAGCATACCCTGCCAACTTATGGCGAACAAAGCAAAAACCAAAGGAAATGATGGACAGAGTGTTGAACATTGCAAGCACTCACCCCCAGTCAACTGATCTGGGTTTAATCCATCACCGTTCTTTAGCCCACTCTGCCACCCCAGTTCAGACATGGCCATATGCAAATCAGTCTGACCCTGTGCCTCATGGGAACAGTCCAGCCCGAACTGCCAAGCCATGTCTTCCCTGGACCGGAAACAAGCTTCCTAGGACCGGTTTCTGGCATTTCAGCCGTCTTCAGCCAGGCTTGCTTGAATCCAGTGGCAAAGTGAACAAGGGACTCACGTCTGAGCATACCCTGCCAACTTATGGCGAACAAAGCAAAAACCAAAGGAAATGATGGACGGAGTGTTGAACATTGCAAGCACTCACCCCCAGTCAACTGATCTGGGTTTAATCCAACATCGTTCTTTAGCCCACTCTGCCACCCCAGCTCAGACATGGCCATATGCAAATCAGTCTGACCCTGTGTCTCATGGGAACAGTCCAGCCCGAACTGCCAAGCCATGTCTTCCCTGGACCGGAAACAAGCTTCCTAGGACCGGTTTCTGGCATTTCAGCCGTCTTCAGCCATGCTTGCTTGAATCCAGTGGCAAAGTGAACAAGGGACTCACGTCTGAGCATACCCTGCCAATTTATGGCGAACAAAGCAAAAACCAAAGCAAATGATGGACGGAGTGTTGAACATTGCAAGCACTCACCCCCAGTCAACTGATCTGGGTTTAATCCATCACAGTTCTTTAGCCCACTCTGCCACCCCAGTTCAGACATGGCCATAAGCAAATCAGTCTGACCCTGTGCCTCATGGGAACAGTCCAGCCCGAACTGCCAAGCCATGTCTTCCCTGGACCGGAAACAAGCTTCCTAGGACCGGTTTCTGGCATTTCAGCCGTCTTCAGCCAGGCTTGCTTGAATCCAGTGGCAAAGTGAACAAGGAACTCACGTCTGAGCATACCCTGCCAACTTATGGCGAACAAAGCAAAAACCAAAGGAAATGATGGACGGAGTGTTGAACATTGCAAGCACTCACCCCCAGTCAACTGATCTGGGTTTAATCCATCAACGTTCTTTAGCCCACTCTGCCACCCCAGTTCAGACATGGCCATATGCAAATCAGTCTGACCCTGTGCCTCATGGGAACAGTCCAGCCCGAACTGCCAAGTCATGTCTTCCCTGGACCGGAAACAAGCTTCCTAGGGCCGGTTTCTGGCATTTCAGCCGTCTTCTGCCATGTTTGCTTGAATCCAGTGGCAAAGTGAACAAGGGACTCACGTTTGAGCATACCCTGCCAACTTATGGCGAACAAAGCAAAAACCAAAGGAAATGATGGACGGAGTGTTGCACATTGCAAGCACTCACCCCCAGTCAACTGATCTGGGTTTAATCCATCACCGTTCTTTAGCCCACTCTGCCACCCCAGTTCAGACATGGCCATATACAAATTAGTCTGACCCTGTGCCTCATGGGAACTGTCCAGCCCGAACTGCCAAACCATGTCTTCCCTGGACCGGAAACAAGCTTCCTAGGACCGGTTTCTGGCATTTCAGCCGTCTTCAGCCAGGCTTGCTCGAATCCAGTGGCAAAGTGAACAAGGGACTCACGTCTGAGCATACCCTGCCAACTTATGGCGAACAAAGCAAAAACCAAAGGAAATGATGGACGGAGTGTTGAACATTGCAAGCACTCACCCCCAGTCAACTGATCTGGGTTTAATCCATCACCGTTCTTTAGCCCACTCTGCCACCCCAGTTCAGACATGGCCATATGAAAATCAGTCTGACCCTGTGCCTCATGGGAACAGTCCAGTCCGAACTGCCAAGCCATGTCTTCCCTGGACCGGAAACAAGCTTCCTAGGACCGGTTTCTGGCATTTCAGCTGTCTTCAGCCAGGCTTGCTTGAATCCAGTGGCAAAGTGAACAAGGGACTCACGTCTGAGCATACCCTGCCAACTTATGGCGAACAAAGTAAAAACCAAAGGAAATCATGGACGGAGTGTTGAACATTGCAAGCACTCACCCCCAGTCAACTGATCTGGGTTTAATCCATCACCGTTCTTTAGCCCACTCTGCCACCCCAGTTCAGACATGGTCATATGCAAATCAGTCTGACCCTGTGCCTCATGGGAACAGTCCAGCCCGAACTGCCAAGCCATGTCTTCCCTGGACCGGAAACAAGCTTCCTAGGACCGGTTTCTGGCATTTCAGCCGTCTTCAGCCAGGCTTGCTTGAATCCAGTGGCAAAGTGAACAAGGGACTCACGTCTGAGTATACCCTGCCAACTTATGGCGAACAAAGCAAAAACCAAAGGAAATGATGGACGGAGTGTTGAACATTGCAAGCACTCACCCCCAGTCAACTGATCTGGGTTTAATCCATCACCGTTCTTTAGCCCACTCTGCCACCCCAGTTCGGATATGGCCATATGCAAATCAGTCTGACCCTGTGCCTCATGGAAACAGTCCAGCCCGAACTGCCAAGCCATGTCTTCCCTGGACCGAAAACAAGCTTCCTAGCACCGGTTTCTGGCATTTCAGCCGTCTTCAGCCAGGCTTGCTTGAATCCAGTGGCAAAGTGAACAAGGGACTCACGTCTGAGCATACCCTGCCAACTTATGGCGAACAAAGCAAAAACCAAAGGAAATGATGGACGGAGTGTTGAACATTGCAAGCACTCACCCCCAGTCAACTGATCTGGGTTTAATCCAACATCGTTCTTTAGCCCACTCTGCCACCCCAGTTCAGACATGGCCATATGCAAATCAGTCTGACCCTGTGTCTCATGGGAACAGTCCTGCCCGAACTGCCAAGCCATGTCTTCCCTGGACCGGAAACAAGCTTCCTAGGACCGGTTTCTGGCATTTCAGCCGTCTTCAGCCATGCTTGCTTGAATCCAGTGGCAAAGTGAACAAGGGACTCACGTCTGAGCATACCCTGCCAATTTATGGCGAACAAAGCAAAAACCAAAGGAAATGATGGACGGAGTGTTGAACATTGCAAGCACTCACCCCCAGTCAACTGATCTGGGTTTAATCCATCACAGTTCTTTAGCCCACTCTGCCACCCCAGTTCAGACATGGCCATAAGCAAATCAGTCTGACCCTGTGCCTCATGGGAACAGTCCAGCCCGAACTGCCAAGCCATGTCTTCCCTGGACCGGAAACAAGCTTCCTAGGACCGGTTTCTGGCATTTCAGCCATCTTCAGCCAGGCTTGCTTGAATCCAGTGGCAAAGTGAACAAGGAACTCACGTCTGAGCATACCCTGCCAACTTATGGCGAACAAAGCAAAAACCAAAGGAAATGATGGACGGAGTGTTGAACATTGCAAGCACTCACCCCCAGTAAACTGATCTGGGTTTAATCCATCACCGTTCTTTAGCCCACTCTGCCACCCCAGTTCAGACATGGCCATATGCAAATCAGTCTGACCCTGTGCCTCATGGGAACAGTCCAGCCCGAACTGCCAAGTCATGTCTTCCCTGGACCGGAAACAAGCTTCCTAGGGCCGGTTTCTGGCATTTCAGCCGTCTTCTGCCATGTTTGCTTGAATCCAGTGGCAAAGTGAACAAGGGGCTCACGTTTGAGCATACCCTGCCAACTTATGGCGAACAAAGCAAAAACCAAAGGAAATGATGGAGGGAGTGTTGCACATTGCAAGCACTCACCCCCAGTCAACTGATCTGGGTTTAATCCATCACTGTTCTTTAGCTCACTCTGCCACCCCAGTTCAGACATGGCCATATACAAATTAGTCTGACCCTGTGCCTCATGGGAACTGTCCAGCCCGAACTGCCAAACCATGTCTTCCCTGGACCGGAAACAAGCTTCCTAGGACCGGTTTCTGGCATTTCAGCCGTCTTCAGCCAGGCTTGCTCGAATCCAGTGGCAAAGTGAACAAGGGACTCACGTCTGAGCATACCCTGCCAACTTATGGCGAACAAAGCAAAAACCAAAGGAAATGATGGACGGAGTGTTGAACATTGCAAGCACTCACCCCCAGTCAACTGATCTGGGTTTAATCCATCACCGTTCTTTAGCCCACTCTGCCACCCCAGTTCAGACATGGCCATATGCAAATCAGTCTAACCCTGTGCCTCATGGGAACAGTCCAGCCCGAACTGCCAAGTCATGTCTTCCCTGGACCGGAAACAAGCTTCCTAGGGCCGGTTTCTGGCATTTCAGCCGTCTTCTGCCATGTTTGCTTGAATCCAGTGGCAAAGTGAACAAGGGACTCACGTTTGAGCATACCCTGCCAACTTATGGCGAACAAAGCAAAAACCAAAGGAAATGATGGACGGAGTGTTGCACATTGCAAGCACTCACCCCCAGTCAACTGATCTGGGTTTAATCCATCACCGTTCTTTAGCCCACTCTGCCACCCCAGTTCAGACATGGCCATATGAAAATCAGTCTGACCCTGTGCCTCATGGGAACAGTCCAGCCCGAACTGCCAAGCCATGTCTTCCCTGGACCGGAAACAAGCTTCCTAGGACCGGTTTCTGGCATTTCAGCTGTCTTCAGCCAGGCTTGCTTGAATCCAGTGGCAAAGTGAACAAGGGACTCATGTCTGAGCATACCCTGCCAACTTATGGCGAACAAAGTAAAAACCAAAGGAAATCATGGACGGAGTGTTGAACATTGCAAGCACTCACCCCCAGTCAACTGATCTGGGTTTAATCCATCACCGTTCTTTAGCCCACTCTGCCACCCCAGTTCAGACATGGCCATATGCAAATCAGTCTGACCCTGTGCCTCATGGGAACAGTCCAGCCCGAACTGCCAAGCCATGTCTTCCCTGGACCGGAAACAAGCTTCCTAGGACCGGTTTCTGGCATTTCAGCCATCTTCAGCCAGGCTTGCTTGAATCCAGTGGCAAAGTGAACAAGGGACTCACGTCTGAGCATACCCTGCCAACTTATGGCGAACAAAGCAAAAACCAAAGGAAATGATGGACAGAGTGTTGAACATTGCAAGCACTCACCCCCAGTCAACGGATCTGGGTTTAATCCATCACCGTTCTTTAGCCCACTCTGCCACCCCAGTTCAGACATGGCCATATGCAAATCAGTCTGACCCTGTGCCTCATGGGAACAGTCCAGCCCAAACTGCCAAGCCATGTCTTCCCTGGACCGGAAACAAGCTTCCTAGGACCAGTTGCTGGCATTTCAGCCGTCTTCAACCAGGCTTGCTTGAATCCAGTGGCAAAGTGAACAAGGGACTCACGTCTGAGCATACCCTGCCAACTTATGGCGAACAAAGCAAAAACCAAAGGAAATGATGGACGGAGTGTTGAACATTGCAAGCACTCACCCCCAGTCAACTGATCTGGGTTTAATCCAACATCGTTCTTTAGCCCACTCTGCCACCCCAGCTCAGACATGGCCATATGCAAATCAGTCTGACCCTGTGTCTCATGGGAACAGTCCAGCCCGAACTGCCAAGCCATGTCTTCCCTGGACCGGAAACAAGCTTCCTAGGACCGGTTTCTGGCATTTCAGCCGTCTTCAGCCATGCTTGCTTGAATCCAGTGGCAAAGTGAACAAGGGACTCACGTCTGAGCATACCCTGCCAATTTATGGCGAACAAAGCAAAAACCAAAGCAAATGATGGACGGAGTGTTGAACATTGCAAGCACTCACCCCCAGTCAACTGATCTGGGTTTAATCCATCACAGTTCTTTAGCCCACTCTGCCACCCCAGTTCAGACATGGCCATAAGCAAATCAGTCTGACCCTGTGCCTCATGGGAACAGTCCAGCCCGAACTGCCAAGCCATGTCTTCCCTGGACCGGAAACAAGCTTCCTAGGACCGGTTTCTGGCATTTCAGCCGTCTTCAGCCAGGCTTGCTTGAATCCAGTGGCAAAGTGAACAAGGAACTCACGTCTGAGCATACCCTGCCAACTTATGGCGAACAAAGCAAAAACCAAAGGAAATGATGGACGGAGTGTTGAACATTGCAAGCACTCACCCCCAGTCAACTGATCTGGGTTTAATCCATCAACGTTCTTTAGCCCACTCTGCCACCCCAGTTCAGACATGGCCATATGCAAATCAGTCTGACCCTGTGCCTCATGGGAACAGTCCAGCCCGAACTGCCGACATGTCTTCCCTGGACCGGAAACAAGCTTCCTAGGGCCGGTTTCTGGCATTTCAGCCGTCTTCTGCCATGTTTGCTTGAATCCAGTGGCAAAGTGAACAAGGGACTCACGTTTGAGCATACCCTGCCAACTTATGGCGAACAAAGCAAAAACCAAAGGAAATGATGGACGGAGTGTTGCACATTGCAAGCACTCACCCCCAGTCAACTGATCTGGGTTTAATCCATCACCGTTCTTTAGCCCACTCTGCCACCCCAGTTCAGACATGGCCATATACAAATTAGTCTGACCCTGTGCCTCATGGGAACTGTCCAGCCCGAACTGCCAAACCATGTCTTCCCTGGACCGGAAACAAGCTTCCTAGGACCGGTTTCTGGCATTTCAGCCGTCTTCAGCCAGGCTTGCTCGAATCCAGTGGCAAAGTGAACAAGGGACTCACGTCTGAGCATACCCTGCCAACTTATGGCGAACAAAGCAAAAACCAAAGGAAATGATGGACGGAGTGTTGAACATTGCAAGCACTCACCCCCAGTCAACTGATCTGGGTTTAATCCATCACCGTTCTTTAGCCCACTCTGCCACCCCAGTTCAGACATGGCCATATGCAAATCAGTCTAACCCTGTGCCTCATGGGAACAGTCCAGCCCGAACTGCCAAGCCATGTCTTCCCTGGACCGGAAACAAACTTCCTAGGACCGGTTTCTGGTATTTCAGCCGTCTTCAGCCAGGCTTGCTTGAATCCAGTGGCAAAGTGAACAAGGGACTCACGTCTGAGCATACCCTGCCAACTTATGGCGAACAAAGCAAAAACCAAAGGAAATGATGGACGGAGTGTTGCACATTGCAAGCACTCACCCCCAGTCAACTGATCTGGGTTTAATCCATCACCGTTCTTTAGCCCACTCTGCCACCCCAGTTCAGACATGGCCATATGCAAATTAGTCTGACCCTGTGCCTCATGGGAACTGTCCAGCCCGAACTGCCAAACCATGTCTTCCCTGGACCGGAAATAAGCTTCCTAGGACCGGTTTCTGGCATTTTAGCCGTCTTCAGCCAGGCTTGCTCGAATCCAGTGGCAAAGTGAACAAGGGACTCACGTCTGAGCATACCCTGCCAACTTATGGCGAACAAAGTAAAAACCAAAGGAAATCATGGACGGAGTGTTGAACATTGCAAGCACTCACCCCCAGTCAACTGATCTGGGTTTAATCCATCACCGTTCTTTAGCCCACTCTGCCACCCCAGTTCAGACATGGCCATATGCAAATCAGTCTGACCCTGTGCCTCATGGGAACAGTCCAGCCCGAACTGCCAAGTCATGTCTTCCCTGGACCGGAAACAAGCTTCCTAGGGCCGGTTTCTGGCATTTCAGCCATCTTCTGCCATGTTTGCTTGAATCCAGTGGCAAAGTGAACAAGGGACTCACGTTTGAGCATACCCTGCCAACTTATGGCGAACAAAGCAAAAACCAAAGGAAATGATGGACGGAGTGTTGCACATTGCAAGCACTCACCCCCAGTCAACTGATCTGGGTTTAATCCATCACCGTTCTTTAGCCCACTCTGCCACCCCAGTTCAGACATGGCCATATACAAATTAGTCTGACCCTGTGCCTCATGGGAACTGTCCAGCCCGAACTGCCAAACCATGTCTTCCCTGGACCGGAAACAAGCTTCCTAGGACCGGTTTCTGGCATTTCAGCCGTCTTCAGCCAGGCTTGCTCGAATCCAGTGGCAAAGTGAACAAGGGACTCACGTCTGAGCATACCCTGCCAACTTATGGCGAACAAAGCAAAAACCAAAGGAAATGATGGACGGAGTGTTGAACATTGCAAGCACTCACCCCCAGTCAACTGATCTGGGATTAATCCATCACCGTTCTTTAGCCCACTCTGCCACCCCAGTTCAGACATGGCCATATGCAAATCAGTCTAACCCTGTGCCTCATGGGAACAGTCCAGCCCGAACTGCCAAGTCATGTCTTCCCTGGACCGGAAACAAGCTTCCTAGGGCCGGTTTCTGGCATTTCAGCCGTCTTCTGCCATGTTTGCTTGAATCCAGTGGCAAAGTGAACAAGGGACTCACGTTTGAGCATACCCTGCCAACTTATGGCGAACAAAGCAAAAACCAAAGGAAATGATGGACGGAGTGTTGCACATTGCAAGCACTCACCCCCAGTCAACTGATCTGGGTTTAATCCATCACCGTTCTTTAGCCCACTCTGCCACCCCAGTTCAGACATGGCCATATGAAAATCAGTCTGACCCTGTGCCTCATGGGAACAGTCCAGCCCGAACTGCCAAGCCATGTCTTCCCTGGACCGGAAACAAGCTTCCTAGGACCGGTTTCTGGCATTTCAGCTGTCTTCAGCCAAGGTTGCTTGAATCCAGTGGCAAAGTGAACAAGGGACTCACGTCTGAGCATACCCTGCCAACTTATGGCGAACAAAGTAAAAACCAAAGGAAATCATGGACGGAGTGTTGAACATTGCAAGCACTCACCCCCAGTCAACTGATCTGGGTTTAATCCATCACCGTTCTTTAGCCCACTCTGCCACCCCAGTTCAGACATGGCCATATGCAAATCAGTCTGACCCTGTGCCTCATGGGAACAGTCCAGCCCGAACTGCCAAGCCATGTCTTCCCTGGACCGGAAACAAGCTTCCTAGGACCGGTTTCTGGCATTTCAGCCGTCTTCAGCCAGGCTTGCTTGAATCCAGTGGCAAAGTGAACAAGGGACTCACGTCTGAGCATACCCTGCCAACTTATGGTGAACAAAGCAAAACCCAAAGGAAATGATGGACGGAGTGTTGAACATTGCAAGCACTCACCCCCAGTCAACGGATCTGGGTTTAATCCATCACCGTTCTTTAGCCCACTCTGCCGCCCCAGTTCAGACATGGCCATATGCAAATCAGTCTGACCCTGTGCCTCATGGGAACAGTCCAGCCCGAACTGCCAAGCCATGTCTTCCCTGGACCGGAAACAAGCTTCCTAGGACCAGTTGCTGGCATTTCAGCCGTCTTCAACCAGGCTTGCTTGAATCCAGTGGCAAAGTGAACAAGGGACTCATGTCTGAGCATACCCTGCCAACTTATGGCGAACAAAGCAAAAACCAAAGGAAATGATGGACGGAGTGTTGAACATTGCAAGCACTCACCCCCAGTCAACTGATCTGGGTTTAATCCATCACCGTTCTTTAGCCCACTCTGCCACCCCAGTTCAGACATGGCCATATGCAAATCAGTCTGACCCTGTGCCTCATGGGAACAGTCCAGCCCGAACTGCCAAGCCATGTCTTCCCTGGACCGGAAACAAGCTTCCTAGGACCGGTTTCTGGCATTTCAGCCGTCTTCAGCCAGGCTTGCTTGAATCCAGTGGCAAAGTGAACAAGGGACTCACGTCTGAGCATACCCTGCCAATTTATGGCGAACAAAGCAAAAACCAAAGGAAATGATCGACGGAGTGTTGAACATTGCAAGCACTCACCCCCAGTCAACTGATCTGGGTTTAATCCAACATCGTTCTTTAGCCCACTCTGCCACCCCAGTTCAGACATGGCCATATGCAAATCAGTCTGACCCTGTGTCTCATGGGAACAGTCCAGCCCGAACTGCCAAGCCATGTCTTCCCTGGACCGGAAACAAGCTTCCTAGGACCGGTTTCTGGCATTTCAGCCGTCTTCAGCCATGCTTGCTTGAATCCAGTGGCAAAGTGAACAAGGGACTCACGTCTGAGCATACCCTGCCAATTTATGGCGAACAAAGCAAAAACCAAAGGAAATGATGGACGGAGTGTTGAACATTGCAAGCACTCACCCCCAGTCAACTGATCTGGGTTTAATCCATCACAGTTCTTTAGCCCACTCTGCCACCCCAGTTCAGACATGGCCATAAGCAAATCAGTCTGACCCTGTGCCTCATGGGAACAGTCCAGCCCGAACTGCCAAGCCATGTCTTCCCTGGACCGGAAACAAGCTTCCTAGGACCGGTTTCTGGCATTTCAGCCGTCTTCAGCCAGGCTTGCTTGAATCCAGTGGCAAAGTGAACAAGGAACTCACGTCTGCATACCCTGCCAACTTATGGCGAACAAAGCAAAAACCAAAGGAAATGATGGACGGAGTGTTGAACATTGCAAGCACTCACCCCCAGTCAACTGATCTGGGTTTAATCCATCAACGTTCTTTAGCCCACTCTGCCACCCCAGTTCAGACATGGCCATATGCAAATCAGTCTGACCCTGTGCCTCATGGAAACAGTCCAGCCCGAACTGCCAAGCCATGTCTTCCCTGGACCGGAAACAAGCTTCCTATGACCGGTTTCTGGCATTTCAGCCGTCTTCAGCCAGGCTTGCTTGAATCCAGTGGCAAAGTGAACAAGGGACTCACGTCTGAGCATACCCTGCCAACTTATGGCGAACAAAGCAAAAACCAAAGGAAATGATGGACGGAGTGTTGAACATTGAAAGCACTCACCGCCAGTCAACAGATCTGGGTTTAATCCATCACCGTTCTTTAGCCCACTCTGCCACCCCAGTTCAGACATGGCCATATGCAAATCAGTCTGACCCTGTGCCTCATGGGAACAGTCCAGCCCGAACTGCCAAGCCATGTCTTCCCTGGACTGGAAACAAGCTTCCTAGGACCGGTTTCTGGCATTTCAGCGGTCTTCAACCAGGCTTGCTTGAATCCAGTGGCAAAGTGAACAAGGGACTCACGTCTGAGCATACCCTGCCAACTTATGGCGAACAAAGCAAAAACCAAAGGAAATGATGGACGGAGTGTTGAACATTGCAAGCACTCAACCCCAGTCAACTGATCTGGGTTTAATCCATCACCGTTCTTTAGCCCACTCTGCCACCCCAGTTCAGACATGGCCATATGCAAATCAGTCTGACCCTGTGCCTCATGGGAACAGTCCAGCCCGAACTGCCAAGCCATGTCTTCCCTGGACCGGAAACAAGCTTCCTAGGACCGGTTTCTGGCATTTCAGCCGTCTTCAGCTAGGCTTGCTTGAATCCAGTGGCAAAGTGAACAAGGGACTCACGTCTGAGCATACCCTGCTAACTTATTGCGAACAAAGCAAAAACAAAAGGAAATGATGGACGGAGTGTTGAACATTGCAAGCACTCACCCCCAGTCAACTGATTTGGGTTTAATCCATCACCGTTCTTTAGCCCACTCTGCCACCCCAGTTCAGACTTGGCCATATGCAAATCAGTCTGACCCTGTGCCTCATGGGAACAGTCCAGCCCGAACTGCCAAGCCATGTCTTCCCTGGACCGGAAACAAGCTTCCTAGGACCTGTTTCTAGCATTTCAGCCGTCTTTAGCCAGGCTTGCTTGAATCCAGTGGTAAAGTGAACAAGGGACTCACGTCTGAGCATACCCTGCCAACTTATGGCGACCAAAGCAAAAATCAAAGGAAGTGATGGACGGAGTGTTGAACATTGCAAGCACTCACCCCCAGTCAACTGATCTGGGTTTAATCCATCACCGTTCTTTAGCCCACTCTGCCACCCCAGTTCAGACATGGCCATATGCAAATCAGTCTGACCCTGTGCCTCATGGGAACAGTCCAGCCCGAACTGCCAAGCCATGTCTTCCCTGGACCGGAAACAAGCTTCCTAGGACCGGTTTCTGGCATTTCAGCCGTCTTCAGCCAGGCTTGCTTGAATCCAGTGGCAAAGTGAACAAGGGACTCACGACTGAGCATACCCTGCCAACTTATGGCGAACAAAGCAAAAACCAAAGGAAATGATGGACGGAGTGTTGAACATTGCAAGCACTCACCCCCAGTCAACTGATCTGGGTTTAATCCATCACCATTCTTTAGACCAGTCTGCCACCCCAGTTCAGACATGGCCATATGCAAATCAGTCTGACCCTGTGCCTCATGGGAACAGTCCAGCCCGAACTGCCAAGCCATGTCTTCCCTGGACCGGAAACAAGCTTCCTGGCAAGTAATTGTGTGTTCCGTCGAATAGTCATACCAATGAGGTCCGACGCGGGTGACAATGCGTACGCATTGCACGGTTCATGACCGAGCCGTGCGTACGCTTTACCATTGACTGCAATGAGGTCCGACGCGGGTGACAATGCGTACGCATTGCACGGTTCATGACCGAGCCGTGCGTACGCTTTGCCATTGACTGCAATGAGGTCCGACGCGGGTGACAATGTGTACGCATTGCACGGTTCATGACCGAGACGTGCGTACGCTTTGCCATTGACTACAATGAGGTCCGACGCGGGTGACAATGCGTACGCATTGCACGGTTCATGACCGAGCCGTGCGTACGCTTTGCCATTGACTGCAATGAGGTCCGACGCGGGTGACAATGTGTACGCATTGCACGGTTCATGACCGAGACGTGCGTACGCTTTGCCTTTGACTACAATGAGGTCCGACGCGGCTGACAATGCGTACGCATTGCGCGGTTCATGACCGAGCCGTGCGTACTCTTTGCCATTGACTGCAATGAGGTCCGATGCGGGTGACAATGCGTACGCATTGCACGGTTCATGACCGAGCCGTGCGTACGCTTTGCCATTGACTGCAATTAGGTCCGACGCGGATGACTATCGTGCATTCGCGTCGGGCAGGCATGGTCCGAGACAGGCGTACGCCTTGGCCATTGAATTGCATGAAAAAGGGTGCATGTGTATTTTCAAACTACGAGTTGTACTGTCAGTTGATCGAGCCGGGGGCACCCATTGGCTCTTGACTGTCATGGAGATGGATGCGGATTCAAAACTTGTGCTAGTTGTGCGCTGGAAATTCAGTTGGATGCCTACAACAATGTTGCAATTACTAGTGTGTCATGAAGGTGTGTACGAGTCGTACTTTTAAATGGATTGGCCAGATTCATAGAATGCAACCGTGTTGGACCTATCACTTGGGACACATGGCACAGAGTCTGCCTCTGCAGCACAGATATAAGGCTGGCTGGCCCCCAGGGATCTCACTTGCCTGCACTACATGCTACTGGACCACATCCCTGCTACCACTGCTGCTGTCTCTGCATACTCTGGCTACTGCTATGGCACGTACTCTGGAGAGGGCCCCAGCCTTCACTGAGGAGGAGAACCAGGCCCTGCTGGACGGGCTCATTCCAGAGTACAGAAAGCTCTATGGGAAACCAGGGGAGCAGGTGAGTGTGCAGTCCACTGACTTCCTAATTATGCATGTTGTCTGACTAGCAGTACTAGCAGTGTGTACACCAGTGGCAAGCATTCTCACTGACTACTTTCATCCCCCAAAGTGTGTAGGGACATGTAATGAACAGGTGCTAAAGTGCATTAGTGTAAGCTTAAACTCCCCAGGCATTGTTAACATGTCAGACATGCAGGTGATTTGTCCTTTCCCATGGTTGCACTACCTGTGTAACTCATTTCCCTTTGTGATGATGACATGTGTATCCAAATGTGTGCAGCACAAATATGGGGCATGTGTGTTAATGTACTTTTAACTTTGTCACCCTCACAGGTTGATGCCCACCAGAAGCAGTAGATATGCCTGACCATCTCCCGGGCAGTTCGTTTGCTGGGGGTCTACAAGCGCCGGATCCGCAACTGCCAGAAGAAGTGTCAGGACCTTCGGGGCTAGACCCGGAGGATAGCTAGAATCCAGCTGAAGCTGTCACCTCCACGCAAGAGGGGCGTACACCGGATTCTGACCCCCCACATGCTCCGGATACTGGCGGTGGTCTTCCTGGACCTGGACAGGCAGCTGAAGGCCAGACAGCAGCAAGAAGGGGGTAAGTCCATGCCTAATCTGTGTACTATGTCTGACATGAGAATTGCAGTCTTTTGGCCTGGTCACACTTCCACATTATGTAGGTCTTGTAGTCCAATACTCAGGTCCCTCAATTGTGTGATGCACCCTTCTCATCTGTTCCACAGGTGTGGCCCCTACAGTCTGTTGCTTGTGTCACTAGGACACAGTGTCCCTGCAGTCAGCTATGCTTCAGCTACCGGACAGCATCTGTTCCCGTGACTCTGTTGTGTGTTTCATGGGTGGTTCAATTGTTTGCCCAATGCCTGTTATCTGACATGTGATCTGTGTGTGCCCTTGATATGTGTTCCAATTGCTGGTCTGACTCGCCACATGTGGCTGGGGTATTTCAAACAAAACCATGCAGCAGGGGACTCCAATTTGTGGGCCTCAGGAGTATGTATATCAAGTATGTCACACTTGCCTAGCCACCTGACTACTGTCCAGGGCCAAACACTGTTTCACGTAGACCTGGGCAGTCATGCCTCCTCAAGGGCATTTAGGAACACTCTGTAATCCCACTCCTGTGTATCAGTACAGGTTGTGCTTCGTGACATGTGCCTTCAGGTGTCTGCCTCTGTGTCATTATGGTGTGGCTTCCTGTTACGAACAACTGGGGTGTCCATGATTTTGAGGGTCAGCAGGACATTTGAGATGTGACTGGGTGAGACAAGACCTGTGTGACATATAGGTGTGTGATCCTCTGACAGTGCACAATGGTGTATGCAACTGTGTACTTCAGGCAGCTGGGCTACATGCACGGCAGACTGTGATGTGCTAATGTACATGGAGTTGTGTTTGCAGAGACTCATGTGTCTGATTTGCATGATGTGGGGTCTTCTGGGTCCTGGATAAGTTGTTTGCATTGGATGGGCAATTGCACTTGTCAGCTGCAGAGTTTGCTTTACCCCTGAGCTATGATTGTGACACAGTGCATACTGTTGTTGTCTGGATGCCCTTCCCCTGTGACAGGAGACAGTGTTGACTGACTTTCCAGGCATGCCAGTGCCATGGCATTTAATTTGCTATGAGTGATCCTGCATTGTGTTCAAGTGTGCACCATGCACCCCATTGTGGCATTGACTATCAGGACATGAGAACATCATAGTGTGTGTTGCTGGCATGCATCACAAGCGTGTGAAATGAGTCTCTGCCCATCCCTTCATCCGGACACCTGTACTGAGTCAGTGGCAAGAGATGTGCTGTGTGTATAGTGACATACTCCTACATGTTCACTTGCATGTCCAACTGATGTGTGGGTGGTGCATGTCGGGACATTGGGGTATTAGCATCCAACATGCAACAGACATATGGGTGCAAGTCAAGGAGGGATATTTGTGCCATGGTTGATGTTGAGAATGACAATTGGCTTATTCTAAATAGTGTTGGCACTTTGAGCAGTGTTCAGCTGATGATGCCAGGGCATGCCCGGTGATGTGATGTACTCACTGTGGTGTGTGCAGTCAGTGCAGGTGACTGATGTTGTTCTCTTTCTTCCTATTCTTATCTAGATACATCCACAGCCACAGGAGGGGACAGCTCCACGGACCAGGAGGAGCCACAGAGCCTGACAGGCACAGAAGGAGAGGAGTCGGGGGGACTCAGTGGCACGGAGGGCGAGTGGGGCCACACCGACGAGTTGTCAGCACCATCCCCCCAGCTGAGGTCCACAGCAGCTCTGAGGATGACTCCCTTGTGGAGGCGGGTGTCAGCAGCCACCAAACCCCAGCTAGTGAGGCTGTCCCCGCCACTGCCCCCACCACCACTATCACCACCCTCCCATCGGCTCCCATCCCAGAGGTCCGGGGAGGCTCCCGTGTTCGGGAGCATGTCTCCTTTGGGTCAGGCACCGCACCCCCTGCCACTGTGTCCCCTGCTGCCCTGAGTGAGGAGTCTGTGGACTTACTTAGACAGATTGATGTAGGGCAGACATCAATGCTGAGTGTCCTCCATGCACACACCACTCTGTTGACGCAACTGGTATCGTTCATGGAGGGTATTTCATCGGGCATGTCTGCCCTACAGAGGGCTAATCAGTCCGTGGCCTCCTCCCTGACGGCAGTAGTGTCCCTCCTCCAACAGTCCTGCACCCCTCCTACCCTTGCACCATCCACAATTCCTAGCAGCCGACCTATCCCAAGCACACACACACCTGCACATTCTCACAAAGCCACAGACACGGGCAGCACACAAACACCCAAACCAAGGGCTAGCAAGCGCAGAGGACTGATACCACACTTACAGGGGATGGTTTGCAGACACACACACAGTCATCCACAACCACTCCGCAGACCTCCGAAACCTCTCCCTCCCAGCCCCCTTCCCTTGCCTCACCTGCAACCCCATCTCCCCAGAAGCTCTTCCTCTGTAACCTTGGCCTCTTCCCCACCGACCCAGCAGATCCAGATTACAAGGGGAAGAGGAAGTCCCCACACACAGAGGGGAGTGCCCCTCACACCTGGACACCCTCCCCTAGGCGCAGTCAGACTGTGACCCCCACCCGCAAGTCCCCCTGGAGCCGGAAGAGCAAGACCCCACCGCAGCCACACAGCTCCGAGGCAAAGTCTCTGTCCTCCATCCCCAGGCCACCACTCCAGAGGTTCCCCCGCCACACCCTGCCCTGGGTTCCCCCACCCACAGATACACCATCCCCAAAATGCTGAGGCCCTCCCCCCACCACTTGCTCCTCCACACCCGGTCAGATGGTTAGTGCCACTGATGTGGGGACCGTGTCCCCCCCCCGTCCTGCCGACTTCACCTGCACCCCATTCCGCTCACATGGATTTAGGCACTGCAGTGGAGTCCACGACCACCCCGTCTGACTTGGGTACTGCAGTGGGGACCCAATCCACTCCATCTGACTTGTGCCCCACAGTTGTGACTGCACCCACCACTTCAGTCAGCTCCACTGCAGTTGCAAATGACTCTCCTGCATCCACCACCCTTTCACTGCCTCCTTCTGCTGCATCCTGATCCTGTCCCTGCGGTGCCTGGCCTGCCCCCATGTATGCCCCTCCGAGGTGATGTCCCCTGTCCTTCCAGTGCAGGCAAGCAACGTGTGACAGTTGTCCCTCAAGTTCACTCCATGTAATTTGATGATGGACTGGCCATTGGCCTTTTGTTTGAACGGACGTTTCAATTTTCATCTGCTGAATGTGAACTTGTGAACTTGATTGAGCTGTACATTAGGTTGATGATGTTTAGCATGCCCTTGCACCTGTAATGCTTGGTTTCCAATGTTGAATACTGAGGTGTTGATGTGAGGTACTCCATGTGGTCCATGAGATATGTATCCTATTCTGGTCGGTATCCATGCCATCCTTTGCAGCTAACTGGGTGTGTCATGATTAACAATTTGAGAACATCTGTGTGAACATTTCATATGCATGGTCACATCTGTGGCTTGCACCCATGCACATATGATGTGCTTCCCATTGCCCAATTTGTCTATTTCCCTGACTTTGGGTGCATCTCCACTGGACCTACAGGTGAGGGCATATTGGTGAGCAACTGGGTCCTCTGTGCAACTTGTTGTACATATGTGTGGAGTATGTGCAGATGACTTAGGGGAGACTCACGTACCCAGGCTGTTGTGACCAGAGCCTTCATTGTGTGGTAACTGATGACTGACTGACCAAGTGTTCTGCTGACATGAGTGGGACATGCTATGACTATGTTTGGCACAGCTGGACTTACACAGAAGTTGGGTCCCCTCAGGCTATGTCACAGATGTGTTGTCCCATGACATAGCCTGGGCACATGGTGTGTGTTGTATGAGCATGTGTGTGTGTGTCCACATCCCTTTTCATACACAGGCAGTGTTCCCTTGATATGTTCCTGTTGTTGATGCTTGCTGAGTGGTACTGTGTTCATCCCACAACTTTACCAGGGGCTACCAGATGTGTGGGTGCATGATACACTACTGTTAATTGGTGTTTCATCATTGGGATTTGTCTGTTCTGAGTGGTGATGATGTGGTCAGACGCAGATGGGACACAGTCAGGGTTCCTCCAAGGCACTTGTTTGTTCGCAATATCATGTAGTTGTCCCTAGGTGGTACCTTTCAGTGATTGAGACATGTGTATGTGTGTGTGACTGCTCCCACTTGTCGGGTTCAGGGCTGTAATGTTTGCAGGTGTCAGCATGTGTGCCTTGTGGTTCTCCTTGGGTTCTGCATTGCCCTGGGACTGTGGCAGGTATTCGGAAGGTTACGTGAGATTTGATGTCATGGCCATGTACTCCATACTGTGCAGTATGTCTGCCATTCACCAGAGTTGTAAACTGTCCTTGTGTGATGAGTCTGTGCACCTTAGTTCCTCCCAACATTCCTGTGTTTGTCATGGGTGCATGTGCAATGTCACCTGTCCATGTGGGCTTCACAGATGCACATTGCTGCAGTTCAGGGTGTGTGGTGTTGAGGGTGGACTGATGTCAATGTTTGCATGGATGTGCCCCTAGCTCCCGTTTGTCCATGGATGACGGGCCATGCTGAGTGATTTGTGTTTGTGTAGGTGTGATGTACGTTTGTGGCACAGGACACATGTCTGGGTTTCCCAGTTTGTACGACATCTACCTTTGTCACCACAGTGGAGGTGTCATGCATGCTTGTGTCACCCCAATGTCTAGTCCCTGGGGGTAGTGCTGTTGTGTGTCAGTCTCTTGCTCTGTTAGTTGGTGTTCATTCCAGCTTGTGTCACGTGTGTCTGTTGTGCTCCCTCTCATCTCCCAATGCCTGATTGCCCACTGAGGGTGTCCCAATGATGGTTTACGTTTGTATGGCACTGTGTGCACATCTGCGTCACTGTGGTTCAGCCCCCCTCATGCGTTGTGTAGTTGCCTGGGGATACTGTGACACACACACACACACACACATGCTGTGTCAGATGTGCAGTGTGAGTTTGCCTGTTTGTGTTTGTGCATCTGCACCAGTGCATTGGTATTGCTGTTGTGGGCCTTTGTCTGGATGCTGTTTCTGTGATTTTGCATGCTGTCCCTGTGAGTCATATCACATCATTGTGCACATTCATCCTGGTTGTTAGGTGCCATTGCTGGCATGGAATGTGAGTTTTGGATCTGACACCTACAGTCTACACATGTTGTTTTGATTGGCGCGTCTATTTTCGAGATGTGTGCATGCTTGGTGATGGTCACTTCTGCTGTTGTGTCATTGTACGCTGTATGCATTGTCAGCCCCCATGTGTGGTGCTTATCTGCACATGGCCGAGAGTGTGTTATGTTTTCACAGCACTGTTAGCCTCACCACATCTCTGTGTGTATGGGACACAACCACTAGTTTGCCCCAGAAGTGTTTGATGTGTTGGGAGCAGAGATCATACATGCTGTTTGTTATTTGCAGCTTTGACCATGATGACACTTACCTTTTGGTCACTGTGATGAGGGGGGTTTAGTCCCCATCACCACAATGCTCAACATCTGCTGCATTTTGGAAGCCCCCACTTAACGTCTGTTCTACACAGTGAGGGGGTGTTCTTTTTACATTGCCACAGTGCTCTGGTGATGCTTGCCTTGTGTATGTCACACTCATGTGTTGGTCACACATGTGCAGTTACTTACATTGTATGTCCGAAGTCATAATCACTGTTGTGGGCATTTGTCACAGACTACACACTGTTGTCATGATGTTAGGGGGGATGTATTTTGCTGACATACCTAATGTTGGAGTATGATGGATGTGTGGGGGTGGCAGTAGTGCTGGGCAACAGGTCCCCTATGGGTGCGGATTGCAGGGGTGATGGGCAACATGAGCCCTAGGGGTGGGGGTGGCAGTAGTGATGGGCAACAGGTCCCCTATGGGTGGGGATGGCAGTAGTGCTGGGCAACAGGTCCCCTATGGGTGGGGGTGCTAGGGGTGATGGGCAACATAAGCCCTAGGGGTGGGGATGGCAGTAGTGCTGGGCAACAGGTCTCCTACGGGTGAGGTGGCAGGGGTGATGGGCAACAGGTCCCCTAGGGTTAGGGGTGGCAGGGGTGATGGGCAACATGAGCCCTAGGGGTGGGGGTGGCAGTAGTGATGGACAACAGGTCCCCTATGGAAGGGGGTGGCAGTAGTGCTGGGCAACAGGCCCCCTATGGGTGGGGGTGCCAGGGGTGATGGGCAACAGGTCCCCTAGAGGTGGGGATGGCAGTAGTGCTGAGCAACAGGTACCCTATGGGTGGGGTTGGCAGGGGTGATGGGCAACATGAGCCCTAGGGGTGGGAGTGGCAGTAGTGATGGGCAACAGGTCCCCTGTGGATGGTGATGGCAGTAGTGTTGGGCAACAGGTCCCCTATGGGTGGGAGTGGCAGGGGTGATGGGCAACATAAGCCCTAGGGGTGGGGGGCAGTAGTGCTGGGCAACAGGTCCCCTATGGGTGGGGGTGGCAGTAGTGATGGGCAACAGGTCCCCTATGGATGGGGATGGCAGTAGTGTTGGGCAACAGGTCCCCTATGGGTGGGGGGGGCAGGGGTGATGGGCAACATAAGCCCTAGGGGTGGAGGTGGCAGTAGTGCTGGGCAACAGGTCCCCTATGAGTGGGGGTGGCAGGGGTGATGGGCAACAGGTCCCCTATGAGCGGGGTAGTGGTGCTGGCCATACAACCCCTATGGTGGGCTGTTGTTAGTGGCCAGGATGAGGATCCCCTGTGTGTGTGTGTGCCATTTTGCAGGTACGTGTCGTTTGTTTGTGTGGTAGGTGTCTGACATACCGTCTGCGCCGTCGGCATCGGTTTCTGATCCAGTCGTAGATGTAGAGTAGTGGTATGACCTGCGCGATGGGATTCATGATGTGTTTGTGTCGTACACGCTCCTTGATGCTCCGTCTCGTACCGGTTGCAAGCTGGTCCGTCTCGTAGCCGTGGATTGAGTTGTGGCGCGAATCGTAGCTTATATGCTTGTTTTCCGGATGCTGTGATGTGCCGTACGTGGTGACCCGTCCGGCGCATAGGAAGTACGCATCGTACTTGTCAGGGCGGAAACTGCTATGGATACTGCTTCCGGGCAACTCGGTTCGGCGTTCAGGGTTACGGCTCGGACAGAGAATGAAGCTTGAATCACAGCCTACGTGTCAGTCGTGTTTTTGGCAGTTATGCACATCGTACTTCATCTATAGGACGGACCGGCTACAGGGACGTGTCGGTCGCACAGTAAAGCTACGGACAGTTCTCGCAATGCTGTCCGACCCGGATCAGAATCGACCCCAAAGAAACACCATTACTACTTTACTTATGCCCCTCCCTCAACCTAAGCTGTATTACTTCCTTTGTAATACCCCTAGCGTATCTCCGGTGCAAAGACAGAATATCGATGTGCAAATATCAAGAAGCATGAATATTGAAGTAAGAATATCGTTGGTGTTAAATATCGAGGTAACTAATATGGATGTTAAAAATATCGATTCGTTTTTTAGTATTTATATCGATTTTTTAAATATCGATGTTGAAAATATCGATGTAAAAAAATTGAAGTTAGTAATATCGATGTTGATTTTTTTAATGTTATTTGTTTACTATGTAATTTTTTTTAATGTTATGTTTTGTAAATTTATAATGATTTAATATTAATGTTTTGTTTAAATAGGTTATTTTAATTGATTTTCATAATTCATTTAGGAGCGGGATGTTGGGTTTATAGGGGATAAGGGTGGGTAGTAATTAAAAAATGTTGTAAAAATATGTACTGTATTTTAATTATTTGTCTATATTTTAAGAGCAGGATGTTGGGTTTATAGGGGATAAGG
Organism: Triturus cristatus; assembly: GCF_964204655.1. Lineage (NCBI taxonomy): Eukaryota > Metazoa > Chordata > Amphibia > Caudata > Salamandridae > Triturus > Triturus cristatus. The sequence goes on from NC_140583.1 coordinate 977,820,343, forward strand.
GTTGGTCGTAATTTAAAAATGTTGTTGATTTTTTAAAATATAATAATTTGTCTATGTTTTAGGAGCGGGATATTGTATAAGGAGTAAGAGTGGGTAGTACTTTTATGGTATTTAGTAATTTTTTAAAATGAAGAATGCTTGTTTAAATTAAAAAACAAAATGATTCATATATTTAAATATTTAAGAAAAATTTAATCTTTAAAAAATTCGAAATTAAAATTTCTGCAAAATTATAATTGTAAATGTAGTTAATTTAACATTATTATTAATAATATTAAAATTTTATTTAAAAAAATTGAATTTTAAAATTGTATAATGAAATGTATTAAAGAATGTAATTGTCATGATAATTTATTAATATTTTTGGGAAAATTGTATGAATGATAATTAATTCTGATTTAACAGTATTTTTTTTAAATGTATAACATTTATTAGAATTTTGGAAAGAAATATTGATTTTTATAACGTATACTTTATTAAATTAATTTTATTTAATAAATTTTTAAGAAAAAATTGGTGGGCTATGGATCATTTTTATATTTGCATTTGAATTGGAAGGCTAAGGGGGTCATTAGGATGGCGGGCGGATAGCCACCGCCAGCTCGGCATCCCAACTAGATTTACCCGAGCCATATTATTATGGCGGGGGTATCGCGGCGGATGCAAAGTGCGTTTGCCACTTTTCCGCCTGTCAGCAATCGTTATGATTTCCAGCCCGGCGGAGCTGGGGCATAATGTGGGTGGCAGTGCCTAGAAGGCACCGCCATCCATATTATGATAGCGGGTTTCACAGGCCTTTCGGCTGGCGGGGAATTGCTTTGGGGGCCCGTTGCGGGCCCCCGGTGGGTGGGAGGGTGGGGGGCTGCACTTGGTGGTACCTATGGTACCCCCTTCATTGCCATGCACAAGGTGGCAGGCACCGCGCGGTGCCTGCCACGTTGTGCATGGCAATGCACAATATGCCTCTTTGGCATTGCGGCAGGTGCTGCTTACAGCAGCACCCGCCGCAATGTCAAACATGCGGAATGCGATTGCCAAGGTGGCAGTGGCATCCCAATTGGCGGCAGAGCTGGCGGCCGGTCCCAGCACCGCTAGGGTGGCGGGCGGACTTTCCCTCCATCCTAATGGGCCCCTAAGTAATTATGGTTTAGTATCCAGTGCTTTAGCAGAGTTTAGTTGGATTTGGAGTTAGAATAGTAAATTATTATGGTTTACTATCCGGTACTTTCTCTGAGTTTAGTTGGGTTTGGCGTTAGAATAGTAAATTATTATGGTTTACTATCCTGTACTTTCCCTCAGTTTAGTATGGCTTGGAGTTAGAATAGTAAATTTTTCTGGTTTACTATCCAGTGCTTTCCTTGAGTTTAGTTGGATTTGCAGTTAGAATAGGTAATTATTATGGTTTATTATCCAGCGCTTTCCCTGAACTTACTTGGGTTTGGAGATAGAATAGTAAATTATTACGGTTTACTATCCTGCGCTTTCTTTGAGTTTAGTTGGATTTGGAGTTAGAATAGTAAATTATTATGGATTACTATCCAGTGCTTTCCCTTAGTTTAGTAGGGTTTCGAGTTAGAATAGTAAATTATTATGGTATATCATCCGTCGCTTTCCCTCAGTATTGTTGGATTTGGAGTTAGAATAGTAAATAATTCTGGTTTACTATCCAGTGTTTTCCTAGAGTTTAGTTGGATTTGGAGTTAGAATAGTTAATTATTATGTTTTATCATCCAGCGCTTTCCCTGAGTTTAGTTGGATTTGGAGTTAGAATAGTAAATTATTGTGGTTTATTATCCAGTGCTTTCCCTGAACGTACTTGGGTTTAGAGTTAGAATAGTAAATTATAACGGTTTACTATCCTGCACTTTCTTTGTGTTTAGTTGGCTTTGGAGTTAGAATAGTAAATTATTATGGTTTACTATCCAGTGCTTTCTCTGAGTTTAGTGGGGTTTGGAGTTAGAATAGTAAATTATTCTGGCTTACTATCCAGTGCTTTCCCATAGTTTAGTAGGGTTTGAAGTTAGAATAGTAAATTATTATTGTTTATTATCCAGCACTTTTCCTGAGTTTAGTTGGATTTGGTGATAGAATAGTAAATTATAATGGTTTATTATCCAGTGCTTTTCTTGAGTTTAGTTGCATTTGGAGTTAGAATAGTTAATTATTATGGTTTATTATCCAGCGCTTTCACTGAGTTCAGTTGGATTTGGAGTTTAAATAGTAAATGATTATGGTTTATTATCCAGGGCTTTCAATGATTTTACATGGATTTTGGTTTGTAGTTATAAATTATTGTTGATTACTATTTAGTGTTTTGTAAGTTTATTTGTATATTGTAATAAGTTAATAGATGTATGTTAGTTGTATTTTAATATTTTTGTACAAGTAAATATATTTTTATTTTCATTCACAATTATATTTTTAATATTGTTTTGGTTAGAAAATTAATTTTTACATTTAAAAATATAAAGCAGATACATTCATGTTATTCACATTGTGTTAAAGTATTTAACATAATTGTAATATTTATTTATTATACAAAAATGTGAAACAAATCATATTTTATTTCATATAATTTTCTTTGGGTATAGTGTTCAAACATTGTACATTTTCTGTAGCATAGTTATGTAATAGTAAAGCAAAACATTGAGATTACTTTTATTAATAAACATTTTTTATTTGTATTGTTACATTTTTTCTGTAGAAAAAGAAAGAAATGTGTATACATTTGTGTTTATATTTTAACAATATTCTTTATATACATTTGATTAATTTGAAAACGTATACAGTTTAAATTTTACAAATTATATTTATTATTTAATATTATGAACATTATTTTTAATAAAATAATATTTAATATGTTAAATAATGTACAATATTTTTATATAAATTATTTGTATAATACATATATTTTTTAACAAATTTTGCATCATATTTTTAGGTTAAGAGTGTATGGAATAAACCTATATTTTAATATACATTAAGGTGGCGATTCCGATCCGTTAAAAATAATTTGCGTACGACCCGTATCCGTATTTTTTTACGTACGAGTCGTACAAGCACCGTACAAACAGCCAAGTACGATTCGTCCGTGAAAAATAACTACGAATAGCGGAAAAGTCTACGAGAGTGCGTCGGAAAGTTTACACGTCCGAATATCGTCGGGAAAAGTGTACGAGAGTGAGCCGGACATTTTTACATGCAAAGTGTAAAACACAAGTCCGAGCGCGCAAGTACGATCCCGACCGTCCGTCCGAATACACAATCGCACGTAAAAAGGCCCCTACGGAGCCAACGCAGTAGCACACATGTACACGGGTAAACTCATGCCCGTGTATGAGCCCTACAGCCCCCCCACCCCCAAATATGCCAGCACGGTACACCACCCTGTCTGCACTGTACCCCAGCCCTGCACCTGTATGTGCCATACCCCCCCATGTACGCGCCATACCCCCCCTGTAGGCGCATCACCCCCGCATGTACACGCCGTACCTCCGCATGTACGCGCTGTACCCCAGGGCCGCACGTGTACGCACCGTACCCCCACCGCATGTATGCGCCTTACCCCCCCATGTACGCGCCGTACCACCGCATGTACGCGCCTTACCCGAAGGCCGCACCTGTACGCACCGTACCCCCACCGCATGTACGCGCCCTCCCCCCCATGTACGTGCCCCCCATGTACGCGCCCTCCCCCCCATTTACGCGCCGTACCTCCACATGTACACGCCGTACCCCAGGGCCGCACGTGTACGCACCGAACCCCCACCGCATGTACGCGCCGCACTCCAACACCGTACCCCAGCACCCTCACCCAGCATCGCGTATGTACGGATCATAACTACGCGAAAAAGACTCTTACAGAACCAGGACACTGTAAAACAGCACAAGGAGGGCCAATTTGACTCGCACAACACCACAAAACACGTCTACATGACAAAATACATCTCAATGACTGACCTGGCACATCCAAACAGGCAAACAGAGGCCCCAAATCACAACCACCTCTTATAACACACCCACCAAAATTCAAACACAGCCACACCCAAAAATGGACCAATAAAAAGGGCCCACACACACAACCCATGAGCCTTTGCAACAGACCCACTGCTGCCAGACCCCACTGACAAACAACTCCACTGACAAACAACTCCACATTACTCATACCTCCACTACACCTTCACTCACACACCTTCACACAACCTCCTCCACAAACATCCCTCTCTTCACATTCACACACACACCGTCACATTCACACCCACACACCCACAACCATCCACACCCACACCCACACCCCACACCATGCCCACAGACAAGAATCCAAAGTTCACAACGGCGGAGCTGGACCTCCTTGTCAACGAAGTCATCAGAGTCGAGCCACAGCTGTTTGGAACATTGGTCAGACAGACCAGCCTAGCTGAAAAATCTGCCATGTGGCAGAGGATTGTCGATAAGGTGAATGCTGTTGCACCCATCCGAAGGACCAGGCATGAATGTCAAGCCAGGTGGTACGATCGGCGCAGGGCGGTCAAGAGGAAAATGAATGAAAAATATGCCCAGACTAACATCACTGGAGGTCGGCCGCCCCGCAGACCCGTACACTACCATCCCTGAGAGGAGAAGGTGATGGCCCCTGCTACCGCTGGTGGGAGTACACGGAGTCGAAGGAGTCGCAGAGCCTGGTGAGTACACAAACAACTTATGTAACATGGGGGCAATGGGGTCCACACCACATATACACCAAATGCACGCAACTTCCCCCAAGCACTCACCGCACACAACCACACTCAAAAACCACGCTCATGCCACTAACGTCTCCATGCACCCTTCACAAATCAAGGCAAGGCCATGTCCAAGGCTACAACAACCACAAACACAAGACTGGATGGCCGGGAGGCTGGGAGGGTGGGCCCCACACAACACATTGTGAAAATGAGACGCAGACACCAATGCCCTCAGCCCATATGGCATAGGTACACACCCATGCACAATGCACAGGGACTGGCAAAGTACTGACAAGGTAGCTGACACTTGGCCCTGCTGTATGCAGCACAAGGCCCTCCTGGGACCGCTGTACACTCAAACACCAACTCCACAAGCACAGGTATCTAGCACAGGAACTCAAACTCACTGTCATGCCAGCATGCACCATAAGGGGACAGACACATCACCTGGGAGACCCAATGACAACTCACACTACACACAACAGCACGCCCGGTCACAACCCCCCCCTAACACAAGCACACAACCCCGGTGCAGGCAACGGATTTACACACTCCCACAATGGACATGTGACATAACAAGACCAATCCAGAGCCAAATAAGCATCAGAGCCAACAATCTACAGGTCAAACACTCAGGAGAACATCCCAATCTGTCCCCCGCAACATACCCATCCCCAAGTGGACATTGAGAGGAATGCTAGGCACATCCAACTACCTGGAGGAACTGTGTCAACTTGAATATGTATGAAACATAGATGTTGCATGAAACACCATTAACATTGTCTCTCACTCACACACAGGGCAACGTCGTCGATCTCCCCCCAACACTGGGGGGGAAGAATCACAGTCCCAGGCTACGCGTGAAGACGATCCCACCGGCAGCGACGACTCTCACCACTCCGTGGATGACCCCGACCAACCTGGACCCTCTGGTGCCCAAGCCCCTGCAGCACCAGCGTCAGGTACATCTGTGCCAACCACCACCCTCATTCCTGCCACATCCCAGGACACACCCAGGAGCCCTGCTCACACTGAACAACAGAGCCAGTCTGACCAGGAGGGACAAGGTTCTCTGGGCACCCAGGAGGAGGCAGGCAACCCTGCAAATGCCATCCCTCATGGGTCCCGTAGACCCAATGTGCCCACAAGGACAGGCCAGGCTCAAGTGGGCAGGGGTGGTGGGAGTGGAGGCAGGCGGAGGCGCGAACCTGACCAGCCAGCTCAGGACACCTGGACTCATACCGCCGTGACACCAGAGGCATCAACCAGGTCGTGTCAAGACTCTCCGAGATGCAGGGGACCCTCGATGAGATTAAGAACCTGCAGGTCGAGCATCATGCCAGTCATCAACAACACCAAGGACGGATGGAGGCAAGACTGGCTGAGCTCCTGGCGGTGCACAGGGACGTGAGCCAATCACTCCGTCAGATCGCCCAAAGCATGGGCAATCCTCCCTGTGCCACCAGGCGTAGACCAGAACCAGACAGAGGAAGGGAAGAGGAGGAGGAGGATTCATCTGACGGAGCGTCCCCAGCATCGTCAAGGCCTGCATCTGAGGGTCCCCGGAGGAAGGTGGGTCGTCCATGGAAAAGACCGTTAAAGTCAGCGGACCATCCACATCTCCCAGGTCACCTGGCCTGGCACCTGGCCCTCTGGCGCAACAGCACCACCTCACCCAATGACATTCTCTGCCACATGGACTTGCTGGTCACAGTCTGACCAATGATGACCAACACTGTTGTCTGGACTCTGATGACTTCCAATGCCAAGGATACCATCTCCCCCTGTGAACTTTGGATTCTATTCCCCCGGTACAGCACCTAATTGCATCTACCAAACCACTTACCCCACCGCAAATAAATATTTCACTTTGGACATGAGACGTTCCTGTCATTTTGCATTATTCTACGACATATGTGTGTGGAAATGTCTAACTATGCCTGAGTGTTGAACCAACTCCAGCCATCCATACCCTGGGATCAGATTCTGGTACAGGACACACATGGGTCACATGGTATCATTTAATGTAGGCATTGAGCACAACACTCACCTGTGATGGCCTCTGGCTGCTGAGGGTGTGCTTGCTAAACTGTGCGGGGAGACCTATTTGGGAGATCATCATCAAGGCATAGAGGTCATGGCTCATGTGGAGGTTCCCGGGGAGGGAGTCCCAGGTATGTGTGGCCAGGTGGGAGAACAATGTCCTGTATGCTGGAGTACGGTGGATGTGAAGAACGGTGGCCAGGGCAAGGTTGGATGCACGGAGATGGCCCAACGGGATTGTGAGACCGGCCTCGTGGCGTGGGCCCTCCCGACCAGCAAGTCACACTACAACCACGCCGAACCTCTTGGGCACGGCCTTCCGGCTTCCGTGGACCAACATCCTGAGGGCCGACCAGATCCCCAACACGCATGCCTGGCCGAGGGAGAACGAAACCCCCCCCCCAAACCAGACCGAGAGGCGCCGACTCTGTCACACCTCTGGTCTCTTCCCCGAGGGAGGTTTCGATCGGCCACCAGGCCCCCGGTGAGCGGGCACCTCTCCTGCTGGGCGTCTGGAGTCCCTCCCGGACACATCTGAACAGATCAAGGGGCTGAGCGACAGGAAACCCCGACACACCGCCCCCCAGGCACCAGACCCCTCTCCGCGAGGACTCCGGACTTCAAAGAGGAGGGGGAGTATAACAAGGGGTGCTGAAGGGACGAGAGGCAGAGAAGACCTGGACTGACGAGAGCCTGCTGACCTGGTCGCGGCTCGATCGCTCACCGAACAGAAGAACGCTATCCGAACTCTGAACCACCTGAGCCCTGCTGACGCTGTCGCGGCTCCCCGAACTCTGAACCATCTGAGCCCTGCTGACGCTGTCGCGGCTCCCCGAACTCTGAACCATCTGAGCCCTGCTGATGCCGTCGCGGCTCCCCGAACTCTGAACCATCTGAGCCCTGCTGACGCCGTCGCGGCTCCCCGAATTCCGAACCATCTGAGCCCTGCTGATGCCGTCGCGGCTCCCCGAATTCCGAACCATCTGAGCCCTGCTGACGCCGTCGCGGCTCCCTGAACTACGACCCTCCGGTGCCTGCTGAGTGACTCGCGGCCCGCTCCTCCAAGAGAATCGGCAGAGATTGCCGAGAGAAGCAACATCCCCTCAGCTCGAGGATTGAGAGCTGTGCGCCGGATACCTCGCAGAGACACTGATTCAAAGACTGTCCCGCTACCCCTTTTCCCTCATCACGAGATCGCTGCCGCTTGTGGCATTAATTTTGCACCTGCCTGCCGGATCATAAAGATCCCTGACAACTACCGATAAAAGCTTATTGCCTTATAACGACCTACTGTGTGGTGTCCCTCTATCCGAAGAGAGAATAAGCGCAGCGCGTGCGATCCTAGGTACGAGACCCTTCCAGGAAGGGCCTCCCTGCTCTTGCTCGGCCTAATTCTGGGAAAGGTGGGCCTCAGGGTGGTCAGGAACCCATTCCGCAGCCTCCCCGGGGAACGCCTTCCAACATTTGGTGGCAGGCGACGGGATCCGAGCCAACACCTAGAGATCGTGCAGTAGACGGCTGACGCACTACCAAGAAGAATGGAAGGAGAAACTTCCCTAGGTGCCGCAGGCACCAACCCAAGCACGGCATTCCAAAAAGACCAGTTAGAATCTTATACACACCGAGAACTGAAACAATTTTGCAAAGACTTTGGAATCGCTACAACCGGACTAAGCACGAAAGAGGACTTCCAGGGGGCATTAAAAACCTGGGTCGAGGCAGAAACTCCCCGGACACAAACAGAAGGAGAACCCCCCAACGAACCACGAAGCAGCCCGGGGAGGAACGGCGCCCCCGAGGGGGGCCTATCACCAGAGGAACTAGTGGACCGAGAAAGAGGTCGCAACCATGAACTGGAACTAGCAAAACTAAAAATCGAAGGAGAGATAAAACTGGCTGAGAAAAAACTGGCAGTGGAACAGTTACGCCTACAAGGAGAACTAGAGGAAAAGAAACGACAGAGAGAACACGAAGAAAAGAAACTCCAACTAGAGCACGAACGTAGCCTAAAAGAAATCGAGCTCAAGGCCAAGAGGGCGGAGGCCCGACCCTCGGAAACCCAACCCATCTCCTCCACCGTGGAACCGAAGGTCCCCATCCCCAAAGATGTGGTGAAAGAATACTATAAGAACGACGACATTCAGCAATGGTTCAAGGCCTACGAAGTCGCCATGACCTCCCACCGAGTCCCGCAGAAAGACTGGGGGGCTGGGCTGTGGGGCCGGTTCCTGAGTGAGGGGAGAGATACCCTGCTGGACATGCCCTCCACCGTGATGAACTCCTACAGTCACATGAAAGAGGCCCTGGTAGCCAGATATGGGCTCACCCCTGAAATGTACCGGCAACGGTTTAGAGACTGCAAAAAGATACCCGGTACCACCCGGGTGGAGTACGTGAACTTTTACAGCCGGGCCTTGGACGGATGGATCAAGGGCAGCAAGGTCTCCACCTTTGAGGAGCTGTTCGACCTAATCGCATGGGTACACTTGGCCGCTAATTGCTTCGTACAGCTGCGCCAGCACCTCCTGGACAGCAAACTCACAGACCCTCGGAAACTGGCCGTCGAGGCTGACCGGTGGGTGAACACCCGGACCTCCCGGGGCCCCGTGGGAGACTACGGTCACCACAGTCAGGGACCCCCCCGCCAGAGGGGTGGAGGGAACCAAGGCCGGCAAAGGGAGCTCCCGTGGGGATCCCCGCTCAGCCCTCCCAGAGGACAATCTCCGCCCTTTCCAGCTCCGCCTCCGGCCAGCACCGGGCCACCAGGGAGGCCGGGACCCCGAGGGAGGATCACATGTTTCCGCTGCCAACAGACCGGACACTATGCCACTGACCCTCAGTGTCCCCTGTACCAGCGGACCGCCACCACAACCCCGCCGGCTCGACAGATGGCCTCTGTAGCCCTGGGGGAAGAGATGGAAGACTCCGAAGAATGGGAACCAGCCGCCATGGCTTTGGTCTCCCTAGGGGACCGGGAGATGGTCCCCGGAACGCCCCTGCCCGCCAACACGAAGAAGTACCGACAGCAGGTAACGGTCAACGGTCACCGCATCGAGGGGCTCCGGGACACGGGGGCGAGTGTCACGGCGGTCCATTGTCACCTGATTTCCGAGGATCAGATCCTGCCTGACGCCTTTTGCCCCGTCATATCATCAGACAATTCCGAGAGCCTCTGCCGGATGGCCCTAGTCCCCTTCGAATGGGGGGGGAGTCACCGGCAAGTTAAAAGTAGCGGTCCGAACCTCCCAGCCCGTGGACTGCCTCCTGGGCAACGACCTGGAGAACTCCCTGTGGGGACAAGTGGAACGAAGGGCCCACCTCGAGATGATGGGCCTACCCGAGTGGGTATGCGCCACCACGCGCTCGATGACTCTCCGGGCGCCTTCCTCCGAGGGGGGAGAGGCCATGCCCCTGAGCACCGCCACCATCCCCGAGATCCAGAATACACCACCAGAGGCCAACGACCCCCTTCTGGACGGACCAACCACTCCCGGCGAAGAATCCGGGCCTTCCGACCCCGAAGCCATCCCTCTCCGCACCGTGACGGCCTCCGTGGTGGGCCGGGCCTTGATGGGGATATTCTCCCGCATGGGGTTCCCCCGCGAAGTCGTGAGTGACCGGGGTACGAACTTTATCTCCCGATATATGAAGTCCCTCTGGCAGCAGTGCGGAGTATCGTACAAATTCACCACCCCGTACCACCCCCAAGGAAACGGCCTAGTCGAGCGCTTTAACAAGACACTGAAAGGGATGATCATGGGCCTCGAGGAACCCCTACGCCGGAGGTGGGACGTCCTCCTCCCATGTCTCCTGTTCGCCTACCGGGAGGTTCCCCAAAAATCCCTGGGATTCAGCCCATTCAAACTGTTATATGGACACCCCGTACGAGGACCCCTGAGCCTGGTCAAGGAGGGGTGGGAAGCAACCCCCCGGGGGACCCCTCCAGACGTGTTCCGATACATCTTGGCGCTCCGCAACCAGACCCGAAAATTCAGGGAACTCGCAGAAGCAAACCTCGAGGCCAGTCAAGAAGAGATGAAGCGCTGGTATGACCAGAATGCTACGCTGGTCGAGTTTCAGCCAGGCCAGCAAGTCTGGGTCATGTCCCCGGTGAGACCCTGCGCTCTCCAAGATAAATGGACTGGGCCCTTCAAGGTGATCGAGCGGAAGAGCCAAGTCACATATCTCATCGATGTGCAGCCCCCGCGGAACCGCCTCCGGGTTCTCCCCGTGAACCGCCTCAAGCCCCACTTTGTACGGACCGAATTAAGTCTACTCCTGGCCACCGACGATGGGGCCGAGGAAGACACCGAGCCCCTCCCAGACCCCCTGGGGGCGAAGGAAACCGATGGATCCGTGGAGGGAGTGAGACTGTCGACCGCCCTCACAGCCCAACAGACCGACGACTGCCGCCAGCTACTAGGGCAGTTCGCGGATCTCTTTTCCCTGACCCCCGGGGTCACCAGCTGGTGTGTCCATGACGTGGACACCGGAGACAGCCCGCCAGTGAGACATCGGGCCTACCGGGTCCCTGATCGGGTCCGGACCTGCATCCAGACCGAGGAGGCAAAGATGTTAGACCTCGGGGTGATTGAACCCTCCGACAGCCCCTGGGCCAGCCCGGTAGTCCTGGTTCCGAAAGCGACTACCCCGGGTGTTGCCCCCGAGCTGAGATTCTGCGTGGACTACCGAGGCCTCAATGCGGTCACCCGAGCAGACGCTCACCCTATCCCCCGTGCCGACGAACTCATTGTCCGCCTTGGGGCCGCCTGCTACCTCAGCACCTTCGACCTGACCAGTGGGTACTGGCAGATTGCCCTCACCGAGGGAGCCAAGGAGCGCTCCGCCTTCTCCACCCCGGATGGGCACTACCACTTTAGAGTGATGCCGTTCGGAATGAAAAATGCCCCGGCCACCTTCCAGCGGCTGGTGAACAGGGTCCTGGCCGGACTAGAGGGGTTCAGCGCAGCATACCTTGACGACATAGCAGTCTTCAGCTCCCAATGGACCGAGCACCTCCAGCACCTCCGTCAAGTCCTGCTGGCTCTACGCCGGGCCGGCCTCACAGTCAAAGCTAGCAAATGTCAAATTGGGCACGGCTCCGTAACCTATCTGGGGCACCAGGTGGGGAGTGGGCAGGTCGCCCCCCTCCAGCCGAAGATCGACGCCATCTTGTCCTGGGAACCCCCTGCAACCCAAACGGAAGTCCGAGCCTTCCTGGGCTTCACCGGCTACTACCGAAGGTTTATTAAAAACTATGGCAGCATCGCAGGCCCTCTCACAGGACTAACCTCCAAAAAACACCCCAAGAAAATACACTGGACTACCGCCTGCCAGAAGGCGTTCGACACCCTAAAGGCCGCGATGTGCGCGGCTCCAGTGCTCAAAGCACCCGACTACGCCCAGGAGTTTGTGGTCCAGACGGACGCCTCGGAACACGGCATCGGGGCAGTCCTCTCACAGTACGACGACAAAGGCATAGATCAGCCCATAGCCTTCATCAGCCGAAGGTTACTGCCCCGGGAACAGCGGTGGAGCACAATTGAACGAGAGACGTTCGCCGTAGTCTGGGCCCTCAAAAAGCTACGGCCCTACCTGTTCGGAACACACTTCCGAGTGCAAACAGATCATCGACCCCTGCGGTGGTTGATGCAGATGCGAGGGGAAAACCCCAAGCTGCTACGCTGGTCCATCTCTCTCCAGGGGATGGATTTCACTGTGGAACATCGCCCCGGGACTGACCACGCCAACGCGGACGGCCTGTCCCGATTCTTCCGCTTCAGCGAGGAGAACTCCCAAGTGGATGGGTAGTTCTCCCCGCCTTTCAGCTGGGGGGGGCACGTGTGAGACCGGCCTCGTGGCGTGGGCCCTCCCGACCAGCAAGTCACACTACAACGGCGCCGAACCTCGTGGGCACGGCCTTCCGGCTTCCGTGGACCAACATCCTGAGGGCCGACCAGATCCCCAACACGCATGCCCGGCCGGGGGAGAACGAACCCCCCCCCCCAAACCAGACCGAGAGGCGCCGACTCTGTCACACCTCTGGTCTCTTCCCCGAGGGAGGTTTCGATCGGCCACCAGGCCCCCGGTGAGCGGGCACCTCTCCTGCTGGGTGTCTGGAGTCCCTCCCGGACACATCTGAACAGATCAAGGGGCTGAGCGACAGGAAACCCCGACACACCGCCCCCCAGGCACCAGACCCCTCTCCGCGAGGACTCCGGACTTCAAAGAGGAGGGGGAGTATAACAAGGGGGGCTGAAGGGACGAGAGGCAGAGAAGACCTGGACTGACGAGAGCCTGCTGACCTGGTAGTGGCTCGATCGCTCACCGAACAGAAGAACGCTATCCGAACTCTGAACCACCTGAGCCCTGCTGACGCTGTCGCGGCTCCCCGAACTCTGAACCATCTGAGCCCTGCTGACGCTGTCGCGGCTCCCCGAACTCTGAACCATCTGAGCCCTGCTGACGCCGTCGCGGCTCCCCGAACTCTGAACCATCTGAGCCCTGCTGACGCCGTCGCGGCTCCCCGAATTCCGAACCATCTGAGCCCTGCTGACGCCGTCGCGGCTCCCCGAATTCTGAACCATCTGAGCCCTGCTGACGCCGTCGCGGCTCCCTGAACTACGACCCTCCGGTGCCTGCTGAGTGACTCGCGGCCCGCTCCTCCAAGAGAATCGACAGAGATTGCCGAGAGAAGCAACATCCCCTCAGCTCGAGGATTGAGAGCTGTGTGCCGGATACCTCGCAGAGACACTGATTCAAAGACTGTCCCGCTACCCCTTTTCCCTCATCACGAGATCGCTGCCGCTTGTGGCATTAATTTTGCACCTGCCTGCCGGATCATAAAGATCCCTGACAACTACCGATAAAAGCTTATTGCCTTATAACGTCCTACTGTGTGGTGTCCCTCTATCCGAAGAGAGAGTAAGCGCAGCGCGTGCGATCCTAGGTGCGAGACCCTTCCAGGAAGGGCCTCCCTGCTCTTGCTCGGCCTAATTCTGGGAAAGGTGGGCCTCAGGGTGGTCAGGAACCCATTCCGCAGCCTCCCCGGGGAACGCCTTCCAACAGGGATCTAGGATGACAGACGTACAAGGTTGGTTGGGGTCGGGGTTGTGGACTGCCTCCTGAGTGTGGGTGGGGAGTGTGGAGGTCACCCTGCAGCAGACAGTGATCCATTGCAGCTATCCATGGTGGACGGTGAGGTGGCTGGGGCGCAGGGTGTTGAATCTGAGGTGTGCAGATGCCCCCTGGAAGTGGACCTGTTTCCTGGGAGTTTGGAAGTACTTGCTCCGTAGAGGGCAGGGCAGTATTTGACACGGATGTTGTCATGGACCTGGGGGATGGTCTGTCTTTTCTTGGAGTGGATCTATGTGTGGATCATGTGCATAATGCAGAGGGCGTTGCAGCATGAGGTACAGATGCTGTGGACTAGCATGGCATATGTGAGCGAGCCAAACATGATGCATACCATCTTGTGTGTGTGGCCACTGGGTGCTTGTGCAGGGCTCTTGCGGGTGGGACACAGGCACTTGACCCAGCTGGAAGGGGACAATCCTCAGATGTTCACCTCAGTCCTGTACAAGTCCAGCCTCAGGTGGCTCGTGTGCAGCCATTCATCAATGGATCTCATGCATACTTGAATGATGGAACTGCCAATGTCTGTGTCTTTGTTGAGGGTGAGGAGCACCTGGCTGTCAATGGCATACGAGCTGATGATGAGGTGCTGTGCGCATGTGATGGTGGAGAGGGGATCCTGGACACTCTGTAGATTGACATGCTGAAAGATGATACCTGTGCCATGTCCCAGACGATGAAACCATACTACATGCTGAAGCCTTGAGTCCCACTCCCATGCCCTTGCTGGGCCACAGAGCCTGTGGGGAGTATTAGGGACGTGACCTGGTTGGTGTGACAGGGCCTGGAAGGCGGGGCAGCGCAGTGTAGGCAGTTGGAGTTGCACACTCAGCATGCAAAGATGTCGTGTGTGTGCCCAGGGTATGTCTGACAGCAGGCGTTAGATGTGCGGATGGACATAGCTCGGAGTGTGGCTGCAACATCAGACTGTAGTGTGATGTGGGTTATGCAAGGACAGGATGGTGGTGCAATGTGCACCTTGCATGTGCTGATGGTCCAGCCTTTGGCACTGCGTGGCGGCAGCAGTGGCATAGACAAGCTGAGGACAGCAAAATGAATGGGTGGAGGGAGGAAGTGAGGAGCATCCTGGAGGCCTGTGTGTTGCCAAATCTGGATACTCCGTGGGCCCTTGCTGCAGGGGCCGCAGCAGCAGGCGGCATCTCCTTGCAAAATGACAGAATTTGCACACATAGACTAGGATGTCAGAAGGACAACTGCAACAGGCGCGTGTGTAAAGTAAGGAGTGTCCAGTGTCACATGGCACACGCAGAGAGAATGCATGCACAATCACCAAAGAAGCATGACACCGGATCAGGAAACTGAAGGCCGACCTGCGCACAGGAGACACACCCTCAGCAGCTGTTGATGGCCCATTGTGTGGACCAATATGCCAAAAAACATACACTACCATGTACTTCATGCCCAATAGGGAGCCTAACCCATGAGCAACTGCATGCATGTTGCTAAACTACACATGGACTCCTATGCATAATCTTCCACAACTATGCCAGATATGCCACATGCAAAGTGCCAAGAGACCTGCATTGACAGAGATGAGGCACCTTTGAGTGTGACGAACACCTTTATTACTCAGCCTCACACTAAGGGAAATGCATCAATTGGAACAGACTCACAGGTCATTTGGCTGACCATGTGTGACCTACACTGGACACCCCCTTCAACACACAGATGTGTAAATCCTACTGAGCTGGCACACAAGTGAAGGGGTTGCGCCTAACACCCCTTGCTGCACACGGAGAGTCTACAATTCCCCATTGAGCCTCATACGGGGATGTCCCACACTATGTCCACCATTAGCATCCCGTATGTTCCTGAGGGACGTTATACACACATTGATGCCTTCATCAGAATCCACAAACCAAAACAGATGACTGTCAGGAAGGGTGACTATCAATTCATGGGAGCCATGCAACACGTCATGTGCCCCATGGTGAGTCGACATGTATGCATGGTAACACAACATGCACAGGAGCAGTCCCCACATATCACAAACACGTACCACCCACAAAATGCCTTGCTGCACTCCTTACCCTAAATGTCTTTTCACCATGTCTGTGCATGTAACTCTGATCCAGCACACGTTGCAATACTCATGAGGAATAGCAGGAGGGCAATGATGACATGAGCAGATGACAGCCGCAAGAACCTGGGGAGGACAGACACACAACAAGTCAGCGAAGAGCTAGTAATCCTCAGACATGTACATGTACTCTACAGGAATGATGTTGTCACCATGCCCTAAATAAATTTAGTGTCCCAGCTAATATGTGTGGAATGACACCATCACTTGAATGACACATCAGAACACACCTCCAAGTCACTTAGCACACAGTCAGCTCGACACACACATTGCAACACATGCCACACAAGGCTCAAAGCGTGCACACTCAGACACAGGGACTCACCATCATGAGAAGAAGTTGCGGATAAGCTGACTCCGGATGTCCTCATCCTCATCCTCACTTGCCCCGTGCCCGAGCCCTTCATCCTCCACGGGTGGATGATCCTGCTCATCCGGATCAAGGATGAGTGGCACGGCCTTCTCCACTGCCATGTTGTGCAGCATGCAGCACACAATGAAGATTTTGCAGACCTTCACCGGGGCATATGGGAGGGCGCCGCTGGTCTTGTGGAGGCACCGGAATCTGCTCTTCAGGAGTCCAAACGTCCTCTCAATCACATGCCTCGTCTGCCCATGGGTGTCGTTGTACCGGTGTTCTGCGGCTGTTCTGGGGTTGCGGAGAGGCGTCATCAGCCATGGCATGTTGGGATAGCCAGAGTCCCCTACATGGAAACATCATGTGAAGAAGTGGGTCAGGAGATGCCGTAAGATACAAAGATAGTGCTGAACACAGGACTAACAGAGTATACCCACCAACAAGGCATGCTCGTTCCGCGTGCAGCTGCAGCATCATTTCTGGCACCCTGCTACGCCTCATGATGTATGCATCGTGCGCGGACCCTGGAAAACGTGCACAGACATGGGAAATCAGCATGTTAGCAAGACACACCACAAGGGCATTAATGGAGTGGTAATGTTTTCTGTTTCTATAGGCTACCTCCTGTGCCTGTGGTGGTACCAAAGCCACATGTGTCCCATCAATGGCCCCAATTACATGAGGAATCCCTCCCAGGGCATAGAACTCACCCTTGACACCTGTCAACTGCTCACAAGTGGGAAAATGGATGAATTCATCCAGGTGCACCAACATGGCTTCTATAACATCATGCAGGACACGGCTGAACATTGTCTGGGACATGCAACCGACATCAGCTATGGTCAATTGAAACGTGCCGGTGGCAAAAAAATGTAGGGCTGCCATCACCTTCACCTGGGGGTCAGAGCTGTAGGATACCTGTGTTGTGGTTCGAGGTGTGGTGCAAGCCAGTGGGTCAAGTCCTCTATCAACTCTTGTGAGAAGCGGTATCCGCGTATGCTGTCATGTTCACGCATGGCATCCAGGTCTGGCATTCATCTGGGGAGAGGCGGTGCCCTGCAGAGATTTGGAAGGAATAACGAAGAGTGAGTACATTACCACACCAATGTCACTGAGGTGAGCACATGTTCAACAGCTAATACACATCTGCTTAATACAGAGTCTGTGCTGTGCAATGCATCCAGGACACGTGGGCCAGCCAGGTGATACTCCTACGAAGATCCAGCCACAATAGTTTCATGGCAATGTTGACGTGACATGCCATGAAAATAGCCGTTGGCCAGTGTAAGTGACAAGCCAGACACATTACATGAGTGACAGACATCCACATATCAGCATTTGAAGGATGTCATCTCATACAGACAGCTGGCGGGAGTCTAGACGCACAGGTCACATGTTATCTGGAAAAGGACAGATGATACACATTTCCATTAAGGGGTCCATGTCAAAAACTGATGACACAGACATTGAGAGAACGCAGATATTGCCTCATGTCAGGAAGTCATCTTCGAACCATCATGACACATGTAACGTGTGAGTCTACATGTGGCATGGTGTGCGTATATGTGTGTTATGCACATATGCACACAGACACATGTTCGATGCTGCTACAGCAGATGGAGTTGACAGAACACCAACGGAAAGCTCATAGGAACACATGACACACACATGACATAGTCACATCGTGGCACGCTGGGAGTCACATGTGAGCTGTAATTATCCGTGTACCTGGCATCAGGGGACAGTTGCGGGTGTTGCTGACTGTGCCATACCAGTGATGCAGTGCTTGACACGTGTGTCGTACATGCACACATGTGCAAAGTGTGAAGGGGAAGTGTGCCACGTAGTGCCCCATCACACATGACATGTGTAAACAGCTCATCACACATCTATTGTGCCACAACATGAGGAGACATGTGCCACATCACTGCCTGACACACCTAGGCCCTGCACATGAAGGACTGCACTGACAATGACTTGATGTACAGCCTTGTGCGAGTCTGACACCTCCATTCCTTTCGTGTGCGCCTCCTATCACCAGTAACATGTGTTACCTGGTCTGTGTGTTATCACTATTGCACATGGTCATCTAGGCTGCCAGTTTATCAAGGTGCACATTGCTTTCAGCATCATGTGTGGCGGTGGTCTGCCTGTGCCCTGTCCTGTACAGTCATTTGGGGGTGCATATTTGTTGGCACTGATGCTGAGTCTCAACATGTTGTGGCTTCAGACATGATGTGCATGAGTGGGATATATGCATAGTGCTGGGACGGTTGCTCCTGTAAAAGTCAGCTCATTCCAGGACCATGGAGCAGTGTGCACACTACAGTCCCCTGACACAGCCTGCCCTCCTACTCATGTGTGTCATTGAACACTGTGCACATTCACTGTGGGTTCATCATGGCTCTGCCTCTGTGGCATTGTTCCCTGGCCTAGGTAGTAGTTTTCACATGTGTGATACATTTGCCCACTGGACAGGGATACACCAGTTTGCTTGTGCATACTCACACTGGGCAGTGCCTGTGTGGCTATTCACAACAATCTGTTGATGTTTGTTTGTGACCAATATGTTTGCCAGCCCTACAAGGTGATGTTGTGTTAATGAAGCTAGTTTTCAAGCAGTTATTGTAACCCTGAATAAGAGGTTTCACTTCTTGATCGGTATCAGTCACATTGACTCAGGTATGGGTGGGTGTGTGCGAGAGAGGCGTACATGTTCAACCCTGATGTTTCATTGCCAGTTCTGACTTGTGTGTGATGATTCGCAGTACAGAAAGTCATCGTGCAGTGCCCCCGTGATGTTGGCCAGTGCTTGATGTTGGTGCTTCATTGCCTGTGTCAGTTCTTGACAATCATGTATCCTGCTTGGACATTTTTGGCACCTGTGTGTGGTTCAGATGCTACACAGTTGTGACTTATTGTGCTGACATCTGTGGGTACATTCTGGCTTGCCATGAGGGGGAACCCACAGTACAGCTAGGCATTTTTTCTAAACAATTGCAGGCCCATTAGCTTATGCATTGTCCTGGGTGTGGACATGTGTGCCACTCCAGATGACAGTCAGTAGGTCATATGTGTAGCCAACTGTGTGATCAGGTGACGGATAGCCATGTGACAAATGACATTATTCAAGTTGTTACTCAGAGAAAATGTCCATTGTAACTCACTCCACCTGTCAACATGTCTCAATGTTTCATATGCTTGACCTTCTTGTTTGGTTGTTAAGGACAATGATGTGCCTGCATGACAGATGTCTCCCAAGGAAGTGCACAAGACACCACCTTTACACTTTCTAGGGACACGCTGGCACATTTTAAAGTAAGGCACAGTTTGAACAACACTTGTTTGGAGTTCATACATATACATGTTCCCACAGTGTGCTAGCATTTGGGTTAGTCCTTGGTTGTTGCTGATACCAACTTACGAGTGTCAAGTCATCCAGACCACCCTGGTGCCATGTAGATGTACTTACTGATACGCCATTTCTGCCTAACAGTGCCTGATTTGAATGAGTCTGGCAGCTCAGACAATGATTGTGTACATGTAGTTTGGTGTGCACCTCCTTGTGTGACTTCTGCTATACAGACACATGTGTGTTGTGTTCACAGAGTGCCACATTCACACATGCTAGACATGTCCATTTTGTAAAGGGTTGTGATTCTCCAGGAGTCACAATGTATTTCTTTGGGGTGTCAAAAGTACTCACAGGTCTCTGAGTGTGGGGATACCTTCTGCATTGGCATGTGGTATTTGGCCTTGGGTGCGACAATACTGTTTGTTTCACAGTGAACAAGAGGTGGCATGCCTTCATAGTCTTGCTGTGCTCAACTGATCCCAGACACTAGCTTCTCATGATCTTGGGATTTCAAGTTATTTTCTGTTGTGTCCTAATTTTCTTTGTTTGCAAGTGGCATGGTGCGTCAACCAACTGGGGAGTGCAGGGCTTACATATGTGGGGAGTATCCTAGATGTTACTCATGATGCCTTTCCTGATATGCACTGTTGCCTATTTTGTTTGGACTCATGTGTCAGATGTATACAGGTGACTGATTTTTCCTGTCTCTTCACCTTGCCCACAGCATCATCGGAGGACACCGAGGGAGATACCGGCACGGACGTGGAGGAGGGATCGAGCAGTGGTGCCACCACTGCTGTGGAGTTGGTGGATTCTAGTGGCACGGAGGGCGAGGGGAGTGAGGTGGAGGACGTGCCCAGTACCAACACAGACTACGAGGCAGACGGGTCCGAGGCTGAGCTCCCAGAGGGGGCGGAGGCTGCTCCCACAGCTGAAAGCAGCAGTACATCTCTCGCCGCCCCCTCCATTCCCATCACCGCCCTCCCACTTGCTCGGGTCCCTTCTGTCCGTGCTAGGCCACACCGTGTCTCCTTCGTGCCAGGCACCGCACCCCCTGCCCCTGTCCCCCCTGCTGCCCTCACTGCCGAGTCTGTGGACATTCAGCGGCAGTTGCAAGTTGGGCAGACATCGATCCTGACTGTCCTCCATGGCCACACCAGACTGCTGACCCAGATGGTGTCGTACATGGAGGGCATGTCATCAGCGATGTCTGACCAACGGATGTTGCTGAGGTCCCTGGACTCGTCACTGACGGCAGTAGCGAGTCACCTGCAGCGCTGCCTCGCCCCCCCTACCCCTGGCCCATCCACAAGTCCAACACCCATGCCTGTCCCAAGCACACCAAGACATCCACACACACGCACACCACCAGACACAAGCAGCACACCACCACATAAGGGCAAGCGCACACTTCCTGACACGCACACTCAGGGGGAAGCAGGCACACCCACAGGGTCTGGGGCACACAGGCAGGCACGCAGCCACAGTCCTCGTCCACATGACTCACTCTCCAGTCCCTCCGATGTCACTCCCCTTGTCTCCCCTGCCCCAGATTCGGAGAAGGAGGCCTACTTTTCTGGGCTGGGCCTCAGCCCCACTAGTTCACCTGGACGCAAACGGTCACGGCACTCCACCGGTAGGGGAGTTAAGTCCCCCAGCCCGTCCACCACCTCCCCCAGTAGCGCTGCAACCCATCCCTCTGACCCCGCCCCCTCCTTGGGGCCTGTTGTTTCTCCGGGTGCAGTGGAGACGCTTGAAGAACTGGCAGAAGTGTGCAGCGCCGAGCTCGCCTCCACCTTTGGCGCTGCCCCACACCATGTGGTGGAGTCGTCCGTCCCTGCACCCACTACACCTACCCTTCCCCCTCCTGTCCCTGCGGTGCCTGGTCCTTCCCCACATGATGCCCCCCCCAGTCGACGACACAGTCTTGTGATGTGCAAGCAAGCTAGGGGAGACGCATGGCCATGTGTCCCCCCCCAAGGACTGATGATATGGACTGGCCATTGGCCTTTGTGAATAGTCTCGTTTACACATTATTATTTTCATGCTGAATAAAGCATTTTCTTTTTCGTTTGAAAAGTCTTGCATTTCAGGTATTGATGTTGATGCTGATGCTACAGTAGTTGGTGTTGTGGGCATGTGTTATGTTTCAGGGAAATGTATTCTGCTGCTCATGGGGTGGAACCTGGTATCTGCGTGCCATCACAAGATCTCTGCAAAGATTCTTTGTCGTGTATGCTCTTTGTGTTTGGAGACATTGTCCCAAGGGGTGCTCCTTCTTCTGTGGCACCTGACATCTCCCCTGCAGAGAGTTGCACAATTGTTGTGTTGCCCTGTGTCTACATGTCCTTTGTTGGTGATGGATCCCTTCAACTCTGGCCATGCCTGCTCAGCAATGTGTCCGGCTGCATCGTCTGTGCCATCCTTGGTACTCACTGTACTTGTGTATAGAGTATTTTGCCATGCCTTCATGGATAAATGGTCCCTTTTCCGCACAATGCATGTGTGTAATCCCAGTCTAGTACACATATGGTACTTGTTCTGCAGGGTATTTGAACACCTGACTCACAATTGTGGGCATTGTATCTGTGGGAACTCCACCCTATTCCTTCCATGACAGACAACATCTTGGTGGCTAGCCCAGCACCTGAACATTCCTATCAGTCCTGGGATGTGCATGACAGTGTGTGTTCTCTTTGGCTCTCTTAGTTTGTTAGGCAGTGACATGACTATACAGTCTTGTGGCATAATCTCAGTGTGTTTATTGTGCTGCATCTGCCAGGGGTGGGTATGCATGTGTTATTTGTCCTCACACCCACATGTGGTGTGTCATGCAGTGGGGGAAAGACATCCTTCCTCCTGGGAGTGGGACACTGCTGTCAGTGATGTGTTGTTATGGCACTATCATCATTGTCCTAAGTTAGGGATACGTACATTCACCCATGGAGCTGTGGTCATCTGATAATGATGTACACCCCGCCATGTCTCTGTCCACTGCTGGGAGTCCTCTGCACCCACCCCTCATATGTCTGTCCACTGCTGGGAGTGATAGGCACCCACCCCTCATATGTCTGGGAACTGCTGGGAGTGATAGGCACCCACCCCTCATATGTCTGGGCACCGCTGGGAGTGATAGGCACCCACCGCTCATATGTCTGGGCACTGCTGGGAGTGATAGGCACCCACCCCTCATATGTGTGGGCACTGCTGGGAGTCCTCTGCACCCACCCCACATATGTCTGTCCACTGCTGGGAGTGATAGGCACCCACCCCTCATATGTCTGGGCACTGTTGGGAGTGATAGGCACCCACCCCTCATATGTCTGGGCACTGTAGGGAGTCATAGGCACCCACCCCTCATATGTCTGGGCACTGCTGGGAGTGATAGGCACCCACCCCTCATATGTCTGGGCACTGCTGGGAGTCCTCTGCACCCACCCCTCATATGTCTGGGCACTGCTGGGAGCGATAGGCACCCACCCCTCACATGTCTGGGCACTGCTGGGAGTGATAGGCACCCACCCCTCATATGTCTGGGCACTGCAGGGAGTAATAGGCACCCACCCCTCATATGTCTGGGCACTGCTGGGAGTGATAGGCACACACCCCTCATATGTCTGGGCACTGCTGGGAGGGATAGGCACCCACCCCTCATATGTCTGTCCACTGCTGGGAGTGATAGGCACCCACCCCTCATATGTATGGGCACTGCTGGGAGTGATAGGCACCCACCCCTCATATGTCTGGGCACTGCTGGGAGTCCTCTGCACCCACCCCTCATATGTCTGTCCACTGCTGGGAGTGCTAGGCACCCACCCCTCATATGTCTAGGCAGTGCTGGGAGTCCTCTGCACCCACCCCTCATATGTCTGGGCACTGCTGGGAGTCGTAGGCACCCACCCCTCATATGTCTGGGCACTGCTGGGAGTGATAGGCACACATCCCTCATATGTCTGGGCACTGCTGGGAGTCCTCTGCACCCACCCCTCATATGTCTGGGCACTGCTGGGAGTCCTCTGCACACACCCACCCACCCACTTGCGCCCTTGCTGTGGTACACTGCTGTCCTGGGCATACACCACCCCCAATTTACAGCTGATGTGCTGCACCAAGCCGTACACCTACATCCGTGGCGTGTGTACGCCTTGTATCCATCATGTAATGGGGCTGTAGGGGTACGCGTGGTACGGGCCGTACCCACGCTCTGGGGGGCGTGGGTACGGTCCGTACCACCATTGTAGTGTTGATGTAGGGGTACGCGTGTACGGACCGTACCCACGCTCTGGGGGCGTGGGTACGGTCCCGATTGTTTTCGGGAGAGTTAGGTGTTGTTTTGGTAGTTTAGTGTTTTATGTGTTTGACTTAGTGTCGGATGTAATTAGAATGTTATGTAGTTTTAGTTAGGTGTTTATTATATGTGTTTTGGTGTATTTTTTGTTGATATTTGTTGTTGTGAGCTTGTATTTTTATTGTGGGTGGGTTTTGTTTATTTGTTTTACAGGTCCTAGGTTTGCTGCACGGGTGGGGTTGTTCATGTGTTTTTTTTTTAATTAAAGGACTGTTGTTTCTTGTTTTATTACAAGTTACTATACATTTCCTTTTTTTAGGTTGTTGGATCATTTTTTCATAAACTTTTTTCGGATTTTTAAGGGTTTCGTTATTCAGAAGATTGCAGCGTTGGATTTCCCTTTTCTACAGTTGTATTTTTACATTTTTTGGGGGTTTCTTTTTTTAATGTAATAATTTTTTCTTGGATTGGTGTGGATTTTTTCGTTTGTGAGGATATTCTACTGCTACATAACTGTAAGTCATTTTTTTTTATTGTTGTGTGTGGGAAATGTTTATTTTATCTTTCTCTTCTTTTTTTAATATTTATGTTATGTCATATAATTTCCAGTTATAGGTAAAATATTATGACATAAGTATATTTATTAATTGTAAAAAAGAGAAAATCTTTGTTTTTATGTTTTCTATGTTTCAAAAGTTTGCATTTTGGTTTAATTTACAGAATTGATTTTGCAATTATGTCTAGATATTCCAGACCTTGGGTATTTGGGTACATCCTAGTTTTATGTTGGAGGTATTCGTACATGGTTTTGGTTTGTTTGCTTAGTTTAGGTCCTATTTTGCTTAGAGATTTCTCTAGTCTGAGCTCTTGGTAGCTTTGTTCCTTTCTAATAGCTTCAATACGTTTATGTATAGTTGGATGTCCTTTTCCAATTGTGGCTTGGAAGGCATTATGCCTTCCATTCACTAAGTTGTTTGTTTTGGCTTTTTGTACCAAAGTACTGGCATACACATTCCACCGGGGTATGTAAAATTTAGGTTGTCTACGATGTCCTGATCTAAGTAGTCGAGCAGGGAACTTAATTTTGTTTCATTTGTTTGATAGAAAGGACTTTCTATTAGTAAGTTGTAGTGATTGGCTACTTCAGTAGTAGGTACGTTGGCTAGGGCGATTAATTTTTTTATTTGGTAGGCAAAGTTGCTGTTAGTTGAATATTCTATGCTTAAAGTAGATTCTTGTGGATGCCTCTATATGCTTTGGTTAAAATGCTAGTAGCACCCTTGTATTGCAGTGTGTGGATAACATTTTATTAATGCTTGAATCATTGCCTGTTCAAAA
This sequence comes from Triturus cristatus, assembly GCF_964204655.1. Taxonomy (NCBI): domain Eukaryota; kingdom Metazoa; phylum Chordata; class Amphibia; order Caudata; family Salamandridae; genus Triturus; species Triturus cristatus. The sequence continues at coordinate 977,845,684 of NC_140583.1, forward strand.
TCTATTATTATTCTTTGGGGGTAGTAATTTTCGATTAATTGTTTTATTGTAGTTAGTAGTATTATTTAGGTGGTGTGATTTTTATTAGGGAGTAATGCGTAAATGAATGGGATATTTGTCTCAAATTCACCATGAGTTTTATACAGTTGCTAAAATTGTTTGGGACAAACTTTAAAGGTTCTGTCCATCATCATCCACGTTTCGCAGTTTTTAAGTTTTTGCAAATTAGGGGTCGATTCCGATTCCGGCCGCAAATCGTACCGACCGACACGGACCCGGACCGGATACCGACTGACACCGACCAGCGCCGTACGACCTGTGCAGTACGATGCAACGCGTGTGAATTACAACCGACACTTATGGAATACAAGCCGTACGACCGAGCCGTAGGGAAAATAGTGATCCGGCCGGAAAACCGACACGAATATCACCGACCGACACGAACCCGGAATGAACCCGTCCGACCCGTACCCACGATGTACGATGCAATGCGTGCAAAATCAGACCGACTTGCACGGAGAACAAGCCGCACGATCGACACGCACAGACAACCCGGCACACAAGCAATAGAGACCGCCGCGAACGACACGTACCAAACACAGAAGACAGGCAGCGTGAACAAGGCGGAGAAGCCCGCACGAGACAACAGCAGCATCCGTTTCCGTCACATGAACGTCTCCTTCATGCCTACAAAACACAAAGGAAAAAAAGACAAAAACAGGACCAAACAAGCAATGACAAAGCCAATAAATACCAACAAAAAAACATGTGACAAAGACACACCCACCACTCCAACTATATAAAGGACTACAATCACTACCATCATCCCTTGCAAACAGGAGACACAGCCAGCAGCAAACACCAGTACACAGCAACCACAGACACACTCACAACTCACCCATCACACAACTCACACACCATCAGCACCTCATACAAAAGCACACACACATACACCCAGCAAAACCAACACCAAGTAGTATGGGCATGCTGGGAAGGGGGGTGTAGCCAAGAGCATGATGTGAGTTGCAGTCACAGACAATCTACACCCACCCACATGGCCCAGCAAGCAAACACTGAACCATGCTCGCCTCACAGGGAGTGGGAATGGACTGACAAGATGTCTGACACTGGGCTCTGTTGTGGGGAGCACAAGGCCCTGCTGGGAAATGGGCAACAACAAACACCAGGACATCACAGTCAGCCATCTTGCCATTGCTGTCACACCCCCTCACAGGGAAGCAGAGTCACGAGGGAGGAAGTATGGGCATGCTGGGAAGGGGGGGTGTAGCCAAGAGTATGATGGGAGCCGCAATCACAGACAACCTACACCCACCCACATGACCCAGAAAGCTCAACCTGAACCATACTCGCCTCACAGGGAGTGAGAAGGGACTGACAAGATGTCTGAAATTGGGCTCTGTTGTGGGGAGCACAAGGCCATGCTGGGAAAAGGCCAACAACAATATCAAACTCTGTCCGTGATAAGCTGGGAAAAAGCAGTGTACAGGCAGGCATCTGTTTGAAAAGAAGAAAATGTCATGTTTGTGAACCAACGATGCATGTAGAAACATAAATCACATTGTGTGTCTCTTACAAACACAGGTGGTGCTGGGCACCCAGCACCAAATGATGAGGATACCCAGTCCCAGACTCTGGCGGACACTGAGCTCTCTGGTCTGACTCTTTCACTCTCCTCTTCGGATGGCGACGACCAACCTGGCCCCTTCGGTGTGAGCCATCTTGCAGCACCAGCAGCATCAACATCTGCCCCCCTGTACCCACGCCTCCAGCATCTGGACACCGTCAGGGCACCCCCGCCAACACGGACAGACCAAGGACAATCAACACCCACAGCACAGGCACATAGGACCCCCCGGAAGCTACAGCCAACACCACCAGCAACACCACCCAAGGGGTCCCAGTATCACCTGTGCGTCTCGCCACTGGTCCTGCCCGTGTGGAGAGGGGTGCTGGGAGGGGTGGGATGCACAGGGCGCACCTTGCAGAGGGGTCTGGACTGCATGAAGACCCCCACCTGGCACGCATCTTAGGGGGGATCCTCAAGGACATGCAACACGAGCAGTTCGCTCACCATGCCCGCATGGAGGCCAGGTGGGATGACATCACTGTGGTGCATCGGGACATACTACAATGCCTCCGCCATATCAACACCAACCTGTCCACACCCTCCTGTGTGCCCACAACATCTGTCGCAACATCATCTGCCAGCACCACAGGGAGGGAGGAGGACTCTGACGGAGAGTCCCCTGCACCGCAGAGGCAGATGTCCCAGCACATCCCCCAGGGCCTCTAAACCTTTTCTGGACAATGTTCTTTGTGCGCAACCCGTTCACCTTGTCCAATCGCACAAAACTCGCCCACATGACATGGAGGGTTCATGTTGGGCCAATGTATCAGATGACTGTGGAATTTACTCTGGACATTTCATCTACCAGCACTTCCAACTACAATGTGAACTTTGGATTCCCAAACCACTGTACAGCACCCACCATCCTGTGCACTCCCCTCACACATGTTTGTAAATAAACTCACCAGTACACCATACTTACCTCTGTTGTGATTCCAACTTGTCATGTTCAGGGAGATGTCGATCTGCTACACATCACAGTGCATGCCAAATACTGCAACAATGTGACCAACGTAAGGTGAGTCATGGGGATGTGACACATGTGAGGGAGGCACACCACTATGGCAACACAAAACATACTCACCATGGCCATGTTACTCATCCCACACAATGATGTTGACCTGAAACACATTGGCATGCACAGACACAACACCAAGCCCAGTCAGTGGTAACTAGTCCACAGGTGAGGTAAGCAGATGTCACTCAGATGTGGGAAGACAGACAACGCACATAACAAAGCGTAGCACAGGTTCATTACACATCAGCAACACGTTTATTCCACACTAGTTGCACGGTAATTCTACGTAACAGTGGACACACGCTCCCAATGTGTTGGAGAATGGAAGTCCAGGGATGTGTGGTACATCTGTTGATGGGAATTGTCAACTTCCACACTGGTGTTGGCTTCTGGGTGTTGGAGGTCAGTGTTGACCACACAACAGGCAAAGTAGCCTGGGAAGGACAGACAAGATACAGTCAAAAGCACAGAAGAACAGGAGAGAAATGAAATACACATGCACAAAACATGTTGCAAGACACCTACACAAACACTAGTTACCAGTACTACCCTATTGTGGAGTACACACCACCTGAATGGACACATCACAGCTCGCATCCAGTCAAGTGGCACACAGACACACTCAGACAACAACAGAGCTGGCACAACACATTCCAGGCTACCTCCATACATTCACATAACCCTGGAAACTCACATGCAGGTGAAGAAGTTGTTGATGAGCTGGGAGCGGACGTCACCATCATCTTCATCATCACTAGCATCTTGGCCCAGGCCGGGATCCTCCACAGGTGCCGGACGTTGGTCATTGTCATCGTCATCCTGGATGAGAGGCACCTCCTTCCGCACTGCCATGTTGTGTAGCATGCAGCAGACAAGGATTATTTTGCACACCTTTGCAGGTTCATATGGGAGGGCCCCTCCGGTCTTGTCCAGGCAGCGAAAGCGGCTTTTCAGGAGGCCGAGTGTCCGCTCAATCACCCTCCTACTCCGACCATGTGCCTCATTGTAGCGCATATCGGCTGGTGTCACAGGATTCCTGAGGGGTGTCAGCAACCACGGCATGTTGGGGTATCCGGAGTCACCTACACACACAAAAATGAACAAGTAGTTAAGTTTTGTCAGAGTGCGGAATACAACATTGACAAACACACACAATGAGAAACACTCAGTACACACCGACAAGCCAGGCATGCTGAGCCGGCATCTGTGACATCAGCGTTGCAATGCGACTACTCCTCATAATGTAGGCATCGTGTGCAGAACCAGGGAACCGTGCACACACATGTGTGATCGACATGTCAGCAAGACAGACTACCAGAGCATTGATCGAATGGTAGTGCTTCCTGTTCCGGTATGCCTGCTCATGTGCCTGTGGTGGTATCAGGGCAACATGTGTCCCATCAATAGATCCGATGACGTTCGGCATCCTCTCCAGTGTATAAAAGGCACCCTTTATTTCAGGGAGTTCAGCTGGGCTCGGGGACTTGATATACAGGTCGAGGAATTGCAACATCCCCTCCAAGACATCGCGTAGCACCCGACTAAACATCGTTTGCGATATCCCACCAGCAGTAGCCACAGTGTACTGGAAGGTACCAGTAGCAAAGAAGTGCAGGGCTGCCATCACCTTCACCTCTGGGGTCAGTGCCGTAGGGTATGTCCAGCCAGGTAGCAGATGTGGCGCCAACTGCTCCGCCAACTCCGCAATCAGTGGCCTGGTGAAGCGGTAACCTCTGATGTAGTCGCGTTCCTGCATGGTTGCAAGGTCTGGGAACGGACGATGGACAGCTGGTGCCCTGCAGTACAGAGATGCACAAAGGAAGATTGGCAGTTCATCCACCCATGTGGCCATGACTACGATCACTATCACATGCTAGTTCATGACATTAGACAATGTACTGAGGTGTGTGCTGTTGGTCATGCACACATATGTCACCTACAAGACCACAACCTCACATCTCAATTCCACATGTCCACATGAGTCCCATGTAGTGCAATGGCTAATCATCTGGCTGTGTCACCCAACCTATGTGCTGCTGCAACGTTCCAAAAATACACCACAGTGACAATTGAGGCCTCATGTCTCCCAGGCATCACAGATCTTTGCCATGCAGAAACCCAGGCTCCTTGTATTGTCACATCAACACAGCAATGGACATGGCATAGCAAGTACACACCACAAGGCAAGCGTAAGTCCCACAGGTAGTGGCCACTGTTGTTCCTGCCAGCCCTACATGTACGTCTCTTAGACACACACACACACACCATCAAGGTAGATGCATATACCACATGGATGTGGAGACTGTCTTCCATTGGGCACATTTGATCATCCATATCTGAGACACAACATGCACACAGACTGTGGGTGCACATCAGTATTGTGGCTACAGGTCTCACTGTGACGTACATGCCATCACCCCCAGGAACCAGGGTGTATGTGACCTGTCCTAAACATATCCAACCTGACACTGTGGCCGTGACTCATGCCCATTACTGTCCAATTGCACATCACAGTGGTAATGTGCACAACACACAAAGGATTCTGCCCCCATGTACACGTGCCCAGCCTGGGAGTGGCTGCACAAAGTGCCAGCCACAATAACAGATGTGGCCCCCCCAGGGAATGCAGCCTTACATGCCATGGGACACTGTGTGGCCAATGCTGTAGTGTGGTAGGTGTGCACAGGTGTCCCTGGCCAGTATATGTGTGTTGCATCCGTATAATAGTCACACTAATGAGGTCCGGCGCGGGTGACACTGTGTACGCATTGCACGGGTCATGTCCGAGCCATGCGTACGCTTTGTCATTGAACGCAATGAGGTCCGATGCGGGTGACAATGCGTACGCATTGCACGGGTGATGTCCGAGCCGTGCGTACGCTTTGTCATTGAATGCAATGAGGTCCGACGCGGGTGACAATGCGTACGCATTGCACGGGTCATGTCCGAGCCGTGCATATGCTTTGTCATTGAATGCAATGAGGTCAGACGCGGGTGACTATCATGCATACGCTTCGGACAGGCATGGTCCGAGACAGGCGTACGCCTTGGCCATTGAATCGTATGGAGACGGGTGCATGTGTATATTCAAAATACGCGTTGTACAGTCAGTTGAACGAGCCGGGCGCACCCATTGGCTCAGGACTGTCACAGAGACGGATGCGGATTCAAAACTTGTACGAGTTGTGCACTGGAAATTCAGTTGGATGTCTACAACAATGTTGCAATTTCAAGTGTTCCATGAAGGTGAAGATTTGAACGATGCTGAAGGCGTGTACGAGTCATACTTTTAAATGGATTGGCCAGATTCATAGAATGCAACCGTGTTGGACCTATCACTTGGGACACATGGCACAGAGTCTTCCTCTGCAGCACAGATATAAGGCTGGCTGGCCCCCAGGGAGCTCACTTGCCTGCACTACATGCTACTGGACCACATCTCTGCTACCACTGCTGCTGTCTCTGCATCCTCCGGCTACTGCTATGGCACGTACTCTGGAGAGGGCCCCAGCCTTCACTGAGGAGGAGAACCAGGCCCTGCTGGACGGGCTCCTTCCAGAGTGCAGAAAGCTCTATGGGAAACCAGGGGAGCAGGTGAGTGTGCAGTCCACTGACCTCCTAATTATGCATGTTGTCTGACTAGCAGTACTAGCAGTGTGTACACCAGTGGCAAACATTCTCACGGACTACTTTCATCCCCCAAAGTGTGTAGGTACATGTAATGAATAGTTTTTCTGCTGCTAAAGTGCATGATTGCAAGCTTAAACTATCCAGGCATTGTTAACATGTCAGACATGCAGGTGATTTTTCCTTCCCCATGGTTGCACTACCTGTGTAACTCATTTCCCTTTATGATGATGACATGTATATCCAAATGTGTGCTGTACAAATCTGGGGCACGTGTGTTAATGTACTTTTCACTTTGTCATCCTCACAGGTTGATGCCCACCAGAAGCAGGAGATCTGGCTGACCATCGCCCGGGCTGTTCGTTCTGTGGGGGTCTACAAGCGCCGGATCCGCAACTGCCAGAAGAGGTGGCAGGACCTTTGGGGCTAGACCCGGAGGATAGCTAGAGTCCAGCTGAAGCTGTCACCTCCACGCAGGAGGGGTGGACACCGGACCCTGACTGCTCACATGCTCCTTATCCTGGCGGTGGTCTTCCCAGACCTGGATAGGCAGCTGAAGGCCAGACAGCAGCAAGAAGGGGGTGAGTCCATGTCTGATCTGTGTACTATGTCTGACATGCAAATAGCAGTCTTTTGTCCTGGTCACACTTCCACATTACGTAGGTCTTGTAGTCCAAAACTCAGGTCCCTCAATTGTGTGATGCACCCTCCTCATCTGTTTCGCAGGTGTGGCCCCTCCAGTCTGTTGCTTGTGTCACTAGGGCACTGTGTCCCTGCAGTCAGCTATGCTTCAGGTACCGGTCAGCATCAGTTCCCGTGAATCTGTTGGGTGTTTCATGGGTGGGTCATTGTTTACACAATGCCTGAGATCTGACATGTGATCTGTGTGTGCCCTTGAGATGTCTACCAATTGCTGGTCTGACTCGCAACATGTGGCTGGGGTATTCCAAAGAAACCCATGTAGCAGGGGACTCCAATTTTGGGGCCTCAGGAGTATGTATATCAAGTATGTCACACTTGCTTAGCCACCTGACTACTGTCCATGGCCAAACACTGTTTCACGTAGTCCTGGCCAGTCATGCCCCCTCAAGGGCATTTAGAAACACTCTGTAATCCCACTCCTGTGTATGAAATTGCAGGTTGTGCTTAGTGACATGTGCCCTCAGGTATCTGCCTCCGTGTCATAGGGTGTGGCTTGTTGTTACGTACAACTGGGGTGTCCATGATTCAGAGGGTCAGCATGACATCTGCGATGTGACTGTGAGAGACACGACCTGTGTGACATATAGGTGTGTGATCATCTGACAGCGCACAATGGTGTATGCAACTGTGTCCTTCATGCAGCTGGGTTACATGCATGGCAGACTGTGATGTGTTAATGTACAGGGATTTGTGTTTGCTGAGACTCATATGTATGATTTGCATGATGTGGGTTCTTCTGGGTCCTGGATATGTTGTTTGCATGGGGTGGGCAAGTGCGCCGGTCATCTGCAGAGTTTGCTTTACCCCTGAGCTAGGATTGTGAGTCAGTGCATATTGTTGTTGTCTGGATTCCCTGACCCTGTGACAGGAGACAGTGTTGACTGACTTTCAGGGTATCCCAGTGGCATGGCATTTAACTTGCTATGAGTGAGCCTGCATTGTGTTCAAGTGTGCACCATGCACCCCATTGTGGCATTGCCCATCAGGACATGAGTACATCATAGAGTGTGTTGCTGCCATGCATCCCAAACATGAGAGATGAGTCTCTGCCTATCCCTTCATCCGGACATCTGTACTGAGTCAGTAGCAAGAGATGTGCTGTGTGTATAGTAACATACTCCTACATGTTCACTTGCATGTACAACTAATGTGTGGGTGGTGCATGTTGGCACTTTGGGGTGTTGGCATCCAACATGCAACGAACATATATGTGAAAGTCAAGGAGGGATATGTGTGCCATGGTTGATGTTGAGAATGACAATTGTCTCATCCTAAACAGTGTTGGCACTTTGAGCTGTGTTCAGCTGATGATGCCAGGGGTTGCCCAGTGATGTGATGTAGTCACTGTGGTGTGTGCAGTCGGCGCAGGTGACTGATGTTGTTCTCTTAGTTCCTATTCCTATCCAGATACATCCACGGCCACAGGAGGGAACAGCTCCACGGACCAGGAGGAGCCACAGAGTCTTACAGGGACAAAAGGAGATGAGTTGGGTGGACTCAGTGGCAGATAGGGCGAGTGGAGCCACACAGAGGAGTCATCAGCACCATCACCCCCAGCTGAGGGCCACAGCAGCTCTGAGGATGACTCCCTTGTGGAGGCGGGAGTCAGCAGCCACCAAACCCCAGCTAGTGAGGCTGTCCCCGCCACCGCCACCACCACCACCACCACCCCCTCCCATCAGCTCCCATCCCAGAAGTCCCTGTGGGCTCCTGTGTTCGTGAGCATGTCTCCTTTGTGCCAGCACCGCACCCCCTGCCCCTGTGTCCACTGCTGCCCTGAATGAGGAGTCTGTGGACTTACTTAGACAAATCCATGTAGGGCAGACGTCGATGCTGAAGGTCCTCCATGCACACACAGGTCTGTTGACACAACTGGTGTTATTCATGGAGGGCATTTCCTCGGGCATGTCTGCCCTACAGAGGACCAATCAGTCAGTGGCCTCCTCCCTGACGGCAGCAGTGTCCCTCCTCCAACAGTCCCGCACCCCTCCTACCCCTGCACCACCCACGATTCCTAGCACCCTACCTGTCCCAAGCACAGAAACCCCCAAACCAAGGTCTAGACGTGCACACAAGCAAGCGCAGGGGACTGATTCCACACTCACAGGGGCTGGTTTGCAGACACACACACAGTCATCCACAACCACTCCGCAGTCCTCCGAGACCTCTCCCTCCCAGCCCCATTCCCTTGCCTCACCTGCAACCCCACCCCCCCAGAAGCTCTTCCTCTGTGACCGTGGCCTCTTCCCCACCGACCCTGCAAATCCTGATTACAAGGGGAAGAGGAAGTCCCCACACACAGAAGGGAGTGCCCCTCACACCCGGACACCCTCCCCCAGGTGCAGTCAGAGACCCCTACCCGCAAGTCCTCCCGGCACCAGAAGAGCAAGACCCCACCGCCACCACGCAGCTCCAAGGCAAAGTCTCCGTCCAGGCCACCAGAGGTTCCCCTGCCACACACTGCCCCGGGTTCCCCCACCCACAGATACAACATACCCAAAATGCTAAGGCTATCCCCCCTAGCACTTGCTCCTCCACACCTGGTCGGACAGTTAGTGCCACTAATGTGGGGACCGTGTATCTCCCCGCCCTGCCGACCTCACCTGTCCCCCATTCTGCTTCCATGGATGTAGGCACTGCTGTGGAGTCCACGACCACCCTGTCTGACTTGGGCACTGCAGTGGTGAGCCAATCCACTCCATCTGACCTGCCCACTGGAGTTGTGCCGGCACCCCCACCATCTGACTTGTGCCCCACAGTTGTGACAGCACCCACCACTTCAGTCAGCTCCACTGCATTTGCATGTGTCTCGCCTGCAACCCCCACCTCTTCACTGCCTCCTTCTGCTGCGCCCTGATCCTGTCCCTGCGGTGTCTGGCCTGCCCCCATGTATGCCCCTCCGAGGGGATGACCCCGGTCCTTAGCAGTGCAGGCAAGCAAGGTGTGACAGTTGTCACTCTAATTCACTCCTTGACATTTGGACATGGACTGGCCATTGGCCTTTTGTTTGCACAGACGTTTAACTTTTAAAATGCTGAATAAAGCTTTTTTCTTTCTCCCTGGGAACTAGATTTTGCTGTACATTATGTTGATGATGTTTAACATGCCCTTGCACCTGTGATGCTTTGTTCACAATGTTGAATTCTGATGTGTTGCTGTGAGGTACTCCCTGTGGTCCATGAGATATGTATCCTATTCTGGTGGGTATCCATGTCATCCTTTGCAGCTACCTTGGTGTGTCAGGATCAACTATTTGTGGACATCTCTCTGTGAGCATTTCATTTGCATGGTCACATCTGTGGCTTGCACCCCTGCACATATTATGTGCTTCACATTGTCCAATCTGTCACTTCCACATACTTTGTGCTCATCAACACTGGACCTACAGGTGTGGGAATCATTGTAATAGGAGCAACTGGGTCCTCTGTGCAACTTGCTAGACATATGTTTTGGGTATGTGCAGATGACTTAGGGGAGACTCCCATACCCAGGATGTTGTGACCAGAGCCTTCATTTTGTCGTAACTGATGGCTGACTGACCAAGTGTTCTGCAGACATGAGTGGGACTTGCGGTGAATATGTTTGGCACAGCTGGGCTCCCACAGGAGTTGGGTCCCCTCAAGTAAGTGTGTTGTCCCGTGACATTGTGTTGTATGAGCATGTGTGTGTGTCCACATCCCTGTTCATACACAGACAGTGTTCCCTTGATATGTTCCTGTTGTTGATGCTTGCTGAGTGGGACTGGGTTCATCCCACTACTTTTCCAATGGGCTTCCAGATGTGTGGGTGCATGACACACTACTGTTAATTGGTGTATCATCATTGGGATTTGTCAGTTCTGAGTGGTGATGATGTTGTCAGACAAAGATGGGACACAGTCAGGGTTCCTCAAGGCACCTGTGTATTTGCTAAATCATGTAGTTGTCCCTAGGTGGTAGTTTTCAGTGATTGAGAAATTTGTATGTGTGTGTGACTGCTCCCACTTGTCGGGCTCATAGCTGCGATGCTGGCAGGTGTCAGCATGTGTGCCTTGTGGTTCTCCTTGGCATCTGCATTGTCCTGGGACTGTGGCAGGGATTCTGAAGGTTACGTGAGCTTTGAGGTCATGGCCATGTACCACATACTGTGCAGTATGTCTGTCATTCCCCAGGGTAGTGAACTGTCCTTGTGTGATGGGTCTGTGCACCTTAGTTCCTGCCAACATTCCTGTGTTTGTCATGGGTGCATGTGCAATGTCACCTGTCCATGTGAGCTTCACAGATACACATTGTTGCAGTTCAGGGTGTGTGGTGTTGAGGGTGGACTGATGTGAATGCTTGCATGGGTGGTCCCCTATCTCCCGTTTGTCCATGGATGAGGGGCCATGCTGAGTGATTTGTGTTCGTGTATGTGTGATGTACGTTTGTGGCACAGGACACATGTCTGGGTTTCTCAGTTTGTACGACATCTGCCTTTGTCATCACAGTGGAGGTGTCATGCATGCTTGTGTCACCCCAAAGTCTGTTCCCTGGGGGTAGTGGTGTTGTGTGTCAGTCTCTTGCTGTGTTAGTTGGTGTTCATTCCAGCTTGTGTCACATGTGTCTGTTGTGCTCCCTCTCATATCCCAATGCCTGATTGCCCACTGAGGGTGTCCCCATGATGGTTTACTTTTGTATGGCACTGTGTCCACATCTGTGTCACTGTGGTTCAGCCCCCCTCATGCGTTGTGTAGTTGCCTGGGGATACTGTGACACACACACACACACACACACACAGATGCTGTGTCAGATGTGCAGTGTGAGTTTGCCTGTTTGTGTTTGTGCATCTGCACCAGTGCATTGGTATTGCTGTTGTGAGCCTTTGTCTGGATGCTGTTTCTGTGATTTTGCATGCTGTCCCTGTGAGTCATATCACATCATTGTGCACATTCATCCTGGTTGTTAGGTGCCATTGCTGGCATGGAATGTGAGTTTTGGATCTAACACCTACAGTCTACACATGTTGTTTGGATTGGTGTGTCTATTTTCGAGATGTGTGCATGCTTGGTGATGGTCACTTCTGCTGTTGTGTCATTGTACGCTGTATGCATTGTCAGCCCCCATGTGTGGTGCTTGTCTGCACATGGCCGAGAGTGTGTTATGTTTTCACAGCACTGTTAGCCTCACCACATCTCTGTGTGTATGGGACACAACCACTAGTTTGCCCCAGAAGGGTTTGATGAGTTGGGAGCAGGGATCATACATGCTGTTTGTTATTTGCAGCTTTGACCATGATGACACTTACCATTTGCTCACTGTGATGAGAGGGGTTTAGTCCCCATCACCACAATGCTCAACATCTGCTGCATTTTGGAAGCCCCCACTTAACGTCTGTTCTACACAGTGAGGGGGTGTCCTTTTTACATTGCCACAGTGCTCTGGTGATGCTTGCCTTGTGTATGTCACACTCATGTGTTGGTCACACATGTGCTGTTACTTACATTTTATGCTCGTAGCCATAATCACTTTTGTGGGCATTTGTCACAGACTACACACTGTTGACATGATGTTAGGGGGGATGTATTTTGCGGACATACCTGATGTTGGAGTATGCTGGATGTGTTGCGCATCACCTATCCAATGTGTGGGGGTGGCAGGGGTGATGGGCAACATAGTCCCTATGGGTGGGGGTGGCAGTAGTGATGTGCAACATAAGCCCTATGGGTGGGGGTGGCAGGGGTGATGGGCAACAGGTCCCCTGTGAGTGGGGGTGGCAGGGGTGATGGGCAGCATTAGCCATATGGGTGGGGGTGGCAGGGGTGATGGGCAACATCAGCCCCATGGTTGGGGGTGGCAGTAGTGATGGGCCACATAAGCCCTATGGGTGGGGGTGGCAGGGGTGATGGGCAACATCAGCCCTGTGGGTGGCAGTAGTGATGGGCAACAAAAGCCCTATGGGTGGGGGTGACAGGGGTGATGGGCAACAGGTCCTCTATGAGTGGGGGTGGCAGGGGTGATGGGCAACATGAGCCCTATGGGTGGGGGTGTTAGTGGTGCTGGCCATGCAACCCCTATGGTGGGCTGTTGTTAGTGGCCAGGATGTGGATCCCCTTTGTGTGTGTGCCATTTTGCGGGTACGTGTCATTTGTTTATGTGGTAGGTGTCTGACTTACCGCCTGCGCCATCGGCGGCAGTTCCTGATCTGGTCATAGATGTAGAGTACTGGTATGACCTGCGCGATGGGATTCATGATGTGTTCGTGTCGTGCACGCTACTGGTTGCTCCGTCTCGTAGCCGTGGATTGAGTTATGGCGCGAATCGTAGCTGATATGCTTGTTTTCTGGATGCTGTGACGTGCCGTACGTGACGACCCGTCCGGCGTGTAGGAAGTACGCATCGTACTTGTCATGCCGGGAACTGCTATGGATACTGCTTCCGGGCGACTCGGGTCATCGTTAGGAGTTACGGCTCGGACGGAGAATGGAGGTTGATTCACATCCTACGTGTCGGTCGTGTTTTTGGCAGTTATGCGCATCGTACTTACTTTACAGGATGGACCGGCTCCGGGTACGTGTCGGTCGCACAGTAAGGCTACGGAAAGCTGTCCGACCGGGTATCGGAATCGGCCCCTTAGTGATAGATGCAAAGATAATAATTATTTTCTCGTGACTTTTATTGTCGTAAAGTAAGATTTTTTTTTCTTTGTGGGTGATGGTGTATTCTGGGAGTATTTGAATTTCTCCAAATGTTTGGGGGCGGGTGGAGTTGGATCTGAAGTTCTTTTAGTTTTTGCTATTAATCCTTTTATGTTGGGTATGGAAGGAAGTTGTCCTGTGACATGTTCTGGTACTGTGGTTAAAACATTTTTTAGAATTTGAGTACTTGTCTGCTGGGAACTTTTGCTTACTTCCTTTATTGTCTCTAGGGCATCTCTTACTTCTACTTCAGTCACATTGGGGGGATGGTTGTGCTCTCTAACATTCACAACATTTAAATCTATTGTAGTAGCTCTTCCATAACAGGCATTGGCATAATATTTGCTACATTTCCAAAGTGTTTTATTTTCTATCACTTTTTCTTGGGTGTAAGTATAGCCCATGTAGCTAAGCATTAGTTTCCCCTTTTGAGATGTGATAGACTTTGCCCCTTCTGCCATTTTCAGGGTATATCTGTGAAGATATATAAATATGTATTTAGTTGATATGCTATTGTGAATTATGATAGTGCTAGTATTATTAAAAATATAGAAAAAATACATTAGTGTTCTTTGACTTTTGTTGGTGGGATGATTTGCTGCTTGTTGGTTTTTCACTGTTTTATTTTCTGTTGGTGTGAAAGAATTGTTTTATGTTGCTTACATGAGAGATATATTTGTAATTTATTGGTATTGGTTTTGATTTAGCACTGGAGCAAATAATACTTACTTTTTGTATTTGATGATTTTGATTTCTTCGATGTTTTTTGTAGGTGCAGTTTGTAAAAGCTGTGAAGAGGAATGCATTTATTAGTTATGTTTTGTACTTTAGATATTTGTTAACAAAGTAGAGTTATTTACTTCTTTATAGGTTAAGTTTTACATGTATTATTTATTCTATTTATTATGATGAGTTGAATAAGGTAGCTAATAATATATTTGTGTTGTTTTTTATCGTTTTGGTTGTATTGCAGTTTAGTTTTATTTAAAAAAGGGGAACATTTCATTATTGTTGTGATTTAAGGTAAGGATGTCGAGGCATTTAGATTTAGAAAAAAGTTTTATTCTTACCTGTTTTGTAGTATAATTTGATATAGTAGTTTGTGTAGATTTTCTTTCTTTTTTGGTCTCTCTCGCAATGTAAAGCTCTCCCTCCGTTTTTGGCCGATAAACGGTAGTTTGTGTTAATTGATTGTTTGTTTTTATAGTGTTTAGTTAATTAGTTAATATTTTCTATTGGTGTGTGTGTTTTTAGTTTAAAATCATTGGTTGAGATACGTTATTTGAATTTTTTTAGCAGTTACTTTTTAATTAGGTAAATATATGTAATGTTTATTTAATGTTTATATTTATGTTATTTTTTGATGTTATTTAATTATATTAGTAAATAGATGTAATTTATAATATTTATATTTGTTGTATATTATATATATGTAATTTTTGCATTGTTGGAACGTAATTTAATGTTATATTGTGAATTTATTCATTTATTTGGGTTAGTATAATTATATATTTTTTAAATCATTTACGATTTTTTATATATATTGTCATAATTATTTATAATTATTTGGGATATCTTACTCAATCAAATATTTGTAAATTGTGTTTATTCAACGTTAAATGGTATTTTCAATATTATTTATATGTATTTTAGTGATATTTATGTAGTCAATATTGGTATTCTATATATTGCTTCATTACAACGTAATGTTATCGATATTTTAGTTGGCTATATATTTGTTGGCGATCATTTTGTACTCAATATTTATTTAGACAATGTTTCTTTTCGATATTTGTGTAATTTTTTGTTTAAGTATAGGTGTCGATATTTGTGTGTACGATATATTTGCCGCGACAATTTTGTAGTTCGCTGTTTTTGTAGTCGATATTTCAACAGTGATCCGTAATCTCCTTTACCTGTTTTCCACAGTGGCTTAGCTTCTCTCTTTCTTTTTTTTTACTTTGTTTACTTGATGATTGTCGAAATGTATACTGCTTTTAATTTTCTCTTTTTGTCTATTCCATACAGCTGGCAGCAGGCGATATTGGTGGTAAGTGTAATATATATTATTTCTACATACACTGTGAGTTGATACTAGGCAATTAGAAAGAGTCTGACTGAAGCTGCTCTAGCTGCCTTTCAATTGTGCTACTTTCTTATACTTCCAGTGGCTTATCTCACATTAAAGTCTTGTTAAAGTGTCTTGTGTATTCCTCAAAAGAGAACAAAGAATGGTGCTGGTTATATTTCAATAAGAGTCTGGTTTGCCTTACATAACCTCACTAGCAAACTCTGAGACTGCGCAGGAACTTGTCACCACATGAGCTTTTCACCTTCAGTTTCTCACACCTTATGCTGAGCTAGCGCTGGAATTTAACATAACGATGTTTGATCTACTTTGAATCTTCGCTAGCAAAACCCAGGTAGCGCTCTGGGAAATAGTCTTAGAAAAGATGAACTGACTTACTGACCTCTTCTAGAAATCCTCCCACAACTACTTCCGTCAGCGGTAACATGGAGACACTGCCTTTGACAGTAATCTTGCTGAAAGTGGATATGCCTGCGGGAGAACACAGGAACTGCTCTGTAATACTCACTAAAGGCTGCAAGGAAAGACAGGTGGAGATACGCTCTAAAAAAACACTACTCCCCTGACAAAACTCAAGCCTAGAGAATGCGCAGACCAGAAACGCTGCTTTCTCCACAGGAAGACGGTTGAAGTGCGCAGCACACCAGACGTGCGTGCGCGAACTCCTGAACACTTCTCTCTCATCTTAAAACACTAGAACCCTCACTCTAAAATGGGGAAAACTACTGGTGGCCGCCATCTTGAGTAGTAAAAATGGAGCCTGCACTATCCTGCACTATCTTCTATGGAGTGAATCGGTGAAGCTGATTCCATGGGTAATTTAGCAGTTTCTTACGTCTTAGCCCTGCCTGAGGGTGGGATGATGAACGGGATAGCCTAGCCGTGAAAGTACCCCCCACCAAAGTCACTCGTCCTCCCTCTATGGGCTTGTGGGGGTGAGTCTTGTGAAATTCTTGAACCAATCTTGTGGCATGAACATTAGAACTGGGTTTCCAGGACCTATCTTCAGGACCAAAACCCTTCCAATCCACCAGATAGAATATCTTTCCTTTCTCTAACTTGGAATCAATAATTCTTTTTACTTCAAACTCCTTGCCTGACTGACACTGGATTGGAGCAAGTGGTTGATCTTTTCTCAAATGTAATGGATTTCTTTTGGTCAAAGACACATGGAACACTGATGTATCCTTAAACTTGTGGGAAGCCTGATCTTAACACTAACTGGATTTACCATCTTGTCTACTAAATAAGGACAAACAAATCAGGGCTGGAATTTCCGATTCCCCTTTAATCGCATGTTCCGAGTGGAAACCCAGACCTTATCTCCTGGCTCATAAACTGGATTCCCTCTCCATTTCTTGTCAGCCTGTTTCTTATAAGACTCCTTTGCTTTCACTAAGAGGCTCATTATGATGGCTGTAGGACCGCCACTGCCGGGCCGGCGGTGAGGTCTGCTGGCCTTGCGGACCGCGATTAGCCCACCGCCATATTACGATGGTGGTGGGATTCAGACCACGACTGTGATGGAGGCAAAGCCCGTCCACCACGGAACTGCCCAAGGCAATCGTTATGATTGCCCGACGGAGCGGTCTGCATCCACAAAATGGTGGCGGTGCCTAGCAAGCACCGTCCGCCAAATTATGATGAGGTCTCCAGCCAGCCTTTCCGCGGCGCTGCAACCGCTGTTAAAAGGCAGGCGGAGTTTGGTTTTGGAGGCCCGTTGTGGACCCCCCTTGTGGTGGGGGAGGTGAGGGTGCATTGGGGGGGTACCCATGGTACCCCCCAACATTTCACTGCTCAAGTGGCAGGCACAGTGTAGTGCATGCTACATAGTGCAGTGAAATGCACAACATGCTCCTTTTGGCATCGCAGCAGTGCTGCTGTCAGCAGCCACCACCGCACTGTTAACGGTGCGGAACAAGACCCCCGTGGTGGCGGTCCCATCATAATAGGGTATGTGGGAGCACCGCATGCTTGGCGGACGGTCCCAGTTCACGTCACCGTGGCAGAAGGAGCCAGTCCTTCTGCTATCGAAATGAGCCCCTAAGTTCTGGGTTGCTATTCAATAGGCCTTTTGTAATTTACGTACCACTTCCTCAGCTGCAGGTACCTCGCTCTCAGTCTTACCCACTAAAGTGTTTGGATGTCTGCCGGAATTCAAAAAGAAGGGAGAATAATCTGTGGATGAGTGAACTGAGTTATTATAAGCAAATTCAGCTGCCCAAATCAAACCAGGCAAATCCCCTTCATGATCCATCGGATAAAGGCACAAGTATTGCTCCAACTCCTGGTTGACTCTTTCGGTCTGTCTGTCAGTCTCTGGGTGGAAACTGGTAGACAATCGAGAATCGACTCCTAATCTACCCAAGAAGGCCCTCCAAAAACATGAGATGAATTGGGATGAATTGGGGACCCCGATCTGTGATAACCACCTTGGGGATTCCATGAGAATTAACTATGTGTTGAGTAAATAATGTAGCATGTTGTGCAGAGTTGGGGATTGATTTTAACGGAACAAAGTGACCCATTTTGGAAAAATGGTCAACCAGCACCCAGATGGTGGAGAACCCCTGACTGGAAGGAAGATCGGCGATAAAATCCATGGAGACTGTATGCCATGGATATGGAGCCACAGGCAAGGGCATCAGCAAACCTTGTGACGCCTGCCTATTGACCTTTCCTTTTACACACTGTTCACAAGATGCCACATATTGTCTCACCTAAGCTTCTAAATCTGGCCACCAATATTCACGTCTTATTAGTTCCAGGGTTTTCTACACACCCTTGTGTCCAGCCAATGGATTATCATGCCAGTGCTGCACTATTTCTTTGTGAAACTCCTCACTTGGAACATAAAGGTTTCCTTGATGATACGGTTTACTGTTCTTAACTTCTCTTCCTGAACCTTCCTTAATCCATTCTAGCATTTCTTCTTCTGAAAGGGAATTCTTGATCTTGTCTTCCTGTTCCATATACAAAATGGTGCCAAATATCTTTTCCTCGGGGATGATACGACCTTCCCTTTTGATTTCTTTGTGGTCGCTAGTATTTATGCAAGACAAGGCATCTGCCTTTCCATTGGCTGTTCCTGGCTTGTAAGTTAGAACAAAGTTGTAGTCTGCAAAGAAAAGGGACCATCTCAATTGCCGTGGGGTGAGGGTTTGAGCTGACTTCAAAAACTGCAAATTTCTGTGATCTGTAAAAACTGTGATCTCATGCTTAGCACCTAAAAAGTAATGCCTCCATTCCTGGAAGGCATCCTTTACCGCCAACAGTTCCTTACCTGCTATGGAGTAGTTGATTTCTGCCATAGATAATTATCGGGACTGATATGCAACTGGGGAAGTTGTCCTGTGGTCTTGTGCCTTTGAGACAAAATACCTCCAATTGCCAGATTTGATGTATCTGCTTCTACAAAGAAGGGCTCTTCCGAGTTTGGATGCAACAAGATCGGTGCTGTGGTAAAGACCTCCTTCAGTAACTGAAAAGCCTTCTCAGTTTCCGTGCTCCATAATTTTTTTTTCTTTCTTCTTCAGAAGACGAGCAAGGGGGCTAACCTTTTCTGAAAAATTAGGTATAAAGCACCTATAAAAATTGGCAAATCCAATGAAGCTTTAAATTTCTTTTACATTGTGGGGAGATGGCAATCCTTGATTTCTTTTACCTTGGCATCATCCATAGACACTCCCTCCGGGGACAAAATGAAACCCAAAATCTCAATATGAGTGGTGTGAAAAAAACACGTTTACAAAAAGCTGATGATCAAGTAATTTCCTTAAAATTGCTCTCACATGCCGAACGTGATCTTCCTGGTTAGTTGAGAAAATGAGAATATCATCAATGTAGACCACTGCGAGCGATCCAAGAATTCTCGGAGTACATCATTGACAAAATGCTGGAATGCAGCTGGGGCATTGCACAGGCTGAGGGGCATGACCTGATACTCGAACAGACCAAATCGAGTTCGAAACGCGGTCTTCCATTCATCCCTTTCGGCCATTCTCATCAAATGGTAGGCCCCTCTCAAATCCAATTTGGTGTATGCTCGGGCATCCTTCACCTGATCCAAAAGCTCTGAAATCAATAGCAGAGGGTACCGGTTCTCCTTGGTAGTTACCCTAGTTACATCTAGTTAGATTCAGGGCACGAGTTTCAATACAAATTCTAAGTTTTCCATCTTTTTGGGGGATAAAGAACAATGGAGAGGAAACCAGAGCCTGTGAAGGTCTGATGAATCCATTAGCCAGATATTGATCCAAGTATTCCTTCAGGTGACAGTTTTCAGTTTCTGAGAGAGCATAAATTTGGCTGCATGGCAAAGAAGCACCTGGTTCTAATTCGTTCTTACAATCATATTCCCGATGAGGCGGTAGCTTCTTGGCCCCTTGCTCATCAAACACCGACTTCAAGTCATGATATTCTCTAGAAATTTCTTGAATCTCCAAGTTACAAATCACTCGAGATGGCTCAGCCAAAAGAGATGGTTGGGAAGATTGATGATTCGAAACACCAGAATGGTAGCATGGTAGCAATGCTCCTTGCAATATTCATAATTCAGTTCTACGGTTTGTCTGTCCCAATCAATCTTCGGATTGTGTTCTGTCAGCCACAGGAGCCCCAGGATTAGCTGAAATTGTGGAGCATCGATTAGACTGAACCTCAGTAAACCTCTATGAAGACCTGGGCCAATCAATTTTATATCTTCCATGTCGTAAGTGATGGGTCCTGAAGATAGATTGGTTCCATCAACGGCTCGCACAAGTTCTGGTTTGTCCTTCCTAATAAACTGAATACCCAAGGACTTAGCAAATCTAATGTCAGAAACATTTCTGGTGGCTCCAGAATCAATCATGACGGAGATCTCGGCCACTTCGGTGGTTCCAAATTTTATCAAACTGGAAATGATTAAATGAGGGGCTGCTGATTGTAGAGTATTCGCGACCAATTGAGAAGCAGGTGTTGTCTTGCCAGACGCACCCACCAGAGCAACTCCGCCTATCTTTTACCCATGAATTGGTCTTAGGCTTTTTAGGACACTCCTTGACGAAATGCCCAGGGTTCCCACAGGACATGCACAGCTTCACACTTCTACTTTCTCTCTCCTCCTTGGTCAATGGACCACATATGGAACCTATTTGCATGGGCTCTTCTCCGGACACAGTCTCACTTGGTTTCACTGGTTCTGGTTTTATCCTGTCAAAGCAGGGTGGAAAATTTCTAATTTCCTAGCGACGCTCACTCCTTTCATTTTGTCGTTGATCTATCTGAAGTACTAAATCAATTAATTCGAAAACATCAGTGGGTCTTTTAGGAATCTGGGCTAGGCTATCCTTCAGTTTGTCTTTAAGCCCTCTATAAAATATCGCTGCTCTTTTTGCTTCAGGCCACTTGGTCTCCACAATTAACTTGTTAAATTGTGCAAGGTATGCTACTAACTCCCGATTTCCTTGCTTCAAATCCAAGAGCTCATTATCTGTGGTCTGGGAAATAGTTCTTCGATCAAAAATATGAAGGAACTCTTCCTTAAATTTTCAAAATTGTACAGAATAGAATCATTGCAATTTACCAGTGTCATAGATCATGCGGAGGCATCTCCACTCAAGTAAGGCAATGAGAAGGCCACCTTGGATTAATCTTCCTTAAAAATAATAGGTCTACAATGGAAATGTAAAGAGCATTGTGTTAGAAAAATGTGGGCCTTATGAGGGTCTCCATTAAACCTCTCTGGGGCTGCCAGGGATATTGTAGGGGAAATTACATGTATGACTTGTGTGGTCAACTCTGCCGCAGAAGGGGATGAGGTAGTGTTGATGTTTTTGCTCTTTGGACACAGGGTTGGCATCTGCTACAAACTCCTCAAATCACTGTCTAAAAAAACTGGCTTCTTGACTTGACTTCCTAACCTCTTCTCTAAGATTTTTGTTTTCTTCCATAGTCTCACTTTGCTGTTTCTGTAACCCCTCCAATACAGTGGCTAGGGCCTTGACATCAAATATTTCAGCCATTCTGCCCGGGTGGAAGTAGGTAAGCCTAGAGAATGTGCAGACCAGAAACGCTGCTTTCTCCACAGGAAGACGGTTGAAGGGATCAGCACGCCAGGCGAGCGCGAGCGAACTCCTGAACACTTCTCTCTCATCTTAAAACACTAGAACCCTCACTCTAAAACAGGGAAAACTACTGGCGGCCGCCATCTTGAGTAGTAAAAATGGAGCCTGCACTATTCTGCACTATCATCTATGGAGTGAATCGGTGAAGCCGATTCCAAGGGTAATTTAGCAGTTTCTTACTTCTTAGCCCTGCCTCAGGGTGGGATGATGAATGGGATAGCCCATGCACTTTTGTCTGATGTGCCGTTCGGGTTGCCCTTTTTCCTACTTAGAGTAAGTACAGTGGACAACCCAATATACCCTTGAGGGCTCGGGCAAATGTGAATGAACAGGTAGAAGGGTGCCTTCAAGGGATTTATTTGACAATTAGTTTGTATAGTTTCAATTATTATTTGAAAGTAGGTTGGTTGTATACCTACAATTATCACTTGTCGTATTCTTAAATCAACTTAATTTATCAGAGTCAAAGTTAAATCAAGTGCGAATGAATCATCACATATTAAACTCAATGTAATAGAGACAATGAATCAGAAGGAGGAGATAAAGTCGGGTGTATATATAAAAATTGAATTTATATTCAAAGTTCAAAAGGGTACTTCAAATAACAACAATTATTGATACAGTGAAAGGAAATGTTTCAATTATTGATGCCTTCACTTTCAAATTACTCAAACACTTTTTCACAATGGTATAATTTTCTCTGGAAAACAGTGTGAGAGTCGAGGTTTCGGTCTTTAGATTTTCTTTAACAAGACCATCTTCAGGACAAATTTATTTACAAGGTTGACCCCTAAAAATAGAAAGAGTTATCTTAATGAATACACAAATACACACCCTAAATAGTAATACTTTTCCTCCAAAAAGTATCTATCACTTTGTTATTTATATTTCTCATAGTCAGTCTCGAAAATTACTTTAATTTATTAAGCATTTTCATTGAAAAGAACATTTTCTACAGAAACAAACTGAGATTCATCATCTAAAAAAGCTATATAATATAATAAAAGACATCTACATAATGTTCTTTAGCCATTAAGCTCATTTGTCAATTATACATTGTCCTTTAATTGCTGTCACATATTTAATGTATGTTTATCTTTATTAGTACTAATGATCTTTTTCTCTTGAGATAATCATAGAAGCTTTCAATATGTTTCGAATATCGGGACATATACATCTTAATGTCTTGATTTTATTCAAATCTAATGAGTCAGATTTTTCTGAAATAAGAACATAGAGACACTATCGTGTCATTGTGTGCAAAAACCAAAAGGACTAGTCAGCTTTGATCCTTCGCATCTCCATTGATGGAGAGGAGAATAATCCCTTATTTGATCCAATCTTTACACAAACTGATGTACGCTGTACGCAAACACCTAGATATATGTTTGCGTTTCTTCTAATGTTGTGAACCTCAATGATATGGTCACATGATATAGATTCTAAAGAGGATATAGGTCTTGTCATTTTAATCAAACATACACACAAACTTCTTAAGATATTGAAAAACTCAAGTGTTTGTCATACATCGTTTCATTGAATAAAGACATACCTCAAAAAGCTGTTGGTTCTTTTATCGAAGGTGGAAATCAAGGGGCGTCAAGTCGCAAATGCGTAACTGCCCCGATATATCGCAGTTAATAAGATTCTAGCGATTATATAGATGCCCACGTTTCAGTCTAAAATCAAAGAAATTTATCGAATTAGGTGTCGGGTTAGGAGTAAAAGCGTCTTGAACTCAACCCGTGAGCCACTTAGAGCATACCTGAAGGCTGTTTTTTAAAATCACGCATGCACGTCAGTATTGCGAGCCAACTCTCGCGTTTATTTACCGGCACCGTTTAAGATTCAGAAGGTTGTGAAGGTACCAACGAATTAATCTAAAATAAAGGATACATCAAATTCAGTGTAAAGTTATACGTTAGAGAGAAGTCATACAATCCACTTCATTACCGCTTGTAGCGTACCTGTAGGCTAATCTGACGATTTGACTCATCCATACACGTCTGGACGGCGAACCAACTCTAACGTTTGTTAGACGGCACCATTTGAACTGTTTAGATAGTGAAAACGGACTAAGGGATATGTGTCACATAGAATGGATGCTAAGAAGTAGCCATCTTTAAATGGAGTAATTGTTGTGTTCATTAAAGGACTTATGTTATAGTATGTTGAAAAATGGCTTTTTTCTACATATTTTATAATGAATACATAGCGCAGTAGCAGCGATTGGAATTAGCAATAATAGTCGTGTTGTCTCGACTTTTGTGGCAGATACTACCCCAGCACTGCTGTCTTTGAGGGTAGTATTACTTATGGTTAAGAGTCCTGTGCTCTCGTCTTAAGTATGGTGAGTATCGTTGTATGCAATAATTGAACTGTCAGCTTTTTGAACATCGCTGAAGCGATGATCTAAGTATAGAGTAAACGTCTTGTCACTTCAATGTGTTCAATGGAGCCGAAGACAATCAAACGGGGTTTATAATGCTTTATGTTTTAACCCGAAATGTAGTCCGGCTCGAAATTATCTTTTACAGCACTAGATTGTTCCAGCTAAGGGTATTGGAGCATAAGTGACTGCCTATACAAATCTAAAATGACATTGTATAGAGCATATCACATTTGATGTATTATGTCTAACAGATTTCATAATCTTTACTATACGTTGTTAAATATAAAGATAAATTCAGTTTTCTGATTTTTTACAAACAGTAATTTTCACAAGAATTCCCAACATAATTGGCCTTAGAATAACTGGTGATTGTACAATACCATTGTAAAGAGCATAACATTACAATAGTCAAAAATCTCATTTACATCCAAACCCTGAATGCACCACTGGAGTAAATATATTGAATGTTAGCAAAACTATTATATACTAGACAAGCATATTTTAAAAAAAAAGTCAGAACCTCTCCTGGGGTAAGTAATGAAGAAGGAGATCATTGTACATAGGGAATCATATGGTTTCAAGTCATTCGCAGATGGAGCCATAATACTGTTTGTAGTAGCAACGGTCTTATTGTAAGTGGCTACTTGTTAAAGATTTAAATGAGGCAAGCCAAAGTGTGCCATTCAGTTGCCGAGTTAAGTCCCCGGTTTATTACATCAGTTAGGCAAATCAGTCTACCCTCTTTCAAAGTTAGTAGCTGATCAACATTGTTCTGTCTCTTAGTTGGTTTAACTACTTCCAAAACCCACCAGCGCATTTCTTTATCGGTGTGAACCTGGTTTTGATAGTGTTCTACCAGAGGGGCATTTTCTGTACGACATCTAATGCGTGACTGATGTTGTAAAATTCTTTTTTTGACTGGTTGGACTGTTTTTCCAATGTAGTATAGATTGCAAGGACATTGTATGCAGTATACCACATTAGGTGTATTGCAGTTCGAAAAGCTTTTAAGGGTGATAGTAGTGTTGTTGATGACACAGGTTTTGGTTGTTTGTGTGGTATTGCATGCTAAACACATGTTGCATTTATAGTGGCCAACAATGGGCGACAATTGTCTCATATTGTCTATTAGGTCTTTGTGGTTATCATCATACGCTCTAACCAATCTATCTTGCAGGTTGGTGCCCCTTTTAAAAGCAAATAAGGGTTTTTCAACAAAATCCGGTAAATGTTTTGAAAGATTCCAATGTCTATTTATGATTTTTTTGATGACATTTGTATGAGTTCCAAATGTGGAAACGCATACTATTTGTGGATTTTTAGGACGATCCTTGACTTTCAGTAATGCGTCTCTATCATTGAACCATGCACGTTTCATGGACTTTTTAAGCAATTTAGATGGATATCCTCGGGCCTTGAGTTTCTCTTTTAGTTTCTTGGCCTCTAAGAAATAGTCATCTTTGTAAGTGCAGTTCCTGCGTAAACGCAGAAATTGCCCAAATGGTAAACCATCCTTGAGTGCTTGAGGGTGGTGACTTTGGTATTGTAAGAGAGTATTTCTAGAGGTTGGTTTAGTATACAAAGTTGTGTACAGATGGTTTGACGTATCATTCTTGATCGTGATCTCTAAGAAATTCATTTCTCACTTATCAAATTCCATGGTAAATCGTAAATGTGGATTTCTAGTGTTCAGCCATTCATGGAAAGTTTGAAGTTCTTGCTGTGTACCATGCCAGACTAGGAAAACGTCGTCTATGTATCCAAGCCAATTTTTAATATTGGCTGAGAAAGGATTGGATGAGTGTGAGATATGTTCCTTCTCAAATGCTGATACATAGATATTGGCAATGTCCGGGGCATAAATTGCCCCCATCGCTACTCCTTTCTGTTGCTGATAGAAAGTATTTTGGAACAGAAAAAAGTTTTCACATAAAGAGATGCGTATGCACTCTAATATGAAATTTGTTGGTACTGGATGTGGCCTAGGTCTTGTATCCAAGAGGTTTTCCAGTATATCTAGAACTTCTTGCTGTGGTATGTTGGTGTACAAACTCTCTATATCCATAGAGACTAAAAGATCGTTTTGAGGGTTAAATTCATAATTTTCCACTATATTGATTACAGCCATGGTATCTCTTATATAAGAGGGTTGATTTATTGCAAAAGGTCTTATAAAAAAATCAGCATATTGCGCCAAAGGTTTAAGAATGGAATTGCAACCCGAAACAATCGGGCGTCCAGGAGGGTTAATGAGATCTTTATGCACCTTTGGGAGCATGTATATGGCTGGTACTGTGGGAGTTTTATTTATTAGAAAGGCAGCTTCTTTTTCATTGAGCCAGCCACCATCAACACCTAGTTGGCTCAAGTTTACAATCTCTTGTGTCAATCTATTAGTTGGATTAGCTGTCAATCTTTTGTAATGAGATGTAATAGAGAGTTGTTTGAGAAGCTCCTGATTGTATTTTTCTTTTTCCCAAAGCACTATCCCACCTCCTTTATCCGCAGGTTTTATTAAGGCATTGGGGAGTGATTGAAGGTTTTGTAGTGATAATTGTTTTTCTCTAGAGAAGTTAGATTTGTAATGCATTTTGTCCTTAAAGAGATTATCTATCTCTATAAGTATTGCATTTTCAAATGTTACAATCTCTTTTCTAATCATTGAGTTTGTTGGATAAAATGTTGATTTATTCCTTAAGCCTGTAAAACCACAGGTATTGTTTGTGTTGTTATTAGAAAAAAAGTCTTTTAATCTTACCATCCGGAAAAATTTATACAGTTCAAGTTTAGTCTGAAAGAGGTCATTTTTGTATGTAGGAACAAAACTGAGACCTGCTGAAAGAACTGCGATCTCTTGCTCTGATAAAATGTGCGTAGACAAATTGAAGATCGGTATACTCTGATTATGTTCTACTACTCGTAGTACTGATTGCGAGTCTGGCGGAACCCTGGTGTATATTGGTTGCGGTACCATCCTCGTTTGGACGACCGTGGTCTCCGAGGTGGACCCGAACCTCGACGATCCTGTCCTAAAAAAGACTGTTGTGAGGTTGATGGTTGTTGGTCGTAATTGCGATAGGGGATGTCACTTGATTGATCGCTCCCTGTATCGGAATTGGTGTCTGAAAAAGTTATTCTTTTCCTTGTTGTTTGATTAAATCCTTGTGGATTGTAAAAATCTTTGTTTAGGTAAGGGTAAGTTTTTTCTTTATTGTACCTTTTGATATCGTTTTGAAGTTTTTCAGTTTTTTTATGGGCTTTGAACTCCTCAAATTCCTTTATAGTTTGTTGTACCTTTTCAAGAAGGAATTTACCATTTGTAATTGTAGAATCTCCTAGTATTTTCTTTTCAAGAGTTTCTATTTCTTTTATTAGGATTTTCAGTTGTCTTAGGGCAGTTTCTATACTTAAAACCATCCAAGTGCGGGAGCACTTGTTGGCTGAGAAACTAAAGCCTAATTTAAATTCTTCATAACCTGTGAAGATTATGGGTATATTACGGATTTGTAACCCCGTTGAATTGATGTTGGCATTTAGACAATCTGTTAGAAATTTGGCATGGAGTTCTGTTCTGACTAATTTCTTTTTTAGACGTTCCACTTGATTAAGATCTGATTCATACGGAAGTTGGGTTGTAGGGCCCGTGTTACCCAATAATGAGGGGCCTGACGCAATTTTCAAAATATATTAATCTGAATATGACAATGTCTCTGCTTCAGACATAAATAAAGTTGTTTTATATCGAAAATAAACACACAAAAAAACCACTAGAAAGTGGCCCACAGCAGACAGCTGTCTGCGCTTAAAGTAGAGTAAGTACAGTGGACAACCCAATATACCCATGAGGGCTCGGGCAAATGTGAATGAACAGGTAGAAGGGTGCCTTCAAGGGATTTATTTGACAATTAGTTTGTATAGTTTCAATTATTATTTGAAAGTAGGTTGGTTATATACCTACAATTATCACTTGTTGTATTCTTAAATCAACTTGATTTATCAGAGTCAAAGTTAAATCAAGTGCGAATGAATCATCACATATTAAACTCAATGTAATAGAGACAATGAATCAGAAGGAGGAGATAAAGTCGGGTGTATATATAAAAATTGAATTTATATTCAAAGTTCAAAAGGGTACTTCAAATAACAACAATTATTGATACATGTTTCAATTATAGATGCCTTCACTTTCAAATTACTCAAACACTTTTTCACAATGGTATAATTTTCTCTGGAAAACAGTGTGAGAGTCGAGGTTTCGGTCTTTAGATTTTCTTTAACAAGACCATCTTCAGGACAAATTTATTTACAAGGTTGACCCCTAAAAATAGAAAGAGTTATCTTAATGAATACACAAATACACACCCTAAATAGTAATACTTTTCCTCCAAAAAGTATCTATCACTTTGTTATTTATATTTCTCATAGTCAGTCTCGAAAATTACTTTAATTTATTAAGCATTTTCATTGAAAAGAACATTTTCTACAGAAACAAACTGAGATTCATCATCTAAAAAAGCTATATAATATAATAAAAGACATCTACATAATGTTCTTTAGCCATTAAGCTCATTTGTCAATTATACATTGTCCTTTAATTGCTGTCACATATTTAATGTATGTTTATCTTTATTAGTACTAATGATCTTTTTCTCTTGAGATAATCATAGAAGCTTTCAATATGTTTCGAATATCGGGACATATACATCTTAATGTCTTGATTTTATTCAAATCTAATGAGTCAGATTTTTCTGAAATAAGAACATAGAGACACTATCGTGTCATTGTGTGCAAAAACCAAAAGGACTAGTCAGCTTTGATCCTTCGCATCTCCATTGATGGAGAGGAGAATAATCCCTTATTTGATCCAATCTTTACACAAACTGATGTACGCTGTACGCAAACACCTAGATATATGTTTGCGTTTCTTCTAATGTTGTGAACCTCAATGATATGGTCACATGATATAGATTCTAAAGAGGATATAGGTCTTGTCATTTTAATCAAACATACACACAAACTTCTTAAGATATTGAAAAACTCAAGTGTTTGTCATACATCGTTTCATTGAATAAAGACATACCTCAAAAAGCTGTTGGTTCTTTTATCGAAGGTGGAAATCAAGGGGCGTCAAGTCGCAAATGCGTAACTGCCCCGATATATCGCAGTTAATAAGATTCTAGCGATTATATAGATGCCCACGTTTCAGTCTAAAATCAAAGAAATTTATCGAATTAGGTGTCGGGTTAGGAGTAAAAGCGTCTTGAACTCAACCCGTGAGCCACTTAGAGCATACCTGAAGGCTGTTTTTTAAAATCACGCATGCACGTTAGTATTGCGAGCCAACTCTCGCGTTTATTTACCGGCACCGTTTAAGATTCAGAAGGTTGTGAAGGTACCAACGAATTAATCTAAAACGAAGGATACATCAAATTCAGTGTAAAGTTATACGTTAGAGAGAAGTCATACAATCCACTTCATTACCGCTTGTAGCGTACCTGTAGGCTAATCTGACGATTTGACTCATCCATACACGTCTGGACGGCGAACCAACTCTAACGTTTGTTAGACGGCACCATTTGAACTGTTTAGATAGTGAAAACGGACTAAGGGATATGTGTCACATAGAATGGATGCTAAGAAGTAGCCATCTTTAAATGGAGTAATTGTTGTGTTCATTAAAGGGCTTATGTTATAGTATGTTGAAAAATGGCTTTTTTCTACATATTTTATAATGAATACATAGCGCAGTAGCAGCGATTGGAATTACCAATAATAGTCGTGTTGTCTCGACTTTTGTGGCAGATACTACCCCAGCACTGCTGTCTTTGAGGGTAGTATTACTTATGGTTAAGAGTCCTGTGCTCTCGTCTTAAGTATGGTGAGTATCGTTGTATGCAATAATTGAACTGTCAGCTTTTTGAACATCGCTGAAGCGATGATCTAAGTATAGAGTAAACGTCTTGTCACTTCAATGTGTTCAATGGAGCCGAAGACAATCAAACGGGGTTTATAATGCTTTATGTTTTAACCCGAAATGTAGTCCGGCTCGAAATTATCTTTTACAGCACTAGATTGTTCCAGCTAAGGGTATTGGAGCATAAGTGACTGCCTATACAAATCTAAAATGACATTGTATAGAGCATATCACATTTGATGTATTATGTCTAACAGATTTCATAATCTTTACTATACGTTGTTAAATATAAAGATAAATTCAGTTTTCTGATTTTTTACAAACAGTAATTTTCACAAGAATTCCCAACATAATTGGCCTTAGAATAACTGGTGATTGTACAATACCATTGTAAAGAGCATAACATTACAATAGTCAAAAATCTCATTTACATCCAAACCCTGAATGCACCACTGGAGTAAATATATTGAATGTTAGCAAAACTATTATATACTAGACAAGCATATTTTAAAAAAAAAGTCAGAACCTCTCCTGGGGTAAGTAATGAAGAAGGAGATCATTGTACATAGGGAATCGTATGGTTTCAAGTCATTCGCAGATGGAGCCATAATACTGTTTGTAGTAGCAACGGTCTTATTGTAAGTGGCTACTTGTTAAAGATTTAAATGAGGCAAGCCAAAGTGTGCCATTCAGTTGCCGAGTTAAGTCCCCGGTTTATTACATCAGTTAGGCAAATCAGTCTACCCTCTTTCAAAGTTAGTAGCTGATCAACATTGTTCTGTCTCTTAGTTGGTTTAACTACTTCCAAAACCCATCAGCGCATTTCTTTATCGGTGTGAACCTGGTTTTGATAGTGTTCTACCAGAGGGGCATTTTCTGTACGACATCTAATGCGTGACTGATGTTGTAAAATTCTTTTTTTGACTGGTTGGACTGTTTTTCCAATGTAGTATAGATTGCAAGGACATTGTATGCAGTATACCACATTAGGTGTATTGCAGTTCGAAAAGCTTTTAAGGGTGATAGTAGTGTTATTGATGACACAGGTTTTGGTTGTTTGTGTGGTATTGCATGCTAAACACATGTTGCATTTATAGTGGCCAACAATGGGCGACAATTGTCTCATATTGTCTATTAGGTCTTTGTGGTTATCATCATACGCTCTAACCAATCTATCTTGCAGGTTGGTGCCCCTTTTAAAAGCAAATAAGGGTTTTTCAACAAAATCCGGTAAATGTTTTAAAAGATTCCAATGTCTATTTATGATTTTTTTGATGACATTTGTATGAGTTCCAAATGTGGAAACGCATACTATTTGTGGATTTTTAGGACGATCCTTGACTTTCAGTAATGCGTCTCTATCATTGAACCATGCACGTTTCATGGACTTTTTAAGCAATTTAGATGGATATCCTCGGGCCTTGAGTTTCTCTTTTAGTTTCTTGGCCTCTAAGAAATAGTCATCTTTGTAAGTGCAGTTCCTGCGTAAACGCAGAAATTGCCCAAATGGTAAACCATCCTTGAGTGCTTGAGGGTGGTGACTTTGGTATTGTAAGAGAGTATTTCTAGAGGTTGGTTTAGTATACAAAGTTGTGTACAGATGGTTTGACGTATCATTCTTGATCGTGATCTCTAAGAAATTCATTTCTCACTTATCAAATTCCATGGTAAATCGTAAATGTGGATTTCTAGTGTTCAGCCATTCATGGAAAGTTTGAAGTTCTTGCTGTGTACCATGCCAGACTAGGAAAACGTCGTCTATGTATCCAAGCCAATTTTTAATATTGGCTGAGAAAGGATTGGATGAGTGTGAGATATGTTCCTTCTCAAATGCTGATACATAGATATTGGCAATGTCCGGGGCATAAATTGCCCCCATCGCTACTCCTTTCTGTTGCTGATAGAAAGTATTTTGGAACAGAAAAAAGTTTTCACATAAAGAGATGCGTATGCACTCTAATATGAAATTTGTTGGTACTGGATGTGGCCTAGGTCTTGTATCCAAGAGGTTTTCTAGTATATCTAGAACTTCTTGCTGTGGTATGTTGGTGTACAAACTCTCTATATCCATAGAGACTAAAAGATCGTTTTGAGGGTTAAATTCATAATTTTCCACTATATTGATTACAGCCATGGTATCTCTTATATAAGAGGGTTGATTTATTGCAAAAGGTCTTATAAAAAAATCAGCATATTGCGCCAAAGGTTTAAGAATGGAATTGCAACCCGAAACAATCGGGCGTCCAGGAGGGTTAATGGGATCTTTATGCACCTTTGGGAGCATGTATATGGCTGGTACTGTGGGAGTTTTATTTATTAGAAAGGCAGCTTCTTTTTCATTGAGCCAGCCACCATCAACACCTAGTTGGCTCAAGTTTACAATCTCTTGTGTCAATCTATTAGTTGGATTAGCTGTCAATCTTTTGTAATGAGATGTAATAGAGAGTTGTTTGAGAAGCTCCTGATTGTATTTTTCTTTTTCCCAAAGCACTATCCCACCTCCTTTATCCGCAGGTTTTATTAAGGCATTGGGGAGTGATTGAAGGTTTTGTAGTGATAATTGTTTTTCTCTAGAGAAGTTAGATTTGTAATGCATTTTGTCCTTAAAGAGATTATCTATCTCTATAAGTATTGCATTTTCAAATGTTACAATCTCTTTTCTAATCATTGAGTTTGTTGGATAAAATGTTGATTTATTCCTTAAGCCTGTAAAACCACAGGTATTGTTTGTGTTGTTATTAGAAAAAAAGTCTTTTAATCTTACCATCCGGAAAAATTTATACAGTTCAAGTTTAGTCTGAAAGAGGTCATTTTTGTATGTAGGAACAAAACTGAGACCTGCTGAAAGAACTGCGATCTCTTGCTCTGATAAAATGTGCGTAGACAAATTGAAGATCGGTATACTCTGATTATGTTCTACCACTCGTAGTACTGATTGCGAGTCTGGCGGAACCCTGGTGTATATTGGTTGCGGTACCATCCTCGTTTGGACGACCGTGGTCTCCGAGGTGGACCCGAACCTCGACGATCCTGTCCTAAAAAAGACTGTCGTGAGGTTGATGGTTGTTGGTCGTAATTGCGATAGGGGATGTCACTTGATTGATCGCTCCCTGTATCGGAATTGGTGTCTGAAAAAGTTATTCTTTTCCTTGTTGTTTGATTAAATCCTTGTGGATTGTAAAATCTTTGTTTAGGTAAGGGTAAGTTTTTTCTTTATTGTACCTTTTGATATCGTTTTGAAGTTTTTCAGTTTTTTTTATGGGCTTTGAACTCCTCAAATTCCTTTATAGTTTGTTGTACCTTTTCAAGAAGGAATTTACCATTTGTAATTGTAGAATCTCCTAGTATTTTCTTTTCAAGAGTTTCTATTTCTTTTATTAGGATTTTCAGTTGTCTTAGGGCAGTTTCTATACTTAAAACCATCCAAGTGCGGGAGCACTTGTTGGCTGAGAAACTAAAGCCTAATTTAAATTCTTCATAACCTGTGAAGATTATGGGTATATTACGGATTTGTAACCCCGTTGAATTGATGTTGGCATTTAGACAATCTGTTAGAAATTTGGCATGGAGTTCTGTTCTGACTAATTTCTTTTTTAGACGTTCCACTTGATTAAGATCTGATTCATACGGAAGTTGGGTTGTAGGGCCCGTGTTACCCAATAATGAGGGGCCTGACGCAATTTTCAAAATATATTAATCTGAATATGACAATGTCTCTGCTTCAGACATAAATAAAGTTGTTTTATATCGAAAATAAACACACAAAAAAACCACTAGAAAGTGGCCCACAGCAGACAGCTGTCTGCGCTTAAAGTAGAGTAAGTACAGTGGACAACCCAATATACCCTTGAGGGCTCGGGCAAATGTGAATGAACAGGTAGAAGGGTGCCTTCAAGGGATTTATTTGACAATTAGTTTGGATAGTTTCAATTATTATTTGAAAGTAGGTTGGTTATATACCTACAATTATTCTTAAATCAACTTAATTTATCAGAGTCAAAGTTAAATCAAGTGCGAATGAATCATCACATATTAAACTCAATGTAATAGAGACAATGAATCAGAAGGAGGAGATAAAGTCGGGTGTATATATAAAAATTGAATTTATATTCAAAGTTCAAAAGGGTACTTCAAATAACAACAATTATTGATACAGTGAAAGGAAATGTTTCAATTATTGATGCCTTCACTTTCAAATTAATCAAACACTTTTTCACAATGGTATAATTTTCTCTGGAAAACAGTGTGAGAGTCGACGTTTCGGTCGTTAGATTTTCTTTAACAAGACCATCTTCAGGACAAATTTATTTACAAAGTTGACCCCTAAAAATAGAAAGAGTTATCTTAATGAATACACAAATACACACCTAAATAGTAATACTTTTCCTCCAAAAAGTATCTATCACTTTGTTATTTATATTTCTCATAGTCAGTCTCGAAAACTACTTTAATATTAAGCATTTTCATTGAAAAGAACATTTTCTACAGAAACAAATTGAGATTCATCATCTAAAAAAGCTATATAATATAATAAAAGACATCTACATAATGTTCTTTAGCCATTAAGCTCATTTGTCAATTATACATTGTCCTTTAATTGCTGTCACATATTTAATGTATGTTTATCTTTATTAGTACTAATGATCTTTTTCTCTTGAGATAATCATAGAAGCTTTCAATATGTTTCGAATATCGGGACATATATATCTTAATGTCTTGATTTTATTCAAATCTAATGAGTCAGATTTTTCTGAAATAAGAACATAGAGACACTATCGTGTCATTGTGTGCAAAAACCAAAAGGACTAGTCAGCTTTGATCCTTCGCATCTCCATTGATGGAGAGGAGAATAATGCCTTATTTGATCCAATCTTTACACAAACTGATGTACGCTGTACGCAAACACCTAGATATATGTTTGCGTTTCTTCTAATGTTGTGAACCTCAATGTATGGTCACATGATATAGATTCTAAAGAGGATATAGGTCTTGTCATTTTAATCAAACATACACACAAACTTCTTAAGATATTGAAAGACTCAAGTGTTTGTCATACATCGTTTCATTGAATAAAGACATACCTCAAAAAGCTGTTGGTTCTTTTATCGAAGGTAGAAATCAAGGGGCGTCAAGTCGCAAATGCGTAACTGCCCCGATATATCGCAGTTAATAAAATTCTAGCGATTATATAGATGCCCACGTTTCAGTCTAAAATCAAAGAAATTTATCGAATTAGGTGTCGGGTTAGGAGTAAAAGCGTCTTGAACTCAACCCGTGAGCCACTTAGAGCATACCTGAAGGCTGTTTTTTAAAATCACGCATGCACGTCAGTATTGCGAGCCAACTCTCGCGTTTATTTACCGGCACCGTTTAAGATTCAGAAGGTTGTGAAGGTACCAACGAATTAATCTAAAACGAAGGATACATCAAATTCAGTGTAAAGTTATACGTTAGAGAGAAGTCATACAATCCACTTCATAACCGCTTGTAGCGTACCTGTAGGCTAATCTGACGATTTGACTCATCCATACACGTCTGGACGGCGAACCAACTCTAACGTTTGTTAGACGGCACCATTTGAACTGTTTAGATAGTGAAAACGGACTAAGGGATATGTGTCACATAGAATGGATGCTAAGAAGTAGCCATCTTTAAATGGAGTAATTGTTGTGTTCATTAAAGGACTTATGTTATAGTATGTTGAAAAAGGGCTTTTTTCTACATATTTTATAATGAATACATAGCCCAGTAGCAGCGATTGGAATTACCAATAATAGTCGTGTTGTCTCGACTTTTGTGGCAGATACTACCCCAGCACTGCTGTCTTTGAGGGTAGTGTTACTTATGGTTAAGAGTCTTGTGCTCTCGTCTTAAGTATGGTGAGTATCATTGTATACAATAATTGAATTGTCAGCTTTTTGAACATCGCTGAAGCGATGATCTAAGTATAGAGTAAACGTCTTGTCACTTCAATGTGTTCAATGGAGCCGAAGACAATCAAACGGGGTTTATAACGCTTTATGTTTTAACCCGAAATGTAGTCCGGCTCGAAATTATCTTTTACAGCACTAGATTGTTCCAGCTAAGGGTATTGGAGCATAAGTGACTGCCTATACAAATCTAAAATGACATTGTATACAGTATGTCACATTTGATGTATTATGTCTAACAGATTTCATAATCTTTACTATACGTTGTTAAATATAAAGATAAATTCAGTTTTCTGATTTTTTACAAACAGTAATTTTCACAAGAATTCCCAACATAATTGGCCTTAGAATAACTGGTGATTGTACAATACCATTGTAAAGAGCATAACATTACAATAGTCAAAAATCTCAATTACATCCAAACCCTGAATGCACCACTGGAGTAAATATATTGAATGTTAGCAAAACTATTATATACTAGACCAGCATATTTTTACCTCTCCTGGGGTAAGTAATGAAGAAGGAGATCATTGTACATAGGGAATCATATGGTTTCTAGTCATTCTCAGATGGAGCCGTAATACTGTTTGTAGTAGCAACGGTCTTATTGCAAATACAACAATAAGCAACGGTCTTATTGTAAATACAAGTGATAATTGTAGGTATATAACCAACCTACTTTCAAATAATAATTGAAACTATACAAACTAATTGTCAAATAAATCCCTTGAAGGCACCCTTCTACCTGTTCATTCACTTTTTCCTACTTGGTTTCTAATTTTTAGGAGTACTCAGTCCCACCTGGGCACCCCACATGCTTATAACGTTGGGGCAGCCCAAGGAGCCCATCCTTGGCTGCCCTGCTGGCTCCAGCATGGCAGCCTGTCTCTTGCAGGAGCTGGCAGTTCTCTTCTCCTGCAGGCAGGGCGCTCGTGCTGATGGTGGTTGCCAGCTCCTCACAAATACGAGCATGTGGAGTGGGGCAGACCCCCACAGATGGAGGGATTGCAGTGGCACTCCCCTGTGCTGTGATGTACTGTCAGGGCCCGAAGTTGTGGATCTCAGACCCCAGCCCTCTCTCTCTCTCTGGAGCGCAAAAGTGCTCCCCAGGCTTTTTGCGACATTGAGGTCCCAGAATTGGGGTCCCAGGCCCCCCAATCCATGAACTGGCCTAGAGGTTTGGGTCCCCAGGCCTCCTGAGCTTTGTGGAGGGGGGCCCATGAACGCCTCCTTCCAAACATGCTCCTTGCGGCAACCCATTGGCCCTGGGATTTAAAGTAGTCAGACGGCAGAGCTCCACGCGCTCCGGGCCTCTGTGGTTCTACTGGCTCCCTGCACCAGCCTTTCTCTTTTCTCTCCTCTGGTGTTTCTCTCCTTGGCACAGAAGTCCAGTTCTTTCCCCCAACTAGTCCTCATGGTGGCGTAAGGGGACCAGCTTCTCTGGTTCTAGGGAGAGCTCCACTGGTCCTGGGGTCAACTGTAATGCTTAGTTAATATGGCCATCAGAGGGTTCCTACTTCCAGTTGTCCACCTCCTCCATTCTCAGTGTCTATCAAAAGGCAAAACCAAGCGAGAGCTCTTCCCCTTGTACAAGACCTTTTAAGTGGGGGCGTAACGTTCTAGAAGTCAGGCACCTCTGGCCTATCCTGGGGTGCCACATCACCTCTCTGCCCCTGTCCCAACCCTCCTGCACAGCATGCTGGAACAATTCAAAATGGCATCACCCAGGAGTCACTGGTCACATCTCCTCTGGCGGCCTAAACTCTGCCCCTCACTGGCATCACTGTAAGAGTCTTTCCCAACAAACCTTCAGAGCGGAGCCCTCTCCTGTGTTGATTCCATGGATCTGGACTCCATCCTTTGTTCAGTGGGCTTTGACTGGCCCATCCATGGGACAGTGGGGCAGCTAATTGATTGATGCAGATGCTTCATCCCCAACCCTTTCCTCCTTAGGAGTTGACTGAAGCACTGTCAGTTGCTCCCTTTGTGTGGGGCGGCCTTTGGTCCTGCTGCCGGACAGAAATGTAAATAACTTGGCATAGCAGGGTGGCAAAAGGCCTGGGCTCTAACTCTGAGCTGAGCCTGAGAAATATGACAATCCTGAATGACCCATAAGTTGCACAGATATCATCTTGGTGGCCATGTTACTCCCCATTTTGACATGTCACTGGACT
The DNA here is from genome assembly GCF_964204655.1 of Triturus cristatus. Lineage (NCBI taxonomy): Eukaryota > Metazoa > Chordata > Amphibia > Caudata > Salamandridae > Triturus > Triturus cristatus. The sequence continues at coordinate 977,883,937 of NC_140583.1, forward strand.
CTGTAAGCCACAGGGAAGCAAAACTGCACACTAAGGCAATGTTCCTCCTACGTAAATATAGTGGAGTTTGACTGCAGACAGTACAGTACACCACATTAACTTTCCCTATGAGTGTATACTAACACTATGTGGCCTATCCCAGGTTAATATACAATCCTGCAGAGTACCCTCTGCTCCAGGCAACCTGCGTGCAGGTACCAGACTACACACACACACGTGTTCATGTGTAACAAGCCAAGTGCCCTTTAAATTTACTGCAGCACAGTTGCCTTATCTTAAAAGGTGGACACTGGCGATAAACATTCACAGTCCATTTACGTTGGGTTTACCTTGGGTGAGTCATGAGTTGTGAGGCTCACCTACAGAAAAAGGTTAAAAAAACTGGTGATCAAAAAGCGAAAAAACTGGGTGGATTAGATGGACAGAACCCATCACCCTACAGATGCTGCCACCAGCTGAATCCAACGGGGCAGACGTAGCCACTATGCATGGATATTCTTGACTAGTCAGCTAGTGACAAGGAGTTCTGACCAGAAACCCTACTCACCAGTTTCTCTACCCCAGATACCTTACATTTGCAGTCTGCCGCCAAGACTACCTACCTCACCCAACCATGAGGCCACCTCTCACTTTAGGGAATCCAGACTGCATTATGAACCCTCCTGGTTCTATGTTGTAAGCAGATAGGACACTAAGGACCTGATTTAGATCTTGGTGGATGGTCTACTCCATCACAACAGTGACAGATATCCCGTCTGCCGAAATATAAATCCCATAGGATATAATCGGATTTATATTTTGGCAGATGGGATATCCGTCACTGTTGCGATGGAGTAACCCGTCTGCCAAGATATAAATCAGGTCCTAAGCGCCTACATAGACTGAGCAGAGCTAGGCATACCCTTGCTCTGGGTCCCGCAACACTCCGCCCGCCATACTTTTTTTGGCAAGGGTTCCATAACTCAGCACAAATGCTTTCACGCTCAACAGGTTTAGACCCTATCCCCTGGGTCACTGGCTGCTCTCCCTCTGAAGATTGCTCATCCCAGTACCCTCTCTCATCCAGGTCTTTACACCCTAAAGATGCCAATTCTTTTGACCCTCACCCACAGCACCTTTGCTGGGGTCTATAGCTGCCACCACCCTTTAGGGATGACTGTCTTCCCTAAAGAAAGAACAGGCCACTCACAATCCTTGGTACTCCCTTTTTGCAGAGAAGCACCCTAGGCACTTGGCTTGAGTCCCAGCCCATGACTCACCTACACTGTCTGGAGAGCTGGTATCGCCTCATCAGACAACCCTGCAGCACACTCCACTTCGGTAGCTCCACACGGAAACCCCTGCGAAAATCTAGAACCCTATATTTGTTCTTCACCACAAAAACAGGGCCTATGCATCCTACCTTAGTAACTCTCAACCACCCTCTTCGGGGAGCCTCAAGCCCTACCTTGCCCAGGAATTAGATCTATCAGTCAGGGTTACGTAGGAGAGCCTATGGGTATTGGGCAGCTTCACCCACACCAACTCTTTAGGCAACTCCTTGGCCTCCCAACAGCTTAGCTGGAGACCATCCAGGCAGCGCTTAATTTGTAAAATAATAAGTGCCAGGCCCTGACCAGGAGGCCACTGCAGCCTGCACCACCCATTTCCCCTGACATCACCGCCAATGGCAGTAACCAAAACAACTACTAATAATCTCTCTACCTTGCAAGTGTGACAGTTAAAAATATTCCAGTTCCCCAAAGCTAAAAGAATGGCTGTGGAGGTAGGTATTAGTATGTTTTATGTTTATTGTATTCATAAACAACCGTTGTTCTGCTCCTCTCTAAATTAGATGAGCAGCGCCACCATGTGGCAGACTGTCATAAGTGTGGTGTTGACAATTAAGTGCTGGTGCTGAGCATTGGAAATCAAATAAGTGCCAGAGCTGAGCATCCGGAAATTACCGGCTCAAATTAAGCACTGCATCCAGGGACTCTAAAGATCCCTTCCTTGGAATTCACTAGGTGACCTGGTAAGCCCATGCTGTCGCTTTCCACCTTAGGGCATCTGCCCCATAATAGACACCTACTGTGCGCCCTTCAAAAGTCTGCCAGGCAAAGTTCTCAGCAGACTGATCCACTGGCAGCCCAGAGCGTTTTTTTCTTTAATTTGTTATGAATTATTTTATACTGTTAAACTAATTGTTGCGCCAATTTGAGGGACTTATGTGTCCTTTTTGTTCATAATTGCAAAAACCTACACTTTTATGACGCATGGTTGTGATATTGATTTTTTTTTTTTCCTGAATCGTGATATGCTGTTTTCTGTATATATAAAATCGTTTCAGTGCATAATTCAATGTAGATGTGGTACCTATCTATGAATGATAAAACCAAAACTACAACACTCAAATATGACATCCTTTACTCTCCTTGGGCAATCACCTACCCTATCCTGACACAGCAGGGCCCCCTACAAATCCCTCCCCGGGTTCTATGGAGTCCACCACCCTCCCTCAGATCTCCTCATAGTTAGGGAACCTAGGAGCTGCACCACCCCTCTTAGACCAACCATCACTATGAGCCACCACTGGATAGTTCACACTCCTCACCAGGTAACCTATGGGGACTGTGGGAAGAACACATTTTCCACACCCCCAACTGTGTGAAAATATCTGGGACCTACCCACCCTCCTAGCGGGAACCCCTTGGGATGTCACTACTTTCAGAAAACCTCCTGCCCAATCAGGGGCGGCTCCTCCACGTGGGCGGAGGAGCTTCGCCCCATTGCTTTCTCCCAGTGCAAGAAGCAGAAACATAAAATGGTATTTTAAATACCATTTTATGTTTCTGCTTCTCGCACTGGGAGAAAGCAAAAGGCAGGGTTTGGTTGGGGGCGGGCGGGTGGGCGTTCCTGCTCAAGGCAGCGAGGAGTGGCTTGCCCACTGTTGTGGGCACTGACTGTTTAGTCAGCCCCAGGGCCGACCAAACCAGTCATGCACACTCCGCATTTTCCCTATGTAGGCTGCATGCAGCCTACATAGAGAAAACGGCATCCCCATAGACGCCTGTGGGTACGGAGTCCTAGCCAATCACAATGCTGCCATCGCCGAGTTGTGATTGGCTTAGGGGAGGAGAGCGAGGCCCCCCCCCCCTTCCTGCACGACTCCCTCCCCGGCGAGCCATGCCAGCCGTGACTGTTCCCCACCTGTCCAATGGTTTTTGTGTGTGCCAAAAGCGAGAAAATCTCAGTGGAGCTTATGATTAGCTTTGGGCTCCTTCTCTGGAAACCGGTCCTGTCCATGACAAGCACAGAAATCCCCCAGTTACCTACTACACCCCAAGAAGCAGGGCACGCCGCTACACCCCAAACCATTTGTGTTGGTGCCTATTGCTTTGCCTTAACCTTTAAATAATAACCCTCATCATACAGGTCTAGTGTGTGTAGTGTTCAAAGGTACACTATGACATGGAAACATGTTATGGAAACATTCTTTGAAAGCCCCATGACATCTCTTGTAAACATAAACCACTCATAACAACACAGTTTAACCATGAATCCTCAATGTTTTCACGTGACATATATGTGTGCAGGGGCTTTCCTTTTACATACCTTTAGTTCACATAAACAAACCTTTGAACCCCTCTTGTTGCATGAACTACAACTTTTGCATAATTCTACAAGGTTTGTTTTTCCACCCACAGGTGACACAAGTGAACTTGGTTCAATGTACCAGCACTAAATGCGAAAAACTAATTATTATAGCCCACACAACCCTATTGATTACGTTGTTGAAATAAGTTATTGCTTTTGGGTTACTAACAATCCCTGTAAAAGGATCAGTGGCACTGTGGTAACAGAAACAAACCTTCGTTTTTCACAGTATCACACATTCACTGTACTGAGATTAATGAACAGTTTTAAGTAAAAGCATTTATTACAACAGGAACAGCCTAGTACATCTAAAACAACTACACAAAATATAATAAAAACAGCAAGCAGGCACGTTATGAATACCGAGAATAGAATTAAAATGTCTAACATGGTTAAAATGTCATCTAAAACCTACCACCCTAAAACCTACTTCTATGTGTTACACTAAGAGTGCATGGAAAACAGAGCAACTTGCAGTCTAGAGTTTCGTACGGAGAAGCAACACACTCCATACCTTGTTGACAGCAAAGGCTGTAATCAGTGAAGGCATGAATGCGGTTTTCCCTGCGAAAGCTTCATATTAGCTGCGGTAGCTGCCTTTCTCCGGGACTTCGCTTACTCAACACAGGGCGAAATGTTGCATCTTCGAAGTTTGCCAGCAGTAGGTGAGAAAGTCTTCTGGCAGAATCTCCGGCAATAATCTGGGTGAAGAACCTCTCTATTAAGGGGTAACATGGCGGTCCTTATATACTTAATCTTATCAGAGATTGGAACTTCTTACATAAGAGAATGTCAATTCACACTACACTACTTTGACGATATGTCTAGACTTGTTCTTTTTGATCCAGACATGGTGTTAAGTAGACGCTTGACCCAGACGTATGTTGCAGCAGGTGTTATATCGATATCATCAGTAGGACGACCAGACACTTTCACAGTTCTTAGAAAAATAAGGTCAGATGACATTGGAGTCAAATGAAAGACATTTGAATCAAATAGCAGACATGACAATCATTCTGCTTACATCATAGCACAGAGTCCGCTCTGGTTGTGGATGCAAACCAAGTGAGAAGTATAATGGATGGTGGTGGGAAGGCTGAAATGATTCTATTAGATCTGTTGGCAGCCTTCAACACTGTAAATCATGAGATTCTGATTGTGCGCCTGGCAGAAATCTAAATTGGAGGCTCAGAGTTAAAGCTGTTGCGCTCCTTTCTTTCTCAGAGAGAACATTCACTGGCTTTGGGGGACTTGGTTTCCGGGTCTTTCACGCTGCCCTGTGGAACTCATCATTGAGCCCAACTTTATTATAATATCTATTTGGATCCATTGACAAAATTAATTAGATTCTTCGGCCTTGCTTCTGTAGCATACACAGATGACACACAGCTTATTGTGTCCTTTTCAAATAATGTTGCAGAGACGGCCAAATGCTTCCATAGCTGAATGGGGGCCATTGTTCAATGGATGAATGTAAATAGCCGGATGCGCAACTCTGCAAAAACCAAGGTTCTCGTTTTTGGGAAGAACTTACCATCCTGGAACCAATCTTGGTGGCCTCAAATGCTAGGCTCACTACTTACACCAGTAGTTACTGTCAAGAATCTGGGGATAACTTTTGACTCCAGTCTGTCGTTCAGCTCTCAGATAAACAATCTCAATTCCACCTGCATCTTTCTGCTATGTAAAATTACATACATTACAGAAAACAGTAGTAATAGCAATTGTGCTATCAAGATTTAACTATTGTAATGCCCTATATATTGATGGTCATTAGCGATCCCTCCAAAAACTTCAGTGCCTTAAAAATGCAGCAGCTTGACTGCTGAAGAAAATTCATAAATTTCAGTCTGTTTCAGGAACAATAAAAGAGCTTCACTGGTTGCCGATAAAAAATAAAGTCAGATTCAAAGCTCGTTGTCTTGCTCACAAAACTCTATATGGAGATGCACCAGACTACTTAAAAATAAATATTACTTGGTACAACCCCTGTAGGTCACTGCATTCGACTAATTCAAGGATAGTCAATGTTCATAAAATCCGGCCATCCAATTGGGGGGCAGAAGCTTCATCTACATTACAGCCCATCTGTGGAACAACTTTCCTCACCATTTGAGAGGCCAGTCCAACTTTTTGAGTTTAAGGAAACTTCCTAAAACCTAGCTTTTTACTTTCACATTATGAGAGGTAAATAAAAAGAGTTTCCACCCTTTGTCCCTTGTTTAATTAGTATAGTAGGGACTAGATACAAGACGCCACTGGCATTCGCGCTATAGAAAACGTATTCATATCAATACAGGGAGAAAGATGGTGACCTCCATCATTTAATATGGCAATGGGACCTACCTAAGATAAAGTCAGATGAGTCAGACCTTGGGGCTTTATGTCATCCCTGGCTTGACGTCATAGGGGCATAACTAACATGGAGGACTTAAATAATGAACCAGTATAGAGATATTTATGCTATCAACTAAATAGGATCTAAATGTGCTTATAATTTGATAAACTGTTTAACCACATTATATATATTACCTACTGGCAGTCGCCAGTAGGTAGTTCTATTTAGGACCACGTTTCCATAGGATAAGTGTTTTTTGACTTGGCATATATCTTTGGCTCCGTCTGACAAATCTTCACAAAATGTTCCCAAAAAAGTGTCAAGTTAGGTCTTGTTGTGTATGGAAACTTTTGGGGTGATCCGTCAAGCTGGGGCTGAGAAAAAGGGGGTGTCAAAGGATGTGTGTTTCCCATGTTAATTCCCATAGGAGTTTTGAACTTGGCAGAAAGGTAGATTTGGTTATGCCGATCACACTTTCACTTATTTGGTGTAAATCCGTACAGTAGTTTTGAGATATTAAAGAAAATTCTAATTTGTATATCTACAATCACAGCGAATTTGTGACGATTCGCGTATGCGTGCACCTACAGGAATGCCGTAATTGGCTTGCCGCAACCTGCGCAGAGAGTTGCATTTTACCTCATCGGAACAGTTCCCGGGGCTGAAACGAAATGTCAGAAAGTGGCATAAGGGATCAGGTTGGATGTGAGTAGCGTGCTACTCACCAAAAAAGCGCTTCAACGCCTCATCTGGGGTAGTAAGTGCTATATAAATGCAATTACAATACAATACAGTACCCTGACCCCATGACTGGAATATATGGTTTTTGAGCAACATGATTAATATGTCGAAAAACTGCTTTTTTTCACAAAGGATATTCACAAATTCTTCTTGACCGTCAGCGTGGCCCCATGTAACTTCATGAAAAATTCACAAATATCAGTGATAAAACAAAAAAACTACATTCACAGACTCATTCAGCCACTAATGCATTAATTCATAGACACATTAAGAGACTCATTAAGCCACTCCCAGACTCACTCAGAGATGCCTCCACCCACTCACACACCCACTCAGAGACTGACCTACCCACTCAGAGATGTACACACCCACTTACAGATCCACTCAAAGACTCATGCACACACTCACAGACTCACTGGGAAACTCATGCACCCACTCAAAGACCTACTCAGACACTCATGCACCCACTCACAGACCCACCCAAACAGTCACACACCGTCTTACAGAACCACTAAGACACTCATGCACCCATTCACAGTTCCGCTCAGAAAGCCATGCACTCGCTCACAGACACTCTCTGTTAGACCTGGCACCTTGGCGTGAGTCTCCCTTCCACTTTTTGTCGCTGTGCCTCATGTGTTTTGCTGGTGTTAGCTGCTCAGGGCACTGTGCCACTGCCAACCAGTGCCACAGTGCAAGTGCTCCCTATTTAAAATGTATATGTTGGTTGGATTCCATGATTGGCTTATTTGGTTTACTGTCAGACCCCAGTAAAGTGCACCAGGAGTGCCCAGGGCTTGTAAATGCAAATGCCGCTGGTGGGCTTGCAGCAATGGTTGTGCCACCCACAGACGCGGCTTGGTAAAATATGTCTAAGGTCTGCCATTGCAGAACCTGCGTGCAGTCTGGTACTGTCATGCGGACTGGCAAGTGCACCCACTTGCCAGTCCCTAAACCTTCCCTTAACTTCATGTTAGTCACCCCTATGGTAGGCCCAAGGGCAGGGTGCATTGTAAGCATAAGGTAGGACAAGCCCTGATGTGTGTGGCATGTCCTAATAGCGAATTACAGCCATTTTCGTTTTTCACTATTGTAAGGCTACCCTGTTCTCATAGGCCAGAATGGGCTGTTAGAATTGTTACATCCTATGATCCTAACAGACCCAGGGAACATGGTAGAAAATCGGGTTTAGTATGCATAAACTCAGAATAATAAAATACATCTGTTAGCAAGGTTTATTTTAATGTTCTGTGTTTGCAAACGCCACTTTTAGAAAGATGCCCTTTGCTTGCCTAACCATTTCAGCCCGCCTCTGCGCTGATGTGTATCTGCTGTCTGGCTTGTGTGAGTGACAGGGCTGGGGAATCCCAGAAGGGCAGGGCTAGGTAGCCTGGTGGTGAAAAGAGAGATTGACATATAGATGGGTGGGGGGAGTACACCTGGACTCTGAATAGGGCTGTACTCTGCCACCACAATGCTGGCTCCACCCCCTGTGGAGCGTCTGATGACCCTGCACACTGAAAGACGAAGCCTGCATCATGTCAACAAAGTGCTCAGAAACCGGACCGAACTAGGCAAGGGCCCCCCTGGCCTGCAAGAACAAAAGAAATGGCGTATAAATGTAGGAGCCCTGCTCCTAAGAAATTAGATCCTGTCCTGCCAAGAACAAACCTCTGTCCGACGAGGAGGAACCGGGAAAGCTGTGGGAGGAGTACGGTCCCTGACCTGGGGGACTAGCCTGCAGTGGTTGCCTTGCTACTGAAGAAGAGGAAAAGACTAAGAGAGACTTTGCTTTCAACTTGCTTTAAAAGATCTCCAAGGGCTTGTGTGTGAGCTTGCCCCCTGAACGAAGTCCCAGGATCAGTGGACTTCATCGCCGTGAGAAGAGCTCCAGAAAATTGCCGTTTACCCCGTAAGCGATGAAGCAAAACGAAGTGTGCGTCTCGCCCCTCGACGCGTACACTGAAAAGCCTGTGCCCAGCTGTCCGGCCCGAACAACGCGACTAAAGGCCCCTACGAGCCGTAGCTTGCACAGTAAAGGAAGGACCTGTCCGGCCCGAACAACGCGACTAAAGGCCCCTACTAGCCGTAGCTCGCACCGTAAAGGAAGGACTTCGCACCGCACTTCGCTTTTCATCCTATGAACCGTACTACTTCCCACTGTGGAAGGGCTGCGGCGCGTAGAGTAGCTGCGTACGTCTCACAGACTCGGAGCGTACTGTTGCTTCGCACCGCATCTACGGTAAAAGTGCCCCTCTCAAGGTACAGCGCGTACGCTGCAACAAAGAAGCATCCGCACCGTACAGCGCACCGTCCCCGCAAGCAAAGTGACTAAGGGCCCCTACGAGCTGTAGCTCGCACTGCGAAAGGAGGACAACGCAGCGTACCGACTCTGGTTTTTCAATGCACCGTCCGTGACGAACTCCTTAAAGACAAAGGTACTGTGTACGTCTCGCACCGAAGCTTGTACGCTCCGTACGGGAGCGCTTGCAGCATGTGTGATACCCGTTCTGAAGCTGCTTTCATCACCGTACGACACGTCCGAAGCGGAATGCACCGCATAGACCTGTGAAATTACGCTGATCAAGAACTCTTTCAATTGCTAAATAGTATTGTGGGCCTGTTAAATCATTATTGGGTCTTGTGCTAAGCCTTATATAAATATATACTCATTTTTGATAAATCCTTGTGTGGAGTACATTTGTGGGGGATCATCGAATTACTGTGTGTGGTCACAAATGCTTAACCATTGCGCCCTGAGATAACGCCTTGTCTGCTCGCGCCAAGCTACCTAGAGGGTGAGCAGGGGTTATTGTTAGAGTGTAACCCCTTACCCTGACTGGAAGAGAGGATCCTTGCTTGACACAAGTCCCTAGCTGAGTCAACCAGAGATTCCCAATTCTAACATTGGTGGTCAGCGATGAGAATTCTGAATTTGCATTTGTGATTCATATACAGTGATTTTGTGAACGCCACTTAGTGAGTTCAGACCAATAACGCAGCCACATACTTTTTGATTTTTGTTTGCCAAGAAGTATCCGTTTTTTGAGGAATCATGCCTGGTTCCGTCATTGTTCAGAAGGCGCCATCTGTAGTCTCTGAAAGCGAAGAAGTAGAATGGGAAGAAGAGAGACTAGAGAGCTACACCAAGGCCCAGCTGAAGGGCTTCTGCAAGAAATTCAAAGTTCCTCATGTTGGATGTAAAGTCAAAGCAGACCTACTCAAGGCGCTGAGGGCCTGGATTGAGTCAAGGTCGCCTGGAGATGTGGTAGTAGTTGAACCAGCAGAAAGCGTCCATAGTTTTTGGCAGAGGCCTGTCGCCAGAAGAGTTGGTAGACAGAAAAGAAACCAGGATGCATGAGATGGAAATGGCAAAACTTAAATTGAATGGGCAACTGGAGCTGGAAAGCAAAAAGCTGGCCCTGGAAGAGAGAAGAATCCAAATGGAGCATGAAATGAAGTTGAGGGAATTAGATCTAAAAGCTAAAAGTTTAGAGTCTACTCCCTCTGGTGGCAGCACACCGTCAGTGCAGACAGAATCAAGGGTATACATACCAAAGGATGTAGTAAAAGATTTTTTTTTAAATGATGACATAGGGCAGTGGTTCAAAGCCTATGAGGTAGCCATGTCTTCCCACCGGGTCCCTGAGAAGGATTGGGGAGCGGGGTTGTGGGGACGGTTCCTTAGTGAGGGGCGGGACACACTGCTAGACTTGCCTTCAGATGATTATAATTCTTATCTCCATATGAAGGCAGCTTTGATGACTAGGTATGGGTTGACCCCTGAGTTGTATAGGCAAAGGTTCAGGGGTTGCACAAAGATTCCAAACAGTACGTATGTTGAGTATGTAACTTTGTTTTGCAGAGCACTGGATTGTTGGGTGTAGGGTAGCAAGGTTGATGATTTTCAAGGGCATCTTGATTTAATGGCATGGGAGCACTCGTCTAGTAATTGTTTTCCTGAGCTACGCCAGCACCTGATTGATAGTAGGCTGACTAACCCTAGAAAGCTTGCTGAGGAGGCGGACCGCTGGGTCAGTACCAGGGTCCACAAGGGTCCAATAAGAGATTCCGCCAAAGGTGGGCAGGGTCCCCAGCAGAAGAGTGGGAGGGACAGGGGTAACCAGAGGGAGTTCCCAAAGTAATCCCCAAGGGAACCAAGGGAAAGGTTCTCAGCCTCCCCCACCCCAGAAACCGACCGGGGCCCGACAGGTCCAACGGTTCAAAAGGGGCCCATAAAATGTTACAAGTGTGGTACCATAGGGCATTTTGCCTCTGATTTAAAGTGTCCTTTGTATGGTAAACCAGCACCCACTGGTGCTCCACCCCGGCAGATGGCTAGTGTAGCCTTGGGGGAGGAGATGGCAGTCCAAGGTGGGTTGGGTCCCGCAGAGATGGCCCTTGTCTCATTAGGAGACAGTGAGATGGTCCCCCAAACCCAGCTGCCTGATAATACTAAGAAATCCAGGCAGTGGGTGACCATTAATGGCCGTAGAGTGGAAGCTCTGAGAGATACAGGAGCCAGTGTGACAGCTGTCAAGTGTCACCTGGTGTCTCTAGAGCAGGTTCTCCCAGGGGCATTCTATCCAGTTGTTGCCGCTGACAACACAGAGAGTCACTGCAAGGTGGCTCAGAGTCCCTTTGAGTGGGGGGGGGGGGTCTCTGGTACTCTTCAGGTAGCTGTGAGGCCCGCCATGCCTGTAGACTGTCTGTTAGGGAACGATTTGGAGAGCTCACCTTGGGCTAAGGTGGAGCGGAGTGCTCACCTGGAGATGTTGGGTATGCCGGATTGGGCGAGTGTCACCACACGGTCCATGGCAGCAAGTAGAGGTACTCAAGAGGTCCTGGAGCCTGAGAGGGAGGCCCAGGGACCGGCCTTAGAGAGAAGAGGCAGAGGGCACGGGAAACCGGCCCCTGAAGTTCCCATGGCCCAGGAGGAAGCAGACCTTGAGGGGGATGCCCTGGAGCCTACCGGGGAACAGATAGCTGAACTCGGGGACCTGCCTGAGCTGACCCATTGGCAGCAGGAAGGAGACCCCTCCAGGGAGGACTTTTGTAAGGCGCAGAAAGAATGCCCTTCTCTCGTGGGTATGCAGCAGCAGGCTGCAGACCAGGCCGCAGGTGATCAGTCTGGGTCACATTTCATTTACTGGGAGAACGACCTCCTATATACAGAGCCTAAGGTTGCTGAGCCTGGGTCAGCCCGTGCGCTGGTGGTACCCCAGGACTTCAGAGCCTTCCTACTAGGGCTGGCTCACGATGTGCCATTGGCAGGACATTTGGGGCAGGACAAGACCTTTGAAAGGCTTGTCACCCACTTTTATTGGCCCCAAATGCGCAGGAGTTCAGACACTCTGAAGGATCAAAATCATTCGTTCTGTTTATTCGTGCGATGTAAAGTTAGCACAATGTATCTATGATAGTATTCTGAATGCATAAAACGCCTATTGATATGTTCTAGGAGAAGCGTTTCCTTTAGTTTCTTCCTACCCGACAAAAAGGGCCGAAAACCATACTGTAGCCATCTTGGTTTGCGATGGACCATGTGTCAGGTCACGTGGCTTCCTTTGCGTACCATCTGCATGATTTAGCTCGTACCAGCCCAGACACAGGTTAGTCGTATTTACGGTCGAGGCCCAAGGTCACATCTGCTGTAGGGAGTATCAAGCGAATTCCTTCAGGCCCTGAGACGAAAAGGGAGTCACCCTGCCGACCTCCTCTGTATAGATAGCAACCCTTTGGGCCCGATTCACAGAACTAACTTAAGACAAAATCCTAAATTTACTACCATTTTGGTATTCACAGAAGGCACTTACTCATTTTGGTATTCACAGAAGACACTTACTCATTTCGGTATTCACAGAAGTTAGTAGTCCTAACTTTAGGACTCCTAAATGCCTTCTGTGAATACCGAAAGTCTTAAAGTTAGGATTTTTTTAAGTTTAGGAGTAGTAAAGTTAGGACTCCTAACTTTAGGACTCCTAAATGCCTTCTGTGAATACCGAAAGTCTTAAAGTTAAGATTTTTCTCAATTTAGGAGTAGTAAAGTTAGGACTCCTAACTTTAGGACTCCTAAATGCCTTCTGTGAATACCGAAAGTCTTAAAGTTAGTATTTTTCTCAGTTTAGGAGTAGTAAAGTTAGGACTCTTAACTTTACTACCCCTAAACTGAGAAAAATCCTAACTTTAAGACTTTCGGTATTCACAGAAGGCATTTAGGAGTCCTAAAGTTAGGACTACTAACTTCTGTGAATACCGAAATGAGTAAGTGCATTCTGTGAATACCAAAATAGTAGTAAGTTTAGGAGTTTGTCTTAAGTTAGTTCTGTGAATCGGGCCCTAGGTGTAAGACTGAAACTTAACACTGTATGAGCTCATTTAGGAACCCATGGACGAGCTGGTACTTTTCCACTTGTATGGCTTTGTATGCTGAATCTGTTATGTATATAAGTGTGGTTTTGTCAAGGATCTGCAGTCTTCCTCGGCGCACCTGATGGGTGAGGATCGATGAGGCTCCTCTATATAGAGTCTTTGCTTTGGCCAATAAAGCTTTGAACCTTCTCCGTTGCCGACTGACCATTATTAAGAATATGATTGCGGGTCATTGGTAAGTGTGGCCCTTGGGATATTTTTGAGTACTTCAGTTGGCGACTCTGGTGGGACCCCGTGATAGGGTCTTTTTCCTCCCCCGTAGTCGGGTGGCAGGATCGAGGGCGTCCTGATCGGGCGGGTGGAGAAGAGGGATTTTATTTTTCCTCCTCCCTGATTTTTGCCGTACTCCCGATCAGGGTGTCCTCTGCTGCTAGTAGCCCTTCACCAGGGTCCTACGGGCTTAACCCAGGAGCTGACCGTGTTGATCCCAAGAAGTTGGCAGCGGAGAACGAACGTCCGTATCTGGGTGCACCGGGTGAGTAATTTGTTTGTTTGACGCACGCTTTTGGGGCGGTGCATTTGGAACAGTTAACTGTGTTTTGCTTTGGAGGGGTCATGAGTACCCCAGGAGAATTACGTAGGTCTTGCAGGGTGGGCCGGTAGGGGCTGCCTGTAGAGACTCCGCGGATCTTTTGTGATTTGTGATTTGAAGACGCTGCTCAGATGCCTAGTCGTTACCTGTGTGTAACGCACGGCCGGATTGTATTCGGAAAAGCCTGCGACTGTAACTGGGTAGCCATGAGACACGCCTGAAGTGATGGATGCTTGCACCACATCAGAACAGTCTCAATGGTGAACCAAGGAGGTCATAGGATGGTCTGTAGTCCAATCCGTGGTTGCACCTGTCTGACTGCCTCTTGCCAGTCCTTTTGAAAGACTGCTCGTTGTGATTTTGTCGGTCCGGTATTTGAATAATTCTCCACGAACGGGAGTCGACGGGCTCGGTTCGTTTGTTTGGATGCATCAAATTTGAATAAGTAGGTTGTGATTGAACTGCAGAAAATGTTATATGGAAACAAACAATTTGTGTTATATGTTAAATTTGTTTGTATGTTATTGATGTTTGTCTATTAAATAACAATGCCGTGTCTCAGTAAATTGAATTGTTTTGGTTGTTGCTGTCGGACTGGTGGCTCCCGTCTGGCCGAAAGCCAGCCTGCCCCACCGGAGGGCAGTCCCAACCATTTCATGTATGTAAAACATGGAATAACTCCTCTATTGTTTAATACTTTATGGCATATGTATACTAGAGGTAATGAGGAATTGCAATGGCCCCAAACGGGTTCATTCGATGAGAGAAAAATTGCCTTTTTACAGGACCAGTTATTTTCTAGACGCAGTAGGCAGTCTATGTTTGATGCACTAAACACCTGGCAGAAGGAGTCTAAGCGGACGCGAATGAGAGAGGAGAAACTAGCTAGACTTAAAACAGGGCAAACAGTTACTCAGAAGGCTATTGCCTACGACAGAGCCCACACAGAAGAAGGAATTGAATGTGTGAATCGTGAGTTCAGATTACAGGCCGATAAAAGTTATGTGGCTCGGCCCGACGCCGAAGATGAAATTGGAGATTTATTGGACTTGCGCCCACCACCCCCATATGTCCCGCAACGATTATACCCGGCGGTATCAGCTGCCCCAGTGCCGGCCGTTGCCGATCCAGCGGCCCCTGCGCAAGTCTCAGCTGTGACGACGGTAGCTCCGGCTGCGTCGGCACCTCCAGCTCCTTCCCTTCTTACACCCCAAACCAATTTGTCCCGGTTGTCCTCGTCTGTTACAGAGATTATGACTTTATTGCCCAATTTTTTGTCATCCGCAACAGCTGGAAATCTTCAGCTGTCGCCCGGGTCAGCCCATTCTCCCCCTGTGTTGACTTCTTCCTCGGCAACCGCAACTCCCTTACCAGCTGTTTCCACTCCGATACATCCACCCGGTTTTCTTGAAGGCAAGAAACTATTTACCCGGTCAGCCCTAACACTGGAGGAAAGGGAGGTTGTTGCGTTACAAGCATCACAATGGATGCGACACCCTATTTACACTGTGTCCGACATATGGAGCACTATGAAGGACCTTGAGCCCGTGATGCAACAGCATGCGTTAGACCATATGGCCGCATGCCTAATATCATCATGGGAACAAGTCCATGCAAGGGGGAAGGCCCCGGCAATATTGTATACCATTCATGATCATGCGCACAAATTTCAATTGACCCCAGACGAGGTGTTCAAAAATATTAATACATTGGTTAGTTATAGAACCCGACTTGAAACTGCTGGTCCTGTGGATTCCGCGCATTTTCCAATGCGTGAGGTCCACCCTATTTATCATCCAGAAATTACCGAAATAAGAGATGGTTACCCGCCCGCAAGTTGATGCTCGATTTCAGGAGCAGTGGGTGTACACCCCGTGGAAATGTAGTGAGTTGCTGTCATTAAAGGCTCATTTGCCTGACCCTAGGAAAAATCCTACGGCATATTATAAAGAACTTACTGAAGCCGCCTCATCGGCGGTAATGACATTGGCCGATATAGAATTGTTCTTTGCCCTATTAGTACCAGTGGATATCTGGCGTCAGGTACATGACCAAGACCATGCGACTGAATTCGGGGGAACATGGGATCAATTGAAAGATTGGGATAAAGACCGAAAACCCGGAGATAAGCCCAGGGCTGAAATATTAATGTTACCTGACAAAATAATTACATACATGCATTCACTCATCCCGCCCAGGAAAGTGGATTGGGATAAATTGACTGCATGCCGACAGAAGAAAGATGAGAGTGTGTTGGATTTTTTCACTAGATTTGAAGGGGTTTTCATTGACTTCAGCGGCCAGGATTTATCCAAGGAGGGTGGTATACGCCTGTTTGTCAATAGGTTTGTGACTAATTTACTGCTCGAAAACTCGACCCGACTCCAGGCCGCAGAAAGTACTTGGACAACGTCTACTCCCTCGATTATATTAAGTATGGCACAATATTATGAGCACCGAGAGAATGAAAGTAAGGATAAGACGGAAAAGAAAGCAAAGGATTTGAAAACGCGGGACTTGTTACAGCAGGTTGAGAGAGGCCGTGGAAGGGGTCAGGGAGGGCCGAACTCTGCTCCGCGAGGGGCGGGCCAAGTCCCGGGTAGAGGACGAACCGATTTAGGCATAAACCAATGCGCATTTTGTAAACAGGAAGGGCATTGGTGTTCCCAGTGTCCGCTGTTATATGCACAGAACAACAATAAACGAGGCCAAGGGACAGGACGCGGTGGTGGTAGTCGAGGTGGACATACGCGGCAGGAAGAGTCTGGACAAGGTGGGAATGGCCAGAATTATTTTGATCATGGTCAGGGAAGGCAGTACTTCAATGAAGAATGTGATAGCGATGCAGTGGCAGGCTATCCTCGTGCATAGGACAGCCAAAGGCAGAGTGGGGGACGTGTGTCAATTCCTATAGATCAGAACGGACCTTATGTTAATGCACATTTAATGGGCATATCGGGGAAGTTCCTAGTTGACACAGGAGCTATGAACAGTTCTGTTTCACATGCCCTTGTCCCTGGGGCTGCTCTGTCTGGCCAAGATAATGTGGCCGTAGGTTTCTCTGAAACTCCGGTGGTGAGCACCATTTCTCAACCTCTTTCTTTCGCTCTGGGTCCTATCTCTATTGATTCACCGTTCCTTCTAACGTCGCAATGTGGGGAGAATTTATTAGGCATAGACTTACTGAAAAGGTTACATGCTCGTTTATATTGCTCCCCAGACGGTGTTTATTTGACGGTCCAAGCCCCTTCGGTGCAGTATTTCTCCAAGACGGACACTTTGCCCCCTGAATTTGCTGAGATTCCAAAAACCCTTTGGGCCACCGGGGACACTGATGTGGGTCTGTTAAGGATACCCCCAATATCAATTACCCTGAAGAAAAATGCTCGGTTACCGAAAGTACCGCAATACAAAATTGCCCCTGCAGGTAACGAGCTTTGCTGTCCATTATTCAGGATCTGATCCGATCTGGGGTGGTGGAAGAGACAACCTCCAATATGTGTAATAGTCCCATTATTCCTATTCTTAAAAGGGCCCCCGTTGATTGCAATCCTGACTATGTAGATACATATCGTTTTGTGATTGATTTACGAGAAATAAACAAGATTGTGGTACCTCAGTACACCGTAGTACCTGATATAACTACCATATTAACTATGATTCCTCCCACAGCTCGATATTTCTCTGTGATTGATCTGAAAAATGCTTTCTTCAGCATCCCCATTCATCCTGATAGCAGATATCTTTTCGGAGTCTCATTAGCTGGTCGCAGCTTCAGGTTTTGTCGCGCTCCTCAGGGCTATACAGAAAGCCCTAGTATTTATAGTCAAGCACTCAAGGCCCTATTGGACACTCTAATTTTGCCCGATGGTAACGTATTGTTACTATACGTAGATGATCTATTGGTGGCTTCGGATACTGAACAGGGTTGCCGGGATGCTACAGTTAAATTGTTGCAGCATTTGGCCAGCCATGGCAATAAGGTATCCTTGTCTAAATTTCAATATTGTCGACCAGAGGTGACTTATTTAGGTCATCTCCTGTCGAAGGAGGGTAGGCGTCTAACTCCTGATCGTACAACAGCTATATCTAACATGTCTGTTCCTTGCACGCAACGGGATGTCCGCGTTTTCCTTGGCATAACCTCTTACTGTCGCCAATGGATCCCTAACTTTTCCCTTCTGACTAAACCCCTACTATACTTGACAACTAAAGATGTGCATGAACCTTTACCTTGGACTGTTGAATGTCAGGACGCTTTTGTCTCTCTGAAATCTGCTCTTTGTTCTGCTCCTGTGCTTGGCACTCCTGACTACCGGAAGCCTTTTACACTCTACGTGCATGAGGTGGACAGTTGCTCACTTTCTGTGTTAACACAGGGTTTTGGTGATTAGCAAAAACCTTGTGCATACTTTTCGGCGGTATTGGATAATGTCGCCAGAGCACTTCCCAGTTGTCTAAGAGCCACAGCGGCTGTTGCGGTAGCCATTCGACAATCAGAAGGGCTCGTCCTGAATACTGACCTCACGGTGATGGTGCCTCACGCTGTGGATGTATTACTAAACAGGACCAAGACGCAGCACTTAACTAGTGCGCGCCTTACAGGGTATGAATTGACCCTGTTCGCACCCCATATCACTATCAAAAGATGTGCCACTTTGAACCCTGCCACGTTACTACCCCTCCCTTCGGAAGAGCAAGATCGGGACATAAATGATTGTATGTTTCGAACAGAGGAAGAGACAAAGGGACGGATAGACCTGACAGACACTCCCTTATCTGACCCACAAGGGGAGTTAAATGTCGATGGCTCATGTTCTAGGTTACCGAATGGCACTACCACATCTGCCTATGCGATTACCACTCTGCACACTGTAGTTGAAACAGCCAAAGTGTCTTATCAATCTGCCCAGGCGGCCGAATTAGTAGCCTTGCTTCGAGCTTGTGAGTTAAGTGAGGGTTTGAGAGTGAATGTCTATACCGATAGCCAATACGCTTTTGGTGTAGCACATAACTTTGGAAGGTTATGGGCGGAAAGGGGTTTCCTTACTTCGCATGGCAAGAAGATAAGGAACGGCCCGTTGGTTTTGAGACTGTTGACTGCCCTAACCTTGCCAAAGGAAATTGCTGTTGTTAAGTGTAGCGCCCATAAAGCTGTGATCGATGATGTGGGCAAAGGAAATGCATTTGCTGACAGAATTGCTAAAGAAACTGCCCAGTCAAACACCACCTCTATGTTTGTAGCCAGCTCACTGAGAGGGATGGTAGAAACAGAAATATTCAATAGTACTATGGATAGTGTTAGAGAAATACAACAGGAAGCGACCCCTGAAGAATTAGTGTATTGGCAAGAACAGATAGGGAAGCTAGACGAAAATGGATGTTGGATCGACCTGTCAGACAAATGCAGGTGGTTACTGCCAAATGCATTTGTGAATGTGATAGTATCCATGACACACAGCCCTGCGCATATAGGCGTTAAGGGCATTTGTGCAGTACTAGATTCCGTGTGGTATAACACCAATATTAATAAAACTGCAACACATTTGGTTCAGAACTGTATGATCTGTTTACAGCATAATCCAGGGGGTAGTGTCCCCGTACTGAAAGGGAATTTCGCGCCCCCTACCTTACCCTTTGAGGTGTTACAAATGGACTTCATTCAATTAGAGCGGGTAAATAATCTCAAGTATGTTCTAGTAGTGGTCTGCGCATTCAGTAAATGGGTGGAAGCATACCCCACCAAGGAGAATACCGCTCTAGCCACCGCTAAAGCTCTAGTAAAGGAATTTTTTCCCCAATCAGCAGGGTTGGTGGAAAAGTATAACGGGATTTTAAAGTTGAAATTGGCTAAGCTGCAAGAGACCACAGGGTTGAAATGGCCTGACCTCTTACCCCTAGCACTATTGTCTGTGAGGACCACTCCTCACTCTCGTTCTGGAATATCACCATATGAGGTGATATTTGGTAGACCCGCTAATATCTGGGGTGTACCGAGACCGAAATCCTTTAGGGACATAGAGTACCCAATGTTGACAGATTATCTTTATGCATTAACTAAAGATCTTCGTTCCATTCATCAACAGATATCAGCGGTATTGCAGCCCCTGCCGGAGGGTCCTGGACATCGTCTTGAACCTGGACAGTGGGTTTTGATCCGGAACTACCAGCGAAAATCGAGCTTGGATCTGCGCTGGACCAAACCCCATCAGATACTCCTTTCTACCAGAACGGCTGTTAAAGTTGAGGGAAAGCGGCACTGGATACACGTGTCACATTTGAAAAAAGTTCCTCTCCCATTGCCGGGTGACGTGCAGGATCAGAGGGAAGGGTCAGTGCATGACGGTGAGCAGCTCATTGAAGATTCATCTCTCTCTGAAGCCCGAGAAGAAGTAGACGGGCTAGAGGAAGGTATTGTGAGTTCAAACACGCCTGCAGAGGCTGGCCCTACATCCAGCTCTGCTCCCGGTAATGCTGCATCCGACCCGGAAGATCACACTTCCAGTATTTCATTTGATCCTACTGTGCCTATTCTTTTCCCTGATCCCCGGACACCTGGTCATGTTCGTTATAACCTGCGGCCCCGACCAAGAGCAAAGATACCAGGTTCAGTCTAAAGAAAGAGAAGAAAGACTCGAGTAAATCCTGGTATGACCTAAAAGAACACTGGACTGAACCAGTTGAGAGCTCGGAACTTTCAGTAAAAGCTCTGTTCAGAACGAAAATAGAGACATTGATTGATTAGTGGGGCCTAAGGTGGAGTTTCCAGTAAAAGCTGCGACAAGTGCAGCCCCAACGCGAGAAGTTTTTGCAATTCTTTTGTTTTGGTAATTTTTCCTTTTTGATGAACAATAGGAGCCTGCCTGTGAGGCTCTGAACGGACACAGGAAAGAAGCACCCTCTGGCAGGTTGGACTGCAAGTAGGCTCATTCCCTTTAGATTATATTTGGACGTTTATCAAGAATGTATCCCATCGCTCGCTTTGTTCCTGAAGAGGAGCGACCTATAGCTCCGCGTCCTCTGCACCCATATATGCCTATATTTTCTGCTTGGAGCTTGCGTAATAAGATAGTATTCATAGCTATAATAACTGTATCACTAGTAACATGTTTGAGTGTATTCATTTATTTAGAATGTCGTCATCCTGTGCATACCCTGATAACTTCTACCCCCGTTCCTGAAGAGCATCATTTCCATACTTTCGCCCCGCATAAGGAAAGACATCGTCAGACCTATGTAAAGAATGCTTTTATTGAAATGCTGCACCAGACCCATAGTTCGACCAATGCTACAGAGTGCTGGGTCTGTGGCCTCCTCCCCTCGGTTATGCACAAACATGATCTTTTCATTTCGATGCCCTTGTCATATGTAGGTAGTTGTGAAGCATGGTTTAAATTGCTGTCGATGATATATACGCACTATACTGTTGATGAACACCGATTTTCTGAAAAGGACTAGAATGATTCTAGCATATATAGAAGTACATCAGGGATTCACTCCGAATGAAGATGGTACCGATGGTACATTAGACCCAACTGCTTGCATGAATGAGTATACTGAATATGCAAATGACACCTGGTTAAGGGATGAAGTATTGGATTTTATGTCTTTCAATTTCACTGAGTATTTCAAGTATTTTCAGGAACGAAATGTATCAGATGATAAGGTTATTCCGGTCCCAGTATTGAATGAGTCATCTTCCTTTTGTGTACATGGCACCGGTCACTTAGCAGTTGGATTTAGTAAATGCAATTATACGTACAGATTACGAACATTCAGTAGCCCACCAATGCTTACTCCTCCGAATGTATATTTTGTATGTGGGGACAATGCATATACATGGCTCCCCAGAGGATGGTCAGGTAGATGTTATCTGTCTTTCCTATACCCCCCAGTCTATATAGCCCCTTCTGACTATCATAAGACCCACTCACTGAATCGGCGGAGCTTAGGAAAACGAGCTACCACGGGGGATGCTACTGATCAGACCGATACTCCTGCACAACATTTTGTTGACATAACGAAAGGGGTCTTCCCAATATGGGGACCCATTTTGACCAGTAAAGAAATCCGAAGGTTATCTAGAGTAGTAGAGGGAGTAGTGAATATCACTGCAGGAATACTAACTAACATAACTGTTGAGCTTCAAGCGACCAGGCTCATAACGCTTCAAAATCGTATGGTTTTAGACGTAATCTTAGCTGATCATGGAGGAGCATGCAGAGTGATCAGCAGTTCTTAATGTGTGTATATACCTGACTCCGCCCCCTCTGTACATTTAGCCATTCAGAAACTGCACCGATTAGCCTCTGAAATCCATACAGACACCGGTACCTGGTCCTTTTCTAGCTGGTTCTGGGGCCTCTTTGCCACTTGGGGATTGAAATCGCTCATGATCCTTTTGGGTATAGCAGGTTTCCTTTTCACCTGTTGTGTCTGCATACAATGTGGACCTGCCTGCTGTTCCTATTGCACTAATCGACTCCTTCTTGCCCTTCCCGAATCTAAACCACGTCCAGCTAAGATAGGCACTCAGCTAGTGCAGAAGGAGATATATGACATGATGCAAATAGATGAAGGCATCTTCGAAGATTGAGGTAGTATATTAGCTACATTGTGCTAAAAGGGCCGATCTGAAGGATCAAAATCATTCGTTCTGTTTATTCGTGCCATGTAAAGTTAGCACAATGTATCTATGATAGTATTCTGAATGCATAAAACGCCTATTGATATGTTCTAGGAGAAGCGTTTCCTTTTGTTTCTTCCTACCCGACAAAAAGGGCCGAAAACCATACTGTAGCCATCTTGGTTTGCGATGGACCATGTGTCAGGTCACGTGGCTTCCTTTGCCTACCATCTGCATGATTTAGCTCATACCAGCCCAGAGACAGGTTAGTCGTATTTACGGTCGAGGCCCAAGGTCACATCTGCTGTAGGGAGTATCAAGCGAATTCCTTCAGGCCCTGAGACGAAAAGGGAGTCACCCTGCTGACCTCCTCTGTATAGATAGCAACCCTTTGTGTAAGACTGAAACTTAACACTGTATGAGCTCATTTAGGAACCCATGGACTAGCTGGTACTTTTCCACTTGTATGGCTTTGTATGCTGAATCTGTTATGTATATAAGTGTGGTTTTGTCAAGGAGTCTGCAGTCTTCCTCGGCGCACCTGATGGGTGAGTGTGAGACCGGCCTCACGGCGTATGCCCTCCCGATCATCCAGCCAACCTGCAACCACCCCCAAGACACGACATCTCCGACTCCGGCCGCCCCAGCCACACAGACCCGAGGGCCGGCCAGAGTCCCCGACAGACTCGACACCCTACCACGCATGTCCGACCGAGGGAGCGGGAACCCCCGAGCCAGACCAAGAGGCGCCAGCCCAGTCGCACCTCGGATCGCCTTCCCCCGGGAGGGCTCGATCGGCCACCAGGCCCCTGGGGAGCAGGCGCCTCGCCTGCAGAGCGTCTGGGGACCCTCCCAGACCCACTTGAAAAGACCAAAGAACCGAGCGGCAGGAAATCCCGCCGAACCCCCTCAGTCACCAAAGACCCCTCTCTGCGAGGACTCCGGACTTCAAAGGGCAAGGGGAGTATAATAGGGGGTGCCGGAGGGACGAGTGGCAGAGAAGACCTGGAACCATCGAGGCCTGCTGAGTGACTCGCGGCCCACAGCCATTGAACCATCTGAGCCCTGCTGACGAGATCGCGGCTCCCGAACTCCGAACCACCTGGGCCTGCTGAGTGACTCGCGGCCCCCAGCCATTGAACCATCTGAGCCCTGCTAACGAGATCGTGGCTCCCGAACTCCGAACCACCTGGGCCTGCTGAGTGACTCGCGGCCCCCCAGCCATTGAACCATCTGAGCCCTGCTGACGAGATCGCGGCTCCCGAACTCCGACTACCTGTGCCTGCTGAGTGACTCGCGGCGCTCCCCTCGAGGACGAATTGGCAAGAGATCGCCCAGAGAAACAACACCCTCCGGCTCGAGGATTGTGAGCTATCCGCAGGGTACTTGGCAGAGACACTACCTTCAAAGACTGTCCCGCTACCCCCATTCCCTTACCACCGATTTGTAGTATCTTGTGCAGCTGATGTACTACTTGCACCTTGGATCATAAAGATCCCTTGAAACCTTCGATAAAAGAACCTATCGTCCTACAAAGAATACGTGTGGTGTCACTCTGTTCGTAGTGTAAGTTCAGGGTGTGCGCGCCTGGTTCGGCCTACTTGGGAGAGGTGGGTCAAAGGGGTGGGCAAGACGTGTACCGAACCCCCCTCCGGCGAACGCCTTTCCAACAGTGAGGATCGATGAGGCTCCTCTATATAGAGTCTTTGCTTTGGCCAATAAAGCTTTGAACCTTCTACGATGCCGACTGACCATTATTAAGAATATGATTGCGGGTCACTGGTAAGTGTGGCCCTTGGGATATTTTTGAGTACTTCAACTCACTGCAGGACCTGTCAGACTTGCCAGGCAAGTGGAAAGAGTGGGAGGAAGCAGAAGGCTCCTCTCCAGTCATTCCTTGTGGTCGGTACCCCATTCCAGCGAGTGGGGATTGACATTGTGGGGCTACTGGACCCCAGGACAGCCATGGGAAACAGGTTTATCCTGGTCCTGGTGGACCATGCCACCCGGTACCCGGAAGCCATTCCTCTGAGGACAGTGACGGCCCCCGTGGTGGGACGTGCACTGATGGGAATTTTCTCCAGAGTGGGATTCCCTCTAGAGGTGGTGTCTGACCGGGGTACCAATTTCATATCCAAGTATATGAAATCCCTTTGGCAAGAGTGTGGTGTAACCTACAAGTTTACCACACCTTACCACCCCCAAGGAAATGGGTTGGTTGAGAGATTCAACCGTACCCTCAAGGGCATGATAATGGGTCTGGAAGAACCCATGAGGCGTAAGTGGGACGTCCTCTTGCCATGCCTTCTCTTTGCGTACCGTGAGGTGCCACAGAAATCTCTAGGGTTCAGCCCCTTTGAGCTCCTGTATGGCCACCCAGTGAGAGGACCTCTAAGTCTGGTCAAGGAAGGCTGGGAGCAATCTCCCAGGAAACCTCCCCAGAATGTATATAGCTACATGCTGGCCTTCAGGAATCAGACTAGGCGATTCAGGCAACTTGCTGAGGCAAATCTGGAAGCCAACCAGGAGGAGATGAAGCGATGGTACAACCAGAATGCCACTCTGGTAGAGCTTCAGCCTGGACAGAAGGTGTGGGTCTTGGCCCCCGTGGAGCCTTGTGCGCTCCAGGATAAGTGGACCGGTCCCTTTGAGGTTGTGGAGCGCAAGAGTCCTGTTACCTATTTGGTGGACTTGCGGTTTCCAAGGAACCCCTTAAGGGTCCTTCATGTCAACCGCCTCAAGCCCCACTTGGAGAGGTCCCAAGTGGGCATGCTCTTGGCAACAGATGCTGGGATGGAAGAGGAGACCGAGCCTCTTCCTGCCCTGACCCCATAGCAACAGAATGATTGTCGCCAGCTGCTGGGACAATTTTCTGATCTGTTTTCCCTGGTTCCCGGTGTCATTGATTGGTGCATCCATGATGTGGACACTGGGGATAGTACACCTGTGAGGCACAAGGCCTACCGGGTGACTGACAGGGTGAGGGAGTGCATCAAGGAGGAGGTCTCCAAGATGTTTGCACTCGGGGTCATTAAGTCCTCCAGCAGTCCTTGGGCCAGCCCAGTGAGTGGTCTTGGTCCCAAAGGCTGCAGCGCCGGGAGCCACACCCGAACTCCGGTTCTGTGTGGACTACAGAGGACTCAAATCAGTCACCAGGATTGACGCACACCCCATCCCCAGAGCTGATGAGCTCATAGATCGGCTAGGGGCTGCCATCTACCTAAGCTTGTTTGATTTAACATCTGGGTACTGGCAGATCGCCTTGACCGATGGGGCCAAAGAGAGGTCAACATTTTCCACCCCAGATGGGCACTACCAGTTCCGGGTTATGCCCTTTGGGATGAAAAATGCCCCTGCCACCTTCCAGAGGTTGGTCAACCAGTTGTTGGCTGGCCTGGATTAGTTCAGTGCAGCCTACCTGGATGACATCGCAGTGTTCAGCTCCACTTGGGAAGAGCACCTGCGCCACCTCTGGGAAGTGTTGATGGCGCTGCGGAGGGCAGGCCTCACGATCAAGGCGAGTAAGTGCCAGATCGGGCAGGGTTCTGTGGTGTTCTTGGGGCACCAGGTTGGGAGCGGCCAGGTGGCGCCCCTTCAACCCAAGATAGAAACCATCCTGAATTGGGAGTCGCCCAGAACCCAGACAGAGGTGAGAGCCTTCCTAGGTCTCACCGGGTACTACAGGAGGTTTGTCAAGGGGTATGGCAACATTGTTGCCCCCTTGACTGCGCTGACTTCTAGGAAGAAGCCCAGGAAAGTGATTTGAACTGACACCTGTCAGAAAGCTTTTGAGGCCCTGAAAGCTGCTATGTGCAGGCGCCCGTGCTCTTGGCTCCCAACTTCTCCAAAGAGTTTATCGTTCAGACAGGCGCTTCAGAGCATGGTGTGGGGGCTGTTCTTTCACAGATTAATGAGGAGGGCCTAGATCAACCTGTAGCCTTCCTTAGCAGGTTACTTCCACGGAAACAGAGATGAGTGCTATTGAGCGTGAGGCATTTGCTGTGGTCTGGGCACTGAAGAAGCTAAGACCCTACCTGTTTGGGTCTCACTTCCGGGTTCAGACAGACCACAGGCCCCTCAGATGGTTGATGCATATGAGGGGTGAGAATCCAAAGCTGTTGAGGTGGTCCATTTCCCTACAGGGTATGGATTTCACGGTGGAACGTTGTCCTGGTACAGATCGCACCAATGCTGACGGTCTGTCCAGATTTTTCCACCTTAGTGATGAGGAACTCCCTGGGGTAGGGTAGTTCTCCCCACATTTCAGCTGGAGGGGACAAGTGTTAGACCTGGCACCTTGGCGTGAGTCTCCCTTCCACTTTTTGTCTCTGTGCCTCATGTGTTTTGCTGGTGTTAGCTGCTCAGGGCACTGTGCCACTGCCAACCAGTGCCACAGTGCAAGTGCTCCCAATTTAAAATGTATATGTGGGTTGGATTCCATGATTGGCTTATTTGGTTTACTGTCAGCCCCCAGTAAAGTGCACCAGGAGTGCCCAGGGCTTGCAAATGCAAAAGCCGCTGTTGGGCTTGCAGCACTGGTTGTGCCACCCACAGACGCGGCCTGGTAAAATATGTCTAAGGTCTGCCATTGCAGAACCTGCGTGCAGTCTGGTACTGTCATGCTGACTGGCAAGTGCACCCACTTGCCAGTCCCTAAACCTTCCCTTAACTTCATGTTAGTCACCTCTATGGTAGGCCCAAGGGCAGGGTGCATTGTAAGCATAAGGTAGGACAAGCCCTGATGCGTGTGGCATGTCCTAATAGTGAATTACAGCCATTTTCGTTTTTCACTATTCTAAGGCTACCCTGTTCTCATAGGCAAGAATGGGCTGTTAGAATTGTTACATCCTATGATGCTAACAGACCCAGGGAACATGGCAGAAAATCGAGTTTAGTATACCTAAACTCAGAATTATAAAATACATCCGTTAGCAAGGTTTATTTTTAATGTTCTGTGTTTGCAAACGCCACTTTTAGAAAGATGGCCTTTGCTTGCCTAACCATTTCAGCCCGCCTCTGCGCTGATGTGTATCTGCTGTCTGGCTTGTGTGAGTGACAGGGCTGGGGAATCCCAGAGGGGCAGGGCTAGGTAGCCTGGTGGTGAATAGAGAGATTGACATATAGATGGGTGGGGGGAGTACACCTGGACTCTGAATAGGGCTGTGCTCTGCCACTACAATGCTGGCTCGACCCCCTGTGGAGCGTCTGATGACTCTGCCCTGCACACTGAAAGACGAAGCCTGCATCATGTCAACAAAGTTCTCAGAAACCGGACCGAACTAGGCAAGGGCTCCCCTGGCCTGCAAGAACAAAAGAAATGGCGTATAAATGTAGGAGCCCTGCTCCTAAGAAATTAGATCCTGGCCTGTCAAGAAGAAACCTCTGTCCGATGAGGAGGAACCGGGAAAGCTGTGGGAGGAGTACGGTCCCTGACCTGGGCGACTGGCCTGCAGTGGTTGCCTTGCTACTGAAGAAGAGGAAAAGACTAAGAGAGACTTTGCTTTCAACTTGCTTTAAAAGATCTCCAAGGGCTTGTGTGTGAGCTTGCCCCCTGAACGAAGTCCCAGGACCAGTGGACTTCATTGCCGTGAGAAGAGCTCCGGAAAACTGCAGTATTCCCAGTAAGCGACGAAGCAAAACGAAGTGTGCGTCTCGCCCCTCGACGCGTACACTGAAAAGCCTGTGCCCAGCTGTCCGGCCCGAACAACGCGACTAAAGGCCCCTGCGAGCCGTAGCTTGCACCGTAAAGGAAGGACCTGTCCGGCCAGAACAACGCGACTAAAGGCCCCTACGAGCCGTAGCTCGCACTGTAAAGGAAGGACTTCGCACCGCACTTCGCTTTTCATCCTACAAACCGCACTACTCCCCGTACGCTCCTTTCCCTGCTGTGGAAGGGCTGCGGCACGTAGAGTAGCTGCGTACGTCTCGCAGACTCGGAGCGTAATGGTGCTTCGCACCGCATCTACGGTAAAAGTGCCCCTCTCAAGGTACGGCGTGTACGCCGCAACGAAGAAGCTTCCGCACCGTACAGCGTACCGTCCCCTCAAGCAAAGTGACTAAGGGCCCCTACGAGCCGTAGCTCGCACCGCGAAAGGAGGACAACGCAGCGTACTGACGCTGGTTTTTCACCGCACCGTCCGTGACGAACTCCTTAAAGACAAAGGTACTGTGTACGTCTCGCACCAAAACTTGTCCGCTCCGTACGGGAGCGCTTGCAGCGCGTGTGAAACCCGTTCTGAAGCTGCTTTCATCACCGTACGACCCGTACGAAGCAGAACGCACCGCATAGACCTGTGAGATTTCGCTGATCAAGAACTCTTTCAATTGCTAAATAGTATTGTGGGCCTGTTAAATCGTTATTGGGTCTTGTGCTAAGCCTTATATAAATATATACTTATTTTTGATAAATCCTTGTGTGGAGTCCATTTGTGGGGGATCATTGAATTACTGTGTGTGGTCACAAATGCTTAACCATTGCGCCCTGAGATAACGCTCGCACCAAGCTACCTAGAGGGTGAGCAGGGGTTATTGTTAGAGTGTAACCCCTTACCCTGACTGGAAGAGAGGATCCCTGCTTGACACAAGTCCCAACCAGAGATTCCCAATTCTAACACTCTCACACACACAAGCAACCACTCTGAGACTCACACACCCACTCAGAGACCCACTTAGACACTCATGTACCCACTCACAGATTGAGTCAGAGACTTTTATACCCACTCACAGTCCAACTCAAAGTTCCATGCACCCTCTCGCAAGCCCACTGAGAGACTCATGCACCCACTCATAGAACCAGTCAGTCAATCAGTTTTTATCAATCAGTTTTTATAAAGCGCAACTACTCACCCGTAAGGGTCTCAAGGCGCTGAGTGGGGTGGCGGATTTGTGGCTCAGCCAAAGAGTCAGGTCTTGAGGTCCTTTCTGAATAGCCACAGCTATGGTGATTGCCTGAGGTGCAGAGGCAAGAAGTTCCCGGTCTTTGCAGCGTGGTAGGAGAAAAGTCTTCCTCCAGCAGTGGTCTTGCGGATCCGTGGGATGGTGGCCAGAGCCAGTTGGGCGGAGAGGAGATGTCTGGTGGGAGTGTAGAAGGAGAGGCGTGGTTGAGGTATGCAGGACCGGTATTGTGGAGGGGGTTGTAGGCATTCATGAGGAGCTTGAAGGTAATTGTTTTGTTGATAGGTAGCCGATGAAGGTCTCTCAGGTGCCAGGTGATGTGGCTGCGGCCTGAGATGTTCAGGATGAGTCTGGTGGAGGTGTTCTAGATGTTCTAGATGTTCTGCAGTTTTGTTAGGAGTTTCTGGGTGGTGCCTGCGAAGAGTGCGTTGCTGTATAGAAGTCTACTGCTGACATGTGCATGGGTGATGGCTTTCCTGGACTCGGTGGAGATCCACTTGAAGATCTTACAAAGCAGGTGGAGTGTTTGTAAGCCGGAGGCCGAAACTGCTTTGATTTGGCGGGTCTTTGAGAGTGAGGAGTCCAGGATGATGCTGAGGGTTTGTGCATGGTCTGTGGATGTGGGGAGTTCCGAGCACTGCGGGCCACCAGAAGTCATCCCAGGCGGAGGGGGTGGAGCCCAGAATGAGGACCTCATTCTAGTCTGAATTAAGCTTGAGGCAGCTACCCTTCATCCAGGTGGTGACTGCCTTCATCCCATTGTGGAAGTTGTTCTTGGCGGCTGTAGGTTTGTCTGTGAGGGAGAGAATCAGCTGGGTGTCATTGGCGTAAGAGACAATGTTGAGTCCGTTGCTTCTGACGATGGCTGCAAGCTGGGCCATGTAGATGTTGAAGGTGGTGGGGCTCAGAGAGGAGCCCCGAGGCACTCCAAAGCTTATCTCTGTGGGTTCTGAGTTGAATGATGGAAGTCTGACTCTCTTTGTTCGGCCGATGAGGAAAGAGAGGATCCATTCCAGGACTTTGTCGCAAATGCTGGTGTCATGGAGTCTTGCGAAGAGGGTGTGGTGGGAGCAGTGGTTGAAGTGGGGAAAAAAAAGTAGGGGAACTGTGGACGGAGAATCACAAGGTGGGAATAACCCAAGGATTGGAACAGTAGGTGGAGTCCGAGGTGTGGCCAGAATGCACAAAGCATCCCAATTTTCAGTATTTTTGGGTATTTCACTGCCCAGTTACAGCTTATTATGTTCTTTAATTCAACCAGTGGATATACATGATTATTTAAGGTTTAATATAGTTATTGACATTAAAATCCATTCACAAAGTGGGATATGTTTCCAATCACAGAATGTCCCAAATACGCTCATAAGTGGAAGCACAAGCCATTTGTCTCCGAGCCATGGATTTTCTGTCATCAGCACTTCTCCTTTTTCCCAAAAGAGAGGTTCAAACATGAATGTTTTCTATATAATTATGGTTCTGCCATATTTGCCCCGTAATACAAGATCTGCTGCATAATCTGACAATTTTAACTAATAAATTGTTTGTAGCTCAAACGGATCAAAAGCTACTAAAAAATTTGATCTCACTGCTGCATTTGTATGTTACACTGGTACTATCAAGGCAAAATCATTCTAGAGACTGTTAGCATGTGTACAAATGTGAAAATAATGAAATATCAGAAAACATACTGCATTACGCTGCAGCCTTTTTTTGCTGCATAATTTAGTCAACACTGGGGCATAATGTTGTCCTGCTTTGCTGCATAATTCCAGTGCCCCCAAGGCAGGCAGCAAATGTTAAAAGTGCTTTTGAGTGAAGCAGAGAGACTGTGAAGTTTGCGAACTTAGTTTGGTGAGTGTGTAAATCCTGCATTGCCATTCGCTGGTGAGTTGCAGCTTCTACTGCTGAAACCTGGCAAATGGAGGCACCAATGGGTGAGACGGACTGGCCTCAAGGGCAGGGCCGGCTTTAGCACAGGTAGCGCCCTGTGCAACAATGTTTGTTGGTGCCCCCCAATGACCACCTCGTCCATGGATTCCCTCACTACCACCCATTAACAGTGCCCCTCAAGTCTCCATAACCACACTCTCTCTCAGATGCATTTAATTTGATTTACAGCGCCACTTATACCAGTGTAGGGTGGCAGAGCACTTTACATCACGCACATTACATAGAGACAATCAATTGGACTTATGTAAATCACTGTATAGGAAATGTTGCATAAGGCAAACAACTACAAGGTGTAGGAGTCACAAGACAACCATGCTAGTAGGCAGTATAGTTTAATAGTGATTGGTCTGGAGAAACACAAACTCAGAATTTAAAACGTAATACCGTAGTTGGGGGGTCTCTTTATTAATCAGAATTGAGTTCTACCCAAAAGAACACTTTTTGAAACATTAGGATAATTAAAGATTGGGAGAAAACACATAACGCTCTAACTTATACCTTGCAGTTTGTATGTAGCTCTTTGATGACAGTTAATAGCTCACTGTTCTATGTTAGGATTTTTTTTTTTTTTAGAAACCTTTATTTACACATCGAATATTCACAGTCATGGGCCTACAACCGCCTAAACCGGCCGCTAACATAGAGATAAGGGAGGAAAACAATAGTACAACATCACAGGAGCCGGAGCGAGCCGCACGCATAACGGCTGCAGCCGCCCACAACTGAACACAGCACTACAGAGAGATTTCTTATTAACTCTTTTAGAAATAAAAACAACAAAAAGAAACTTATACCAGGCAAAAGAACTCCATTAACAGAGACTTGCTCTCTCATGAGCGGGGGACAACAGCGACAACGCAGCCAATTACACAGTTATTCGCGTGAAAAAAAAAAAAGGGGCAGGGGGGGCAGGGAGAGGATCGGCCATCAATCCTGCAAAGCGACCAGGAACATCAAAGTCAAGGGGACATCGTGACGTCTGGTGCGACCACCAAGGGGGGGGCGCAGATATCCCCCCGATAGGAATTCCAGGGACCCCACATCTTACTCCATGCCCTAGGCTTGCCTCTGGCCACGTAAACCGTCTTCTCTCGGAACATGCACCAATCCATGTTTTCTTTCCATTTCGTAACTGTGGGGGGCCTACCAGACCCCCAGAGCTGCGCAATGTCCCGCTTAGCGACCATGTTGCCCAAAGTCACCCAACGTTCTTGTGCCACATCGCAGTCAGTCGGTTCCCACACATTCAACACGCATCGCCGAGCCTCAGGGAGCAGCGCCACACCCGTAACCTCCTCCATCAATGCATGCACACCAGTCCAGAAACGTAGCACCTTCGGGCACTCCCACAGAATATGAAGAAAAGTACCAAGCAAGCCACAACCACGCCGACATAACCCATCACTTGTGTAGCCCATGTGATGCAAGCGGGGACCGGTGACATAGACCCTATGTAGTATCTTCAACTGCACAAATCGAAGGCGCGCCGGTATAGCAACCTCCCTCGGTGAGGCCACGGCCGCGACCCAGTCCTCATCGTCCAACTCTAGGCCATCAGCGACCCAGACCTCTCGCAAATGTGTGAGAAGGTCCGCTCGAGTATTAATCAATTTTTTGTAGATCAGGAAAATAGTACTATCTGGCAGGTAGCCATCAAGCAAACGATCTTCCAACGGGGAGGCTTCGGGGATATCTGCAGGATTCGGGAAAGCGGAAAGTAGCGCATGGCGCATCTGCGCATAGCGAAAGAACTCCCTATCGCTCAGCTTATATTCCGTCTGAAGAGCGTCAAACGATTTAAAGGCGCCCTTCGTCCAAAGATCCCCCACACGACTAATTCCGATCAAATCCCACCTCTCAAAGCCTTTCGAACGCCATAAACCTCCCAACGCATCCGACGCATACAGTGGAGTCGCACGAGACAGACGGCCCGTCCATCCCGTAGCAGCGGTGGCGCAGTGCCAAGCGCGCACCGCATTTTTCGTAGGACCGGTCAATTTAGTACTTCCCTTCGTAGAATAAAGCGCCCTATTGAAATCTCTGCCCGGCAACAGTAGCTTATCCATCTCGTACGCGGGGTTCACCGCCGGGCCGTATGTCCCATGGTTCACCGCCACCAACTGGGACGCCCAAAAATATCGTCTAACGTCAGGGAGAGCTATGCCACCGTCGTACAACGGTAGAGTCAATTTAGCGAGAGCAATGCGCGGTCTCCCATCCCAAACTAGCTGCCTCTGTAAGCTCTCTACCTCACTAAAATATCGGGCGGGCACCATGTCCAGTATATTCTGCAATGCATACAAAAAGCGTGGAAGAGACATCATTTTGAATAAGGCTGCCCGGCCAAGCGGCGATAGCGGGAGCCTACGCCAACGAGCAACATCGTCCCGCAGCCGCTGGAGCGGGGGCAACAGATTCAGAGCATATCGGACCGCAGGATCGAGGGACACGTGGATACCTAGATATTTAAATCCAGAATGTGAAATCTGAATCGGACAGCCACGCGGGAGAAGAGGGGGGTCGCCAACCAGCACATAAACACAGGATTTCACCCAATTAATGACAAGTCCTGAATTGCGACCAAAGGAGTTCAATACATCAAAGAGCACTATCAACGATTTCCGCGGGGAGGTGAGATAGAGCAAAATATCATCTGCGTAGAGTGACACGCGATCCTCAAACGTCGGTGTCCACCGAATACCCGTCATGGAGGGTTCCCACCGGAGCCACGCCGCCAGGGGCTCCAACGCGAGAGCAAAAAGAAGCAGGGACAGGGGGCAACCCTGCCGCGTGCCCCTACCAAGCAAAAAGGGGGCAGAAACTCTACCATTCACCACCACCTGCGCCAGTGGTTCCACGTATAACAACTTCACCCATCCAATGAACCCAGGTCCAAGACCAAACCTAGCCAGCGCCACCCAGAGATATGACCATTCCAGCGTATCAAACGCCATTGTGGCGTCAAGGGACGCCAAAATGGCTGGCTCCCGAATAGAGTCAACTCTCGCGAGGACTCCATGGAGTCGCCGCAGGTTCAGCGCGGTATTGCGGTGCGGAATAAAACCAGACTGGTCCGGATGTACCAAGTCACCGATGACTTTAATCAGACGATTAGCGAGCACTTTAGCGAGAATCTTAGGTTCAGCGTTTAGGAGTGAGATGGGCCTATAAGACCCACAGCAATCACGCGGCTTGCCCTCTTTATGGAGCACCACAATGGTCGCAAGACGTTGATCACGTGGAAGGGCGCCAGCCTCACGGGATGCAAGAAACATCTTGCGGAGATGAGGTGCCAACCCATCTGGACGAAGCTTGTAAAGCTCAATCGGAAGGCCGTTAGGGCCGAGAGCCTTTCCTGAACGGACCGAGCGAATCGCCAACGCTATCTCATCGTTTGTCAGCGCCGGGTCCAGCAGTTCTTTATCATCGACCGAAAGGCACGGCAATGTAATATCTCGCAGCAATTGACGAGAGTCGTCTTCTGACCTCTCCGAGACCGGAGAGTAGACGTCCCGCAAATGGTCCGCAAAGCAGCTCACAATCTCCCCCGGATCCGTAACACTCACACCATCGGCACGCACAATCACCGGGACCACACGACTCGCTCGCTCTTTCCTCTCCAGCCATGCAATCAACTTTCTAGCCTTGTCACCAACATCATACAAGCGCCCCTGTTGTTCCCCACTCGCGAGCTTGGCCGCATCCGTAACCAACGCCCTGTATTCCGATTGTTTCAGGCCAAGGGCATGGAGTTTGTCCCGTGTGACCCCCCGCCCGAGATCTTCTTCCAAGTCAGTTATGGCAGACTCCAGACGTACCACCTCCTCAGTTTTACGCCTCTTAGCATGGGAGATCAAGGATAGGGCCTGCCCACGGATGACCACCTTGAAAGCCTCCCACAACGTTACGGCCGATGAGACTGAACCCTGATTTTCCTCAAAATAACGGTCAAGAGACTTAACCAAAAGGGCACGAGTTGTGGGGTCATGCAAATACCAGGGATTAATCGGGGCCACCCTCCCCTCTGCCCCCATGGCCACATCTAAGTTTAGCAGGACCGGGGAATGATCTGAGATGCCTCGAGCCAGATGTCTGACCTCTCCGATCATTTGGGCTTGGGCGGCCGGCATCAGCACATAGTCCAATCTAGATAAGGAGCCGTGGACGCCAGAGTGAAATGTAAATTGAGCGAGCCCCGGATGCATTGATCTCCAACAGTCCACCAGCCCCATAGTATCGATAAAGCCACCCAGCCAAGAGTGCGCCCTGGGGAGGTCTCTGGGAGGGTGCCGATCCTCTCTACCCGATACCACAGAATAAAAGTCACCACCCACCAGCAAGAGGCCCTCCGGGAGCCCAAGCAGCAACCCTCCCAAGTCCGCAAAGGTAGTGGTTTGCAACCCCGGGGGGACATAAACTGAAACCAAACACAAAGTCCGTCCTTCCCACCGGCCCACCAACACCACGTAGCGCCCCAGGTCGTCGTGCATCACCTCATCAATTTCCAGCGGGAGAGAGGATCGAACCAAAATGCCCACCCCTCTGGAGCTGGTAGTAAAACCAGAGTGGGCCACCAAACGGTAGCCCCTTCTATTCATAGCATGGCATGAGTGTCCCACCAAATGCGTCTCCTGCAACAGGACCACATCAGGAGAGAGACGTTTCAGATATTGTAGCACCACTCCCCGCTTCAATCGGTCCCCCAAACCATTGACATTCCACGTCAAAATGCGCAATCCCCTACCCCCCATTTCCACAGCAACGGACACCTGTTCTGCTTGGGTTTTCGGATCAGATAGAACCCGCTCATCAGAGCCTCACTAACCCAGCCAGAACGTTACCCCCTCCCTAGGGCCTATTTACAATAGTGCAACCACATATATCTACCACCTAAGGACAGGGAATTCCTACTATACATACCAAGACCTCTTATAATCGGCGGCCTCGCGATCCCATACGGATCCAGACCTCTCTGCCCATACGACAGTATCACAAGTGGCGGCCTCGCGATCCCATACGAATCCAGACCTCTCTGCCCATACGACAGTATCACAAGTGGCGGCCTCGCGATCCCATACGAATCCAGACCTCTCTACCCAGACGGCAGTCTCAGCACAATCGGCGGCCTCGCGATCCCATACGAATCCAGACCTCTCTGCCCATACGACAGTATCACAAGTGGCGGCCTCGCGATCCCATACGAATCCAGACCTCTCTACCCAGACGGCAGTCTCAGCACCATCGGCGGCCTCGCGATCCCATACGAATCCAGACCTCTCTGCCCATACGACAGTATCACAAGTGGCGGCCTCGCGATCCCATACGAATCCAGACCTCTCTACCCAGACGGCAGTCTCAGCACAATCGGCGGCCTCGCGATCCCATACGAATCCAGACCTCTCTGCCCATACGACAGTATCACAAGTGGCGGCCTCGCGATCCCATACGAATCCAGACCTCTCTACCCAGACGGCAGTCTCAGCACAATCGGCGGCCTCGCGATCCCATACGAATCCAGACCTCTCTGCCCAGACGGCAGTCTCAGCACAATCGGCGGCCTCGCGATCCCATACGAATCCAGACCTCTCTGCCCATACGACAGTATCACAAGTGGCGGCCTCGCGATTCCATACGAATCCAGACCTCTCTACCCAGACGGCAGTCTCAGCACAATCGGCGGCCTCGCGATCCCATACGAATCCAGACCTCTCTGCCCATACGACAGTTCATCCTATGACCACCATAACATACAAAAAGGGAATCAGTCTCACTATTCATCAGATCACACAAAGACTGCCAGTTCGAGCATAGCCTGTTCTCCGGTTCGAGGGGCTCCTCTTTCCCTTATTCAGTTACCACTTACCTGATCAGGGTTAACATCTGTTCATGTAGCCGCAGCTGACTAGAAGAATAGGCTACCCTCTCATACAAGAACACGCAGCATATGTTGGTTCGCTACAAACTGGGTACTTTATTACTCATTACATACGCAATCACATAACATTACAATATAACACATAACCTGCAAAGAAAAGTGAAAGATTAAGTTGTACACTCTAATAAGAAAGGGTCGACATCACCTTAGTAGTATGTAGCCTGCACTCAGTGGTCATCTAGGTTCCCTTCTCGTCTGTGCCTCGGCTCGCCTGGAAGTCACACCTCCGCAGTCACGGATCACCCTTCTCCGAGTCACTGGGACCTCTTCCTTATCGGCTACTCTCTCCTCTCTGGCTATTCTGCTAGGAGAGTATCTGTCTCTCAGTTCTTCTCCGCCTTCAAAATGGCGTCTGTCTTCCCTGGAATAAGTAGTAGCTTTACTGCTAACGGCTAGATGCCGCCTACGGACTGAACATGTAACTGCCTCAGACTTTCACTAATATAGAGGTGCGTTTCCTCATGGAAAATTCCGGCCTGTAACCTGCCGCCCACCAAATTCTTGTACCTCCCCGTACCAAGGACACGTTCCCAGCCGGCCGGCCTGATGTAGTGTCTTCGGCATGAAGAAAAATACAATCCTTCGATAAGGGCCGGCCTGAACCGGTTCTCTCCAAGCGAATAACACCTCATAACTAAAACATTACATTTGACCTAGAAGCATCCCAAGCTGCCGGAGCAGAAAGAAAGATGGAGTCTCTCCCGTTTGAGGCCTACCAGGCCTGAATTCAGCACGGCTCCATGAAATACCCTCACTACAGGACAGGTTATCCCTAATACTAACGAATCTATCCCCTAGGCTATGTGTGCAAGCTCTGATCTATGGGGAAGAGCACAGAATCATGTCGAAGTGCCTAGTAAATAGGCTCCATTCACTACTCTAACCCTTAGACTTAAATGATAAGAGACTGAAGTCACATTCCATCATTGTTCCTCACAAGAAGGCCGGGAAAATCGAGCAGAACATTTCACCCTTGACTTCAGTCTATTATACATTCATTAAACAGAACTAATATCTGTGGAAGAATAATATGAAACAAGACTAACTGATCTATGTCTAGTACCAGGTGTGCAGAATTGAAGTAGTGAAGGAATACACTGAATAAAGCAACAGATAGAAATCAAAATGCCGATAGTAATCAGAATACCTCCTAATATCTGACGTAACATATGCAAATCAGGTAACCAATTAAAGAGCCAGTCAAACCAGCCCTGGTCAATGTGTTTTCTAACTTCTTCTGTCAAGTCATGTAGTTTATCAATGTGAGCTTGAATGGATTTTGTATGATCCGACAAGTTAAAACAACAAAGACCCTCAAAATCAGAACAATCGTGTCCATGTTTAAGCAAAAGATAATCAATGGCCGCTCGATTTTGCAAGATAGCCCTACGTTCACCCTGGGCGTCTAATAGCATGTCAGACAGGACTGTAGAAGTATGATTGATGGATTTTACCATCCAGCAGGCCATTTTCCCAATAGATTTGGCATTATAAACTGCCAAAGCAGGAACACCAACAATTGAAATAGCCAGGCTAAGGTATTCAGACTTGGAATATAAATGCAAAGATGAGTCACAATCCTCGTGTAACCTCACTGTATCTCGAATCACACGAGAGTTGGCATTCGGATGTGATGAAAACATTAACAAGCTCAGTCTAGTAATGGCACAAGGGCCTCCAGAAATATTTGCGGGAATATATGGCCAGGAAGTATTACCACATGAGAAAAGCCATCCGGCAGGTAGTAACATCGTGCGATAATGACTGGGGGTAACTACCAAACTCTTGCAAGTCATGTTATTCTGAACAGAAGTACATGTTTTCGGTGTCCTTTGAAGGCACAAAGTTCGTTCATGAGCGGTGAATGAAGTGGCACCTTTCAATCTTAAACGCATACATTCAGAAATCGCACTAGGATCACAAGTAAGGAAAAAACACAAATCACCCTGTGTGATATTATAGGTAACTATTTGGGACTGGATGGGGGGTATCGGGTCTGACAGTACAGTACACAAGGGGCAATACTCATGGGCAGCAAAATCGCCCAGAAGAACATTGGGGCGAGCATTCGATATATTAAAAATATGAGTCAAAGTCTCCAATGAAGCAGGGACAGCAACTAAACAAGTCGCTAGAATGTCAGTCACCGATCTCATCGGTGTCAAGCAGAAATGAGGGGCTTTAGTCACTTGTTTGGCTAATGTAATCCAAAAGTTCGACGACGAATCCCACGCAGCGAAGGAACGCGACACTCGGGTTCTCAACTCAGCCCGGGTTGATGGGATCCCTCCTCTCTCGTCGTACCAGCCCAAAAGGAGTCCAACGCCGACACATCCTGCAGCAACAGTCCAAAGAATGATCTGAAAGAGAATCAAATACAAGCATTATTCATTCTCGTAAGTAACATTTGTCAGCCGGGACTGCTTCCCAGCTATCTTTCCCTGGTCTCATAACTAAAATGGTGTTGTCTTGACCGGTTGCAATGACTTCTGCTTGTTCAGGGGGATTCTTAGGCGACTGCACCCAAACTCTGGCCCCAGGATTATCTGTGGAGCCAAAACCTTTCTGGCCTCGTACAGTTAGCAACGTTGGGGCAGTGCCTTTTGTGATCTCACCACTGAAAACAGGCATTATTAGCAATTGAGCCACTCGGTCAGTTTGATGTATCAATAAGTCAACCTCACTGCTATTCAGCAGGAGCACCTTAATCTCTCCCTGATAATCACTATCAATGACTCCTCCAAGCACCTGAATGCCTTTTACAGCCAGCCCCGATCTAGGGGCGATTAATCCGAAATTTCCAGTTGGTATATGAACACCAACACCAGTTTCAATGATGATTCGATCCTTACTTTTTATAACGGTGTCATCCATGGCATGCAAGTCTAAACCTGCCGACCCTGGGGTCGCTCTACATGGAGCCAAAGCTCCGGGAGTAATTTCCCAGTACATCACAGTCTCTCTGATTTCATTGGGCTTAGCATCAACATTCGGAGGAAACAAACGCATAAGTGGGGATTCAGCATTTAGAAAAGGACGGTTATTCAAAATCAATAACGCTTGAGGCAAAAAGTCTCGCCAATTCTTATACTTGTCATCTGTTAATTTACGTAACTGATCTTTCAGCAGGCCATTCAACCTCTCCACAAGACCCGAGGCCTGTGGATAATATGGTATATGAAACACCCATTCAATATTGTTTTCCACACAGAAATCCTGTACCAATCTTCCACGAAAATGGGATGCATTATCAGATTGAATTTGGAATGGCACACCATAATACATCATAATCAATTCCAATGTTTTAATAGTATTCAATTGGGTAGCTTGCTTACAGGGAAGGGCCACCAACAGGAAGTGGACCGATGTAATCAATCTGCCAAATTTGAGCGGGCAATTTCCCGCGATGTAAATGACCTTTAACAGTTTGGGGCACTTTGCGCTGCCTGATATGCTGACAAATGGGACAATCTAGAATAACATTTTTGATTAAATCTAGGGGAATATAAATTCCTCGATCAGCAGCCCACCTGCTAGTGGCTTTCTCTCCAAAGTGTCCTGCTTTCTGGTGGGCCCATTTCGCCAATCCCGCAATATCAGAATCTTGCCTGTCCACCACTGCCTCAGCAATTTTAGATTTCTCATCTGCAATGTTATGAAAGAATTTGTCAAGAGAGTCTATCGGGGTATGAGCATCCACATGGAAGATTGTAACAGTACTCTGTGGGAGCATTTCCCAAATCTCCTGCCATAATTCTTTTCCCCGCAGTTCTTTTGAATGGATTCTCCAACTATGGGAATGCCAAGTGGTAACCAAACTGCCAGCCCATTGGCAGTAGACCAAGAATCGGTGAAAATATGACATGTGCCAGGTAACTCTTGTTTCAGAACTTGATAAACAGCATAGAGTTCAGCAAATTGACTGCTCTTACCCTCACCAGTTGTACTCAGCAATTTTTGTGTGATCGGATTATAGGACACCGCCTTCCAATGCCGTTTCGTCCCTATGAACCTTGCTGAACCATCCGTAAACCAGACATGGTTTCTGTCCTCTGCGGACAAATCATCAAAAGGTCTACCCCACTTAACAGGAGACTCCTGTACTAAAGGTACGGAACATTCACTCTCAGTCTCAGTTGATGGCGCCCGTGCCACCTGCTCATGCAAAGATGCAACTCCTTTTTGTCCCACACGTGCCCTGTCTTGTATATACCATTTCCATTTAATCACACTCGCCTCTTGAGCGTGTCCAATTCGGTGAGTTTTCGGCGAACTCATAACCCACTGCATGATAGGAATTTCAGGTCGCAAAACTATATCATGTCCCAAAGTCAATTGCTCGGTATCCACCAGAGCCCAATAACATGCAAGTAACTGTTTCTCAAAAGGTGTATAACGCTCACCAGCATCAGGTAACTTTTTGGTCCAGAAACCTAACGGTACTCTACTCTTGCCTTGTTTCTGCCACAAACTCCAATTCGCATAAAGGCCT
Organism: Triturus cristatus; assembly: GCF_964204655.1. Lineage (NCBI taxonomy): Eukaryota > Metazoa > Chordata > Amphibia > Caudata > Salamandridae > Triturus > Triturus cristatus. The sequence continues at coordinate 977,925,513 of NC_140583.1, forward strand.
TGTACAGACACATTCAAATCCACATCACCATCACATACAGGCCATAAATCCAGAGCATGCTGAATTGCTTCTTTTGCTAGGCTGAACGCATCTTGCTGTGGTTTATCCCATTCAAATGCATTCTTTTTACGAGTGACATGGTACAAAGGGGCCAATATTTGACTCAAATGAGGAATATGCTGGCGCCAAAAACCAAACAAACCAATGAAGCTTTGGGCTTCTTTCCTATTCCTCGGAACTGCAAAATCAAGAATTTTCTGTTTAACCTGAGGGATCACTTCACGGTGCCCCTCATGCCAATTAATGCCCAAAAATTTCACAGCCTGGGACGGACCTTGTAATTTATCCGGGTTGATTTTCCAACCTTTCTCACGCAAGCACTCAATGACTCTATCCAATTGGGTCTGAACTTCCTCTTGTGTTTCGCCTTGGATTAAAATATCATCAATATAGTGACACATCTGAATTTGCGGATGAACCGGTACCTCCGCCAAATGCTCTGCCACCAGCCGGTGACATATCGTAGGACTATGCACATAGCCCTGGGGAAGACTTCTAAACGTCATCTGACGCCCGTTCCACGTAAAACTGAATTGTTCCTGACACTCAGGGGCAATCGGAATCGAAAAGAAAGCATTAGCAATATCAATGGACGCATACCATGTACCTGGATGTTTTTGTATTCTTTCAATTAGGGTAATAACATCCGGTACTGCAACAGTCAAAGAGGGTGTGTGTCTATTCAATTCTCGATAATCAACAGTCATGCGCCAAGAATTATCACTCTTACGTACAGGCCAAACAGGATTATTCCAAGCAGAAGTAACTGGTGTTATAACTCCTGCATCCACCAACTCCTGAATAGTAGTACTAATCTCTTCATGACCACCTGGAATACGATACTGCTTCTGACGAACCACTTTTGTCGCCTGGGGAACTTTTATGGGGGGCATTCTTAAACGACCAACCCGTACAGGCCTGGACGATATATAATGTTTAGTTCCAAATTGGTAACATCCATCATCTAAGTGCAAAGTCATTCCTTTCAAAATATCAATTCCAATTATGAATTCTAAGAGTGGTACCACTAATACAGAGTATTCTTTTCTAGGAATTCTACCTATTCTCATTTCAAGTAAAGTTTGAACCGCGGGAGTTTCCTTTCCACCTAATCCGGTAATTGTAAAAGGCTGACCTTTAAACTTCTTTGATTTTCCATGAATAAGAGTGGCCTCCGCTCCTGTATCTACCAATGCTCGGGCCCTTTGGACATTACGATGTCTCCAATAAATATCAATATCTACATAGGGTCTATTATCTCTGTGAGCCCATCTGTGTACTGGAGCTTGACCTATTTCCTAGTCATTTTTACTGCGTTCTGTGTACCAGGATAAATCAGGATAAAGACTCTCACGTTTCCCAGGTATCGATACCTCCTGTTCATATCCATCTCCATTACGAAATGGATTCCTGTTCTCTGCATTGTACTGCGGGTTTCGATTGGCCAATCTGTGTCGATCCTCTCTCCTTCTCAACTCAGGGGATTGATCCCTATCATCTCTACGTCTGCTGTTAACATAATCATCTCTCCCCCTCTCTCTTTCCCCCTCTCTCTCCCTGTCTCTCTCATTACGGGGGGACAAATCACGTACATAACGTCGATCATCACGACGATCAGAGCGCCCACGGCGGTCGTCATCACCGCTACCGTCAGAAAAACCACGATCACACTCAGTTGTCCGAACACGCCGGGCACCCTCCTTTCGATCCAAGCCACGTTTGCGAAACATTTCCCACAAACGAGAAGTAGTCTCACCGTCAATGTCCTCCTTCCGCACACCATCGGCCATAAGACCAAAAAACATATCACGTCTAGTAAGTTTATTGTCACCAGGAGTACGAGTGTCAGGCCGGGATTGCCGTTCAGGTTTAAACCACTCACCCAACTCACCGAGTTGGCGTACCGATTCCAGCACCATAGACAATATGTTACCAGTCTGATTAATCAATAAAGTCATCATGACCTGCTTATAAGCAACAGGGGAAGAACGAATAATACGATTCCGCACAGAAGATGTCAACAAACCATCAAGCAACCTGTCAGCAGTATTCAGAAAAATTGCCGTTTTCATCACCTCCTCTTTGAGACGTTGTGCAGCATCGCGCAAAGTATACCACGGTTTGTCATTCACAGGCCAGTCGGACTCAGTAGGATATTTTTGATTACAACCCTCAGTCGCCAATTGAAGCAAAGAAATTTGACCACCAACATTAAAGTTACGAAAATGATCCTGTACAGTAGAATCCGAACTCAAGGAACAAAACTTCAAACAATCGCCAGCATCCAACATAATGCCAGCAGCGCCCAGTTCATAAAGGCGCACCATCCATGTGAGTAAGCTCTCACCAGCTCGCTGCCGAAATCGCTGCAAAATATCACTAATTTCTTGTTGAGTAAAATCCTCCAAAGAGTCTAAAGCAATACCATTCGGAGCACCGGGAGCCTGCTGCAACTTCCGCTGAAAAACTGGATGCACCGAGACCGCGGGACGAGCATCACAAGGAGCTCGACCAGTACACGTAGAGGAACAATCAGTGTAAGAAGCATCGACCCCACTCGAAGGACGAGCGCAATCACGGGGTGCACCATCAGAGGCGCAAGAAGCAGACTTACAATCACGGCCGGAGCGAGAGGACTCGCGCTTGGCAGACTCCTCACCCGAGGAAGGAGAATCACTCGAGTTCCAGATATTACCATCCCATTCATCAGGATTCCAATCCAGTCCGGCTTTCGCCACGACCAGACGCACCTTTCGCGTCGAAACTCGACCACGCCGATTCTTGTATTTATAACGAGCAATTCGCACAGCCGCCCTCTCGGCAATAGTTTGGTACGTCTCAAGTTTGTCAGCAAGCAACTTATTTTGACACCGCAACAAAGTATGAGCATTCTGAATCTCAACAAAGTTCGCTTCCACATCCTTATGCAATTTCTGTAACTTCAACAACCTCTCATGCAGAATCCTGTACGCAGACAGAACAATCCAACCTCTGCGCCCCAAAACGGGAAGCTCATCACCCTTAGATACCGGCGCCTTCTGTAAACAAGTAATCACATTAGCCGGCTCCGCCAGCTCCAAAAAAGAATTCCAATTCTCACTCAAACCAGTAGAATCAGCCCACTCACGGGCTAAGGCTTCATAAGGCGTTGAATCCCAGCCGGGAATTTCAACGGGCAACTTAAAAGTAGATTTCGACTTTCTAGAAAACATCTCGGAAAAGAAAGAAAAAGAGAAAAAGAGAAAGAAGAAAGAAGAAAGAAAAAAAAAAACTACACTCACAATTATATAGAAATAATATACAAACGAAACCACGCACGCACCGAAAGCAAACACGATACGACCACAACGCACACAGGTTTCGTAAACGGTTCGTGACGCCAAATGTTCTGCTTGGGTTTTCGGATCAGATAGAACCCGCTCATCAGAGCCTCACTAACCCAGCCAGAACGTTACCCCCTCCCTAGGGCCTATTTACAATAGTGCAACCACATATATCTACCACCTAAGGACAGGGCATTCCTACTATACATACCAAGACCTCTTATAATCGGCGGCCTCGCGATCCCATACGGATCCAGACCTCTCTGCCCATACGACAGTATCACAAGTGGCGGCCTCGCGATCCCATACGAATCCAGACCTCTCTGCCCATACGACAGTATCACAAGTGGCGGCCTCGCGATCCCATACGAATCCAGACCTCTCTACCCAGACGGCAGTCTCAGCACAATCGGCGGCCTCGCGATCCCATACGAATCCAGACCTCTCTGCCCATACGACAGTATCACAAGTGGCGGCCTCGCGATCCCATACGAATCCAGACCTCTCTACCCAGACGGCAGTCTCAGCACCATCGGCGGCCTCGCGATCCCATACGAATCCAGACCTCTCTACCCAGACGGCAGTCTCAGCACAATCGGCGGCCTCGCGATCCCATACGAATCCAGACCTCTCTGCCCATACGACAGTATCACAAGTGGCGGCCTCGCGATCCCATACGAATCCAGACCTCTCTACCCAGACGGCAGTCTCAGCACAATCGGCGGCCTCGCGATCCCATACGAATCCAGACCTCTCTGCCCAGACGGCAGTCTCAGCACAATCGGCAGCCTCGCGATCCCATACGAATCCAGACCTCTCTGCCCATACGACAGTATCACAAGTGGCGGCCTCGCGATTCCATACGAATCCAGACCTCTCTACCCAGACGGCAGTCTCAGCACAATCGGCGGCCTCGCGATCCCATACGAATCCAGACCTCTCTGCCCATACGACAGTTCATCCTATGACCACCATAACATACAAAAAGGGAATCAGTCTCACTATTCATCAGATCACACAAAGACTGCCAGTTCGAGCATAGCCTGTTCTCCGGTTCGAGGGGCTCCTCTTTCCCTTATTCAGTTACCACTTACCTGATCAGGGTTAACATCTGTTCATGTAGCCGCAGCTGACTAGAAGAATAGGCTACCCTCTCATACAAGAACACGCAGCATATGTTGGTTCGCTACAAACTGGGTACTTTATTACTCATTACATACGCAATCACATAACATTACAATATAACACATAACCTGCAAAGAAAAGTGAAAGATTAAGTTGTACACTCTAATAAGAAAGGGTCGACATCACCTTAGTAGTATGTAGCCTGCACTCAGTGGTCATCTAGGTTCCCTTCTCGTCTGTGCCTCGGCTCGCCTGGAAGTCACACCTCCGCAGTCACGGATCACCCTTCTCTGAGTCACTGGGACCTCTTCCTTATCGGCTACTCTCTCCTCTCTGGCTATTCTGCTAGGAGAGTATCTGTCTCTCAGTTCTTCTCCGCCTTCAAGATGGCGTCTGTCTTCCCTGGAATAAGTAGTAGCTTTACTGCTAACGGCTAGATGCCGCCTACGGACTGAACATGTAACTGCCTCAGACTTTCACTAATATAGAGGTGCGTTTCCTCATGGAAAATTCCGGCCTGTAACCTGCCGCCCACCAAATTCTTGTACCTCCCCGTACCAAGGACACGTTCCCAGCCGGCCGGCCTGATGTAGTGTCTTCGGCATGAAGAAAAATACAATCCTTCGATAAGGGCCGGCCTGAACCGGTTCTCTCCAAGCGAATAACACCTCATAACTAAAACATTACATTTGACCTAGAAGCATCCCAAGCTGCCGGAGCAGAAAGAAAGATGGAGTCTCTCCCGTTTGAGGCCTACCAGGCCTGAATTCAGCACGGCTCCATGAAATACCCTCACTACAGGACAGGTTATCCCTAATACTAACGAATCTATCCCCTAGGCTATGTGTGCAAGCCCTGATCTATGGGGAAGAGCACAGAATCATGTCGAAGTGCCTAGTAAATAGGCTCCATTCACTACTCTAACCCTTAGACTTGAATGATAAGAGACTGAAGTCACATTCCATCATTGTTCCTCACAAGAAGGCCGGGAAAATCGAGCAGAACAACACCCCACCCACGTTGAGAGCAAAAAACAGCCCACTGATTGCCTGGTACAAAACAAACACCACACAAAAACAACTCCCCTACCGCCACCCCCCCAACTCCCGCTATACACCCCCCCACCCTGCACCCCTGCACAAGACCATTAAGCCACCCCAACTCGCAGTGTGCCTGTCGCCCCAACATGAACCTACTCTACGGAAAGAAAGAAATAAAAATCCCCCAAGGAGGAAGAATCTCACCAGATACCCCGCGGCCACCCAATGATGAAGGGTGGGTAATACAGTCCTAGAAAAGAAAAACCAGTACATCAAACCCAAGTCGGAGGTGAACACAAAATTGTCAAGGAACCACAAGTCATTTGTTCACCCTTGGTCCGCTGATCCACCGCCCTCATCCTCAGCTCGGACCTCCCCGCCGTGCCGATGGTGCAAAGTGTCAAGCCAGTCTTCAACCGCCTTGGGCCGGTCGAAAAAATGAGTCCGCTCCTCCCGTTCAATATGCAGCTTGGCCGGGAAAAGCATAGAGTACTTCAAGCCCATGTCCCTCAGCCGCCGCTTGACAGTCATAAAGCCCATTCGCTGTTTTTGCACCGATTGTGTAAAGTCAGGATAGAAACTGATGTCCGCATTGTCATATTTCATCGGGCCATGTACACGGGAGGCCTGCAGGATTGCGTCCCGGTCCCTGAAGTTGAATATCCTGGCAATGAGAGGTCGCGGTGGGGCCCCAAGTCTCGGCCGGCCCCCCGGAACTCTGTGTGCCCGCTCCACCGTAAAGAATTTGCTGAGGCCTTTCAGCGCTAGTTTGGTCAGGATCAAATCTTCCACAAAGAGATCGACCGGCCCATCCTCTGACCTCTCCGGCACACCGATGATGCGTACGTTATTCCGCCGGGCCCTGCTTTCAAAATCCTCCAGTCTTTTAGCAGAGAGGTCGCTGAGGGCCCGCAAACTACGGATCTCCGTCTGCAGCTCAGAGACATCCGTCTTGAGGCCTGATGTCGTGAGATCGAGTGATTTGACCTTCTCACTGGTTTTCGACAGATCTGCCTTAATTAAGTTGACATCGATCAACACGGTGTCCAGCTTATGGGCTAGCGAGTCAAATTGCTGGCCGACCGAAGCCTTCATGGCGTCGATGGCACCCATGACATCCTGTAGTGTCAATTCCGTCGAGGGTGACGGGCCCTCCTTGGCCGCATCTGAAAGCCCACTCGAACCGGGAGATCCCTTCTGCTGGGCATAGCGGTCCATATTGTTCGCTTGCACGTAGCTACCCCTCCGGGGAGCTCTAGACTTGTGCTTGTCACCGTCCAGCCGGGTCGTCATCACTCAGCAGGGAGAGCAGATCCAGTATACCTGTTAGGCACAACAATCACCTCTGGGGAGTCTACCTGACTGATGGACAGCCCCCTTTGTCAATGCCACACGACCGCTACAGATCGGTCCCCACGCAGAGCGTCTGCGAGCGCCCGCCACCAGACTCGTAGAGGAAAGTCAAAAACGAAAGTGAAACCAGGGGGGGACGGACCCGCCCAAGCCCCTAGAGCCGTTGTTGTTCAATTGGAGCTCGGGGACAGTGCCAACCCGAGTCCGGGGTGGCGCCACGGAGCAGGCCTCTTTCTGGAGTACAGGATAAGTCGAGTTCCCAAAGTCCGATTTAAGTTCCGAAAACGGGAATCACCTCCGCTTCGGTTCACCAGTAATATTCCTTCAGAATAACGGGATTATAGCCAGGATAGACGTGGGAGGCCGCGAGGGTCCCGGGAGCCCTGTGCCTACGCGTCCATCTTGGTTGCGCGCTAGGCTCCTCCTTACTATATTCTATGTTAGGATTTTAACCTATAAACTGCAAGCAACGAAAGGATCTCTCTGACAAAAGCAGTAACCCACTGACCTTTTTACATTATGTGCAATTTATGATCTGCATGGTACATGTTCTTTGCAGCAGGCACATTAACCCTCTGTACTACCTTTCCATAGGTCAAAACTTACACTAAACAAAACTCTGATCTCTCTCTAGAAAGTACATTATTTACCAGAGTTATCATGACATTTTTATTGTTGCTGAAAATGGCTGGAGTCCAGGAAAGAGGCAGCAAGCGCTTTTGAAACCATAATATACTTGCAAGCATGATGCCCCCATGCAAAGTTAGCGCCCATTGAGGTCACACCGGTCGCACCATCCTAGAGATGGCACTTCTCTAGGGGTCTGTGACCCCAGTGATAGAGTCACGGTTGCTCTAGGGTGTGCTGCCTCATAGGGCTGCCCGCACGACTGGTGATGAACCTCACTATGTATTGTGGTGGACAGGCCTTCAAGGTTAACCCACACTTGCCACCGCTAGGGTCCACCTGCTGGTGCTAAGACACCAGGGCTTCTAGGGTCTTGCGGGGTCTTCTAAGGTCTAGCAGAGGAATGTGCTCCCTCAGGAGCGTGGTCTGGGGTACTTGTCATGAAGGCTGAACTTGGTTCCCCAGTTCCAAATTTGGCAGCTCTGAGCATAGTGCTACATCCTCTCCCCCACTGAACACCATACTGCCCCACTGAGAGAAACTCGCACTGCCTCCAGCAACAACACAATTGTGCCCCGCTTGAAACACATGGATGCGGCTCAATTTAAATTACGCACTAGCCAATAGCAATATGCTGCTTACAAAAAAAGTAACAACATCCTGGAAAAAGCAAACATTCATACGGAATGCAAAATTAAGTAAAGCATGTGAAATGTAAGCAGGAACAACATGGTTACCTTAAGGCTTTAACACTCCCTATTCAGAAATCAATGAGTGCTTTTGCCTGAAAAGTTAAGGACATGACTACAGCGCCTGGAATGGATCCATTTTAATGTCCATTGCTATATCCCTGAACACAGATCTGTAGTACACATTTTGTTTTCCAGTACACGCATTGCAGTACCTCCAGCATTGGTGCACTAGTTCCCCGCCGGGGGTAAACAATATTGTTCAAAGAAAAACAAGAAAACAAAAGAGGCCTTCACTGGCAAACTCTGTAAAGTGGCGCTAATGTGTTTGGGTGTGAATAAAATCAATCTGGCCACTTTGCTACCACTCTGCTTTGCTTTATTTAGTTACTTAGTTTTCATATTTTTAACCTTTTATTCCAGAGGCTGCACTTTTGAATAGAAACATTTCAGAAAAAGACGACATTTCCAGCAAAGGTGTTTTTCTTTTTTGGATCCATTGCACATGGGAACAAATAAATGAAAGGAGGAAAAAAAGTCACGTTTTTTAATTAGTGAGGAGGGGCTGCTAGACAGAAAGAGACGGAATTAGAGGAATAAAGAAAGGGGGGCAGCTGAAGTGGCAGAACAGAAGTGGACACTGTTGTTGCATTCTCTGGGCAAGTAGGAAAAGACAGAATCCTGTTCCTTCTCTGCCTGCCCTGCCCATCCTCTAATGTCCACAAATGCTGAGCCTTATCTATAGGCCTTGGCTATTTCTGCCAACCTGGGACGCATGTTCAAAATAAAAAAAAATAGGGGATTGAAATCTATGGAAATAAAGAAGTAGGGGTACGGCGTGCCCTGCCGATCCCGCACACTTCGACCACTGGGTGGGAGACGAGTCAAAGGCAGCTGAGAGGTACAGGAGGATGAGGGCAGCAGTTTTGCTTCGGTCGAGGAGGGTGTAGATGTCATCTCTAGCAGCAAGGAGAGGAGTCTCGGTGTTGTGGTTGCTTCAAGAGCCCAAGGAGAGGTCAAGGATGTGGTTCGTTTCGATGAACTTGGAGAGTTGGGCATTGATGGATTTCTCAATGACGTTGGCTGGGAAGGGGAGCAAAGAGATGGGTCTGTAGTTCCTGAGGTCCATTGAGTCAGCACAGGGTTTCTTCAGCAGGGGGTTGATCTCTGCGTCCTTCCAGACTTCAGGGAAGGTGGCGGACTCGATGGAGCAGTTGATGGTGCAGCAGAGTTCGGGTGCGATGGAGGTGCCAGCTCTGTTGAAGATGTGGTGGGGCAGAGATCAAAGAGGACTCCAGAGTAGATGCTCTTCATGATCCTGAGGGTGTGGCCAGAGGTGAGGATGGTCTAATTGGGCAAGGGCTGCTGGTTTCTGGAGCCAAGGGGTGGGTCTTGGGTTGCAAAGCTGTCGTAGATCTCCTTGATCGTGCGGTGGTAGAAGGTGACCAGGTTGACACAGAGGTCTTGAGAGGGGGGAATGTCTGCTCTCTCTGTGATGGGTGGGTGAGTGAGTGCTTGAGTCAGAGACTCATGCACCCACTCACACACCCACTCAGACTCACGGCCACTCACAGACCCACTCAGAAACTCATGCACCCATTGACAGACTCACTCACAGACCCACACAGACACTGATGTACCCACACACAGACCCACTCAGACACTCCTGCACCAACTTATGGACCCACTCAAGAGACATGCACCTACTGTCAGACTCACCCGGAAACACACGCACCCACTCATAGACCCATTCAGACACTAATGTAACCACACACAGACTGACTTAGACACTGTTGCACCTACTTATAGACTCACTCAGAGAGACACGCACCCAGCCACAGACCTACTCAGAGGCTTATTTACCCACTCATAGCTCCACTCAGAGACTTATGTACCCACTCACAGATTCACTCAGAGACTCATTCACCCACTCACAGACCCACTCAGACATTGTACCCAGTCTCAGACCTATTCAGAAACTTATTCACCCACTCACATACCCCCTCAGAGACTCATGCACCGCTTACAGACCACTCGGAGACTCATTCGCCCACTGAGGGACTCACTTGGAAACTTACACACCCACTCAGAGATCCACTCGGAGACTCATTCGCCCACTGAGGGACTCACTTGGAAACTTACACACCCACTCAGAGATCCACTCAGACACTCATGCACCCATGCACAGACTCACTCATACACTCATGCACCCATTCATAGATCCATCAAAAAACATGGAATCCGCACCTATCGATTGTATAAGTATTTAAAGTCCGTTAGACACAGATTGTTTGTGATGACCTGAAGAATATGCCAAGTCGTTATGTTCTTATTTCCTTAATTCTTTATTGACAACGATGAACATATAAAGTTGTTAAAATCCATAATCAATGGGTGCGGATTCCATGTTTTTTTGATTGTCTTAGGTTTGGGGATTTTCCAAATAGGGAGTGGAGAGGGTGCACTTCCTGGTTGCCATGCACCATTAATACTTTGCCAAACTATTTTTGTTGACAGGTGCGGTATCCTTGCCTTAAACCTCAGCTGTTCTGATTTATATGCCATTCATAGATCTACTCAGACACTCACGTATCCATTCGGATACTCAGTCAATTCAATTTAATAAAACCTTACTTGGCTGGTTTTTAGCCATGAATGTATGACACTTTACAATATATAAGAGCAATAGACCGCTCAGAAGTCAAATCAAATATACAAATAATTATACATTATCCAAGACATTAACAATATTTAAAATTACCCGTGAACAAAATAATATATATGAATAAATAATACAAATAAGATCAACAGTCCAATAGATTGTATAAAATACATAAGGATAAAAGCTTAAAAGAAAATTTCAAGAGTGATTACACTGACCATGTCATGAGTGATGTAATATGTTAGGCCATAGGCAGTGCATTGTAAGCTATAGTTGGCTCAGCTAACTATAACTGCTGAATTTCTCTGGTTTTGTGCGAGTGAAATGCCAGCCTTATTATAACATACTTGTAACCTTTATTTTTTTCAGTGAATTTCTAAGGTTTTTTAAATTCTGTTTCCTAACTATAATGTTCCTGTAAACTTTGTTTTTTTCAGTGAATTTCTACAATGTTTTTAATTCTATTTCCTAACTATAATGTCCCTGTAACCTCTGTTTTTTCTGTGAATTTGTAAGTTTTTAAACATTTTAGTTATAACATTCTTCTAACCTTCGTATTTTTTACTAAATTACCATAGTTTTTTTAATTATGTTTACTAAGTATAACATGTCTCTCCTTTTTTTTTAATGCTGCAGTAGATTATTCACAGGAAGTCTCTTAAACCCACAGTCAGCGGCCAATCCCCTGGATTAATATTAGTTTATAAAGTATTGAAAAAAGAATGAATATGTAGATGCAAAATATGCCAAAAAAGGGTAAAGTATAAATTTTTTAGAAAACTACAATCAGAAAGTACTGTAAAGAATACAAAAACAGTAAGGTGAAAGCAGTGACAATGATGCAGAAAGGTAGGAAACAATGTAGCAGATAGAGTTAAAAAAGAGATGACAGAGCAGTGATAATCATAGTAAAATGTAAGTAATGGTAGTAAAAAAAATGGAATAAACAATTGAACACTAATAATATTTTATATATAAGTATTATAACTGCATTTTTTTTTTGTAATAAAATTTGGGATCCGTGGATTTCTTGCGGATACCGGAGGGCTTATCTGTTTCCAACTCTATGGTTTTTGTTCTGATCACATGGTAGAAACGAAATTAAGGACCCGATTCGTAGATTCGCCAAAATCCAAAAACCAAAAATAACATTTTAGAGCGTATAGGAAGTTTGCAATTATATTATAGTATTAGCCTGAACATATTTTGTTTTGATTATCAAGTTTATTGAATTTAGAACGAACCACAAATTTACATTGGCAGCAAAATCAAGCATAATATCTGAGTGTACATCCACATGAGAAACGACAGACTTGTGAATCAGTTTGTAGGGTAAAATCATACATGAGACTAAACCGAATCATAAAAGACGCCCCCCCCAGGACAACAGGTTGAACCATTTACCCCATATCTTTTCGAAGAGTTCAGGGCAGCCCAGGGCTTCAAAGAGGGGCTTCTCTTGAGTTCCGCACCAGTCCACTCCCCGTCTCCACCTCCGCATAGTTGGGGGTTTGGCCTGGGACCATAGTGCCGATATATCTCGCTTCGCCACCGCTGTCCCAAGGAAGCGCTTGTTGGCCCGAATGCCATCCAGGCCATCAAATATGCCAAGAATCAGACGCAATGGGTCATGGGGAACCGTCCACCCCAGGGTCTGTGAGAGTTCCAGCTGCACACCCGCCCAGAATGGTGCAAGGACAGGGCAATGCCAGATCATATGATAAAAACACGCTGGGGCTTGGTTGCAGCGCGTGCAGGTCGGGGAAGGTCGCAGCCGGGCTTTGTATAAGCGCGCAGGGGTGAGGTATGCCATGTGTAAATAATAGAGTTCGACTAGACGCAGTTTGGATGAGGTCGTCAGGGTCTTGGGGGCCTTGAGAGCGTCCCTCCAATCTGCATCCTCCAGGGGGCCCAACTAACCCTCCCAGCGAACTCGCAGTGAATCTAGGGTTGCGGGACCATTGTTCACAAGGAGCGATAAATCCGAGACACCCCCCCTCTACCCAGATTCCCCATCATCACTTGGGCCTCGAGGGGACTAAACTCAGGGAGAGAGGTGGGAGACGGATGGTGCACCTCAAGGGCATGCCTAACCTGTCAATATTTGTAGAATTGGGAGGAGTGGAGGGACTAGCGCTGCTGCAGGTCTGCAAAGGTTCTGACATGGTCCCCCACCCAAACGTCCCCAAGAAGCGAGATCCCTATATGGTCCCATCGATGGAAGTCCCGGAGGGATGAGGCCTCCCGCAGCCAAGTGCCACACCACAGGGGCGTTTGCCGGGTAAATTTCCAATCCCATCTCGTGTGACGCAAAGCAATGTGCCAAGCCAAGAGGACCGACCTAGTGATGGGGGGAGGTCCCTCGGTATGGGAGTTCTATACAAGTAGGCCTGAAGCTGCGGGAAGTCCATCGTCCGGAGTTCTACCTGATACGCTGGGTCGGACCAGCCGCCCGCAATCCAGTCATGGACCACGATGAGTTTCGTGGCTAGATAATAGAGGTGGAGGTTGGTTACACCCATGCCCCCGTCATAAAGAGGTATGCAGCAGTGTGCCAGGGACATATGCGGTCTCCTGCCCCCCCATAAAAAGCGGGTGAGGATATCATCGATCTCACAAAACCAGCTCGCCGGGAGGTGAAAGGAAATATTCTGCAGAATATATAAGAATCGGGGGAGAACCATCATTTTTAAAAGGGCACTTCTGCCAAGGGGGTTAAGAGGAAGGGATTGCCATCTCCTAAGGTCCGCCTTGGCATTGGTGACTAGAGGCGTAATATTCAGGGCCCATTCGAGATCTGGAAGCAGGGTAACCCAAATCCCCAGGTTCTTGAAAGATTGCCTACGCAAGGGAATGGTTATTTGCCAAACAGGCACTAGACAGGTGAAGGGGAACCGGAGTGGACTTCGCCGGGTTGAGCCGAAGGCCCGAAACTTGTTCAAAAGTGGAGAGGACATCCAAGCAGCGTGGGCCAGAGTTCTTGGGGTCTGCCAGGAAGAAGAGAATGTCGTCAGCGTAAAGGGCGACCTTATCGACCTGAAAGGGGTCCCACGCCCAACCTCGGATGCAGGGTTCATGGCGTATAAGGGAGGCCAGGGGCTTCATCGCTAGTGCAAATAAGAGCGGCGAGAGCGGACAGTCTTGGCGAGTGCCTCTCTGAATGGGAAATGCCTCCGACAGCACGCCGTTGACTAGGACCCTCGCTTTAGGGCAGGAATATAGAACATGGATGAAGCACCGGAACGGCAGGCCAAACCCCATCACCTCTAGGACATCCTCCAAATAATTCCAGTCCACGGTATCAAAGGCTTTTTCAAAATCAATGAAAAGCAGGGCCAAATACGGATTGAGACGGTGGCGATGTGCGAGGGCGAGGTGGAGACAGCAAATGCAGTGCCGTGTACCCCGGACAGGCATGAAACCGCATTGGTCTGGATGGACCAAATCATGTAAGAGGGGGTGGAGGCGTTGGGCCAAGACAGTGGCGAAGATTTTCACCTCGGTGTTGATGAGGGAAATAGGCGATAGTACGCACAAGCAAGGGAGGGCGGCTGTGTCTTTGGAAGTACCACAATAGTGGCCACGTACATCTCCGGGGGAATGGACCCCTTGTCCACCACATGATGAAACAATTCCACTAAATGCGGGACCAGCAAGTCGCGATAGGTCGCATAGTATTCTTGAGGATAGCCATCTGGCCTGGCGTCTTGCCGGAATTCAAGTGAGAAATGGCCTCATGAATTTCCTCCGAAGTGAGGGGAAGATCCAGAGTCTCCGAGACCGCTTGGGGGAGACTGGGCAGATGGGTCCCTGTCTCCAACAACAGTGCAGCTAGGGAGGCTTCGGGAGGTCGGCCCGCATAGAGATTGGCATAGTAATCCGCAAAGGCTTGGGCGATAGCCCGGGAGGTGAGGTGGTGAGTGCAGGCCCCATCACGGACCTCAGGGATGATGGGAGTAGATTAGGTTCTGGAGTAATTTGCCATTTTTATCACCCCAGGCAAATACACACGCCACCGAGGAGCGCCAGAGCATTTTAGCAGCGTCCAGGGAGATCTGGCAGATCTCCTCTCGGAGCAGTGCGAGCTGTTGGGCGGAATCAGCACCTTCAGTAGACCCCTGGGTTGACTCCAACCTAGCAGCGTGGGCCTCCAACTGTACAAGGCGGGCGGCATGAGCCGTGCGCTTCGCATGGACTAAACCTCTGGCCACACCCCGCATGGTGGCCTTGCCGGCCTCCCTCAAAGTACCCGGCGAGGGGACCGACCCTGTATTGACACAAAATATTGCTTCAGTTCCCGCCCGAGGTATTCAACGAATCCCGCGTTTTGCAGAAACCAGGCGTTCATTCGCCAAGTCGCGTGAACGCTGTCGGGAGAATTCCCAAGCCGGAGGGAGACAGGGGAATGGTTTGCGATGCCCCTGGGCGGAATAGTGGACCCGGACACCAAGTGACAATCGGGAGCTGGCACTAGGAGAAGGTCAATACGAGAGTGAGTATGGTGGGCCACTGAAGTGTGGGTGTATTGTTCCCGTCGAAGATTCCACACCCTCCACGTGTCGCAGAGACCCAGGGTGGAGGACCAATCAGAAAGGCGCTTAGCAGAGGGAAGCCGGGATGCAGAGGGAACACCTGTCGTGTCACGAGGGGGTGCATGACAGCGTTAAAGTCACCTCCGATGACCGTCAGGCCCTGAGGAAGGGTGGAGATTAAGAGCGTGAGTCGCCGGAGGGCAGAGGGCATTGTGGCAGGGGGAATATAGATAGAAAAGAGATTAAGAGGATGCCCCTCGATCCTGCCGGACAGAGCCACATAGCGGCCTTGTGTATCAGCCTCAGCCTGTGCCAAAGTAAAGGGGAGACCCCTACGGAGCAGTATGGCCACCCCCGGGAACCCCGTGTGAAACCCGAATGCCAGACCCTGTCGAACCCATAACGGGCGAGGAAAGTGCACTGAGTGGCTAAAAGGTGCGTTTCCTGTAGAAAGAGGATGTCGGGTGTGTGGCGTTGGGCGCTGCGAAGGACGGCAGTTCGCTTTATGGGGTCTAGCAGGCCATTGACGTTCCATAAAACAATGTTGAGGGGTCTATGTAAGGTGGACATCATCAGGGCGGGTATTGTGTGTGGGGGGACAGTGCAGATCGACCTGGGTCCCAGGGGAGGCATCATCTCCTAGCCGGGACATTGGGGTGAATTTCGTGTGGCCTGATAAGCCTCATGCCTTCATCGGTGGCTGCCAATTAAAACATAAAATGGCGCCCATAGGCGGCTAAAAACAATAAACAATCGGGAGACAACAGTCTGCCCATCCTCCCTCGCCCCCCAACACCCTCCACCCTACACTTCTGAACTTGAAGCATCTGTCTCCCTGAAAAGGAAAAATAACAAACCAGCAACACAACTGAATCTGATTGCTATGCTAAAACGGTTAGCGCAACATGAGCGTGGCAGAGATGGACCCCTCCATGTAGGCATATGAGATAATCGTTATATAAACAAATAAGACCAATAAAAGCCAGAGGACTACAAATAAGTCGGAGTACTCAGGTAATACAGGTAGTAGAGCTTGGCGTGATGGTGGTGGGCCCCTCCGTGTGTACGGACGTGGAAAGGGGGCACCGCTGTAGAAGTCGCCAAGAGAACAGCGTACGGATGTCATGCCGGTGGGCCCCTTAGTTCAGTTCCCTTCATCATCCCTGGTTCCTTGGAGTGCAGGACTCCATGACAAGTCAGATATGGCCTTGGACAGTGTCCCAGAGGGGTCTGGGATGCGGCTCAGATCAATCAGGGAACCAGTTGAGCTGGGAGTTGCAGATCTTCTAGGCGATGCGTGAGGAAGGGGCAGTTGAGGCACAACACCCGGTGATCGGGAGGCGGCTCCGCGATGCTCACCCTTCTTGCAGGACCTAGTGTGGCGCCTTTGGGGCTTGGGTAGGGTTGGGTGAGGTTGCGTAGGCTCCCACCGGGCAGGGAAGGAGACCAATTGGGTCAGGAGAAGGCGCTCCTTCGTGAGCCAGGTCCAAGCCGATTGGAGGTTATCGAAGAAGAGCGCCTTATCCTGAAAGATAACTCGAAGCCGGGCCAGAAAGAGAAGGCCATAGTGAAGACCCAGGTTACGGAGCTTCTGCTTAACTTCATTGTAAGTTCGATGTTGAGCTTGCACCTCCCTGGTGTAGTCTGGGAAGACCATAATCTTGTTGTTCTGGAAAGTCAGGGGGCCCTGCATCCGAGCGGCCCTAAGGATAGCATCCCTGTCCCGGAAATTGAGGATCAGCAGGATAATGGGCCGGGCAGGAGCTTCTGGTGGAGGTCGAGGAGCCAGGGAGCGGTGGGCACGTTCGATAGCAAACCAGGGGGAGAGGGATTCTTTAGGCATCGCACCCAAGTCTCCACAAATGTGTCTGCATGGCCTTGCTCCACCCCTCGGGAAATCCTATGAGGCGCAGGTTGTTCCTCCTTGACCTGTTTTTGGCGCCTTTGGCCCGACGGTGGAGTTCCGAGGTCTGAGTCTGGAGACGGGCCACTTGAGTCTTGAGCTGGCCTATATCATCCTCAGCCGTGGAGATACAAGATTCCGCTTCCGAAATACGGGCCGTAGTGTTACGCAGGTCCTGCAGAATAAGGGCCATGTCTACCCTCACCTCGCAGATTTTATTCTCCACCGAGGCCTGCGATGCACCAATTGCTTGGAGGATAGTGGATGAGATCCCCCCCAGAGGGGGCAGGAGTATAGGGCGCTCCCCCTCCGGGATCCCGGATGTTCGTGGTGTATTGGTCCATTTTTGTTCGGGTTTGAGGGGTAGGGGTCTGCACGGTGCGGTTTCTGCCCATCGCCACCGAAGGTGAGGTCCAGTCATCGCGTGGGCAGGGGAGGCAAATCAGCCACTCAGGGAGGAGGGGGGCCCCGACACCCAGACCGTCGATACTCAGGCCCGGGCGTCTCGGCCAGCCCCCTCAGGTCTCCGCCAACCTCCGGGGTGAACCAGCAGACATCTAGGACCCCTTTCCTCCGTCTTGGACAGATGTCCTGGTCAATGAAGGGTGGCACCCCCCACGCCGACCCAGGAGGGGCGCCAATGGGCCGGTAACGAGGGGGCCCAGGAAGGTGAACCGCCAATACCACGGCGGGTGATAGGCAGCCCACTGCAGGTGGCCGGCTCCAGTCGGCGGTGGGGCCGGCGAAGGACAAGAGATTTCACGGGGGTGCAGAGAGGCCCAGGCGATCAAGCAGCGGCAGAGGGGGCCAGCAGCGCTCTCCCAACCGCCAGACAATGACGGCCGGCAACAAGCCCACAACAGTCAGGTATCTTCAGCCAGCGGAGGGGGCCTCGGGGAGAAGAAAAGGGGTCCGACCCCACAGTGGCACGCCGCCAGCAGGGGGCCGCCTTCAAGCAGGGATGGTCAAGCGGGCTACCCCCGCACACCAGCCAGCACTCCCCAAGAGCACCTCTAAATGTCCCCTACGCCACTACCTGACAATGGTAGCCGGGGCCAGCAAGTCTCGAGCAGATGTCCATTGGGGGGGCCTCGGGCCCTCAACAACCGAAGGGAGGCGCAGAGGTGCCGAGTAAAGCAGTGAGGGAGGGGGCTGCAGAAGTTACATCGCCCCCGCACCACCCCCCAGCCCTCCAGCCGGCCACCAGCTCACACCCCACTCACCGGAGGCCCGCCAGTGGAGGGCCGACAGGAATTCACCCTCTCTCTGAGGGCTGGCAGCCCCCGAGGGCCGAGACAAGGCCGCATCGCCACCGCGGCTCAGGGCGGGCAGGAGGGTTCAGGCCAGGCCAAAACTGGAGGCAGCGCAGCACTGGGTGTTGATAGGAGCCCTGCAGGGGTGCGGAACCTCAGATGGTCTTCAGTGGCCCCGGCGGGCCAGAGTGGAGGATGCTGAAGCTCTGTCCTCGGAAGGCCGATCGAACACCCAGCTCTGTCGCACAGAGGGGGCGGGAGAGGCCGGGGCCGCAGGAGGAAGGCCCTGGTGCGTCTCGACGCTGCCCAACAATGGCAGTCGATCAAGGCGTGTCGGGCGGGCCGAATAGATCAGACCAGACTGAAGCAGGGGGTTGCACAGCGGTGATAGGGGGCCCCTCAGTGGTGCGGAGACCTCAATGGTCCTAGCCGGGCCCCAGCCGGCCAGAGCACAGTCCGCCGCCGGCCCAGGCAAATCCCCACCACTCAGGAGGGCGGAAGAGGCCGGAACCACACGGGGAGGAAGCAGGCCGCGGTCTGCCATGCCACGGCTCTGCCCGACAACGGCAGCCGAGCCCAGCGGCACCTCCGGTCACCGTATATTCACCCCCAGGGATGAATAGTGCTATGTTGTCATATTCAGCGCAAATAGGCTTTTTGACTTACGTGCTCATCATGGTAAATCATCAATTCTGCTCCAGTGAGCTTTGCATTCTTGTACTTCCCAACATAAAAATTATGAAAAATGATTAAACAATTACGTCCAAGTGGGCTTGCATATTCGATTTGTTGCGAATTCATTTTTTTTTTTTCTGGTAAATGTCGTGACTAACAACCTTTCATTATTATCTGAGTCTGCTAAAAGAATATACCTATTTTTATTCATACTTAAAATTCATTATGCACTATTTACTTAATGTCGGTTCATCCCTTACATGATTAGTCTACAAATGTGTGTGCAAGTCTTCCTCCATATTTAATCCTCCTGGCTGCTTAGAGTCTAGCTCTATTATATAGCGAGACTCTAATCGTCTTAGTTTTTTCTCTCGGTTTCCACCTCTCATATTCTGTTCAATCGCATCTATTACATAAATTGATGATTTACCATGATGAGCACGTAAATCGAAAAGCCTATTTGCGCTGAATATGACAACATAGCACTATTGCAAAACGCGCTTATTTGATATGTTCTAGTTTTATTTGTATAACAATGTAAATAATTGGTTTGTATAATTATTTCTCACTAATTATGAAAAAATGATGTGTAATATGCGAAAGTTGCGTTATGAAATCGACTGGCTATTTGGTATACAATGTCTGTGAAATTGAAAAACTACGAGTCTGTTTTCACATTTATCACGTTTGTAGTTTATCATGTGATTTGGCTTCAAGCACGTAAAGCACTTTAAAATGGCCGCGCGTTTTAAATTTCGCTATCAGTGAACAAGGCTGCTTTGCAGTTGAAACGCGTTTGATATCGGCAGTTTAAAATAAATCTTTGAACCGCACACGGCATCGCATTTATTGGATTGATGTTTAGGACCTGCTCTCGAGAGGTCCCAAAGGACGACGCAGCTCTCGGTAAGGAGTGGCAAAGAAATACTCGTGAGAAGCAAGAGGATATATCAAGGCTCTACGGAGCTGAAACGCGTTATGGCGACGGTGGAATAAAAATTTACTAAGCACCAGTTTGGGTCCGTGTCCGTTACCTTGGGGAAAGCAAGGAATCCTCCAGCGGATACAACATTATATATATATATATATAATATATATATATATATATATATATATATATATATATATTTCTTTTTTGTCCAACTCTAGTTTTTGTTCTGATCACGTGGTAGAAATGCATCTGCAGGGTCGACCCGCAAATTCGCCGAAATCCCCCAAAACTATTTTAGGAGTAGAGGAAGTTTGTAATTACTTTATACTATTAGACTGAACATATTGAAAACTTTTTTTTACTGTTTCTTTTCAATTTCCTGCTGAAATTAGCTGTTTTATCGTTGTGTGAATCTGAGGATATGCAGCACAATTCGTGGAGATGCTCGGTAATAAAACTGAAAGCTTCATTCATATTGATTCCTGTTCAATCACACCAACATTTTGGGGAAACCACACCCAAAACAGTCACTTTGATCCTGGCTGTTGGTGCAAAATGATGGAAAGCTCATTGGTGCCTTACATGGCAGAAGTGAATTTGGCAGCTATTTCTGTTGCATGTGAGAAAGAAGAAGTATTAGAAGAAGTTACTCCCAACAGAAAGGAGAGTAATGTTTGGAACTGGTTTGTTGTACCTGCTGGAGAGAAGAAAGCCACTGCAATATATGCTGAATGTAATCTGTGTGGGAAACAGCTTTCCAGAGGTATTATGAAGTGGTACAGTTATGGCACATCATCCATGTGGAAGCACATCAAGAACAACCTTGAGCGTGCGTATTTAAGAATGGTGAGGGAGAGAGCAACATCCTGTACTGGCACAGGAGCATCGTCATCGACGCTCTGCCAACCTTCTGCAAATATTAACATTCCACCAACCTGCACTGAGCTTAAACAAATGGTTGTTCATGTTCCAAGTGCAAAGAACTTATATCACAAAGTTGGAGAAGGTGAAGAGACACCATTATTAATGTTGTTGTTGTTTGTTTTGCTGCTTCATCATTTTTGAAGCACATGAACAGGAGCCATGAGGGTTTTTTGTTACACTTCTAAAGGAGACCGGAAGTTCCTCAAGTGACGAACGAGAAGGAACATGTACCCTCAGCCGGCTGTCTATAAACATTAAAACTCCATCAACCTGCATTGGAGCTAAAATAGTGTTTGTTAATTTGGTGAAGTTTCAAGACGTTGTCATTTAAAAATATGAGGACTTTATCATTATGTTCAAGAAACAGAAGAGCCTCCATTGTTAATTGTTTCAAAACAGAAGATTTTTTTAATATGCCGCTCTTTTGCATAAAATTTCATTGTTTGCACTTTTACTTTGCTATATAGTGCATTTGTTTGCAAAAAAAAAGGTTATAAAAAACCACCACATTTTCCATACAGAGCTGTGTCTATGTTCTTATTATTGTCTGACTGTGTCAGGGTTTTAATAAGTGTGTGCCTGGATGAGTCAGTGTATGTCTTAGTGTGTGTCTGAATGTGTCACTGCATGAAAGAATGTGTGCATGCATGTGTTAGTAAATGTGGAAGTGTGTGCCTGGGTGTGTCATTGAATGTGTTAGTGTCGGCCTGAGTTTGCCAGTGTTTAAATAAGTCTGTCTGGATGTGTCAGTGTATGCTTCTGTATGAGTATGTCTGTATCAGTTTATGTCATAGTGTGTGTCTTAGTGTGTCAGTGTTTAAATAAGTGTGTGCCTAAGTATGTCAGTGTCTACGTCAGTGTGTGCCTTGGTGTGTTAGTGTATGTGTTAGTATGGACTAAATTTCTCAGTGTTTAAATAATTGTTTGTGGGTGTGTTAGTATATGCTCAGTATGTGCATAGGTGTATCAGTTAATGTGATAGTGTGTGTCTCCGTATGTCAATTTATTTGTCAACATATACCTGGGTGTGTTAGTATAAGTATAGGTGTGTGCCTGGATGTGTCAGTATATGCGTGAGTGTGTGTTTGGGTCTCTCACTGCATGAATGAGTGTGTGTATGAGAATGTCAGTTTATTTGTCAGTGTGTGCATGAGTGTGTCAGTGTATGCATAGGTGTGTGATTTGGAATGTCAGTTTATCAATGAGTATATCCCTGGGTGTGTCAGTCTATGTATCACTCATTGCTTGGGTGTCTCAGTGTGTGCTTAATCGTGTGCCTCAGTGTGTGAGTGTATATCTTAGTGTGTGTTATGGGTGTGTTAGTATATGTGTTAGTGTCCATCTGGGAACTTAAGTGTGTGTCTGGATGTGTCAGTGTATGCATCAGTGTGTGTTTGAATATGTCAGTGTATCAATGAGTGAGTGTCTGGGTGTGTTAGTATCTGTATCAGCGTGTGCATGGGTTTCTCAGCGTGTACATCAATGTGGGCTTTTTTGTGTTTTTGGATGTATTACAAAAGTAAAGATATAATTAGGTACGTACTTTACTGCAATCCATCATTCCTTGGATCTGTGATAAAAGAGAGAAAACAAAGATAAGTTACTGTTACACAGCATAGATTTACATTGTAAAGCTTAAGTTTCTGCAATATAAATAGTTTTGTTAATAAAGAAACATTCACAGCTGCAACTCTGTAAAGCAATTGAACATTTATCTTAAACATTTCATGTTTATTTTTTTGCTTTTCTCAGCTTTCATACCAGTACACCTTAAACAATGTATTGTATGAAGCTTCATTGCTGAACAAAGGGGAAAAACACAATCACCTACCTTGTAGAATGAAAAAACCAGACTAGCACAGTATAACAACTCTAAATGTGTGCTACTATGCATGCTCTCACTACAAACCGTTAAAAATTCATTTTACTTGTAGCTACTTAGCTATTATAAATAAACATCTCCATAGAAAACATAGTATGATATTCAATTAATCCATTCATGAAAATAGAGGCAACATATATCCAATTGTAAGGGTCTATATTAAAGACATTACCCTTAGTAAGCTGAATTACGTCTTAAAGACTGATAATCCGTACAGTAAAAACACAGTAAACCACTTTTAAAAAAGAAATCCTTCTTAGAACTTTGGTTGCAAAAAGAAAAGGTATGAATTTGGAAGTTTAAAAGGCAGGTTATGTTTAAATGCCAACTTCCTGTTGTTGCATTCTGTCCATCCAGTTAGAGTCTTGCAGTACACAGTGTAGTGTACTGAAGTTATATGAACTCATTCATGAAAAATGTGTTGTGTACATTCTTCCAAAAATTTAAATTTGTCCGGCTTTATGGTTTGAAATTTCAGTTTGTATTTTTGATCCATCTACTCTATATCGTTGAAGCATCAATGTCATGTATTTACCACTTCTCTGTATCTGTAATGTAGACATACAATAAGATCTACAATTTGGGCAGGACATGTTCTGCTTTGCATTTCTTATCAGCTTGTCAGTGGTATAGTTTTCGAATGCGGTAATGTTAAATAGATAAATCTTTCAGAATTTATGTTAAAAACAGATGTAAAAGAGCAATCCACACAATCATGAGCTCATTTGTAACTTAGACCAAATAACTGTTCAATTTTTACGTCTTCTTCTAAAAAATCAAGGATTACCATAATAAGCTTTTCTGCATCTTGTTGAGAGTTATGAGAAAATATTACAGCTCCACTGATTGTGTCCACTATATGTTGTATTCCTGAAGCAGAATGTAGAACAGTCCTACTACTACGTAAACATTCCAGCAAATTATATGGTTCTGAGCAGAACCTGCTGTATCCTTTATGCTCAATTGTATTTACAAGATGTGGTAAATGAAACACTACATTCACAACTACATTAGCATAGCAGTTGATTCAATTTCTACTTTCCAACTGAAACCCTACGATTTCTCTTTCATTTTGCTCTTTTTTTTCTTCTTATTCTCATCCTTATCTTTATCTTTCTTTTGCTTCTTTTGCGTAGCATCCATTGTTTGCTTAGTAAGTTAAGGACAGAATGTCTGTTTCTGATAAATAGGATACTGTCCTAAGTGAGGACCACATGCACTTCTCAACCGATTATACTCTCTAACATAGCCAGTATCAGCACTAACTTTCATTTCATCAAAATCAACTAAAAAAGAACTGGACAATATACTAACTTGCGACAATGTAATTTCTGACATGACTTATTTGAATACACTACTCACAATATTATTAAAACCTGCATCTATACTTAAACCTTGAGATTTATGGATAGTTACAGCATATGCTAGAGAGAGTGGGAACTGGTGCTCACATATAATTCTTTCACAAGCCCAAATCGTACAACACACCAGCCAATCTGTTTCACGCCATCAATCTGATCAAATTTTACAGCTACATATTCAACTTCATTCTTGTTTGGAAAATTAAAACAATCAATTTCTAAACCCATTGCACCATTTACTAAGCCTTCCTCAACATTTAAATTTTGCAGCAAAATTAATCGACAGTTCCTAAAAACAGATACAAACTTTTCTAATCTAGTAGCCCTCGATACAGATTTTTCTAAAGAATCCAAATGTACTTGCAGCTTCTCAGTCAGCAGTATTGTTATTCCCTGGTGCTCTATTGTGTCACCAGCTGTTAGTTCACAAATTTCCTTATTTTCCAGTTTCAGTAATTCTTCATTGAAATTACAGCACTCTAGAAATGTAGGCATTAAACAGAGTGCTGATTTTCCATCTTCAATCAAATTGAACATGAGCTGTGCTGGTTTCTTGTTAGAGGAGAATCGTTTTTTGATAAGTCAACTTTCATAGGTTCTTTTACCTTCCTTGGTCAGAACTCCAACTGCAATGTACTTCAGAATATTGCCACATATCTCATCAGACACTTGACACATATTTTTCAAGAGTTCCTTGTATTGGAAATTCAGCCATATGATCCCATGTTCATGCAGAAGGGTCTTGGAAATAAGCTCTCCTTTCACAGGTGTTGCAGGAGGTAACCAAACACAAAAAATGCTTTCCTCCAAAGAGAACATAGTAATCCCTTCTTAAAATGTGTTACATTTTTAAGTGAACAGAGGCAATCATTAAGTATGAGACCGTGTTTACCTCATTAGTGATTAAAAGCTTAAGTTTCTTTAAAACTCTTGCCACCTCATGACACACTTCACAAGATAACTTCTGGTATTCCAGTTTATTGTCATGTTTCACAGGTAGCTTTAGTAGTCGATGTAGAGTAAATCCTTTAATACTGTGTGCAGCTAATTTAGTTGATGCTGTTACTATACACAACAAATTTGATTGTGTTGTCCTCTGTAAGTAAGCAGTCAGCACTTTAATATAAAAGATTTTCTCAGTGCCAGCTGAACCGCTGGTGTATAACAGAATTGGTTTAAGAGAAATGCAATTGCATTCTTTTTTGTCATGGAGAAATTATTTTTCCACTTTCTCTTTTAATTCCATATAAAGGTTTTCTGTTTGTTGTTGAGTTGCGCAAGTAACTGTTCCAGATCTTCAGTTTACCTTGTTCCATTGCAGTTTCCATTTCATTCTTTGCTATTGTGGCATTATTTTGAATAATAGGTGCTCCGAGAGGATCTTGACTGAGTGGTGCAGAAATTTGACTACTTTAAGAACTCTCCCTAGCTAACTCTGCAGCAATTGATTCTTCTTGTCGAATCTAATAACTTAACATTTGCATATAATTTTGGAATACTGAACACTGAATACTGTCTTTTACAGCATTGAATGAATCTTCATAGCAGTCATAGGCTCCAAGTAATTCAGAATCTGCGCGCCCGCCAAGATTTGAAAAGTTGAAGAAGTGCCAAAATGAAAAACTCTCCATTCTCTTGAGTTTGACAACTAAGTTTCCTGTGGTTAATTAGATTTCCTTTTGCGTGGCTCACTAAACAACCATCACATCCGAGAACTGCAAATTTGCCTTTTTCTATGTTTTCTTTAATATTGCTTCTGTATTTGTAGTACTGAAGAATTGTATATAGGCAAATGTTTTCCAAGTGTATGCTTCTTGGGTAGTGTGTATCCAACATGTTTGTTTTCACTATTTCTGTACTCTCCGTGTCAAACTCTGCTATACACTGAGGGGCATATTCACTTTTAGTGACGTTGTGGTGGCGATAGGGGCTTCGCCTTATTCACAAGGCAGCGTTAAGCCACTTAAAGTGGCTTAACGCTGCCTTGTGGATAGGTTCTCTTTCTCGCTGTGTTTAGCATGAAAGGGGCGTGCAGTGGGTGTTGTGGTGGGCGTTCCACTGCAACACTCATTGATATTTACGCTTCCCCCTATTCACAAGGGCAGCGTAAATAGGATCTAATGCCAAACTGAAGACCAGGTAAACCCTGGCCTTAAGTTAGCGATACGAGGAGAAATGCTTTATTTCTCCTCATTTTTGCATTGTCCATATGTGCTGCCTTGTGCAGCACACATGAAAAATGCAAAATGCCATGGTTTGTTCATGTACAGGAAGGTGTCCCTGTACATGAACAAACCTTTTTTCAAAAATGCCGTTTTGTAACTTACATGTGTGCTGCATGAAGCAGCACACATGTAAGTTACAAAATGGCATTTTAGGTTTGTTTATGTGCAGGAAGGGACACCTTCCTGTACATAAACAAACCTCCCTGCTTGCAGACACCCTTGCACTCTGGCTGCACCATGTCCTTGTGAATATGGTGCAGCATTGCTTTTCTGAAGCGGCAGAGAGAGGCGTTAAGCCAAGAAGGCTAACGCCTCTCTCTGCCACTTTCTTGTGAATATCCCCCTGAATTTCTGGGAAAGACCTTAAGACTCTTTTTTGTGTACTTGCAAGGCCTAAACTTACTCAAACTATTTCCCTTGTCTCACTGCAGACATAAATATGTTTATTCTTCCTTGTGAAATAACAGGTCATGGTAATCCAAAACAACATCTTGTGTAAAATTTCCTTTACTTCTGTATTTTCAACAGCAGTATTTCGCACATCTATGTGTTTGAAAGTGCAGAACTTGTTGTCTCAGGCCTTTGTCAGTAGTGTGTTTTAGGATAGCCCATGACACATACTGTTCTATGAAAGAGAGCACACACTCATCACTCTCTGTTCCAAATTTTGAAACATCTTTTATCCATAAGAGCATGTGAATATGAGGAGCACCTCTTGCGTGGTACTTTTTATGCCAAAAGAAATCAGTTACTTCACCAAGAGGAGGATTAGGTTTGTTGCAGATGAAAGACAGCATGGCTTGAACACTATGGTTAAAATATCTGAAAACATTAGCAGGATCTAAAGAGAAAATGTTCACCTGCTGCTTTACATGAATTTTCTTAATATTTGAATTTGCCTCTCTAAAAAATGCAAGCAGATCATCCCATGCGTATTCAGCACAACTAAGTTTAACAAACCAAGTAGGTGCTCCTAGGTTTCTCAACATGCAGTTGAGTTCTCCATGATGATGATACCAATACTTGTTCGCTCCACGTTGGCATGCCATCAAATTCAATAAGTTATATTCCAAGTTTTCATCTGTTTCTTGAACTTTATCAACAATTTCCCTTGCAGAGATTTTGAAAATTTGCTCCTGTCTTAAGTATATGATTCACAGCATAAGAAAGTCAAGACAATTCACTCTTGATGGAATATGTATGGAATGCACTGACAAAATCTTGGATTCTCTCAGTATAATCATCTTGAGTGTAATGCAGCTGCTGGTGTCTCTACAGGGTGGTCATCATAGCATCCACCTACTCCAGTGGGAAACAGTTGCGGAAAACATCGAGCCTCTAAGCTTTGTTCCCTGACACTCGAGGGAGTGCTTCCTTTTGCTTGCTTCATTTGAAACAATTCAATTGCATCATCAATAACTTCTTTAGAATGCAGAGGGTGGATGCTATATTGTTCATAAATTTTTCCTGATGTAGATCGATCCACTTTTGTAATCTGTCCGCATGATGGGAAGGTATCATCCTCTTGGCAAATTTCATTTTCTGCAACATCAACATTTGTATATTAAATATTATTTTCAACATGGTACAATATTGCTTTTTTAACTTTATTAACATCTACTAACTCTTGCCAGATTCTTCTATTTTTCATTGGAACCCTAAAATGATAAGCGGTTTTCCAATCTATGTATTATCTACCCGTACAATTTCAATATTGTGGTTAAAATCTAAAGGTAAGTCCACAACTCTTCCTTTTAGCCCTCTCTGGATCTCAGTTGGAAGTAATTTCCCTGCCTTTGGCACCATATGAACTATTGCTTGAACAGGATGTATGTGTTGTATAAGAATTGATTCATAAACAATTAATGCTTTCAGCTCTTGTGGAATATATACCAATTCTAACTTGTTATGTACACCTCTAGCTGGCATTTTTCTAATCTGTAACCTATCATAGCAGTACTTACATATTATCTGCATTTTGGACAAATCAAATCTTTCCTCAATAAATTAATATGCACCAAATTCTTGCTATTTATCATTATTTCATTTTTTACTTTTAGAGTACACAACTACATTCCGAGTTTGCGTTTTGTAGTGTGTGGGTCAACAGTAAATACAAACACAGTTTGGTTTTTGTGAGGAAATTGTGTTAAACCTTACAATGTCTTGAGCATCATTTTCAATTGTAATTTCTGCATCTTGTTCTTCTACATCTACAAAAGTCAACTCTTCATTTTCCCTAGACTATTTTTCTGAACCAAACAACCGAAACTGAATATCTTCACAAACGTTCCGTACCTTTGCTAATGTTCCATACAATAAACTTCTATTCATCTCTCCTAAACATAAAGCAGAAGTTTTTACATAGTAAAGCCTTCTAACCAAAGTTCGTATTTTGGAGTGGTAAAGAGCTAACATCATAAAGTGATGAAAGGTGCTTCTGCAAACTTTCCTTGAAAGACATGCCAGTTAATGTCCCTGTAAATTACTATATTTTCTTACTTTACATGGATCTGATCCTTGCAAAACTGTAATTTTCTTTTTCAGACTTCTGTATGGAAAGTCACATATGAAATTTTGTAATAAATCGATTCCATCACTAAAGCGTGTAGCTTGATGAAGGTTAAGCTGTGACCCCACACTCTTCTGATCAAGGTCGACAAGATCGAACTTAGGGTCCAGGGAAAATAAATTTCTCGAGCACAGGACCAAGATTACCTCTTGAAGAAAAGCTCAGTACACTTTATGTCCACTGCGTGGCAAAATGAACAGCACTTCCCTTATATCGATAGGCTACCTGACTGTCAATTAAGAAAAGATTTACTAAGGCTAAGAATAGGGGTAAATCCTTCCTACGCGAACAATGGGGTGAAAAGAGCTATGATAGACAGTAAGGGAAAATGCACCTGCACTTTGGGAACAGCATGTGGCATTTTACATATACTAGTGGACTGCCAGAAGGTTTTAGATATACGAATAGAGTTTTTACTGCCGATTTTTAAAAAGTATAATATTAAAAACAGGGCTCAGGCAGTAAACCTTTTAACAGAAATGAGTCACCTAGACATAGCCTGTGCCATGGGGAAGTTCATCCAAAAAGTCAAAGTATTTCTTAAACAGGATTAGAACTGAAATGTTATGCAATTTTATGTGTCCAATGTCATGTGCAAAGTTGAAAGGAAAGCTGAGTGTATAATATGAATTTTTATGATGTTTTAATAATGAATTGTGATTTTAGTTGTTCTCTTAATGTACTTTTTAAAAACGTTTGAGTATCTTTGGTCCAAATAAGCTTGTATTGCATTGATTGATTCCTGACAAATACTGCAAATACTACTACAATTCCATTTGTATACTGGGGCCTGTATACGTCTGCCTTGCACTTATTCAGCTATCACTTCTTCTACATTCCTAGGGACCATCTCCTCTTTTGCAACAGAAGTACCATAATTTACTTCAGAACAATGAGCATTTAAATCAACAGCATGCACTAGTGTATTCTCTTGGAAATAGCTTTCCTCATTGAAATAAGGTTCTGTACTAGATGTGTGCTTCCATTCACTTTTAAAACGTTTGCAAAAATGTCTTATTTTTATACGCCTTTTTCTAACACTTCTTTTCTTCATATGCAGCACTGTTTTATCTAGTGTCCTCATTCTATTAAATATAAATCTATAAATACTTTCCTCTTCAAAGCAAATGCTTGCTCAAAAACACTTTCAATTTGTTGCTTCTGCTTAAATGCATCACTTCTCCTCTAATATTTGTTCATCCGTTTTAGTAAACTTTGTATTGCCCTAGTGTGAAACATTTTAGCTCTTAACTACTGAAACTGTTTCTGTCTCCATGACAAATTCTCTGATTTCTTAGAACATTTCCTATTTCCTGAAACACATACTCCTTGCTTTTTTTCCACTTGATTTGCAAATTACATTTTTAGATAAGACTGTACTCTCATTCTGCATTTTACAACTTTTTTTAGAAACTGCTTAGTACTCTTACCAGCTTCTCTTTTTTTCCTCTGGACATTCTCCACCTTATTTAGTTTTTCTGTCTCACTTTGAAGTTGATAATATTGTTCCTCTATTTCTTTCTTTTTAGTGTTTTGTCGCACATTGTAGTTCTTTTTTTCAAAACTGTATATCTGGAAAATTAATAGACAATACATTAAGGTCAAGATGAAATCATCTAATTATTAATTCACTAAGTAAATAGTTTATTCATGAAACAATACAACATATTAATAGAGGGTGTGAGAGTCTCTGTATGGGTATGTGAATGGGTATAAGGGTGTCTGTATAGATATGTGAGAGGGTGTGAGAGTATCTGTATGGGTATGTTGATGGTTGTTACACTGTCTGTATAGGTATGTGAGAGGATCTGACAGTCTATGTATGGGTATGTGAGAGGGTGTGAGAGTCTGTTTATCGGTATGTAAATGAATATAAGGGTCTCTAAATGGGTATGTGAGATGGTGTGAGAGACTGAATGGGTATGTGAATGGTTGTGACACTGTATGGGTATGTGAGAGTGTGACAGTCTATGTATGGGTATGTGAGAGGGTGTGAAAGTTTCTGTATGGGTATGTGAATGGCTATAAGGGTGTCTACATGGGTAGGTGAGAGGATGTGTGAGAGAGAGAGACTCTGTATAGATATGTGAGAGGGTATGAGAGTCTGTATGGGTATGTGAATGGGTGTCGAACATTCTGTATGGGTATGTGGATGAGAATAAAGAAGGTCTGAATGGGTATTTGACAGACTATGCATGAGAATGAAAGTCTCTCTATGGGTATGTGGCAGGATGTCAGAGTTTCTGTATCAGTATGTGAATGGGTATAATGGTGTCTTATGGGTATGTGAGAAGGTATAAGGATCTCTATATGAGTATGTGAATGGGCGTCACACTGTCTGTATAAGTATGGATTGGGAATAAAGGAGGTCTGAATGAGTATGTGAAAGTGTTAGAGTCTGTGAATAGCTATGTGAATTAGTATAAGGATGTATATATGGATATGTAAGAGTATTTGTATAGGTATGTGAATGGGTGTAATGGTGTCTGTATGGGTATGTAACAGGGTCTGCCAGTCTATGTATGGGTATACAAGAGGGTATGAGAGTCTGAGTATGGAGATGTGAAAGGATATAATGGTGTCTGCATGGGTATGTGAAAGGGTATCAGAGATATGTGAATGTTTATGATACTATCTGTATGGGTATGTGAGAAGGTGTGACAGTGTATGAATGGGTATGTGAGAGGGTATGAGAGTCTCTCTATGGGTATTTGAGAATATGTCAGAGTCACTGTATCAGCATGTGAATGAGTATTGCGATGTCTGTATGGATAGGTGGGAGGGTGTAAGAGGCTGTAGGAGTATGTGAATGGTTGTCACGCTGTCTGTATAAGTATATGAAAGGTGATAAAGGAGGTCTGAATGAGTATGTAACAGGGTGTAAGAGTCTGTGTAAATCTATGGGAATGTGTATAAGTGTGTCTGTATGGATATGTGAGAGGGTGTGAGAATATCTGTATAGCTATGTGAATGGGTATAAGGGTGCCTATATGGGTATGTGACAGGGTGTGACAGTGTATATATGGGTATGTGAGAAGGTGAGAGAGTCTGTGTATGGGTATATGAATGGGTATAACAGTGTCTACTTGGGTTTGTGCGAGGGTGTCAGAGTCTCTGTATGGGAGTGTGAATGGGTGTCACACTCTCTGTATAAGTATGTGAATCGGAATAAAGGATGTCTAAATGGGTATATTAAAGGGTGTGAGAGACTCTCTATGGGTATGTGAATGGTATAAGGGTATCTGTGTAGGTATGTCAGGGGGTATGAGAGTATCTGTACAAGTATGTGAATGGTTGTGACTCTGTGTGGGTATGTGAGAGGAAATGACAATCTATGTATGGGTATGTGAGAGGGTGTCAGAGTCTTTGTATGGGTATGAGGGTGTCTACATGAGTATATGAGAGGGTGTAAGAGTGTCTGGGTATGTGAATAGGTATAAATCTGTCTGCATGGGTATGTGAAAGGGTGTGAATCTCAGTATGGGTATCTTAGATGGTGTAGGGGTCTCCGTATGGATATGTGAATGGATATAAGTGTGTCTGTATAAATATGTGAGAGGGTGTGAGAGTATCTGTATAGTATGTGAATGGTTGTGACACTGCCTGTATGGGTATATGAGAGGGTGTGACAGTCAGTGCTTAATTTGACCCAATGCTTTATGGTGCTCAACACCGGCACTTAATTGGTTTCCGATGCTCGGCACCGGCACCAAATTGTCAACACCATACTTGGAACCGTCTACCACATGGTGGTGCTGCTCATCTAATTTATAGATGAGCAGAACAGCAGTTGTTTAGGAATACAATATACATTACAATTGTGAATCCCTGCCTCCCCAGCCATTTCTTTAGCTTTGGGGACCTGGAATAAAGTGAAATGTCGCATTTACAGGGGAGAGAGATGGTTAGTAGTTATTTTGGCAGCAATGACAAGGGTGATGGGTGGTGCAAGCTGCAGTGGCCTCCTGGTCAGATCCCTGGCACTTAATATTTTACAAATTAAGCACTGGGCTGACATTCTATGTATGGGTATGTGAGAGGGTGTCAGAGTCTCTTTATGGGTATGTAAATGGGTAAAGTGTGCTTGTATGGGTGTGTGAAAGGGTGTGGCATTCTATGTATGGATATGTCAGAGGGTGTCAGAGTCTCTGTATGGGCCAGAATGTTGACAGATCATTTGGTGATGTATTTGCTTCACTTATTTCGTGTACATAAGCTATATGTTTTATTTTCATGTTTTGTTCTTTATAATTGATTCTCCTCGCATTTGAGAGTGCTTGTTTCCTGCATTGGAAATCCATTATTATTATTTGCTTGTGTTTTATCTCATAAATTTTGATTACTTGTGAGTGTTTTATTATTACTAGCTTGTGAACACACATATATCTATTTGCATGGTGTTTTACCTGTTTAATTTGACATCTGGGAAAGTCTTTCTGTTAGAGAGTGTTGCATTAATAAAGCCCCATGCTTTATTTTGAAACTGCCTTTAGATTTTCCCCATTTTATGAGTGCTGAGCCTCCTTTCCAGGTGCTTTTTCCTGCTTTACGAAGTGCCTATTCGAGGGAGTGCTAAATTTCTTTTATTATTCTTTTATTTGGGAGTGTAAAGCAAGACAGGTATTCAGAGTAAGGAGAGGTTCAGAGGTACTACTCAGAATCCTTATTGGTGTCTGTGAGGGCCTACTGTAGAGGTCTGGCCACATAGTGCTTTTTTCATGTGGTCGATAGACACTGTGTGTTTCACCTTGAGCCAGATAAAAGAGGCACAATAACAGTCCTATTACCTTTTACCCAAAGAACAGTGACAGTTGGCCTGTAAGATGGTTCAAAAGCTTACTTGTTGTGGTTGGTCTCCAACTCTAGGCACCCACTCGTCAGCAGCAGGGATAACCTTCTCTTCTCAACTGGCGGCATCAGTGTTTCACATCAGACATGTTTCTGAGTTCTTGGATACTCAGCAAAACATTTAAAAGTTTTTCCAAGTCAAATTTGTCTTCATCCACCACCTTCATAAGATTATTTAAACCAGGCACATACATAGGAACTCCGGAGACCCTCAGATACCTCCTCCCAATACTCATCAAGGCAAGTTGTTCAATGACCTCTGAACTCCATACAGATTATGCTACCAACTAATACCTGAGCTTAGTACCCCAGCAGTCAAAGCTTGTTTAAGAATGCTGTTAGCATGTTCAATGATGCAGTTGTATTCAGCTTTGAATGGGTTGCTGAATTGCAGACAAACTCCCAGAGCAGACATTGAATCCCTGTAAGACTTGGAGGCAAAGGTAGGACCTTTATCTGAATGAAACGAGTGAACAGCCCCAATCACTACCAGACACTGCATATCCTTTACTGCTGCATTTGTCTGTGGCCACACCCATGGGGATCGAGAACATGAATCGATTGCCATCAATATGTACTTATATTGGTTGGTTGGTTGAGTGAAGGGGACCGATGTGATGCAAATACACCACCCTAAAGGGGATATTGGAGATTATGAGGGACATTGGCAAGAGTCTTTTGACAGTGGAGGGTTTAATCTGCTGACACTTCATACTGCCTAGCATAACCTTTAGCCTGTTTATGTAAACCAGGCCACCAGTAGCATTGTTGTAACATTGCAATGGTTGTGTTGACCCCTGTATGTGCAGATGCAATCCCTCATGAGCTTCTTTGATTAAATCTAATCTGGACAGATTATTGGGTATTACTCGCTCCTCATAGTGTGACTAGAGGAGTGTTGTCTGAATTAAGAGTGAAGGAGTATTTAAGAGGAAAGTCTGAAGGATGTTTCCCAGCTTGGTTGGTTGCATTTATGGCTATTAAGATATCTTAATTTAAGGTCTGGATAGGACTGCTACTCGAACAGTCTGAATTGCGGCAATTCCTACTAGGTCGGCCGCACAGTCCCCTTTGGCATGACCCAAGTGTGCCTCACGTGGACCAGCGGAAGCTTGTCTTGTAAGACAGCTACTTTTACCAAACACTGTTAATTTTTTTTATAGGTTTTCCCTTTGAATCCTTGAATCCATTCAAATGCCAATGCTGCAAGCAACATTGTAAACCTGCACACAAAAGGATGAAATAGACACTATAAGTGTGGGAACAGAGGAACCAGCCTTTTGTACTGCAAATAACAGGGCATGTAATTCTGCATGTTGTACACTGCTTTTTCCTAGAATTTCAGTGTGGGTGCACTGTGGAAGGAATTCACCATCCTTCACTAGTCCCTGCGCTGTGCACGGGATGCAGGGTACTTCTATTTTGTTCCTACCACAAGTTGGGCAGAGCTATCCACATAGAATATGCTCTTGTAAGGCTCAATGGGCAAGGTAGTTGAAGTTGGAGCAATGTGTTGTTCCTATTTGAGAAAAGCCTGCGTATGAAGAGTGGGATCATACTGAAACTTTACATCCACTGCATTTAAAGAAGAGGCCCACTGCACCCACCTTGGGTGTAGTGCACGAACATTGGGAATGTTTGCCTTGGTGGCCGCTTCCAGTGCTGGCACAAGAAGAACAACAATGATATTCTTTTCCTGAGTCAAAGGGTGCTCTTTCAAAACAGTGGTTTGTACAGCTGTAAGGATTTCTTCAATAGAAGGGAAGCATGCTGCAGCTAAAGAATATAAGAGGGAGTTGTAAGCAATAGGAACGTTGTGTCTTTCATTGCAAGTCACATAGGTATAACCATAGTGACTGGGCATGACTCCGATACCTAAATTAGTTATTCCTAGTCTGTAAATATTCAGTCTCAAGCATGTCTGCCTGTAGAGTATGCACAATATCAGTGTGCGCACAGCCATTATTTAGAGGAAATCATAGGCAAAATCAGATCATACAGGCTTACCTCGCTCAGCATAGTGAGGCAAGTAATTACATGCAAAGTTGAGAAACTCCAGCACGGATTGAAACTTTTTCAGTGTATCGTGCGGGTGCAAGGTAGCACACTTCTGAAGGAGGTCGATAACTTAACCCTTGCCCTCTCAGGATAACTCGTCTCCCAGGAAGGTCACCGTCAGTGAGGCAATTTTTGATTATTTGAAGTTCATCTTGCAACTATGTGATGTTAGTATGGTCACCACTCTGACCTCCCTAGTTAGGTGTAGATCTTAATCATCATCAATAAGATGGCGATCATCAATGTATAATCCCAAGGATCTGGTTGTAAGATCTCCATGATGCATGCAGAAAATAAGCCAGGACGTATAGCCCTGTGGTAGGTGACAGAACGAAATCTGCACCCCTTCAAAACTAATGGCGGCTTGATACTCACTTTCACTTACAGCCCATTCACTGGTATAAATTTCCCTGATATCTTCTGGTGTTATAGAAGAGAAAGCTACTCTTATAACTTCCTCTCCTCTCAGGGTGTTTTCCAAATAAAGACTGGGTGATATCATAATCATCAGACAATTGTGACCAGAAGACTGATTTATTGGTTAGTGTTTAATTTGTATGTTTAAGCTGTAAATCCTATCAAGAGGATTTAAATATCTATCTTGACTTGTATATATTCATAAGTTGAATTTGCACCCAGAAACCTCTAAAGTGTCTGATCCACTATGACTTCTGCTGTGCTGTATAGAAGCGCCCTACGCCCAAGTCCTGTTTTGAGGACTCACGGTTGTATTGGCATGTTTCTTAGAAAGTCTTGCTTCTTTCTTCTTCTTTACTGGAGTTTTAGAGTCCAATCCTTTCTCCACCCTCTTTACACTGACATTAATCTCGCGCCCTGCTTCACATTTCCTACTGCATTCCAGTTCTCTTCAGTATACAGATGGACTCCCCCTCTCTGATCTTTTACCATTAGTATCCTAAAAAGAACATGAAGAGCAGCCTTCAGAATACTGATACGTTCAGGTTTTTTATTTTTATTGTGATCTCTTTTTTTAAATTATTTTTATTGATTGTTTACAAAGGAAACAATTTATACGGTTCACATCCTCATAGTTAGATACAAGTACATTCCAATAAACTTATGACTATCGCATTCCGATTGTATATATAACCGACCTCCAAATTAAATTACCGTTCTTACAGTATTATCACATGTCTACACAATTTCTTCCTCTGATGTTTCCCCAGATCGTGCCTTAGGAGGCTCACAAGTATATCCTCTAATTTTATTCCATCCTCCCCATACTTTAGTCCATTTACTCGGGCATCCACGGTTACGGTATACTGTTTTTTCAGTTATCATAACCCCATCCATATCACTACACCCAGTTGTTATCGTCAGTATTTCCTCTGACCCCCATCTCTGTGCAATGTTCCGCTTTGCAATCATTATTCCCAGTGTAATCCACACCTGAGCCATGAGCGTAAGATCATTTGACTCCCAGATGTTCAACAAGCAACTCTTGGGTTCTGGCAGCAGCGATATACCTTCAACCTGCGATATCGTCCTCATAACCCTTGTCCAGTATTCCATAATATTGCGATCTCTTAAATTGAAACCATCCCTACCAGACTCGCAAGAATCAGGCAAATCCAGTCTGGCTTTTTTCTTTGTCTTTTTCTTTCTTCTTCTCTTCCGTTGCCAGATTTCTCCTTAACAGAACCCTCGGTTACCACCTTAGGTTTTAAATGTGGTTTAACGGGTCGACTACCTAAGGTATCTCTCCCCACTGAGGTATAAACTTCAGCGATTATTTTTGGTTGTTCCTATTCACGATCTTAAACTGGAAGTGCTTCTGGTCTCTGGCAGATGACCAGAACCAAAGCTTCTCACTTAATATTGTTTAGAATGACTGAGGAAACAGTGGAAAAGTTCCCCATTAACTTTATTACTAAATCCAGAGCTCATGCCGCTTTGAGCTCATTTTGTATCTGTCTAAGTACATCAGGGAGACCTGCCATGCTTTCCCAGGTGTTTCATTCCTCTACGGGTGGTACCATCCCAAGAGGGAGACACATAGACAGCATTCTATATTTGCCTTGAGGTAGAGTGTCCAGACACACTGTTTCTAACTGATTGGAGTTGCAAGCAGTCCAGATGGCCATTTCATCACGCTGCGTGGGTGCTTTTTCCATGATAGCGTTAATAGTCTAGGGACTAATGGTTTGTACTTGAATAGGAGCAGTAGGTCCTGCTATAAGAGCAGGTCTGGAGCTCAAAGTACGTTGTACAAATTGTATGAGGCAATTGTATAGTTTAACACCCCAACCACCTCAGCGAGTGTTAGATTGGTAAGGTGAGGGACAGTGAGGTAGCCAGCCAAAACCAGCTACGTTGCCCCTTCATTACTCAGAGGCCTTGTAGGAAGCTGGCTTAGTATATGGTGTACACCTATTTAAAGGAGGCACCTTGCACTAATCCATACAACCCTTATGGTGATTTTAGTGGCCTTTGATAACCATAGAACATGTCAAAGTAGTAGTTGTTGACAGCAGCCTTCAGGCTTAGCTTGAAGTAGTGTAAACCAGCTTATTTAACAAGTTTAATATGAAGTGTAGGTTGAATGGAAAAGAAACCACACAGTGTGTATACAAAAGAACTCCTATTTATTACAGAACACTCACTAACACATTGGTGTATATCCTACCCGGAGATATCAACACAATACACAAGAAAAACCTCAAATGCAAGCAGGTAAGTAGCACAAAATACAGTGGCCTCCAGGAGGAGACCAAACCATATACTAAAAAAGTGGAATGCGAACTCCAACGGAGAAGGTCTTGAACCAGAAGACCCAGGGGAGCTGGGGACACAAGGAACCACTCTAGGTAAGAACCCAGGAACCCGACGGAGGCTGTGTGCAGAGTGGGAACACAGCCACATTCTCAATAGAAGTCAATAGAGAACTAGGGTTGCAGTTTTGCAGAAGAAGGACCCTTCCCAGAAGATCCAAAGAATTCCCTTGGAGGATGGAAGGTTGGAGAGCCACCCCACCTGTGGATGCCCCGGGAACCAGGTTACCGACACCAGGGAAGCCAGGTGCATAGGGGTGAAGACACGTCGGAAATCTCCGTAGACAGAAGACTTGGAAGAAAATGCCTCTGGAGACGACGGTGAAGAAGTCCATTGGAATTCAAAGATAGTTTCTAGAAGTGAAGAACCTGCAAGCAAATGGGACAGAGTCTATGCCACTCGAAGGTGACCAGGAGGCACGGAAGAGCAAAGCCCACTGATGTCAGGAGTTTCAGAAGAGTAGACAGTGACCTTGTTGCTGCAGCTTTGAGGACCAGGGAATGCTGAGGAAATCCAGGAGCCGTTCATGAGCTGTCTAACGTTGGATGTCAGTGACTAGGTGGTCGTTGTCCAGCGGGAGCACTAATAAGCCTTGGTAGCTGCAACGGGCATGGAGAACGAAGAAGGAGCAATGTTGAGACCAGCAAGGTCCAAGGGACTCACCAACAGCAGGAGAGTCAGAACAGGCCTGAGCAAGCAGGGGACCCTACTGAAGCAGTAGAAGAGGAGGACACACAGGCCAAAGATGAAATACCATGGTGCAGAGGATGCGGTGAGGATGCTGATCATGGAGAGAAGAGATGCTGGAGGCTGGAGCTTCTGGTAGCCCAAAGATCTCTGGAGTGCAGAGCCTACAAGCCTTGGCAACAGCAAGTCGATGTAGTGCACAGGGCCCCTATTTCAGTACTAATAGGGAAGAGGTTGTTTACTCCGGCCCGCCTAGCTAACGGACTCAGGGATATCTCCTGTTTAGAGTGGATTACAAGTGGTTTCACCGGGAGGATTTATTAGATACTATTTTTTGTTAGTTATAGGTATTTCTGTGTCTTTTTCTTTTATTGTGTGTGCACCATTGTGATAGGAAGCACTTTATCGCCCTTCAGTGGCCAAAGTACGCAATTATTGTTTAAAATACAAACACTAAACGTGCATGCATTGCTATCTTCCTGAAACACATGTACACAATGTTCGCCAATTATTAGGTACTTTCAGGACTATATGTTATTAATTAGTGTCTATTGGTATATATAGCGATCTTTATTAAGTGTAGCAGCAGAACATTTCTGTGATTATTGTTTTTATGGTTACTGTATTAGAAGTCACTGGCTGGGACAGAGGCTGACTTTAGTGAGACCATAATATCTAGGTGCAAATTGATCAGTTATTTTTTTATTATTTGTTTGATTATATGCATATATATATTGAATGTACAAGAACATAACATTTTTGTCAAATTGATGTTGACTGGCCCCATACCAATCCTATCATTTAAGGGTAAGGGCCCGCTAGGTAGGGTGTTGCTGCAAAATTTTCTTTTGTGATCATTATATTAGAGGCCACTGCCAGGTGCAAAAGACTGGTTTATTAGTGAGACTCAATAACCAGGGAGGTTTCAAAAGCGCTTTTTGTACTTCCACATGTATTGATCTGCCACTGATAACTAAAGAAATTCTGTAAGCTAAATAATTTTGAGCGCCACAATTGTTACAGGTATACTGTTTAGTGCTGCCTTTTTTCCTGTGTGCATATTTGTCATTTAGGACTGCCCCTCCTCATCAGCACTGCAGACCTCACTAGGAAAAAGCCAGTGACCATTTTCAGTGCTACTTAAAATAACTAGGTGCCACTCAGGTCTGAAGAATGTTTTTTTTAAATAATAAAATAGCATTGTCACACAGATGAATAGAATACATGGTTACAGAACTTATAAAACTGCAGACACCAGATGTGTGCAGGTTTCTATGATAACACCAGGATTAGAGATACCCACTGTGGTGACCACCTCTTGGCCCCATAGCCCCTTGCGAAGCAAGGTCCTTGTTTATTGCTTCAGTGAATACCCTAGTGCCCCACAATTTCCTGACTTCTCTCCAGTAGGTGTTTATAACGGCCCAGATAAACAGGAGATTAAGGAGGCATTTTATTTAGTCATTAAAGAGGCATTAGGGGACGAGCTTACACTCAACCACCCTACCTCCTTAACTACTGACACATAAGGACAGCAGTATATATATATATATATATATATATATATATATACTTAAAAAACCATAGGTTTCACACATGTTATAGTTAGGTGGATATTTCACTTGTAAAAAACCAATGAAATTCCACCGTTATAGTTAGTTCAGATAACTATATCTCGCGCGCCCACAATCCTCTGCTCATGAAGTCACATATTACATCACTCATGACATGGTCAGTGGCATCACTCTTGACATCACTGATGACATCATCCTTGTGATAGAGTGGCGGTCGTGCGAGTTATAGTTATCTGAACTCACTATAACGGTGGAATTTCATTGTTTTTTTACGAGTGAAATATCCACCTAACTATAACATGTGTGAAACCTATGGTTTTTTAAGTAAATTTGCAAGGTTTTTTAAATGCTAATTCCTAACTATAACGTGTGTGAAACCTATGGTTTTTTCAGTGAATTTGTACGTTTTTTGAAATGCTAAGTTATGTATGTATTATTATTTTTTTTATATATTTATTTTTCAATAAACTACGTATTAACAATTTTTTTTTTTTAATGGTTTTTCACTGCGCGCGCATGGTGCGCGCACCCCCGCGATTTAAAAAAAAACCAAAATTTAATGTTTTTTTCTGCCTTCGGGGTCCTTCAGGGACCCCCTGACAAAGGCTAGGGGGTCAGGAACTCTCTACCCTGCCCCCTTTTCACGTTCGCCACCTTCCTTTTCCACTCTCGCACTGAAAACAAACAAAATGGCGGCCGACACTTCCTGATTTCGACCGATTCGAACGTTGACTGACATGTAACAACCAATCAGAATTACGCCCGCGCACGTTAGGGTGCGCGCATGGTGCGCGCACGGTGCGCGGCTATAGATATGTATGTGCTTTTAACTGCAATTTTCTCAGGAACTACTGAACAGATTGACTCCATATATGCAAAAGGCACATCCCTGACCTGAGGACTACCTCTCTGGCAAATTTCAAGTAATTCTGTTCAGCCGTTCGGGCTGTACCTTCGACTAAAGGTCCTATGGGAAAATGCATGGGGAAAACGCTTTTTGGGACCCCCTTTTTTCTCGGCCCCCGCTTGACGAACCCCCCCAAGACTTTCAGGGTAGGAGCTGAGCGGAGCGCCCCATTAGTTTTGAAAATTTCGCGAAGATTCGTCAACCGGCGCCAAAGTTTTTCAAAATAGAATTTTGAGATTTCCTTTGGAAACACGGTCCTAACTATAACTATCTACTGGCGACCGCCAGTAGATAATATATATATATATATATATATATATATATATATATATATATATATATATACACACAGAACTAGGAGACACAGATGAGCTATAGTGAACAGCAGTCAGTTGGGATAGTTCTTCACATACTAGACAACAGAATATTAGCTGTACACAATCCTGGCGCACAGACTATAACAACATTTAAGAAACGTCAAAGTGCCTTGATATCTAAAGCGTGGAACCTGCTGGGAGTCACACTTGCCCAGGGCACTACACCTTGTGCAACTGCGCCTCCCAGTGCCAGCCTATAGATCCACTACCCTGAGCCCATACCCTACACTTGAGGGGCCACAGTATTTACAAAGCTCCCCCTCTGTGGGGGACACTCAAGAAATACCATTGCAACTGCCACCGGTGTCCCCATCAACATCATATACTACTGAAGACTCCTCCACAGAATTAATTCAGTCAGTGGGAATTTCAATAAGCAACAGGAGCCCTGATCTCGCCCACCAGCACTCACTCACATCATCTCCTCCAAGCACCAACTACCTGGGGCAACAGGGAGGTTCACAAGTTACTCACGCCCCACTAGGCTGTGAACATCACACATTATTGCTGCAGGCACTCCACGACCCCAACTTGCCCCTGGTTTTTGAGCATCCTGCCCAGCAGCTGCATGAGCAGCCGCAGCAACAGCCCTCACCAAGTATCATAGAGCAGTTACATAGACAGCCCTCCATAACGCACTACCCATTATTGTGGGCATATTTACAAAACAGCTAGTTTGGAACTCAAAGAAAGCTGCAATTATATAACAAGCATTTGCAATGCAATAGGTCTCGCATTTATACGAGTTTGAGCTATTGGCATTGTAAATGACAATGCTTTTTATTTAAGTTTGTTTTTTTTAAAACATAAATAAAAGGCACTGTCATTTACAATGCCAATAGCTCAAACTCGTATAAATGCGAGACCTATTGCATTGCAAATGCTTGTTTATGTCTGCCTACCTCAATTTTCTCCCTTTCTCTCCATGTCAATATAACGGCCTCTCCCCGTTTCTGCCACTGTTAGTCTGGCCATTAACCAGCTACCAATACCACTGCAGCACCTGGACCAGGTCAGGGAAATGAGTGGTTATCAAACTCCTACGGTACTACTATCTAAAGTACCTGGATAGCAAATGCCACACTTCAGGAGAGGACTCTATTGCTTTACCACTAGGAAATTATTATATTCTACGTGTTCACATAGAGCAGACACCCGATGTTTTCACTGGGGGTGGGGCTGCAGGGGATGAGCTTGCTCCGATGAGAGGGCTGGTCTGGGCAGGAACCTGGCCCCCGATGCTGTCCCTACTCGGAGTGCTACAGGTTCACATGAAAGGGGCTTACATGACAATTTAAACAATCATTGGCCTCCCTTGAGACGCACACCGAGTGTGATAAAACTTTCATTAACATGAAAGAGTGCCGCGCGAGACCACACATGGACGAAAGGGCGGGGCTAACCTGGTGGGTGTGCGGTCAGTGGTGGGCCAGGAAGGATAAAATTCGGAGGCGACCTAATGTGAAAGACAGTGGGGATACAGTCAAAACAGGCCAGACCAAACTACTGCGGTTGTAAAAGTAAAAAAAAAAGTAACTTGTTTGGGGATCAGAGATCAAGGGGCGTCGATAGCTGCCCTTCAAGAGAAGCTCATTCTGTGTGGAGGGCTGGAGGTCCCCCGCAGCGACTGCCA
This sequence comes from Triturus cristatus, assembly GCF_964204655.1. Taxonomy (NCBI): domain Eukaryota; kingdom Metazoa; phylum Chordata; class Amphibia; order Caudata; family Salamandridae; genus Triturus; species Triturus cristatus. The sequence goes on from NC_140583.1 coordinate 977,969,527, forward strand.
GCAGCGAGAAGGGGGCGGGAAGGGGTAGAATCGGCTGCGTGAAGGAGGGGGTGGCGGCGGAATTCGGAGGAGGGGAGTGAGTGGGTGGGTGGGTGTGAAGAGAAGAGGAGCGAAGGGGAGTGGAGGGGTGGGGGTGCTGCAGAGGAGGAGGCCGGGGTGTGAGTGACAGTGGGAGCAGGCTGGGCTCCCCCGGGGCCGCTGCTCGGGCCTTGTTCGGTGCCGGGGGAAGGCTGCCGGCGACTGAAAGGCCTGTCACTAACTCACTGGGAATTCCTGATCCGGCAGGCCATGAAATGTCTCCGCATAATTATTCCCGTCCGAGCCTATTAGAAGTCATCAGCAAAGAAAGAAATGTAATTAGCGAACAAGGAGCGCAACTCAGAAGTGGCTGAGGGAAGAAACATAGAAGGTGGAGGCTGGGACGGGTCGCCTTTCAGATTAAAGAGGGGGTCGTTAGCATGATTAATATCCGCGTTCGGGGATCACTCTGTGGCGCGGGGCTTCAGGGTGCAGCCACAGACTGGCAGGGTGGGGAGATAAGGGCCTGCTCGGTGAACGTTGAAATGTGGAGTTGCGAGACTCGCACATCATGGGCTCGGAGACATTAACATTGGAAAGGAAATCCATCATCAGAGAATGTTGAAATATTGAGCTCAGAGGCTCACCCAGCATGGGCTCGGGGACATTAACCATGGAAAATAAGTCCATCACCAGGCAACGTTGTAATGTTGAGCTGTGTGGGAGTTAGCGAGTGTAAGAGAGGGAGGGGTTGGAGTTAAGTTTGGGAATGAAGAGGTCCGTAACTGCGGCAAGCCATGCTTTAACATATTTTGCTAACAGCTATTTGAAGTAGTGCTCTAAAAATCGGCATGACTTCAATTAGGCTCCGGGAAGCGGGGTCCTGTTTACATTCTTTGGAACACTACAGAGTGTGATAAAAGAGAGGATAAGGGAGGGGGTAGGGGAGAGAGGCAATGCAGGCTGGCAAATGGTGAGCACTTTTCGCGGGCGGCCGTGCAGCCGCGAAAGTGAAAGAAAACGAATGCTTTCAGGCTGCCAAATGGTGCGCGCGCCCGGAGCACATGCACTGTAGTTGGCGGCCTGAAATGCACTTGTTTCCACTTCCAAAAGTGCCTACTATAAGTCTCGCCAGAACAGCGCTAAAGCGCTGTCTCAGGCGAGACCTAAAAACTGCTTCACTTACCTTTTCTCCAGGAAATGTCGCAGTGTGATATCTAAGCATATCACACTGAGTAGAAAAAGTAATCCATAAAGTAATCCGTAAAGTTATCAAAAGTAATCAAACAGTAATTTCAACTGTATTCATAGCATTTACAAACCTGTACAATAGTCATTTTTATTCATTTTGCTTGTATTGTGAGGGTACAGGTGCATGAGTCCCGTACCCCTACAGTGTCTTAACCAAGTCCTTAGACATTGTAAGTGCAGTATTGCCAATAAGAGTATGTGGTGCTGGGAGTCATTACGAACTCCAATGCACCATAATGGGGTTACTGAAAACTGGAAAGTTTAGTATCAAACTTCTCCCCACATTAAACCCACACTGATGCCAGTGAGGGATTTAATGAAAAATGCACTCAGAGGGCATCTTAGAGATGCCCCCTGAGAAACGACCTAACTCTAGTGTCCTGGCTGAGTGGCTGCTTGTCAGCTGCCACCACCAGACATATTTCTGAACCCCTGGGTTGAGAGCCTGGCGCTCTTGGGGTCCTGAAACAATGCACATCTTGGGATGAGGTGCCAAGCCTCCTCCCCCAGGATGGGCAGGGTCCACGAAGGAGAAGTGTCACAGGCTTGCCACCTTTGTGAGCTACCCCAGCCATGTGCTGCTTTCAGCAACTGGCTCCCACCAGTTCTGACCCCCACTTTGGGCGGGAGAATCAGCAGGAAAACCAAACAAGGAAGGGAGGTGTGCCCACCTTTGCCAACCCCACTCCTCAGGTGGGGGAGGTGAGGTGAAGCTCAACTCTCAGTCCCCGCCATCTTGCAGATGGGGGGACTCAGCCAACCAGAGAGAGGCATATGCCCCCCTCCCAATGGAGGTTGGCATAATAGGGGGTGTACCCACCCCAACGAAGGGACCCATTGGTCCTGACCTGTACCTACCTGTAATGCCCCTAAATGTAGTATTTAGAGGCAACCCTGAATCTTCCCTCCGCAGACAAGAACCGACCAGAAGAAGAAGGGCTGAAGAAGTAGTGCTGAACTAAGAAGATGAGGACACACACTGACTTGGCCCCAGTCCTACCGGTCTGTCCCCACCAGAGAAATCCCAGTGTGTCTTGCAGCAATCAGCCAGCAGCCCCCAAGAACCTGGAGGACCTTCCCTGCCTTCCCAAACCAAGACTTTGTCTCCCCTGAGCACCGGACTTTCTCGCCAACAGACTCTGGCTCCGGAGAAAATCCGCGAGTCTGCACCACTCTGCACCCGATGCCCACAGCCCGAGTTCGAGTGGCCCAACACCCCAACGATCCTGACCCGAGATCTGGTGATCTCTGACCTGCCTCGAATCTCCAATCAACGCCTGCAGCCCCTTTCTGGAGGATCCCCCCAACCCCGACCTGAGCTGGCAAGAAACCCAGATGCCTAAAGACACCCCTGCACCCAATGTCCCAGAGCTTTGGGTGGCCAAACCAACGGTGTTCCAGCATCCCCAGGCATCCCATCTTACCTCTCTAACCAGTGGTCACCTCTAGAAGATGTTCGTCCCCGAGCCTGCATTGTTTGTTGCAACCGGAGAATCCCCATTGAAACCAACAGGTCCCCTGAGGCCAAAACAGCACCCTGCATGCAGCTGCCCCTGTGCCACTGCGGGTGCACCTTGTGTGCTAACTCGGATCCCCCTTTGCCCTGAGATTTAAACACCTGGAGCTTTGCTCCCACAACCTTGTGGCCTGCTCGTTAGCAGCCACCAACCGGAGGCACACTATCCCCCATTGGATAACATTGGACCTCAGCACTCTGCACCCGGCCGCCCTAGTGCCGCTGAGGGTGCTTTGAGAGTACATCCTCGACCCTGGGGAAACCCTGGTTCTAACCCCAAAAACCCAACTCCCACAACCAAGTACTTACCTGTAAACCGATAACTCAATTTTCTCCCATAGGATTGCATTAACTGCTTTTCATGAAAATTGTTCAAAGTGTGGAGTTGGTTTGTATGGAACGCTGAGAAAACTGCAAATATATAAAAACTGCTTCACTTACCTTTTCTCCAGGAAATGTCGCAGTGTGATATCTAGGCATATCACACTGAGTAGAAAAAGTAATCTGCAAAGTTATCAAAAGTAATCTAAGTGTAATTTCAACTGTATTCATAGCATTTACAAACCTGTACAATAGTCATTTTTATTCATTTTGCTTGTATTGTTCAACCTGCCTTGAAAAGTACCATTTACACTTACCTGTGCAATGCGTGCTTGGTTCTAGGGAATAAATATAACTAAATAATATTTTTATACAAACAAATTGGCTTGAGTTCAGTCTTTGAGTGTGTGACATAATTTCCTGCCTGAGTGTGTACAATAAATGCTTAACACTGACCCTCTGATAAAGCCTTACTGCTTGCCCACACTGCCGCAAATAGAGAGTAAGGTCTTATCTACTTTTACCTCTGCCTACCTTTGGGGTTCCACTGGACTCTGTGCACACTATACCTTACTTTGGTATAGTATATACAGAGCCAGCTTCCTACAGTTGGATGTTGCACTTTACAGTGCTTTAGTTGGTGAACTAGGGCATTAGGGGGCATTCCCTCCAGGAAGCGTACATACAAGATGAGCGGCTCCAACCTCTTTTGTCTGATGTGCTGCGTGGCCTCTTGTTGCTCAGTTTGCCCTTTTTCCTTCTGTGTTTTTAATTATTGGGGGTTCCCAGTCCTTCCTGGGCACCCTGTGTACTGCCAGGGTCTTTTCCAACAAAACCTCAAAGCGGAGCCCCCTCCTGTGCTAGCTCCAGAGGTATGCACTTTATCTCTTGTTATGTGGGCTTTGGCTGCCCCCTGGGACAGTGTGACAGCTCACTGACTGATGCAGATCCTTCAACATAACCCATTTCCTCCTCAGGTGCTGAGTGAAGAATTATTAATTGTTCCCTTTGTATGGGGTGGCCCTTGTTCCTTGCTGCTGGAGAAAAATTTAATTAACTTGGCACAGCAGGCTGGCACATGCCTGGGCTCCTATCCTGAGCTGAGCCAGAGAAATATGACAATCCTGGATGACCCATAATTCAGATTTGGATTTGGTGGCCATGTTCCACCCCATTCTGATTAAGAGTGGGCTCAGAACTCCACACCGTTGGCAGAGTATGCAGAGTTTTTGCAACTCCGCTTGGACCACGGAGTTCTGCAAAAACTCGACCTCCGCCACATAGCGGAGTTTTACCAGCACCAAGTTGCCAACCCCTACCTGAAACACTTAAAACGGGAGGGTGAGCGCATGTACTGGATTGTAACAGCTGCAACTGCACAACGCACATGCGTAGTGCTCAACCTGTTTCTTTCTTCAGTCATGCGTATTGCAGCAGAAGAAGTGAAGCCACCATGTCATGTGCAGTTGCAACCGAGAAGCAGAGAAGCTGTGCACAGAACCATCTCCGTCCGCTCGGGGATCGGACTCGCACAGCAACTTTTAAAAAATACCAAGGAAGACTGCATTCAGCTGGAAGGACTTCATCTATCATCACCACCCCCGACGCAGCCGACAGCTCCTGGGAAATGTACAGCCAGCAGTTGCGGTTAGAGGAGACGGGTAACCGTGCTGGAATCGTGTGTGTGTAATGTGTATTGTGATTTTACTGTAGTTCATTTGGTCTGTCTGACTCCCGCGTATGTGCCTGCCGCCCTGCTGTGCTACAGTGCAGTTGGATCTGTCTTTTAATGCGGGCAGCTTCTCTTACCACTAATGAGAGTGTCTGAGCCCGCCCGAAGGGGATGTCAGTCTCAGTCCTTCCTGGGCACCCTGTGTACTGCCAGGGTCTTTACCAACAAAACTTCAAAGCGGAGCCCCCTCCTGTGCTAGCTCCAGAGGTATGCACTTCATCTCTTGTTATGTGGGCTTTGGCTGCCCCCTGGGACAGTGTGACAGCTCACTGACTGATGCAGATCCTTCAACATAACACATTTCCTCCTCAGGTGCTGAGTGAAGAATTATTAATTGTTCCCTTTGTATAGGGTGGCCCTTGTTCCTTGCTGCTGGAGAGAAATTTAATTAACTTGGCACAGCAGGCTGGCACATGCCTGGGCTCCTATCCTGAGCTGAGCCAGAGAAATATGACAATCCTGGATGACCCATAATTCAGATTTGGTTTTGGTGGCCATGTTCCACCCCATTCTGATTAAGAGTGGGCTCAGAACTCCACACCGTTGGCAGAGTATGCAGAGTTTTTGCAACTCCGCTTGGACCACGGAGTTCTGCAAAAACTCGACCTCCGCCACATAGCGGAGTTTTACCAGCACCAAGTTGCCAACCCCTACCTGAAACACTTAAAACGGGAGGGTGAGCGCATGTACTGGATTGCAACAGCTGCAACTGCACAACGCACATGCGTAGTGCTCAACCTGTTTCTTTCTTCAGTCATGCGTATTGCAGCAGAAGAAGTGAATCCACCATGTCATGTGCAGTTGCAACCGAGAAGCAGAGAAGCTGTGCACAGAACCATCTCCGTCCGCACGGGGATCGGACTCGCACAGCACCTTTTAAAAAATACGAAGGAAGACTGCATTCAGCTGGAAGGACTTCATCTATCATCACCACCCCCGACGCAGCCGACAGCTCCTGGGAAATGTACAGCCAGCAGTTGCGGTTAGAGGAGAGGGCTAACCGTGCTGGAATCAGGTGTGTGTAATGTGTATTGTGATTTTACTGTAGTTCATTTGGTCTGTCTGACTCCCGCGTATGTGCCTGTCGCCCTTCTGTGCTACAGTGCAGTTGGATCTGTCTTTTAATGCGGGCAGCTTCTCTTACCACTAATGAGAGTGTCTGAGCCCGCCCGAAGGGGATGTCAGTCTCAGTCAATGGCCAAACAATACTCTGACTGGACACAAATCTCTGCGGAATTTGGCAGAGTTTTTTTTTAAACTTCGAAAAATTCCACAGAGTGCAACTCCACGCGCTCCGCCAAGGCCTGATTTTGAAATGTCACTGGACTCTGTAGGCCAAAGGGAAGTGAAACCGCACGCAAAGGCAATCTTCCACCTATGTATATAATGGAGTGTCACTGCAGACAAGACAGTGAACTGTTCTGACTTTCTCTATGGGTGTACACTAATACTATGAGCCGGGTCAGGTGGCTTAGTAGACTAATGCGTCCACTGTAAGGGCCTGATTCAACCTCATTGTCAAAGGTTCAAATCCCCGCAGGTTCTCTTAGCCTTTTCTCCTTCTGAGTTTAATAAAAAGAGTAATATCAAGTTGGGTAACAATAAACATCTGTTATTCAGTGCCAAGATACCTTCTGGATGAACATGTGCTTTACATATACACATGTTATGTTATGACGCCTACCCCAGGTCAATATCCAATCCTGCTGAGTTCGCTGTGTGTAATGCTACCTGCATTGAGTTACTTGGCTGCGTACAACAGGAGTCTCACAGGTGTGCACACACCTGTTCACATGTAACCAGCCAAGTGTCCCTTACCCTTGCTTAAAAGATGGAAACTGACAGTAAACATGTACAGTCCATTTACCATGGGTAAGTCACCAGTTGTGGGGCTCACTCACGGTAAAAGGTCAAAAACCATGTGATCAAAAAGAGAAAAATCCAGGCAGATTAGATGGTCAGAACCCATTGCCTTACACACCTGATGATGGCACAGAATAGGTCGAATCATGACAACCATTGCGTACCTTTAGTCATGGCCAGCATTTCTTTAATGCGTGGCAACAGAAACTTTTCTATCACTATGTTATTGTGCGAGATCCCTAGGGTCAACACACAGACAGATTTTTCAGTTTGCCCCTCTGTCCACAACCAAAGGCGCAATCCACTCAGCAGCCTCAATCAGTTCAATAATGCCATCCCTGATCAAACATTCTATTTCCAGATTGACTTCATCCTTAAGAACTAAGAACTATGGGGTATATTATCAAGAAACGGCGTTACAATTATCGCCGCTTTAGTGGCAGAAAACTGCCGCTAAAGCGGCGATAATGGGCTTGATAATATGCCCTTGAGAATTCCCATAGAAGCCCATGTTCTGGTGTCAACATGGGCTTCTATTGGAATTCTCTACGGAATATTATCAAGCCCATTATCGCCACTTTAGCTGCAGTTTTCTGCCACTAAAGCGGCGATAATTTTAACGCCGTGCTTGATAATATGCCCCAGATTTTTTTTATCTCGTGAACTTTGTGAGCGGCACACATCTTCAGAACACTCTTATGAGATTATCTCTTTAATTAACCAATCTTCCCTGGTAAGACCGGAGGGAACTGCTCCCTCACCTTAATCCCATCAACACTACTTTTGTGTACCACCAAAACCTGTTCTGGACTATTAGGATCTATATAGTGATGTCTAATGCGCAATGTTCTAAAATGATATCTAACACACATTGGTCTATAAAACCAAGGGCAGGGAGTCTTCCTTTGAAACATATAGTTTGTACACAGCCCTTCTATTTTTGAACCCAAAAGACTTAGGGGTCTATTAGGATGGTGGAAGGACCGCCACCGCCGGGCCGACGGTGGCGGTACTTCCGCAATCGAAGAGGATTTACCCACCGCCCAATTAGGATGGCAGTGGGTACCGCGGCGGAGGAAAGGTCCATCCGCCACTTTTCCGCCAGTAGCAATCGTCACGATTGCCTGGCGGAGCGGTCAGCATGCTCACAATGGCGGCAGAGCCACGCAGGATCCGCCGGCACAATTATGATGCCGGCGGAAGCCAGCCTTTCCGTGGCGGTTGAACCACCATTGAAAGGATGGCGGAGAATGTCTTCTGCGGGCCGTTGCGGGCCCCCCTTGTGTTGGGGGGAGGTGTGGTGCACTGCGGGTTACCCATGGTACCCCCCTACAGTTCACTGCACCAACTGGCAGGCACAGTGTAGTGTCTGCCACATAGTGCAGTGAAAGGCACAACATGCTGTTTTTAACATCGCAGTAGTGCTGCTGTCAGCAGCCACGTCGCAATGTTAAGGGTGCAGAGTCCGACCGCAACGTTGGCGGTCCCATCATAATTGAATGGGTGGGACCGCGGCATGCATGGCGGTCGGAGCCAAGCACTGCTAAAGTGGCGGGCGGATCAAATCCGCCCGCCATCCTAATGAGCCCCTAAGTTCTACACCCTATCATTGGAAATGAGTTGCCCACCAAGCTTTCTGGCTTAATGTCAGGGGAAATTACTCATCTCCCAATACCTTCTCAAATGTTTCCTTCCAGGCTTGATTGTCAGTTGCGTAAGTTGAACCTGAATCTGCCACATCAGCAGCCTCACCCCCTTCCAACACCACTTCACACTGGCTTATCCCTAGTATCAAAGTAAGCCTCTGTGGAGAGATGAGCCGAATGTATGTAATGGAGGCTTTGTGATTAAAGTTTTGCATACAATTGCTTTTAATGTGGTTCACAATGAACAAAACAACAGGTCTTAAGTCAGACGAAGAAGGGAAAAAAACATTCCGAACAAGTTCTAATAATTTGTGTGGCTGTGGCCGGGTTTAATGATATCTTATTCTCTCTCCCTCCTTTGGGTCTTCATGGTCTCGCCACCGACGTTCCCTCAAACAGAATGAAAATTACCCAGGGAAGTACAGAATTCTTATACAGAACGCTTGCTGTTCCTTTCTTCTCCTAATTGCTGTCCCTTTTATAGCATTCCCGTACCTGGTCTCCCACTCTTTCAGGCGATTTCCCAGTTGTATCGTAAGTGGTCAGGATTGGAAAAGTGCTCATTGTATAAGGAAAGGAATTTCTTTTCTATCAAGTTTGTTCTAGTTGTTCTCTGAGTTAAGTCTGAATTTCCTGGAAGGTTCTCTAGGTGACGTGAGAGACCCTTTCCACTCAAGCATAACATCGCCAAAGACTTAATTGCACGCCGTGAAAAGTACATAGTGATAGTAGACGGCTCACCTCGCCAGAAAAAGGAACAAAACACAGTTTAAACAAGTGCCAAGCCCAAACCCTTCCCAGCTGCACTGCGGCACTCACCGGTAGGCCTCAGCCCTTCTACTTGTCCAACTACACGTTTTCTTCCGGCTCGCCTCCATTTCGTCCCTCGGTATCCTCTTCTTCTGGACCTTACTGGCCAATGAATTCTCTTGAGTCCCCTTCTACAGCTTTTGTCCTCCCTTCCCATTTCTGCTCTTCAGCTCTCCCCTGTCTCTTTCCTCTCTATGTTCTCCTTCATACTCTCTCTCTCCGTGTTCTCTTCCATAAAAAGATTCACCCCTTGCATGCTAAGATGAATCTTTTTTTTCAGTTTTTCGAGCTTCGGATGTCTTTATTCCAGTAGATTTTTACTCTGTATGTTTATGTGTCCTTTCTTTGTTTCTAGGATGCTCCGACCTTGAGGGAGACATCGCTGGCTCGTCAGCTCCCAAAGGCCAATAAAGATAGAGAAGCTAAACTCTTTATAGCCCGAGCCAAGGATGACAGAAAGGGCAGATACAATTCAAGGCGGTGACCTAGCTCAAGGTCGCCGGGGTCATCGACTTCAAGATCTTCCTACCATAAGCACAATCAATAGAGGCAGCAAGCAGAGCAGCAGGAAGAACAAGCATTTGCAATGCAATAGGGCTCCATTTGTCAGAGTTAGAGATATTGGTGTTGTAAATGACAACGTCTTTTACCTTTGTGTTTTGGTTTAGAGTGCAGTGGATGTATGAATAGAGACCGAGCTGCAGGCTCGGCTTTAGGATTCTTGCTCAGGAAGGGCCATGAGCAAGATTGGGTGGTCCATGAAGATGAGAATGGGCAGTGTTAAAAAGTATTGCAGACATCTGATTTTTTAGGTACAGACATTGTCGACCTTTGACGTCTTAACACCATAACAATCAGCCACCGAGGTAGCTACTTCACTTTCCCTGCTGGGTTTCCGCCTTTGTTCAAAGGGAGAGATGCAGCATGCAGAAGGGCTGCAGCCTGCTGTTTGTCATGTGCAGAAACATCCCTGCTGCCACATATCTCTTTGCAGCTGTATATATACAAATATATAAATCTATGTGTATCATTTCAGTAAATACGCGTTCTCAGGCCAAAAACTCCAGAAACGTCCTAATTAAAAGAAAGGGGATTTATTAAGCATCATAAATCCTCTGTGACGCGTTTCGACCAGAGATGGTCTTGATCACACACCGGAGTCAAGAGAAACTCTGATACGCATAATTTGAATGCCGGTATTTCTCCGGCAGCGAACGTGCCACCCCCCAAGGGCTTTTGGTTTCCGGAAGGAGTTCTTGTTGTCCGTAATATATATATTCACTGAAAAAAGCATAGATTTCAGGCCTGATATAGTTAGGAATTAGCATTTTAAAAAACCTTAGAAATTCACTGAAAAAAACATAGGTTTTAGGGGTGTTATAGTTAGCTGGACATTTCACTCGAACAAAACCATTGAAATTCCTCCGATATAGTGAGTTGTACTAACTACATCTCGCGAGCCCGCAATCCACTGCTGAGGATGTCACATATTACATCATTCATGACATGGTTAGTGACATCAATGATGACATCTCAAATGACATTACTGATGACATCATCCAGTGAATGTGGTTTGGTTCGTTATTTAAATATGTATTATATATATAGCAATTTGCATTGAAGAATGAGTGGATATATAAATATCTGGATGGAGGATTTAGTAGCAGTGTGATTGACTGTTTACTTGACTAATTTATAGTGTCTCACTAAATATATTGGCTAGTGACTAAACTGTATGAATATCTGTATCACTTTGTCAGTTGTTGTGTAAACTGCTTCTCCAGTTGGTTACTAGCTATGTGAAAGTCTATATTAGTTATTGATTAGTTAACTGAGTATTTGTATGGGAGAGTGAATGTGTGTGTGGTTCGGTGGGAGGTGTGTGACTGCCCAAAGATGTGTGAATAGTTGATTCAGTAGGTATCTGAAGTTAAAACTACATATTATAACAGTTGTTTGGGTGAGTGAATATCTTTATGGGTGTGGCGATGAGCAAATATATGTCTCAATGGTACATGTCCAACAAACTAGAAAAATAAAAGCCAGTGTATGTGTCAGTTGTTGTATATAAATAAGTATACATAAGACTCAGTGATTGTATGAGTGACTATATGGATAACTGTATACTTGTAATAGGGATTTTATAACATACTAAGTATGAGTTATTATCTATATGAATAGATGAAGTGGTGTTTTTATAAGTGAATAGCTAAGTAAAAGTAAGTATGATAGATTGTTTGCATAAGTGAGTATGATGACTTCATAAGTGATTAGGATGTGTGATGGTGTGTAATGTCGATATAGATGTATAAGTATATTTGATAGTGTTCTATTGATCATTGACAGCATGTATGAGTGAATCTATAGTTAAGTGATTAGATGTGTGTATGGATCTAGGAATCACTGAGTGGGTGTTTAGAAACTTGTATTGGTGTGTCAATGGTTTTAAATCTGGCAGTCTGTATTTTACATTGAGTGATGAAAGATTATACTAGTGTATGATGAGGTGTATCTGATTGTCACGTGGATGATTTCATCAGTGATGTCACTGACCATGTCATGAATGATGTAATATGTGACATCATCAGAAGTGGATTGCGGGCGCGCGAGATGTAGTTTGTACAACTAACTATATCGAAGGAATTTCAATGGTTTTGTTCGAGTGAAATGTCCAGCTAACTATAACACCCCTTAAACCTATGTTTTTTTCAGTGAATTGCTAAGGTTTTTTAAATGCTAATTCCTAACTATATCAGGCCTGAAACCTATGGTTTTTTCAGTGAATTTCAAAGGTTTTTTAAATGCTAATTCCTAACTATATCAGGCCTGAAACCTATGGTTTTTTCAGTGAATTTATTTCAAAGGTTTTGTAAATGACAATTGTTGATGTATTAATTGTTATACTGATTTTTTTAATACTGATTTACTACATTTTTTAAACTTTATTTTTAGATATTTTATTTTTTTAATTACATTATAATTACATTATACATTACAATACAAAATATACTTTCTCAGAATGAATTACTTTAGCTTAAATACTTTGCAAATAGGCAATAGACTTTAAGTACAGTAGTTACAGTTATTGCAATGGGCAACACAATGCAACATTGAGCTCAATGTAAATTTCTAGTCAAATGCAATTAGTTACTTTATGGATTACTTTTCTAACCACAGGACTGGATCCTAGATTCAGTCCTTGGACATCTCCTGTAAACAGTTGAGTAAAAGCATTTTGGTTACAGTAGTGATGTTTAAGGAATATTATTGTATTTTATAAGTTGACCCTTAGAAATTTTTTCACATAGAATCACCAATGTTATCCTACGGCAGAAAATTCACTTAGCAGGTAAGTAGTGTTATCGTTACTTTTTCGTACTCAGTGGTGGATCCTGGATCCAGCACTGGTGAATCTCCTGTAAACAGTTGAAAGAATGTGTTTAAGTCATACAGACGATTTTTTAGGAATATTTTTAGTTTGTGAAAATAGACACTTAGAAACTTTTCTGCTGAAAACCACACAGTGGATTCCAATGGAAGGAAATACAAGTTACTGGTTAGTACGCTTAGAATTACTGTTCAGGGTCAGTGCTGGTCTAAAAGATGGAGCACTGGGTTCTCTTCTGATAACAGGTGAGTAAATCGGAATTCGTAGTTCGGCTGATTTTAGAGGAATATTTGTACGTTTCAAAAATGGACACTTAGAAACTTTTCTGGTGAAAACAACACAAAGGATTCCTATGGAAGGAAATACAAGTTTCTGGTAAGTACGCTTAGAATTACTTTTAAGGGTCAGTGCTGGGCTAAAAGATACAGCACTGGGTTCTCTTCTGATAACAGGTGAGTAAATCGGAATTCGTAGTTCGGCTGATTTTAGTGGAATATTTGTACGTTTCAAAAATGGACACTTAGAAACTTTTCTGGTGAAAACAACACAATGGATTCCTATGGAAGGAAATACAAGTTTCTGGTAAGTACGCTTAGAATTACTTTTCAGGGTCAGTGCTGGGCTAAAAGATACAGCACTGGGTTCTCTCCTGATAACAGGTGAGTAAATCAGAATTCATAGTTCGGCTGGTTTTAGAGGAATATTTGCACAACGGTGAAGGAATGAAGGAAGGGGTCGGGGCTTGAGGTGACATGTGTGCAAACACGCCATGTGGCGCGTTTTATGTTGGGGAATTAATTCCTCTTCAATCCTGAGGTCCCCTGGGGGCCAACTAGTCCACCAGGTACCTCCAGTATGCGCCAGGAAGGTGCGTTGCAGAGAGGTGTTCAGAGGCCACGCCACTTTTTACAACAATCTGCTCCGTGGCGCCTACTGGAGGTACCTGGTGGGCTAGTTGGCCCCCAGGGGACCTCAGGATTGAAGAGGAATTAATTCCCCAACTTAAAACGTGCCACAGGGCATGTTTGCACACATATCACCTCAGGCCCCGCCCCCTACCTTCACCATTATGCAAACGCGCCCCTAGGCCTGCTCAGGGGGTCCCACAAGGACCCCCAAGGCCCCCAAAAAATTCAGGGTGTTTCTACCCTGCCCCCTTTTTGCGTTTTTGACTTTTTTGGGGGTTTCTTGTACCTCGGTTCTACCGAGGCACAAGATGGCTGCCAACACTTCCAGATTCAGAGTGTTGGCAGCCAATTAAAATACAGCTTGTGCACGGCAGGGTGCGCTTAGGGTACGCGGACCGGCTGAGGCCATAGATATATATGTACTTTTTACTGTCATTTTCTCTGAAACTACTGAATGGATTTACACCATTTAAGCTAAAGGCACGAGTCTGAACTAAGGACTACCTCTTTGCCAAATTTGGTGTAATTCCGTTCAGCAGTTCGGGCTGTAGCTGCGGCTAAAGGTCCAATGGGAAATTGCATGGGGAAAACGCATTTTGGGACCTTTTTTTTTCTCGGCCCCCACTTGATGAATCACCATGAAACTTTCAGGATAGGAGCGGACCGGAGCTGGCCAAAAGTTTTGAAAATTTCAAGAAGATTTGTCAATCGGCGCCAAAGTTATTCCAAATAGAATGTTGCGGATTTCCTATGGAAAATAGGTCCTAACTATATCTACCTATAGATAACCCAGTCTAGTCTAGTGACTGCCAGTAGGTTATATATACTTATATATCTATATATCTATATAGCTATATATCTATATATATATATATATATATATATATATATATATATATATTATCTACTGGCGGTCGCCAGTAGATAGTTATAGTTAGGATCGTGTTTCCATAGGAAATCCGCAACATTCTATTTGGAATAACTTTGGCGCCGATTGACGAATCCTCGCAAAATTTTCAAAATAGGTGGGGCGCTCCGCTCCTTCCCTGAAAGTCTCGGGGGGATTCGTCAAGCGGGGGCTGAGAAAAAGGGGGGTCCCAAAACGCGTTTTCCCCATGCATTTTTCCATAGGACCTTTAGTCCAAGCTACAGCCCGAACGGCTGAACAGAATTACTTGAAATTTGGCAGAGAGGTAGTCCTCAGGTCAGGGATGTGCCTTTTGCAGGTCTGGTGTAAATCTGTTCAGTATTTCCTATGAAAATAGCATTTAAAAACATATATATATCTATAGGCGCGCTCCGTGCGCGTAGGTAAAACTTACCATACGCGCACACGCACGCTGCCGTGCGCGAGCGCGATTCTGATTGGTTGTTAGATCTTAGTAAACATTCGAATCGGTCGAAACCAGGAAGTGTCGGCCGCCATTTTGTCTCTCGCAGTCTGAGGGGGTGAAAAACAAAGGTGGAGAACGTGAAAAGGGGGAAGGGTGGACAGTTTCTGACCCCCTAGCCTTTGTCAGGGGGTTCCAGAAGGACCCCCAAGGGCCAAAATTTCCTTTAATTTTTTTGCGAAAAATCGACGAGTACGCGTAGCGTGCACGTACGGTAGAAACGGAAAAATTCCGCGAACTGCGTAACGTGGGCGCATGGTGCGCGAACGGTGAAAAACCTTAAAAAAAAAAAATACATAACTTAGCATTTAAAAAAACGTACAAATTCACTGAAAAAACCATAGGTTTCACACACGTTATAGTTAGGAATTAGCATTTAAAAACCCTTGCAAATTCACTTAAAAAACCATAGGTTTCACACATGTTATAGTTAGCTGGACATTTCACTCGTGAAAAACCATTGAAATTCCCCCGTTATAGTTAGTGCAGGCAACTATAACTCACGCGACCGGGTAATTAAAAATCACTACAAATAGAAACGCAGCAAGACAAATGTTACACATACAGTATTTTAGAGAAAATCAATAGGCACAGTAGGTTTGTAACATTATCCCAAATGTACAGATAGTTCCTCATCAACATTATGTCCCTGAGGTTGTGTGGTCTGATATTCAATTATCATCCTCGATTCTAGTCTTCTTAGTTCGAGGACTCTATTGCCGTCTCTCTCTCTAAGAGGAACTGTGTCTAGGACACAGAATGAGAGTAGGCTAGTGTTTTGCTGATGAACTGCTTTGAAGTGTCTGGCTATTGGGTACTGTTTATCGTTTTTAGTTATAGCCCTTAGGTGTTCAAGGACTCTTTTTTTGGCAGGATGGATAGTGCTGCCTATATAGTATTTGTTGCATGGGCATTTCAAAGCATAGACGGCATGGTCAGTATTGCAGGAAACGTGTTTCCTTATAGTGAATGGTTTTACTTTTTCAGAAAAGGTTACCACTTTGCAGTTTTTGCTGTATTTACATGCCTTATATTTCTGGCAAGTAAAAAATCCTTGGATTTGGTTTTTATTCTGAGGTTTGGATGTCATTAAACTTTGGCATAGGGAATCCTTTAAGGATTTTGCCTTGCGATAAGTTACCTGCGGGTAGTGTTCGATCACTGGCGCTATATCTTTATCAGTTTTTAGTACTTTCCAGAATTTTGAAAGACTTTCTCTGACCTCATGTGCCTGATTAGAGTATGTCAGTCAGTCAGTCAATACTTTATTTCGGCTAAATAGCCATAAAAGCCAAATGTAACAATAAATAAAACATTTACATACAAAGTCATGAAATACAATTACATACAATAGACAAAAGGTGATTTTATCTCCATGATTAGGCAGTACCAATTAAGATATAAATAAGAATATTAATTTAATTAAAAAACAGATTTTTTAAAATGAATAATACTATAAAACTGAGGTAGACTAGATGATATGATACTATACAGCAAGAATAGACCATAAATTCCCCATTCTGCTATTTATAGTTTATAACCAGACCGTTTCCTAATAATGTACACATTAAATAAAAATCTGGTTATACCAAACACCACCAGTTGGGAGGTGTTAGATTTTAATATGCGCCCAGCTGCTTTGTATGAATCAGTCGCCATGTTTTTACAAAGGGGTTCGATCCAGCAGGGCCTCGGTTTCATATAAGCCGGACAGAAGAAGAGTATATGTGCGACGTCTTCCCTAGCCCCTAGGGAACACATGGTGCACAGATCTGAACCATTTTCCCCGACCCACCTACATTAATAAGTGCTAATCAATAAAACCCCATACCTAAATTGTAAGTATAGTGATTTCGCTAATGGGGGGGCAATTTCATCCATACATTCTTCAAAATTAGGTGTGTCTTTTATATTTAGGAATTTCTGGGTCAATGTGCCAATCATAGATCCAAGGATTAGCTCACCATTAACATAAGACCAGAAAGTATCCTTAAGAATTTTTTTGGAAAACTGAGTCATATTCTGGGGCTCCTCCCAAAAATGTGAATGCCCTAATCTCTTGAACCACATGCATATATACTTCAGCCATGGGGTTTTCTGATACTCATCTATCTTAATTAGTTCGATCAAGCCAGACTTGTAATCCCTCAGCTCAGGGGTTGACCAAACCCTAACCCAATACAGCAGTGGTCTCAATGATGCTAGGTACTCTGTTCTTTTAAGGTTAATATCCAAAAATACGGGGACAACGGGGGTTCTAATTGGTATTTTAAGTAGGCTATGCATAAAATTGATTTCTATCTTCCCAAATTTGTTGGTACTACAATATCCCCATATCTCGGCACCGTAAAGAGCTGCTGATTGGGCCTTTGCTTTAAATACCTCCAGTGCTGGTGAAATGGCTTTAGAATAACTTGCACCGTGCACTTTTAAGATGGGCAATGAGTTTTGTTTGAGGGATAATATACTTTTATTCAACTGACCTTTCCAAGTCAAATTATTATCCAGCGTCAAACCCAGATAGTTAAAGCTTCCTACCTGTTCCAATATACGATTCTCTAAGAACAAGTTTTTTCTAAGGGTTTTTTTAGAGTTTATGGCCATGTATTTTGTTTTAGATGGATTTATTTCTAACCCCTTCTCCGCACAATATTTTTGGAAGGAGTTAACCAAATTTTGCAAACCTCTCGGAGTCTGGGAGATAAGAATAGTGTCATCAGCAAATAATAGGGACGTAATTATTTCACCATCTAATTTCGGGGAGTCATGGGCACAATTCCTCAGGTAACTTGGGATATCATTAACATACAGTGAGAACAATGTAGGGGCTAGAACGCAACCTTGGCGCACGCCTCGATCTACAGGAATGGCTTTTGATAATTCACCAGCCTTCCCACATCTAATTTTAGCATAATTCCCTGTATGTAGTCTAATAAGTTCATTAAGTAGTTCACCTGGGACAGTCATCTCCTTTAGTGTAGACCACAACAACTTACGAGGAACAAGGTCGAAGGCGGCCCTTAAATCCATAAACGCCACATAGAGACTACCCTTCCTAATATTTATATATTTCCAGCATATGCACATGAATCTAAACACCTGATCGACTGTACTGATTTTGGATCTAAAACCTGCTTGGTAATTGCTTAATATCTTTGTCTCCTCAATCCAGTCTAAAATCCTATTTAAAATATGTCTGGCAAAGATTTTTTGTAAAATATCTATTAAACTAATAGGGCGGTAATTGCAAGGATCATGGCGATCACCTTTTTTGAAGATTGTAATAATTTCTGCCCCTTTCCATGATTCTGGAATCGGTGAGCCAGCCACAATTGAATTGCTTAAAAAGTTTATGTATGGTCCCCACACTTCCACATCATGTTTCAATAGGTCACCAGGGATTTTGTCAGGACCGGGGGCTTTGCCCATTTTAACGGCTAAGAATGCCTGGTTGGTTTCTTCTAGGCTAAAATGTAAAGGTACAATATTATTGTCTAGATTTATTTCTACATTGTCAGGGGACAGATCATCCTTACTATTAGAGTAAAGTTTGGAAAAGTGGTCACACCAAGTAATTTCATCCAGAAAAATATCCTTGGGTGATCTACCCTTCTTATTTCCCTTGGCAATTAGATTCCAGAACATACTTTGATCATGTAACTTAGCTGCACTCAGCAAATCCTCCCATAGATCAGCATCCCATGCTTTTTTAGCTTGGTTCATAATGTTTTTATAGGCGAGTCTTGCGTTTTTTTTATATCTATTTGGCTCCCACATTTGACTGCCAGAATCAGCCTTGATTTTGCTTTTCTACAGTCTTGATTATACCATTGATTTTCTAGCTCTAAATGTTCCTTTTTACTGTTCCCTTCTTTTTTATAAACTTTGCTCAAGAGGGGGGTTAAGGCGTCGACTAACTTATAATGTAATTCAAGAACACCCTGTGTGCCTAATAAGGGCAACTGGGGTGTTCCGATGATTTCATTGAATTTATTATAAATATTGGTCAATGCTTCTTTTTTACCCAAGATGTATGACCATTTTATAGCACGCCTATTATTAGATATCTGTAGCTCCCCAACAGGAGAGTTTATTGTGCCTTCAACATATGGTCTAGAAAAAAATGGTGCAGAGTCTAGCCATAATTGGAGAGGAAAGTGATCACTCTCCGTTCTAGAACCTACCTTAAAATCAATTATTAATCCACATATATTCCGAGAGGCCATTACAAAATCTATGTGTGACCTAAGGTTTCTTTTAAAATAAGTGGGAACTGGTGGTCTATCTGAAAGAAAACGGCCATTACATGCTTTTAAGTCATGTGACACAGTCAACTGTAAAAACTGTGTGGCAGCTATTGAGCTTTTAACAAGACTTGAAGTCTCCAGGGGCATAATATAATTGGCAGCGTCTTGTTCATCGAATAATCTTTCTAAGCCCTGAATAGGTTCATATTTGCAGTTGAAATCTCCACAAACTAAAAGCTGAGCATTGTGTCCTAAATCTTCTAAAGTGGAATCCAGAGTTTCTATCAACTTTGATTCTTTGTTACATGGATAAGGTCTATTGTATATGTTTATTAAATGAATAACTCCTTTCCCACTAGTCACAATTTTAAGACCTAACAAATCAGGACAGGGGATGGATAACTGACTGACCTCTATTTCCAAGGTAACTTTAACCCAGATGACCAACCCCCCGGATGCCCTTCCTCTATTTGATGGTATTGCTTTAGAGCTAAAGGTTTTATATTCTAATCTATGGGAGGTTTCTACCATCCAGGTTTCTTGTAAAAGGATAATGTCATAGTTTTCAATATATGAACACCATACTACATCCTTTAAGTTCCTGGAAAGGCCTGCAATATTCCAAGATAACAACCTAAAATTAGAATTAACATTTACACATAAAGGAGGTTTTCTTAATATATTGTCATCACTGGCAGTATCATACATAAGTGTGACTAGAGAATTTACTGCTTCCACTTTATAATCATCTATATTATTACCTAATGCCTCCAGCTGTACTGCATGGGGCTTCAGAGTCATATCTACTCCAGCTTCGACATGCTCACCCAGCCGGTCTTGGGAAATCTCAGCAGTATATGGCTGTTCATCTGCTGACACAACTAAAGACCTCGGCGATACTATGGATTTAGGACCAAAAGCTTCACTTCTTATAGGAGTCCCCCTCGACTGGTTAGCTAATACTGGTCCTGAGATTACGTTTTTATCATCCTTTGGGAGTCAATCATTTACATCTAGTGAACTCAGTACTGTATACCTATTCTCCGTTGGAATTTCAAAAATTGACGGGCTATTAGTACACATAAATCTTTCCCTATTCATAATATGTACTGGTCTATCTAAGTGTCTATAGAAATAACCCAAGGAGTGTACACCCAGAATATTCTCCCCTGATACAAGAGACGCTGCTCTTAATAGGACTGTTGCAACATGTTGGAGGCGTCTAAAATTTATAATGACACAGTCCCCCTTACATGTTTTCCTTGTATTACCTAACCAGCAGACTCGTCTAGTGGACAATATTTGGTCAGAAAAGTTTGTAGGAAAGCCACAATTTTTGTTTAACCAAGCAACTGTTTTCCGTTTAAGTGAATCATGAGTTTCCTCTCGGAAATTAGATGTTGCTGGGTCAAGGGGAGGAACATTAGAAAGAACGATAACGTAAGGTTCACAGGCTGGTGGAAGATTAACACAGTGTGAATTTTGCACTAAAGGCCTAGACCCCTCATTGTTGGATGGAGCTATATTAGTTCGAATACTACTGCCAACTGGTCGCGGTACTCTCGAAGAACTGATGGAGTTCCCAGCCTCAGATGTAGGCAGCAGAGCAAAGTTAGCAGAGTTAACAGGTTGTATTGGTGCCTTAGGCAAATTTGTAGGCTGTTTCATTTTGTCTAAAAGACCACCCAGTCTCATTACCTCAGTTGACAGTGAATCAATTTTCTCTACAAGAGGCTTAATCATAAGTGCTGGTTTTTCCTCAACTATCTTGGCAATGAGCCCCGAGAGAGCAGAATTCTGGACCTCGTTAATGGACGGGGTTTCAATGTGGGCCACGCTGCTTCTCTGGGGTTGGTCTGACAATGACTTGTGGTGAACACTTCCCCTCTTGGTTTGGAGCTTCCTACATTTTCTAACAACTCTTTTCGGGGGGGGGAAGGGAGTGGTATAAACTCTTTTGGGGACACCAATACATCTTGACTTAAAGCGTCAACATCATCATCCAAGGGAGAATAAGTCGAATTTCCCATTAAGGGAGCTTCAATTAGAGGGTCCACTGTGGTAGGAGTATTAGTACTAACGTCTAAGGGTAACTCCATATTGGCTGTGAAAGACTCCTTTCCCAACGACTTCCTTCTTTCACTGTTAATCATGCTAACCCTTTTAACCCAAAAATTATCCATTGTGATTTTAGTTTTAGCCATGACAATGCACAAATCACGTTAATAGACAATTACGACTCTGGATAACAAAACAGGAGAAACAGTAGAGTGGCAAGTGTAAGGAACCAACGCAGAAGCAGTAACTGCCACTGATGTATCAATAATGACTGACTCGCATCTGTTTCTTATAGCATGGGTAACAATAACTATAACAACGCAGCACAATATGACCTATTACTTAACAATCTCACAATAAAATCAACAATGAGTCAAGACTGACAGAATCCTTTAAAATAGAAATGGACTTGCAGATGTTGCGTGATCCTCAATAATCAAGGGGGTAGGCCCGACCCGACCTCCTCCGGCCTCCTAACGGCCACACAATGGCCCGCCCTTAGCCCGGGCTTAGCCCGGCGCCGCCCGCGCGCGTCCCGCGACGCGGAGGGTATCGCGTTCTTTTAAGCACCTCCGGGCACGTGAGTGACGTCAGGCCGCAGGAATCCTGGGAGCTGTAGTCTCCCCCCGCTTCAACCGCGAGTTGTAGTGGCGGCGGCGGGGGAGACACGCAGCGTTGGAGACCCAGGAGAAGCGGCAACACACAGCCACAACAGCGCAGCAGGGCAGCAGGTAGGACTCCCAGCAAGGCGTTCCTCGTGTTTTCAGGACCCCGCTCCCCCGAGGGTATCGCGTTCTTTTAAGCGCCTCCGGGCACGTGAGTGACGTCAGGCCGCAGGAATCCTGGGAGCTGTAGTCTCCCCCCGCTTCAGCCGCGAGTTGTAGTGGCGGCGGCGGGGGAGACACGCAGCGTGGGAGACCCAGGAGAGGCGGCAACACACAGCCACAACAGCGCAGCACAGCAGGGCAGCAGGTAGGACTCCCAGCAAGGCGTTCCTCGTGTTTTCAGGACCCTCCTAAATATTACCGCGGTGGTGTGAAATATTGGTTCTGGATTAGTGCCAGTATCATCCCAGTCTTTGTTTTTCCATCAATTTAAAAGCTTTCTCTTTCTATGTCCGTTCTAGTTAAATAGAGGGTATTCTCCACATATCGAGTCCTTCTATTCTGGCACTGGGTTCCTCGTGGCCTCCACCTCCTTTCGAATAACACCGCTTGTCATATCAAGAGTTAGTAGAAGGAAACTGTCTTTCCATTTTATCTAACCAGCATTTTACCTACTCCTGAAACTACATAAAAATGAAGGAAACCCCCCCGGAAGACCAATCGTATCCTCCAAGGGGAGCTGTCTAGAAAACACTTCACGCTATGTAGACTTTTTCTTACAACCGCTTGTCCAAAATCTTCCATCCTTTCTCAAAGACTCTAGTGATTTTTTAAGATTACTAAGTCAGATAAAATGGAAAGACAGTTTCCTTCTACTAACTCTTGATGTGACAAGCCTGTACACATGTATCCCCCATGCGGCAGGTATTGAGGCATGTCGTTATTTTCTGAAAAGTAGATCAATTTCATACCTTTCTCATACACAGATAATAATAGATATGATGCAGAAATGTTTAACACAGAATTTCTTCATTTTTGACAAAATCATATATCGTCAGATACTCGGAACCGCGATGGGGACCTGCTTCGCTCCCAGCTTTGCAGGACTGTACCTCGGCTGGTGGGAGGAGCAGGTCGCCACCCAACTACCTCTGTACAAAGAATGTGTCATTGTATGGGCCAGGTACATAGACGATATCTTTGTGGTGTGGAATGGTAGCATTGAACAAGTGAATCAGTTTGTGAATACCATTAATGATAACAACTTGAACCTACACTTTAGTAGCAGAATTGAAAAAGAGACAATTGAATTCCTAGACCTGAAAGTTGAAGTGTCAGAACAGCGAATAGAAAGCAAGCTATTTCGCAAAATAACCGCCGGCAATAGCTTATTACATGCGGAAAGCTGTCACCCGAGTAATCTCATACAAAGTATCCCTTTGGGAGAATTACTACGAGCTAAGAGAAATTGTAGTGATGCACAGAGATATGATCTTGAAAAAGAATCTATGACAAAACGCTTCATTGAAAGGGGCTACTCAATAAAGGACATCAGAAAAGCTAGTGAGGAAGCTGATAAAAGAACAAGAAGTGAGCTCCTAAAAGTAAAAACAGTACAACAAGAAACTAACCTATCATAAAATAAGATCAGATTCATTACTACATACTCTAATCAGGCACATGAGGTCAGAGAAAGTCTTTCAAAATTCTGGAAAGTACTAAAAACTGATAAAGATATAGCACCAGTGATCGAACACTACCCGCAGGTAACTTATCGCAAGGCAAAATCCTTAAAGGATTCCCTATGCCAAAGTTTAATGACATCCAAACCTCAGAATAAAAACCAAATCCAAGGATTTTTTACTTGCCAGAAATGTAAGGCATGTAAATACAGCAAAAACTGCAAAGTGGTAACCTTTTCTGAAAAAGTAAAACCATTCACTATAAGGAAACACGTTTCCTGCAATACTGACCATGCCGTCTATGCTTTGAAATGCCCATGCAACAAATACTATATAGGTAGCACTATCCATCCTGCCAAAAAAAGAGTCCTTGAACACCTAAGGGCTATAACTAAAAACGATAAACAGTACCCAATAGCCAGACACTTCAAAGCAGTTCATCAGCAAAACACTAGCCTACTCTCATTCTGTGTCCTAGACACAGTTCCTCTTAGAGAGAGAGGCGGCAATAGAGTCCTCGAACTAAGAAGACTAGAAACGAGGATGATAATTGAATATCAGACCACACAACCTCAGGGACATAATGTTTATGAGGAACTATCTGTACATTTGGGAAAATGTTACAAACCTACTGTGCCTATTGATTTTCTCTAAAATACTGTAGGTGTAACATTTGTCTTGCTGCATTTCTATTTGTAGTGATTTTTAATTACACGTTGTTAGTCATCTGGTGACCAAATTTTATGTATATTTTTGCAGATTCTATTCCACGGTGTGAGTTAAGCCAGAAGAACAAAGATCGGCATACCGACGATATGGTATTGTGTAGATGATGTTTTCCAAGATAGACTCTTATATTCAACACTTTTCACTCGTGCATCTGGCGATCAGCTATTGATTAAGTAAGGCCCACTTGGGCTAGAGATGAAAGATGAGAAATCGTCCCTTTCTCGTTATTCACTGCCTATCTCAATGGATACATACGCATGCGTTATCTAACGATAATGAATTAGGCAGTATAACATCGCTAAGATAGATGATAATGTGAAGTCCATGTCTATCTTAACCCACCGTGGAAATATATATAACAATCATCTAACTATCCATACCACGATAACTTGAACAAGAAAACAACCCGATGCCGGTTGTTAAAAGATTGAGAACAATAAAGTTTGTTGTCTGGTAAAAAATGAAAAAGTCGTAAAAACTTAAAGTCACACTATTTATTAAAAATTATATCTGAAATATAAGTATACTAAGTTGGAAAAATCGAAAAGATTTTCTATCTGTCACGACAATATTTGTATTTGTATTTAGTCAACAAACACGTAACATGATACTTAACAAAAAGTCTGTTTTCACTGTTTAGTACATGAAGGTCAGGTGACTCAATGTTATTTTAGGGTTTTTTCACTCTGTCTCATTACTCGTGAACAAGGAAAAGTTTGTTTCCGAAACGCGTAGAGTTGGTTGCTGAATAAACTCTGCCTTGAAGTTATTTGGAGCCGTGAAGCGTTGTTGTTTTTCATTATACTGCAACGAAGTGTTTGGATATATATATATATATACATATATATATATATATATATATATATATACATATATATATATATATATATATAATCGCTCCACTGCACCTTTGCAACGGGTCACTCCATGACGGGTGCTTCTCACACGGTGGTGCCCCGTGTATTCTATCCAGTTTCAAAAGTTCTCTCTCCCAGTCGGGAAGAAAGACACAGCACTCACGGGTTTTGTTCGATAACCAGTTTATTCCTTGGCGCTTCACATACGCGTTTCGGGTTCTCTCTTCGTCAGTGTGTTTACAATTTGTGTGGCGCGGCATCGTTTTTTATATATTAAAAAACACAGCACTTACGGGTTTCGAAATAGATGAAGGACAAATTTTCCCATACAAATTGGGCGCCATTTTGGAGTGTGCAAAAATAAACATTTTAGTTTAGAGTTCTACTTAACCATTGTATATAAGCATATTGCTAAAACAATTCATACCACATTCTACATTATTGTTTATGTGTTATGCATCACCTCGTCAGTATAAATGTTTCTGCACCTTCTTGTCATTAAAATCTTGCCGTGGATCGGCCATTAACGACTCAGTCATACTGAACCGCCTATTGTCCTCATCCATTTCTCTCATTCACACCGTGTATCGGCCTTTTCAACCGATCTGTGTAACATTAGTTTAAAAAGTTTCAGACTCTACAATGTCAGATTAATTATTTTTATCCTAGATCCCCAGGTGTACATTTAACTCTTCACCACTGTTCAAACCATTCAGAGTTTTTGTCTGCAAGTCGATTATAAACCAAGATTCCAATCTTCTCAGTTTAAGCACTCTATCCCCACCTCTGATCTGGAGTGGTATATGATCTAATCCAAAGTATTGAAGTAAATTTCTATCACTGTTGTGTTTCATGGCAAAGTGTCTTGCCACTGGATAATTTAAGTCCTTATTTGTGATTGCACGCATGTGTTCTAAAATTCTTATTTTCACACTGTGTATGGTGCTGCCAATGTATCTTAGTTTGCAAGGGCAGATCAAGCAATACACCACATGCGTTGTCTGGCATGTCACAAACTTACTTATGATCTTATGTTCCTTCATACCTTTGATTTCATAGCTCAAAACTCTCTTGCTAAATGCACAAGCTTTGCATCGCCCACAAGGGTAAAAGCCTTTCATGTCACCCAGGGTGCCTCTGTTGGCTATTGGATTCTCTAAATGGCTATGGACCAATCTGTCCCTAAGTGACCTCGCTTTCCTAAAGGTTACTAATGGGACCGGTGAGATATCTGACCCAATTATGGGATCCGTTCTTAAAACCTGCCAGTTTTTTCGAAGAATGGTTTTTAAGGCATTGGCATCCTCAGAATATGTTGTGATTAAACGAAATCTGCCCTCCTCTTCCTTCTTATTTTGTTTCTTTATATTCTCTCCTAACAGGTTGCCTCTGGGTATCTTATTCACCTTACGCAAAGTTTTATGCAATAACAGCGAATCATACCCTCTGGCTACAAATCTCTCAATGCTATCTTTGGCTGGTCTTGCAAAGTCACCCTCCCTAGAGCAGTTACGTTTAAGACGCAAAAGCTCCCCATATGGAATGCTATTTTTCAATTTCATTGGGTGACTGCTAGTAGCATGCAATATGCTGTTCCCTGCAGTCGGTTTCCGATATAAGGCTGTGATTATTTTGTTGTCTTGTACTCTCACCTCAAGGTCGAGATAGTTCACTGCCACTGAACTTATCTCTCCTGTGAAGTATAAATTCACATTGTTGTTGTTGAGATGTTCAATGAAATCTCTTGCTTCATCTATTGACCCCCTCCAAATAACAAAGAGGTCATCAATATATCGGTGCCAAGTTGCTATCTTATCTGTCCATTCAGCATTGCAAGGGGACCATACCACCTGCTCCTTCCACCAGCCTACGAACAAGTTCGCATAGCTGGGGGCGAAGCAGGTGCCCATCGCGGTCCCTGAGACCTGCCTGTAGAGATCTCCATGAAAGAGGAATATATTATTTTGGAGACAAAATTCAATAAATTCAACCAACATATTATTGTGTGCTGTTAATTTCAATGCTCTTTTGTTTAAGAAGTACTCAACCGCTTTAAGTCCATTTCCATGGTCTATAGATGTATATAGACTCGTGATGTCCAATACAATTAAGACAAAAGATGGTTCCCATTGTATTTTTTCAATTCAGGCTATAAAATCCTTGGTATCTCTAATATAGGAGGATAACTGCAATACTGACTGGAACAAAAAGTGATCTATAAAGACAGACAAATTTTCAGTTAGACTACCCAAAGAAGATACTATGGGTCTTCCCGTGGGTTTGTTTTATCCTTCTTCACCTTTGGTAAATGATAATAAGTGGGAATTACTGGATTAGTTATCCTTAAAAAGAGATATTCCTCAGTGGTCAACATAGATCTATCATGCCACTTCTTGATCAATAAATGATATTTATTCACACTCTCATCATATCTGCTCCTCGTCAAAATTTCATAATGGCACTTATCATTTAATTGGCGCAAAGCTTCTCCCACATATTGTTCTCTTGACTTTAGAACAATATTACCCCCCTTATCAGAAGGTTTATATACAATGCTAGAGTCCTTTTGTAGTTCTCTTAGGGCCTCTTCTTGTGATTTTGATAAATTGCGTCTTGTTTCTCCTCTGTTGCCCTTCTCACGGAGTTGCAATAAATCCTTGATCACTGTCTCTGAAAAGACGTCAATCGCATCCTGGGGCATTTGTGGCAAAAACTGCGAAGTTGGTTTGAAATTGCTACACGGTGCCTCTTGATCAATCCCTAGATTTCTAGCCCTTTGAGTAATGGATTCTTCATTGTAATCTCTACCTGATCCTTCTCCTTCTCGTAGTTCTTCTAGTAGTTCCAATGTAGTGAGGTCGTCTATTGTCAAGAGATCTGTTTCTTTCATTCTTACTTTAATTTGTCTGGCTTCCTTGGCAGTTGGTTTTGTTTTGAAATATTTATGCAGTTTAAGCTTCCTCGCAAACTTAAAAAGATCTATTCTGGTTTGTGTAAATTCCTGTCTCGTTTGTGGGCAAAAGGATAGTCCCAATTTTAATACGAATTCCTCCGTCTCTGTTAGTTTTCTAGATGTTAAATTTACAATGGTCAAGTTGTCTGCTTCATTTACCATCGCGCCCCTCTTTTGTTCCTGGTAGCTCTCGTTGTTCTGTTGCCTCTTCCTCTTCCCCTTCCAGCCGCCCCTTCGGGTTTGTCTATGCCCGTGTCTGTGTCCGGGGGCTTGCTCTTCCCCCCCCCCCTCAGCCACGATTGTCGAATCAGATTGAACTCTTCGTGAAAAGGGGTTCTCTTCTGTTCTCCCGAGAGGCCTGCTATGTCTTCACCAGATTGTTTATTTTCGGTTAGGTCTGATTCTGAGGTTTCAATTCTTTCTGGTATTGGTGCCGGGGTCTGTTTTCTTTTGGACATTGCCTTCCTTGGCCCATCAAACGTCTTTGCGAATGTTAGTACTCTGCCCATTGCATAATCTCTTTCGTCCCGCTCAAACTTTTCTTGTTTTCGCTGGCGTATTTTCATTTCATATTGCTGTAATCGTTTTTTCATTCTTTCTTTTAGTTCCTCTTGTTTGTTCTTGTCTGAGTCTTTAGCAATCTCCTCCTCTAGTGCTTGTATTTCAACTAGAGCTTTTGCTCTGTCACTCCATGCAAACTTCACTAGGATCTCCAAGCTGCCCTTGCAGGATTGTGCTATGTGTACTGCCCACTCCTCCAACAGAAGTGGGTCCGGATTTTCATAGGCAGGTACTGTGTAGATGCGTAACCCGCGTGGGACCCTCTCCACCTCGATGTAATTCTGGAGTGAGGTCGCCTCCCACCATTTACGCATCTCGCGTTCATAAAGTCTCTCCAACTTGATAAATTGTGTTTGAATAGTGGATGATAGATTCAAATTCTCAGTGGCATTCGAGCCCATTGTGTCCATCTTCTTCTTCCTAAACATATCCATTGCCGCCTCTCTACGCGCTGTTTCACTGAACATCGTGATTTTTTGTTAATCCGAGCTCCGATCCCGGGCTCTTCTGCCGGTCTAAAACTGGTTCTTTCCATCTTCCCTCGTCATACCCCGAACAGTTTGTTTTACACACAATTAGTCGACGCTTGGCTTACCGGATAGTTTCGAAAGATGATACTCTATCGACACCGGTTATTCATCATTCCAAGTCGTCTCTCTCGAGTAAATTCGTGTTCAGGGCGGTGCCTCCGTTATTTTCAATAATCGCTCCACTGCACCTTTGCAACGGGTCACGCCATGACGGGTGCTTCTCACACGGTGGTGCCCCGTGTATTCTATCCAGCTCCAAAAGTTCTCTCTCCCAGTCGGGAAGAAAGACACAGCACTCGCGGGTTTTGTTCGATAACCAGTTTATTCCTTGGCACTTCACATACGCGTTTCGGGTTCTCCCTTCTTCAGTGTGTTTACAATTTGTGTGGCACAGCATCGTTTTTTATATATTAAAAAACACAGCACTTCCGGGTTTCAAAATAGATGAAGGACAAATTTTCCCATACAAATTGGGCGCCATTTTGGAGAGTGCAAAAATAAACATTTTAGTTTAGAGTTCTACTTAACAATTGTATATAAGCATATTGCTAAAACAATTCATACCACATTCTGCATTATTGTTTATGTGTTATGCGTCAGTATAAATGTTTCTGCACCTTCTTGTCATTAAAATCATGCCATGGATCGGCCATTAACGACTCAGTCATACTGAACCGCCTATTGTCCTCATCCATTTCTCTCATTCACGCCGTGTATCGGCCTTTTCAACCTATCTGTGTAACATTAGTTTAAAAAGTTTCAGACTCTACAATTTCAGATGAATTATTTTTATCCTAGATCCCTAGGTGTACATTTAACTCTTCACCACTGTTCAAACGATTCGTAGTTTTTGTCTATATATATATATATTCACTGAAAAAACCATAGGTTTCAGGCACGTTATAGTTAGGAATTACCATTTAAAAAACCTTAGAAATTCACTGAAAAAACCATAGGTTTCAGGGGCGTTATAGTTAGCTGGACTTTTCACTCGTACAAAACCATTGATATTTCCCCGTTATAGTTAGTTCAGCTAACTATAACTCACGCGCTCGCAATGCACTACTGATGACGTCACATATTACATCACTCATGACATGGTCAGTGGCATCACTCATGACATCACTGATGACATCTCAAATGACATCACTGATGACACTGATGACATCATCCTTGTGATAGAGTGGCAGACATCCTCTCCCCCTAATATAACCTTTGATACACACATTCAAAAATAGAAACTAACATTTTCAAAACAATGGACATACCAATACCAGTTACAACAACCTATTCAGTAATTCTAAGATCCACATCCACATCCACATACACATCCACTCATTCACCAATTGTATGAGTGAAAAGTCAAGCTAACTATAACGCCCCTGAAACCTATGTTTTTTCAGTGAATTTCTAAGGTTTTTAAAATGCTAATTCCTAACTATAACGTGCCTGAAACCTATGGTTTTTTCAGTGAATTTCAAAGGTTTTTTAAATGCTAATTTCTAACTATGCCTACAGAGATAGGACATGTGAAAAAAGAAGAAAAAACGCACAGAAAGAAAAAAAAGAAATGCAGAAAGAAGCAACAGAAGTCCTCAAAAACGAAGAAAAGTGCAGGAAGAAGGATAACGTGCAGAAAGAACAAACAGAAGAGCAGAAAGAAGCCTTGTTGCAAAATCATCCTGTACCCTCAACTTTTTCAGATGGATACTGGTGGTAACTGAGTCTGACTAACCAGTCCTAGAGCCAGTGCTATGTTAAAAGACACTCAGAATACAGTGAAAACACCTACATACAATAGGGAACACTATGCGTTGGGGTCCCCCTGTGATTAGCATGACCTCCTCTGTAAGCCCCTAGTATATAATAGGGCAGGGGATTAAAAATACCTCTTAAAACGCGCCACAGGGCGTGTTTGCACATGTCACCTCAGGCCCCATCCCCTCCCTTCCCCACTGTGTAAACACGCCCTGTGGCCGTTTTAAGTTGGGAGATTAAGTCCCCTTGAATCCTGAGAGTCCCTAGGGTCCAACTAGCCCACTAGGTACCTCCAGTAAGCGCCACTGAGCTGTGTTGCAGAGAGGTGTAAAAAGTGGCACGGCCTGGACCACCTCTCTGCAATGCAGCTCAGTGGCGCTTACTGGAAGCACCTGGTGGGCTAGTTAGCCCCCAGGGGCCCTCAGGATTGAAGGGGAATTATTTCCCCAACTTAAAACGTGCCACAGGGCGTGTTGTCACCTCAGGCCCCGTCCCCTTCATTCACCACAGTGTAAATGCGCCCTGTGGCCGTTCTAAGTTGAGAGATTAAGTCCCCTTGAATCCTAAGGGTCCCTAGGGGCAAAATAGCCCACTAGGTACGTCCAGTAAGCGCCATTGCAGAGAGGTGTCAAAAGGGGCACGGCCTGCACCACCTCTCTGCAACGCAGAGCAGTGGCGCTTACTGGAAGCACCTGGTGGGCTAGTTGGCCCCCAGGGTCCCTCAGGATTGTAAGGGAATTATTTACCCAACTTAAAACGCGCCACAGGGCGTGTTTGCACATGTCACCTCAGGCCCCGTCCCCTCCATTCACCACTGTGTAAACGCGCTCTGTGGCCGTTTTAAGTTGAGAGATTAAGTCTCCTTGAATCCTAAGGGTCCCTAGGGTCAAACTAGCCCACTAGATACCTCCAGTGAGCGCCACAGAGCTGTAAAAAGGGGCGTGGCCTCAGAACACCTGTCTGCAACGCAGCTTCCTGGCGCATACTGGAGATACCTGTTGGGCTAGTTGGCCCTCAGGGACCCTCAGTATTGAAGGGGAATTAATTCCCCAACTTACAACTGGCCAGGGGGCGCGTTTGCCGAGTGCTGCAAGGAGGGGGTGTGGCCTCCGGCGCGATGCCGGTCTTTTATTTATTTTATTTTTTTAAGAAGAAGGGCTTTGTGGCCCCCCTTCTTTTTCTAATTTATTGGCCCTGGGGACCCCATCCCCCAGGGCCTGCATCCTAATTTTTTTTGTTGAAAAAAATACATTTGGAAGGGGGCCGGCCTTTGTTTTTTATTATTTTAAAAAATATATATATTAATAGAAACACCTAGGACATGCTGGACAAACCGTATGTACCTATCACCATGACGATTTGCGTGATATTCATTAAAAGGCGACTATGCATACAATGAATCTACGTGGAATTTATTTACACCGCTAGAGAAGCTCTGACGTGTCTGATGCCCTACCGTGCCTAATGCCGGCTCCCCCACCGGTGGGTTCTCTCCAAGTAGACACCCTTGTCGTTTATTTATACAAACATGGGTAGCTATTGACGGGCACATTTAATACACACGCACACCAAGCCATTCAAAGGGGATTTGACAAAAATTCGACTAAACTATGCAAGAAACCCCCCTCACGGTTAATAAAAGACACATCCACCGCCGGATGTGTAATACTTTTTATTTTACTCTCTGGAAAGGAGACGAACCTCACTTGAGAGTCACAGCGTGCTCCTGGCTGAGCCCAATGCTGTGTTACACCCACCAGTGCCCGCCGAGTGCCACACACCTGTGTTGTATTCCACCAGCTAGTGCGTATGCTATGACACTCTTTAGCCCATGTGCACTGTAACACCACCCCGTGAATATGTCATGCCACACTTGCTTTCACACGGGTTATATTGCCCCATCTAACGTGCCTTCCTCGATGCCTATGTTATAACGCACAGCGCTATGCCATACATTTTACAATCTGGGATCCATATCTTTGTCACAGTGCATATGCAACATTACACTCCGCAGCACATATTTTATATTACAACTTTAGAGACTAGTTAGGTTACACAACACTGCCCTGTGCATATTACACTCCAAGGCGCATATCGCATAGCAAGCACTAGTGCCTGTGCTATCTCGCACTCTTCAATGAATCTGTCATTGTGCACAATGTATTGCATATTATATTTCATGCCCCAGTTCATCTTATATCACACTTTTTGGTGCATAGTTTTACCATATACTATATCTAGTTTTCATTTTCAATCGTGCTCTCAGGACTATGTTCTATATAACACTGCGTCCACCTACCCTTTTCACGGGCATTACATTTTGCAATGGGGGGTGGAGGGTCAGGGGGTGTTTCTGCCAAGTGAGCCCGGAGTTACAGTCACAAACGTCCTCTTCTTCCTGAATAAAAGTGAGATTATGCTGCATACTTGTTCATATTTTAAGTAGTTCGCACAGACACACATTTTAAAAACAATAAAGTTCCTAATACCCACCTTCTCTGAACAGTTAGCTTGCTGCCCCATCCACCTCCTCCCTATCCTCTGCTGTCTGAATCCATGCCTCCTCTCTCCTGCCATGCATGGTCTGATGTGCTGCTACTGCCCTCCATTTAGCATGATGTACCAGTCCACTCCTCCTGCCCTCCATTGCCCAATTCTATGGCCCATCATTGACCTCCTGCTTAGCCTCTGTGCTTAGCTTGCTGCCCCTATTCTCCTCCCCCCTGCCCTCCGATGTCTTTGTGCATGCCCCTGCTCCATCCTTTTTGCCCACCATGTTCCATGGACCTGCCACTCCTATCTACTCTGAGTGTTCTGTTGAGCTGCCACTCCCCTCCCACCTGCCTAGCATTGTCAGATGACTGTAACCTGTCCCTGCCACCTCCACCCTGCCTGTCCACATGCCATGCCCCTATCCCCTTCCTCCTGTCCTCCATGGTCCATTTTACTGCCACACCCTTCTGCTCTCCCTGGTCTGTTGTGCTGCAACTGCTCCTCCTGCCTGCCCCACGCGGTCTGTTGTGAGGCCCCTTTCCCTGAACTCTCTTGCCTGTGCCCAGGTCCTGACCCTCCCTTCTATCCTCCATGGTCCTTTGTGCATGACCCTGCACCCTCCTTCTTGCCCATCATAGCGATTGTGCTGCCACTAACCCTCCCGCTTGCCATGCATGGTCTTCTGTGCTGCCATGGCCCCTCCCACCTTCCCTGTGTGGTCAGCTAGCTGCCCCTGACCCCCTCCCACCTTCCCTCCATGGTCTGCGTGTATGCCATCATAGTCTCATTGTTGCTCTCCATGGTGTGTCTTGTTTCTAGTGCCCATCCTGCCTGACCTCCATGGTCATCTTGCTGCTCCTGCCCTGCCCCCTTGCACCCAGCTCTCTGTTTCCATGTGCAGACCCCTATTCCCTCCCTCCTGGCTTGTCTGTTCCATTGTAATGCCCCTGATCCGTCCCTCCTGCCCTTTATGGTCTGTTATGCTGCAGCTTTCTCTCCTGTCTGTCCATTATGGTCAGCTAGCTACCATTGCCACTTTACCCTCTGTTCTTTGTTGTCCATGTGCATGGTCCTGTCCCCTCCCTATTGCTTTCTATGGATTGTTGTGCTGCACTCCTGTCCCGCATGCCCTGTGTGGTGTATTGTGCTGCTGCAAACCCTGATGCCTGCCCTGTAGGGTCAGTTTGGTGCACCTCTCCATGTCCCTCCTGTCCTCTGTTATCCGAGTCCATGTCGCTATCCCAATTCCTCCTGCCTACCATGATCCAATGTACCATACTTGTGAACATTTTGAACTTGGTAAGAGGGAGATTTTGAAAAAAAAACTGGGGTATTGATTTTCCCCTTTGAGTTACATTGAAAAAGAGGAGATTGTAGACAGGAGACAGATCAAATAAAGCCCATTTGAGCTTAAAAACATTGGACGTTTCCTGGCTGAAACGGGTCTGTTGGCATGTATGGTTGTACTACCACTGCCTCTTCCTTCTGCCCACAATGGTCTATTATATTGCCACAGCCTCTCTTGCCAGTCCTGTATTGTTGGTTTGTTGCCCCTGCCCCCCTTTCCACTGCCCTCCATAGTCTGTTGTGCTGCCACTGCCCTTCCTGCCTGTCCAGTGTGGTCAAATTGTTGCCTCTGCACTTTCCTGCCTGCTTTCAATTTTCAGAATCCGCACCCCTGGCCTCTGCCTCTCAACAGTATCCCAATGAACAACTAGATTGCTAACATTCTATATTTATTACAAAAGTGTGGAACGCCTGACGTCATCTTGATGTATTCAAAACTGTAATACCTAGAGCATTTCCTTTAGAAATTACATATATGAGAGGGTCTTATTTGCATCAAAATTACGGTTAGTGCTCTAAAAACTAAAATGAGGACATATTTTCTGAGTTTTCAAATAGCGACAAAGAACTTTTAAATTATTTGTAATCTTTATGTTTTTTTATCCAGTTGACCACTTGATTAAATGTTGCACTTAGGGGAGAGGATGTGGTGTTACTTCCAGAGCTGCAGACTTTGCAACTGGGAAACCAGGTTGGAGTTTCTGCTTCAGCTCAACATTCTGTGATTCGGGTCAAATCACTTAATCTCCCCATGTCTACAACCAAAACGAATTTGATCTTGTGTGATGTAACCAATGCTCATGTAAAGCACTCCAATACCTGACAAGACTGCACTATATAAAACTGCGAATACACAAAAAATAAGTGTTTTGCACACTTCTGTCATTGGGCTACATGTGGGCTACATCTGGGTGATATTTGGGCTACATTTGGGCTCTTTTGTCTCTGGTGGCCATTTTGGGAGATTTATTTGTTATGAAGTTTCCTAATTTCCTCATTTACTACAGTCTCCTCAGTAGGAAATACTTTCAGTTTTTTACTTTGATTCCATCAAGAAGGCATTCAGATGTGTCACACATTTGCCATAAATTCTGAATGTTCGCACTCTAGTTGCTTATTAGATCACTGTAGTAAAGCTACTGCTCACTAGGGAAGTCTGCTGCTGGTATTGAAAGTGCATGTTTCAGTCTGCATGTCAGAATTTTTTAATGAAATAGAAGAGGATTTGAGAAGCCACTCAAAATCTGCCCTAATTTTTCTTTCTGTAGCACTAACCATACTTTCTATGGCAAAATGAACCCCCTCATTTTGTTCCTTTTTAAATTAAATGTTTTAAGAGTTACCACTTTATTCCAATCAAGATGGCTTCAGGTGTCCCATACATTTGTCATAATTAGGACTGTTAGCGCTCTAGTTGTTCTTTGGAACACTCTGGGAAGCTGCAGTAGAACACAAAGGAATCAACTGACAGTCTCTGCCCTTGTTGGATGTACATGTTTTACTGAGAATGTCAGACTTCATTCTCACATGACTGAGAAAGATAATGTGAATTTACAGAAAATATGCTCTCAGTTTAGCTTATAGATCACCTTCTAAACCTCTGTGGGAAAAGCATGAGAAAATAGTTTTCTCTCAAACATGATTCATGATATCACAGCAGGAGGCTTTTTCACATGGTAAAATCACCTTAGAACACACCACAATTCCTAAAATGAGTATGGTACCATCAACAAATGATTTATAATGTACCTAAAGTCTTAAAACTTATATTAACTGCAATGCTTCTTAATGAGGTGCTATCATGTATATTGGTCCCAAGATGGCTGCCAACACTTCTTCGATGAAGTACTGACAGCCAATCAGATCTCATGATGAGATGTGTGGTTAGGCTCCGCCCAGATACATATGTGATTTTGATTTTGATTCTCTCAGGAACTACTGAACGGATTTACACCATTTAAGCAAAAGGCATGAGTCTGAACTGAGGACTACCTCTTTGCCAAATTTGGTGTAATTCCGTTAAGCAGTTGGTCCTATGGGAAAATGCATGGGGAAAATGCGTTTTGGGACCCCCCTTTTTTCTCGGCCCCCGCTTGACAAATCACCGTGAAATTTTCAGGATTGGAGCGGACCGGAGCTGGACAAAAGTTTGGAAAATTTCGCAAAGATTCATCAATCGGCGCCAACGTTATTCCAAATAGAATGTTGCGGATTTACTATGGAAAATAGGTCCTAACTATAACAACCTACTGGCGACTGCCAGTAGGTAATATATCTATCTATCTATCTATCTATCTATCTATCTATCTATCTATCTATCTATCTATCTATCTATCTATCTATCTATCTATCTATCTATCTATCTATCTATCTATCTATCTATATATATATATATATATATATATATATATATATATATATATATATATTCAGCTCAAAGGGGATGGTCCATTGAATAAGCCGCACTCGTACAACGAAGAGTTTTCCCCAAAGAAACTTTATTCAGGTACAAACAGCCATTCCTTCCGGTAAAATGAGGCATCGGTCCGCAGCCCTGACGCGTTTCGAGTCTTCTCTTTTTCAAAGGGAAATGCAGTCCACAAGCGCTTAATTCATCGCATCACCTTTATATGCCAATATCGCCCGCCATGATTGGACAACTCTGTGTGAGATAAGGCGTTGCATTATGGGGGATGCAGTTCACAATTATGTCCTCAAATGGAAGCGCTTGCTATGTATGCCGGATGAAAGCTCCACATGAGCCCCAGAAAGCGCGACTGTTCATGATCCTCCTTCGCTGCCCCACATATGAAGCCCATAACATTGAGCTCCGTGGTCCTCGGTTATTGAGGTGGTGCAGGCTCAGCGGCAGGACGGCCGCTAATATACTCAGCTCAAAGGGGATGGTCCATTGAATAAGCCGCACTCGTACAACGAAGAGTTTTCCCCAAAGAAACTTTATTCAGGTACAAACAGCCATTCCTTCCGGTAAAATGAGGCATCGGTCCGCAGCCCTGACGCGTTTCGAGTCTTCTCTTTTTCAAAGGGAAATGCAGTCCACAAGCGCTTAATTCATCGCATCACCTTTATATGCCAATATCGCCCGCCATGATTGGACAACTCTGTGTGAGATAAGGCGTTGCATTATGGGGGATGCAGTTCACAATTATGTCCTCAAATGGAAGCGCTTGCTATGTATGCCGGATGAAAGCTCCACATGAGCCCCAGAAAGCGCGACTGTTCATGATCCTCCTTCGCTGCCCCACATATGAAGCCCATAACATTGAGCTCCGTGGTCCTCGGTTATTGAGGTGGTGCAGGCTCAGCGGCAGGACGGCCGCTAATATACTCAGCTCAAAGGGGATGGTCCATTGAATAAGCCGCACTCGTACAACGAAGAGTTTTCCCCAAAGAAACTTTATTCAGGTACAAACAGCCATTCCTTCCGGTAAAATGAGGCATCGGTCCGCAGCCCTGACGCGTTTCGAGTCTTCTCTTTTTCAAAGGGAATGCAGTCCACAAGCGCTTAATTCATCGCATCACCTTTATATGCCAATATCGCCCGCCATGATTGGACAACTCTGTGTGAGATAAGGCGTTGCATTATGGGGGATGCAGTTCACAATTATGTCCTCAAATGGAAGCGCTTGCTATGTATGCCGGATGAAAGCTCCACATGAGCCCCAGAAAGCGCGACTGTTCATGATCCTCCTTCGCTGCCCCACATATGAAGCCCATAACATTGAGCTCCGTGGTCCTCGGTTATTGAGGTGGTGCAGGCTCAGCGGCAGGACGGCCGCTAATATACTCAGCTCAAAGGGGATGGTCCATTGAATAAGCCGCACTCGTACAACGAAGAGTTTTCCCCAAAGAAACTTTATTCAGGTACAAACAGCCATTCCTTCCGGTAAAATGAGGCATCGGTCCGCAGCCCTGATGCGTTTCGAGTCTTCTCTTTTTCAAAGGGAAATGCAGTCCACAAGCGCTTAATTCATCGCATCACCTTTATATGTCAATATCGCCCGCCATGATTGGACAACTCTGTGTGAGATAAGGCG
Source organism: Triturus cristatus (assembly GCF_964204655.1). Lineage (NCBI taxonomy): Eukaryota > Metazoa > Chordata > Amphibia > Caudata > Salamandridae > Triturus > Triturus cristatus. The sequence continues at coordinate 978,008,249 of NC_140583.1, forward strand.
TTGCATTATGGGGGATGCAGTTCACAATTATGTCCTCAAATGGAAGCGCTTGCTATGTATGCGATGAATTAAGCGCTTGTGGACTGCATTTCCCTTTGAAAAAGAGAAGACTCGAAACGCGTCAGGGCTGCGGACCGATGCCTCATTTTACAGGAAGGAATGGCTGTTTGTACCTGAATAAAGTTTCTTTGGGGAAAACTCTTCGTTGTACGAGTGCGGCTTATTCAATGGACCATCCCCTTTGAGCTGAATATATATATATATATATATATATATATATATATATATTATCTACTGGCGGTTGCCAGTAGATAGTTATTAGTTAGGACCGTGTTTCCATAGGAAATCCGCAACATTCTATTTGGAATAACTTTGACGCCGATTGACGAATCCTCGCGAAATTCTCAAAATAGATCGGGCGCTCCGCTCCGCTCCACCCCTGAAAGTCTCGGGGGGATTCGTCAAGCGGGGGCTGAGAAAAAGGGGGGGTCCCAAAACGCGTTTTCCCCATGCATTTTTCCATAGGACCTTTAGTCCGAGCTACAGCCCGAACGGCTGAACAGAATTACTTGAAATTTGGCAGAGAGGTAGTCCTTAGGTCAGGGAAGTGCCTTTTGCAGGTCTGGTGTTAATCTGTTCAGTAGTTCCTGAGAAAATAGCATTTAAATCAATATATATATATCTATGGGCGCGCTCCGAGCGCGTACCGTAAGCTTACCGTACGCGCACGCTGCCGTGCGCGAGCGCGATTCTGATTGGTTGTTAGATCTCAGTAAACATTTGAATCGGTCGAAACCAGGAAGTGTCGGCCGCCATTTTGTCTCTCGCAGTCTGAGGGGGTGAAAAACAAAGGTGGAGAACGTGAAAAGGGGGCAGGGTGGACAGTTCCTGACCCCCTAGCCTTTGTCAGGGGGTCCCAGAAGGACCCCCGAGGGCAAAAATTAATTTTAATTTTTTTTCGAAAAATCGCTGAATGCGCGTAGCGTACGTGCACGGCGTAAACGGAGAGATTCCGCGAGGAAAAATTCCGCGAACTTCGCGTAACTATTCCACGATTACGCGTACCGTGCGCGCACGGCTAAAAAAATTTTTCAAAAAGGAAAGCTTAAAAAAAAAAAAAGAAAATTGTGAGGTAAGGTTGGCTCTTAAAAGAGCCGTTGGGTTAATACAGGGATGGAGGAAAGAAAGAATGGGAATATTATGAGCATCTACAAACGTGCTGGTCTATCTTATTGTTAATAAGGGAAACACTGGTCTCCCCAAAAACAATAAGACCACAACACGTTGTACACCTCATTGAAACCCTCCGAAATCGAGGGTTAATGTCCAGAGGAGCAGAAGAAGGTGATGCTCCCACCTCAGAGGAAGGGCTCAGCTGAGCTGCCGATGATGTACTCGGCTGAGCTTCTGAGGTTGGGCTCCGGTGACTTACTGAAGAGTTCTCTTCAGTATGTCGAGCAAAGGTCCTGGGATGTTTATCCCTAAGGTGTCTCTTCATAGAGTGATTTCCAAAGGAATACTTCTTCCTTGGATCTCCTCTAGATAAAACACGGTCACAAAGTGTGCAAGTGACCAATGGAGCATTGACCTTTTTCTGCCCCTCTGGAAAAGTAAAATACGCCCCACACAAAAGAATCCTTTTGTTTCCTCCTTCTCTGTCTGATGATGGTGCTGCTAGGCTCACTCTCAGAAGAGGTCTGCTGCTCTGCCATTGTATCTCAATGTCAATTCAGCTCCTTCTCCTAGGGAAACTCAAGCAGTAATGAGGGGAATGGGTGTGGTGTGGGAAGTTTCTGGAACTGAAAGTAGTTTCAACCAATGAAAAGTGTTCTTTGTGGATCACATGACCTACCGTGCGCGCTCCGTAAGCTTACGCAAACGTGACGCTTACGGAGCGCTTACGGAGCGCGTACGTAAGACGCACTCGCGCATGCGCATTACACGCCCCTGCGTAACCGCGACGTTGCTTCCGCGCAACGCGTATGCGTGTACGCGTACGTCACGTACGTATCACGTAAGCGCACTGTACTTATGACGTACGGAGCGCGTAGCGTCAGCTTACCGTACGCGCATGGAAAAAAATGCATAAACAAAAAAAATTACCATTCCATAATGCAGGATATAGTACATATATTATTTTATACATAGGTTTACCAAAAATCTCAAAAAAAAATTTGCATGTAAAAAACCGTACAAATTCACTGAAAAAACCATAGGTTTCACACACGTTATAGTTAGGAATTAGCATTTAAAAAACCTTGCAAATTCACTGAAAAAACCATAGGATTCACACATGTTATAGTTAGCTGGACATTTCACTCGTAAAAAACCAATGAAATTCCCCCGTTATAGTTAGTGCAGGCAACTATAACTCACGCGACCGCAATCCTCTGTTGATGCTAATACTGTATCTTTAGCTGTACATATATTACAAATATTTATTTTTCATAAACACACATATGTCATCAGTGATGTAATATTTGACATCATCAGCAGAGGATTGCGGTCGCGTGAGTTATAGTTGCCTGCACTAACTATAACGGGGGAATTTCATTGGTTTTTTACGAGTGAAATGTCCAGCTAACTATAACATGAGTGAAACCTATGGTTTTTTCAGTGAATATATATATATATATATTAATCCGGTTTGCAAAATGAAGCGCGCTCTCAGAAGGGTATATCAACCAGCGATCTTTATTCCGACGTTACGGGTTTCGAGAGTAAACTCTCTTGATCACACGTCTAACGCTTGTGACACAGTGCATTACATACAATTCAAAAGCTCAACATAGACAAGGGACTCCCATTGTGATAGTACCTCTGTGTGCGGGTGGCCGCCATATTGGAACATGTCATATTTGATTCATATAACGTTTTAAATGGTAAATACCAGCAGATTTCTGCGATCCGATTTTGTAAACAGGTTGTACATACACATACATAAGATACCTGGTGGCAAGGTGGAGCTGACAATCCTGTACTTGTTCACAGTCACTATATAATCACAGTGCTCTTTATAATGTAACAGACCAATGTCTCGAGTACTCGTTTATACACTTGTATAATGTGCCAAGTGACATGCGAGCCTGTTGGGTTTGTGCGGTTACGCGACCGCAATCCTCTGCTGATGACGTCAGATATTACGTCACTGATGACATACGTGTCTTTATGAAAAATAAATATTTGTAATATATGTATAGCTAAAGATTAATGGAAGAAGACATGGGTCAATAAGTGTCTAAATACAGTGATGTAATATCTGACGTCATCAGCGTGAGGATTGCGGTCGCGTGAGTTATAGTTGCCTGCACTAACTATAACGGGGGAATTTCATTGGTTTTTTACGAGTGAAATGTCCAGCTAACTATAACATGTGTGAAACCTATGGTTTTTAAAGTGAATTTGCAAGGTTTTTTAAATGCTAATTCGTAACTATAACGTGTGTGAAACCTATGGTTTTTTCAGTGAATATATATATATATATATATATATATAAAAAATCTACTGGCGGTCGCCAGTAGTTAGTTATACTTAGGACCTATTTTCCATAGGAAATCCGCAACATTCTATTCCCAATAAGTCTGGTGCCGGTTGATGAATCCTCACGAAATTTTCCAAACTTTTGGCCAGGTCTGCTCCGCTCCTACCCCGAAAGTTTTGCGGTGATCCGTCAAGCGGGGGCCGAGAAAAAAGGGGGGTCCCAAAACGTGTTTTCCCCATGCAATTTTCCATAGGATCTGTTGTCGCAGCTACAGCCCGAACTGCTGAACAGAATGACACCAAATTTGGCAAAGAGGTAGTCTTCAGTTCAGACTCGTGCCTTTTGCATAAATGGTGTAAATCCGTTCAGTAGTTCCTGAGACAATTAGAGTTAAAAGTACATATATATCTATGGCTGGGGAGGATCCGCGCACCCTACCCGCACCGTAAGCGCACCCTCCTCGAACCGAGCGCGCACCCTCCCGATCGCACGCTGAATGCTAATTGGCTGTCGAGTGTCTGTCTACATTCGAAACCCGGAACTGTTGGCGGCCATTTTCTGCCTCGGTAGAAGCAAGGCTGAGGAAGCAATGGGAATAAGTGTGTAAAACATATAAAGGGGGCAGAGTGGAAATACTCTGACCCTCTAGAGGTGCTTAGTGGGTCCCAGAAGGACCCCCTGGGGCCCCCTTTTAAAAAACAAAAATGGCAAAATGCGCGCACGGTGCGCGCATCCTATTGCGTTGGGTGCACGGATTCTCTCGCGTTGGGTGCGCGGATCCAAGGAAAAAAAATTTCAGTGGTTGTATGACAACTTTCTACACTGAAAGGTAGGGTGTATATTTCTGTTTTTTAAAGGCATGATTCTTATTGGTTAACAAAAACTGATTGTAAGGAACATTATATATGATAAGCTGATATGTTGAAAAGTCAAGCACACTTGCTGTCTTGTTTAGCGACATTGTGTGCTGAACTTGTGACCTGTGTGCTCAGTGCAGTGTTCCATGACCTGTTTCTATGGTAACAGGCAGAAGGAAGATTGGGGGAAGGGTTGAAAAGTATTTCATTTGGAAAGGGTTGAAATGTTTAACCAATAGAAATATGTGTTTGCTTTTGAATTTATGTGTGAAGGATTGTGATTTGATGTTTACATGTATATGTGTGGAAAATGAAAGGGAATCTTTTCCATTCTTTGGTTTTGCTGAGAGGTGCACAGTGCAGATATTCTGTAAAAGAAAATCTGGTGTGTGACTGATATACTTCTTAATCTGAAAAACAACTTGAAATGTGAGTTATTTAATTGTGAGGGGATGTATGTAGACTATTTTGATTTTAATCAGACTAATGTATTTCTCCTGCTAAAGTGTAGGGAGTACTTTTTTTCTATACACTCTTATTGACAGTGTGTGTGCATGTAGAAACCATTCTGTGATAAGCATTTGTGTTTTTCATGTGTTTGCAGACAGATAACTGTGCTGTTTTTATATTTTGGTAGAATTAGAAACCAGTCATTGTTTATGAATTTGTGAAATGAGTTATGTTTCTATACTAAAATGTAGTACTCCTTCTAGATGAAGAAGTGTGTTTTGGTAAGCTGCTAGGGATAATGTTGCTTGTCTAGAATCACACTGTGAGTCTGTGTGCATTTGGGAACCACTGTGAGAGAAGCATTTGGTAACATCGTGTATTTGCTGACAGATAACGGTTTTAAAACCTGTCTTGTTGTCAAGTTTTACTAGCATTAGAAGGCAGTTTTTGCTTATGCTTTGATTAAATGAGTCAGGCTTTGACACAAAAGTGCAGTCTTGAAATATATAGATTGTGTGCAGTTCCCTTACCACTTCCACAGTAGTGAATGATTTTTGGTAAACTCCTAGGTATAGTGGTTGTTGTCTAGAATCACACTGTGAGTCTGTGTGCATTTGGGAACCACTGTGAGAGAAGCATTTGGTAACATTGTGTATTTGATGACAGATAACTGTTTTAAAACCTGTCATGTTATCAAGTTTTAGTAGCATTAGAAGCCAGTCTTTGCTTATGCATTGATAAAATGATTCATGCTTTGACACTAATGTGCTGTACTTTAATATGTAGATTGTGTGTAGTCTCCTTACCCCTTGCACAGTAGTGAATGAGTTTTGGTGAGCTGCTAGGGATAGCGTTGCTTGTCTAGAATCACACTGTGAGTCTGTGTGCATTTGGGAACCACTGTGAGAGAAGCATTTGGTAAAATCGTGTATTTTTTAGCAGATAACTCTTTAAAACCTGTCATGTTGTCAAGTTTTAGTAGCATTTGAAGCCAATCTTTGCTTATGCGTTGATTAAATGAGTCATGCTTTGACACTAATGTGCTGTACTTAAATATGTAGATTGTGTGCAGCACCCTTACCTCTTCTAGACTAGTGAATGAGTTTTGGTAAACTCCTAGGATAGTGTTGCTTGTCTAAAATCACACTGTGAGTCTGTGTGCATTTGGGTGAGGATTGTGATATAAGCATTTGGTAACATCGTGTATTTGCTGACAGATAACTGTTTTAAAACCGGTCATGTTGTCAAGTTTTAGTAGCTTTGAAAGCTATTCTTTGCTTATGCATTGATAAAATGAGTCAGGGTTTGACACTAAAGTGCAGTACCATGTACTATTCTCTTCACTGTGCCAGAACTGAAAATTTAAAAGTTTTACCCAGGCACTGTCCTAGCAGTAGTCTGATGATTTAGTCAATTTCCAAGTACTCATGTGTGAACCATACATTACCACATAGACTGCTTCAAATGTCTATGCAGTATGCATGCAGTCTTCTAACATACTATACACTTGTCTTTCACATCTTCAATTCCCTAGTCAGTATTCATACAGTCCAGCAAACATCCTGTCACTCCCTTTGCACTCCTCTAGTGACCCATTCAGTACCAAGTACTAATCCATTCACTGTGTCAAAAGCCAACCACTTATAAATTCACCCAGGCACTCTCTTTGCTGTACTCTAATCATTTCGTCAGTTCCCAAGTACTCATGCAGTGAGCCAGGCCTTAGCACATAGACTGCTTCAACTGCCTATTCACTATGCATGCAGGCCTCTAACCACCTATACAGTTGTCTTTCACACCTTCAATTCCCCAGTCAGTATTCATACACTTCTAGCAAACACCCTGTTACTCACCCACTGTGTCTCCTTATAGTAGTGTAATTATTCAGTCAGTTAGCATGTAGTCTTTTAGTGAGGTAGGCTTTGGGGCATGAACTGCTTCAAAGTAGTATGCACTATGCATGCAGTGTTTTAACCATCGTCACACTTGTGGTTCAGGGTTATAGTTTCTTAGTCAGTTTTTATATAAAATGTGTTTGTACAGTAATGGAATAGTATAAATTTGAAAGTTATTAAAATACATTTATTTGTGATTCTTTTTTACAGATACAGAATAGGAGTGTTTCTCATCCGTTTGCACTCTTCTCGTGCAAGATTGTTTGGATGAAGGGTCCTTCGGTGTTTCATCATACTTGCCGTGCCGTACGAGTATTTCTTGTTAGGATCCCCTCGCAACAGAACTCTTTTGCAAATCTTGCACGTGACCAAGGTGGCATTGATCTTTGTTTGCCCCTCGGGAAAAGTAAAAAAATTCCATAGCACTGAAGAAAAACGTTGTGGGCGTGGTGCCCCCTCCAAAAATTCATCCTTAGATTCGGTGAATATTTTACAGCGACAACATTTACAGTTTTTGTAAGTTAAACTTATAAAATTTTGTTAGCCGTAAGCATTTTATATATTTGTGATTTGTATCTTGTGGTATTTTGCTGAGAATAGCATGTTGGTTTTTTTTTTAACAATCTTTCTGATTGTTTTTTTTTGCCCGCTGTTAAGTGATGAGTACGATTGAAATCACTATTTTTAGTGAAATTCAATTTATTCTGAGAACAGCAAAAAAGGCAAACAAATTACTTTGTGGAAATTATGCTGTGTTGTAAAAAAATTATTATTACATGTTATAATTTTTTTTCTTTTTCTTTCACAGATCCATATTTAAAAATAAGCAATTTATATGAATTTAGATTGCAATGAAAATCTGAATAAAATGTATACCATTTTTTATTCCTATTACTGTGAAGGTAAGTTTAACTAAGTCTCAATATGCAGAATGAGGAGGTCTGCAAGAAGCTACAAAGTTGAAACATGTTTTTAAAAACACTCTGTTTATACCTGTGTAGTTTTGAAATCTGACCATAATCAGATATCATGTGACCTGCAAAAAAAGAGATTTGAGGGGTTCATAATATTTCCCATTGTAGCTATTGAAGGATCGCAATCATTTCAATCATTCTTCTTTGAATATCTTTGCAGACAAAACTCTGTGCTTATCTTCTATCATTCGCAAGGAATTTTAAAACTGGAAATATGTCACTTTTTGTAACATAGTTATTGCGCAAGACACTCTTTCATATTTACAAAGAGAGGAAAAGGCACTCTGTGCACTTTTTATACTCCATGTAAATACAACCTCATTATGCACACCAGTTTGCATTGAAAGGGTGTTCTATAAGTGTTGTTGTGCATGATTGCACTGGATACTCATAGAACAAGACACATGTCTAGATTTGTCAGAAATTATAAATTTTGATATGTGTGTGAATGCTGCACCATTCTAAAATTGGTGTAGGAAAGCACAACAAGGAGAATTGTTTTCATTTCTCCACATTTTTTTAAATACATTTTTTTTAACCATTCTTTTTATTAAACAATAACCGGTGATTGGTACAGTACAGTGGAGCCATGCAGTTAACACTTCACACCATGTATGAATGGAAGGATATACAGACAGTACATATGAGAGGAACATCACGGCAAAATAGGGTCATCATGATTAACATTTCGAGGTGGTGCGCATATCTCTCCTCTAAAAGTGTTCCGTGGGTTCCAAATAAGTGACCACTTCCTAGGGCACCCTCTTGCCAGATACACTGTCTTTTCTCTAAACATACACCAATCGAGATCTTTCTCCCAACCTTCCAATGTGGGTGGGTGAGCTGCCCCCCACAGTTGAGCGATATTTCGTTTTGCCAGCATGTACCCCAGAGTGGCCCACTGGGTCTGTGAAGTGTTTAAGTCCGTGGGCTCCCAGATGTTCAGGAGGCACCGTCTCACCTCGGGGTGGAGGGAGACATGTAATACTTTGATAATTATGTCATTCACCTGACGCCAAAAGTGGCTGATATGTGAGCATTCCCAGATGTTGTGCATAAATGTTCCGGTAAGGCCACATCGCCGTCTACATTCCCCAGCATCTGACCACCCCATGTGCACTAATCTAGGTCCTGTTATGTAGGTTCTATGGAGGATTTTTAGCTGAACCAGCCGCAAATGTGCCGGGAGGGCGACCACTTTGGGGGAGGAAACCGCTGCCTGCCAATCTTCATCGTCAAGCTCTACCCCATCCTGCACCCACTTATCTCGCAATCGTGTGAGGGGGTCTGCCATGTGGTTGATTAACTTTTTGTATATTAATGATATCGTTTTATCTGGTAGGTATCCATCTAAGACTCTGTCCTCCAGGGGGGAGGCCTCCGGGGGATCGGCTCCTCTAGGCAACGAAGACTGAAGCGAATGTGAGACCTGTATATAGCGAAAGCGCTCAGTATCCACCAAATCATATTCACTCTGAAGCGCGCTGAAGGACTTAATTTCCCCCTTTCCCCAAACATCTTTAATCGCTGAGATCCCAATAAGGTCCCACTTATCGAACCGCTTCGTCCTCCACAGGGCGCCCATTTCTCTACATTTTTATATCTTCAATGCATGCTACAATGCTCAGCATACATTGAAGGAGAAAAATGCCTTTACTGATTGTTTTTGTGCAGGAAGGTGTGTCTTCCTGCACAAAAACAAACAGCACATGACACAGATATCCTTGCACTATGGTGCAAGGGTGCCTGTGTCACCTCATGGCTGCAGTTTAAGCAGCCGTGCAGAGAAAAGCATAGATTTGCAACATATTTATGTACATATGTTGCATCCCTGTGCTTCGGAAGTACTACAGCACTCTGCAGTTAAAGAGGTTACTGTTTTTTCTTCTTCTTTCTTCTTTTATATTTTTTGGGGGGTTTTCTGAACAATTTTACTTTGTTTTTGGTTTTTCTGCAAAAAAAAAACAAAAAACAAAACAGGAGGAACCAAACAATGAACTTCAGGGAACAATAAAAAAAACTAGCAAATGTGACTTTCTTGCCGGCGGCAGATCAGATCGATCGACTGATCACCGTAGCACAAAGTCGCATTGCACTTAGTGCAAAGCACTTTTAAATATTGAAATTGAGGACGGATGTCCAAATTTTGGGCTGATGGATGCACTCTTGAAGTGCTCGGCTGCGATGAGGTGGAAGGCGCCGGAGCAGGAGTGTTTCTCATCCGTTTGCACTCTTCTCGTGCAAGATTGTTTGGATGAAGGGTCCTTATGTGCTTCATCATACTAGCCATGCCGCACGAGTATTTCTTGTTAGGATCCCCTTGCGACAGCACTCTTTTGCCAATCTTGCATGTGACCAAGGTGGGATTGGTCTTATTCTGTCCCTCGGGAAAAGTAAAACATTTCCACACCACTGAAGAAAAATGTTCTTTGCGTGGTCCCTCCTCCAAAAATTCATCCTCAGATGTATGAGGAGATGCAGGTGATGCCTGCTGCCCTGAAGCCATTTTTAGTTGAAAAAAGTTAGAGCTAAGTGTAAACTTAGACTAAAAAATCTTCTTCTCTGCAAAGAGATGCTCCTCCAAAGAAGGTCAAAGAAGAATGATTGAATTGGGTGGGGTCTTTCAATAGTTAGAACAGGAAGTGTAATGAACCAATCAAATCTCTTTTTTTGCAGGTTACATGGGATCCGCGCACCCTGCGCTTACGCAGCACGCACCCAGCGCGCATCCGCGAAATTGAATTAAAAAAAATTATAGGATTAGATGTAAAAATATATTAGTTTTAAGACTAGTTTAGTTTGTCTTCAATTAATATTCACATGAAATACATATATAAATGTTTTTTTAAATGTTAAATATTTCGCGGGATCCGCACACCTACCGTGTCATAGATACAGATGACGCATCGCGGTAGCGCGGAAACGTCGCGTTACGTACATCGAACGTGTCGCGTATAGGCTGGGAGTCGCGTACCTGTCACATTGCGATCGCACACTAAACACGTACCCAACGCATACCGTGCGCGGATGCTTCCACGTAGGGATCGAGAACAGTACGCATAGGATGCGCGGATCCAAAAACATTGAAACAAAATATGTAAAATAAAGTTTTGAACATATAGTTAAAGAAATATTTTTAAAAATATTAAAAAATATGTTTGAAAACCCCAATAAAAACAAATAATATTTTTTATTTTTTAAAAGAATTAATTAAATAAATACATTTTAAAAATGGTGATAAAAAAGAATTTCAAAAAAACATAATTAATGAAATTGACACACTGAAATTGAAAAATATAGAAATCCAATGAAAATCATTAAACATGATAGCATTAGAGATAAGTTATAGATAGGAATTAGCATTTAAAAAACCTTTGAAATTCACTGAAAAAAACATAGGTTTCATGCACATTATAGTTAGGAATTGGCATTTAAAAAACCTTTGAAATTCACTGAAAAAACCAAAGGTTTCAAGGGCATTATAGTTAGGAATTGGCATTTAAAAAACCTAAGAAATTCACAAAAAAACCCATAGATTTCAGGGGCGTTATAGTTAGCTGGACATCTCCCTCATACAAAACCCTAGAAATTCGCCTGTTATATTTAGTTCAGCTAACTATAACTCGCGCCCCCGCAATGCACTGCTGATGACGTCACATATTACATCACTCATGACATGGTCAGTGACATCACTCATGACATCACTGATGACATCTCAAATGACATCACTGATGACGTCATCCATGTGATAAATTAGTGCATCTTGCCACACCCTAATATAACCTTTGATACACCGTCTCAAAATTTCAGACGGCCATTTTGAAAACCATAGATACTCCAATACCAATAACTACATACCCACAAATTGACTCTTAGGTCTACATACACCTCCACTCACTCACCTGTACAGTCACTCATACTTACAGTCACTCAGTACAGGACAATCATATGCATTTATACACCTATATAGACACTCACACACCGCCAATCATCCATTGAGGTACTGACACACCTAGTCAGTCATGCAAATAATTAATTACAGTCCAATTTACTCACCTATACAGTTAAATACACTCAACTTCACTTACTCATAAAAATACTAACAAATTCTGACGCTCTTATACAATTACTGACACAAGCACACACTCATCCATACAGCCACTCCCAAAATCACACACTCTCACATATAAATAGTTATAAACTCTTACACACATATACACTGTGTTTCACATATGTAGTTACTGACATGTACAACTGAGATATACATTCAATCACTAACACACCCTTACATACAGTCACCCAACCATACAGTCCATCACACATGCACTCTTAAAACCATGCACCCACTGAATCACCCACTCAGACATCTCTGCACAGAGTCACACACACCCGACCCACACAAACACTCAGGCACCCATACAGATACTCAGACAACCAATCAATAACCCATATTGACACTCATATAGCTATTCACAAAACCATGCAGCCACTTATAAACCAACACACAGACACATACAGACATTCACACAGTTTAGTCACTAGTCTGCAGTAAGATACATTTAATGACTCACTTATAGAGTCAGTTACGCACCGAGAAAATCATCCATTCACACACTTATACACCCACTTTTCAGAAAAACACACATTCACTGGATGATGTCATCAGTGATGTCATTTGAGATGTCATGAGTGATGTCATCAGTGATGTCACTGACCATGTCATGAGTGATGTAATATGTGACGTCATCAGCAGTGCATTGCGGGGGCGCGAGTTATAGTTAGCTGAACTAACTATAACAGGGGAATTTCTAGGGTTTTGTACGAGGAAAATGTCCAGCTAACTATAACGCCCCTGAAACCTATGGTTTTTTTAGTGAATTTCTAAGGTTTTTTAAATGCCAATTCCTAACTATAACGCCCCTGAAACCTTTGGTTTTTTCAGTGTCAGTCAGTCAGTCAGTCAGTCAAACCACTTTAATCGATTAATTATAATCACAAAAGTACATCACAGTGCTACATATAATTAATGAGACACAAATACAATATAATAACAACATTATAAAAATTAATCCCGACAAATGCATATATCACTAAAATCATAATGTGAGTTGTACGTCAAGTTTTTTCCTTGCCCGGGCTGCAGCAACCAGAAAGTTAGCGATGTTAAAAATGTTCCAAGGGCAATTTAATAGTTGCAAGTACATCAAAGCAGGTTTTACTTGATAAAAGCCTCGCCCTTGCAACAATGGTATGTTGTACTTCTTTCTGCTTTCAACATAATGTTTACAGAAAAAGATAAAGTGCACAGTGTCTTGGAGTGAGCAACCATCACAGTTACAAAAAGCAGCATCTACGGGTTTACTCCATCCTTGAAAGCTCCCTAAAACAAGGTGAATCAGGTTAAAACGAAATCTGGTCCACAACCAACGATGATAGTGGTTCCTGACCAGCTTAAGGTAGGGCTCAATCTGGGGAGAAGTTATTAGTAAAAAATGAGCCCTTACCGAGGTTTTTGTAAGCTCCTCTTCCTCCCGCTTATGAGACCTTAAGTTTAAAAACTGAACTTTAACCCAGCCAATATCCCCCTTAGTAATTGTTTCTGGGTTCTCATAAATCTCTGGACGCCCTAGCTTATAAAACATTTTCTTGATATACAAGAGCCAAGGGATATCGGCCATTCTATCTAAACCGATGCAATCTTTTAAGATCAATCTGTTAAGGGAAAGTTCAGGGTTCAACCATGTTTTCAACCAAAATGTTAGGGGAGCCAAACTTATATGATCAGAGACAAAACCCATCCCCAATTCTTGGTGTATTGAAAAAGTTGGAGATGATTGGGGGATGGAGAGAAGTGAACGAAAAAATTTGTTTTCTGCCATCTGTATTCCCTCTGCTTTTTTATACCCCCAAATAGCAGCACCTTAAACCGCTATGGCTAGACATTTTGCCCTGTAGATGGCAAGAACTGCGTCACATGGTTTACCATCCAAACGTCGGGCAAAACTTAATATAGCGGAAGATGACCTACCTACACTATTCTTTTTAGCTATAAACTGAGGGGCCCACGAGCAACTATCATCAAATATGACCCCCAAGTAGGTAAATACCTTAACTCTAGTAACCTCCACTCCTTTACAGTAACATTTTTTGACTTTATTTTTCTGAGTACCCAAGGACATCACATGCAATTTAGAGCTATTCACCACAAGGTCCAGTGAGCTCATGAAGTCCCCGAAGGAGTTCAATAATCTCTGTAATCCCAGCGGGGTACGAGCCAGGAGGACAGCATCATCCGCGCATAGAAGAGCAGGTAAAGTACTGTTCCCTATACGCGGAGTGTCCAGGCTGGCCTAGAATTAGATCTAATCTATTAATATATAGGGTAAAGAGCAAGGGGGCCAGGATACATCCTTGGCGTACCCCTCTACCCGATTTAAAGTGACGTGTGCATTTGCCCTCATGGGAGACCCTCACTGCAGCGTACAAGTCTTGGTGCAATTCTGCTAAAAAATGCACCAGACTAGGGTCTATCCCCAGGTCCAACAGGATCATCCACAGCTTCGCTCTGTTCACCAGATCAAAAGCTGTGGATAAATCCATGAATGCCAGATATAAGGATCCTTTAGTGGCTTTGGTATATTTATTAATTAACATGTACAGATTGAGGCACTGGTCCATGGTACCTCTGCCTGATCTAAAGCCATATTGAATCTCTGATAGAATCCCCTTCTCCGTCACCCAATCTGAGATTTTGTTCAAGATCACTTTACCCAAAATTTTAACCGCTGAATCAATTAATGAACTGGGCTGATAACATCTCGGGTCACCCCTATCTCCCTTTTTAAAAACCGGTATAATGATTGATTTGGACGAAGACACCGGAAACCCATTCTCTACACTATCATTAAAAACATTAGTTAAAATAGTGCTCCAAAGCTCAATGTCCCCTTTATAAATATCCAATGGGACACCATCTGGTCCGGGGGCCTTATTGGAGGCAGAGTCTTTTATGGCCTTCCCCACATCATTCTTATTGAATATCAGCTGGTTGAGGGGGTAGAAGGTTTCAGGGACCTTAAAAGGGTCAGGGATCAAATTCCTCGCATAAATTCCTTCAAAGTGAGACAGCCACTCCCCCTCTGGTATGTTAATGTCGAGTGGGGCATTATCATTCCCTGTTAAAAATGGGCTGTTCACTATACTCCAGAATTTTGCGCTATCCTTAAGGACCTCAACCGAGGTTAAGGCGTCCCAGGCCTCCTTCTTTAGTTCGTTTTTCCGGCACTGGATTATGAATTTGTAATCTTTCCTAAGGGCAGCTATTAGGGCCTTATCACGGGGTAGCTTTTTTAAGGCAGTTAATAAACTTTGATGGGCCCTAGAACAGCTAGCATCAAACCACTTGTTTCCCTGTAGACAACGCAGTTTGCTAGGGATGGTTAAGTCTAAGGAGACCTGCTTACAGATTGAATCAAAAGCAACTATTATCTCACCTCCCGATTTAGAGGGGTCCATACACTTCCTAAACTCAACACTTGTTTTCGCAATTAGGTTCTCCATAAAATCCTCTGGAACTACTTTAGCCCACTTTACTTTCCTACCTTGTTCACTGGTGACCAGGGTAATAGAGGGAACTGGGGCCAATGGGGCCTCCTTGGGGCAGAAAGCCTTATCTAGTTCTAGGATCACAGGGTTGTGATCACTAAAGGGAGAGCGAAAAACATTATACCCGTGGACCCACCTTAAAAGCGCAGGGGATAGGAAAATATAATCAATAATTGATTCACTATCCCTTGCTTCAAACGTCGCTGCCCGTTCACCCTTAGATAGAAAACATGGCTCAAAGAGATCCGCCGATGAGAGAAGCTCTTCAAGGGCCCCACCCTTGATCGAATGTTCAAAATATGGGGAGACCGAGTGGGGGGGACCAAAAGGGTCAGCAGTCTTACAGTTAAAATCACAGAGATGAATATTAAAATCACCCATAAAAATAATTTGTACAAAAGTGGTTTGACGAGCATTTTACAAATCTAAAAATTTTGCTAAAAAACTAAGGTGCTCATTCTCAGGTACACAATCCCCTGCGTTATAGAAATTAATAAACAATATTTTGGATTGGGACTCAGTAATGAATTCCACAATTAGGCAGTTTTGTGAGGCAGTGTCTATCTGAGATATCTTGGCCTTGAGTTTTATGGAAAAAAGGAACTCTTAAATCTTATTTCCAGCTCTGCCTGCTACAGATGGTAAGGCAGGCTGGAAATAAGATTTAAATCCATCGATCCACAGGTTGTTGTCCCTAGCCCAGGTCTCCTGTAAAGCAATGATATCAAAACCTGCCACATACTTTAACCAGTTTACATCTTCTTGTTTAGATCGTAGATCAGCTATGTTCCAGCTCATAAGCCTAATAAGAACTCCAGAATCCACAGTATTAACACTTTCCTTTGCAGTACTACTGGTTTTAGGGGCTGGAAGATCTAGTCAGTCATTTAAATCTAGCTGGGATAAGGGTGAGAACCTGTTAGATGTGGCGATAACATCTGTAGACCTGTCTCTCCAGTTATTTCTGGGATTAACCTGAGATGAAAGTTTAGGGAAATGCCAGGGCGCAGCCTCTTCACTAGAAGCGGCGCAAGACATGGGTACCAGAGTATTCTCTGATCGTGGTGCAGGGCGATAGCTCCCTCGGGGTCTAAAAAATCTAAGGGGCGGTGGGTAAAAAAGCTTAAAGAGGCAGCCCTTATATGACCAACCTCCCCGTCCATATCTGAGACATCCCATAACATGCGTGTTACAACGTGGGGGTTATTAAAATTAACGACTACACAGTCCCCTTTAAATTTTTTCTGGGTACCTCCGATCCATCCAACTCGCCTAGCTGTTAAAATATGGCGTGAGATATTTGCATAGCCTGAACAGTTCTGATCACACCATTTCCTGGTGACTGACAATAATGCTTCGGTTGATTCAACCTTACTGAGTGCTAATGGCGGTACGTTAACCAAAATAACCACCAACGGGTCAGCCTCAGGAGGAAGGTTGATACAGGGTTGAGTTAATGTACTACATGGAATATGACCGCTAACGGGTTTATCCTGAGGCCTAGATTGGTCTACAGGCCTAGTCTGCCTAATCAGGTGCCCCTCCGAGTCTCTTGCCTCTAAAGTTGTTAATTTGGTACTCAACTTATGGGGTACAACTGGAGGCAAGATCCTAGAGGGGCCCCCCACTAAACTACTATCTGGACCTTCTATTGGTGGGTAAGCCAATGTAGGTGAGGTACTGTGTTGCGGAGGGGTGCGAACCCTATTTATAGCTGAAAGGGTAGAATCAATCTGGGCACATTTCTCTAGAAGGCTGGCAACACACAAATTCAAAGTGTCAACAATGTATTTTGCCACACTGGTCAGAGTCTCCTCAAGCCGGCTAGAAAAAATGTTCTCCACCATATCCCGAATAGAGGAGTAAAAAGAATCCATAGTCACAGGGCTACCCTCCGATAAGGTACAAATAGATGTAGGGTCCCGCTTATTTTGTTTTTTACTTACTCTCTTTGTGCCCTTTGAATGAGGTTTTGATAGCCTTTTTTTTACAGGGGCCTGATGGGGCGTAGGTTGGGAATAATCATAGGTAGAGTGGTGGCCAGAACTTCACTGGCAACACTGAGATGTTCCAATGCCTGAGCTGGGGGACCTAAGACAACAACCGGCTCCAGAGGGACGGGGTTTTTCCCTTTAAGCTGCGAGGGGTCAGTTTGTTGATCTTCAGTGGTATCAAGTCCAAGTTCCCTCTCAGCTTGAGCAATTTCTGAAGTTAATACCCCCACAGCTGAGGTTAAGTATGAAATAATAGTACCCGACTTCCTGGGAACTTTGGCTTTGGCTTCCCCCTGATCCTGAGTAATAAGTAGTTTCCGCTTACCCATTCCTGGACCTTGATCTGTACGTGAAAGAGAGTTGGCCCGGCCTGGCCTCCTCTGGCCCCTGACAGCCACAGACGGCCCGCCCTTTGCCCGGGCTTAGCCCGGCGCGTCCCGCGTTGCGGGAGGTGCGAGACGCAGATAAGGTGTCCCCGGTAGCAGGGGGCGGGGCCTCAGGTGTTCGCTCTGCCCCTCAGGCTCCTAGGGCGATAGATTCCTGGTGCTGACTGCTGCACTGGTCCCGCGTCACAAGAGGCGCGAGCCGCAGATAAGGTGTCCCCGGTAGCAGGGGGCGGGGCCTCAGGTGTTCGCTCTGCCCCTCAGGCTCCTGGGGCGATAGATTCCTGGCGCTGACTGCTGCACTGGTCCCGCGCCACAAACGAAGCGTCTTTTTTCAGTGAATATATATATATATCGAACTATATGTATCTATAAATATATATTGCTTAGTTTTGCAGTTTGCGAATCATTGAAGTTTAAAAACGTGGTGCGGTAAGCCCTTTAACAACATTGCACACACCTACCAAATACATGCATGTTAACAAAATACACTTTTTTGAAGTTTGCAGAGAGAGTATCAGGTTTTTACATGTTTAGTGCAAGATGTCTTTAAAACTAATGGTGTTCCTAAAGATAAAGTGTATAGGACAACTTCTTTACTTCTTTTTTTTTACAGATTTAATTGTCATTTGAGTTATACGCATTTCCAGTATTACAATAGCAGGATGTAGAAATTACATTGTTGTTCTCTTACTGTTCTTGGTGCCGTAAAAGCTTGTACAAATAATTCAAGAGGCCAAAGCCCAACTGACAACTTCTTTACTTCTTTACTGTTACTTTAGTTATTGTGTAAATAAAGCGTTCTGAATATTACTGCCCTGTCAAGTAAACAGTAGCCCAGTGCTGCTGTTCAGCAGGGTGTCACAATTAAAGGTCAAGAGTGCCGATTGCAGCTCCCGGGCCATTCTTTGAGTAACCCTGCTCTAAACCCTTATTCACCCTTCGATCTCTGAATCCTCTCTCAGCAATCAGGTCCTAAAACTCCTGGCAATTCTTATGGATCCTTATTTGGCCCTGACCAACATGACCCCAGAAGTTCATGTGAATCCTCTTGTCTGTAGGCTTCTGTTCACACTTAAGAATCCATAGGTGCGCTCATCCTAAGGCCTCCAGACTCCTGCTCACCATCAGCTGGTCTCGTAACTACCCACTTATTAAAAGGACCCCAAAGCTAATTTCCACTCTCCGGTCCTCTGAGACTCCTGCTCAGATACCTAAGGTTCCAGCTCACTCAAAGGTGCCTTTGGATTCCAGCTTATCATCTGGTCACTTGATTTCCCTGTTAACCGTCAGACCCTGTAGCTCTTTTTTACTCTTACCTGAAAGCTCTGGGACATCATCATTTCCCTGAAGTTTACCATGAGATTCTGCAAGTCTTATATATCTAAAAAGCTTCCTTGATGTTTTGTTCACCCTAAGGGCATGAGGTGTACTGTCTTTGCCAGACAGCTCACCCTCAATCCTCGCAGTGGGCATTGGGAGTGAACATACACCTTAGGGGTATTGGTCAGTCAGGTCCCTGTGCCTCAAGCTCATCCTCAGGGTCCCGAGGTTTATGCTTACTTTAAGTTGCCCGAAACCGTGCTCAGTCCTAGGTCTTCAAGGCTACTCCTTGTCCCAATGACTCTTGCTCACCAAGGGGTAATAAGGCTCCTGCTCAGTGTCAATGCTTGTTGCTCCTGGCCACGCCCAAGTGCCCAGAGGTTCCTTCCCAGGGACGTTAATCACTGGAGCTTTGGTCCACCTTAGACCCCTGGGGCACATGGCATCCCCAACTGCTGTATCTTCTTTTCACTTTCACATAGCAGAAAATCTTATTTCCCTTCAGATCACTGACTTTCATGGTCACCCTGAGGTCTTCTGATATCTTTGCCCACCCTTAATAAGTCAGAAAATTCACTGCTAAACATCAGGCTTCAGTGGCTGTACACATCCAAGTATTTAATGGACCCTTTTGATTGCCATACATGAGTCTCTCTGAGTGTGATGTCTGGTGGAAATCACTTCAACTACAGCTGTTCTTTTATTTTTCTATATATTACCTGTGCCCTTGCTCTCTCTTTCGCTCCCCCACACATATTAGCAGCCATTCACTCCTCCTTCTAGTGTTTATCCCTCTCTTCTCTTTCTTCACTCTCTCATTTCACTGGAACTCTCATGTTCTCACCCACTACATCTATTAGATTTTCTATGTTTCTGTATGTTTGTCCATATATCATACTAATGTTTAATTCTGTCTCCCTCCCTCTGTCTTTCTCTCACTCTACAAACTCCTCTATCCATTTTAATCCCCTCCTATATCATTCTGTCTTTCTTGTTTTCCATCTTTTTTCTTGTCTCTCTCTCTTTCTCTGTAGTAGCCCTGATTTCCCCCATTTCCATAGCTCCTGCACTATTTTCCTCCCTCTGTCTTAGTCTGTAAACTCCCCCTCTTTCTCACTCCTCTGTCTCCCACATGCACTTTATCCTTCGTTCTTTTTCTACCACCCATGTCCTTATTCCCCACTCTCTCAATTTCTATTGCCTCTTTGATTTTTACTTCAGTACTTTTTCCTATCTTAAAACTTCACCCTTTCTTCAATTGTGTTTTCTTTAGTCAGTCACCGTCATATCCCTCTAGCCCTTGAACTTGTTTGTGTCCTACACCTAATGGTATATTCTGTTGTGTCCCATTTACTGACTCGCTGCTGTCAGTAACTACCTGCTTTATCAAACCTTGACATTTGCAGAAGACCATTCTCTGTAGACATTACATAGATTCCTGCCCTTGTGAGTACTTTCAGGTCTGCAGCTCCTAGAGGTTATTTAGGAAAGTGGAGGGCTTGTTCTACCTTTAGTAGAAATTAGACCACAAATATGATTTATGTTGAGTGGTAAGGGAAAATCCACCTATTTCTGGAGGCATTGTTAGAAACAGTGGAGAATCCACAGGTGGCATTTCTTTAACCATACTATGCCTTTCGTGGGGTTTACTCCATATATGGCACTTCCTCTAGATATCACCAATCTCTAAATCAAGCTGTGGACTGCTGGAACGTCAGAACTAAGAAGTGTGTGTGAGGCTGTGTCCATCCTTTCCTTATGATTACTGGCCAGGAAACTTCTAACATCCTCTTCAACATTCAGCCTTGACTCTGTCATTCACTGTTCTTTTTATCCCTTTGCATCACCCATCTCTCCACTTTTGTTTCTACCCTTCCCTCTTTCTACCAATCTCTTGTTCTACCTTTCTCTCCTCTTAGTCTGTCCTGACTTCATCTTTTCCATGGCTGTTTTCCTCTCTCCTTTCTTCCTGTCTCACTCCCTCAATATGCTTATTATAATTATTTCCCTCTCCTCTAGTCTCTTTCCTCTCTTCTCTCCTCAATAATTTCTCCCTCTTTCCTCTCCCCTCTGTTTGTCTCTACTCCCCATGCTGTCTCTTATTTTCTGTTGTTTCTGTCTCTCTCTTAATCTTTGTGTGATGTCGCTCGAAGTTCCACGTTCTATGCTGGAGCGTGGAGCGTCGAGATTCTATTTAGATCAGTTATCTTAAGTCCTCTGTGGATGGGGTCATATAATAAATCCTCTATCTACATTCAATGAATCCAGTGTTTATGCTTATTTTACACTGGCAACGATCGTGTGAGGAGTAGAAGAGGGCTAATTGACCCCAACACGGAGATGGAGCATCGTGTGTGGTGAGGAGAGATAAAAAAAAAAGACCTTCACAACGAAGAGAGGAGGAAATGGCAAAGCGGAATCGCGGACACATCTCACCTGTGTAGCGGATCGCTGCCGACGACGTGCAGGTCATGGTGAAGAAATTGGTAGTGGAAAAGTGGAATGCGCGAGGAGGAAGGGTCTGCTGGAACGCAGATCGCGCATGCGTGTCACTTCGGCGGTTGAACTAGGGAGTGGTGAGTAACGTGCCCTATCGCCTTTGAAGAAGAGCCCTATTCTCACGCAAGGTCTGCGCAGGGAAAACAAGCGCAATCAGCGGTAAATAAAAGACGAATTGAGCGCGTTTTTCCACTAAGGAAGTTATTTCATAATCGGACACAAAGGAAAGAGTTTAAAAATATACTGACTCCAGGATTTGGTCATGTGACAACGGTGCCATATTTGCATAGAGTTCAGGGTAAAAAAAAAGGAAGACCATTTATAATTATAAGCTCAAGAACTTGGTGACAAGCAAATCCATTAAAAAAAATTGACATAATTTTGGAAAGGCAGCAAATTAGGTAAAACAGTGACTGGTACTCTAAAAAAAAATATTTGCATATGTTTGTTAAATTTCTCTGTATTTGCATAAAATTACAATTTAAGTGCAGATGTATAGTATTATTTTTTTGAAGGTTGGAGGAAAATATATTTTTTTAAGTGTGTAAAAGTACTTTTAAAATAGTATTGGAGGAGAAATTTTAAAATAAGTAGAAAATGCAAAATGTTACTGCCCCGCCATTTTTCTTGACTAGCCCAGGGAAACCACCAGTGAAATGGCAAAAATTGAAGAAATTTTTTGAAAATTATGCAAGGGTATGTGGCTCAAATTTGAGTGCGGAAAGGAAGCAGGCACTTTTACTTCACTGTTTAGGCGGAGAGGGGCAAGAAGTGTTAGAAAATGTACCACCACTAAGTCAAATATTTTAAAGAGGATTAAATGAATATGAGGTATGTGTAAAACAATTAGATCTACGTTATCTGCCAAAAGTTAGCACCATTATAGAACGTTATTATTTTGGAAAAAGAGAACAGGGAAAGGAAGAGATGGTGGAAGAGTTTGTGACTGCTCTGAGGAAACTAGCGTCAAGCTGCAAATTTGGAGAACTGGTAGAAGAAAGAATGAGGGATCAGTTTGTACTAAAATGTGGAAGTGACAAAATACGAGAGGAACTTTGGCTAAAAGATGAACCACCTTTAGATGAGGTTATGGTTATTTCAAAAAGGGTTGAACACATGTTAAAATGTGTTAGTGAATTGAACAAAGTAGGGAAGGCCACTGTGACTCAAGAGAAAACACAGGAAGTTGTGTGCCAGGAAGTAAAAAAGTCTGACATTGATAATAAGAAGAGTGGAGGAGAAGAGAAAAGAGAGAAATCTGGGGAAGACGTAAAAAGAAATGTGATACCTTTCCAGGGGACTTGTTATCGGTGTGGGAGAAGTGGTCATAAGGCAAATGCAAATTTTTCTCCTGCACTCAGTGTTGTTTGTAACTTTTGTGGGAAAAAAGGACATTTTTCAAAGAACTGTCGGTTCAGAAACAAAAAGGGTGGTAAGATGGATGTGAAGGAGGTCAGTTTTCAAGTAAATGTGGTGTGTGGTTCAGAGCATCCTTCAGAGTGGGTAAAGATAGAAAATGTGGAGATAAAGATGAAGTTTGATTCCTGTTCTCACCTCACTTTTATCTCTAAAGAGATTTTTGAAAAAAAATGTAAACACAAAATAAAGTTATTAAAAACCGATGTTAGACCAGCAGGTTATGGGGGCACACCCATACAGATGTTGGGATACTTTCAGGCTTGTCTGGAGTGCAAAGAGAGATTTACCGATGCAAAGATCTATGTAGCGGAAAGAGGGGATAATCTACTGAGTTGGTCACACCAAGCGAGGCTTGGTATTATTCTTGATCCAAATGGGAATCTACCTGTGCAGGTGCAGTCAATTGAGAATGGTGGTGAAAAGTATGTAACATTTTTTTAGAGTTATTCAAGAACACATTAGGACGTTTGAAAGGGTACAACCATTGTATAAAATTGAAGTTAGGTGCAAAACCTGTTGCATCGAAGGTGAGAAGAACTCCTCTCAGTGTAAAAGATTCTGTACAAAAGGAGATTGAAAGGTTGTTGATTGCAGGTGCAATTGAGCCGGTGGAGGCGACAGAATGGTTAGCCCCCATTGTGGTTGCTAGGAAAAGCAATAATGAAATTCGTCTATGTGTGGACTTATGTGCCCTAAATAAGGAGGTGGTGGTGGATAAGTTTCCATTACCTAACATAGATGAGATGGTTTCGACGTTAGATGGTGCTTGCTATTTTAGTACACTGGATTTAGCTTCGGCGTATCACCAAGTGCCTTTGGAAAAGAGTTCACAGGAACTTACTGCTTTTATTACACCTATGGGTGCTTTCAAGTTTCAAAGGATGCCTTTCGGACTGGTTTCAGCCGCTTCTGTATTTCAGAGGATTATGAATTATGTCATCAAGGGTATCAAAGGGGTCAGGTGTTATCAGGATGACTTGTTAATTTATGGTAAGTCCATAGAAGAACATGATGGGAGAGTTGAAAAAGTGTTGAGCAAATTGATAAAAGCTGGGTTGACTCTACGTTTTGAGAAGTGCAAGTTTGGTGTGACTGAGGTAGACTATTTGGGTCATCATATATCTGGTAATGGTGTGAAAACGAAAAGAGAGCTGGTAGACACTATTGTAAATCTGAAGGAACCATGTTCGAAAGAAGAGCTAGCTTCTTTTCTGGGTATGGCAGAGTTTATAGTAAATTTATAAAGAACTTTGAAAATAAAACAAGTCACTTAAGAAGTTTACTCTCAAAGAAAACAGAGTTTGTGTGGAATGAAGAGTTCATGAATGTCAAGCTCAATCTAAAGAATGCACCTGATTTGCAAGCCTACAAACTAGGTGATTTAACGTATATTGTGACTGATGCGAGTAACAAAGGGCTTGGTGCGTTATTAATTCAGAAAAGAGATAATCAGGAATGTTTGGTCGCCTGTGCGTCAAGGTGTTTAAGAGGTGCTGAGATAAATTACTCGGTTATTGAGAAGGAGGCATTAGCCATCTTTTGGGCTTTGAATAAATATAAGAAATTTGTTTGGGGTACTCGATTCATTGTTAGGTCAGATCACAAACCGTTGAAGGAAATTTTTGAGAAAAAAGGTGTAGACTCCATTTCTGCTAGAATCAGGAGGTGGGTGATATCACTCCAGGAGTTTGATTTTTTGATGGAATACTTCCAGGGGCATGTAATGTTTCTGCAGATTGTCTATCACGTTTGGTAGATAATGTAGAGTCTCATGATGTTAAAAGTGATGAAGACTGTGTTGAGGAGTTTGATGTGAGTGTTTGTGAGATCACCTCAGGTGTTATCAAGGAAGATGAATGGAGAGATGAAGTGAAAAGGACAAGGAAATACTGGGAGTTATGGAGTTGATTTCACAAGATAAAGGCAGCAAGCTGGAGAAGCCTTGGTTAATGGTGCGTGATGAGCTTGCCATCAGTAATGGAATCCTAACCAGAGGGACGAGGCTGGTTCCTCCACTGACTTTGAGGGACAACATAATAAGAATAGCTCATGAGAGGTACATGGGTATTTGTAAAACTAAGGAGAGGATTAGGCAGGACTTTTGGTGGCCTGGTCTGGATTTGATGGTGGAGCGATTGGTGCGTGATTGTGTTTCCTGTTCCATGATTGATAAGATTCCTAAACCCAGACAAACTCCAATGGTCTGTAGGAGGTTACCCATGTGTCCCTGGGATGAAATAGCCATTGATATTGTTGGACCACTTCATGGTGAGCATCAGACTCCATATTTGATAGTTTTACTTGATCTGTACTCTCGATGGATTGAAGTGAGTTGTGTTCGTGATATCTCTACTGAGGCTGTTATTAAGTTCTTGGATGCAGTTTTCAAACTTGAAAGTTTTCCAGGTTCTTTGCTGTCAGATAATGGTCCACAATTTTGCTCGGGTGATATGGAGAAATACTTGAGTAAGTGTGGAATTGTACATAAAAAAACCTCGCTTTATCATCCGCAGTCCAATGGGGCAATAGAGAGATTGAATAAGACCTTGAAAGAAAGTATTCAATTAGCAAGAGTCAACAGCTTGAATTGGAGAGAGGAGTTACAGAAAAGAATTACAGCTAACAGATTTACTCCACACTTTTCAACAGGAAAGACTCCTTTCGAGTTATTAAAAGGAAGATCTGCAAATACGAATATGTGCCCTGGTTGGATGACTTTGGATAAGGGTATAAAACAGAATGACATTGGACAGTGGAGGGACAAAGAATACTGTTTACAAAAGAAAAGGAAGGGATGTTTTGATGCTTGTAAGTCAGCTACGGTTGTGGAATTCAAAGAGGGAGACGAGGTTAAAATTAAAGCACCTGTTGGTTGTCTCAACTGGTCTAAATTCACTGATGTAAAGACTGTGGTGAAGATTTTCAAAAACGCAGTAAAAACAAATGATGGTTGCATCTGAAATCATAGTTGTGTTGTTCATGTAGGATCCAAAAAATGTCAATGGTAGTAGTGAAGAAAGTTGCAGTCATTCTTCTTCACTAAAGCAGCCTGTTAATCCTATTCGCAAGAGTGTAAGATCTTCTAAGAGCCCTTTGTATCTTAAGGATTTTGTAAGATGTTAGTTCGCTATGACTTTGTGCTTATATTTAGTAAGCTGTGAATTGTTTTAAAATTTTGTTGTTGGTCGCATTAGGTGGGAGGATAGATGGGATCAATATTTAGTCTTATATGAACAGTTTTATGCTTAAATTGTACTATGAAATTGTATGTACTAATTTCATTTTATTTTCGTTGAATATTCTAAAGAGGGAGAAGTGTGATGTCGCTCGAAGTTCCACGTTCTATGCTGGAGCATGGAGCGTTGGGATTCTATTTGAATCAGTTATCTTAAGTCCTCTGTGGATGGGGTCATATAATAAATCCTCTATCTACATTCAATGAATCCAGTGTTTATGCTTATTTTACACTTTGCACTGCTCTCACCTCTCCTTTTGCCCCAAAATAAAGGGTGCATACATTTTCTTTTAACCCATTTATAGTCTTATGTAACGTTATTTCATGCCTTATTGTTTTATTCCTGAAGTTTCATTGCTCTTCGCTGTGCACACAATGAAACATCCAATCTATGTCTGGTATGTCACTACACAGTTTTTAAACCAAGAAAACTAGTGCCCCTCCTCCCCCCCCAGCTTTACTATCCGATTGTTGTGGCCTGCTGCGAGCCAACGTCCCTCACCTAAGACTTGTTAATTGTGGTGTTCGGAAGAGGGCTGAGATGGGAGGAGATGCACCATGCTGTGCCTCCTCGGCCGGCCCGTTGTCATTCTGCTCCTGACAATGGACCGGCCTGACTCTGGCTTGCTGAATGACACTCAAGCTGTAGCAGCCTTTTGGGTTGTGGGCCAGCAGGAATGTTGGCCCAGGTGTGTGGACCTGCTTTTCCACTTCTGGGTGGCCCAGGATCTTCCTTGGGTGGGCTTTGCCCACCTGGCCCACCCTCTAGAACCGGGCCTGCACAGCTGCAGCACTGTCTCGAGGACTTAGAATGAGGAAATACCGACGGGGCCAGAGAAGCAGCTATAGCACCATCTGGAGTACTTAAAATGAGTAAATACCATTGGGACCCGAGAACAACTGCAGCACTGTCTAGAGAATAAGGAATTACCGATGAGACGAGTGAAGCAGGTAGCAGTATTGTGTAGAAAGCTTAGAATGAGGAATTACCAATGAGACTAGAGAGGCAGCTGCAGCACTTCCTAGACGACTTAGAATGAGGAATTACCAATGAGACCGGAAAAGCAGCTGCCATTCTGCAAATTAAAACCTCATTACTACATGGTACAGAACGTTTAAGAAAAATTTCACAACCCATAAACCACCTTTCACACTGCATATTTGTATAATACAAAGAAATTAAAAGGAACAATTAAAATTTTGCACTAAGCGAACGACCTGCCATTATTTTATAAAAATTTCCTTTTTTGGAACAGTGGTGTTCTCATTTTATCTGATATATTTTAGAGATCTTCCCCTTGCAACAGGGTCAGACCTTTGCAAAAGTAAGTACAATAAAAAAAAAATCGCATACTTTTGAAGATCATCATTATTCATTCATAAGAAAAATGCCTCAACGACATTTATCCTCCTTAGAAATGACCCACAACCACTAGATCACCAGACAGAATGAGTCCCAAAATTCATACAATTATTTAAGGAAAGCTTCCACCCACCTAACATTAAAAAAAAGGCCAATATCTCAGTAGTGTTCTCCAAATGCCTCCAACAACGAGCAGCCACCTACTGCAATTCAGTACCACCAGTCATAAAAAAGCACCAGCATTTTGCAAAGAATAACCTTGTCAACAAAATGTCCAATTGTAGTCCCTGAAAAGGGCACATTGAACACGGACAGATTAACAACTACAGAAGATAGGAAGCATTTGAGTGTGGCCAGGATTAAGCCTGGGAGATCCTGTTAAGGGAATAACGTGAAAGGACTACAACTCCTTGTACTACATTGTGCAAGCGGCTGCTTGCACAATGTAGTACTTGGAAAGCTGTTTAGTTACCGAAAGGGCCCGATTCACAAAGGCAAACTCAGACGAAAGTCTAACTTTACAACTTTTGGTATTCACAAAGGGCATTTACAAGTTGTAAATGCCCTTTCTGAATACCGAAAGTCGTAAATTTAGACATAGCCAGCAAGACAACAAAAAATAACAAAAAAACTTTAAAAGAATGCCAAGGAGAGCGAGAGAGAGAGAGAGAGAATGTGAAATTAACAGGACTGAAAGTGATGGCCTCAAAGGAGGAGGAAGAAGATCATTTAGTCCTGGGCAAGGCTACATATGGGCTGCTGGTGAGAGAAGTAAAACGCTAGGAGCAGCGGGACACCCAGGCCCAAAGTAAATAGTTCTCATGTAAAGTGCACCAATACCTTTGGGGCGAGTTCGTGCTGTGGAAAAAACAGCAAAACAATTATGCTGCGGAAGATTACTTCTGATCTGAGCACAGAATGTCTGAAAGGGAAAATGAAGAGGCTTCGCTCCCCACCATGCATCTGGTCCACACAAACGCAGGTGGTGGGGGCCGAGGGGACAGACAAAAATGGATCACTTTGTAACAGTGGAAAAATTATTATTAACTTAAAGTGCCTCAATGTTTACATTTGCAGTTTATTACTGGGTAAATCACAAGGCACACTTACATCAGTTAGTAGTCGTATAGGCCGGGAGCTGTGAATAAAGCACATTTTTAGGCCGAGCCTGAGCCAGCGTGCATGCGCTGCGAGGCTTCTTGCAAGCACTCTAAACTACTCTGTGTGGGTCTGACTCCTCCCACACATAGGATTGGCTTTTGCGTGTGTCTTTCAGTAATGAAAGCACGCAAATGGCTGAAGACGGGTGCATGGCTCACCTTCTTTTTTACTGTTCACTCCCACTGCATTTTGCTCTCGGGAGCAAGCAGCAGCGCGCAGGGTGGCAGCTGCATTCCTCGTGGGTCAGATTACACACAACGCGCTGTGCTTTTGCTTGTTTTCTGTGGGGTAGGTGGCTGTGGTGAGTTGGTTCCAGTCCCACAACGCAGATGTGTTATTTTATGTTCGAATCTTCAAATGGCTGGGACTAAGACGTTGATGCTTCAGGTGGCAATGAAACCAGAGAAGGGACATTGCGGTGGGTAGTTAAGCCCCAGTTTCCGTGAGAAACTTCAGTCTCTGGCGCCTGCTTTGCATCTTGTTAGCATCGCTGGTAAAAGTGCCTTTGAAGCGTGCCAGGAATGGGTACCGTGTTGGCACATTAGCAGCCACCCTGCGAATGAAAGGAAGCCTAAAAACTCTGTGTACAGGCAGATTTGGCTCGCCTAGTCACCAAGCTACAACCGAGTAAGCAAGGTCAACTGGGGTTACTCGGATGTGATGAATCTTCAAATAACAAAATGCCTGAATTCAGGTCAAAGTAAATAATCACAGGCCGTGGCACGACAACGTTTTGCAGTAGATGATCACTATGCCTTCCGATAAAGGCATATATATCTTGTGTAAGCCAGGTATGAAGTAGTTTACTATAGCCTTATAGCCCGCCGTAGCGGGCTATACCGGCTGTTAAAGGCCCGCTGCAGCGTTAAAGGCCCGAGCCGAAGGCGAGGGACTTTAACAAAGCAGAGGGACTTTAAAAGCTGGTATCGCCCTGCTACGAAGGGCTATAAGGCTATTAGAACATTCTGCCACTAGAGGGCAGAATGTTCTAACAAAACAAAGCCTTCAGGGAGCGGGAGGAGATTGAAATCCCCTCAGGCTCCCTGAAGTCTTTGTTCACAGCCAGAGCTGTGAACAAAGACACATTGGAATGTTGGTGCTCCGGGCTTATACCAGCCATTATAAGCCCGGAGCACTCCATTGTTTTCAATGGAGCTCCCAACATTCCAATGTTCTAATTGGTGTTAAAATTTAGAATAGGGATGCCGAGGTACTAACTGGACTGCACTACATAGCTGCAGGTGGTCGCAGGTCGCACCTACAGCTCGTCCTGCCTTTTTTTTTAGCTAACAACAGCACCTTGAATCCTTCAAATACGGCACAAAAATTCCAGCATGCAAAGCGCCGGTGTCTTTAAGGCCAGGGCTGCCTGATGGTGCCACATACTCTCCCAGGCCACTTCACATTGGCAGTCCCTCATTGTCACAGAAACAAATGTAATGTAGAATTTCAGCGTAGAGAGAGAGCATGTGCGTACTTTGGTTCCTGTTCATTCCTAAACTTTAGTTAAAAATCTTCAAAAAAGGCATCAGGCTTTAACTTACTTTATTTTTTTTTTAAATCTGTGTATTAGGTTTTATGCCACAAACTTACAAATATCAAAATCATAACTGGGAAGCCATACCCTATCCCCTCCCCCATCTATGTTATCATAGTATATTTTGGTACAACAGGTGTCTACATACACGTGTGTGAGTCCAATGGGGGTGAGTCCCTGTGTAGGGGTCACTCCGGAAATGGTCACCCAGCACCATACAGTAGTTGAGGTCTGCCTCACTGCAGGCCTTCACTTGTGTCCAGTATTATAGTCCAAAGGGGAAATACCACAGTTTTTTTTTTTTATGTTTTATTAATTTTGAAGTGAAAAAAACAGAAAAAAAGAAATAAGACAGATCGCTCAATCAAGTATCACATTTGGTTGTACACATCGGTATCTACAGTAGCACTGGTTAGAAAGGACAGACCCAATGTGCAGCGACGTTACATCCTGCCAGACAGTAATAGGGGGATATACAGAAAGTCAAATCAACATGGATGGGCGGCCTTAACAGCATCTAGCAGTGCCTCATCTTGGTGAACATTGTCAACGGTGGGAGTGAACCAATCATTGAGCCCGCCAACACACTCCTCCCCTCACCCACCCAATATATGTTTAGGATATTTAATGTTTAGTCTTGATCCTCACCATTGCCTTGACGTGACATCTAATATTGTGCAAATAAACTACCAAAAACATTTCGGTCGGGTGCAGGGGGGAAGCAATTCGTTATAAACATCCGATTGGGTATTACAATACATCATATCCTTTTCCCACTATGCAACAGTTGGTACAGGGCCACGCATCCAACGCATTGCCAGTCTATGTTTTGCCATGAGCAGCCCCATGGCGACCAGTTTACGAACTGTTTTCCGGAGAGGTTTCGTGTAACCCAATAATGCCAATAGGGGATCAGGGGTAAGAGGCAATCCTACAATATCGTTTAGTGCCTGAAAAATATTTGTCCAGAATACCGCTACTGGGGGGCACTGCCAGGCTACATGGAATAAAACGGCCCCTGGCATGTCACATCTCTCACAGCAATTTGTATCACGTAGCCCATATCGACATATTCGTGGTGGAGTGTAATGAACTCTGTGTAAAAATTTAAAAACGGGCCAACCTGTGGCGGCCATTCAGGGAAACCTTATGAGTAGCCTCACAGCAATGATACCATATAGCATATCTATGAGCGGAATCCCGATGTCAGCCTGCCATGCCAGTCGCGCCATAGTGTAGGAAGGTGTCCTAGCAAGTTGTGACGAGGTATATAGGTGAGAAACTAGCTTAACAGGTGACGTTGAGCGCAGTAGTATGGATAGGGCCGGGAGCTCCGGGGGCTCCAAGATCTCATCACCCAGCAGAGCACGCAGATCGTGATGAGCCCGAAAGAAATAAAAGTGCGTTAGTGTAGAAGGTCTTGTTAATCCAGCTATCATCTCCTCCCAGGACCCCACCCTACCATTTCTAAACAGATCTCCCATATTGTGTATATTAAGGCTGTGGAGCGAGCTAAGAGCTCACCACTCGGAGCTAAGAGTGAACCACCGACACCACTCTACCCTCAAGAGAGGCGAGTATAATTGAGCCCCAGCCTGCAGCTTAAGCAGCACATGCCAAGCATGAACTATGGAATTTACCGAATCCAATACTCCACATCGTCTGATAGGCGGTTTAGTCAAGAATCATGGTAAAGGGTTTGGGCTAGCGGCTACCTTTTCAATCTGGAGGTGCGGTAAATCATGCGAACCATGGACCCATCAATGTGCATGCGAAGCCTGCGCCACTCTGTAATAAAAATACGGCGCGCCC
This sequence comes from Triturus cristatus, assembly GCF_964204655.1. NCBI lineage: Eukaryota > Metazoa > Chordata > Amphibia > Caudata > Salamandridae > Triturus > Triturus cristatus. Next base: position 978,040,237 of record NC_140583.1, read on the forward strand.
AAGCCTCCTGCAGTGCAAGGCAAAGTGAGAATGTCTGATGCCACGCGTGGAGTCTTGCCCCCCCAAGCTAGCTTAATCATTAAAGTGCGCAGCTCTCTGAACATATGCTGAGGCACTACTATGGGTATATTGACGAATAGAAAAAGGAAGTGGGGGAGCACCACCATCTTCATTAGGTAGACCCTTCCCACAAGCAAAAGCGGGAGCTGGATCCATCTGTCTATATCATTGCCTAACTTGGAAATATAATTCGCTTTAATAACTTGGTCTGCGCCTGAGTGGACCTAAATTCCCAAATAGTGAACCGGATTGGATGATCACTGGAGGGGGAAGTCAAGAGGAGTCGGAGCTGTAGCTGGTGTTAGCGGAAAAATTATGGATTTGTTCCAATTAATCTTAAGGCCCGAGAGACCCCCAAAGCGCAGCACCTCTCAAATTACCGGGGCAAGGTGTAAATCGGGTCACGGATGAACAAGAGCATGTCATCCGCATAGGCCGAAACAATTAATTTGTATTTGGGGAAGTGAAGCCCTCTGTGTCCATGATACTCCCAGAAAGCCTGCAGCAAGGGCTCAGCGGCCACCGAGTGCAATAGAGGGGATAAGGAACATCCTTGTCGAGTGCCCCGGGATATGTGGACTGGAGTGGAGACCGTATCGCCGGTGCGCACCCGTGCAACTGGCGAGTTGTAAAGCACCGACATCAATTGCAAGAAGACCTCTCCAACTCCCATGCATCTCAAAACTGCAAGCATAAACTTCCATTCGATGGAGTCGAAGGCCTTCTCTGCGTCCACGAAGACCGCAGCTGCCTTTACCTCTGGTCGAACATGCTGAAGGGTGCCAAACAAGGTCCTAAGATTGTATGACAGCGTGCGGCCCGGAATGAATCTGGCCGATCAGCTGGGGCAATAATGGAGATAGACGATTAGCCAATATTTTAGCAAATTTTATTGTATCCACTTTAAGTAACGAAAGTGGCCGATAAGAGGAGCATTTTTTGGGATCTTTATCCGGTTTCAATAACGTAATTATCAGGGCCTCACGCATAGAAGGGGGCATGACCTCATCTACTCCCATCTCGTGATATAGGGTACTCAGGTTGGGGATCAAGATATCACTAAAAGCTTTGTAAAAAGACATCGTCAACCCATCCTGCCAAGGGGCACTGCTCTCCCGCATAGAGTTGAGTGCCCGTCTTATCTCCATAGTCTCAAAAGGACGCATTAGGAATTCACGGTGCCAATCTGTCAGCCACGGGAGCTTGATGTATTCTAGATAATCCAATATACTATCATCACTAGGGGCCACCTTAGAGCTAAATAGCTCACGATAGTATCTACAGAATCTATTGTTAATGTCCACCTGTTCTGTCAGGATGGAGCCCTCCTTGTCAACCAGCTCAGCAATACCCCCAGTCGCTGATCTACGGTGGGCTAGTGCCGCTACTAGCGAGCCCGGTCTGTCAGCCCCTCCGTAGACTCTAGCCGTAGCATATTTGCCCATATGTTTGACTTCGCTATCGGCCTCTTTATGGTACTCTTCAAGTGTGGTTTTCAGCCGCTCCCGTATCTGAGGATCGTTACTAACAACTATCTCAGCCTCAAGTTTGGCCATTTGGAATTCTAATAAAGCAAGACTGCCTCTAATAGAACGAAGAACACCCGCATGCTTGCTGATAGCAACGCCCCGTATAAAGACTTTAAACAACTCCCAAACTGTGGCAAAGGAGTCTACTGAACCAACGTTAACATTGAAAAATTCAGTGATCGCATCAGTCAGCTCGGATTTAAACACTGCGTCCAGCAGTGAATACTGTGGAAATCTCCACAAAAAAGGGGGAGGACCTCTTCAGGGCACATTGAACACTAGTAAAATGGGTGAATGGTCCGAAAAAGAGCACGCCAGGACTGAACAGTCCTGAACCTTAGCCATGAGCGCCTGTGAGATGAGCCAGTAGTCTATGCGTGTGTGAATATCATGGTGCACCGAATAATGTGTGAACCCACCTCTCTTGCAAGATCTAGCTCTCCACACATCCACTAGTTGCAGCTGTAAGGCAATGTCAATAATGGCCTTGGCAGAGGCAGACAGGGGCCTGGGGGGGCCTTTCGAACAATCAACCGCCGGATCTAAAACACAATTAAAATCACCTCCCCAAAACATCGGCAATGGATTGCGGTCCCTGAGAAGTGCAAATATGGACTGATAAAACTGTGGGTCCTCATAATTTGGGCCATAGGAATTAATAATGAGAAAATTCAGCTCCTTGCCATAACACCTGGAAATGACATATCTACCAGCTAGGTCAGTCTCACAGCATTCTAGTTGGAGCCCAGATTTGAGATTAACCCATGTAAACACAACCCTGGAGTATGAAGTGAAACTCGCAGCATGGAATTGGCCTATTGATCTACTATCTGTGAGCCACACACATCCAGGGCGCAAGTGCGTCTCCTGAAGCAAGGCGATGTCGACCTCCTTCCGCTTCAAGTACACTAGGATTTTGCGCATCTTCCTGTGATCATTGAGGCCCCTAACTTTCCATGTCATGAGGCTCAGCAGCTTAATATGCCCTTGCCCTGTGTGTTGTCCTGTCATGCCAGAAATGTGTGCAACTGATGTTACTGCCCTGAGATATCTTGGATGTGACCCCGCTCAGCATGGACACAATAACGCATATGATCTGCCTAAAAATGTGTAACAAAAACACCCGACCCCTCCCCACTCCCATGCCTTGCTCTCCCCAACTAAGCAAAGGCGGACAGCAACCCTCCCAGACACAAAAAACCCAATATATAACAGAAAAAATACCTCACATATATATATAGCTTACTCAATGTTCTGGTCACATAGTTTGCGCTTCAGAGGTGTGAATTGTCTCCTGGCCTCTTAGACTTTAAAATTGAAGTCCGAAAACAATGAGATAGAGGATCCCTCATACTGCAGATTGGTCAGATCTCTCGCCCTCCGTAATGCAGCATCCCTGTCTCGGTAGTTCAAAAGTGTGGCGATAATTGGCCTCGGAGGGGCACCAGGTAGAGGCCGAGGACCCAGCGAGCGGTGCGCTCTCTCCACGATAAACACAGGGGAGATGATGTCAGTGCCCAGCAGAGATTTAAGCAGTTTTTCAACAAAGGATTCCATATTGTCAGTCGCAGTGGATTCAGTCAGGCCTGCAATTCCCAGATTACTACGCCTCAATCTGGCTTCCAAATCTTCAGCTCTGTCTTGTAAGGCAACCAGGGCTTTCTCCACACACTTCTGGGCGGTGTTGGAGTCAGTTTGGGCTTCCTCAGTTTACGCGATACTCCGCTCTGCCATATCCAAACGCTCTGAGTGCTTGTCAACCTGTTCAGACTTTCTGTCAATTCTATATGCCAAGGTATCAATCTTGGCGTCAATCACCGACATGCCCTGCTGCATTGATGCTATTATCTGTTTGATGTCCACAATAGGATCCTCCGCAGGATTTTCAGGCTCCGACGTCGCAGAATCCGCAGCATCTTCACAGCGCCTGGACTTACGCTGTTCATAGTTGATCTTCGGCTGCGTTTTGTCTGGCTTGCCCATCTCGGCGCCCTCAGCCCCCAGGCCTATGTACACCAGTGTCCCAAAAACCAGGCTGCGCTCCTCACCAGGATAGTGTTAATGCAAGCCACCCCACAGAAGTTTCGAGCTAGGACGAGGGTGCACCAGGACAAATGACAGTAGGATCCACCTACTAGAATATAAGGCTGCCAGCAGCGTGGGGTGCCTCATGTATGAGCTGCGCTCCCCCTCCGTGAAGCAGGGGGGGGCAGGAGGGCAGAGCGGGTGGTGTAAAGCCAGTCTAAGGAAGGGGTCCGCGCCCAGACAGTGCCAGCGAGGGAGCCCCCCTGCACTGAGGGTACGCAGAGGAGAAAAAAACCGGCTGGTATCAAAAGTCAGGGACCCTTCGTTGTGAGGTGCAAGTGTAAGATGGCTATGCACTTGAAGAGGTGACTGTAGTATCAGTGTTGGGCCGGCCCGTCAATCCCAGACAAATGTGTGCCGGAGCTCACCTTGCAAGTGCGAGCCTCCAGCACGCCCCTCCAGCGCAATCCATTAAGTGTTAGAGCCCCCGGCAGGGACTCCCGATCGGCAGGGCACCACCTCCATAGACTCCGCGCCAGAGACGCGCTGGCCCCAGGCCGCAGGAGACGCTACTCATGCCGGCCACGCCACCAGGCCGTGCATGGCGCAAGGCGTCTCAGTGGAAAACTCAGCATTTATCGGGGCAAATCCCTGTCTTGGCACAGCAACTGAGGCACCAGGCAGTTGGCTACATCCGATCAGCGTCCCCGTCAAGAAGTGCAATTATCGAAGCGCTAAATTCCTCTCGGATTATGTCGGAGGCCGGCGGAGCTCAATCACGGAGCAGCCATCTTTAAGCCAGGCAAGCTCCACCCCGAGAATGCGGGCTGACCGACACTTCCCCGCAGGGGACCCTCATAAGAGGGCGGCCCCTTTAGTGCCACAGGATGGCACACTGGACAGCCTAGTGTCCGGTGACCCCTTCGGGGTCCCGTGCGTCACTTCTGGCCGAGGTGGGGGAAGGGGAGAGGTATATATGCCTCCCCCGCCCACCTGGCGGCCTCTTTGTCCCTCACCCTGACACCGTGTGTAGCTGCTGCATCGAGGTCGTGTCGGACCACGAGGTTAGTGCAATGCGGGCCTGGTTTCAGCCCCCCTTCCCCTGGCCCAAGTAGGGGCCCCACCACGCGGGCATTGCCCGTGAGGGGCACTGTCCCAGCTCCAGCCCCGGCCTTGCCCCATTCAGTCAACTCTGGATGCAACCTGGGGTGTTCGGGGGCTAGGGAGCAGGACGGGGGTCGGGCGGGAAAGGTTTGTAGTCCCGCGGGGAGCAGCTGCCTCAGGCCTGGTCAGCAAGGCCACGGCCTCGCTCTCGGGTAGGGCCTTCCATCTACAGCGCCTTGAGGCCCGTAAGGGTCGCGCTTTTCGAATACAGTATATTTACTGCCTCCTCATCGCCCCACACGACTGGGTCGTGGCTCTCTCTGGGGGGATTGGCCTGCCCCCCACGCCGTGAGGTGGCCCCAGGGTACAGCAGGCCCATGTCCCCATGGGGGTGCTACGGCCACGCGGGGTGGCGAGGTTTTTGGCGGTTTTAGGCCCCGGAACTAGTCCTTCCCTGCAGCTGGGGGTGGCCCGGTATCGGGTTAAGGGGTAGCAGTTTGTATGGTATTAAAGCCGCATAGTGTATTGTGGGATTTGCCTACCTGGCAGTAATTTTCTCTTCCTCCCCGGCCAAAGCGGGGGCCTCACACACGGGCATTGCCCGGAAGGGGCCCTGTTCCAGCGAGCCCCGGCATGGCCCCCGGGTACTCCGCTTGACGGTACCGTGGGGCTAGGTAGCGGGATGGGGGTCGGGCGGGAGGGGAGGTGAGCCCGTGGGCAGCAGCTGCGCATGGCCGCGGCTTAGATGTCGGAATAGGGCTTTCCTTTTCTCCGCTTCCCCACCACCCAACGCGACTAAGGCGCGGCCATCATAGCGCACTAGCCAGGCATCATAGCGCATCATAGCAGACAGCGATCCCCCTATATCCCCCTGTATGTGAAGGGAACAAAACATGTGGAGCATGGGGAGCGGGGCAGGGTGGGTTCAGGGCTGCCGGGTGCCTCCACCCAGGTGCAGGGCTGGGGCCAGGTAGAAGGGGCTAACGGGCTGAATCCAAATGGTAGGCATGGGTGATGGGGGTGGAGATCGGCACAGGAGTTGGCAAGCTTGCCCGCTGAGTGGCAGCAGGTTGTCGGGGTGGGCCAGTGCCCTTAGGTGCCACATCTGACCCGGCCCTCGGGGGGCAATTTAAATCTGTGCCTGCTCCTCTCCCCCATTTCTGACCCCTGCATGGGGGGTCATCTTGATTGGTTTTCATACTCTGGCCCGAGTGAGCCAGGGGGGCCATGCGGAAGACCGCCTCAGCCTGCATCGGTTCACGGCCGCGGGGGCCAGGTTTAATGTCCGGCTTCTTCCGCATGGGACTCTGGCCCGCGGTGGCCATTTTGTAGTACCGGCCACTCCCCGCTTCTTCCTCTCCCCCCGGCAAACACCGGAACCGGGTCCAGGCGCCCCCGCAACTGACCGCGGCACGTGGGGGCCAGTCACAGGTGCACCGGAAGCGGGCACGGTTGGGCATCTCGCCCGCTTAGGTTAGGGAGCGTATGCACGTACGGGTGAAATTAAGCAGCCGCTCCTGCACCTGTAGGGGTACTGCATTATTGCCCGGTCGCTCCTGTGCCGTCCGGCGGGGACTGTACTATAGGTGCCGAAATTGGTGATGCCTCAGGGGCTATCGGGGGACGGCGGGCCAGTCGGGAAAGGGCACCAAGACCTCCGGTCAAGTCGCGGTAATGTAGTTTCGCAATTTTACGTCTCCTCCAGCGTATTGACATCACACACTGTTACTATGGTGTTGCAGGTGACACGGGCATGTTGGGGTGTTGTTTCAGCAGGACAAGTGTACTCTGGACAAGTGATGTGCGCTTTTACTCAAAGGGGAGGTATCTCGGGGCGATAGTCAGGCGAGCATGTCTGGTAGTCAGTATGCAAGGCAGGGCCCAGCCCCGACAGCAAAGGCTGCTGATGTTGGTGTTCTATGCCCGGTGTGTCAGTAGCCTCGATGAGGGGTATGAAATAAAAAGGGTTTTAACTGCGTTACGAATGTGCTTTTAAGGGAGGGGGGATTCCACAGCCATTTCACAAGCATTTCAATGTTAAGGGAAATGCTGCCTTCTTGCTCTGTGCTTGGTCCAGGACAACTTTGGGGGGTGCTTTCGTATGATGCATGTACAGGGCGTGGGAGTACGCCTGCCCCCCTTACTATCTTAACAAGTGTTGGGACACGTATGCAGTAAATGTACACATTGATGTGCGTGGCTAATGTTTCTTTACTTACAGGGGCTGTGTCCTTCGATCATGTTCCCTGCTTCGTGGGGTCCGGCGACTAAAGTGTCCGCAGCAGGTACTGGGACCAAGGGTCACCAGCAGAGATGTGGCAGTGCACAAGGGGTTCCTGGACGCAGGGCTCGTCCCGGAGAGCACTAAAACTCTCCTTTTTATTCTAGGTCAGAACCGGTCGTTAGGGAAGCGACGTCGCAGGGGGTCCGGCGAAAAGGGATGAACAGCAGGAATTAGGAGCAGGTATTGGTCAAGGCTCGTGCCTGCGGATGGGAGCAGGAGAGACAGCGCCGGTGCCCACTGGGGGGGCACCAGGAGCAATGCAGGCGGGCGCTAAGGGTCGCTTATCTCGCACCACGGTCGCAGCTAACGTCTTCTTTTCTCCCCCCAGCCCCCTCCCACCCTCAGCGCATGCAGGGCACACTTTGAACCAGCCTTAGGGCACGTCACGCCCCAGGTCCACTCTCACTACCGCACAATAAGTAAGTATAGGGGAAGGTGGGGCAGGAGCGCCGGGGGCAGCAGGGGACTTGAGAGGTCCACCCTCGACAACACAGTAAATCCTGTTTGCTGACCCAAAACGTTTTCTCCTCAGATCGGTGGCCCGAGAGGCAACAGAGGTCGGCATGGATAGCCAAGGCCCCCCCCCCTTTTCCCGGAGAGGTCCCAGGTGGAGGACTCGATGCCGGGCACTTCACAAGACGAGCAATGGGTGAATTTCTTTGAGATGGCCGAGGTCAAAGGCCTGGCGTGGGCTAACACCATTATGAATGCTCCCGAGCAGGAGGACTCGGAGATCGTTGGTGATTCCCCCACTTCAGAACAGCAGCCCAGCGCAGATGCAGGCCCCTCTAGGGCCTAGCGGGTCCACAAGCCCACGATCGGGGACTTCCCGGCAGATCCTCTTCCGCCACCCAGAATCCAAACAGTTCAGACCCCCAAGGAGGTCGTTACAGCACTGGGTGCTCCCCCGCCCCCGGGGCCGCCCAACCCGACGGACAGTACCGCGGCCCAAGGTAACTACGCCACTAGGGATAATCTTGCTAAACTCACGGACACAATGAACAGTTTTATGTCACGGCTTCAAGCAGGTACTGTTGGCCCCAGCCCCTCGCATCGGTGCAACAGTGTTAGGACAAGGGAAGGGGCCACGTTAGCAGCGTCAAGTGTATGGTCAGCAGGTGTTGGTGAGCCAGTGGGGCAGATGGGGGCCACTGCGGCTGTGGGGATACATGGAAACCCCACCTCCGGGGGGCAAATCACAGTGCCAGCACCTGTCTCGCTCCTCCCCCAAACATCCAGCCCGGTTCCACCTCCTGGGAACACCAGTATGGGGGCCACATCTGTAGTGTCTCCTCTCGCACCCACTCCCATGCCCGCTATGGTCCAACAAGTCACCACCGCTCCGCTGCTGTCTGGGAAATGCTCACTGGCCTGGCAGGTGCCTCAGGTGGCCAAAGAAGGAATTTGGAGGCGTGAATTTATATACATTTTTACCCTGCTCATGTTGGGCCAAGAGGGCTTGGACGCCAGGAAGATAGGGGCGAAGGAGGATGATGAAAACGTAAAATACCAGCCTTGGCCAGAGAAGAACATAGCAAACTGTCTCGAGGCTTTCTCCATCCTAGCTTCTGTGACGATGGAGAAATTTCCAGAGCAGGGCCCCGGGCTGGTGCAGTACTCTAGGACAATACACAACAAGGCTATGAAGTGGGGGGGAAATGGATGGTTGAACTATGATAGGGAGTTCAGGAGGAAGATGTCCCAGTGCCCGGAGATGTGTTGGGACCAAAAAGAGGTCCAGCTTTGGATGGACCATATGGGTGCTCGTGAGAAGAAGAGCACAGACCCCAGGTAAATACACAGGTGGGACAATCTTCTTCCAGGGGGTCCTTCCAAGCAGGTGCAAGGGGCAAACAGGCATTTCGTGGGGCACACGGGGGAGACAAAGGGGAGCTTTCAGGAGGTCCCCCCTGGGTACATGCCACCTTTTTAACAATGGATTCTGCTCCTGGGGTAAGATGTGCAAGTTCCTGCACACATGTAACACATGTGGCAGGCCCCACCCAGCAGTTTCTTGACACACAAAGCAGGACAGACAGCCAGCCGGCACAGGCGGGCAACAAAGTTGAGGCTGAAAGATCACCAGTATCTCTAGCTAACCCTCCCACCCGACCCATTGCCCGCCCCTGCGCATCACCTTGTCCCTGCAAGCGACTCAGACCTATCTGGGAGCCTTTTCACCACAGCTAGTCCACCAACACCCGGGCACACCACCAAAGGCCCTTCCCCTGTCAGCCCGGCCAACATCATGCCTCTCCTCAGACGGTACCCCAACGAACCAGATAGTCGCATGCTGCTGTTTGGATTTAACGAAGGCTTTAAGATCCCCTACGTGGGCCCCCTGGGCAGCAGAGAGGCCGACAATCTTAGATCAGTGAGAGAGCAACTAGAGGTAGTCCGGGCCAAGGTAGAGAAGGAGAGGGCCTTGGACAGGGTGGCGGGTCCATTCTTGCAACCCCCGCTGGACAACTTTGTGGTCTCGCCCCTGGGGGTGGTGCCTAAGAAGGAACCGGGGGCTTTTCAATTCATTCACCACCTCTCATACCCAGAAGGGGCATCAGTTAACCATGGGCTGGAGGCGGGCACCTGCTCCATGTCTTATTGTACTCTGGAGGTGGTATTGGACCAAGTCAGGAGGGTGGGCAGAGGGGCCTGGTTAGCCAAGGCAGACATCGAATCTGCTTTTCGCTTGCTATCAGTCCACCCGAGCAGCCATCACCTGCTGGGTTTCAAGCTGGAGGGCAGGTACTTTTATGACAAATGCATGCCCATGGGTTGCGCTGTGTCGTGTGCATATTTTGTGGCGTTCAGTTGCTTCCTTCAATGGGCCCTCCAGGAGACCTACGGGGTGGAAGGGGTGACTCATTACCTAGATGACTTCTTGTTCATAGGGAGTGACGGCACGCAGGACTGCAAGCAGGCCCTTGCGGATTTCGAGCAGTTGGCCAGTCACTTGGGGGTCCCCCTCGCGGCAGGTAAAATGGTGGGTCCAGTGCAGGTCTTAACTTTTCTGGGGATCGAGCTTGATACCATCGCAGGGGGGTCCAGATTGCCGACAGACAAGGTCTGTGACCTAGCACAACAAATACTGTCTGTGGTTGGGCAGGACAGGGCCACCTTGGAATGCATCCAAAGCCTACTGGGAAAACTGAATTTTGCAGCCAGGGTCATCCCAGCAGGTAGGGTGTTTGCCAGAAGGTTAGCCAGGGCCACTGCCAAGGTCACAAAGAAGCACCACATGGTGAAATTAAGCAAAGGCATGAGACAGGACCTGCCATGTGGGCGGAGTTCCTGGCCAATTTTAACGGCTCAGTAATTTGGAGGGCTCCCTGGGTAGGCAGCCCTGACCTAGCCCTATATACAGACGCATCAGGCAGAGAAGGATTCAGGGCCATTTTAGACAGGGAATGGTGTACGGAGAAATGGCCCAACGCCTGGCACAAGAAAAAGATCACGGCCAACATCACAGTGTTAGAATTGTTCCCGATTGTGGTGGCATTCCACTTGTGGCCTGCAGTACTGGCGGCTAAGAGGGTCCTCTTGTGGTCTGACAATCTGGAGGTAGTGCAGGCCATTAACTCCCAGTCAGCGAGTTGCCCCCTGGTTTTATGCCTCTTGAGGGAGTTGGTGCGGGAGTGTCTGGAAAAATAATGTCGAATGCAGGGCGCGACACATTCAGGGTGTGCAGAACACAGCGGCTGATGCTCTCTCGTTTTCAGTGGCGCCGGTTACAGGAGACGTGGCCGAGAGTGAGAGAGGAGGGGACCCCTTTCCCAGCACACCTTTGGTTCCTGTTGAAGTGGAAAATTGACTGAGGGGGCTGGGTGAGCTATCCCTAGCGCCCAGGACAAATAAGAGATATAGGTCCTGCGTTCAAAATTTTTGTTCAGTGGTGGGAGCCTGGGAAGAAGGCAGGTCATCTTTAGAAAGCAGAGTACAGTCTTTCATATTGTGGACTAAAGACAATGGGAAGAGTCATTCTTGAATTTCGGGCAATCTTGCAGCAATCAGCCACCACGCTAGACTAAGGGGCCAGTCAGATCCCACCAAATCCTTTTTGATCAGAGCTGCATTAAAAGGGTGGGCCAGGAGTGAACCAGAGGCACCGGACAATAGGTCCCCCATAGACTTTGAGACACTGCAGGGGATGCTAGATTGGATGCACAAGGCTACTCACTCAGCGTTTGAGGCGGCATTGTTTGCTGCCATGTTCAGCCTGGCTTTCTTCGGGGCACTTAGAATGAGTGAGTTGGTGGCCAGAGCCAAGAATGACAGGTCAGGGGTGGCATTAAAAATACAAGATGCGGTGCTCTCAGATGATTCCCTCAAAATAACGCTAAGAAGATCTAAGACGGATCAGTGCAGGGAGGGAAGGGTGTTCTGGCTGCACAGTCTGGGGGATGGCAGGTATTGCCCAGTCAGTCTGTTCACCGCCTATCTGGCCCTGCGCCCGGCAGCAGACGGTTACCTTTTTCTCCACGCAGACGCCACGCCCCTTACAAAGTACCAGGTGGAACACATTATGCATGCGTGCCTGGCGCTGTCTGGCAACAAGGACCCTAGCAAGCATTTCTGCAGCCACTCTTTCCGCATAGGGGCAGCAACTACAACGTTTAAGGAAGGCATGCCAGCAGAGGGTATCAAACAGGTGGGGTGTTGGGAATCCCACTGTTTCAAGAAATACATACGGCCATGAGCCCACGAACTTTAATATTCGTTCAGCAGCCGGGTCCAGGCGACTGGCAGAAGTATGTTGTGAAGTGAATTTTCTGTTTGCAATTTTGTATGGCCATAAGCCACGAAATTTAATTTGCTTGCAGCAACCGGTTTCCGGTTACTGGCAGCAGTGCGTTGTGTAGTGTATTTTACTGTTTGCATTTTGGCGTGCTGTGTTGTCAATAAACGTTTTGCAACATCACATTTCCTTATTTTCCAGGAACAAAGGTCTGGGTGATTGGTCACTCTGGCGTCTGCAGATTGGCACAGTGGGCTGAAAGCAGGAAGTGGAGGCATGGCTTTTCTAACACCGAGATAACTTGGCTGGGGTACCTGTGCATGCGATGGAATGGGTTGTTGGGCAAACTACAGCAGAGACTGGGGGGAGTCACCCGTCCCCCCCAACGTGCTAGTTATACACCAGGGGGGTAACGACCTGATGGCCCTGGGCAAAAGGACATTGCTTCAAAACATGAAGGCCACAATTTGCAAATTAAGCAACCAGTTAGGGACATGTGAACTGTGGTGGTCCGAGATCACTCCCCGGCTCCTGTGGCAGGGAGCCCGATCAGGGGAAGCAATGGAGGCTGCGCGCAGGAGAGTCAAAAGCGCGATGCGTAAATTCACCGAACAAATGGGGTTTGGCTTCATAAGACACGGGTTGCTTCATGCCAAATCCACAGGGTGTTTCGAGGACGATGGGGTACATCTCTCCAGAATAGGCATGGACTTGTTCCTCCTGTATCTAGGGGAGGCCCTGGAAATAGCAGGATGTAAGTAGGAGCGCCGGCCTTGGTGGGGGACCCTGGCTGCGACGGTCGCCACACCCTGAGTTACAGGGTGATCCAGAGGCAGAAAGGTACTCAGGGGTACCCTCTTCAGGAGCACAAAGGATGCTGAGGCCTAATATCCCCAGGAAGTCTGTGCCGTTGACCCTGGGGTGCGACGGCACCCCGTCTGTCCTATGGGTGGCCTGTACAACTGGGGGTCGATTGAACGCTCCGCCCCTTGTGGGGGGGGCCTGAGTAATAGGGTGGACCGATGGTTCACTGGAAATGGGAGGGGCTATCTCCTCACCACAACCGCTAAGCACCGATTGGCTAAGGCCACGATGCAAGTTGGCCCATCAGGTGGTAGGCCGCGAGCGGCGGCTTGCCTTTGGATCGCCTGTAAGATAACCCACCATGTTGGCATATTTGGTATGATAATACCTGCAGCAATTCTTCCCACCAAAAAGTTGTCTTGTCTGCTTATTTATGTTACATGTATGTTGCTGCGGGAGGGCTGGTGAGTGTGGCCGATATTGGCACTATGCGGGCTGACCGACACGTCCCCGCAGGGGACCCTCATAAGAGTGTGGCCCCTTTAGTGCCACAGGATGGCACACTGGACAGCCTAGTATCCGGTGACCCCTTCGGGGTCCCGTGCATCACTTCCGGCCGAGGTGGGGGAAGGGGAGAGGTATATATGCCTCCCCCGCCCACCTGGTGGCCTCTTTGTCCCTCACCCTGACGCCGTTTACCTCCCTACCGCTTACCCGGCGTAATCAGAGTGGGGAGGGGAAGGTTCCTCTAATCCTCTTTATTTGTGTTGTAGGCAGAGGTACAGGGCGATCCAGAGGCGGAAAGGTACTTCAGGAGCACAAAGGGTGCTGAGGCCTAATATCCCCAGGAAGTCTGTGCGGTGGACCCTGGGGTGCGACGGCGCCCCGTCTGTCCTACGGGCGGTTGGAAACCTGTACAACCAGGGGTCGCTTGAACGCTCCACCCCTCGTAGGGGGGGGGGCGTGAGTAATAGGGTGGACCGATGGTTCACTGGAAGTGGGAGGGGCTATCCCCTCACCAAAACCGCTAAGCACCGATTGGCTAAGGACACGATCCAAGTTGGCCCATCAGGTGGTAGGTCGTGAGGGGCGGCTTGCCTTTGGATCGCCTGTAATATAACCCACCATGTTGGCATATTTGGTATGCTAATAAACCTGCAGCAATTTTTCCCACCAAAAAGTTGTGTTGTCTGCTTATTTATGTTACATGTATGTTGCTGTGGGAGGGCTGGTGAGTGTGGCCGATATTGGCACTAATGCCACAGTTCGTATATAACCACTATTCAACCTAGTTGAGAAGGACTAGTGCACATATATTATTAGCATTACAACTCAGTCGAGAAATGCAACTACCTGTAGATAACCAGTATTCAACCCAACCGAGAAGTCCTAGCGTTTACCAGTATTAAGAGTCTGTCAAGAAATGTCACTGATCGTGTGTTACCCGTATTCAGCCCAGCCGAGAAGTGCTAGTGCCAATATATTACCAGTATTACAACCCTGTCAAAAATGTCACTGCTCGTGTATACCCAGTGTTACAACCCAGCCAAGAAGTGCTACTGTGAATATATTACCAGTATTACAACCCAGCCGAGAAGTGCCACTGCTTCAAGATTACAATTCAGCCATGAGGTGCTAGTGTTAGAACCCGGGCTTCCGAGATTTTACCCTGGTTCAAAAGCTCTTGCCACTAAGCCACAACTTCTCCTGAACTGGGAGCAAAGCGCTTAAGCATTTTGGAGGATTCTGGTACTAAAACCATTTAGATGGTTGCTGTCAAAAAGTGTTATCTGCAGGCAGTTCACAGGTTTGAATCTCAAAAGGTCGACCTCAGTCCTTGCGAGGCCGATACATACAGCCTTTATTATGAATGGTCTGCTCAGAGCATCGTTTATTATTGGTTCATACGGGTTTTTAAAATGAATGCGAGATGACCAATTGTGCCAAGGATCTTAGTAGTTAACTTATTATGCAGTTGTGTTGTACTGTAGGATTCTGCAGTTCACCAAGGTTAGTGGTTCTAAATTGTCGCTCAGTGGTGTCTGTGCTGCTGGACTTTATCATTGGACAGAGTTATATCACTTTGATGCTGTGTGATGTGCATGCAGTTTAGCTGAGGTGGCATTTTGGTACTGTTAGGTAGGTTGTGTGGAGTGTGCTGTTGTTATGGTGCCATGCTGCCAGTATAAACCTGTTGCGAGGTCTGACTAAGAAACTATGCACTCTACAAGATATGGTCTAGTGAGAGACAGATGCACTGTTGGATTTGCGAGCTATAAAAGTTTGGTGCCGCTCTCCTCTTGGAGTGGAAAGATGCCGAACAGCGTCAGCAAAAAGCATTGGCATAGCCAAAAGGCGAGACCTATTGGCTTTGCCAATTCTTGTTTATGTTGACAATTTAGAGAAGGAGAGTGCTTGGCAGGGACAGGAGAAGACAGGCAAAAGGAAGGAAAATGGAGAAAACAGGGGGACACATAGGCAGGCGGACCGGGTTTTGCTAGAGGAGAGGAGTGCTCCAGCAGAAAAATGCCATGCCTCATTTTAACCTCTGCCTGTGTGCACCTCCCCCCGAGGGTAGGGGTTGAGGGTCAATCAGGACTGTACTAGGCCTCCAGACGTAAGATGAGGTTGTCGTAAAAGCAAGGGCTGACGCTAGCCTGCCTAAGACACGCGAGGACGAATAATGTAAGCATAAAGCGAAATGAAACAAAGGGAAACACCACTCCATGCCAAGAAAAGAGTGACAGACCATATAAATTTGGAAGGGCCTGTGACCGCTACCGGGGCCGATTTTCTGCATCTGCAACTGCTAGGCAGGATCTTTTTCGCAACATGCCAGTATTGAAGGAACAAGGGGGCGAGACAGACAGCCGTTTTAGAAGAGGATTCATAACGTGATTGTTTGCCCACATTTATAAAAAAAATAAAGCGCTGTGCCCTGCTGATGAAGCAACAAAGGTTTAATGAAAACAAAACGAAGCTCATAAAAAAAGACATCCCATTCAGCTTCCACTGTCGGTTTTCCCCTAAGGAAACCCAAAAGTGAAAAAAACTTAATGTGATAAACAAAGGACAAATAATACTGTGGTTCCTGTCGCTAGGGACAGGAAACACCCACAGAAAGGAGGAGCAAATGGAACAATTGGCCAATGAAAGCAAATGAATTTAAACAAGCACACATAGGAATGAATGGGGACCGAGAGACATGATTAATGCCCAGAGCGGACATACAACATGCCTCGCAGGGCAGCGCTTGCGAGCTGCGCTAGGCTCGACCTAATAAGAGAGGTCAGTCTCTGAGTGAATTTCCTCTCCCGTCAGGCTTCTCTTCAGAGCCAGGTAGGTAGTTATAGATTAGTTCAGTGGCGCTTAACCTTTTGACTTCTGAGGACCTCATACTTAATCATTACTGGAAACTGGGGGCCCCCACTGAATTATTATTGGAATCAGGGACCCCCACTAAGTTATTACTGGAAGCAGGGAACCATGCCTAAACATTTTGGATGATTTGAACAAACAAAAACAGAAACAAGAATTCATCAAACAAATACACAAATTATTAAATAATGTAATTCACAATCTCATATGACAAAAATCAAATTATAATTTTAACAGGAGGGTTGCACTGTTTCTAAATACAATTGAGTCCACTCATCGTCCATGCTCTATTCTATATGATGCACTTGCACCACCCTCACAAATCAATCTGAGGATACTAACAAATATTTAGCCTCCAATTTCAAATTTCTTCACATATAAAGAACATTTTAAACTTTGAAATAGTACATTAAGGGCCTCATTACAATGTTGGTCGGAAAGCATTTCGACCGACTCATTGTCGGAATAGTTTCCGGCTGACTCTGGTTCGGGGAGTCAGACTGGCCGATTACGATGTTTCCGAACACCGTTCGGCTGGACTCCCATAGACTTCAATGGGAGCCTGTGTTCTGACCGACAACACAGGCTCCCATTGAAGAAAAGGGTGGTTGCAGAAACCCTTGCACCCTGTGGCGGGCACACTGTGCATGGTTGCAAAGAGGGGTCCCATTTATTCCCCCACGGGCCCCAACCGGAGGGCTCCTGATGAAGGGGGACCTGCTACGGGCCCCCAAAGTCTGTTTCGACAGCTGTTCCATGTAGGGCAAACCGATTCGGAAAGGCTGTCTGAATCCGACATCGTAATACGTCGGTCGGAAACACAGTCCATAAAACGGTATGATTTGGCTACGATCGACTCAGAGTCCCTGAATGCTGGTGGGAACCGAGTTGGACAGACCGAATGGTTACCTTCCATCATAATCGGTGGGTCGGAAATATTTCCGTGTAGGTCGGAAACATGGCTTCCGTCTGGGGTTGGGAAAATCCGAATGCCGTTTGAAGCCTTTCCGACCGACATTGTAATGAGGCCCTTAGATTCTTTATTTATATCCATTTTATTAATCTGTTAATATTATTTAATTTCCTAAGTAAGTGAAGACCACCTGAGTAGTCTTTGCAGACCCAGAGGGGTCCCCTGATATCAGGTTGGGAATCACTGCCCTAGATGGTCTGATTCTTCCTGTTCTGCAGCTAATAGGCGCCTTTGTGCAGCTCTTTCTGATAAGCCCAGAGATAAAGCGAAAGTGGTATTATTTGGAGCACAGTATAGAGCCTGTTTAAAAGAAAGGAGAGCTCAGCTCAAAAGGGATTATTGGGAATTTCTATTGGGTGCATGTTATCGTAAAGATTTCAAATCATTTTGGTACACTGTCAATTCTATTAATATAGCAATGGACAATTTCCAGTTTCAGAATCTATGTTTCTGCTGACTGTTGGCTGGCGCACTTCCAAAGCATATACTGATTAGGAGAGCAGGGTGGAACTGCTATTAATAGCAAGAGTGTTAACCATAAATATGATGCTATTGATATGTTATTTGCTTATCTGGAGGTCATTTAAGCTTTGAGATTAAGTCCCCTGGCAAGGCTCCTTGACCAGATGGGGAATCTATGGCTCTAATATAGCTCCAATATACCTACTTGGGCTTCCTTACAAACTAACATGCTGAACAGTGCTTGTAAATTTGATTAACTTGTTCATCGGCTACATCAACCATCTTTCCTGTTTATAAGAAGGCCAATCAACCCTTGTTGCTATAGGCCCATATATTTTGCAGACTCTATGACAAAAGTGGTGGGTAGGATTCTCTGGCTTAGGCTTTCAGAATGGTCTAATGATAAAAAACAATTGTGTGGTGTTCAATATGGTTTCCGTGAAGGCTTGTGTACACTGAAACAATGTCTTAATTTCCATCTTATTATTGGTAAATATACTAAGGCTAAAGGCTGCCCACTGTACCGGGCCTTCATGGTCCTTTCTTGCTCTTTTGATGGGGTAACCATGTCTAAGCTTTAGATGTATTTAGCCCACATCTGAGTTGATCTCCCAATTGTTGATCTTTTATCTGTTGTACACTTCAGTCTTTCAGCGCAGGTTAGATTTGGAAGCAATGGCGAGCTTGCTGATTCTTTTATGCCAGAACGAGGGGTGCGACAGGGTTGCATCTTTGACTCTTTACTGTTTATTTAATACAGAAATAATGTAGACTCCTTTTTAAACACATGCAACCAATATGTACTAATGATGCATTCAAGACTCCCCCCTTCTCTTTTATATGCGGATGATGCAGTTTTAATGGCTTCTACTCGCTGCAGTCTTAAAATTCTGGTGAAAACCTTTGTCTCCTTTATGGATGAGGGAGACCTCGATACAAATCTAACCAAATAATAAGTTATGACTTGCGGTCCTAATCGTAGTAAGATGTGCACTTTCTCAGTTAATAATAGAGTGCACAATCAAGTTTCTCAATTTCCCTATTTGGGTGATGTATTTAATTCCAGCAGAACTTGGGGGCATATTATCAAGACAGGCGATAAAATTATCGCCGCTTTAGCGGCAGAAAACTGCTGCTAAAACGGCGATAATGGGCTTGATAATACGCTCTATGGAATTCCAATTGAAGCCCATCTTAGATGTGAAGGACATCTAACTTGAGCTTCAATTGGAATTCCATAGAGCATATTATCAAGCCCATTATTGCTGTTTTAGCGGCAGTTTTCTACCGCTAAAGCGGCGATAATTTTATCGCCTGTCTTGATAATATGCCCCCAAGTTATCAGCCATTACCGCTAGCCACCAAGGATTCTGTCAGTCTATAGGTGCTGTATTTATTCCTGCATCTGATTTAGGTAGCAAACCCATCGTCCCTTTTCGTCACTGGTAACTTTTGAAAGTGGTATGCCGGCAGAAGTTAAAAATACTTAAAATGGATGGTAAATGGTTTATAAATAGAATGAACCCTAATCATCTCTGCATTACGAATTCCATTCTGCAATGCAGAGATGATCAGGGCATATTCTATTTATAAAGCATTTTTCCCCCGTTACACTTTCAAAAAGAACCAAATTCTTCTTACCTTCACCTTGCTACTGCAAACGCTCAAGTGTTCAATTCTCCTGCGTCGCGGTGCCTCCTTGTGCCTGCTGGTCGCACAGAAATTAATCACCATGCACCCCAGCCAATCCAAGCACTGCTTTAGTTCTGCTTATAATAGTAAACAGCCAGGATTGGCTGGGTCAGCCGAACACAACGCTCTGTTGGAGCCTGATGGGGATGTACCACTGCTGGTTAAACTCCATGGTTTATTTATTCTACAAGCCTGAACTGCGCATGTTAGGCTGGTCACAGCAAAATCACCGACCAATCTAACATGCGCATTTCAGTTACTACAGCCTCAGCTTCCCCTAGAGAAAAAATGAATAGCAGTATGGGGAAAGTATTTAGGCAGAATAATGAGTTCATTTCAGTTGTGGGTGCTCACATGAGGGGGTCAACGTCCCCACGCCTCTATGGAGAAACCGTCCCTGCTTAGACTGCTATTTTGTTCTGCATTCTGTCCATCAACTGTTGTTTTTGCATTTGTCACCCCGAGTGGGATGGGTATGCCCATACGTTGGTCCCGTGCTCTCCATGCCACTGGAGTCAAGCTATCCTGGCTGATGAGGGCTGAAAGCCTGAAACCGGTCCTAGGATGCTAGTTTCCAGTCCAGGGAGGACCTGGCCTGGCAGTTCGGGCTGGACTGTTCCCATTGGGCGCAGGGTCAAGACTGATTTGCATATGGCTGGGTCCAAAACTGGAATGGCATGGTGAGCAAAAAAACGATGGATTTAGGCCCAGATCTTTGTACTGGGGTGAATGTATGACATTGTTCTGCATTCTGTCCATCTATTGTTGTTTTTGCATTAGACTGATTTAAATGTCACAAAAATATGCAGATCCCATGGCTATTTATTATTAAAACATGAATAAAGAACCTGGGGTGGGTGTCTTAATTTACGGATCCACTAAAAATGAAGAAATCTTAGTTAAATAAATATTTAATGGAGCTTAGGCATCTTAATAAAGTGTTTACTGAGTTTGTTCAAACCATCCATTAGACAATATGTTATTACGTAAACATGCAATGAACTAGCACCTTATTTATTACTTAATATAAGTACCTGGGAAAGATCTCTTATCATGATTTCGTACTGGTAGGATACGTTATCTTTTATGTTTTCCTTTGGGCCAGTATCACATTGAATCAATTTGTTTGTGCCCTTGTGATGAGGTATTTGAACAGTCACTCATGCACTTCACATTTTTATGTGGTTCTTATAAAGTGTACACTAAGACGTATTTAAACCCGTTACTCAGAAGATATACATTCAAGTGGTGTAGAACTGCATTATGTTTTTTACGTATCTTGTCTAAATTAGACATTTGCTCTGCAGTCGGACTGGTATTAAAATCAATGATGCACCTCTATAATTAAATGTTTTCTTAAAATGTTGCTATTAGTTTATGTATGTTCATTTTCACCTTTTATGATTATATTTCATAGTCCAATAAAGTTTCATTGATTGATTGCTAGATAAGACAATATAAATCGTTATATATTACAAAAGAATTATGGGGCAGATTTACAAGCCCCTTACGTCACTTTTGCGCTGTTGTTGCGTCACTTTTGTGACGCATCGGCAGCGTAAACGTTGCGGCCCATTTACAACGTGACACAACTAGGGAGATGCGTCACTTTGTAAAGCCCTGCGCGACATTATACCTGCATCAGGTATAATGTATGCAGGGGAGGCGTTCCCACGCAGGAAAGCCTCATAAAAGTGACGCGGTGAAATCTACAAGATTTCACTGCGTGACTTTTAGGACGCCACTGTGTCAAAACTTACACCTGCTTGAAGCAGGCATAAGGAGTGACGCAGTGTATTGGGAATAGGCCGCAACACGCATTGCTGGAGTTGCGCCGTGCTTGCGACACAACTCCAGCAATGCGTGACTTTTCCATCAACAGATGCGTCAGAATTTCTGACGCATCTGTCAATCTTTGCGCCATGGTGCGCCGTATTGTAAATACGGTGCATCCATGATGACGCAAGGGTTTTGTATGGTGGCGCAGGGAAAGTGACGCATCTCAACAGATGCGTCACTTTCTTGTAAATCTGCCCCTAAGTATTTTACAAATTCCCAGTGGATAAGACCCTATATTTAATAAAAATTAAATAAAGTGCCATTCCTACCGCAGCATCAAAAAAGTGCATATTAGCCAGAAGTGCTATTGCCTCATGTTATGACAGTATCTGATATTTCAAAAAGACTGTTTTTAAAAACTTTATACTAGCAGGTATATAACAGAGACAATCAATAAGAACATGGCATATAAAACGATTATTATTTAAAGAACATTGACACACATCTTTGTTGCCGAATTGCAACAAAGCTCTAATTTGAGTAATTCAATGCGCAACCTGGGATCAAGTAAATGTGTTATTTCTGCAGGACCTAAGGTATTGAATGTAAATATAATAGAATGTTGCTTGAGTAAACAATTTATATCCAACCTTTAGGACAATTGAAGGGTAGAGTCTCTCAAAGTATATTTGTCTGGAAACTGCACCCACATTGTGACAGTTCCATATTAAACTACAATTAGTTTTTATTTGATTGATTCTTTTAACCAGAACCGTGGATCATTTACTTTCGTTGGTAAGGATTTCCCCCCAAGATAGTTAAAATATTATAGCAGGTTGTCTGCCTATAGACAATTTATTTAGAAAACTTAAAATCGAGAGCCTGCCATATGGAACCTGGGCCTAAAATGTAATTCACATTGAAATCTTTGGACCATGGTCTTCTTCGGTAAACTAAGCATACGTTTTAATACTGCGCCTTCAACACACTTCTAGATGTACCCAGATTTTTAGCACAAAACCTCTGCCCCATACAGAGCCAGAAGGGACATTTTACCCTCTTAGGCTTTCATAAGGAGAGCCAAAGAGAACCCCTGAAAAAGCTGATGAAAATTAATGAGGGACCCTGTTTGCAGCATTCAGGTTATTTAAAAAACATCAGTCCTAAATATTTATATGAGTTTATCACCACAATCTGATTTACATCAAGTAACCATTTGAAATGTATAACTTTCTACCAAAGATCATAATCTGTGTTTTTGCTAGATTTATTTTCAGAGGATATTCCTTAAAGCATACTGATTGCGCATCAAGTTACCTCTGAAGACTGATAGTCTTGTAATCTGAAAGAATGAAATCATCCACATAAAGGAGGCATGGACTATGTGTGAACCCCGCTTAGGGTGAGAGAAGGACTTAGTTGTTTTTAGGACAGTAGGCAGATTTTATATAGACTAAAAAGTGAAGGCTCCAGGACACAGCCCTGATGCAGTTAATTCAATATTAAAATTTTCCTTGATAAGTGTCCTGACTTATCTAATTCCACATGTGCCAAGTTAGGTGTGTGCATTGCCTGTATCAAGTATAAAAGTCCACGAGGTCTATTCCAGGCTCTGAATGTCTCCCAACGATGTCCTCTTTCCACTATATCAAAGTCTGAGCGGTGGTCTATAAAGCAAAAGCACCTCTTCTGATTCACTTCCAAAGATGTCTTAATAATTGCCCACACAGTGAAAGAGTGACAAAAAAGGTTATCAGTGGTAGAGTAGCCCTCCCAAAACACACCTTTTTCAATTGGGAGAAAACTATTATCCAATATTCATTCTTCACAGTGGTTCAGTAATATTTGGAAAAGACTAAGAGTCAGAGCTGGTCAAAATCCATGCTCCTTTGGCTCTAGTGCCGCAGTGGTCTTTGGAATTCCTGGCACCACCGCTACTGCCAATCCACTTCCAGCACCCAGTGCACAATCCTACTTGAACTTTCCCAGCGCCCAATAGGGATCCAGAGCTGTACCTTGATGCTGTGTTCGAGGTATTCAGATGAGCTATGGTTCCCTCTGCCGTGTCTTCAGGTCTCATGGCTCTCTTCGGATTGTAATGCTGACTACCTCCAGCGAGTCTTCTCATGATGCTGTTCACACCTTTCATGTCCCGGTCAATGGCGCCATTGGTCCTAATGATGCTGTTGGTAGTGCAGACACCAGTAACAGTCATGGCTCCAATGCCGACCGGCTTTGATAGTGAGTCAGAACCAGTCCCTATCCACAAATTCACACCCTCCCAGAGTAATTCAGTGGTCTACAATGAAGGCCAAACGTCTCCTGGAGGAGAAGCAATATAAGGAGAATACTACTCCTTGCATGACCTCTTTTGCACAGATTCAGATCCCGATGAGGCTGGGGACTCTTGTAATGTCCTCGCAACGCAGCTGCCAGTGGGCTTGACACTTTGCCCTAACTGGAAATCTTGGCGACTTAGGGGCCTCTCACCTGAGGGGTTATCTCCTATCATGCTGTCATTAAGAAGTTGGTAGAAAACTTACATTTGCCTCTGCCCTCTGTAGAAACCAGGACCAACATTTTAACAGAAGAGCTGCAGCATACGCCTCATTCAACAGAGTCTCTGCTTACTTTTAATATGAAGCCCTAATGGATCTTGTTCTTGCCACCAGGGGCAAAACTTTGTTTATTCCAGCTGTTAATAGGACCATAGCCGTGAGATACAGACCAGCACTGGATGATCCCCAGTTTATTTTGGAACGCTCTTCCACTGAAATTCCGGTTATACAGGCATTCTGATTCTCACAATTCTCTGCAGGCAACTTCCCTTCAGCACCAGCCGATAGAGAATGTAAAAGAACAGAAGTCTGGCTCAAAGGCTTTAACCACTGTGACTCCACTGGGGTGGGCGGAATTTGCAAAATTCACTTTCGCAAATTATCGCGAAAATTTTAAAAATCTCCGCAAACACGCAGAAATATCGTGAAGATGTGGAAGTTTTTTTCCCGCCCGTTCGCGGTATTTTCTGCGTGGTCGCGGCTCGCCACCTTACCCATGCGGCTGCTCGCGGGCGCGGCCATCTTGTTTTCACTTGTCTCATGGTGCATGATCATGAGAAGAAAGACGTGATCGCGTGACGAATGACGTTACTGCGGACACGAACTGTCACGAGACAGCGCAAATGGCTACCACCAATCCAACATCTCATGGAGAATGCGACCGGATCGGGAAAACTTGTCGGCGAACGCGGGGATTCAGGTAAGGCCCCAATGGGTCTTATATACTCCTATTAACTTGCTGCAAAAAGACCAATATCCTCATGAGCTCAATTACCGAGTGGTTGGAGTGCCAAAATTGGCTACGCCTCCAAGGATCAGTGTCCTGCCCAAATAACCACCCCGGTCGGCAGCAAGTTAATAGGAGTATATAAGACCCATTGGGGCGTTACCAACTTTTGGAGGCTATTTACCTCCTCTTTGATTTTTTCACCTACTATTTTTTACCACATCACAGTGCGTCGTTGGAAGGGATCTTTTAGGTCCTGACGAAGAAGCTTGGGGAAGCTTCGAAACATGTCGACACCAGGAGGTCAAGCTCATTGAGGCATACACCCTCCACCCCCACCTTTTTACTAATACCAGCTTAGATGGCAGAATAAATTTTTTTTTCCTAGTCCAGTGAGCCAGGTATTTTTTAAATCACTCTCCATTCACTCCTGACCCTTCCTTGCACACCCTTGCACTACACATAGTAGTCTCATTAAGAACAGTGCTCCCACGTATACGTTGGTCGTAGCACGCCCCGTCCCGTAGAGGGGCGGGAAGACCCCTATGATGAAGCATGACACCAAGGGCCCTTTTGGTGTGTGAGGGGTATTTTAACAACTAATGTGTATTCTGTATCTGGTACATCAGATTGAAAAAGGAGCCCCAATAATGTATTGCTACAATCCTAAGAATTTACCCCCCCCCCCCCTCTACGACACAGAGAGAAGTCAGTATGTTTCTGGGAATGGTGGGCTACTGTTGTCAGTGAATTCACAACTTTTCCCCAGTAGCAAAGCTTCTAGAGAGAATTACACACAATGATATGTCTAATCTGCTAGCCTGGGGCAAGGAATGCATGAGTGCCTTCCTAGAGCTCAGACAAAATCTCTGTTTCACACCAGCCCTAGATATGCCTGATTATGCGTAGGTCTTTGACCTAAAGTCAGCATTTGATCTCGTCCCCCATAGCAAACTATGGGTGGTGCTGCAAGAAATGGGGATGTCTCCCGAACTGTTAACCCTTATTTTTAGATTACTTGAGGACAATTATGCATAAATTTGATGGGGCTCACAGGGCAATGTTACCAATCCCTTTCCCGTTGAGAAAGGTGTGCGCCTGGGCTGCGTCATGGCACCCACACTTTTTTCACTGTTTATCAATGGGATAGTGAGTTGTATGGAGTCTACCACTAAAGACGCCCCAGCTCTAGCAAGTGTAAAAATTCCTATTCTATTGTTTGCGGATATCAATGTCAAAAGCTCTTGTTAAGCGCAACATATCACCGGAGAGGTCTCATGGCGCTGGGCAACAATAACAGCAAAAAAGGACAGCGACAGGAAACAGTGAAATGCACGCTTACTGGGGGAATAGCCACGTTTTTAGTTCCCTACGAAAACATCTATGGTCAACTATGGATGGCAGGTGTGATGGTAGCTTATTCCAGAGCAAAAGGGCCAAGTAGGAAAATTATCGGCCTCCGTTCTGAGAGGTACGAATGCGAGGTTGAACAAGGTACAATTAGGAACCAGACCGTAAAGATCTTCCCAGCGTGTACCATTGAAGTTTTTTAGCTAGATATCTTGGGCCGGTGTCATACATTACCCTATGTGTAGGACATAGGATTTTGAAGAGACCTCTTTGCCTCACCGGAAGCCAATGAAGAATTTTAAGATTAGGGGCAGAAGCCGATCTGGAAGGAAGATCGAGAATGAGTCTGGCGGCGGTGTTCTGAAGAATCTGGAGCTTGGAAAGCAGATCTTCATTAAGTGCCACCAGCAAAGCATTCCCATAATCCAGTCGGCTAATAACAAGACCCTGCACCATAGGTTTCCTGACGTCAATGGGTAGCCACTTGATGATTCTACGAAGATTGCGCATGATACCATAACAGGCCCCAAGGACCTGGTTGACATGGGTTTTCATGGATAACGAACTGTCGATGGTAACTCCAAGGTTGCGAACTGCTAGATTAGGAGAAGAACATGGGCCCAATTCCAATGGCCACCAATCATGTGCCCAGATTCCTCTGCTCTGCCAAACAGGATAATCTTGGTATTGCTACCATTTAATTGTAATTTATTTCTACCCATCCATTCATTCACCTGGACCATAAAGTTTTTGAAACGAGATTTAGTATCAACATAATCTGGGCCAAAGGTAACAAGCAATTGGGTGTGGTCAGCATACAACACGGTCTCAAAACCATATGATCTGATGATACCAGATAAAGGTGTTAAATAAAGATTAAACAATATGGGGCTAAGAATGGAGCCTTGAGGGACACCTACATTGACTGATCGACTGCACGAAGCTATAGAGTCTACGAGAACAGTGGTAGAGCGGTCAATTAAATAGTTCTCAAACCAGTCCAGGGCCTTCCCTCTGATACCCATCTTCCACAGTCGATGTTTCAAAATACTGTGGGAGATGGTATCAAAGGCTGCAGACAGGTCCAAGAGGACCAGCATTGCTGATTCTCTTTTATCCAGTGCAAGCCTGATGTTATCAGTAATCTCAACAACTGCGGTTTCTGTGCTATGAGCAGCACGGAAGCCAGATTGGGAGGGGTCCAGAAGACCATGGTTCTCTAGATGGGCAGTGAGGCGTTAGTTAACTAGATATTCTAACACCTTCCCAAAATAGGGTAACAATGAGATGGGACGATAGTTAGCTGGTAACTTGGGGTCAGCCGAAGGTTTTTTAAGAATAGGCTTGACTAGGGCATTTTTCCATCTAGTGGGAATTTTAGCGTGCTGTAATGACACATTAAAGATATGACACATTAATTATTTCAAAAACTCCAAGTGGTCTCCAGCGAGCCTTGTTAATTTTCAAGGAGTTCTGTCTCTCGCGGGGCTTGGAAATAAATGTGTCAAAAACGAAACTCATGTCCTTTAATCGACAGAGCATTCAAAGGATGCATCTTTATGAATAATCGCCCACTGGAACAAGTTATTGCCTTTAGATACCTGGGGGTTACTATACAGAATGATTTGAAATGGAACCAACAGCTTGACATGGCAATGTTGACACACCGGCAACTATCTGGAGCACTACAGATTGAGTTTAATAACTCACTCACAAAACCAGTTAGTCCGGTGCTGCAAGTATACAATATGAAAGTGGTCAGCTCAGGCCTTTATGGGGCAGAGCTTTGGGGATGTGAGAATCTGTCCAAGCTTACTATAGTAGAAAACAAGTTCCTACGCAAGGTCACCAATCTCCCGCAAAGCACTCCAGTGCTCCCCTTACTTTATGATCTCGGTAGAAAAGCACTGGCAGATATAGTGAAATTACGCCCTTTACTATACTGGTGTAGAATTTGGTGCACACCCAAATTGGCAACCTATGATGCAGGCTTTGTAAATCTAATAAAGGCAGACAGTTTCCATAAAATTAAATGGTTACAGGAGGTTAGAGCCACCCTAGTAAGTATTGGCATAACTTAATTGTGGGATGATCCAACAAGCTCCCTGGTCCCCTCCAAAGAGATTATAAAATAAAAATATTGGGATATGGTGATGCATAACATACACAGAAACAGTGATACTTCCTAAGTAACGGGAGTATTTTTGGAAGTCAAACCAACTCCTAGCCTAGAGCAGTACTGGGATATAATAACAAAACCACATGATCGGAAGTTATACTTCCAAGTTAGAGTGGGTTCACTTCCAATAAAATCCTTCACAGCTAGATGGGCCAACTCAGGAGATAAGACGTGTCCTGCATGCCATGCCAATCTAGAGTCTCTGGCCAACCTATTGTTTGTCTGCCCAGCATACGCTGCCCCACGTCATGCATGGCTGATGCCAATTTGTAAGACACTGGGCACAAAAAGGAGTGGTGACGCACAAAGAATATTACACACCGACATGTCAACTCCTATTGTCATTGCACTAGCAAAATGTTGGGCGTGGACATGGGCTATAAGATCGCAATCTCTTGCTGCAAATTGAAGCCCGCGTTTGTTATTGTTCATTTGCACATGTACTAGTGGAGCCGTAACCCATATACTAGGTATTGTAGCACTGTTTAGCACCTGAGGGTCTGTATTAATTACCTGTAGCTAAACCATTGTATCCCTGTATTAAGGCATTCCAGGAAATGCTGTTGTGTTTTTAGAATTGAGTATACCTAGTAGTCTTAAATTGTTTTAAATTTACTATTTATGATGTCAGATTTTAAATTCTTCAAATAGGCTTTAACCATATTTTCATATTGTGTTTTATGAAATATTCATGTATCATGGTTTTATGACTAATCTGTTGAATAAAGCTTGTTTGGATTGGAGAAGGTCTTTGTGTTCTACTGTCACAAGCATGAAGAGTGCGCTTTGTCTGTTTTGAAACAGACTCATGGTGAAGCCAAACAGCCAGTGGCTTTTTCACTGCTACATTTGATGCAGTAGCCATGGGTGTGTCTAAATATCTAACGGGCTCATTATGATGGCAGAAGGACCGCCACCGCTGGGCTGGCGTTAGTGGTCCTTCCGCCATCACTGAGCATTTTACCCACCACCAAATTAGGACGGCAGTGGGTATCGCAGCGGATGCAAAGTCCGTCCGCCACTTTTCCACCGGTGGCAAACGCATCGATTGCCTGGCGGACGGAAAAGGGCCACTAATATGGTGGCGGTGCCTAGCAGGCACCGTCCACCATATTATGATGTGTCCTGGGAGATGCCTTTCCATAGCGGCACTGCCGCCATGGAAAGGCTGCCGGGGATTGGGTTTAGGGGCCCGTTGTGGGCCCCCTCAGTGTGGGGGTAGGGTGTAGGTGCACTGGGGGGGTACGCACGGTACCCCCTACATTCCTATGCACAATGTGGCAGGTTCCACATGGTGCCTGCCATGTTGTGCATGGAAATGCACAATGTGGTATTTTGGCATTGTGAACGGTGCTGCAGCCAGCAGCACCGTCCGCAATGTTAAAAGGCCAGGATGCACCCGCCAAACTGGCGGGCGCATCCTAATTGGACTGGTGAGACCGCTGCACGTCTGGCGGGTGGTTCCAGCACCGCTATGATGGCGGACGGACTGGTGTCCGCCCGCAATCATAATGAGCCCCTTACTTTGGTGGCTGAAGTGGGTGTCCGCATTGAACAGTGTGAGAGCATTGTTACAGGCTACTCGCTTACTGTAGTGGTTACACATTCAGTTGACATCTTGTTGACCCATTCTCGAACACAGGACGTGACAAAGAGCAGACTCACTAAACATGAACAAGTGATTTTAGTTTCAGAGAATGTATCTTTAAAATCCTATAATGTACTGAATCTTGCTACTCTCTAGCCAGTTCCAGAGAATGATTAAATGATGATGGAGTTGACCGTTGGGGTCTAGATGTTACTGAATTGCATCCCAAGTCAAGACCTGACTTTTGAGGTATCCCATTGGAAGAGCTCAATTTTGCCTTGTTTGTGGACTGCTCTTGCTTAAGAGATGGACAAGTAGTTTTAACAGCAGCCTTTGTTGTGTGCACCTTCCAGGGTGTTGTGGTAGCCTACTATCTGTGCAATGTACCATCCACACTGGATGCTGGATTGATACCTCTTACCACAGTATTTTGGAGTTCCAACAGTCTCAGTGTCACCATTTACTTTGATAGTACAGTTTTGGCGTGGTCCATGATTTTGGACAATGGTAGTCCCAGAGGGGGTTCGTTATTGCCTCTGGTTCACCATTAGTAATGGGAAATATGTCATGAATGTGCTTGATGCACTACAGTTTCTACAGAGGTAGCTGTTGTAAAATGTGCAGCACACAAGAGCAGATGGGATTTTGTGACTGCCAGACACCGCAATGCAGATGAAATGGCAAGGTACTACGCTCTTGAGTCCTGTACATTCAACCCAGAAGACCCATGTGAATCTGAAAATGATGCTGTTTCTTACATGTTGTTGAACAGAATTGATACTTGGGAGAAGTTGAGAGCAACACAAGATGAAGCCCTAGATACTTTGAAAAATAAATGTGAGTCAGGCCAGGATATGTAAAGAATAAAGAAGTGGTCTAGATTTCAACAGTTGAAAGACCTGTTTTATCATATGCCATGTTGTCTCCTATCTCAAGGCATTTCCACGGTCCTACTCAAATGGGAAGAGACTCTGATCCGTCTCATCAAGACATATTGGTACAATCTCCATTTCCATGTCATTGCAGGGAGTTTGAATCACGGATGCTTTACTTGCCAGCAGTTAAATGCGGGCAGGGGAACAGTTGTGACCATGAATTGCATAGGGAGATTAGGTGGTCCATTTAACCTTATGCAATTAGATGTAGTGGAAATGCCTATCTGTAATGGACTCCACAATATCTTGGTGGTAGTCTGTTTTCTTTCCTGTTGGTTTGAAGCGTACGCGACCAGAAGGTGTGAGTCTCACCAAGGCCATATTATTACTTAGGTTTCTCTGGAGTCAGATCTCAGCAGTCATTTCAAAAATGAACTTATGACATTTTTGTGTGTAGCACTTCAGGCAGAGCAGAGTTTTCACTGAAGCCTCACGCCAGAAGCGGTGGAGCAGGTCAATGGGATTCTTAGATCTCGACCAGCCAAAGTGTGCACGTCTACTTCTTTAAAATAGTCAGACACCAATCCCATGGAACTGATGAACCTCTGAAGCACTGCTGATTGGAGGGCTGGACTCTCCCAAGGAGATTCTGATGGGGAGAGCTGTGAGACTTCCTGTGATGCCTGCAGCTGTACTTGTGAATATAACATATGATCTGATTCTTGACTACTCAAAGGGATTGGCTGATGTGATGTGTTCTGTCTTTCACTGGGCTGACTTGGCGACACCACTTCCAAGTCAAAAATCATGGCAGGATTTAAGTTTAGGAGATTGGGTCCTGGTGAAGAAACACGTCAGAAAGGCTTGCTTGGGCCACGCTGGAGAAGCCCTTTCCAAGTCATCTTCGTGACAACATGCCGTAAAGTGTGAGGGTCTGCCAAATTGGATTCATGCCTCCCACACCAAGAGAGCGAGACAAGTCGGTGATGAAGCGGTGACATCAGCCTCTGCTTCGCAGAGTTAAACTCATGCACAGAATAAATACTCACAGGGAGGAAAAAATTGCACGCACAAGTCTCAAAGTCAAGTTGAGACAAGTGCACAACCTGTGGTGAATGAGCCAAGAGTCACTGCAGTGAACCAAGCAGGTGAACTTGATAGTGTGCACCTCGAGCTGGAAGAAGGTGCAAATACTTCAGCCGGAAGAGAGCAGAGGAGAGAAAAGTGACCGAAAAGTGGCATGAGACTGGGAGCAGTTGTATCAGAGGAATGCATCCCATAAACAATTACAGAAGAAACAGAGCCAATCAATCGAAGTGACAGTGACAGTGAGCAGCCAGAAGTCAGAAGAGCAAAGCAGCAGAGAGTGCCCAATCAAAGGCATTCGGCTCCTGTAGGGACCTACTTTGCTGAGAGCAAGCCTGACATGAGGGCTCACGAGACTAAGAATCATCAAATAGTTTTCAAAAAACCTCCATTAATAGTGCTACCACAACGAAGGTTGATATTTTCGATTTCCTGGATTCAAGTGACATATATTAAAACATTGAAGTTTCATGTTTTTTATCCCGAGTATCCAGCGAAGATATTATGTCCAAAGGTTTCAGTGGAAGAGTAGGTTTTTTATTCCTTTAGTATTTTCAGTTGTAAATGTTAGGTTTCTAATCCTGAAGTCAACTGAACTAGCAGGCTTACACCGGAGAACAAACTGAAAGTTTACCTGATTTGCACAGCAAAGACAGTGAGTAGTTTGTTTTACATTTTTCTTTTTTCCCCCGATCTGACCTGAGAGTAATCATGGTGTCAGGTGCACCAAAACACTGTAGAGTGCTAATAATAGTAGTTGTATTTGAGATAGTCATACTAACAATTGGTTTACTTGTGAGTCTCAACTCTTCTGTCAAGTATGCTTCAACCAAATCTAACCTGACTTCGGCTATTTAGAGGAGCAACGTAGATTTTATATGAAGATTTTACATAAAGATGGTTTCAATTTGAATGATCCTGATAAAGTGTTTAGGTTATTACATGGGGATTCTATTCCAAAGTTATGGGAGCTAAAGACTGTCATATGTCCACATATTTACCTGCTTCTACATCAACTGGTGTGGCGTATCTATGTTTACCATTGACATCTGCACTAACCTGCAGCTTAACTGAATTAATTTTACCAGCGAGGTCTCTTTGAATATTATTTTTCCAAGTTTGACTTGATTTTAGATGATGTGCCTGTGTTTACATTTTTTTATCTGAATTCTGGAGCCAAGTTCATGGACGGAATGGTTTATGACATCATTTAATGTGACTAATTTGCATAATGCAAAGGATGTGTGTAAATTAAGCAGCGCTGAGAAAGATTTTCTAGAGGAATTGGATG
This sequence comes from Triturus cristatus, assembly GCF_964204655.1. Lineage (NCBI taxonomy): Eukaryota > Metazoa > Chordata > Amphibia > Caudata > Salamandridae > Triturus > Triturus cristatus. Next base: position 978,072,716 of record NC_140583.1, read on the forward strand.
AAAGGAGCATTGAAACAGAGAGGAGATTTAAGAAATTAGAAAAGGTGGGTTGGGAAAAGGAAGATGAAATGATGAGAGTCAGGAATGTTACTGAAACTAAACTTGCACTTTTGGAAGAAGGGAAATGTGTGTTTCAGGAGACAAAAAGATCAGGTTCATAGGCCTCAGATGGTAGGTTGGAGTAAATGCGTACAAAAATCAGAAGTTACAGCATAGCAAAGATTTTCAGGATGGGATCCTGTTATAGGAGTTTATTATATATGTGGGACAAATGCTAGATTTCAACTTCCGCCGAACTCGATTAGCAACTTTTGTTTACCTTTAGTGTTTCCCAACGTGTATCATGTAGATGGCATAAATGATAAGGAAATAGTGACTCATGGAAGAAGTAAACGTAGTGCTTCTCAAATAGTAGGTGACATTTTTGGAGCGAGGATGCCTTTTGTAGATATAGTTTTAAATGATTGGAAGATCAGAAAGCTGTCTACCTTGATAGATCGTTTGCTATTTACACAGATGCAGCCTTAACTGCTATTAATGCTAAGCTCATAGCTATAAGGGCAATGGTTTTGCAGAAATGGTTTGCTTTAAGATAGCTTACTTGCAAAAGAGGGTAGAGTCTGCTGCTTACTACATGTCCAGCAATTCTGAAAATGCCTTCCAGACGAAGTGACAAAATTAACACGTTTGTAACTAATATGTCAGAGATTGCTCATGAGGTAAAGGATTTGAAGGAGACAGGTAGGTGCCTAGTAAGGAATAACAAAAGGGTTTTCCAAGAAAGGTGAGTAGTTCTGTGATATTGCTAATGGAATATTAACAAAAATACTAACTCTGATATTGATCATCATAATTTGGGCTAAATTCCTGTTAGACCTATCTGTGTTAGGGTGCTTTGCCCCCAACGAGCTTTTTGCCTTTACCTTTCACTTTTTGCTGAAATTCTTTTTTTTGGCTCTAGGAAGCTGTGCTCTTTACCCTGACTACCAGTGCTAAAGTCCTTGTGCTCTCTACCTCAAACATGGTAAAATTGGTTTACACCTGATTGGCATATTCATTTTACTCTTAAGTCCCTTGTAGAGCATATTTCATATAAACAGGGCCTGTGAATTAAATGCTAAAAGCAGGCCTGTAGCACTTATTGTGCCACCCACTTCAGTAATCCATTAAAACATGCCCCAGGCATGCCATTGCAGCCAAAATGCAGTATTAAACTGCCAGTTTGCCTTGGTAATATAACCCCTTTGTGAAGCCTTAAACTTTCCTTTCATTGCATATGCGTCACTCCTAAGGTAGACCCTGGGGAGCCCGTAGGGCAGTGTGCATTATATTTAAAAGGTTCAACATGTACTTTAATGTTTAACATGTCCTGGCAGTGGAAAAACTCTTGATTTGTCTTTAACTACTGTGAGGCCTACTGCTCCCATAGTATAACACTGGGTTGCCTTATTAACTTTAATAAGTGCTAACCTTTGATGAGTGTATCCTGATTGATTTAAACAAAATTGCTAAACAATAATAGAGTAAGGCCCTCGTTCAATAAGGTACATCAATATCTAGTTCACGTTACCACCCACAGGACAATAATGTATTTCTTCCTCACTTTAGCCAGAGTGAGAGTTATTTATTATTGCACAGTAATTTTATATACATTTGTACGCAAAAAGAGCATAAAGAATATATTTCCTGTTAGTTTATTTAAATTATACACATTTACGTATTTGAAAGTGAATAATGAGCCCCAGTGAAACAACCATAACCAACCCATGCGGTAGAGACAGTGCAGTAGAAAACTTATAATGACAATTATTTGTACATAAAAGAGAAGCCAATATGGAATTATAGTACAAATAATTCTTTGGATTTGTGGAGGGCTGTCCCTTTTTAAAAAGCCGACGACGTTACGACCCTCTCTTGAAACGGGGTCTCTTCAGGACTGATTAAGTCATCAATGAAGCAAGCATTGTTCAGCCCACGTGAACATCTACTCGTCAGTAAACCCAAAACCCAAGTTAAAAGAAGTGTATGTGTAACCACTTTTTGCCCACTGAGTACACAAGTAGTCAAAATCCTCAAAAGACATTAGCCAACCCTTAACACACTAAGTACATGTCCCGAACTACCAATGTTCTCCTATAAGAAAGGCAGAAACATTAGGGACCATCTGGTAAATTCAGAAACCAGTGTTGCGAAACAAAATACAACTATCAACGAAACATGGTGACTATCCCGGGTCACTGGGCTCTTTTACCGTGGAAGATGTATAGCCTGTCTATACCTCAAACACCAAAACTTTCAACCATGGTAATATCAAATGGACACTAAATCAATGTATAAACTGTGCCAGCAAGAATATAATATATTGCATTTGGTGCCCATGTGACCTCATCTACATTGGGCAGACTACCCAACCAGTCAAGACCCGCATTGGCCAACACCGCAGCAGGATACGTTGCCAGGTAGAAAACACACCCTTGGTACAACATTTCAAACATAAATCCCACACTGCAGAAGAAATACACTGGCTTTGCTTTGTTCGCCCTGAGTTGGCAGGGTATGCCCAGACGTGAGTCCCTTGCTCACTTTGCCACTGGATTCAAGATAGTCTGGCTGATGAGGGTTATGAACCCGAAACCGGTCCCAGGATGCTTGTCTATGGTCCAGGGAAGACATGGCTTGGCAGTTCGGGCTGGACTGCTCCCATGAGGCACAGAGTCAGACTGATTTGTATATGGCCATGTCTGAACTGGGCTGGCGGAGTGAGCTAAAGAATGATGATGGATTAAACCCAGATCAGTTGACTGGGGGTGAGTGCTTGCAATGTTCAACACTCCGTCCATCATCCCCCTTTGGTTTTGCTTTGTTCGCCCTAAGTTGGCAGGGTATGCCCCGACGTGGGTCCCTTGTTCACTTTGCCATTGGATTCAAGATAGCCCGGCTGATGAGGGTTATGAACCCGAAACCGGTCCCAGGATGCTTGTTTCTGGTCCATGGAAGACATGACTTGGCAGTTCGGGCTGGACTGTTCCCATGAGGCACAGGGTCAGACTGATTTGCATATGGTCATGTCTGAACTGGGGTGGCGGAGTGAGCTAAAGAATGATGATGGTTTATACCCAGATCAGTTGACTGTGGGTGAGTGCTTGCAATGTTCAACACTCCGTCCATCATCCCCCTTAGGTAATTGAGAAAGCCAGACTTCCACCCAGGGGAGGTAACATCTCCCAGACTCTGCAGCTCTTGGAATGCAAATGGATCAAAAAGTGTGATTCTCTCAGAAAAGGATTAAATAGCCTGGAAGAATGGCGGAAATTCATTAGTCTAAACTAAGACCATGGTCCTGGTCTCTGAAGTGGTCCTTTGTTCTCACGCCTCTTCTTTCTATGTGAATTCCTCTTGATCCTCAGCCCACTAATGTGATTAATACATCTATATTCACACAATAGTTTCACTTAGTAAAAAGAGAGAGAGTTCAAGCCTACACCCTCTAATCATTGTCTAATGTTTACTCTGAAATTATCACTCAATGCAAGTTATATCTCGCATTAGGTCCTGTCCTTCCTACTTTTGAGGAGGTTTAAAACACTATCCATAATGATATACGTACCAATCCAGCTTCTTGCAAGTATTCAGCTTAACCATTGATCTATTGCTAAATATAGCTATCATTGTTCAGTAACTGATTTTATGCCAAAATGGGTACAAACCAAAAATGTTTTTAATATGTACAAACATAGATGAATTCAGATTGTTAAATCCTTGATAATGTATCGCACCCAATATTATGGAAACATTTATAGTGTGCAACATATTCCTGAATGTTACACCTGGTGCTGTATTGTTGCACTTTTTCCTATTTTCTTGTTTATCATGAGCCCTTAACTGGTTTGATACTCTTGTATTATTCAGTACAGGCGGCTGGTATATACTAGCCTCTACTAGAGCAGAACTAGTATGATGGTTGTGTATCGTAAACCAATATGGATGTGCAACAGACATCCATTACACTATTAAGTGAGTTTTGTGCCCTGATTCGTAAGTCACCATTCCAAAATGGCCACCGTTATTACTATGTAGCTGGTGAGGCCAACCAACGACCGCATCACGCATGAGTTTCCTGGCCACAGCTTCCCGCCCATGCTCAATAGTGACAGGCATAAATGTAGCCGTCTCATATGCTTCTGATTACAAGGTTGCCAGTAGCAGAGCGATTTCGCCGAGATATTACGTAAGCGAGATGTTTTACTTTCTCCAGCGATTATAATAAGATTTTCTGCCTCGTGCTTGCGAGCCTCATCTTGATTTTAGAGGTTTGCTGCTGTAATGCAGTTATGCCTTCTATTAATTTTAGTTCCTTGGCGGATATCCACACACCGGTCTACGCCCCGTCACCTACTAATAATGCAGTAAGGTGAGTTCGCTCGCTTACACTATTCTGTTGCAACTGTATTTAGGGCCTACCATCCTGACTGTAGCGGGGTGCCGCTGTAATTCAGATATCCCTTCTTCTTCTTTTTATTTTTAGTTCCTTGGCGGTCATCTAGGCCTTATCACCTACTAACATTGTAGTAAGGTGAGTCTCGCCTTGCCACATCATCCTTTGGGAGAGTTAACAATGCCCATTACCTGTTATGATCCTGTAATTTTCTACAGGCCTATCTGCAATAGAGTTACACTGTGAATTCCCATATGATGGGAACGGCCACCATATTGTTTTTTCTTTTCCTATTGTAGGATCTACAGTAATTCTGTTACTGTGAACAACTTTGGAAGCTAAGTTGCGGCTTCCCTTCTCTATCGGTAAGCTCATCCCCAGTGCACCCTTCTTTCCTAGTTATACACCATAATACAATAGGTGGTAACTTAATTTCACCTCATCATTAAAAAGTATATATTCCACACCCTAGGAAGTACCCGACGTCACATTGTATGGAAATACCACCCAGGCATTGGAAACTACCAATCGGGCACCTTGATTCCCTCAATGGTAAGCGTGCTCGATCTTTACCCTGGCTCCCACAGGTTTTCTTACTTTCATCACTATACTGAATCCTGTCCTGTCTTTAGTCCCCAGAATTATTGTCCTGAAGAGACCCCGTATGAAGAGAGGGTTGAAACATCGTCAGCTTTTTAAAAAGGGAGAGCCCTCAACAAATCCAAATAATTATTTGTACTATAATTCCACATTGGCTCCTCTTTTATGTACCAATAACCATCATTATAAGTTTTCTACTGCACTGTCTATACCGCAAGGATTGTTTACGGTTGTTTCACTGGGGCTCATTATTCACTTTCAAATACGTAAATGTATATAATGTAAATACACTGAAAGAAAATATATTCTTTATGCTCTTTTTTGTGTAAAAATGAATATAAAATAACTGTGCAATAATAAATAACACTCACTTTGGCTAAAGTGAGGAAGAAATACATTAATGTCCTGTGGGTTGTTGCGTGAACTAGATATTGATGTGCCTTATTGAACTAGGGCCTTACTCTATTATTGTTTAGCAATTTTGTTTAAATCAAGCAGGATACATTAATTGCTGCTCTAAGTTGTCATTCGATTGTAAAATGAGTTCCTTGTGAACATTGTTGTAGCTGAATTAGCATTACCCAGCTCACAAGGACATTTGGGTCGCTCTTGTTTTTTGTGAGAACATTTGATTTGAAGCAGGTAAACATTTCAGGTTTGGTTTTAAGTTACAATTTTGAAAATGCCACTTTTAGAACATTGGCATTTTGCTGCCTTAACTGTTTGGTGCCTGAAGCCTGTTTCTAGGTCACATGACTGGGTGTAGTTGGCAGTTGAACTTAGTTTATTTCTCCCAGACAGACACATAATATAGGGATTAGGTGTGCCTGGATGGGCCATCAACTGGCAGGATGAGGGGCGCAGGTGAGGACAGCACCACTTGCAAATGAATAGACTGTGCTCTGCCTTCACACAAAGCACCTGTCACCCCTACATTGTTCATGAAGACAGACAGGAGCCGGGGCACAGGAAGCTAGAAACTCCAAGCACTTCAAAAGTAGTTCTCTAGAAGATTCTCCTACTTCAAAGAAGACAGCAGATATAAAAACAGGACCTCTAGTGCACTTTCTGGGCCTGTGGAAGGACTCTCAGAGAACTGCCTGTTGTTGTGACCTGCAGTGTACTCCAGAAAACTTCTTTGCTGCAACTGGAAGGACTTCTCTGCTGCCTGGAGCCTGCCTTGAACCCTTAGAGTTGTTACACAACAACATGGAAAACCCAGTATACAGTCAGACCTGGGCCAGTAATGGTATAATCAGCAGGTGGTTCAATTGACCAATGTATTTTTTTTAAAACAAAACCTAGTATGGCACCCACATCTATCCAATTTAACAATGACACATTTTTCTTTGAAGAATTTTATAATATGGATGTATCCATGATTAACAGTATCAATGGTTGCTCCTAATATAAAAGTGAAATGAGTGCTCAAGGTAATGCTCGTGAAGGTATGGGAATGTGAAGGTGGAGGTAATAATAACTACAACATGTACAATGATGAAATAAACCTGTCTAACGATGTTTTTAATGACTAGCTAAACAGATCCCAAGTAGCGAGACGTTGTGAATACTTATTATATTCTCCACTTTTGGGCATGAATAATAGGTACAGGTCAAAGTACAAAGAAAGTTGACGGAAGGCAATCGATTCCTTACAACGGGGTCTTCCTCGGGACAGTGGAGGGAGCAACCTCAGTATAGAACTGCTGTGCAGGCAGTGATGGACTTTAGGGAATCGGGCTAGGGAGCTCCTATTCCAGAAAATGGCACACACAACGCATACAGAAGTCCAGTATGAGGCTTACTGGTAGTTCTTGGGTTGAAGGCTTTCAAGGGATGTAGCCATAATTAGAAAGCCTTTAAAGCCATTATAGAATAGGGGGATAAGTCCCCCAGGACAGAATTCAACAATCGATTTCTCTTAGCTGATGTCTCACAGAATTCATCTGTATATTTCTTGAAGTTGGGAACTTAAAAATTAAAATTCAAAGAGTCTATGGAAAGACTGTCTGTTTATGCATCTTGTGCTCAAAATTCAAGCACAAGCTTATTTTACCAACATTTAGTAACAACATTGTAGTGTATCAGAATATTAACAACAACAAAATGGCTCAAAATCCATAATTGGGGGTTATGTCTCAGCACCAGTCACTACTTTCACCAACCCAAAATACACCTACGCTCGGCCTCACTCTCACACATTCCCCACATCTGCAAAAGCAAAACTGGAGTTTGCCCATTCTCCTACATGACACCCAAGTCATGGAATGACCTCCCTCAGCACATCAGAGATTCCTCCTCACTTCTTGAGTTCTGTAAGAAGCTGAATACCTGGCTCTTTGTATAAGCACCTTGGGGTCCACAAACCTACACATCTTCCCAAGCGCCTGGATACCCTGTCAGGTGTTTAGTGACTATACAAATCTATATAACATAACATTACTACAAAGCAATTCTCGTGACTTTGTCCATTGGCTCCCCGATGAAGACTCCTCCTCCTCGGGCACCGCATGCAGCCTAGCACCGCTGAACTTTGACCTTGCCAGAAACTTTTTCTGGAAATTTCTTCTAAGTCCGAAGGTAAGTGCTGACTGGGCCAAATCCACTTTGTGTATATGACTCGCGCTCAATTGTAGTCAACCATATTTTTTGACTTTGATCCAGTCTTGCACGACTACATGTCTGCGGTTGGCGTTTTGATGCTAGTTTTTACCTCAAACTTTGAAAAATCAAGTATTTGCTGAAGCTGGGTGAATTGTGATTCAACAGTAGTATGTAGGACCAGAAAGGGAGCACTTTGTGAGCTTTCAAAGTAGTGGACTAACTGAGTTTGCACGCTGGCCACGCCCAAGATCTGGCGGGTCAGGCATTGTGACATTGCATGCGCATTATTGGCTTTCACCATGGAGGATCAGAGAGGGAACATCCTTCAAATATGCTAAACAGGGGCATGGAGAAGAGATGATTTGATTGGCCTAGAAGCGGTTTAAATAGAAGGAGATCAGAGGTGGCTGGCTCATGGCGGGATTTATTGAACCAGCCGGGAGAGAAGGAGCGCTGGATTTGAACGTGCTACTAGTCAGGTGGGAACAGGGAACGGGAGGTCTGCTGTGTTTGTGGCAGTGCCCATACTGCTTAACGGGAGGGACAGTTTTATTCCTTAAACACAGCAAAGTACGATTGTTTTGGTTAATATACCTTTCAGAAGGGAAGCAAACTGGTGGGGGCGATTAGTAACAGGATTTTAGGAGGGGGGGGGGTTCTAAACAAAAACCCACCCCATGGTCGACATAATGTTAACAGCTATGATTGGACATAGCGCTTGATGAGTAGTGGCATGGGATAATAATATATGAGTCAAACTTGACTGCACATTTTCATATATATATCTTTGCATTACGAGGGGTGCAGGCACAGTGTTTAGCACACCTGGGTAGACAGCTACGTTGGGGCAACTTGCCCAATTTTAATGGTCTTGGGGCATGAATGTGTGCGTTCATTTCTATCGCACACATAAGCATATATATTTATTGTTTTGTAGAAAACTTCCTCATTAATGGGATGGATGTAACAGGAAATTCGGAACAGATTATCAATACATAATTTGGAGGTATGTTTTCAGTATCAGTAATTTTAAGGGTACTGGTCACTGGCGCTTGGGAGGTGAATTACTGAATTGGATTAGACAGGACCATTGACATTGAAGAAGAGTAGTGATGGGAGACTATTAATATATTCAACTTTGGGAGATGGAATTGAAGGGTTCTGACTAACTGCAATTATTATTAATTTGTATTAAGACTTTTAAGACATATTTGTACGTGTTCTGATCAACTGTGATTATAATTAATTGTATTAGGATAGCATGTGAAAGCATGATATGTTCTCACATGGCAGTCCTGGGCACCAGGTGCACAGCGTAGAATTATTGTTATGTTGGTACAAGGGAATTCTATACCATTGGAACCAGGGAGGATTCAAAGATCGGATATAGGCAGGCATTACTGTTTAAGAATGGAGTTAATGTTATGTTATGTTACATGAATTTATTACACGCACAGCTACTCAAGAGTGTCCCGGCACGAGTCTAGTGTGGTGCCATAGTGGACTTCAGATAAAAAGATGAGTTTTCAGTTTTTCTTTTAAAACCACTGGATCCTGAATAGTACGTAGAGCCAGCGGGAGAGCATTCCAAGCAGTAGTTGCCTTCACTGAAAAGGAGCCACCCCTATCCTCTGCCGCTTAAAGCGTGGGACTCGGGAAAGGTATAGAGATGCGGAGCGCAAAGAGTGAGTAGGGGCATAAAAAGACACCTGCCTCTGTAGGTAAAGAGGCCCGCATCCGTGAAAAGCACGATGGGCAATAATCAATAATTTAAATTTCACTCTGGCTGCTAACGGCAGCCAGTGATATAGACGCAGCTGGTTCTGTACACTGTCCCTGGCTGACAGCCCTGACAGCAGTCTGGCTGTGGTGTTCTGGACCACCTATAGCTTCTTCAATAGATAGCCCGGGATGCCAGCAAAGAGGGCATTGGAATAATCCAGCCGAGACATAATCAGCGCGCATGTAATTGTTTATCTCGCCGCTGCTGGCAGAAGGGAAAAAAAGCTTCTAAGGATTTAAGCAGGCCGAAGCAGCCACCAGCCAGCTTCTTAATGTGTGCCACAAAAGAAAGCTGTTCATCAAACCAGACCCAGTTTTTTGCCGGTTTCCCTGAGGAGGTCGGACATGGGTAGTCGGGAGGCCAGAGCTGCTCTCGGAAATTCGGAGGAAAAGTGCCAAATAGCAGAATCTCCGATTTCCCTTCATTGCATTTAAGCTGTGTATCCGCCAACCACTTAAAAACTGAGGCTAGGCAATGTTGGGCCTGAGATTCAGAGCCCACCTCTTTATCCCAGGTGAAGAGCAACTGGGTGTCATCTGCATATGCCATCACCTTAGCCCCCAACTCCTCTGCTAAATATATCAGAGGAGTCATATAGATGTTGAATAGAAGGGGGCTATGGGCAGACCCCTGCGGGACACCCGTTGAAACCACCTGAAGGGAGGAGGAAAAAGGTGGAATCCAGATCTGCTCGGTCCGAGCTTCCAAAAAGGAGCGGAGCCATTCCCACACAGCACCTGACAGCCCAATCCTGGCCAGACGAGACAGAAGCAATGGATGCGGGACTGTGTCGAACGCGGAGAGGTCGAGCAAGATAAGTGCTGCCCTTCCGCCCACGTCCAGACAGTCCTGTATAGCCTCTGCCAACTCAACCAGCACTGTTTCAGTGCAATGTGATGACCGGAACCCAGACTGCGCTGGATGTAATAGAGCCTCCTTCTCCACAAAGTCAGTCAGCTGTTTATTTACAACCTTTTCACGTACCTTTGCTAATGCAGGGAGGAGAGAGAGATAGGCCGATAGTTCCCTGGGCAAAGGGGGTCTAACGATTGCTTTCTAAGAAGAGGCCGAATCTTCCAGGACAGGGGAACCACCACTTCCTGCAGGGAAAGATTGATAATGGCGGTCACTTCTACATTACCAGCCTCAGCGACCACTGCCAACGTCTTAGCTGGACACGGGTCAGACGGAGAGCCTGATTTTAAAGCCTTAAGAATCTTAAGACATTCTTGCGTGGGCGGCTGGCCTAAATTCAGACAATAAGCATCCAGTGCCTCCTAAAGGGCCTACCAGAGCATCCTCTGCGTGGGCAATCCGAGGAATGAAGGTTTCTTGAATTCCTAGGATCTTATCTCTAAAAGATCGAGAAAGAGTGTCACACCAGGAGGGTGAAGATGACATTACACTAGCTTGGGCCACGGGAGACATAAAACTCTGGACAATCGCGTAGATTTCTTTAGCGTTATTGTTGGCAGCTTCAATACGGGTTGAATAGAATTGCACTTTAGCCCGCCTAATCGAAGCATAGTAGGACTTATGCTTATCTCTAAGCTTCCTCTTGTCCGCTGAGCAATATCCACTCCTCCTCCATATCCGTTCGAGGATTTTACAATTATGTTTCAGGACTTTAAGCATAGAGTTGAACCAGGGTTTAGACGGTGATTCTCTAGCCAGTCTATTCGAACGGAGAGGGGCCACCGTCGCCACTGCCGACGAGACACAGCTAGAGAACTAAGGTGTAGGTGTGCCTCCTCTACGCTCGCTACTGCCGCATATCATCGAGACTTTTTAATTTGCTACTCTGCCTACTGTGATTTTAAAAACGAAATCCGGATACCCGCACCACATAAAAGTTTTATACATATTTGTTTTTTGCACACTGGCATACCTCCCGGGCTCTTCCTGGTTTTTCCCAGGTGCCGAGAGGAACCGACATCTTGTAGAGTTGACGGTCTGGTTTCCATGCGTGCTTCTCAGGCGCGCAGCGGACGAGCCCAGCGCCCCGGAAGCGACCAGCGCCAGACATGCTGCCCGTGAGCCTGCCGGATCTGGAAGGAGGTACTCGGCTGCCGCTTTGCGGGCCCTTGCCCCCACTCATGATTGTCAGGGGGAAAGTTGGGATTTGAGCAAGATGGTTAAGCATGTCTGTGGGCTCCAGCTGAAGTCAGGTCAGGTCGACTCGGATGAGGCTGGCATCTTACTGGAACAACAGTCATCGGCGGGTCTGATTAGGGCAGCTTCTATTAATGTTTGGTCCCATAGAAAACAATGTGCTGAAGTCTTTGATCTTCTGGAGGATCGCTCACTTGATTTATTATTCTTGACAGAAACTTGGCTTGACTCCTCTTCCGATCCGATTGTCACTCTAGCAATACCCTCAGGCTATAAAATCCCCCGAGTTGACCGGATGATGGGGGGTGGAGTTGCGATCATATATAAAATGATAAGTGGGAGCTGCACAGGGTAGAGGCCTCTCCCTGGGGTAGCTGTGAAGCCCTAGATTTTAGTATTCGGCTGTCTGCACATTTCACCCTTGGAGGTACATTGATGTATAGGCCCCCGGGCCCAGTAGGGCCGTTTCTCCAGGATTGGGGTGACGCCATTGCGACTAGGGCAGTCAGATTTTCCCATTTTCTGATCCTCAGGGATTTTAACATACATCTGGATCAGACAGATAGCAAGGACACACAGGATCTGCTTGATGGGCTGCTTTTTGCCCAGCTTAATCAACATGTCAGCCTTCCTACACACCAGGCTGAACATGTTCTTGATCCCATTTGCACCAATTTTCCGATTCAAGTGGTGGAGCCCAGTACGGTTACCTGGTCGGATCATTACATAACCTATTTTTCTTGGGAAGTGTCTAGAGCTGAGCCCTCGGCATATCCAAGCTATAAATCACCTTTTGGGAAAGTTGATCCGTCTGCACTCAACACAGTGTTGGAAGTTTCTAAACCAAGACTGGTTGGAGAGCTCGACGCTCAGGTGTAATTGTGTAATAATTGTGGGGACACTGATTCATTCTTGTTTCTGAAAAAGAGGAACACCAGTAATTTGTCATTGATGTATTGTGTTTTCTTTTAATTTACAGCCCTGATGATGTCCAGGTGTGGACGAAACGCATTGGCTGATTGCTTTGTTACTATATTGTGTGGATCTAACAATTTGAAAGTTTTTTTTAAATAAACCACAGAGCTTGAAATTCTTCAAAGACTGCCTATGAACCTTTTTTTGCTTGAAACCAATACTTGAATAATAGATTTGTGAACATTGTGAACCAAGACGCTCCTTTCAGGATAGGTTATTATTTCTAATTTTATTCAGTGAGCTCTAGATCTTGGGGTACTGTTGTGCTGCAACTTTAGTGCTCCATAAGGATTTTATCACTAGATTTTAGGAAGGATTCTAAGTAGATTAACATTTGTAACTTTTCACTTTATAAATTGGGGTCTCAAAGTCTCAGCGCATTTATTTTTGCAGGCTGGATTGGATGGAAGGCAACCTCAAGTTGTGAGTGACACCTATGCACTGTATAAGGCAGAGTCCTGGCAGATGTGCCCTGCCAAACTAGAAGTCTATAAGTGGATTGGAGGGTTTGCCCACCAAACATGAAAATTGGTGCAAAGGTAGACTGACAATACTGGCATACCATCTTTGGGCTTACTAATAAAAAAAAAGTGTCCATTAATGTGCATCATTAATAATTCTACGGTTCTGAAAACGCTACATAAGCTGAAACAGCAGGTCTCACTGATTGTGAGTAAGACTCACCTTTGGAGGTAGGATTGATATCTCATCCCAGATCGATGCCGCAGGTGGTAAGAAGGGTTTGAGTTAAACATAACTTCTGAATGTAGCTATGTTCTGAGCATTGCTTTGTGTAAGACAGCTTAAGGGAGCTTACATTGAATTGTGTGTGAATGGTGATTGTTTCATATTTGCATTTAAAAAATGCTTGAAATGCAAATGGTCTAAGGAAAGATTGTCAGTTCATAAATCCTGTGCTCACAATTCAAGTTCTGGCTGATTTCATCAGCATTTGGCAATGACGTTTTGTTGTTTTAGAATATTAGCAACAACAAAATGGCTCAAAATCCATTCTTATTTATTTATTTGTGGAGTTTTACATAGCGCGAACATGACCTGTCTGGGTATCAGAGCGCAGTACATATAAGTTAAAACATAAGAATGTAAATAGGAACAAGCAGTAAACAGAGAGAGATACGAATAGCAAATGCTGTATAAATAGAAAAGAAGTTAATTTTAACATTGCAAGAAGGAACAAGCAAGAAACAGAAGTATATACAATGTAACAAACGGCTTAGTAGATTCAGGATTCAGAGATATATACAGGAAAAATAGTCACGCTGAGTGACTTCAGGTCTATTGTTGAAGGTATGAATTCAGCAACAGCAGTTTTACTTCTTTTTTGAAGGAGGTAGTCAAGGGGATCGATCTGGTTTCCGGGGGTACTGTGTTCCTTATTCTTGGGGAAAGGCCAGAAAAGGAGCGGTTATAAGTTTTCTTTTTGTTGAACGTCTGTGAGTTCAACAATAGAGAGTTAGTACTTCTTAGGGAATGACTCCCGCCAGATAGTTCAAGTTTTTTTGCCAGGCAGAAAGGAGTGTTATGATGAAGAGCCTTATGAGTCATGCAAGCTATCTTCAACTGAGTCCTTGCTTTAAACGGGAGCCATTTCAGATGTTTGAGATGTGGTGTAATGTAGTCATGTTCACTAGAACCCATGATGAGCCTCACAACTGAGTTCAGAGTGTCCCTTAACTGAGCCAGCCTAGCTTTGGGTAAATCTGCAAGAGTGGCACTCCCATAATCGAATCGGTTGTTGACTACCCACTGAACTGCTAACTGAAAGTAATCCGGGGGCAAGAAGGGTTTGATTTTCCTTAATGTGTTCAGTTGGTAATTGGCTTCTTTGGTGCTTGTACTGATGTTATCTTGCATATTCAGGTGTTTGTCCAATGTTATGACGAATCTAGTGGAATCAACAAGATGTGGGGCGCAGTTGAGCGCTGTAAGTTGTTTGAGCCATTCATTTATGGGGCAAAGTGATTGTGGGGGAGATCGAGAGAAATTCCGTCTTGAGTGTGTTTAGCAAAAGGTGACTGCGGGTTAACCATTTATGGGTTTTCAGGAGGGCGCAGTTAAGAATTTTGATATCTTCGGGTGAGGATATTTTCAAGTATAATTGTGTATCAGGATTTTGTTAAGAGGTTCCATGAAAAAGTTGAGTAGCGTGGGTGAGAGTGTGGAACCAAGGGGTACTCCAATCAAGACTGGAGTAATGTCCAACAGGGTTTGATTGACTTTGACTTGTAAAGCTCTATTATTAAGGAACATGGAAAACCGGCTTAAGACGGGACCAGATAACTCCATCCATTTCTCCAAAAGTTCAATCATGTTGTCATGTTTGGCCGTATCAAACGCAGAGGAGAGATCAAGACGTATACGCAAGCAAGGTTCGTTCTAATCAGGTAGTCCCAGGGTGTCATCTACAATGTGTGTTAGAGCCATTTCAGTACTAAGACCAGTTCTGAAGCCAGATTGGTAGAGGTCAAGGAGAGGAAACCGCTTGATGCGGTTGCAGAGCTGTAAATGGACGGACATTGTCAAGGTCAGACAAGTTTTCGTTTGCTTTTTATGGCCTGTCCCATGTTTAGGCAATCAGGATTCATGCTCTGGAAGAGAGATGCATTGACAATCTTAGACCTACGTGGGAGAATAGAAGATCTAAGCTCTTTGATGAGTTTGGCGGGCAGAGGATCCTTGAAGTGGTTTGAGGGTTTTATTGATATTATTGTTTTTAGTATCTCAGCTTCTTCCAGAATTTTAAAGGTATTCCATTTAACATTGCTTTTTGTAGTAAAATCAGTGTGAGGGAACCTCACCAGCCGAAGCATTGGGCGGAGACTGGTCTGGACCTGGCTTATGGGACTTGTTGGAGTTCTGATTCAATCTTCCTCATCTTTCAATAAAATGAGCGGAGAAATCATCACCACTGGGAAGTGACCCATTATCTTCAAAGTGGTGATTCAATCTGCAGCTTGCTTGTTGTTTGATGATTTTGAATAGTTTTTTGAGGCTGCTTTTAGGATTGTCCAGTTGCATCCTAAAGTATTCAGCTTTGGAAGTATGGATAAGTTTGTTCTAGGATCTTCTTCTTCTCCTCAAGTGCCTAAGGTGTGTTTTGAAAGCAGAAATTCTCCAGGATCACTTGGCAAGCCTTAATGTATGCCTTACCTCATTTAGGTAGCCATTGAACCAGGGTTTGGAGTGCCTAGTGGGCATTATTTTAAGCTGCTTCAGAGCAATTGTATCAAATCGGTCTGACATGGATTGGATGTAATTTTCGGTAAGGTAATTCACATTCATCATGTTTGAGGCCGGAGGAAGGAGGCTGTTGCTATTGGAAGTTAAATTGGTTATGTTGATATTTCTCAAGTCCATAGACCATTCTTTGGTTTTACGGGGTTGGACTTGTCTAATCAGCACATTTTCCAAGATGAGGAAGGAGATTAGGTAGTGATCTGACCAGTCACAGGGTGATATGGACACCAGTTGTACGACATTATCCTTGGCAATGATTAGATCGAGGGTGAAGCCTCTATGGTGGGTTGGGCCATTACAAGACTGGGTAAGGTTAAGGGGGGTGGCCAAGAAGGCCAAGATGGCGGTCAAGCTTTCATTAAGCTCCCAACACCTGATGGCCATCACTCTCCATCCTGCCTGACAGTGCCCACCTAAATCTACCTTGGGAGTTGCTCTGTGCGAGGACACCCCTGCAGCTGCCCTTGGGGCTCCCAGAGCAACATAGAGAGCAGCTGGAGTCTCCCTGGTAAGCCGCCTGAAACTCATGCTTGCCTCAAGATGGCAGCTGCCACTGTAATATAGATACTTGGGGCCTGAATAAAGGACAGGAGCCCTTCTTGATGTAGTTGGTGCATCTGCTGGCTGGATATGCCTGAGGGCTGGCTGTGACTGCTGGGCTGACCACGGACTGGGGTCGGCGCTGGAGGTGAACCGGACCCTACTGCGTCAAGGTCGGCTTGAGCTAGTGCTGCGGACCTCGTGGCAGCCACTGAGTTAGACTGGGACAGTGGATTCGCCTGCGGGTGATGGTGGGACCCAGTGTGGTGTCCCAGAGCTGCCCGGTTGGGGGGGCAGCTTTACTGTGCTGCGACCTGCCTCCAATGGAGAAGATGAGTGTAGGGTTCCTTTCCACCTTCCCCCTCACTGCCTTTGTCCTCAACTCGCACTCTCCGATAAGTATTACCAGAGGGATGCTGTTGTGGGGCTGTGCTGGAAGACGGCTCTACAACCCCAGCGAGAGGTGCCAGTGGCTCAGGGATTAACCTCCCATCCCTGAACTACCCAAGAAGTGCTAGAAACTGTGGGGCTGACACCGGGGGGGGGGGGACTTCGAGGCTCTGAGGAGGGATGGTAACACCCTGGGGGCCGTCATGGTCACTGACCCCCATCCTGTGAAAAGAAGACATTGCTGCAGAGGCCACTGGACACTGGGACAAGCCCGGGAGCCAGGGAGGATTGTTGGTGTGTCTGGGGCAGAGGCCCGACTCTTAACTTGTGTGGTGACTCACTGGGGTCCTTGGGACCCTGATCCCTCATTCTCAATTTGCCCCCCTTAGGATTCCGGCAGGGGAGGCCTGCCTTTGCATGCACCACAACACCCGGCCCTTCCCTCCATAGCCCTGTCTTCCACAACAGGGAGCACCTAGGCCTTAACTTGTGGAGGGCACTGCCGCCTGTGACATCGCCATCTATCACTACACACTTCCATTGCGCAGTTCATGGGTGGGTGGGCGCTGCCTGCCTACTTCCGGGTGGACTAGGCAGCTGCCTCAAAGACTCTAGGCAGGGTGCTCCCGACTGCTCTTGCTGTCATAAGACCTGCGGATTGTAGGGTTAACCCACATCCCCACTGATGGAATTGGGTGTCCCAGCCTCACGTCCGGTGCCGGGTGTGCTGAGTCTTCTCGACAGAGAGAGGAGGGAGGCGCCCATGATAGGTGGGCTGCTTGTGTTGCCTGGTGGTAAGGGGGCCTGACCCTGACACATAACACAAACATAACATGTGTATTTGTAAAGCACATGTTCACCCCCAAAGGGGCATCTTGGCGCTGAATAACAGATGTTTATTGTTACCCAACTCAATGGTACTCATTTTATCGACCTCAGAAAGGATGAAATGCTGAGTGGACCTGCCAGGATTCGAACCTGTGACCATCAGGTCAAACACAGGCCCCTGCAGTAGATGCATTAATCCACTGAGTCACCAGAGCCCGCATGCCCTTCCTATCTAAAGGGCTGAGGACCAACTGACAATGGGTCAAGGAAACATGCCCCCCACTGTCATAAGCTCAAACCAGGATGGACCAGTATACTACTCCCGTAACGGGGGCCGGGGAAGCTGTGGGAGCCCTAGAACTCTTGACCCCATCTCAGTCCATGACGGATCTGGCGATGATCCTCAAGGCAGTGCAGGACTCACGGGAGTCGGTCAAGAACAAAGTTGACAGCCTTCGGATTGACCTCTTGCTGCTGAGACAAGATCTGCGAACGTTGGCAGACTGCGTGACCCAAGTGGAGACCTGAATCTCTACTACCGAGGATGAAGTGACCGCTCTTAAACATCAAGTATCTAAATTGATGGCCCCAACAACACTGTTCAATGAGAGGGCGGAATAAGCTGAGGACGGCTCTAGGTGCAAAAATTTCCGCCTGGTGGGCCTTCCTGAAAGCCTTGATAACTCAGCATTAGCTACAACCCTTGATACTTGGTTCCACTTCTGAGTCCCAGCGGACATGTCGTCCAACATGTTTGTCATTGAGAGAGCACAGCGATCCTTTGCTCCTAGGCTGCCGATGGCGGCCACTCTTTGCCCAGTGATATTGCGGGTCCTGACCTTCCATGACTGAGACACTATCTTACATGAGGCTTGGAGTCAACCGGATCTCCGGCACCAGAACTCTAGAATAATGATCTTCCCAGATTACATCAGGGCGGTGCAGCAGAAATAGTGATCTTTTGAGGTAGTAAAGCAGAAACTCTGTGCCCTCAACCTACGCTACATGCTCCATTTTCCGACCCACCTTAAGGTCATCTTTCAATCCCCCGCCTATTTCTTTGATAACCCGGAACAGGCCTAGGAGTTGGCCACACAGGAGTGTGCACTACGACCTGTGAACCAGGACAGGCACCGGGAGGATGGTCCTCGGCGGTCCCGGTCTATTCATACACAGACACAGAAAAATTGATTCAAGTCCCAGATATCGAAGGCCACCCAATGGGAAGTAGGCGAGCAACTGGATGCCGTCCCCCAGGGGTGGAGGCACAGGCAGTGGGGACATCGAACTATGTCCTGGCTGCTGACCCGCAGCTCACCAGCTTGCTGGTTATGATCCCAGACTCATTGGAATGACCCTTCTGACACTGAACTGATTCTTTCCACTGCAGGATGTGTCCTGAGCTACTGTGGGGCCATACATAACCAGCTGTAGAAGTGCCAGGTGCACTATTACATACTTTGGACTGGAAGAAGCAGAACTGAGCCACATTTGGAGACTCATTCTCATACCGGTTTTCTATAAGTTGAACATTCTATTATTTGGCACACCATTGTGGATGACTGTATTCAATGCCCCTACTGTATATGCACTGTCAGGCATAGTATTCATCTTAGAGGTGTGAACGCTGCTGTTGGATAATTCCCCAACGTCATATTTTCTTTCTTTCTTTCTTTCTTTGTTTATTTATTTATTCTTTCTTTCTTTCTTTCTTTCTTCTTGGTTCACTATGTTCTGGACTAGGACGACATATGCTTTATGGGGAGAAGTATGGGGGAGTTGAGGGTGTTCTCGTTGGTTTTCAGGGAAACGTTCTTTTGTTAATTATGACTTTTTCCTTCAAGTTTCGACTCAGAGCCTTCCAGCATTGCGATATAAGCATTCAGATCTGTGGGTGGGGACCCTGCCAGGGGGCAACTCCTTCCCATGGTGGGCTCCTGCTCACTCTCATACCTCTGCACCATCTTGCCACACGATCACGGTACTCTCCTGGAATGCCGACGGTTTCTAGACTATATCAAAAGGTCAGCTGTACTGCGATATATTAAGAGGTATAAGCCAACTGTAGTCCTACTGCAAGAAACACACCTGATGGGGACCGCCTGCCCCCTCCTCGGCCGATTTGGGTATGACAGGGTGTTTTATTCAAGCTTCACTGGGGGCTCCAGGGGGTGGCTCTCCTCTTCCATAGGTCCCTTCCACCGATGGTAACTAAGGTATATGTGGACACCCAAGGGAGATACATCTGGATTGAGGGTCGCATGGCTGCCAGACAATATAATGTGTTTTTTGTTATGCTCCTTTGCAGCTGTTACAGCCCACCCTCCAGGCACTGTGCACTTTGCTAATGACACTACCTCCGGGGATCACTCTGGAGGGGAGATTTTAATGCTGTCCCAGACCCTGGGCGAGATACCTCCGCTGATCCCCATCCTAGCAGGAAAACCCGATCCGTGAGTCTTGAAGCTTGGGCTGACACTATGGGCCTATGTGATGCATACTGTTCCTCGCACCTCTCGGCACAGGCGTGCACACACCGCTCAGCAGCCCATAATACCGAGGCCCAAATCGCCTGCGATCGAGCTCCTTACACTACATTCTGTTCAAATTCTACTGCGCAGTACACCAGACCACGCACCCCTCCTGGCGTAGTGGGGCACTCAGCCACCGTCTGGCGATTGGAGGTACCTGAAGGCCCCTGAATGCGCCTCCTTCATAGAAGGCAAACTCAAAACCTTTTTCCAAACGAATGACGGTTCAGTGTCATCAAAAGCAACACTCTGGACAGTGTGCAAGCCCTCCATAAGAGGACTGCTCAAAAGCTATGTCCGGCGACAAGAGGCATTGCAGAAACTACGGGTAACTGGCTTAAAAACTCAGATACAAAGCCTGGAATGTTGTTCCAAGCAGCCTGAACCGGGGGGGGGGGGGACACATCATCTACTAGAACTTGCGTGGCCGAACTGCAGCAGGCAAAGCAGTAATGGAGAGCCTCAACTCAAAGATTTTACGAATCAAGTGACAAATCGAGAAAATGACTGTACTGGTTGGTGACTTGCAGTGTCTCCATCTGAGTGGTGCCTGCTATTCAAAACCAAGTGGGTGACCTCCGAGAAGAATTGCCGGCGTTTGCCAAAGCTTTCCCAATGTACTATCAAGACCTTTATGCACAACGTCTAATTCCACCCCTGGAGAAGGAGAAACCCATCATGCGGGATATACCGCTTCCCTCTATCCCCCACTCCCAGGCCTTAGATCTAGACAAGCCTTTAACAGAGGAAAAAGTAGATTTAGCCATATCCGGGTTCCAGTCAGGAAAGACCTTCGGGTATGATGGGTACCCCATTGGCTATTCAAAGAGATTCTGCTCCCTTAACTAAACCTTTACACAGAGGTGGGGCAACTGGGCTTATTTCCTGCTGACTTAGACTGTGCCACCATTGTGGTCATCTCCAATGAGGGCCTTTCTCTGGACCAGTGTGCTTCCTACCATCCGATCTCCCTCATCAACGAGGCCATTAAGATATTTGTCAAAATGCTGGCGGCTTGCTTGATGCGCACCCTTACCCATCTCATTCACCCGCACCAATGTATGTTAATTTCTGGTAGAAGTACACGTCATTGCATTAGAAGAGTGCATGTGTCCCTCTCCCAAATACAGAGGATTGAGGGTAAGCTAGCCCTCCTCCAAGTTGACTTCTGTAAACCTTTTGACACAATCTCGTGGGTATTCCTAGAGGCCGTCCTGATGCAAAGGGGTCTGGGACCAATGTTTCAAAAAATGGCCCGACCCTTTTATCACCACCCCACGGCCCACGGCCCAAGTCCGGCTGAACGGCATATTATCCACTCCTTTCCCAATATGGCAGAGGAATGCATCTGGCTTTCAAACCATTGGTGCGTCTTACATTGCGATGTGCGAGTGAGTGGATGGATTTTGGGGGGCGGGGTTCAGAGACCGGGTGGCCCTCTATGCAGATGTTCTTCTGGTGTTTCCTGGAGACCCGCCGACCTCCGAACCTCGATGCCTGGAGATTATTCGTCTCTATGGAGAGGCCTATGGTCTACATATTAATCCGATCAAATCCGTCCTGGAGGAGGTGAGGGGAGATAAGGAGGGTCCTTGCTGGTGCGGTAACATTCATCTGTGATACAACACATTTAAATACTTGGGGATTCACATATCCCAATTTACCCTACTTGGCTACAGACTTAACTTCCAGGGCCTAGCCTCTTCCCTTGACCGATCTCTACACAGCTGGCAGAAACTGGCACTTAATCTGATTAAACTCAACACGCTCTGCAAGATGTGCCTCCCCCACTACCTATACATACTATCGAATTTCCCATACCCAAACAATGGTTTCGATCGCTGACCTCCAAACTGACCTCCTTTATCTGGGCTGGAGGACGACACAGAGTATCCTTTGCGGCTTTATAAATATCACCCTTTGATGAAGGTCTGGGATTCTTCAACATCTATGCATACTATTTGGCTGCTCAATTGGTGCCCATTAATGAATGGTTTATGGGAGGATGGGACGACCCTGCATATTGCCCAGAACTTCATACAGTGGGACTCGAGGGCCTGCTAGGCCACCTCTATGGAAGCCCTATATTACAGGGGACGCCCTCATGTACCCGAGTGGCGATACACTGTTGGAGAGCGGCATTGTGCCTGATCCAATGGGACTGCTGGTTGACGGAACTTACCCCCTTGTGGTGAAGCATGTGGCTCCACCAACCCTCTGCTCTGGAGGGGTTCAACCAATGGGACCATATAGGTATCACATACATAGGAGACGTCTACAAAGGGAGTAACCTGATGTCCTTACAGAATTGAAGGAACAGCATGCCCTGGCAAATACACAATTCTCTTTCTTTCTTCGGATGCGACATGCCTTGGTGACACATCACTCCCCTGGCGCCCTACTCCCAGAATATAGACCGCTTGAGGAGAAGGTGCTGATGGGGCTGTTGGGGAAAGGAGCGATAACCCCAATTTATGGCTCATTGATTATTCATGCTCCAGATAGCTTTGACTCCCTTTATCAGAAGTGAATAGATGGGCGGGAAACCTAAACGATGATAACTGGAGGGAGGCGTGTATGGCATCTAGGGAACTGGCAATTTATACGCAACTGCATATGGTACAGGTAAAATACCTCCACACAACCTATTTATCCCCATCACGCATATAGCAGATGTTTCCTGATGCCCTTCCGCTATGTGCAAGCTGTAAATGACCAGATGCCAACCTTTTGCACATGACATGGGACTGCCCCGGTGTGAGACCCTTCTGTGCCAAGGTGGGTAGGGAGATTGCTGTGGTCCTGGGATGCCCCATTGAGTTAACCCCCAAGAGAGCATTGCTGGGACTGGTTGAGGAGCTGCGGGACCCCACACTGAGTGACTCTTCATAGGAATGGCCTGCCTAGTGGCCAAGCACCACCCTCGTTGTCAGTCTGGCGCACAGGAGTTGACTGGTGTGCACAGCAACAAAATCCTATATATGGGGCTAGAGGGTGTCCTCAAAAGCATGATACAGTGTGGGGGAAACGGTAGGCTTACCATGGTCTATCTTTGTGCATAGGTGGCCCCTGCATGGGCCACTATCAATGTTACTGCAGGTCTGAACAGTCAGATTTTCTCTTTTCTCCTTTGCAATATTTGTAATGTATGGATGATGCTTGCTGTATTTACAAACAAAATAAAGTTGATTATAAAGAATTAAAAAACAGACTGGGCAAGGTTGAGGTCCGAAAAGAAGGCCTTGAAGATGTTCAGTAAGGGGTCATTTGGGTCGTTCCAGTGAATGTTGAAGTCCCCAGGAAGGTTCCGGCTCGGGGTTGGTCCATGTTAGAGGAGATAGTCTCCATTATTTGTTCAATGAAAGGTAGGTTATTTCCTGAGGGTGGTAAATCTTGTATAGTTTGCCTAACATCTTGTCATTGTTCCATATTTCGATGTCTAGGTATTCAAAGGAGGACATTGGAGCAGTTTGTTCATGTTTCACTGTGAGCATGGAGCAATAAATGCATGCAATGCTGTCTCCCACTCTTCCAGATCTATCCAATCAGATGATGTCATAGTTGGGAGGAATTAGAATGGGTGAGGAGGCGTAATTGCGCTACGTTTCAGTTAAGATCATGAGTTCAGGGTCTTGTGCGGGTATGAGATCGCCGATGTCAGCTGCGTGTTTTACCGTTGTCCTACAGTTAAGAAGCATAGACTTCATATGAGACGTGGTTACTACTACCTCTTGGTGTGTTATAGGGACATGTAATAAATTGTACTTGTTCATAGTTCTATAGTGGTTGGAAGGAATAGTTTGGATATTCACAGGTGAGGATGGTGAGTCCTTATGTGTGGTGTTGTAGGATAGTAAATGGGAATGAAATTCAGCATTGGACACATCATCAATAACCATCTGGGGTCTGGAATAGGGATTGAGAGGGGGTCGCGATCTCCAGTGCAAGGTAGATAGGTTATTCATGGTTGATATCTTAAGCCAGGAGTGTCTATTCCTTGTGGGAGAATTGAGTTGTTTATTTCCAAAGGTTCTGTTAATCCCAGAGGTCAGTTTGGGATTCCAAAGCTTCTCAAAGCTTTTCAAAGCTTCAAGGTGATATGTATATGGTTCTGTAGCTCACCCTTAACTAGTTAAAGTTGATGTTTAGGATCTGCTTGCTTGTTCTCAAGGGATGGGGGATCTACAATACAGATGCGATTGTAGATTGGCCTAGGGGTAGCCAGTGAGCGTTGCCCTTCAGAGGTGTCAGGGGGGGTCAACAGAATGGATTGAACGTGGGTGGGGAGAGAAGTAGTCGGGGGTGATTTGAAGATAAGGGCTAAAAGATGAAATACTCGAGGTGATGTTAGATTATCGTCAGATGATTGTATGAGAACGTTCCCGTTGTTGTTTAGGGAGATGGGTGCTTTGGCCTTTGGTGAGGGTATTATGGAGATCCCTAAACCATGCAGTGTTTTCCTAGTTGTGTTAATCCATAGCATAGAGGTTATTGCTCTCCTCCATTGAGCTCTTCTGGTGGTGAAGAAGATTAAATAATTGACAACGACTCCTTTTGAAGTGCAAAAGTAGGCATCAGATATGAGCATTTCGGGGTTCCTTTCGAGTAGTTTATGTTTGGAACTTTTGGCTGTGTTTTTAGATATGTTAGAGGAGTATTTAATCTTGAATGCGTTATGGCCAACCAGTGACAGCAAGCTATTGTTAGTGTTAAAGTTGTTTGGAGAATTGGAAAGTTAGAGGAGGTATACTGCAAGAAGAGAGATGTTTTCCTAATACAACAGGGTCATATGCGGTTGTGGAAAGGCTGCTTAATATGTGCTAGCGGAGTCCTTTAGTAGTCTACAGTTAGTCTTGGTACCATTCTAAGATGGCTGCCCTATTGGAGATATTGTCCTGTTTATGTGCATCAAGTCCTTTTTTGCTTTTCATGCCTTGTAATGCCTTCAGTCCTATGTTGAGTATGATTCAGGAGAAAGGGCCACTATTTTAAGAAGGGACCTTCAAGTGGTTAAGGGGAGAGGGGGATTTTCAAAATGGGACTCCAAATAAAGACTGCAACATAGGTGCAGTCTGCACCATGCGTGGTAAACAATAATAAAGGAGGGCCTCAGTGGTCCAAAGCGAGTCGCCCCAAGTGGATGTCATGAAACGAAAAAGTGGTTCTGCCACAACACACTTTCCAAAGCTACATCAAATTCTGATTTTTTAACATCCCTTACTGAGTTAGGATATCAATCAATGCTCCATAAGGTAGTCTAAACACCTAGTCAAAGCAAATAGCACAAAATAATTATGTTATTCAATAATTTGTTTTATGCAAAAAACGAATTTTTGTATATTCACAAGGCAGATCATACACACATATGGTCTAGTCTGAAGGTGAAACTAAGTGAAATAAAGTGTATCGAATTTATAACATACATACACAAACAACATTAACAATAAAGCATAAAGAACCAATAAAAGCACGGAGAAAAAGTAATCATTCTCAGCATTACCTAGACATTATTCATAATCCTTTTGGCTGGTCAAAGCAGAATATACAAGCTTCTAATTTTGCGTCGACGATTCAACACTTATGTATCTGGACAAATAAAGACTAGACTGTGTGTGGCCTCAAAATTATGGTTCCAAATGAATCAAATGGGCAGACACGTTATTCAATTCTTAAGAGCATTATGATTTGCTCTTGGATGGATAATTCCTGATTAAATGGCGGAACGGGCACCCAATGCTCACATTCATCTATGGCGTCTAGCGCTTGATTTTGGCAAAAACTGTTTAGGGCAAGAGCATTCAACTTTCCACATAAAAAGCAGGTTCGCTGTGAGGACAAACTCAGAGGAATCGTGAGTTTATCTATGATGGAGCGGGTAGTATAACATTTTGTATACCTTCCCCATTTTGCATGAAAATTATTAATTAAATAATCTATTAACTATAATATTATTAAATGAGTTTGCATGTTTATTAATCAACATTATTAATATTCGAATTACACGTGGGATTTGCATTTTGCATGGCAAAATAACCTTTATGACTAAATTCCGTACGCATACTAACAAGTAGTATATGTAGTAATTAGAATACTGCATGATAAATGTTGCTTTTGTAATGTCTTGTATTGTTGCCCGAGAAGAGGACCAAAAGGGTGAATATAATTGCTTTAAAGTTGCTATACGCTAGATAAATACAAGCACATAGAGGGATTAGTAAGGGGTTAACATTAAATGTATTATTTCTATGTATTAATAACACTTTTGTGTTTGTTTCGCTTAAGTTTGCGTTTGGGCCTAAATCAAAAATGCCCGCTGACGCTACACGACGAAGTGGCCACTGTCCCACGAGGCGCGGAGTGTGCTGCGCTTGCACAAAGAAAATCTCCTAAACCTCATTATGACCTGTGTACACCATGTACCCGAACAAGGACACAGTGGGAAAACAGCCAAGACCGAGAACAATGGACCTCACAATAAACCGGAACGAGCTGACTTTGAAACTAACTTATGACCTCACCCCTCGAACTGAACTGAAACCCTAAGATTTAACATCGGACGATCACAACCAGCCAATCACGACTGACCTAAAATATTAATTTGTATCAGCTTCATTTTATTATAAAAATGCTTAGTAGAATAGAGAGGGATACATCCGCTTTTCCAGAATCTTAGAGGGTCCTGATGCTGCTCGACCATTTGATGACTGCAAACCTTTCTTAAAGTCTATGGACTATGATAGATGCTTGCACGTTTTTGGTCCTTTGCCGATCTTTGGGACTATAGTGAGCTGCGCAGAGAACTTTGAGATTTGGCCTGCTTTTGGATGATTGACTGAAAATTTGATTATGCAGAGCCAATGAATTAGAGGACTCCAAATGGACAGATTAGGTAAATATGACGTTCTGCGTTTTACTAAAAATGTTTATAAACTTTCCAATACTTTGATGAGACAAAAGAGAATTTAAATCATTATGAAATTTTAGATAAACAATTATTGATAAACGAGAATCTATGAGTTATGAGTTTTATTTAAGGGACAGATTCTTAAAATGTGTTTTAGCTGGTTCTAAATCACCATCAACCAATCCAACTAATTTGGTCCGATCGACTGAAGTGGGAGGAGTGCCTTGATGTTTTAGGATTGAGGATTTGTAGGTGAAAGGGCGTTAATGTATATCTTGTAAATTACTTTTCCTTCCTTATAGGTTATAAGGTGTTCCCCTCACATGTCCGGTGCTTGAATCACTCATCCCTCCTGTGTGTGCAGACCGGTGTGGAAGTGACGTGTGAGTGTTGGTGTTATGGGCCCCACCAATGACTGCATGTGTGAATGAGTTAGTGTGACGTCAGGTCTGTGCTGTGGGGAGAATACCGGTACGGGTTATTACCCCGTTGCTTGGGTTTTGCGCTGGATCAATTTTTCTGGTAGCAAGATGATGGTTTTAGTGTTTTGGTTTGGTGATTATTGCTTGTAAATATCTTATTGATTATTGATAGTGGGAAAGTATCAATTTATGTATTAACACTCTATGTTGAGTCGCGTCGAGTTCTATGTTGTTTGACGGCTTCTGGGATGTAGAAAGTCGGAAGTTTGTAACGGTTCCGTAGTAGAGCAGAGGTAAGCGCTGCTCTCGGGAAAGACGGAATTGTTGTTGCCCTGTAGGTACACAGGGAAAACGTGTAACGATTGAAGTTGCACGACGCATTGTCTGGGTTCGATTCAGTAACATCGTCGTGTGTTGCCATTAGGGACATTTTCTGTATGAGAGAAGTGTATGATAGCGAAGGTCACCTGTGAAATTTTGGTCTTAGGTACCAGGAGTCCAAAAGGCCCTCTGATTACGCTTATCACTGGAAAGGTAATAGGTGTTCTCTAAGCTTGCTAGAAGGATAAAGTAGAGGGAAGTGCTACTTTATTAACGAATGTCATAATTCTGTAGTAGGACAGACTATTCGCTGCTCTCAGGAAAGACAGAATTCTGTGTGAATGAATTACATTTTCCTTATAAAAGTGCGTGAATGAAATAGCATTCAGGTTAATTGTGAAATTCAGGTTTTATTTCTCAGGAGCATTGGGTCTCCAACTAGGTGTCTTAATTCAGGAGGAACGGTTAGCTGATGCTTGTTAGAAGGGTGAAGTAGAGGGATGTGCTACTTTATCAACGGAAGTAACGATTCTGTAGTAGGGCAGAGGTAAGCGCTGCACTCGGGAAAGACGGAATTCATGTGGAAAAGGTCATTAACTATTCTTTTGTTAGTGAAACAGATAATGGTGGTGTTTTTATGTCGTTACTAACAGATTTGTAAGTTAAAAGAGCGTAAGGAGCTTACAGAGAAAATTTTGTAAAGGAGGGGTCAGCAGAAGCAGCAATAGCGAGAAAAGCTGACATCAGAAAGACCGCGCTGGGATTGGCTAGTCAGTAAGAAACATAGACGCTCTTGATTGGTGCGTTAGTGTACGCCGCGCTAGGAGTGGAGAATTACAGGGTGACGTAGATGCTGCTGATTGGTGCGTTAGTGTGAGTCGCGCTGGGATTGGAGAATTACAGAAGTGACATAGACGCTCAGGATTGGTGCGTTAGTGTGAGTCGCGCTACGGTTAGCTAAGACAACAGAATAGTCGTAGGGAAAATCTAGCGATACACGGAAGACAAAATGATGTATTATGATCCACCAGAAAAGAGAAAACGTCCTGGTTCGGGAAAATCAAGAGTTTATTTAAAAAGGACAAACCGATTAAGACTAGAGAGGGACAGTTGATTTCTCCACCGAAATCGCCCGCATCATTTATGGTTGCAAAATACGGATATCATACTTGTATTTGGTTGGACAATTGGGCAAAGTATACAAAAGATGATGGAGTTTTGGCATTTCCAGAACATGGTTCATTTAATTTAGCGGTTTTAAGAAATTTGAGAGAGAGAATGATGAATCTAGAACTGAGACCTAGACCAACACAGTTCGAAGCATTGACAGAATGGGAAGATGAGATGCATGACAGGGAACGACAGAGGAGTGGCGGAAGGTATAGATACATGTTTGGTAGATCACATGGACAGGAGAATCATGATGATAGAATGAGGAGACGGCGAAGTGCAAATATGACTGATGGTTTGTTTCCCGTGAGACATGCTGAAGAAGTTAGTGGAAGAAAATGTACAGAAAAGAGACATGATATAGAATCGGGAGGGTATGGAGTGCATGATGATGTTCTTGACGACATATTTTATAAAAATCCACCCCCGTATCAACCAGACTCTGACATGTTGACACTAAGTGCCCTAATGAGAGAGACTTTGTGAAACATAAAAGTTGAATCAGTACCCCAAGAAATAGGGAGAAATAATTCTTTCAGAGAAATAGAGAGAAAACAGGATGGTAAAATGAGTAATGAAAATTCGACAGAATTAGCGAAAATCAATTTAGAGTTAACTGAAAAGATTAGGGAATTGACTAAAAACTTAGAAGCCGTGACTGTTCCTGTAACTATAGGTCCTGTAATGCCTATTTTTGATAAACAAAAAGATAATGAGCATTGTCTAACGGTCCTTTATAACAGTAATAAACAGACAGAGAGGCCAAGGGAAAATTCAGATGAGAACCCATGGACACAAACAGAAAGTACATCAGAACAGAGTACACCCAGAAATCTGACAGCAAATCCAGATTTAGTGGAAAGACCGATAATGACTATAGAATCTGTATCAGAAACTCTCAGAGACCCAGAACGAGGCAATGAGGAGAAACCAGTAGGTCCTACTTCAGAAGAATTAAGCGAATGGTTGAGGAGTTTACAGAGAAAAGACAGAGAATCTCAATCTATAGATGTGGCCAAGCTAAGGATGGTTTTGGAAGAGTTAATAGTAGGGACTATCCCCACAGAAAAGCAAAAAAATTATCAGGATGAAGAATTACTGTTTCTATGCAAAAGCATAACATGGAGAGCAAAGAGCCTACATGAAAGACTAGAAGAAGTGGCGAATGAAATGGGTATGGATATGCAAAGAGTAAAAGCTTTACAAAAACCCTACAGAGTAGATTTTTCTGAAAAAGATATTGAAAATTTGAACACCACAGGAAGAATAACTCAGATTAAAGACATAATCATATTGTTGAGGAAATGGGGAGATGTAGATAAATGGAAAAGTAGATGGTTTAGGAAACGAGATGATGCTTCAGATAAAACATTTGCAGCTTTCCCCATAAGAGAAAAAGAAAAGGTAGTGACAGAATGTCCCATGAGAGAAATTCCAGGAGGAGGATATGTACATGTTCCTTGGACTAGGCAAGATATTTTGTCATTTACAAATGATTTCCCTCGACTACGCGAAAAGCCACTTGAGTGGTATAGGCAAGTGGATAGGTTTGTAAAATTACCGAAAGTTTTGTGGATTGATCTAAATAGTCTATTTGACATAATAGTACCAGCAGACCTATGGACAGAGTGCAACCTGATGATAAATTGGCTGACACAGGAATACCCTAGGGATCCAAAGACAGGAGCCCCTGATCCGGAAGTTATGAAAAAATATGAACAAGTAATTGTTTTCCTGAAAAACAAGGTACCCCCTAAAGAGACTGATTTGGTAAAAATAGACCGAACTCATCAGGAAACTAAGGAGTCGGTGCATGCGTACTACGAAAGATTAATCCTTGCCTTTAAACAGTTTAGTGGTGACGAAAATTTGAGTGAAAAAAATCTGAGTCATTTTGTATACAGATTTGTATATGGTCTACGTCCTGAAATTAGTGAAATGATTAAACAGCATACAGTGGATTGGCAAAATAAGAAAATAGATGAAGTACTAAGACATGCAAAGTTTTTTAGTGATGAAATTGAGGCCAAGCAGCGTAAACTAAAAGAAAAGGCTATGTGGGCACAGGTAAAAGCGGCAGAAAGACAGGAAGCTCAGCTGATTGAACAAGCAAATAGTGCAGGACCAAAACCTAAATTTAATGCTGGAAAAGGAAAGGGACAATTCAATATAGCAGAAGCCAAAAAGAAATGGCCATGTCATAATTGCGGAAGAATAAGGCACTGGAAATCCGAGTGCAAATTTCCCCCTAATACTAATAATGATAATGCATCATTGAATCCGCAGGTGCAGAAAGAGGTGAGTGGTCAACCGCAGCGACAGCAGCAGGTTGTTACCCAACAGAATCAGGTGCCAAAACCGCCTTTTCCACAGAGCGTAAAGTGACAGAAATACAGTAGTGAGACAGGATTCTACAACAAAGAACAGGTAACTAAGCTGCCGCGTGCTAGCGCTGTTTCGCAGTATTGGCTACAACGCGATGAGAGTGAGTCAGAAGAAGGTTATTGACGGTGCCGAAGGGAGGAAGAAGAGTGCGTACTTGGCGCAACTCTAGAAGTAGACCAGACAGGCCCTTTTGTGGACGGAAAGGTAAATGATGAAAATATTACTTTCCTAGTAGATACTGGTGCTACTCGATCAACTGTTAGGTCAGCTGATGTTAAGAATCTTCCTCTCTCGGACGAAACAATCCAAGTGGTTGGAGTATCCAACAGACAGATTAAAACGTATCTCACAGAACCAGTACAAGTTAATATAGGGAAATTTTCTGAAATGCACCGCTTTGTCGCGTGTGATTCAAGTCCTGTAAATTTGTTAGGCAGAGACTTACTGTGCAAGATGAATTGCACCATATTTTGTACCCCTGATGGTATAGCATTTGAGACCCCTGATGAAGACGTACTGTATAAAATGACTATGGCTAATATGGAAACTGAGATTACTGAAGCCTTTGCTGTATTCAACCCTGACGAACTGCCAATAGAATTGAAAAAGACAGTTAAAGCATAAGTCTGGGATTTCACAGGAGAAGATGTAGGATTAATGAAAAATGTAGATCCCGTAAAAATAACAGTGAAGGAAGGAATAAGCTATCCAAATGTTCCTCAATATAAATTGACACCCGAGATAATTGAAGGAGTTACTCCTACAATTGAGAAAATGGTTAAACAAGGTATTTTGAGAGAAATAATGAGTAGTCCATGTAATTCACCAATTATGGGACTGAAAAAGCCTAATGGAAAGTTCAGGATAGTACAAGATTTGAGAAAGATAAACAAAATTGTTGTGTCATGTTGTCCTATTGTACCAAATCCATCTGTAATTTTGTATCAGGTTCCCCATGATGCAGAATGGTATACAGTGATTGATCTATGCCATGCTTTCTTTTCCATTCCGTTGCACCATGATAGCCAACATATTTTTGCGTTTCGTTTTGGTGAACGTATTTTGGCTTGCTGCCGCATCCCACAGGGGTATACAGAAAGCCTCTCGATTTTTAATCAGATATTGAAAAAGTCCTTGGAAGACTTAGAGATGCCCAAGAATTCAGTGTTAGTCCAATATATTGACGACCTACTTGTGGCGTCAAAGACTCGGGAAGCCTGTGTAATGGACACCATAGCATTGCTAAATCATTTGGCAGATGGAGGACTTAAGATATCCCCATCGAAATTGCAATTTTGTCAGAAAGAAGTACAATATTTAGGTCACAAAATTGAAAAAGGACTGAGGAAGATAACTACAGACAGAATCAAGATGATAAAAGGAATGAAAGCCCCAATGACTCAAAGAGAAGTAAGAATGTTTCTTGGAATGGTTGGATATTGTCGTCAGTGGATAAGTAACTTTTCCCTGATAGCACAACCTTTGGTACACCTGACGAGAAATGATGTAAAATACCCCATTGACTTAAATAGGGAAGAATTAGAAGCTTTTAAAAAGTTAAGAGACAGTTTGTGTGAAGCGCCAGCATTAGGAATGCCTGATTATGAGAAGGAGTTCGAGCTGTCCTGCAGTGAGAGGAATGGATGTGCACTCTCGGTACTAATACAGAAACATGGAAAATTGAGAAGACCAATTGCATATTTTTCAGCTATGTTAGACCCTGTAGCTGTAGCATTGCCTGGTTGTTTGAAAGCAGTAGCTGCTACTTGTAAGAGTCTGGAACAGAGTGAAGAAATTGTGATGGGATATCCTGTGCGAGTGTTTGTACCTCATGGTGTGGCAATCCTTTTAACAAGGAGCCGTAGTCAGTTTATGACACATAATCGGCTGACTAAATATGAGACGGTCATATTAGGTACAACGAATGTGAGCCTTGCGAGATGCTTGAATGTGAATCCTTCAACGTTACTGCCTGATGCTGAGAATGTAGAAGTCAGAGATGAAGTGGATCATGATTGTTTGGATGTACTCGATTTCTGTACCAAACCACGTCCTGATATAAAAGATGTACCATTGTCAGAAAGTGACTTTGTGATGTTTGTGGACGGGTCATGCTTGAGAACAGATGAAGGAATTCTAAGTGCAGCATATGCAGTATGCACAGTTGCAGCAGTAATGGAGGCATCTTACCTGAAGGGAGTAAAATCAGCCCAGGTTGCTGAACTTGTAGCCTTAACTAGAGCATGCAAGTTGGGAAAGAATGTGTGAGTGACTATGATAACTGATAGTCAGTATGGCCTTGGTGTTGTGCATGATTTCGGCCAGATATGGCTGCAGAGAGGATTTCTGACTTCAAGTGGAACTCCTATAAAGAATGCTGAAGTGGTTGGGAAGTTGCTTGAGGCGATACAGCTGCCTAAGCAATTGGCCGTTGTGAAGTGTGCTGCCCACGTTCAGACGGGAGATTATGTCGCAGTTGGTAATAAGTATGCCAACGGTATGGCTCAATATTGTGCTCGTAATCAAAATTCGATCAACAGGGCGAAAGAGAGGGAAATTAATTCTTGCCCCCTACTGTTTACTAACGTTATGAATACTTGGGAGGAAGTGAGGCAATTGCAGGAAGAAGCAGGAGATGAGGAAATGAGACAGTGGGTAAAAGCAGGATGTGCACCAAGGGAAACAGATCATGTGTGGGTATATTGAGATGGAAGACCAGTCATGCCTGATAGCATGGTGTCTGCCATGGCACGGATGTATCATGGACAGGGACACATAGGGAGAGATGCCATGATTAGGTCCTTCAAGCAGACATGGTACAATGCACAATTTAGACTTGTAGCTGAGAGCCTTTGTCAAAGATGCCTTATATGTCAGCAGTTCAATCCTGGAAGGAAAACAGTGGTATGTCTAGGAACGATAGATCGAGAAGGAGGGCCTTTCACCAGAATGCAGATTGACTTCATTGAAATGCCTCCCTGTAACAGGTTGAGGTATGTTCTAGTAATGGTCTGTTTGTTTTCTAGATGGGTAGAAGCATATCCCACAAGAAGAAGTGATGGAATCACAGTAGCAAAATTGCTTTTGAGGGAATTCATCCCTAGATTCTGTTTCCCAGTCACAATTGAATCAGATAGAGGAAAACATTTTCATAATGAGATCATGAAATTGATTTGTGAAGCATTGAATGTACAACAGAAACTACATTGTGCCTATCGCCCAGAGGCTTCTGGTGTGGTGGAACAAATGAATGGCACCATTAAAAAACGATTGGGAAAAATGTGTTTAGCCACAGGTTTGAAATGTCCTGATGTCTTGCCTCTGGTACTCATGACTATTAGATCTATTCCAGATAGGAACACGGGTTTGAGCACTCATGAAATTATCATGGGAAGAGCAATGCAACATCTTTTCATACCAGTCAACAAGCTGTTGCCTATAACTGATGACTTGGTGTTGGATTACTGTAAGGGGCTGGCTGATGCAGTTCATTCTGGGTTTCATCAGATTGGATCGGATTCCACTACCCTTGAAAAGAAGCAAGCTCATGATCTGAGCCCAGGAGACTGGGTGAGAATCAAAGTACACAGAAGAAGGAACTGTCTGATCCCACGTTGGGGAAAACCACAACAAGTGATTTTGACTACAACAACAGCTGTGAAGTGTGCTGGAATAAAGAACTGGATTCATGCTAGTCACACATTGAGAATTCCAAATCCAGTGGATAACAAGGAAGGAGAATATTTTGAAGAGTCAGAGACTAGTTCTGAATCGGATGCTGAGGAAACAAGAACAAGAGAAAATCCTGAGAGGGGGGGAGTCGGAACCAAGTTTGATTGTTGCCCCAGAGAATATTCCCTTGAGAAGAAAATTACAGATTTCTGATACCAGCTCAGACTCAGAGACTGAACAAGAACAGGTACATTGGAGATCAAAGAAATTGTTGATAAGGAAGTTCCTGATGGAAAGCTGAGAGAAATTCCACCTGAAATAACAAAAGTAGATGAACAGGTGCCAGATACAGAAAGTGAGGGAAAGATTCTTGCGGAGGACCCCCGAGGAGTTGTAGGGAATTCGAACATTCAGTTACAAGAAGGGTCAGTTAGTCAGCAGGAAGATTGTGTGCAAGAACCACGAGTAGGGACAGAAGTAGGGGAAATAAAAGAAGTGGAAAGAAGAACAGAAAGCAAAAAGCAAGTTGAAACAGAATCAGAGGAAAGTGATGAAGAAGTACCAGAAGGTCGAGTCTTGATAAAAAGAGCATGGAGAGCTGAAAAGAATGATAAAGAAAATAAATCGAAAAGACCAGCAAGAGATTAAATCTGGCCAAACAAAATAAAGAGATTGAGATACCGACTGACAAGGGTGAATTCACCAAGAGCTGAACAGGTGAATGAAGTATCTAGTCAAGAAAAATCGAAAAATGAGAAAATAACTATAGCAGAGGAAAACAAAAGAACGAGAAAGCCTAACCAGAAGTATAAGTCGCCGGAATGGACGTATGTTGCCCTGCCTGAAATAAAAGAAGAGGCGGATAGCCAAGAAAATCCAGAGGTGACTGTACCGGAAGTGGTTGAGGAAGATGAAGACTTGGAAATCCTGAGAGTTATCTTGTCCGATAGAGGAGAAGAGACGGATGTTCAGGAAGTTCTGTATCAAGATTATGAGAGAAAAGTGAAAGACGATCAAATGCCAAACTGAATAAGACAAAAATGCTCCTAGTGGAAAGACAATAAAATACGGAAAAAGACATAACTGATAGAACCAAGTAGGTGCTTAGAGCCTTGGGTTAGACAAAACTAGTTGTGAAGTAGAAGAGGCTAAGTCAAAAGACACTGATAATTTTAACGAAAATGGCAAACACAGAAAGTAGAAAAGCTAAATGTATGTTCCTTAGAAGGTGGTTTAAAATGTGTTGTTGTTGTTTTACAGGACTACTAATGCTTCTATGGAGTGTATTGGCTTTAATGATATCATTTAAAGTTACGCTAGAAACAATAGAAGGACATAGTGAAAATAAAACTAATATAGAGAAGATTCAGAAAGTATATCCAACTAAAATAGATAGAAATTATCTGCATAAAGACAGGTCTATAAATGATTTCTCTAACAATGTATTTTCGAAACTACTGTATGAATACGTAAAGACAATGGATGTGAGGGATTGTTACGTCTATATGCAGTTACCTGCATCTGTATCGGGGGGAGTGACCTACCATCACCTTCCAGTAACCTATGGAATAACATGTAGTGTGATAGCTAGTCTGTTTTATAAAATAGGGAAATTAGAATATTATTTTTCAGATGTAGGTAACATATTTTCACAAGTACCTGCAGTTAACAAATTGAATAAAGTAAAGCCTGCAAAGGTGTTAGGTGAATTTATCTTAGAAACTAAAGAACTAACATTAGAATATATATTTATAAATAATTTGATTTGCAGTTTAAAGAAAGAGGAAAATACGTTCTTGGATATGGTTGAAGAAAGGAGATTGAAAATGCAAAAGAAAGTATCTGAGGGAAGAGAGGAAAAGACAGTCTGGGATGTTGAAATGGAAAAACATTTGAAGGGAGAAGCTAGTCCAAATATGGCTTTAGATTGGCCTCAGAAAGGAAAGTTGTGTATTAGAAGGAATCAAACTGCCTATGATAATTACTTTGTAGGTTACAGTGAATGCCATAATACATACCGAATCATGGGTGGATGGGGATTTAAATGAGGAAATGATCCAGTTTTTCCTGGGTTATATTTTATCTGCGGGAACAAGGCATATTACCGGTTGCCAGATCATTGGTATGGCACATGTTATGTAGGTCTGGTTTTCCGAAAGATATT
This sequence comes from Triturus cristatus, assembly GCF_964204655.1. Lineage (NCBI taxonomy): Eukaryota > Metazoa > Chordata > Amphibia > Caudata > Salamandridae > Triturus > Triturus cristatus. The sequence goes on from NC_140583.1 coordinate 978,109,810, forward strand.
CCACATGGGAAGAGGAGAAGATGGTGTACATAAGTTAGGTAGTCTACTAACACATAGAAAAAGAGAATCTTGGTCAGAAATTGTAGGAGAAATTCTTGGAGCATTGATACCAGCAGTGGGAATATCTCTGAATGCGCACAAAATTAGAAAATTATCAACAGTAGAGGATCGCTTGTCAACAAGCACCGCTGGAGGATTTTTAATGGTAAATACTGAAATGGTTGCCATACATGCCATGGTAATGCAAAATCGACTTGCCCTTGATATAATATTGGCAAAAGAGGGTGGAGTCTGTGGAATGCTGAAAGTTCAGAAGTAAAAATCTGGAGATCTACATTAAAAATATAACTAAATTGCATAAGGAAATTACACCACTGGAGGTGGAAAGTGTTTGGGAAAAGATTGGGAAGAAACTTTCTTCTTTAAAGATTTCCTGTTAAACTTAGGTAGAATCCTATTTCCATTAACATGTGTGCTTTTTCTAGTATTAATTTTAAGATTAGGATGTTTATGTCATAAAAGAAAGAAAATACAGAAAAAGTTAAAAAGAGAACATTTTAAAAGAAGACAGAATAAGAAACAAGAGAGGGAATTTGAAGAAGTAGAATTAGAAGAAATGAAAGATAATATGTATAAAACAGCAAGAAGAGAAGAAATTGGGGAAACATAATTGTGAATTAATCTAGAAGAATTCATTTCGCGTTCATGACAAATTGATACAAAATTTTAATGGTGTGGTGATAAAATCACCAAAGGGGGGATTGATGGAGCGGGTAGGACAAAATTTTGTATACCTCCCCCATTTTGCATGAAAATTATTAATTAAATAATCCATTAACTATAATATTATTAAATGAGTTTGCATGTATATTAATCAACATTATTAATATTCGAATTACACGTGGGATTTGCATTTTGCATGGCAAAATAACCTTGATGACTAAAATCCGTACGCATACTAACAAGTAGTATATGTAGTAATTAGAATACTGCATGATAAATATTGCTTTTGTAATGTCTTGTATTGTTGCCCGAGAAGAGGACCAAAAGGGTGAATATAATTGCTTTAAATGTTGCTATATGCTAGATAAATGCAAGCACATAGAGGGATTAGTAAGGGGTTAACATTAAATTTATTATTTCTATGTATTAATTATACTTTTTTGTAGAGGAGAAGCCTAGCGCGCAACCAAGATGGCCGCGTAGGCTTACGGCTCTCGAGGGCCTCCGCAACCTCCCACGTCTATCCTGACTTAATCCTGGTTTATTTGACGGGCTTTTGCAGATGAACTTGCGCTGAGGTGTCACCCGTTTTCCAAATTCAGATCGGACGCCGGGACCCGGAATGGTTGCACTCCGAAGTTTGCGGCCTGCTCTTGCCTTGGTCCCGATCTCGAGCTGTTGAAGTGCCCGGGTACGAAGTGAACAACAGCGGCTGGCTGGGATTGCCCTGCCACGGACCCTGCACTTTCACTTTCGTTTTCAAGCTTGCTCTCTGATATCGGCCGAGAGACTCTGGTGTTTCAGAGGGGCGCGGACGGCGAAGTGTCTGGCCTGACTCTCGGATTCTACATGGGCTGACTGTCGGCGACGGCTGTGTTCCATTGAATTAGCTACCTGGTCCCCCCTTTTTTCCTGGTGCGGGCGGGTGCCGGCCTTGGTGGCCTCCGGACGATGGCGGCGAGACTAGACGGAGACAAGTCGAAACCCAAGTCAACCCGGAGGGGTGCCTATACCCAGGTCAATAACATGGATCGATATGCGCAGGCAAAGGGATCCCCTGGTGGCTCGCATAAATCGCCTGAGAGGTCTAAGGGGGTCTCCGGCCCATCGTCGGAATTGACCCTGCTGGACGTCATGGGCGCCATTGAGGAGATGAAGACCGCTGTGGGTCAGCAGTTTGATACCCTGGCTCATAAACTGGACGCGGTCCTGATCGATGTGAATTTGGTCAGGGCAGACCTGTCCAAAACTAACGAGCGGGTCGACTCCTTGAGTCAAGCGGCGTCGAGCCTAACTGTGGACGTGGCCGCCCCGCAGACGGAGGTCCGTAGGTTGCGGCTAGCCAGTGATCTGACGGACCATCGACTTGAGGACTCTGAAAGCAGGGCTAGACGGAACAATGTTCGTATCATTGCAGTGCCGGAAAGATCGGAGGAATCTGCTGCGGATCTCTTTGTTGAGGACCTGGTGACCAATCGTCTCGCGCCTAAGGGACTGAGCAAGTTCTTTGCGGTGGAGCGGGCCCACAGGATTCCGGGTGGTGCGCCCAAGGTGGGTGCTCCCCCGCGGCCTATAATCGCCCGACTCTTTAACTTTCGGGATAGGGATGCTATCCTTCAGGCGTCGAGGGTTGCCGGGCCGCTGAAGTTTGAGAACTCCAATGTCAGCTTTTACCCGGACTTCACGCAAGCGGTCCAGAAACAACGGCTGGGATTTTTGGGTGTCAAACGGCGCTTGAGGGACATGGAGCTGAAATATGCGATGTTATTCCCGGCGAGGCTGCGGGTGGAGTTCCAGGGTCGTTCCCACTTTTTCGACCAGCCGGAGGCGGCTGGAGACTGGTTGGATGCCCTGCCTCGGGGACAGGATCGAGACAGTCGGATGGCGGAGAGCGGACGGGATTTGGTGGAGCAGGATTAGAACTTGGTTCCTGGTGATGGACTGAACTGGTGACGTTTTGTACCTTGGCTCAACTGGACCCTAGATTGGCGCAATATGCCCTCCAAATGCCCGGGGGTTGTGGGGAGCTTATTGGGGTCCTTTCCTCCTTCTGGGGTTCTTTTTGTGGTATGTGTTAGGGCGACAGGCACACTGCGAGTTGGGGGGGCTGTTTGGGCTCAAGCAGGGGTGCAGGGAGGGGGGAGTTGTGATTTGGGGATTGTGGGGGAGGGGGGTTGTTGGGGATTGTTTGTTTGTTTCGCAAGGCAATGTGAAGTTCTCTGCTGACTTATCCGGGTTGTGCTTTCCGGGATGTGGGTATCATGCACGGGAGTGGGATGGGGGGTAGGGGATTGAGAATCCTTTCGTGGAATGTGAATGGACTTGGGGACAGGATCAAGCGCGGGGTGGTGTTGCAGTTCTTGAAGCGGATTTCGCCCGACATTGTTTTCCTGCAGGAGACACATTTGATTGGGAACTCCTTCCATGCCCTAAATAGGAGGGGCTATCGCCTTGCCGCTCACTCTGGTTTCACTTCTGGCTCTAGGGGAGTGGGCATTTTGGTTAGGGCCTCTCTCCCATTGGAAGTTGATGAGGTGCTTCACGATGATAGGGGGCGCTATGTGGCACTTGTGGGGAGATGGGAGGGTAGGACTATCTCGCTCGTCGCTGTGTATGTGCCTCCGGGGTTACAGACGGCTACATTTGCTGTTTTGGGGCGTTTGGTCCTGGGACTCCCTGGGGGGGTTTTGGTGTTGGGGGGTGACTTTAATGCCGTTGTCTCCAGATTGGAGGACCGTCACCCCCCCAGGGATCTCCCTAGGGCTCAGGCCTGGTTGGGTGGCTTTTTGGACACTTTGGGACTTGTAGATTGCTGGAGATTGATGCACCCGGGCCAGGCGCAATATACCTTTCACTCGGGGGCCCTTGGCAGTCTCTCGAGACTTGATTACATGCTTATGCCAGCGATCCAGGCTGGGATGATTGGGGAGGTGCGTCATTTAGCCCGAGGTATTTCTGATCATTCCCCGATATGGTTGCAACTGAAGGTTGTCCCTGGGGCAGAGGGGAGAGTGGCACCCATTAGCCCCTGGTCTCTACGTAACCCTAAGATCCGCGCGGAACTGGTCAAGTCCACTGATCACTACTTCAATGATAATGTGGGGTCGGTGCCGTCGTCCGTCTCCCTATGGGAGGCTTATAAAGTGGTGATCAGGGGGCAGGCCCTGTCCCTTATCTCCCATGCTAAGAGGTGCGAGAGAGCAGAGGTGGTTCGCCTGGAAACTGAAATAGCTGAAATGGAGGAGGACTTGGAGCGGGGAGTTACGGATGAGAAAGTGCATGTTCTCAGCCTCAAACAATCAGATTATAGAGCGCTAGTCACGGAAGCCGCTAAAGGGATGAGTAGAGAGCAGCAAGGACGACTGTATGATGTGGGGGATAAGGCCGGAAAGTTGATTGCTTGGTTGGATAAGAAGGAGAGAGCGAGCAGGGTGGTGCCCGTTGTGGAGAGAATGGATGGAGTGCGTGTGACTGACCCGGTGGAGATCGTTGACTGCTTCGCGGCTCATTTCCGCGGGGTATACTCTCCGGTTTCTGTGCGTTCGGAGGAGGATTCTCATCTGTTGCTTAGAGACATTGCATTGCCAACCCTATCGGAGGCTGATGCAGTATTGATGGAGGCGAAGTTGTCGTCAGATGAGATCGCTCTGGCCACTCGCTCGATCGCATCGGGTAAAGCGGTGGGTCCTAATGGTCTTCCCATCGAACTATATAAGTTGCGTCCCGATAAGATAGCGCCGCATCTTCGGGACATGTTTTGCGCGGCACGTGCGGCGGGCTTCCTCCCCCCTGACCAACGCCTCACCAACATAGTTGTGATACACAAAGAGGGGAAGCCGCGAGATCGCTGCGCCTCCTATAGGCCCATTTCACTACTGAACGCAGAACCCAAAATTCTGGCTAAGGTATTGGCTAATCGACTGGCTCGGGTCGTGGGCGACTTGATTCATCAGGATCAGTCCGGTTTCATACCTCATCGGAATACCGCTCTAAATTTGAGGCGGTTGCACGGCGTGCTGGCTAGAGCGGAATTTATACGTGAGCCGGCCATCTTGGCATCTTTAGATGCTACTATGGCGTTCGACACTTTGGAGTGGCCATATATTTGGGCCGTGTTGGCGAAATTTGGGTTCGGCCCTGAATTTATTGGTTGGGTAAAATTACTATATGCTGACCCTCTGGCTCAGGTGGTGGTGAATGGTAGGGTGTCGGCTCCCTTCGCACTGGGGAGAGGTACGCGGCAGGGATGTCCGTTATCACCCCTTCTCTTTGCACTTTCTTTGGAGCCTCTCGCCGCCTGGTTGCGTTGGGAGCCGTCGTTGCGAGGCATTAGATGGACGCCGGAGTTTGAAGACCGTGTCTCCCTTTACGCGGATGACATCCTTCTCTATCTCACCTCTCCCCGACAGTCGCTGATTGTATTGGTGGACGTACTGAATTCCTTTGGTCTCAACTCCGGCCTGGTCATCAACTGGGCCAAGTCGTGTGTTTACGTCCTCTCGGGTGAGGCCCCCCTCCTGCCACGGGATTGCCCTATCCAGATTGCTACCCTGGGGTTCAAATATTTGGGAATCTTTATCTCACTGGATCCCGCGGTCCGCTATGAGCGAAACCTTCTCCCTCCCCTCCAGCGATTGAAGGCCGACGTCGCGAGGTGGCGACGACTTCCGCTCTCGCCACTCGGACGGGCGGCATTGTTTAAAATGATGTCACTACCTCGCTTCTTGTACGCTTTGCAAAATACTCTAGATGTCGTGCCAGCCCGTTATTTCCGGGAGGTGGAGGGTCTTCAGCGCCAACTGTTTTGGGACGGGCGGCCGCGGATTGCTCTCGCCAAGTTGACGCTCCCTTGGTACGATGGGGTTGTCGCCCTCCCCGATATTAAACGATACTATTGGGCGTCTCAGTTGGCGGCGGTGAACCACGGGATATACGGTCCTGCCTTGAATCCGGCCTTCGAGATGGATACATTTCTGCTCCCGGGTGGGGACTATAATAGGGCGCTGTACTCGGTGACTCCGGGCACGCGGTTGACAGGACCCACGCAGGTTGCGGTACATGTGTGGCACGCGGCGAATGCTGCGATGGGGTGGAGGGATCGCTTGACTCGGGCGACGCCGTTGTATGCCTCTGAGCGGTTGGGCTGTTTGTGGAGATCGAAAGGCTTTGAGAAATGGGATATGATTGGTATATGTAAGGTGGGTGATCTTTGGGCGAAGGGGTCTTTCAAAACGTTTGAAATGCTTAAAACTGAATATAAATTAAACGATAGAGAGTACTTCCGGTATGCTCAAGTCTACCATGCGCTGTGTTCGGTTTTTCCAGACGTTGCTGCTATCCCCGAGTACTCCCCACTGGAGGATAGAGTGTTGGATGGCTACATGCCCGACAGCACTATTTCTCTGATTTATAAGAAACTCATTAATGATCGCGCGGACTTGCTGCTCCGTCTGCGGGACGCATGGACAGGCGATGGCTTGGAATTGGACGATGAGGACTGGGTATCGGCGGTGGCCTCCCCGAAAGAGGTGGCGATCCCGGCCCGCTTACGATTCGTACAGCTGAAGATCCTTCATAGAGTGTATGTCACGGGGCCCGGTTTGCTGCGTATGGGTTACTCGATGGATGGACAGTGTAAGCGTGGATGTGGCCTGTCGGGTACCTTTCTCCATATCTTATGGGAATGTTCGGAGGTTTTGCGATTTTGGAACGGTATCCACACCGTAATGGAGGAGGTCACGCACGTTGCTCTGTTGCCAGAGGCTAGGAGGTGCTTGTTGAATGTCTGGGAACCGAATGATTGTAATGCGGCACAGACGCAGTGGGTGACCTTGGGGTACATGGTGGCTAAGCGTAACATTGCACAGCTGTGGGGCTCCCCGAGGCCGCCCACGATCGAGGTATGGAAGGAGAATATGGACTGGTGTATGTTTAGGGAAAAGACGGTGTATGTGGCGAGAGGCAAGCCAGGGAAATGGGCTAAGGTATGGGGTCCATGGAATTTATATCGAGGACGTATCTGCACCCCGCCTCTGCCATTAGAGATCGATATTGCTTTGTCCCCCTAGCCACGCATTCCGCGGGATGGTGTGAGGTGTGTTCCATGCTTTGCTCTCCCGTTGCCCCCCTCTACCGCTTCCAGATAAGACCTGCTTTGGACACTGTACGTTGTTCCCCGTCCTGGGAAGAGCACGCTGCTATTTCAGACTCTCATTGCCTTGAGTTGGGGGGGGGGGTCTGTTGTGTAGAAGATTAGGATCTGCTTTCATGGTTTCCCCCACTTTTTGCTGGTGTCATACTGTTTTCTGACTAGTCTGACTGGGATCCTGCTAATGTGGACCCCAGTCACTGTGCTTCCTCCCTAAATTTGACTATGGCAAGTATTTTTATACCTTTCCAATTGGCTACTGGCGCACCCTTCTAAGTCCCTAGTGTATGGTACTAAGGTACCCAGGGCATAGGTACACCAGGGGTCTCCCATGGGCTGCAGCATGTATTATGCCACCCATGAGAGACCAGTCAAACTGTGACTATAGGCCTGCCATTGCACCCCGTGTGAGCTGGTGCTAGTACCACTCACATTACTTCCCTTATATCTGAAGTCACTGCACTTTAACCCTCTAAGTCACCCCTAAGGCAGGCCTTTCAATCCTGCAGACAGGGTGCTAGGTTATAAGTGTGGGAGTGCCCTGCATGAGCAGGACACCCACTACAGACTCCGGAGTAGATTCTCCAGATTTTGTAAGTGCAGTCATCCATTTAATACATATAGTGGACATCAAGTCAATTACGTACCTGTCTTACATTGAAGTATTGTGTGTATTGTGTTTAAATCTATGGGTAGGAGATATACCAATGTGTTAGTGAATGTATATAATAAATATACTTAGATTTATAACTACACTGTGTGGTTCTTTTTCATTTAACCTGCACTATATAGTTAGTTCTGGTCAAACAAGCTGCTTAACACGCCTTCTGGACTAAGCCTGGAGGCTGCTCTCTACAGCTACCACTTAGAGAGCTTTCTATGGTTGTCTAAGACCACGAAGATCACCATAAGGGTTGTCTGGATTAGTGCAAGGTGCTGTGCTTAAATAAGTGTGCACCATATGCAAAGCCAGTCTCCTACAGAGGTTTCTTAAAATTTCCAAGTAAGTGGAATCAGTTTAATTCTAAAGTATACTTCTTTGCAATGATGTAAATGTAGCAGGGTGAATGGCAGGCCGTATGCAGGGATATTTACCGATAAGTGATCCCAAGTCCGGGAGCTTTTTTGTGGAGCTACATGTCCACGGTCATTTTAATTATGCCTTGGTACAGAGTAGTGTAGGGCAATTCTCAGTGATCCGCTGTGAACCACTCATTTTCCGGACCAAATAGAGCTATAAAATCGAAACAGCAATGCATCCCGATTTACAGTCTTGTACAAGTCCATTTTTTTCCACCATCCATTGCTGGTGACGTCCTTCAGAAGATGAACTCACTCATGGTTTCTACCAGTGCACTACAGATCTTGTGATTCTTTACAAATTGCAAACATCTATGACCAAAAGCTACAGCTGAACAGGTATGAATCAAACCACATAATTCACAGAAAAGCACAAGGTGGTAGATAGATTGAGGGAAATCAAAGAGGTCCTTGGAATACTTGAATTATTCTCAGCCACCGCTAATGTATATCTGCTGCATTTCAGTCCAGCATTTTTTGTTTTCGTTTACAATGACAACGATGAGCTCCAACAAGTCTGAAATCAATTTGGAGTGGCTTGGCTTCCCATTCAGAGGCCTCAGCCTAGCAATTCCTGCTGGTATATTACTACTGGAGTTGTATTGCATATAGTTGTTCCCTGTCCGTATTGACATAATGAGCATGAAAAAGTTCAAACTGATATCGAATGTATTTTTAGAAGAATAACTGTTAAGCACTTTTAATCCTGTATCAGTATTTTAGCTGCTAGTGATCTAAACTGGTTGTTTCTATCTTGACTATTTTATTTAACTTCTGGTCATTATTAGTTATTTTCTTATAAAGAAGTATATCTAATATCAATACGTGGAATTAATATTTTAAAAATGTGCTTGCATGCATGTAATGACCTATATTGTATTATGTGTCCATATTATAATAAATATTGCAACTCAAAGGGATAGAATGCAGTTCAGAGTAATATTTTGTCGTTAAGATTCTAGCATTCCAGAGGCACGAACCGGCACTAAATGGAAGCGTGTCGCGGATGGCTGGTGGTGGTAACACCACGGGCACTAACCTACCTTGAAAACCCCATACCTGAGTTCACCAGCTACACAAGGTTGAAAAACTGACAGAGGCCCTTTCTGTATGGAGAACAGAGGAATGGACCCCATCATCATTTTGATTTTGAGAAAAAGATATCAATGACAGTGGCGGCTCCTCCTCTAAGGCGGAGGAGCGCCGCCCCTCTGCCAGGAGCAGCAAAGAAAGGAAAAAAATAAAATGTTAATAACAGAATTTTATCATTTTATTTTTTCCTCCTGCTGCGGCAGTGTGTGAGGAGGCGGGGTGGAGCTACAGGGCTGCAGGGGAGGAGTGATAGACACTCCTGTGTGCAATGACTGCTTGGTCGGCCCTCTTGGGCTGCCCAAAACAGTCATGAGCACTGCCCTGTTCTCCATGCAGGCTTCATTACAGCCTGCTTGGAGAGCATGCCCACCCCTACGGCCCCTGGCAGACCAATCACAACGCTCAATTGGAGCATTGTGATTGGCTCAGGGGTAGGAGCTTGGCTGCCTGCTTCCTGTTCCGACCTGGAGTTGGACACAGGCGAGAAGGAGAGAAGATGCGAATCCCTGATCAAAGATCATGTTTTAGGGGTAGCCAGGAGCGGGGGTACTTTACAGGTGAAAGGTAAACCTAAATTATTTTTCCCAATGTGTCCCAGGTACAAACAAACGAGAAAAGAGGTGGTGCCACCCCAACAAGAGTTTGTAACCAGGAGCACATTTGCAAAAATACTTTTTTCTTCAAAACCAAGGCCCTCATTTTGAGAGTTTGTGCTGATATTAATCAGAGCTGATATAATCTGACTCCACTGGGTTGGTATTTATCGCGCCCGATAAATACATCCTAATAACGAGTTTGTCCTTGCTAATGGGGATTAACATGCAGATTTTGTTGGTAAATGTTCTAAAGTCCACATGTCACTGTAATTATCAGGTAATGTTTTCTGCTAAATTTCCACCTGGTTGACGTGCCGAAATGTATTGGGAAAAACTGCACGAGTGTGGGGTTAGTCACCAAACTCCTCATTGCATTATGCGTAAGGCTCCGTTTTCCGATTTTACTAATTTTCACACATAAATACAGACAATTTTCTTTTTCTTGTCTGTATTTCTTTATAAATCTGGATAAAACCAGAAATTGGGTTGCTTTTTGAGTAATTCTAAATACAGTCTGCCATGACTGCCAGGCCAATAGATGAGTGGATTGATAGATGAAGGGGGTTAAAAAAGAAAGGGATTTTAGGAAAGAGGATTTAACAGCACTAGATATGCATAAGGTTGATACAGAAATTTGATTTTTTTTCCATATAAATTCATTGATTTATCTTCTGTGGATGTTCACAGCATTGAAACCTGGCAGGCCTTCAGGCATGAGTGCATATTTATTGGTTAAATACATGTGGAAATATACTAATTTCAGCTATATTTCTCCACAAAACCCAAATTAAATATGGATAAATGTAGATAAAATTAGCAAAAAATAAATATCGATTAATACAGATGGAAATGTCAAATAAATACCATAAAACTGGGAGCCCTAATTATGTGTAGAAACATGAATTACTGTACTTCTCACATTTAACAGCACCACTAATTATGAGGACCTCTGTGTGGAATTTAACCGTAAGAGGCACTGTTTTTGCAGGGCACACAAAGCGGAAACACTTCTTGACTCTATGTGGAACAGTGATTCAGTCATCCTGCAGTTAATTGGACTTCTGAGTAAAGGTACAGAGTTGCTGCTCTTGAGATGTGTTGAAAGGTGTGTCTATAGACCTAGGTCTGGACAGGAGATTGCACTTACAATGAGACTGATGAACATAATCTGAGAGGAGAACACATTTCCTGCTGGTCAATGCTCCTGGGACCAGTAAAGCAACTCGATGTTTCTTGCTGCTTACCTACTTTCTTTTTTTCTTGACACCACCCATTAACCCTTTTCCCTTATCCTCCCCTGTCATCCTTCTCTCCTGTTTAGACTGAACACGTTCAATCTCTCTTGCATGCCAACAGCCACTTTGAATAGGTGCGAAGACATCTTCATACTCGGGTATGTAGGATGTTTGGGATGGCGGGCCAGTGGCCCCATGGGGCCCATGAGCCTAAAAGGTAAAGCTACGGTAGAGGGATAGACCAGGCTATTGTGGTACATAACAAAGTATGGTCATTTTGGTCTCATGAAAAATCTCTGACACTTTGAAAGCTTTGGGGTATATTTTCAACGAAGTGTTAGAGCGCGGCGTTAACCTCCTTGGCTTAAAGCTGCACTCCACCACTTCTGAAACGCAGGCTGAACCATATTTACAACAAGATGGTGCAGACCTGTGTTTCCCCCTGCACTGGCACTACATTTAGCGGCCTAGTGCCAAAGTAGGCACTCTTTCACCATAGTGCAAGGGTGCCTGCGTTGAAGGGGAAGATTGTTTATGTGCAGGAAGGTGTGCCTTCCTGCACATAAACAATCAATGGAGTTTTGCTGATTCCATGTGTGCTGCACAACGCAGCACACATGGAAATGGCAAAAAAGAGGAGAAATTAAACATTTCTCCTCTTTGCGCTAGAGTAAGACCTGGTCTTATCTTTGGCGCTGCCCCCTTGGTAATATGGGATAGCGTCAAAATCAGTTGGTGTTGCGGTGGAAAACCCACCGCAACACCCATTGCTCTCCCCTTTCATGCTAAGTATAGCATTAAAGGGAGCCTTTTAAATAATGCGAAGCCCCTATCGCCACCACAACGTCTTGAAAAGTGACATTGTGGTGTCGATAGTGGCTTGTAAATATTACCCTTTATGTTCTAATTGAAGTGGTCCTACCACAAATGAAGTTCTCGCTAGAGTGGGCCTTTTTAAGCTCTTTTCGAAGCTCAATAAACTTTAGTTAAATAAAGATGAAAGCATTGCAAACATTACTTTTTACAATTTTTTTAAAATTATTAAGAAGAGGTTGTTGACCCTGGATACATGTAATATCTGTTAAAAGTCCAGTTAAAAAAAAGAAAAAAAAACCTGCCAAAGTTAACAAATCAAAATGATTATGGTTTATGTCTTCAATTTTTTTTATCTACGGTTCACTAATTTTTTTATCACACTGCTTTCTGTTTTCCAATTTAATTGGTAATGATAGAGTTCTCTTCCCATTTCTGATACCTTTAAAAGTAGCTTAACTCCCCCCAGCAGACCATTTTCACTCTCCCATTTGACTCACTCCTAGTTTCTCATTCCCTCTGCGGCATTTTTCCCCCTCCTGCTCAAAGTCTTTCCAGTGAATTGTCTTTCTGTTCCTAGTCCTGACAGAACGTCACTGTTTCACCTATCCAGTCACATACCTCCTGTATGCCCCATTTTGTGGGTCACCATTGGGCCGGTTAGGGTTACCTGAAGGATCAGAGGCATGGAGTCTCTGGAAGAGAGAAGATTGCCTTTATTTTAAGAAATCTTAAGTGTAGAGTGAAGAAAGCGTTGGAACTTTCCAATGAGAGGGCAGTCTGGACTTCAGTCCGCTTTACACACAGCAATAGTAGGAACTGTCGCGTGTTCCCATTCACCAGCCAGCTTTCTCTATTGTCCTAACACGCCTCTTTTCCATTACACAGTACCTCTGGAAAGAAGCAGACACTTTTAGACCTCACTCAAGAGAAAGTCTTCACAGTTAACACTTTGACACTACTACAGACCTCCTCATAAAAGATTGTTACACATTGGCTGCCTTCTCTTCTGGCCATTGAGAGGCATTAATTCCGCCTTCTATCATTCAATAAAAAAGATGTAATCCTCCTCTTATCCTTCCTTCTATTTTCCTACCCAGTCACACGCCCAAATAGCTTATGACGCCATGGAGAGGCTTGGACAGGAACTAACTGGGTCACTAGAAAATTAGACTAGGCTGGCACAGTTCACATAATTTCAGGAATTTCGTGTTATACACGTTATGCAAATTTCCTGAAATTACACCATTATGCTATGGCGCAGAATGGCGCAATTTGCGATAAAGCACTTGGAACAACAGAATGCGAGTGGCTGTTTGCGGTGCTCTTGTTTAACCCCTTGGGTGCCGATGACAGAAGGGTTCCGTCATCGACCGTGGCACTCCCATGCAGATGACGGAACCATTCCGTCGTGGCACCTACCCACGGGGGAACCCCGAGGACGCCTATTCCCCATCCCCCAAACAGGGGTGGCCACCCCAGACCCTCCGCCCCCCGTCGGCATCTGTCGACGTCAGTACGCCGATGTCATTAGAAGCTGCTGGGACGTTGTGGAAAGCATTTGCTTCCAGCGTGTTGGAGGAAGAGGTAAGTTGCTCTTCCTGTGGGGTGGGAGGGGTTTTGGGAGAGCACAGCGGCATCGGGGAAAGGAAAGAGTTTTTCCTTTCCCTCAATGTCTCTTTGCATTGCATTCCTGCTGCATGATCATGGGTGGGGCCGCGATGTGCAGCAGTAATGCCAACAGTGTCTTTATTTAGGTTTTTTAATTGTCCTTTGTAAAGTGGCCCCTTGGCCAAGGGTCACTTCCTTTTAGGGAGTAAATGTTTGGTCATTTCTGCCCACATTGGAGGCAGATCGGCCATATATTTTCAGGCCAATTTGCCCCCAAGGGGGGCAGAAGCCACTAGACCGTCAGGCATTGTTTTAGTTGCAGATTGTTGTTTTTGTGTAGCAGCCCCATGCACAAGGGTAACTCTCTTTAGGGGGTAATTGTTTTGGCCGTTTTTCTCCCCCAGGGGCAGTTGGCCATATATTTTTAGGCCCACCTGCCCCCTAGGTGGGCAATAGCCACTAGACCACCAGGGCTTGTTTTACTTGCTCATTGTTGCTCTTGGGGAGGAGATCCTTGGTCAAGGGTCTATCCCCTTTGTAATGGGTATTTATTTTGGCTGTTTCTGCCCCCCCTTGGGGGCAGATCGGCCATATTTTCAGGCCCATCTGCCCCAAGGGTGGGCAGAAGCCACCAGGGAAATAATGATTTGGTGATTTTGGGTAGCAGGCCCTTGATCAAGGGTCGCTCACTTTTATTGGGGCATGTATTATGGCAGTTTCTGCCATCCGTGGGGGCAGATGGGCCATATTTTTAGGCCTGTTCGCCCCCAAGGGAGCAAACAACCATTAGAAACCAGCGAAAGTTTCTGTGTGTGTGTGTGATCTGGAGTTCCACTGACGGTCTTCATGTACTTGGTGTGTGTGGGTTAGCGCTTAGATGTCGGTGTGTGTGGACTAGCGCTTTGCTAGCGGTGTTCATGAAGTGGCACTTGGCTGGCGGTGTGCGTTGACTGTCGCTTGGTTGGCGGTGTGCGTGAAGTGCGGCTTGGCTGGTGGTGAGCGTGGTTTGGCATTTGGCTTCCTATGTACGACGCTGGCATTTGAATGGCGATGGGAAGACTAGATCTGTAGTATGTGTAGTTGCAGCTGTTTGGTAAGAAAAAGTTTTGTGCACTTTTTTCTCTAAATGAGTATCATTGCCCTGCATGAATGAGTCTTTTTGGAAATACTCTAATAATGACAGCATATTTAGCTTCAGTTTGATTGTGAGTGAAATTCTCCTTGCATTTGTGTACAATGTGTATTGTGTTGTCTTGTATGTAATTTACTTTTTTCCCCTTTCTAGTGGGACATCGTTGCGGCTTGCAATGTCTGTGCAGAGTAGGTGATGGTGAGTCTAGCTGTCTCTGGCAAGTGAGTGGTATTGTTTTACAGTATATAGGTCTTTGCGTGCTTTGTATTGATTTTCTTTTCCTTGCATTTTGTTTGATGAAGCCACACTTTGGTTCTTACTTATTTTACACAGTGTTGGGTATTGTTGACTTGTTTGTCAAGTTACCTTTCAAAGCTAAGATTATGGCTAGTCACAGGATGACCGCTCATCTGGTTGTTGGTATGATTTTCAAGTCTTCCTCTGACTATGATTATGAGACTGACTCTGCGTCTGAGGCAGAGGAGGAAGGCCAGGATTCTGGCAGTGAATCATCTGATGAAGAAGCAACTCTCAGTGTAGAGGAAATGCCTCTTTAAGTGAAGGACACTGATGTAGAGATAGTGCAGCAAGAGTCATCTGGATTGCAGACTGGGGATGAAAGCCTTCTCATTGGAAGAGCTGAACTCTGGATTGTCCCAAACATGGTGCAGCTGGCATTGCCTGCCTTTAGTTGCGTCGCAGGGTGTAGAGTGAATACTGAAAACTTTTTGCCAATACATTTCTTTCAGTTGTTTATGGACAGTGTATTTTTGGATGAGATTGTTAACCAGACTAATTTATAAGCTGAACAGTATTTGAGGGACAACACTGCCAGGCTTAAGCCCCACTCTAGAGTTACCGGGTGGACCCCCCCAAATCTAGAAGAGTTGAAGATGGCGACAGCTATATTTCCTGCAACCATGAGTCGCACTCAATATTTGCTTCTTCTTTGGATGCTACATTTTGTTGCTAATGCTTTAGAGTTGCCACAAGATCACCTTGATTGTGACTGTCATTTTAAGACTCGGTCTGTCCTTGATCACTTTGTAGATTGATTTTCAGAGATCTGTGTTCCAGAGAAAGAAATAGATGTGGATGAGTCTTTGGTACTGTTTAAGGGCATTTTGGTTTATAGGCAGTACATTCCTAGCAAGAGGGCACGTTATAGAATTAAGATATATATGCTGTCTGAGAGTAGTACTGGATATATCTATAATTTCAGGGTGTACACTGGTAGAGATTCCAGTAGTGACCCACCCTTTCCCTGACGCGGTTGTCCGTCCACTTTCGGTGTTAGTGAGAAAATTGTGTGGGAACTTGGTAAAAAGACTTTTTAATAAAAGTCACCATTTATACATAGATAACTTCTACACTGGTGTGCAATTGTTCAGGGAATTGTTAAAAGTGGATACTGTTACTTGTGGCACAATCCACTCTAACTGTAAAAGTTACCCAAAAGAGCATGTTTGTAAAATAACTTGAGATGGGACAGTGCAGTGCCTTGCATGGCGATGAACTTCTAGCTGTGAAATTTTCTGACAGGAGAGATGTCTACATGCTGACAACCATCCATGATGAAAGTACTTCACTTGTGACTGTTTGTGGTCAGGATGCTGAAGTCAGCAGACCGGTGTGCATTTTAGACTACCATAAGCAAATGGGTTGTGTAGATAAAGTAGATCAGAGGTTGGAACCTTACACTGCTGTTCGTAAGGCTTAGGTATGGTGTAAGAAGTTGGCTATCCATTTATTCCATTTAGCAACCTTCAATGCCTTTGTTGTATTCAATGATTGTTCTCCAGAGTCAAAGATGACATTTGTTCAGTTTTAGCAGTCTGTGATAGGCAGGTTTTTTGTAGTGAATTAGACAAGAGTTCCTAGAGTTGCAGTGGTGGAGGAAATGGCTAGATTGAAAGATCGATACTTTCCTGATCACATTCCTCCCACGGTTAAATAATACTTTCCCAGTAAGAGATGTAGAGTCTTTTTCAGAAGAGATTTGCAGAAGGAGAGTTGTATGCACTGCCCTGATTGTCCTTCTAATCCTGGGCTGTCTGTGCCCACATGTTTTAAATTGTACCACACACAACAGAGTTTTTGGGTGCAACCATGAGCGTAAAAGTAAACTGGCTGGCCTGTGTCGGTTTATATGTTTTGTTCAGATTTCACGGTTGGCATTTATGTGATGTATTTAGTTCGATCTGTTGCGTTTGCAGTTATACTTTTGTATTTACTTCCAATTGGGTTGTTTTTTCTTTTTTGTTAAAAAAAGATTTGATGGTGGTGTGCGTGGACTGGTGCTTGGCTGGTGGTGTGCATGGACTGGGATTTGACTGGCTGTGTATGTGGACTGGCATTTTGCTGGTGGTGTGTGTGGACTGGCATTTGGCTGGTGGTGTGTTTGGACTGGCGCTTGGCTGGCTGTATGTGAGTAGTGACTTGCTGTTGGTCACTACACACACTGCTGTCCAAATGCTAATGCACACACTCTCTGTCAGCCGCCAGCCAGTGTGATTGCTGTGTCAGTTAAATAGGCGTATGAAAGTGATGGGCCCTTGAAAACCGCTGTCTGTGATGTGAGCGTTGTAATGTGCTGGGGCTGTGCCTGGCAGTGTGAATGGCCATGTGTGCGTGTCATGGATCAAAGGTGAGTGAATGACCAGTAAAGCGGTTGGTGCCTTGACGTAGTTTTGCAGCGCACGAGCTGTGAGTCATTGGTGCAGGTTCCTGACCTTTCAATTATTAACAGTGCATTTCATTTTTGTGAACTCTCTTGTTAATAACATTTTAAGTTCTGAAGCTTCACTCACCCTCGTGCCAAATCCAACCAGTGTACTTGTGTAGTGTAGTGTGTACTTGAGGAATCCAGTGGCAGGGTATGCCCAGACGTAGGTCTCTTGGAAACAAGCTAGCCTGGCTGATGAGGGGTGTCACCCGGAAACCAGTTCCAGGATGCTTGTTTCCAGTCCAGGTAAGACCTGGCTTGGAAGTTCAGGCTGGACTGTTTTCACGAGGAACAGGGTCAAGACTGATTTGCATATGGCTGGGTCTGAACTGGGGTGGTGAAGTGAGCTAAAAAATGATGATGGATTCAACCCAGATCTGTGACTGGCATGAGTGTCTGAAAAGATTCAGCGCTCCGTCTATCATCTCCGTGTGTTTGCCTTGTTTCCCCTAAGTTGGCAGGGTATGCCCAGACGTGGGTCACTTGATCACTTTGCCACTGGATTCAAGCTAGTGTGGCTGATGAGGGGTGTTACCCCGAAACTGGTCCCAGGATGCTTGTTTCCAGTCCGGGGAAGACCTGGCTTGGCAGTTCTGGCTGGACTGTTCCCATGAGGAACAGGGTCAAGACTGATTTGCAAATGGCTGGGTGTGAACCGGGGTGGCAAAGTGAGCTAAAGAATGATGGTGGATTCAACCCAGATCTGTGACTGGGAGTGAGTGTCTAAAAGGTTTCAGCGCTCCGTCCATCATCTCCTTCTGTTTGCTAAGTTTGCCATAAGTTGGCTGGGTATGCCCAGACAGGAGGCTTGTTTCTGGTCCAGGGAAGACCTGGCTTGGCAGTTCGGGCTGGATTGTTCCCATGAGGAACAGGGTCAAGACTGATTTGCATATGGCTGGGTCGGAACTGGGTTGGCGAAGTGAGCTAAAGAACGATGATGGATTCAGCCCAGATTTGTGACTGGGGTGAGTGTTTGAAAAGTTTCAGCGCTCCATCCATCATCTCCTTGTGTTTGCATTCAAAAGATGAGCCTAAAGCCAGACTAGCAAATGGGTTTCTGTGCTGACCTTAATTTGCTGGATGCTTGGTACTTTCAGACTTTCATACATATTACAGAGCTGTGCAACTGTAAGTACTGACAAGCTGGTCCATCAGGGAAACTTATAAACTGTAGCCACATATGGATCATGCAGTTGCAAGTAGAACTTTCTAGCATGGAAGCTGAAGCAAAACAGACCCCCGGGTGATTATATCAGTACCCCCACAGACCCCATGTTGACCGTAAGTGACACACTCATTAAGTGCCTAAATCGAAATATATTTTCTTCACCCAATACCCAGGTTCATATCAATCCAGTATTCACGTTACTTATAGAAAATGGCCGCTTAAACAAGCGGAGAGAGGGGGAGTTTTTGATCATATCAGATATGTTTCATGGTATAGAGATCTTATCTTTTAAGACATGCAAACAATGATTTAATCTAGCTGAAACTGATTGTTACCACTACACCCGTTTGTGGCGCTTAATGATGAACCCAATTGTCTGAGGGGGGACCATCAGAGACCTAATCCTGATTGAAAAATGTATGAAGACAGCTTATGGTGTGAAGGGAATCATTTCTGCTCTATACGGTCTACTCTTAGAGGCTGTTCCTCTTCCACTCCACCTATGCAGAATGAATGGGGCAAAATCCTATAGAGGGCCATAGTGGAGATCGAGTAGAAGCAACCTTGGCAAGATATCTTGTGAAATTCTTGCAACAGACTGTGAAGGCAGGCACACTATAAAATGCCTTCAGCTGGTAACTCTGCCCAGCCAAGTTACACAAATTGCACATGCAAATGCTCTGTGCTGCAGGGACTGTAAACTTCTAGACAGAATTAAACAGTTATGCTGGGAATGTCCTCCCATTTATCCATTTTGGCCGGAAATGTTGTCTGCTTTGGAACGATTCTGGAAGACCGCATTCCCTTACATATCACCATTGTACTACTGAACTTTCACAGTCCTCTCCTACAACACCAATCTAAGCTGATTACCTTTTAATGTGGAACGGCTAGGGTTCGCCAAACCCATGTTAGCCATGTACTGGAGGAAGAGAATGTGATGGCAATGCAAAGATTGTCAAAAGCAGTCGCTCATCAGAACACGATATAATATGGGGCCCACTACTTTCATATCTTTCCCAATGAGTCCCAGCTGTCTTATCTTGGCCAAGACTGATTCTTGAAGTATTCACCTAATGAATTTCAGCATTCTCTCCATTTTTCATAGTTGAAATGAACATGAGGGTGGAAAGGCATATAACTGAGAAAATCTCTGAAGGCTCCGATGATAAAATTATTTTTGTTTAGTTTCCTCCCACAGACGAACTTTATACATACATTAGTGTGACTGATACACTGTCTCATCCAGTTCGTTGAGTTTAACATTAATCAGGGTAGAAGAAGAAAGGGGAGTGAAAAATAAAATCCTTGAGTTTGTTCCCTGCAGCTGTTATTGTTTTATACTGTACTGATCATAGCAATACAAATCATATAAGACATGTCTGCAGGAAATTATTTATTTTGCAACATGTTGTTTGATGAAAAATTGAATTAAACCAATATGAATTTAAAAAAGACCAAGCATAAGTTGGACTCTTTGTTCTACTGGCCAGAAAAGCACCAAGATGATAAGAGGTTCTATAACCTGTCCTATTTGCCATTTGAGTGGTTAGTCAGGAGGTAAGAACAAGGCACCACTACTACCACTGCCAGTAGTAGGTGTGCCATTCGAGCAAAGGGGTACATTGATATTGTTTGTCCATTTGACAGCCCTCAGCATCAGGTAACAATTATGCCTTGGTTGATTATTTTTCCAGGTACCCAGAGGCGATAGTTCAGAGAAGCACAACTGCTAAGGTAGTAGCCAGGACGCTCCTACGGGTCTGAATTTCCAACCAGGGAAAACATTTCATCTCCTCTCACATATGAGAAATGTAGGAGCAAGCTGGTGTAACCTACCACTTCTTCATAGCATACTACCCACAATCCATTACCACCCACAGTCCAATGGATTAGTGAAATGGCTTAACATGACTCTTAAAAACCTAAAGGGACCTCTGCCAGAAACCTGCAGGAGAAAATGGGCTCTTTTCCTGCCATGCTGCTTATTCATCTACAGGGAGATGCCACGGGAAGGAGTTGGTTCAATCCATTTGCAATTCTTTTTGGACACTCAAGAGTGGCCCACTCACTTTAGTTAGACAAGGTTGAAAAGGAACTTCCATGTCACCCTAGCGGGATGTTATGGACTATCTGATTGGCCTCAGAAAGTTGAGGATTCAATATATGAAACCGTAAAAGGACATATTCAGGTAATCCAAGTGCCAATGATGGAGTGGTATGACTAGTAGGCAACACAAACTGTGCACTAGGAGGGTTACAAGGTGTTGCGCTGAAGCCCATTTGTCTGAAATCTCTAGAGGATAAGTGATGCTGACCATACAAGGTGGTACAGACGATTTATGATGTGAACTACTTGGTGAACACAAGTGTCACAAGGGAACCACAGATGGTCTTTCATGTAGACTGACTGAAGCAATACTTCTAAAGAAACTTAGCTGTGTACATCCTACAAGGGACAAAGTAGATAAAGTATTGTAAGCAACACTCTGACCTACTGCACAGTGATGAGAAGAACAAATCTGTTGAAGGGGTTCAACTTGCCGTAGTTCGATTACTAAGCAGCAAGAAGAGTAAAGGAAGGTAATGGGTAGTTGCTATTGGCCGATCGCATTGGCACCTAGTGTCAAAAAGATCACATTCTCAATGTCAAAGAACCTGTGCCAGTTTAGTGTCATGCCTTTTGGGCTCATCAATGCTCCTGCCCCTTTTCAGCACCCACAGAACTATGATCTAACAGGGCTTGCAGAGTTTTATACAGCCTATTGTCATCTTTAGCAATTTGTGGGAAGACCACCTGAGGCACCTAGAATAGGTGTTTATTAGCATACAGTGGACAAAACTGAAAATCACAGCAACTAAGTGCCAGATGGGGCAGCCCTCTGTAATCTCCCTTGGGCATCAAAAGGGCAATTGGAGGTTCTGCTCGTTGGATGCCAAGATCCAAGATCCAGTCAGTGTTGAAGTGGGAGGCTTCTGCCACCCTGGCCCATGTGATAGACTTTCTAGAATCCACAGATTTTGACAGAAATTTTGGGGTCACCTATGGGTCCATAATTGTGCCCTTGACAGCACGGACATCAAAGAAACAGCCTAAGTAAGTGATTTAGACTGCGGCCATCCTTCAATGACCAAAAAGCAGCACTGTGCAATAATCCTGTGTTGAAGGCACCTGATTACTGTTAGTTCTTTACTGTACATATTGGCGCCTCAGACAACAGAGTTGGAACAGCACTGCATAGCTGCTAAGGTTTTAAATTGCTAGTGAGTGACATTTCCATGGGTTTAGTGCAGTCAAGAGTGACCTTCAATGGCCAAATGTGTGACAATTAGAGGGACACTTTCTTAAGAGTAAAAGCAAGCAATGAAGTGGATGGAAAGATATAAATATCAGAAATCACACCCTTTGGAACACTAAGAAGCTCTGAAAATATGTTGCAACTGCTGCAAAAACCCCTGAAACAGAAGTCCACTAGCATTTTTGTGCGTCTGAAATATATTGTAACTTGTAAAATATGGGCCCGATTCACAGAACTAACTTAAGACAAAATCCTAAACTTACTACTTTTGGTATTCACAGAAGGCATTTAGTAGTAGTAAAGTTAGGATTTTGTCTTAAGTCTGTCTTAAGTCTGTCTTAAGTTTGTCTTAAGTCTGTCTTAAGTTTGTCTTAAGTTTGTCTTAAGTCTGTCTTAAGTCTGTCTTAAGTCTGTCTTAAGTTTGTCTTAAGTCTGTCTTAAGTCTGTCTTAAGTCTGTCCTAAGTTTGTCTTAAGTCTGTCTTAAGTCTGTCTTAAGTTTGTCTTAAGTCTGTCTTAAGTCTGTCCTACTACTTTTGGTATTCACAGAAGGCATTTAGTAGTAGTAAAGTTAGGATTTTGTCTTAAGTTTGACTTAAGACAGACTTAAGACAGACTTAAGACAGACTTAAGACAGTCTTAAGACAAACTTAAGACAAACTTAGGACAGACTTAAGACAGACTTAAGACAGACTTAAGACAAACTTAGGACAGACTTAAGACAGACTTAAGACAGACTTAAGACAGACTTAAGACAAATTCCTAACTTTACTACTACTAAATGCCTTCTGTGAATACCAAAAGTAGTAAGTTTAGGATTTTGTATTAAGTTAGTTCTTTGTATCGGGCCCCTAGTCTCTAGTTGTCAATATAACTTAATATGACTGAAAGGGCATCTTAGCACGGTTAATTCACATGTTTCAGAGAGATCAAATAAGTGAAAGCACTGCAAACACAAAAGGTAGGAATCATTAAGAAGATAATTTTGATTAGTCTGCAACTCCATGCTCATGTTGAAAGTAAACAACAGCCCTTCGCTCAGCTTCCCGCACCAACCAGAATGGAGAGGAAACACTACCTTGAACCCCCCCAGCCACACAGGCGCGGGTTCCAAGTTCGTTTTTCACACACAGAGAGTGAGAGAATAAACAACATAGTTGCGTTCTCCCGAATAAACTTTTTTTCACAGTCAGCAACTATTGTTAGAAAGGTAGAATAACACGATATAAAGATGTGATGGAGTGTTATTCCACTGCCTACTCATCAGGTGGAATATCAAAGATATTGAAGTAATAGCCTCACTCACATAATAGTGACATGCTTCATCATTGGCAAATACTCCACACACAGAGAAGATGGTACTCTCTGGGCGGACTCAACCAAAGATGTAATGGGAGTGCTTAAATAAATGAGTGACTGGTTAAGCAGGGAACCAGATTTAAATTAAAAGTACCTGCGAGTATACCCCTACTAAATCCTTTATTCTAGGGTACTCTTGGTATCATTAAAAACTTTATCTTGGGGTTGTTTTGAACGTAATTCCATTCAAATGTACCCTAAGTTGTATGCCAACATGTTTCGGCCCATGTGGGTAGCCCATGTGGGTAGCCCAGTCTGAGGGCCTTCGTCAGGGCGATATGTTTCTGTTCCTTATCTTTAAGGTCCCTACCGTGTATCAGTGCATGTACTACATGGAACCCAAACGTGAGGCTTAATGCACTCACCTGTACGTATTTGTGCTCCAACTTCAGTAGATTTACTATAGAAAATTAAGAGAGACAATATAATATACATACTTTATGTACATTTGCGATACTCTAATGCTATTATGCCCATATCGTGCTCTTATTGACTAAAATAAAGTTGGAGTGTCGGTGCACCACCTGACTATGTGCTCACTATTTAGGGCTTAGTGTACTTCACTACTCAATCCATCAGAAATGCCAGTTCACTGAAATCTAGTCACCACACTACGTGATCTCAATAAAAGAATTTTTGTCTATAGGTAAACATACCGTAACCATTTAATTGTGTAACCCACCATTCACAGCAGTCTATGTTATCCCAAGCAATTTGCTCAACGTGATGTTCTAGGCTCATTTATTCGGGTTCACAAAATGCTGTGATATATAGTGTTTTCTAGAACACCTCAAGACATGGTGTATTCAATCACCTAATTTCTTTTGAAGTGAAAGGTTTTCTAGTCAATGTTATTTAATACAGAGGAGTCATAATGTTGCTCACCTACTGGTTGATGCCTACTCGCATCATGCAGCTCTCATGTGTTAGGGTGCTGTCCTGTAGTCAAACACTGTATTAAATAAATAGTGTTCGTTATACACCACCATCTTCATTAGGGAACTCTTAGCGCCGTATTTATTATACGTGTAACACCCACGCTTTCAACATACACGGTAATTGCTGTCTTATACTCTGTCTATGTTTCATTTTGCATGCCCCACGACTCATGGTAACAATATTTAAACTGCATTTCAAACCACTGAATTTCAAAAATACAGAGTTGTACTATCAATTGTTGCCGTATGTCGGGTCACTCCTAGGTGCGGTTTTTAATAATGAAAATGCCTCGAACCAGCGGGTGTACGGAGGGATTGTTTAACTGCTCGTGTCCACCCCAAGATCGTTGATCTACCTGGGGCGAACAAAATAGTGCAGTGTATCGTCTCTCTCAATCTGAACCCGCATGTAGATCACGCTATCTAAAATGTGTCTAATACGGTTCTATCTCATCCTGCGTGGTGAGCGGAACCCTAATCACACTTACTTCGTCAAGGACAACGCACCGCTGATCCACCTCATAGGACACATCGTCTGTCGTCGGAGATGTTGTAGATCTACCGTATCTCTTAAGTAGAGCATTTTCCTCTCGTTAATTGGTTTTTCTATCCAATTACGTGAATTCTCTATGGTTGAAACAGGGGATGCTGGGTTGTTTGATGACGTGTGTGAGGTTAATGCACAGGACTTCTGGGTAGTGTAGTTCTGTTATATGGCGTTTTAGTGTTCTTTTCCCTTTGCGTTGGCTTGCTTTTTTATTTTTGTGTTTTTTATTTATATTATTACTTGCGTCCAACTTTATCGATCTTCTACAATTATACACTCCCCATCGAGGTTGCAGAACACCCTGTTTCTATCTAATATGTATGTGAGCGAAACCTGTGGCGGGTTGAACCGCAGTTTGAATTTTAGGCGATCGCTTCACTTTCCACAGATTCTACTGAACTGTGTTTGAGCGCCATATGCAAGGAGCCCTAGTAGTCCAGCCAAAGTACACGTATTTTCAGGGTGACATTATTACTAGAATCTCTTATGGTTTTGCATTTGTAACCCAATAAAACAAAATTCCATGTTATCTGTCTGTTGGCTAATAGGCTGAACTATTAAGTATGTTTAGGGGGATCTATATATATGGACACGCTTTCGTATATTGCATCGGTTCTATTCCAATGTATGAGTATGTTAAAAACTTTCAGTTTTACAGCATACTAGAAGGTCATTTTATCGTGGCATTTAGTAGTAGTAAAGTTAGGATTTTGTCTTAAGTTTGACTTAAGACAGACTTAAGACAGACTTAAGACAGACTTAAGACAGTCTTAAGACAAACTTAAGACAAACTTAGGACAGACTTAAGACAGACTTAAGACAGACTTAAGACACACTTAGGACAGACTTAAGACAGACTTAAGACAGACTTAAGACAGACTTAAGACAAAATCCTAACTTTACTACTACTAAATGCCTTCTGTGAATACCAAAAGTAGTAAGTTTAGGATTTTGTATTAAGTTAGTTCTTTGAATCGGGCCCCTAGTCTCTAGTTGTCAATATAACTTATTATGACTGAAAGGGCATCTTAGCACGGTTAATTCACATGTTTCAGAGAGATCAAATAAGTGAAAGCACTGCAAACACAAAAGGTAGGAATCATTAAGAAGATCATTTTGATTAGTCTGCAACTCCATGTTGAAAGTAAACAACAGCCCTTCGCTCAGCTTCCCGCACCAACCAGAATGGAGAGGAAACACTACCTTGAACCCCCCAGCCACACAGGCGCGGGTTCCAAGTTACCAATAAAGTAAAATGAATCTGGTTGCTCAATCTGGGGGAGGCTGGTGGCTAGTAGGGTAGAGAGCAGGGAGAGCATTGTGATTACTCTCCTCCGTGCCAGTGAACAGGCTGAGCTGCGCCTGCATACCCCCCTCTCCACTCTGACCACCAGTCAGTGTCCACTCAGAGGTCCTGCTTGCAGCGCCACTTGTCTAGGCTGGTGCAGCACAGTGATTGGCAAATTCAATCACAGACACTGGTGCTGCCACATAAATCAGTGACCTGCTGCTTGTGCCTCATGTGTGTCCCTCAGAGAGGACAGGGCACAGATTAGCCTTTGCTGCACCGCAATACCAATCTATCCAAGACTCCATGTAAGATTTCTGCTCATCATAGGACTAACCGTGACCCCGGGGGCAGCGGGTTAAGCTGTAAATTGCCTGGGAGAGACAGAGTGGCAATGCACAGCAAGCGTGAAAGTGCTAGCAAGGTCTACTTTTTATGAATTAATCCTGCATAGCAGAGCGCCTCAACAATCCCCCAAAATGCGTGACTAATGCATTTTAGTGTGGTGCTGTGGACACCAGCACTAAACTGTGTTAGTCTAGCCCCTGATGTGTGGTAGCTGGCAGGGCTGCTACTGGCTCAACTCAAAGACAAGGTTAGAGAGCTTTCAGTGGCATTCATAGTCCCAACCTGCTCCCTAGTGTACAGCACTGGACTGACACAGAAAAGGAATGCTTTACAATAGTGGGGGCCCTGAGATGGTTCTGTACTATTGTGTGTGGTACCAAGTGTTTGGTTCAAGCAGATCCCAAACTACTCAACTGACTGATGGCAATGAACAGTGAAAATTCCAGCTTTTTAGGATGGTCTACAACAGTGCTTCCAAAACTTTTTAAAACTAAAACACAATTTTTAGAACAAAAACTTTTGCAACCCACCTTGCTTTAATAAACATGAAGTGGGGGTGATTTTTTAATGTAAAGCAGACATCCTTTCAAAAAGTGTGTGAATTAGAAAAATCTTATACTCTTTCCAATGTTTTGTATTCCTCTCTAACAGCAATTGTTTGTAAATGCCACGACCTTGGCCACTCCCTTCTATATGTCTTTATCAGACTGTGGCCAAGTTATTGATCTGCCTATAAAAGTGCCACATGGTGGACTGCACTGGAGCGAGACCACTTTTGAGAGTGGGGTGCTGGCTTGTGTCATCTGTTCACTAAAATCATGAGGCTTCTAAAAAAATCTATTGACAGCAGTATTTTTAGGAAATTTGAAAAATCCCTTGTGCAGAGGAATATGGGGTCTTAAATGTGGCCCGACGATGCATTTAGGACTCCATATGTATATATATATATATATATTACCTACTGGCGGTCGCCAGTAGGTAGTTATAGTTAGGACCACGTTTCCATAGGAAATCCGCAACATTCTATTTTGAATAACTTTTGCGCCGGTCGACGAATCCTCGTGAATTTTTCAAAATAGGTGGGGCGCTCCGCTCCGCTCCTACCCTGAAAGTCTCGGGGGGGATTCGTCAAGCGGGGGCTGAGATAAAAGGGGGGTCCCAAAACGCGTTTTTCCCATGCATTTTTCCATAGGACCTTTAGACACAGCTACAGCCCGAACGGCTGAACAGAATTACTTGAAATTTGGCAGAGAGGTAGTCCTCAGGTCAAGGAAGTGCCTTTTGTAGGTTTGGTGTAAATCTGTTCAGTAGATTCTGAGAAAATAGCCTTTAAATCAATATATATATCTGAGCCAGCTTACGGTGCGCTTACGGTGCGCTTACCGTACGCGTACGGTGGCGTGCGCGAGCGCGATTATGATTGGCTCTTAGATCTTAGTAAACATTCGAATCGGCCGAAACCAGGAAGCGGCGGCCGCCATTTTCTCTCTCGCACTCAGAGTGGGGCAGCATAAATGAAGCCCAAAAATGTGTAAAGGGGCAGTATATTGAGATAATAATCATCCAGCAGTGATATACGGGCCCCCGATTACGCTTACCGTACGCGTGCGGTAAAAATTTTTTTTAACAAAAAAAAATTATCCACACTTTCCACACCCCATGTGCAAATGGTGCCCTAAGGGCTCCATTTGTGCATGGCATATCAAATAAATGAAAATAATAAACAAAACATTTCACAACGATGCGCATAATATGTCCCCCATGTGCGCACGGTGCGCGCAGCGCACCGCGTGACCACCGTGCGTGCATGGCACTAACTGCGTAAAGTGGGCGCGCGGTGCGCGAAGCGCACCGCGTGCTCACTGTGCGCATACGGTGCGCAAAGCGCACCGTGCGCGCACGGAACGAACTGCGTTAACTGGGCGCGCACGCCACGAATGGCGTAAAGTAAGTTAGCATTTAAAAAACCGTACAAATTCACTGAAAAAACCATAGGTTTCACACACGTTATAGTTAGGAATTAGCATTTAAAAAACCTTGCAAATTCACTGAAAAAACCATAGGTTTCACACATGTTATAGTTAGCTGTACATTTTACTGATAAAAAACCAATGAAATTCCCCCGTTATAGTTACTGTAGGCAACTATAACTCACGCGACCGTAATCCTCTGCTGATGACATATGTGTCTTTATGAAAAAAAAATATTTGTAATATATGTATAGCTTAAATTTAATGGAAGAAGACATGGGCAAATAAGTGTCTAAATACAGTATTAGCATCAGCAGAGGATTACGGTCGCGTGAGTTATAGTTGCCTACAGTAACTATAACGGGGGAATTTCATTGGTTTTTTATCAGTAAAATGTACAGCTAACTATAACATGTGTGAAACCTATGGTTTTTTCAGTGAAATATATATATATATATATATATATATATATATATATATATATATATATATATATATATATATATATATATATATATATTGCAGTTTAATATGCCTAAAACACTGCCCATGGACATTAGAATCCTTTCGTGCACACTAGATTACATTACATAGGGTTAGATTAATTTTACACTAAGCACAGGAGATCAAGGAACTAATGTACAAAAGCGTTTTTGGGATTAGAAATGGCCCGATTTGCAGACTCTGACCATTACCGACAGCAAAAATGCCTTTTCATATGTGCAAAACACAAATTGCGATCCAGTAACATGTTACCGAATCACAATTTGTGTTTAGCGATTCGGTATTTGGAAAGGGAATGTGTAGGGTATTCCTACCAATACCGAATGAATGAATGTTTTGTGACTGAATTACGGTTGCAAAACATTCATTTGAACGTGCACCAGCACTTTCAGTATTACAGAAGGGACGCACGCGCGTCTGCGGTCCCTTCTGTAATACTGAAGTGCCTAGGGGACGCGCAAGGTGGGAGCAAACGCCCGTTGCACCCAAGGGGCACTTCTATAATACGGCCCATGATTTGCACACACATACAGTTTTACTGATAAAAGTACATAGCACACAAATGATAATGTATACAATGTTGGTTTCAGAGAATATTTATAAATTGCACATCACCAAATAAAAGCATATGTCTTTGTATGATCTTATTGAAATCTTTGTTTACATCATATTTAAGTATTACAAAAAAATATGCTTCCTTTTTGCTTTCCTAACTGTGGTAATATTGTAAAATATGATACAGTTAATTTACATTTACAGGTATTAAAGTTTTGTTGTGTTTTACAAACAATTGACATCCTACTGCCATTCCTTTCACACTCAATGTACTAACATGAATTTGTCACATAGTTCACATTAAAAACTCCTCTTAACATGCAGTCATAGAGAGAAAAATAAATATCAAACTCCATTTTAAAGAATAAGCAGCAATATGTCAGAAGACATAGCCTGACATTTGGCCTCTGTGCTTGAATCACAGCAAATGTGAATAGATACATTCGAAATGTAAAAACATCTTCAGTCGTTGCTCTATTGTGACCCCCCAGAAATCGTATGTAACCCACCAGTGGGTTGTAACTCACAGTTTGGGAAATGCTCGTCAATCACAGTACCATTATTCATACACACAAGATGAAAAGGAGCATATAGTTATGTTATATCCAATTGTAAAATACAATCAGTCTCATAGGTCCATCCAATCCAAATATATTGAACAGGGAGTCTTGGGTCATCTGTTTCCAATTTCACTTAATTGCAGTTTTAAATAACATGTGTACATCAGCCCAGCCAATGCGTTTCGTCCAACAGGACTTCCTCAGGGTTGGGTAAAATCCTCAAAGGAACAGGCGTGTTTTTCTTTATTACAATTCTACTGGGTGCTAAGTATCCCCATAGCGTCCTTATTCCCGCACGATAAAAGGTTAAATGCCTTCTTGTGATCTGTTGTGTTTCCTGTCCGATCTCAAATGCTGAGTCGTCTATCTGTGGCAAAGCAGATGGAGTTCTCCTGTTTTGGCAATCCGATGGCCACACTCACACAACTGTGGAGTAAGATTCTGGTTAGGCTGAACTGGGAGAGGCTTCTGTGGGATGGGGATTTGCCCAGCTTGGTAAACTGGAGCGTAGCCCTGCTCTGAGTGATCTGGTTCCATATAAAGTTGGTATCCTGGTATTTGGTGGTACGAGCTAGCATGCTAATCTAAAGTGTGCGCTGAGGTGTAGGTCTGATCACAGTGATTGCAAGGTCCAGAACCTGTTCTGTGACTGGAAGCAATGGACCAAGCATACCCTCTTTATTGACATGGGACAACTCACCTTGGACCGGGATGTTGACATGAAGTGGTGGTGGAAGTGTACTGATCGTTGTGAATTAATAATATTAAACAGAACTCTTTTCTGTGTCATGAGGGATGTGGCCTGCAAGCCCCACTTGTGCAAAGTTCTTCTTAGATGTGACACTCAGGGGGATATTCCCAAGAAACTGTTGAAGCGTAGCGTTAAGCCAAAATTGCTAATGCCACGCTCCACCAGTTGCAAAACGCAGGGACATACTTACAAGAATGCGGCGCACCCCTGCGTTTCCTGTAGCGCTGTTGCTGAATTTATCTTCCTAGCACCAACGCAGACACCCATGCACCATGGTGCAAGGGTGCCTGCGTTTCAGGGAAAGATTGTTCATGTGCAGGAAGGTGTCCCTTCCTGCACATAAACAATCACTTATGGTGATTTGTAACTTCTAAGTGTGCTGCAGAATACAGTACACATGGAAAGAGCAAAACATATTTTTAAAATTGTTGTTTATGTGCAGGAAGGGACACCTTCCTGCAAATGAACAATCAGTGAACAGTCCCTGATGGCGATTTTCTGTTGCTGTTTTTATGTGTGCTGCAGAATGCAACACACATAGAAACATGAAAAACTAGGAGAAATTAATAATTTCTCATCGTTGCGCCTTGTTAAGACCAGGTTTTCCCTGGTCTTATTTTTGTCGCCGCCCCATATTTACGCCACCCTTGTAAATAGGGGGCAATGTCAAAAACCAATGGGTGTTGCGTGGAACGCCCACAGCAACACCCATTGCCTGCCCCTTTGCCGCAGCAGACTGCTGGGATAAGGGGCATATTTCCAAGATGACGTTAAGCCACGCTAAGTGGCTTAAAGCCACCTTGTAAATTTGGAGCAGGGCATTGCGCCATAGGAATGCCATTAAAAGTGACATTCCTGTGGCTCAATGCCCTTGTAAATTTGCCCCTCAGTCCCTTGTGCTTACATTCTGTATGTGTGTTGAATGAGTGTATATAAGGTGTAGGAGGTAGCAAGACTCTGGGGCCTATTTACAAGCCCCTGTCGCCAAAGGAATGTCAATTCTAGTGACGTTCTTGTGGCGATATGTACTTCGCCTTATTTACAAGGCAGCGTTAAGCCACTTAACGTGGCTGAATGCTGCCTTGTAAATTAGGCACCCTTTCACGCTACACTTAGCGTGAAAGGGTGGGCAATGGGTGTTACGGTGGGCATTCCACGGCAACACCCATTGATTTTGAACCAGGGAAAACCTGGTCTTAAACAGGCGAAATGAGAAGAAATGCTTTATTTCCCCTCGTTTTTGCTGTTTCACACATAGAAACAGCAAAACATCACTGATTGTTTCACCTTCCTGCACATAAATAATCTTTGAAAACAATTGACATTTTGTAACTTCTATGGGGCATATTTACAAGAACTTAATGGTGCCGTAGCGTTATTTTTTTGACATTACGACGGCTTTTTTATCGCATTATTTACAATTTGCCACTAGCTAGCAGTTAGCGGCAATTTTCAGACGTTAAAGTGAAATTTTCACATCGTCACTTCTGTTACCAACGCGCATGACACACAATTTAGGGGTTTCCAAAGAACAAGGACGGCAAGGGCGAGGAAGGAGAGCGGCCATGGCGAGGAGGAGGCTGCCACGGCAGGTAAGTGCCTTTTTAAAAAAAAATTATAATTAATTAGGGAGGGTGGAGGGGCCGGCTAACTCTGCTCTACCATGGAGTCGGAGTTTTGCCTAAACTCCGTGTTCGCCAAAGAGCACGGAGTAGGCAGAACTCTGTAAACTCCACTGGTGGAGCGGAGTTACTCGCCCAGGCTTAGTAGCAACAGTCTTCATTCCACTGTGGATTTGGTTCTGGTGGTTGTGGGTTCATTAGTGAGGGAGAGGATCAGCTGGGTGTCGTCATCGTAGGAGACGATGTTGAGTCCGTGGCTTCTGACGATAGATTCGAGGGGGGCCATGTAGATGTTGAAGAGGGTGGAGCTCAGGGAGGAACCCTGGGTTACTCCACAGTTGATCTGCATGGCTTCTGAGAGGACCGGCGGTAGTCTGACTCGCTGGGTCCGGCCGGTGAGGAAAGAGTGGATCCAGTCCAAAGTCTGTCACAGATGCCGGCGTAGTGGAGTCTTGTGATTAGGGTGTGTTGGGAAACGGTGTCGAAGGAGGCCAAGAGGTCTAATAGGATGAGGGCTGCGGTCTCGCCCCAGTTGAGGAGGAAGCGGATGTCGTCTGTGGCGGCAAGGAGTGCAGTCTCTGTGCTGTGGTTGCTTGGGGGTCGAGTGTGTGTCCGGCCATGTGGGTTGGTGCAGTGACTAGCTGCTTAAGTCCGATGTTGGCGAGGTTCTCCAGGAGGGATGTGGTGTTCTGGTCACTGGAGTTGTCCAAGTGGAAGTTGAGGTCTCTGAGTAGGATGTAGTCAGTGGATGGGAGAGCCTGGGGTGCGATGAGGTCTACGATGGCATTGGTGAATGGAGGGTCAGGGTCTGGTGGGTCTGTAAATGAGGGTGCTGTGGAGGATGGGGTTGGGGTTGGTCTGGATTTGGATCTGGAAGGGGAGGTTTTCCATGGTTGCCGTTGGGTCATTGAAATGCTGGGTCAGTTGGACTGTGCTTTTGTAGACAATGGCAATGCCTCCTCCTGGGTGGTCGGGATGGTCCTTGTGGGTGATGTTGTAGCCTGCGGGGATGGTGATGGCGATATCCGGTCCAGAGCAGAGATTGGTCCAGGTTTCCATGAAGAAGGCGATGTCTGGAAAGGTGGTGTCAAGGAGGCCCCAGATTTCTGTGGCGTGTTTGTGGAGGGACTGCACATTGAGGAGGATGCAGTTGAGCCAGTCGGTGTGCTGTTGGTTGGCTGGGTGGCGAGAAGCGCAGGTGTGTTGATGTGGCAGAAGGTGCGTTTGCAGCTTCGGCAGCCGAATGGTGCAAGGGTATTCTT
This sequence comes from Triturus cristatus, assembly GCF_964204655.1. Classification (NCBI taxonomy): domain Eukaryota; kingdom Metazoa; phylum Chordata; class Amphibia; order Caudata; family Salamandridae; genus Triturus; species Triturus cristatus. Next base: position 978,143,134 of record NC_140583.1, read on the forward strand.
CAGTGATGCTAGATGGCAGGCGGCGTGGTGTCCAGGGTTGAGAGCGAGGAAGGTGCTGGCGTCGTATCAGCAGAGGGTCAGAGAGACAGGGTCCCCGGCGCTCGGCACAGTCCAGGGCTGGACGGATGCAGACGGTCTTGCCTTTGGCATTGCTTCTGCGCACCAGTGGCACCCACACTGCACATGTTCGCACAGTGGCTGCCAATAAATAGTGCTGCGGGGGGCTGGACAGCTGGGATGCGGGAAATGCGGGAAAGAACTCTGGAGGAGGCAGGTCTGTGGGGGATCACAGCGGCAACAAGGGAGAGGACAAGGAAAAAGGAACTGAAAAAAGCCCAGAAGAAAAAAAGTCAAACAAAGCAAAGAAAAAAAAAACATAGCCAAAGGTAGAAATGCAACACAGAAGAGCAGACAGAGGAACAGAAACAGCAGAAAAGAAGGAGAAGAGGGCAGTCAAGCAGCAGAGCCTGCCTACAGGGATAAGGTGCAAGCAGGAGCCTGCGGGTGGAGGAGAGACTTGGACTCATGACCTCCGGGTCAGAGGAACCAGCAGCAGCAGATGGGGACAGCAGCAGCAGATACCAGATGGCGCAGCACTGTGGAAGGAACATGTCCACTAAAAGATAGTCCCCATACAACAAAAAGCAAACTGACAGGGGACGAAAAAAGGCAGCACCGCCCATTTGCCTCTTTGGATCTAACAGTGGCGACTGGAATCTGTGTTCCCCAGCGAGTAACAGCAGATCAAACTGCGTACCCAAGGCTTCCACCAATGCCTGATATCAGCGACTTGAGCCAGTTAGTGGAGTCCCCCACCAGTCTTGTGTGGTATCCTTGGCGATGTGGGTCCAGCGCAGGGATTGCTTAGGGCACAGTGTGCACCACTAACAGGTGCTAGACGTGGGCCCGACACGACCCCCAGGCCTCCTCCACTCCCATCCCACCTTCCCCTCACCTTGACATCAACACTGGGGCTCAATCCAAAGCGCTCTCTCCGAATCTGTGACTCAGCCAGCTTGAGCCTCAACCTTGTGGGATTTCAAAAGCCTGGGTACAGTAGTCGCTGCCAAGTCCACTGGGGAACCTCTTGATGCATGTGATGCAACAGGGCCCCCTTAGGCGTGAAGTTGCAGCGCTCCCACCACACAAGTTTGGCACAGCTCAAGGGCCTCACACATTGGTGTGCAGGAGCGACTTTATCGATCACAGCTCCAGGTGGTCTAAACACACAGGTCAGCAACATGTCTCCATGTGACCTGCCAGACTTTGCCACCAGGTAAGGGCGATCCCCGACACCCCAATGTCTACCGCCACGGCCCACAGGCTTGGGCCCGATGGGGACCACTTCCACCGTCAGGCCGCAGCGACTCCACAGCACCGCCGCCTCCCACTCCGGGTCTCAGTTGCCGGCCCAGCTAGGCCTCTGTGCCCCGTAGACTGTCCACACTTCCAGGTATTGGCTGCCATGGTGTCTCAAGGATGGCGCTATGCAAAGTGCTGCATCACTGTTTTTCCCCAGCGATGCGCCTCTCCTTCATAAATGAGGCCCTGATTCTGCACTTCTTTTTCCCCTGGGACTCTGGCTGCTCATCCTGGATGTTGGGAGGTTTGGTGGGGTTGCTGACCTGTGCTGGTCTTGGCCCTGGCTGATTCATAGAGCATTCCATTATTTTTATTTTCTTTTTTTAATTGGGGGTGTATTTTAATAGACTATGTTTGCCTCTAGAGGCTGAAAAGTGAACTTTTGCTGCTAATTAGCCTTTTGTCACTTTCCTCTTGCTAACGTCAATTTTTTTACCGCTTTGACGCTGGTGTTAGCGGAAGTTTTCACCGCCGCTAGCTGATACTATCGCCATGTAGCGACATATTGTATATACGTCAATAACAGGGCAATAGTTTCCGGCGATATGCCATGATTAAAAAAATTCCACTAACTACCCCAAACACTCATTAGCGGCAGTTCTTATAGATATACACCTATGTGTGCTGCATTAACCAGCACACATAGAAGTGACAAAACGCTATTTAAAGATTGTTTATGTGCTGGAAGGGACACCTTCCTGCACATAAACAATATTCCCCTCAATGCAGACATCCTTGCACCATGATGCAAGGCAGGGGCGCAACACCCATTGGACTCAAAGGACTTCAGCCCCTCCCCGTCGTGTGTGGCAGCCCGGGATGAGACAGCTTCCCAGCGCGCACACAGCCGCATCCGAGCACTTCACAGGTCTTTAAAAGACCATTTGCATGTTAATGAGGCCTTGCTGTTGTTTCACCCCTTCTAAGAGCCCCTGCAGCTCCACTCTGCCTATTGCTTAAAGATTCAGCCCCCCCCGAAATTTTTTCTTAGCCCCCCCGAAATTTGGCTCTAGTTGCGCCCCTGATGCAAGGGTACCTGCGTTGTCGCTAGGCTGCTAAATTTAGCACCAGCGCAGGGAGAAATGCAGGGCTGCGCCATACTGTTGTAAATAGGGTGCGGCCCTGCGTTTCAGAAGTGGCAGAGCATGGCGTTAAGCCAAGGAGGCTAACGCCACACTCCGCCACTCCATTGTAAATATGCGCCCCACTGTTTTGCAGTGACAGCCTGGTTTCTGGATTCCTTTTGAATAGCCTCTGGTTCAAATTCAAATTTATCACCAATGCGCATAGTTGATTAAACTCATTACACTTTCTGGTGATAAAACCTTTTCACTTATACAAAGGTAAAACTTGCAGCGAAAAGCATAAGATGGACCATCTTTTCATGTCTTTTTCGGTCAGCATTGAACTGATATGCTTAAAAAAAATGACAAGGTGTGTTGCTTAACAAACGGCCTGTGCATTGTACACTGCTCTGATTCGCTTAAATAACATTCATAAAGTGAGTGATTTAGGGCCATATGTAGGTAGGGACCCATTTACCACTTCATAAATACCGAATTTTACCGATTCGGTATTTATGAAGTGGTAAATGATATGTAGGTAATGAGTCGGTAATATTTACCGATTCGGTAAAAGTCGGTAATTACCGAATCGGTATTTACCGATTCGGTAATGAGGCATACCTTCCCATTGATGGGAAGGTATGCCTCATTACCGAATCGGTAAATACCGATTCGGTAATTAGGGGAACACATGCAAGGGTGGCAGGGTGTCACATTGACACCCTGTTTCACCCCTGATTCGGCCACGTGTGCACATGTGGCACACATACATGCCCTAAGGGCATGTATGTCTGCCACATTGCACACTTCTAAGCGCTTCAAAATGCGTAAACACATCCATTAATTATTTACCACCAACTATTAGTTGGTGGTAAATACCGACTCCTAAAAACACCCACACACTCCCCCTACATCTCATTTTTGTATTCGGAATTTACCGAATCGGTAAAATTACCGATTCGGTAATTTTACCGAATCGGTAAATTACCGAATACAAAAATGAGCCCCCTACATACCAAAAGCCAGGGCACAAGTCCTAAAAAAAGAAGTGGGGGGACGCTGTCACCGGAAGTGACGTCACAACAGGAATCTCATGAAAAGAAGTGGGGGGGACGCTGTCACCGGAAGTGACGTCACAACAGGAATCTCATGAGTATTCATATGCCTTTAGATGACTGGGCATTTCACAGCACTGCTACCCCTGGTCTGTTCCTCGATGTCCTTTGCAACCCCCCCTCCCCCCCACTCCCCCGAGGGGGTGCCCCAGTTGCACAACGAAGTGCTCAAAAGTTCACAAGATACAGAAGGACACACATTCCAAGCGTTAACCGCCAACGCCTGCTCGCTCCGCCTCCCAATCACTCCAGCCTGCACACACCACCGGTGCCTCTTAAAGTCTCCAATTACAAATATTAGCATATCTTTGGTAATTTACGGGAAACTTCCCTCCCACCCGGGCTCTCTGCTCACACAATGCTGTCCAGCTTTTGGGCAGGGGGGACGGCGTCCACCCAGAGACGTTTTAATGAATGGGCAAAGTGGGCTCTGGCCCAGGGCCCCAGCCTTTCAGGGGGCCCCCTGACAGAGTCAGCTCCTATCTCCAGAGTGTTGCCCTAATGACCTTGAATATTTCTTGAACAGATTGTTTTAAATACTGTTTTCCTTCAATTTATTTTTTATGTACCTGATGTGTGAGAGTCTAGTACAGCCATTTTGCAGAGAAATGTTGTGTTTATGTTTCATGCAATAGACATAAAAAAGTTTCTTTTAGATCAAAACAAGGCCTAACATATATGAAATGGAAGGGCGTCACAGAGATTGTTTGCAGTAATATTGGTGAGCTGCTGCTGTGTTACAATATTGAAAACACACATAACTATCCCTGAATATTAGATGTAAACACATTTAGGGCCTTATTTATGAGAAGGGATGCGTCACTTCTTAGTGCACCCTCCTTGCAACATAATGAATGCGTCATATTTACAGTATGACGCATCATGTCACAAGGAGTTACAGATACGTCAGTATTTCTGACGTATCTGTAGGCGCAAAAGTGATGTTTGCTGGGGTTTGTCTGAAAATAGACGCAACTCCAGCAATGTGTCCTTTCTTATGGGGCAAGCCCCATGTGAAAGAGCCTGCATCAGTCTTACGCAATGGCGTCCTAGAAGTGGCGCACTGAGTTATCATAGATTTCAATGAGCCTCTTCTACGAGGCTTTTTGTGGGGAACACCCGCCCTGAATACATTATACCTGGCGCAGGTATAATGTGGTGCAGGGGTTTAATAAGTGAAGCATCTGCCTAGATGCGTCACTTTATAAACAGGGCGCAACATGGCACATTTTTTATGCTGCCGGTACGTCACAAAAAGTGATGCACCGGTGGCATAAAAGTGAAGCAAGGCCTCATAAAGAAGCCCTTAGAATTTGGACAAGTGTTTCTTTGCACTGTAAGGGACCTAATGAAATTAAATGAAATTGTGTATTTAATAAAGCGCGCAGCAACTCAGAATAGAGTGTCTTGGCGCTTGACAGCGGGAAGAAAACATTTGTAAAAGACCCATCAGTTATTAAAAAGCCAGGTTTTTAAGTTCTTCTTGAGAGCGAGTAGGTCTGTGGTTAGTCTCAGGGACTCAGGAAGTCTATTCTACAATTTTGCGCATAGAAAGCCGAGGGATCTGCCTCCAGTGTGGGCACAGCATTTTGTAGGCACGATGGCCAGGTTGGCATTGGTCTAGATGTTCTGTAGCGATTAATGCGCCTAATTAGGTAACAGGCTCCGAAGCCGTGGAAAACTTTAAAGGAGATGGTCATCGCTTTGAAGTCAATCCTTTCTTTTATGTGGAGCCAGTGTAGAGACTTATAAATAGGGGTCATACTAGATCTGGGTTTAGGTCTCAGAATGGCTCTGGCCGCCGTGTTTTGTACCACTTGTAGGCACTGGATAAGGGGTTTGGGAAGACCGAGGTACAAGTTGTTGACATAGTCAAGCTTTGATGTCACCAGACCCTGCACCATGATCTTTCTGCTTAAAGCGGTAACTGTGGCAGTTGGATGTATGTCGTTACAACGCACACTTTTACAACGCATGCACTTAAAACGCATTTTTTACAACGCACAATCCATTACAACGCATGACATTACAACGCATGACACTACAATGCATTTTTAAAAACTACCTTTATAACGCATTCCATTACAACGCATACTACCATTACAACGCATAATATTAAATTGCATTTAAGGTAAGTATTAGATAGTATAGGGGTAAAAATTACTTTTCTAACTCCAGGGGGTGCAACAGTAGGGTAAGTGTTGGATAGTATAGGGGTAAAAATTACTATTCTAACTCCAGGGGGTGCAACAGTAGGGTAAGTGTTGGATAGTATAGGGGTTAAAATTACTATTCTAACTCCAGGGGGTGCAACAGTAGGGTAAGTGTTGGATAGTATAGGGGTTAAAATTACTATTCTAACTCCAGGGGGTGCAACAGTAGGGTAAGTGTTGGATAGTATAGGGGTAAAAATTACTATTCTAACTCCAGGGGGTGCAACAGTAGGGTAAGTGTTGGATAGTATAGGGGTAAAATTTACTATTCTAACTCCAGGGGGTGCAACAGTAGGGTAAGTGTTGGATAGTATAGTGGTAAAAATTACTATTCTAACTCCAGGGGGTGCAACAGTAGGGTAAGTGTTGGATAGTATATGGGTAAAAATTACTATTCTAACTCCAGGGGGTGCAACAGTAGGGTCAGTGTTGGATAGTATAGGGGTAAAAATTACTATTCTAACTCCAGGGGGTGCAACAGTAGGGAAAGTGTTGGAGAGTATAGGGGTAAAAATTACTATTCTAACTCCAGGGGGTGCAACAGTAGGGTAAGTGTTGGATAGTATAGGGGTAAACATTACTATTCTAACTCCAGGGGGTGCAACAGTAGGGAAAGTGTTGGATAGTATAGGGGTAAAAATTACTATTCTAACTCCAGGGGGTGCAACAGTAGGGAAAGTGTTGGATAGTATAGGGGTAAAAATTACTATTCTAACTCCAGGGGGTGCAACAGTAGGGAAAGTGTTGGATAGTATAGGGGTTAAAATTACTATTCTAACTCCAGGGGGTGCAACAGTAGGGTAAGTGTTGGATAGTATAGGGGTTAAAATTACTATTCTAACTCCAGGGGGTGCAACAGTAGGGTAAGTGTTGGATAGTATAGGGGTAAAAATTACTATTCTAACTCCAAGGGGTGCAACAGTAGGGTAAGTGTTGGATAGTATAGGGGTAAAAATTACTATTCTAACTCCAGCGGGTGCAACAGTAGGGTAAGTGTTGGATAGTGTAGTGTAATATTATGCGTTGTAATGTTATGCATTGTAATGGTAGTATGCGTTGTAATGGAATGCGTTGTAAAGGTAGTTTTTAAAAATGCGTTGTAGTGTCATGCGTTGTAATGTCATGCGTTGTAATGGATTGTGCGTTGTAAAAAATGCGTTGTAAGTGTAGTGCGTTGTAAATGTTGCGTTGTAAAGGTTGTTCCCCGTGGCAGTTAGATTTTGGATTTGAAAGTGCATGGAGAGTGTCTTGTCTATGAATGGTCACCAAGAGCTCCAGTCAGGCGTTTCTGGATTACCAAAGAAAATAACTTCAGTTTTGTCAGGATTGCACTTCAGCTGATTGATCTTAAGCCAGTTAAAAACCTTTGTGAGGCAAGACCTAATCATTGCCCCGTCAAAGTCGGTTTCTTTTTCACATGTAAAAATTAGCCGTGTGTCATCAGCGTAGGAAACAATTTTGGTGCCCTCTTGCTCTACCAGAAATGCAAGGGGGGATAGATATATATTAAAATGGGTAGGACTGACATTGGAGCCCTGAGGGACACCTACATTCATGGCCAGAACCAGGGATGAGAAAGGGGGGAACCAGATGTCCTGAGATCTATTTGACAAGAAGGATGACATCCATGTTAAGGCAGTCCCCCCCAGGCCGATGTTAGCAAGTCTCTCCAGGAGCCTCTCATGTGGGACTGTATCGAAGGCTGCCGACAGATCAAGCAGTATCAGCAAAGCCTTGCTTCCCTGGTCCAGCTTACCCTTGAGAAATTCAGTCACTTCCAGCAGAGCGGACTCCGTACTGTAGTTAGCCCTAAAACCGGATTGGGACTTATGAAGGAGCTTCCCATCTTCAATGTGTTTTTGTAGGACCTTGCTTACATGCTTCTCTAATACTTTGGAGAGGGCCAGAAGAAGGGAGATTGGCCTGTAGTTGGCAGGTCCGTCGGTTCGGCGTTAGCCTTTTCTATCAGTGGAAGAATCTTAGCATTCTTTCATAATATCGGCATGTTGCCTGAGGAGAGGGAAGCATGGTTTGCCGTGGGGTTTATGGTGGGAGCTAATAGGTTCAGGATATTTGCTGGACATGGATCGGTAGGAGAGCCAGACTTAATGCTTTGGAGAAGGTTCAATGACTCTTCAAGCTGAAACTAAGGGAAAGCTGGTAAAGATGGAGGATCCAAGAGGTGAAATTTGCTATTAGAATTAAGGTAGAAGGTCAGTTCTTCCTCTGAGATGTTAGCGATGGCGTGTTAGATCATGGAAATCTTTTTGTTGAAGAATTGAGCTATTTGCTTAGACCATTCTTCCGTGCATGGCCCTTCCTTTGTGCCGGCTTTCGGGGCGGTAAAGGATTTAACTATGCTAAAGATTTCCCTACTTTTATTTTGGTCATTCTCTATCTTGGTTTGAAAGAAGTTTTTCTTGGCTGCCTTCACGAGAATGTAATGAGCTTTTAAGATGTCTTAATACACCTTCCTGTCCTCAGGTAGTTAGGATTTACGTCATTTCCGTTCCATTTTTCTACAATTTCTTTTGCTAGATCTGATGGAATTGTTAAAGCATTGAGCTGGTGGGGCAGACCTCTTTCAGGAACGGGAAACAACCAGTACCGCTGCACCAATGTTGGTTTGGAGCCATGAATCAATTGAGAGGGTGTCCGAGCCGGGGCAGCCAGATAGCTCCGGTGAGGAACAACCGAGGGTGTCTGCTATCATCGGAATGGATATTTTATAGAACGTCCTGTAATTAGGGACCCCCTGCCTTGCGTTAGCCCGAGGGGCTGTGGCAGAGTTGGGAATGACGAATTTTAATAGGAGGTGGTCAGACCATGTAATGGGAAGAGAAAGGCTTACTGATATGTCAAACTAGTGCAAGATTTGGTCTAGGGTATGGCCCTTTTCATGGGTGGCCAAAGAAATAGATGGACACATGATGCAGGCCTGCAGCGCCTCCAACAAGGACATTTTTTAGAGTCTTTTCCATTGTCCATATGTATATTGAAATCTCCTAGAATAAGGCAGTTGTTGTATTTTAAGGCCAGGGAGGTGGTGGCTGTATTAGGCGTAGTAATAAATTTCCAATTGCACCAGGAGGTCTGTAAATCAGAAAACCAGCTATGCTATGATGGTACAGCGGAAGCCTAAGGATTCTGCGCCCTCAATATTTTCCATCGGGATGGGATATCAGTTTAGTTTTTTATTGTAAATTATGGTGACACCGCCCTCCTTCACACTCGGTCGGTCCCTCCTAAGGATTTTATAACCCGTAGGGATGGCCGAGGTGATAGCAGGGTTGGAGGCTTCAGATAGCCAGATCTCAGTGAGAAATAAAAGATCAGGCTGTTCGTCTAAAAGTAAGTCATAAATGTGTGGTTCATGCTTTTGCATAGAGCAACAATTTAAAAGGGTGGCCTTTAAGTCCTCTGTTTTCTTATTGTTTTTACACTTATTGGTGGGTGGGAGGATCTTGGGTGCGAGTTTCCTGGACTGGAGGAGAGACCAGTTGCACTTATAGCATCGAAAATCTACCTCCAAGCAGGGATCAGCCCCTGTACACTAACATAATGGTAGCCGCCTAAGGCTAAGCAGTTTTTCCCTATTGTAATTTAGTGGAAGAAACTCATCAGAGGGAAACTGGGCAGCATGGCCGGTGCTGGATGCCTCTGGGAGGCAGACGGGCTTGCCTAGGGTGCGCCTTTGGCTGCGCGCGTCCGTTTGCATTGGGAATAGAGAGGCTAATTCCTACGATGCAAACTGGAACGTTAACGCACCTGAGGAAGCGGAAACTGCATGGGCGGAAGTGAGGAGCCCGATAGTAGCCCCAGCCCTCCGCACAATCTGCTTATAAGCCGCGGCGGACCAGGACTGAAGGAAAAGCGAGATGCGAATCGGATCAACTAAGGAGGTGTACACAAGCAGAATCAAGTAAAGTGCAAGTGTGTGTAGGTGGGAGAAATTCTTAAAAAGCACAGCGTAATTCAGCCACACATATACAATTTAAAAAGTATTAAAAACCAAGTAGTAGGGCAGGAAACACTAAATTATATCGCTGTCAGCTGCGCGAGTCCGGTTACATCGGGAATATATAGGCTAATGCCTATGATGCAAACTGGATCCAGCTGAGGAAGCAGAAACTGTGTGGGAAACAGGGGCTCAAATTCGATCATAAATTCAAAGCTGTTCTGAACAGGGGCCCCCAAAATATGTTTGGCCCAGGGCCCCCATAATCCTTAAGATGTCCCTGATGATCCCTGGAATCCTGCAAACACTTTTCAGGAACCCCTACAATTGTTAAAACAAGCATTTGCAATGCAATAGGTCTCGCATTTATGCGAGTTTAAGCGATTGGCATTGTAAATGACAATGCCTTTTATTTATGTTTTAATAACGAAAACAAAAATAAAAGGCATTGTTATTTGCAATGTCAATAGCTCAAACTCGCATAAATGCGAGACCTATTGATGCTTGTTGTTTATTCCCATCGTGTTTATTTATTTATTTATTTTTGTTGTTGTTTAATATCGCGGAACTCACCCAGAAGGTGTCGGGGGCTTTACGTGATCACCGGTTACATTATAGAAGGACACATTCATTTTTAGGCACTAGGAGGTCCAGCTGTTAGGCATCTACTCCATGTGCGTGACGTGTCTGCATAGTGTCAGCTGGGAGTATTCACGGAGACAGGGGCATGTTTCTGGGGAGTGCATTGGATGGGGGAAGAGTGGCTGTTAAATGCACATAGTGATGTCTACAAAGTGTGCTTAGCGCGCCCATGAGGGCCCCCGGGGCACTCGCACGTGTGCATAATTTATAAGATGAACAGATGGTGCCTATAAATGTGTGCACTGAGGAGCTGTGAATCACCCATATGGTGCACATGAGGTGCTCTGCTGTATTTTTGGAAGACACATATGGCGGCTAGAGACTGCAGCTATGTAGCCACTGTATAGCTGCATCTATGTAATGTATACAGAGCAGGGGAACTGTGGCCCTGAGCCCATGGCCAGAGTCATGGGGTGTGGGGACGGGTCAAACACGTGACTAAAAAATAATACACTGCAGGTATTGTGTTATCTTTCAGGTGAATGCCTAGAACGGATAAACGCTCCTTCAAAGAAATGGAAAAATAAATGCATGTCAAACCAATCAAAGGGAAATGCACTGTTTTATGATCTGAAGCTTCAGTGGATGAATGTGACACCTGCAGGTGTCTGCATGCGACCACAGTCACATCCATGAATCATTCCCCGCACCGGGGAAGAGTGACGTGTGCACTTATAGTGCTACGAGGTCGTACCCTGGGAGGCGTGTGACCCCTGCGGATGTCTGTGTGTGACCAGAGAGTCACAGCTGTGAATCCTGCCATGTACTTGGGAAGAGTGACCTGGGCACTTATAGTGCTGCGAGGTCGCACCCTGGGACATAACGCACTCTGTAAACGTAAAATAGTATTAGACACAGTATTAGGCTGTGCAAAGTGTGTTAAAACATTTCATGTTTGAGATCACAGAAGTCGTCTCAAATATATATATTAATAATACACAATCACACTGTACCTGGTGCAAACATTTGTGTAAATGTCCCTTAAAAGCACGCACTCCAGAGCTTCCGGGTAACAGCTTTGGGTTCTTCTAAAAATGATACATTTTAGGCGCCAAGACGCCTCAAGTAACTTCATCAATCAAAGCCTGAACCGGCCCGAAGCAGCCTTTACATTTGCTGAGTAGCCTATTCCTTAAAATACCTTTCTCACAGGCACTCAGGTGAGAAGGGTACTTTCTGATTAGCCCTCTGTACCTCCCTGACCCCCCTTTACTTTTAGCAGGGGCCCCCTTGTGTCGCATTAACCAATCATGGACCATTGATTTTCACAAACAAATATGGGGACTGGTTTGTAAAAATTAAAAAAAAATTACCCGCCGCTCCCTATCAATGCAGCCCACCTCGACTAGTTCCCACAATATTGATAATAATCCAATGTATATAGCGCTTTATACCACGCGTTAGTAGTTTATACGCGCTGTGAATAACATTCTTTTATTACCAAATGTAATGGGAGTCAATGTACCGACCTGAGTGTGGCTGTCAGCATTTGAAGAAATGACTTCAGGGCACCGCGAGTGTCAGCAGCGAGCGTTGAACTGACGGAGTCATCGAGGGCGCACCACTTATGCCAGAGGGCGTGTACAGCGCTTCTAATAAGGGTCATGCACATATAAAGTGCTGACTGGGTGCCTGAAGGGGTTCTAGGCAGTGTGTATGTGCGTGCCACTGGGACCCCATGCGGAGTCATCGGGTCTCTGGCATACGTGAAGTGCGCGTTTATAGGGTCCGTGATTGTTTGTATAGCAAGGAGTCTATAAGGGGTCACCAGGGAATAGGGAGGGGTGTATTATATTTAACCTTTGCAACACAAGTGTGACGAAATGCTCCCTGGGGTGGGGAGAGAGGGGACACCCCTGCCCCCTGGTGTCTGGGTCTGCACCCCTAGATGTGAAGGTTCGCACCCTATCACCCCCACCCTGCTGAGATGCCACCCTCCCTCACGCACCCCTTCCACCGTGAGGTGCGTGTCCCCACTCTTTCACGGCCCTCCCTGCCCATCTACACGGCTCTCTCTCACACCTGTCTTCGTCCTCCGCCTCACTTGCAAAGAGGGGGTTACTTTTCTGTAAAGCGCCTGGTTTTCCAGGCAGAGAGGTGGGCGCCATAGAAAGATCAGAAATAAACAGAAAACGCTTAATTTATAAATAAACAGACACTCTGAGTGACCCTGTCCGTAGCCCCGTTGGAGGGGCAGTGGGGACACACCGAAGGAGCCCTATCTACGCCCCCAACACACACAAAGTACGCGCAATAAAACGGGAGGACCCGGGTCACCACCCGACCGCATAATTATAAATCAGAACACATCATAATAATACAAATTGGTTGCTTGTCACAGTGCTTCCAGCCCATAAGTCTCCTCAAGCAATGTAAGCAGCGGGTGTTGATCTCCCTCTTCAGTTCTCGCGTGCCTTGAAAAATGAGGCGATTTTACTATAAAACAGTCAATAAATAAATACATTGTACACCGTGGGGGAGCGGGGATGACGGACCGAGAAATATAAAAATATCAGGTTTCAGAAAGGACGGCGACATCATAATAATACAAATTCGCATTTTAAACAAGCTGTCGGCGTTGTCCGAAAAAAATAGTGCGTCCCAGCTAAAGAAGGAGACCATGTAACGCAGCAAGTGAGAGATCCGATCCCGGTGGGCAGGGCCAAAAGTGGACAGGGCGGTAACAAGGAGAAACTAAGAAGCCTCCTTTTCAATCGTGAGCCAGTGTTTAACAAGTAGGATGACACCTGCGAAGGAAAAAGATGGTCGGGGCTTCAAGTCCGCCTCTGAAAGCTTCGGAATCCGTATTGATTCAAAGAAGCCCTCGCATGGCAAGGGCAGTGCATGCGCTGCTACCGCCAGGCGAGACCTAAAAATTAATGGGGCATGGCCTGGTGGAAGGGAGGCTAGATGCCTTTCTTTGGGTTGTGTACATCACTCTTGCTCTTTGGTGGCTTGGGGAGGTTTATTAGACTTCATTCACAGTCAACTGAGAGGATAACAGGCATTGCTTCCAGAGAGCTGGATGATTACGAATAATGGGGATTACTTACAAAGAATTAACACAGCGCGGTGCCGCAAGCCATTTGGCTGTGCAGCGCTGCATTCATTCCGAAGCACAGGGATGTGTCATATCTAGAAGGATATGATGGATCCCGTTGCTCTCCTCTGCACTGGCAAACAATTAGCTGCCATGCGATGAAGTAGGCACCCTTGCACATCGTGCAAGGATGCCTGCGTCACGTGGATGATTGTTTATTTTCAGAAAGGTGTTCCTTCCTGCACATAAACAATCTGAAATGGTGTTTTTCAACTTCTATGTGTGCTGCATTAGCACACATAACTTGCAAAACGTACTTTATTTAATGATTGTTTATGTGACACCTCCCTGCACATAAACAATTATAAGAGGTGACTTCCTCGTTCTGTGTGTGCTGCAGAATGCAGCACGCATAGAAAGAGGAAAAAAACCGAGGAGAAATGAATACATTTCTCCTTGTTGCGCCTCCCACCGCCTCCCCTGGGGAGGGTTAGCATTCAGATGCATTTCCAGGTTTACGATCTCTCGTAAATCTGGAAATGTGTCAGGTTCCATGGGTGTTGCGTGGGAACACCCACAGCAACACCAATGGAATGCCCCTTTCACGCAAAGTGCTGCGTATAAAGGGGCCATAATTACAAGGACAGGAAAAGCCACGTAGGGTGGCTTTTTGTGTCCTTTTAAATATGGAACAGGAAAATGCGCCGCCGGTGCGTCACAAAACGTGACGCACTGGCGGCCCAAGAGGCTTGTAAATAAGCCCCAATAATTTTAGCAGTAATGGTACTAACCAACTGCACAGGTTCAAATCACAAAATATATCATAGTTGTCTTGCTTGGCCCCCCGGGTTAAACCACCAAAGAACACCTTCAGGAAACGCATTTATGAACAGTACCAAAATCGAGGGAAGTACTCAAAATGTCATGCTCTCCTTAATCACATTATCAAATAAAAATTCATTAAATTCCAAAGTCAGCAGTTCGTGATGTTGCAGCAACATTCCAGTTCTCGTGGGATTCACATAATAAATTCCAGTCACAGTCTTTGTACGTGTGAAAATCTTTTTATAATTTTATTTTTCAATTTCAATTTCCACTTGTCATGATCAATGCGTCAGCCCAGCCAATGCATTTCGCCCCTTTCTTTTTTTTTTAAATGTGTTTTATTGAGTTATCAACATGGTACATTAACAGTGACGCATATCTATATAAAGGCAGGGAAACAGCAGTCCAAGTGCTGTGCAGCATCAGTTGTATGATGTGGTGTGTCAAAAATTGTCTGCCACCTATGCCGTGAGTGTCCATGATGTCTTGGATGGACATGATGGAACCCATATGATAAGGTTCCCCCAGTTGATCTACCCCCGCTTCCCTCCAAGGGGCAGCATCATCTCGCTGCTCTACACCACGGAGGTGAGGCAAGTCCCAGATACGTATTGGCGGACAGTATGGCAGATGACCCCCTTTACCATCTACGAATCTGCGCCAGCATGTATAGGCCAAGGTCAACTGGCGCGTTTCCTGGTGAAGACGAATAGTTGGATCAGATAATTACGTGTATATAGGTACGCCACAGAGTACCTCACAAACCAGCACCACCTTGGGGCATGTGAGAGACAGGCAATTGGCCACTGCAGTTGGGCTGCTGCATAGTACAGCTCAAAGTTGAGCTCACCGAGACGTCCTTCAGTCAACAGCCACTGCAGGGTAGTGAGCACGACTTGGCTGCACCCATCGCTCCATATTAATTCAAGAAGAAATCTGTGCAGATCATTTAAAAAGCTGCTATGGTGCTCTATGTGGAGTGCAGCTAATAAGTAAAGGAGCCTGGGGAGCACCAGCATCTTGGATATTGCCACTCGTCCCAAAGGGGAGAGGGGCAGTGACCTCCAAAAAGGCAGGAAACGACCGGTGGAGCCCTCTGCTCTATCGAGATTGCCCTCCCTGGTGTTTCTCTCTGAATGGTAAATTTGTACTCCCATGTACTTGAAGGTACCATAGCACCACTTAAGACAAGTCCCCAGGGGGGCGGTCCTCTGCATGGTGGCTAGTTGTGCCAAGGGGAACACGCAGGATTTAGGCCCGTTCAAGCGCAACCCCAAAACTTAACCAACATCATCTAGTAACTGCATGAGATCTGGGAGGGCGGCATTAAACCAGGTCCAGACATCTTTGGGAGTGAAGTGGATGTGGGATGTTTGGTCATCCATTACCTTGAGTTTCTCTGGGCACAACAATGCATAGCGAAGTTGCAGCTCTCACAAATGCTGTTTCACCTTCCTATCGGAGCCCAGAAGACGTTGGACTTTAGCTTTGAAATCCAGGTATGCAGAGATTTCCATGTTTTGATACAGCCAGAGGTTCTTGATGTGGAAGATTTGCAATATGAGATCTCGATCCCGGTAGTTGAGGAAGCGAGAGATGAAGAAGTGTGCTGGTACACTGGGAGGGGGTGGGTCGCCCAGTATGTGATGTGCTCTTTCCACCAAGAACAGCTTGGGAAGCGTATTCTCTAGCATGGTGGCCATCAGCCAGTTCTCAAGGAAGAGCTTGGCACTGGGATGGTCATTCACTCGGGAAAGCCGAGAAAGAGAATGTTGTTGCACCGTGTGCACCCCTCTGCGTCCTCTGCGTGGTGCTGCAAGGATTTCACCTTCTCCCTCATAGTGTGCAGCTGGGTCTGAAGATCACTCATGGTGGGGCCCATGGAGGACAGAGATAATTCGGTTTCGTTCATATGGTCTGCTAACTTACTGTGATCTGCTCTCAGCAAGTTCACATCCAGGGATACAGCGTCAATGGTTGCTCTGAGCGACGTTTTAGTGTCAAGGATAGCGTGCAACAGTTTCTCAAATTGTTCCAAATGTTTACACACAGTAGATTCCAGGTGCTGCAAGGTGTCCATTGTGGTGTCAGCAGGTGTTGGGGTGCGGCATCCCGGTGTGGAGCTCTGGGATCTGCAATTTGGCGGTCCTGGTTTTCCCAGTCATGGTGCAATGAAAGCGAAAAGTAGGAGGCAGATCATACCAGGCACACACTGTCTGTGGTAACGTGGGTTTGAGTCCACCGGGCACGTGCTGTTAGTACTAAGGGATTCATGCATTGATGCAGCCCACAGGGATGCCCGCTGGAGAAGGTAGATGTCTCTGCACGTGCAATCCAGTGCAGTGGGCGGCCCAACTGGGACCATGGGCACTCGCGTACAACAGGTCACCCCAGGTCAAGCATAATAGAGGAGGGCAACGCCACTTGACCACAAAAAGGGGGTGGGGAACGTACCTATGAAGGTGTGCTTAGAAGAAAGGTACACTGCATTGCAGAGGAAATTGCGATGTCTGGGAAAGTGAGAGCTTGTGATGCAGCCAGTGTTGTGGCTACAATCGCATGCCTAGTGCCAGGAAGGATATCCATTGTGTGGCTCGATAACTTCAGGCAGGAGATGGTGTGATATAGTTAGCGGTGATGCCCCAAGATGCCGCCAGCTACTCATGGTAATATGTGTGGGTGGCACATTCCGCAAAGACATCGCACTTTGGTGCGTGGCTGGTGACAGTCCAAGGGGCACTCCTGGTCCCGCATGGGCAGCTGTAATTACCCTGGCTAGTCAGCAAGGTGAGAGGGACCTGGGATGGCAGAATAGCAATGTCAATGGGTCAAGAACAGGTTAAATCCCGGAATCAGGAGCCAGGCATGTGCCTTATAAGCTGGCTGGGCACTCAGCATAAAATGTTCACGCCCAGGGAGATCTCGCAGGGTGCCCAAGAGATGCAGGCCACTGTAACAGTGCAGCTTGTTTCCACAGCAAGTACCTTCACTCCCAGTCATTTGCAGTCCGCCAAGGGCGGGCCTTGGTGCCAGCAAAAAGGCAGCTCAAAGGCATACGCCGCTGCGGGTGGCACCCAAGGTGCGAAGCCTCTGGTCTCAATCCAGGCTGGCGCAGCTCTTTAGGGCATAAGGGTGGTCTCCGTGCGCCACGGGCTCGGTGCCGTTGCTCCACCAGTGGATTCGTATCCCGGGGTCTCCCGCCCAGATCCAAGCATCTTGAGTCCACGACAACAGGAGAGAAGGATCATGCAGTCGGGAAGCTCTATCTCAGACCACAGATGCAGAATCCTAGTAAATGGCAGCCAAGTGGAGTCAGCCCCCGGGCCACTGCACAGCAGTCTCGCCCACAAGGGCAGTGCACAGGTGGGGCCTTCTCCATGATCGCAGTGGGACGCCACCATGGATGACATCTGCACCCTACTTGACAGGTGAGCATCAATGGCACTTTCCTCTTCGACCTCTCTGCATACTTTAACACAGTATCCCAGCACACACTCATCAAGAGACTGCACCAGATTGGGATCAAGGGAGACGCACTCAGATGGATTGCATCATTCCTCACAGGATGAACGCAGAGAATCCACCTATCTCCCTTCACCTCGGAGTCCAAGAGAACCATCTGCGGAGTCCCTCAAGGTTCATCCCTCATCCCCACCCTTTTCAACGCCTCTAGCCAACATCGTCAAAACCCACAGTATCAACATCATATCCTATGCCTATGATACCCAGCTCATCCTCTTGTTCTCAGCAGACCTCACCACCACTAAGACCAACTCCCACAACTGCATGAAGAATGTCGCAGACTAGATGAAGGCAAACTGTCTTAAGCTCAACACTGCCAAAGAAAGGGAGGTACCCCTTAAAGTTTATAGGGACGAGGTATACTAGTAGACACAAAAAACAAAAAACAAACGTTCCCAAGGAAAAGCGTATATGCAAGCAGAGGCTTATTCCTGGCCTATTCGTTAATTAATCGTATTTAGAAAAGTCACTATTTCATTGAGAGTCACAATATAAACCTTTGTATAGCTCTTTTAACATAAACACAATGCAACATGCGGTTTCAAAAGACATACTATTCAATACAATCATAGTTAAAAAAAATTTTATTAAAAAACATTTTGCATAGTCACTAGAATACTATATGTAGCCTTCCTCCCACTAAAGGTTACAATTTAATGTTAAAAATTAAAACAGTTGACGCAGTGTTTCGGTGTTCAATTCAATGGTTTCACCTTCTTCAGGACCAAGAATTCTCATAAAATCTATACATGAAAAGCATAAAAAACATATAAAACATATATCAAGAAACCTGGCATGTGCTGTATATAGTTAAACTAAATGCGTTTACATCTACTTCACTATTGTCACCAATATTCATTTTTTGATACTTTCTAGTAAACAGAATCATTGCCCTAGATTTTTATAAAGCGGAGCCATGACATTCCAACATACAATTTCATAAATATACAAAAAAAGGAATAAAAGGAATATTGTCTTCGGCTATTATTATTTTTTGTAATCAGTACCAATTATTTAGTATAGATACACCTATATCTTGTTTTTAGTAAGAGAACCATTCATTCCATACCTTAAGTGTGCGGTAGATTATGTTTTATCAATTGCATAATCTTGTTGGGGCACCTTTTTCAAAAACTTTATGGTCTTGATATAGAGTGCTCTAAATGATAAAAAAGGAATATGTACAATAGGCAAACAATATATATTAATAATCTATCTCCCATTGGTTTTAGTGCGGGTGCTCTTTACCTGTAAAGGATAGTTGCTTTACTCGGTATCCGTTGACGCCACCGTTTTATGAATAAGGGAGGGGATATAATATCAGTCCCGATTCCTATATATATGGAATTCTATAACAAAAAGATATTTATTTTGAGGTCTGTATTCATATTTAAATAAAACTAAAAAGATATCTAATGTATAGGCTTACCTATAGCAGAATAGGCACTTTGTGTATTTTAAAATATCTTCTTTTTAAGATGCTCGTAATGTTACATTCATGGTATCAGGCTTATTTTGCTCTGAAAAAACAATGTTGAATAACCTTAGGTCATATTCTTACAGACATATGAATGTTTTTGCCTCTGCTATGCACCTAAATTTATTGTTCCTTATGGGCTATAGCGCAATTTACTATTCTTTATAGGTTATCTAGTGGGTCATTGTAGTCTAATACTATGGACAGAATTTCAAGATAAACTCTCATTTCGCACTTTTTTAAAAAAAAGGCTAATAGTATAAAGCAAAAACTAATAGTATAAAGGAAAAACACTCAGGGAATGGGGAAGTAATGCGTCCACATCCAGCTATTAACTATCGCTGGCAAATCATATCATACAGACTAAGAAGAAAAACCCTGAGCTACCCAGACTGCTTTTAGTCTCCCAGATCTAAGAGGGTTTAAGGAGTCTTCAGATTCACTCATTTTAGCGTACCTGAATGCGTGTTAGCGGCCTCCCTGCATCAACGGATATCCGGGATTCTGGTTCTGAAGTAACTTCCGGGTCCCGGTCCGTTTATGTAGTCGCTCACTAACTACCCGGATGTACCACGAACATCCAGATTTACGATTAAATTATATTGTATTTGTATTGTTATATAAACATCACGATTGAGGTTTACCCGTATACCATATATATTCACTTAGGATCTTTATATGTTTTGATAAGATCGTGCGACGTATAATTCCAATAAACAACATTGCGCAATTGAGGTCGGCCATCTTGTAGTATGCAAAAGTGCGCTTCATAATTCATTGTAAAGAAGTTCTACTGCCCTAATTCGCAGTGCTGCAGAACGCTTAGCCCTATGTTTTTTCTCAGACTAAAGCAGCGCTTATTACTTTATGAGCAGCGCTCACTATTGTCACAACAATTTTGATGATGAAGCAGCAGGCATGACGTAGGGATGACAGTTCTATGGAGCACCCTATCATAAGTCAAGATTCAATATGGTTAGAATGATTCATTAAAGCACAACAGTGCATCATGAACAGAGAGAGTCCTCCTGTCAATAGGCAGTATACGATCTCTGCCTGTCATCTCCTGAACCCTTTGGCCGCCAACACTCCAATGTCAAACCGAGGGAAAAGAGAATGAAATGGACTGGGGAAGCATACTGTAACCTTCTTCAAGAGAATCCCCAATAACCACTGAAGTTAAATGGGGTTTATCAAGCCAGAGGGTTCTCTGATTATTGTATCCCTTTTCGGGTGAACATTCTCAACTGCAGATTCAAAAGGGCCATTAGAAAATGAATACTCCCACGCCCTCACCAGATCTACTTCACAGTCGTTCAGTCTTCCACCACTCGCACACTTGGCTACTCTCTTGAGGCTCCAACACTTGCCACCCTGCATGATAGCACTGAATATGTTGATCCTCATCACCTTAAAAGACCCACGCAACCTGCAGGTCCCTTTTTAAACACTCATAGCCAGTCTTATGCAGAACACATCCCCGACTGTGAGTTCAGGCAACTTTGCCTTGTGTTCCTGGGATATAACAGAGGCCTCCGCATTCCCTCCTGTGACGGTGCCCCAACCACTTATAGGGGGGCACTGTTAAGCCCAAGAACCATGAATATCTGTGAGATGTGGGAGACTCTACCTCTCATCACTTGCATTATGCCGCTAGTTGTGTGAGCCATCATCATGGTACTTGAGTTTGGATTGACGCACCATAAATCTACTTCTTGCTGTACTCAGGCCTACTATGGTGCTTTAACTAGGAATTGGTGGAATTGGCGGAGTTTGATTCCCTTAGATCATGCGAGTTAAAGTAAAATTCTGCCACATTCTGCATAATTCACCGATGGGGTGGAATGGGCGTTTGGCACTATTTTCACAGCCTAAAACGAGCCCTTGTGTCCAAAAGCAGAGCATGTATGGGCGCCAAGTAGTATGCAGTTAGAAACCATTCCATAATATACTTCCGCCAACGAATGAGCGGAATTTTAATTAATCAGTAATTCTGCGTTACGAGAGTAACAGGGAATTATCAAAATACCCCTGATTCCACCGGTGGTATGGAAACCTTCTCTCGGTCCTAGCTATCACCCATATGCTCAGGATGTTTGGTTTTATACCACCATGGAAAAATGTCAGGTGAAGGAAGGCAAACCTTGAGCATTTGGATTTGGTATGCTACAATCACAGAGTGGGACAAGAAGTAATAACCCCAAATTCCTTCTCTAGTAGTCTGGAGCAGAGGTTTATGTTAGTTGAAAGCAAGATCGTCCTCCTTAAGATATCGATTAAAGCATTTGACTTGACTAGTTCACGCCGAACTTCGGCCAGGTCCTGTGTGGCCCTGGGATCATCAGCTACCTGAGTTTGCTGGTCTATGGTGTATGTTCTGACCTAGCTGTCTCATGTTGCCCTGTTTGCCCAAACAGTGTCCCTGCAGTGTCACCTTGAAGACATCCCATACTATCAATTTAGTGAAAGCCATGTTCATATTATTATCAAAGTACTCTGTGATCATAGACCCCAGGTAAGCTCTGAATGCGGGGTCTTCTAACAGAGTAGGCTTCAAGCGCCCAGGTAGGAATGGGAGGTGGTGACCAGCCCCATGTAGTTGTAAAAGTTGGAGGTTGTGATCAGAGTGAGTATGTACTCCACTCATGTAATAGAAGGGAGAAATGATGGTGCACCAACTAATCTATCAATATAGACATGTACTCTGTGTTGTATGGAATAGAAGAAGTATACCTTTGTATCCAAGTACTGGAAATGCCAAAAGTCGACAAGCCGCCATTGCTTCAGCCAACCAGTCATCATCTGTGTATTGGAAGACCCAGTTAAGCAGGGTAATGAGGGAAGAAGCAATCAAGGGTGATATCTAGGACACTATTAAAATTCTCCCCTATAAGCCTAGACATATCATTCCTTTGAGATAGTGTGTTTGAGACAGCATGGAAAAAGGTGGTCTGGTCAGCTTTGGGGGCGTAAAAAGAACTCAGAAGAACAGAGTGGCAATTGAACCGGCCCTTTACTATGACATATCAGCCCTCTGGGTCCAGTAGAATGTCCTCTGCTACAAATGGGGTCCCAGGCTTGACCCACAGTAGTACCCCCAGGCCAGCGCCTTTGTAGCTTAAGGGCTTCTGTATGTAAAAGATGAGTCTCCTGTAACAAGGAAATATGTGTTGAAAGGCGCATTAGATTTGAGTAAACTAAGTAGCAGTGCAAATCATGTAAGTATGTTTAAAATGGGTCATGAAAGGTCGGGCATGCCGCTCCAGCGCTGGGCGCTGGGCTCTGCGCAAGTTTCTTGGATAGTTTTGTACTGCGCTTGAGAATAGCTTTTAGTGGATAACTGGGCCAGAAGGAGCTGCGGATCATAACAGAAAAAATACGAACCAGTAACAGAAAATTGTAAATACCAATAGAGTAGAGGTGCAACATGCTTCCACTCAAACAAATACCAAACCAAACTCTGCAAGAGTTAACCAGTCAAGGAACTGATGGTGGGGGGAGCTAGGCAGCCAATGAGGGTGCACCCCGTGCAATTGAGGAGGAAGCTGTAGGAACCCATATATGCATCAAAACATGGCCTGCCTGTCCACTGAGGCACACATAGGCATAGGGAAGACTGCATAGAATCGGGCCTTGTGGCAGCCACATAAAGTCACTCACTCACCAATGTAAAAGAAAAGACAGATGGGTTACATAACATCATTAGGGGAGGACATACCAGTGCATGCCCCATAGAAATAGGGGAAACAGGCGATAGCAGCTTGGCATTCTAGGGATCAAGATAATGTCTTCAGATGTTTGTGGTATCACATCAGGAAGGGCTACTGAGTCTGTTCTGGAGGGCTATGTAGTAGAGGAGCCATTGTCACTGATTGACTTTGCAGAGTTCTCGTTCGGCTCCGAGCCTCGGCCTTGTTTGCATATTTCTGCAGCATTCGTCAATGTCTGACACCTCTCCCATATACCTTGTTCCAAATCAGGTGCATTTTTTAACTGAGAAGAGTGGCATGACTGGGGACGTCTACCAAGTCGCCTCAATGCTGCCCCGCCATGAATCGCAGCACCAGCCTGTGAAGGGTGGTCAAGTGTGGAGTGCCTGCTGCTTCCAACTAGTCCCATACATCTTCAAGGGAACTGAAAAAGTGCATATTTCCCCCTTCCCCACCCTTAAGCATGCCAGTAAGAGGAGAGCATAGCAAATGTTGAGCAAATGAAGCCGGGTGTTTAACTGCGAGAAAGGAGTTCCGTTGTTTCTGCACCATTACAGTGTAGTTGAGGAAAAACATGATCTTTACATTGTCCACTGTGATGTCCTGCAGTTTTCGTGTCTCGCACAGGACAGTGTCTCTATCTTTGTAGTGTAGGAAGCAAAACAAAAATAGTCTGGGGTTGGAGCCCGGTGGCAGACAGCTTGTTGAAACACGGTGGTCACGCTCCACTGAGAAAAACTGTAAAAAAAAGTGTCTTGAGATAACAGCTGCCACAACCATTGCTCCACATAGCCAAGAGCACTCGATCTCTCCGCTCCCTCCGGTAAACCCGCGACTCGTATACTGGTTGCGACGTGATCGGGCTTCTGCGTCCTCCACGCGACGTTGCGGGACCTCAACATATTCCGCCATCAGGCAAATCAAAGAGTAAATTTCGCGAATCCTCAGCTGAAGCTCCTCAATGCTTAGCTCAGTGGTGTGAACTTTGTCTGCAAGTTTGCGGTGCTCTGCATGAAGTAGAGTCAGATCTGTTGTCACTTGTCTATGTTGCTCTCCAGGTAGGTCTGTGTGGTCTCCAGAGCAGTACCAATACTCTCCACCACTGCCAGAACAGACTCAAGTGGGTCACTAATAGAGAGTGGGGGGGTGGCTCTATCTGAGGAACCAACACCATTTACCAGCCGTTCATTATCTCATGGGGGCTTCGAAGGCGCGACCTTTGTGATTGCGCGTGGACAATCCATTGCTCCGTACTTCGACAGGCCAGCCCAGGGAAATGCCATTGCACCCCTCAGGCCCACTTGCCAGGTCCCAGCAGCACTATGGAAATAGCAGAACAAGCAGTCCTAAGATGTGGAGAGGTGTGGCTCACTAGTTAGAGGCGGCACACCCGTAAGCAGAGAATCGGCCAGGGACCAGGGTTCAATTCCCGACGCGGCAGGGTCGTGGACCAGGGTCAAACCGGACTCGATAATTCTCGCCTCGGTACCTACTCTAACCAGGAACACACTCGGCAACTCTGGGCATTAAGCTTGCCTCATCTCTACAACGGCCCCCCACGGATGCCTGGTTTCACCTTGGAGATACCCAGAAAGGGACCATCTCACAGGGATAGCCAGGACGGGTTCCCCAGCGGTCTACAGTGCCGGGATACCCCGTTGCTGGGGTAGCTGTGCACTTTACAAGTCTACAACATTTACATTTTTACATTTTACTCCAGGAGCATAGTAACAGCTACTACACAAGCTGAACAGGGAGGAGGCAATGTCGGTTGTGCTGTGGCCATCGCAGAGGGAGCTCCAAACAGACACCAGCTGCAAGACACAACAGTAGATAGTGCGGCTATAAGGGAAAGGCCCAATTACCTGCAACAAGCAAGTCCCTCAGGTGGAGCATCACAAGCAGCCCCGTCAGTGGTGAAGTTAATAACCCCCACAAGACGCTCCAAAGAGAATAGGAAACAGTAACAGCAGCAGGGGCAGTATCAAAAGCTTACAGTATCTGTCCCTGTGGCAGGTTTGGGAAGTTCACAGCAGCCTCCATGTGCAGCTTGCAAGCATGATCCTGCCGGGAGAAAGAGCGGCAGCCAGCAAGTGACTGCACCGCAGGGTCAATTACACAGTCAGGAGCGGCAGCAGGCCTGTACAAATGTGGCGTTTAATTTTGTGGATATTGGTGCTCCTCTGCAGGAGTACCCCACCCTTCTCTGTTGAGGGGCCCCACGGTAAATAAAAAATTGTAAATTGATACTTGTATAGCGCACTACTCACACGAAAGGGTCTCAAGGCGCTTGTACGAATACCGCTGTGGAACCCATCCTGACTTTCCCTGTGAGGCGTCCACTCCTGGGCACCCCCAAGGTGGAGGCCAGGCATCCTTAGCATTGTGGGGGCCGTTGTGGAGATTAAGCAAGCTATTGCCCAGAGTTGCAGAGTGGGACTCCATGATTGGAATGGCACCAAGGCGAGAATTATCAGGTCCGTGGAATTTTTGAGCCCAAGACCCGCCGAGGCGGGGAATTGAACCCTTGTCCCAGACTAGACCTCTGCATCAGGGTCTGCCGCTCTAATCATTGAGCCACACTTCTCCACCCGGTCCACTCCCGGCATCAACAGGTCATACGGAGGCACAGGGACTAGGGTGACCAACTGTCTGTAAATTTCACCGTTGATTTGGGCCTCTTGTCCGTTGTCTGTGAAGAATTCTTTCACGGATGCCTTTTGTCCATAATTTGGGACTTTTGAGCGAGCTGCCCCCTCCAAACAGCCTTAGAGTCCTGTAACTCTCACTGCTGGGGCCAGCTCGCGATCCTGCTGTGATCAGTGGTCTGCAGCAGCCCCTCCCCGACATGGCACAGGCTATCTGCCCATTATCATTCTGTATGTCGGCCGAAATATCACATACAGAATGATAATGGGCCTTTGATAGCATTTGCTGAGCCTCCTACTGCCAGAGCCCAGGGCATGACAAACTGCTTTTTTTTATGGACTCTTGTCACCTCACCAGGGGCCAAACTCTTGGGTGGGTGGAGGTTTCATTTTGGCGCATGTTACCCAGGTGCATCCAATATGCAAATGCAGGTATTTAAGTTTCATTCAGGCACACAACAGATGCGGTGCAAGGTTCTCTCAACCTAATATAAACTTATTTTGACTTGTGCTTGTGTTGGTTGTCTATCTACTTACGTAATATTGCGCAACCTCCTCTTATGTGTCTGTAAAATGTAACTTTTGTCCCGAATTTCTGTCTTGAATTCTGACCTTCTGTCCTGAATTTTTGTCCTGAAGTTTGACCCTTTGTCCTGAATTTTTACACTCACTGTCCTGCATTTGCACCCATGCCAGTTGTTCACCCCAACAGGCACTCACACACACATCAAGACAGGCGCAGCCACCCCTCGCCAGGCAGCAAACACAGCAATTCATGTATAATGGCGGCACCTCTCAGCTAGAAGCAGCTCATCCTGCGCCAACCCAGTGATCATTAGGCAACGTGATAAATCTGGGTGGGGCCAGTGCAGCAATCCTGAGCACCTAATATTAGCTCAATGCCCCCTTCCATGAATGTCCTCTCCTTGGCACCATCCACTCCACCGCGGCAAGGGCTGGAGATCCCTGTCTCCACACACAGAAGCAAGCCCAGCAGCCTGTCTCCCTCCTCCGGAGACACCACTCACCTTGCCAGGCCTTACCGGGTCATGCAGGTGCTTCACGTCTGCACGGCTCCTTTGCCCAGGATAACCCCTGGTTCGCCTTAAGCAGTCAACAGCAGCGGTCCATAGTGTCAATCGCTGCCTCTCCTTATCGGCACCCAGGGATGCCTCCCAGGTGTCTCTACCTCATGGGCATCAAGGCTGATCTCGAGTCTCAGTAATATGCAGCTGGAGCATCTTATCCCCGTCTCACACAGTGGCAGCTCTGACTATAGGCTCAGCAGGCTAGATTGGGAATGCGGGGAGGCAGGTTAGGAGTGGTGATGGTAACTCCCTGGAGGATGATTGCTGGATAAGCGGGATGAGTAGCAGAGCTCCCTTAAAACGTGTCTATGATGCTGGCTGCTTAAGCCACATCCCAAGTAGACGCCACCTGATGCCCTGCAAAGATGTACTAAGGACTTTGAGTCCAGCTGACCTCCAAGATTCTTATACCCCTTGAGGACTAGTTGTGGGAAAAGACCATGGCTGCCCCCAGTGTCAGGAGGCTCTGGGGCCTAGAGAGTCCAGCCAGAAGGATGCTTTGCTGGCTGGTGGCAGAGGGTCTGAGCAAGAAAATTTTGTGAATCCCTGACAAAGCCAGAATCCTGATGTCAACCAAAACAAACTCAGTAAAACTGGAGGTGGAAAGGGAAAGAGTTTGGGGGAATATCAGACCAAGGATGCCAGGTCTAACTATGGACAGTAATTATTTTTGGGGGGGTGAGTTTTATATAGCGCAAACTCAACTCAAAGGTATCAAAGCTCTTTACATGAGCACTAGTTGTATGACAGACTAACACATTCCTTTTGTAAGGCACGGGGAAATTAAGTGATTTGCTCAGTATCAAAGGATGTTGAGAGTCCCTGCTAAGGCACGAACTGGGTTCCCCAGCTTCAATGTCGACTGCTCTAGCTGTTAGGCCACATCTGTTATTAAGTGCTTTTATGTGCCTGTGTATTGGGATTACTAGCCCACACCACCTCTCCTCAGTAGGCCTTGGACTGCTCTCTTTCACTAGCCTGAGAGAGTAAAGTGCTCAAATGGGTTACTTAGTTTCCTGTAAAGAGACAATTGTGGGCCTTTTACTTGTGAAAACCTGATTTCCTATGAAACTGATAACTCAGTTTCTTATATAATACATTCTTTGACCAGGGAATAAATGTCTCAGGGGGGTATTGATAATGTGTGTCTTAACAAAAAGAAAGCCTTTTCTTAATCATTGTTACACATGTACTTCGCCCCTTTGTGTAGGAGTATCCTAAACGGTTCCATGACTGTGGTGAAACTTTGAGTAGCACTCATAAAAACAACAAAAGCATTACAATTGTTCTTTTTTACAAGGTGGGGGTGTATCCTCGATGGCCTTCACCAGTGATTTTTTTTAACAAATTACTCATTGTTCTGATAGGGAGTGCCCAAGGAACTCAATATGAGCCGGGTAGAGATACACTTATCAGCTGACAAGACCAGAACACTACTCTTTAACTGGGGGCAAACGTGGCTGAGAATGTCAAAATATCCTCTTGCATCCTTAGTAAACGCTAAGATATTGTCTTGGAAACATCTGATGTTATCTTCCAAATCTTTAAACAGGTGGTGCATGGCACGCTGGAAAATGAACGCCACTGAGAGGCTGAAAGTAATCCTTCTGTAATTGAACAGCCCAAAGGGTGCAATACAGGCAGATATGGGTCTTGATTCTTCAGCCAATTCAATCTGATGATACATGTGCCACATATCAAGAGTGCAAAACACAGCGGCACTGTCTGAAGGAGAGATTAGCTCATCTAACTTGGGCAGTGGGTGCTTATCAGTGGCAAGGTTTGAGTATAGTGCCCTTAAGTCTATGCATAAGCACAGACCTCTCGTACTTTTCTTGGCCAATACAATGGGTATTGAGTCCAAAGATTCAATTTCCTCTAAAATTCTTTCTCAGATAAGCTCCACAAGTACATTTTGCAAATCCTTGCACACACAAATTGGCAAACTACTCAATCTGTACTGCACATGAATGGCCTCCTGCTTGAGTTTTATATGGTGAGTGGAACCTTCAAAGTTTCCTAAGCTACCTGCAAACACATTTGGGAAGGCATTAAGAATCATAGAACTATAATCACTTACTACTAACTCTGGATCTGCGGTGCTAGGATTCACATCAATCCATGCAGCCTTTGGTCCTTACAGCCTCATGCTCATACACTCTCCCCCGATCAACATGTATTTTGATCCTTGCAGTCATGGCCTCAGCTGGGAAATAGCCATGTAAGTCTATGCTGCATTCATCAAGAGCAACTTCTCTCATATCATATAAGACAGCACACCGTGACTCAGGCATCCACAAGTTTTTCACTCTCTCCCTGTGACTGGGCAGTTCTTTGAAGAAGCAAAATATGAAACAGTCCACAGCGATAACAAGACCACTTGGGCTTAGATCTTCTCATTAGTTCAGATTTGCCCTGCTTGCCATTGATACTGCACACCTCATTTCCTTTGCGATCATCTCTGTCCTCATTCACTTCTCTCTCCCAGAATACAGATTTTTTAATGGTATTTGCCAATTTGATTGCTTCATGTACTGTGTGATCACCAATGACCCATAACTTTTCCTAGATATGCTTGCTGTTAGTATTGACAACAAGTTGGTCTCTTATCATCTCATCTGTGGTTCCTCCAAAGTTGCATGTTGTCAAAAATCTCTGAAAGCAGTGAGACGCTCATCAAAAGTCTCACTTTCCCTTTGCCTCCTGGTATAAAAGTGGTACCTTTGGAGTGTAAGGTTATTGATGCCGTAAAACAGTTTTCTAGTCTGAGCATTTCTTCTTTGAACTTGTCATACTCATTTTCAACCTCAGGTGCATGTGCTTTGGGTAATGTTTGATATATTTCCTGACCCTGGGACCCAGCACTGGAGCTGCATACCCTTCCTATGCTCTTCCAACATTTTACAAGCATCAATAGACATAAGATATAAGTGGAATTTATCATCCCATCTTTCCCAGGGGACAGAAGGGTTTCTTTTCTGTAAAAATCACTCATGGGTATAACACTGCATGTTGGAATGGACACAGGAATCACTAGTGCAAGAAGTACAATTAGTCACACCACTCCTAATTTGAAAGAAATAGAAGGGGTTAAAGGAAGTCAATAAAATACCTTTGTTGATATTAATGAAATGTGTGTGTGCTGTAATGGTGATGTTAATGAAAGGATGATAGAACAGCCACGCAGAGTTTGGCAAATATATTCCCCAATATAGCTTGACTGGAAATAAGCTGTACAACTGAGTAACAGTGTGGTTGTGCTGCAATGGGCCACATACATTGAAAGGTGCCCTATGATAAAACAAAACGGCGCCCACCTCCAAAATGAGGCCTGGAACTCCATGAGTGCCACTCTGTGGCAGAAGAGATGCTTCTATGTATAGTACCACTCATGAAGGTGTCACCGCTTGCAGGACATGGCAAGGGCATGCACTGGGCAGAAGTCACCACCCAGGGGAAGGCTTGCACTTTTGGCGTAATGCAGGTAGCGTCACCAGTTTACCTGACTCACCCATGCAGAGTCCTGCTGGACAAGTCACTGTTTTCAGCCACTCCCTGAGGGCTGGTGTCCCACTCATCCCTCACCCATCCAGCACAGGCATCATGAGTGACATGGCGCTAGCCAATAAAAGGGGCCAGGTGCACGTGCCCTGGGACAGTTGTATGTATTCTGGCAGCAGCTATGCAGATCCTTGTGGGGACATGGCATGCCAGGACAGGGCAGAGTAAAGGCCTCCCCGCAAGTGAGTAACCCAGCATCAACCAGTAATGCCCCTACATTCGCCCTCATGCTCATGTCCCTGCAGCCACCCGCTGTACTAACCGGCCTGGAGGAGAGAGTCCGGTAAAAGGGGGTGAAGTGTCGCAGCCAGCACCATGCTTGAGGCGCATGCATGTTGTGACCAGCGCTGTGAGAGGAAGCCCCTCTCCCACACCTGCAACACGTGAGTGGGCGAGAAGACTGCACCCACCCTTTGGGAGCCCAAGTGCCCGCAGCTAAGAGAAGGATGAAAGTAGCCCGGCATTTCATCGGGACAAGAGCAGGGCAGCAGCCCAGCGTGAGGCTCGCCAGCTGCCTGAGGAGGCCCCGCCCACAGGTGATAGAACAGCATGGATCAGCCTTGAAGCATCCAGTGTTAACGTCAGCCCCTGCAGCATGTGTTCAGAGCCTGCAAAAAAAGGCATGGTCCGCAGCACCGGAAAGGCTGCCATGGCCTATATTTGAAATGCCAGTTTATCTGAGTGACTCGTGGCAGCTCGACCGGAGTTGACTTTGTAGAGAGAAGAACCGCCTTGCTGCACATGCATCACATGGCCCCCACACCTACATCTTCAGCCCCTGCGTGGCCCACAGTTTAAGGGAACACCACTGTGACCTGTGTGGAGAGGTGGCTGCAGTGTCACCTAGCATGTGCTCCCTGCACCCCACCAGGCCCTGACAAGGGTGCATGGCAACAAGACAACATGAGCGCCCCTGCCACACTGAACTAAGCAAAGGAAATGATAGCCTGCAGTGCCCCACATACCTTCAGCTGTATATGGCAGCGACCTGGTTTACCCCTCAGTGCTGGCGGTCTGCAAAGTGAAACCAAGACACCATGGTGTGCACTGAGTGCCCCCTAGTGGTAATAGGCCACTACTGCTCTGCCACTACAGCATGTGACTGGTCAAGAGAGCAACACATGCCTCCTGGTGGCAGCCTGTCATTGCAACAAGGAGAGGAGAGACTGCTAATCCCCACAAAAAGCCCCAAAAAGCCCAACGCTGCCCAGCCAAGAAAACGAACCAAAGTCCAGCAAAAGGGAAGGCTGTGAAGCCAAACGTTTCCAAGAAAAGTTCAGCCAAGGTAGTAAAGCCAAAGGCAGCCAAGCCCAAAGCAGCAAGCCAATAGGCAGCGCCCAAGAATAAGTAAGGGTTTCCACAGAGGCACTTGTATAACCATATCTGCAGTCACCACAATTGAGAAGATAGCAATACATGCCCCTAGTGGTGAATGACCACCACCGCAGAAGGAAGAGCAGACATGCAAGGCGCCAGCGACGGTCACCAGCTCACCAGGGCACATCCTATCAAAGAGAAGACGCAGAGAGAGTGCAAACTCAGGGAGCACAGAGACAATGTAAGACTACACCAGAGAGCCGCACCTGACAATTTAACTGCAAAGTCAAGAGCCCTCAGAGTGCCCAGCACAGAATGTCCACCATTGGAACACCATTGAGAATGTAACATGGAGTGATCAACACTGCTAAGCATCCACAAACCTAGGCAGGACCAAGCGCCTCAACAGCGCAGCCTCGAGGTGCAAGCATTGTGCCCTCGAGCAAAGGTAGAAGGAAGGTGACCCTCCATCTCTGGAGCAGAACAACAAGAAGTTCCCTGAGGAAGGGGCAAGCATAGTTTGGGTGGTTGCCACATCCACAACAGGAGAAGATATGCTGTCCTATGAACAGGACAGGACTGGCAAGAGGTCCACAGTGGAAGAAGATACACAGGCCTATGAACAGGACGTGACCAGCGAAAGGTCCATGTGAAGTGAACATATAACACGTGGCAGGACACCACATCACAGTGAGGCCTATATTTGAAATGCCAGTTTATCTGAGTGACTCGTGGCAGCTCGACCGGAGTTGACTTTGTAGAGAGAAGAACCGCCCTGCTGCACATGCATCACATGGCCCCCACACCTACATCTTCAGCCCCTGCGTGGCCCACAGTTTAAGGGAACACCACTGTGACCTGTGTGGAGAGGTGGCTGCAGTGTCACCTAGCATGTGCTCCCTGCACCCCACCAGGCCCTGACAAGGGTGCATGGCAACAAGACAACATGAGCGCCCCTGCCACACTGAACTAAGCAAAGGAAATGATAGCCTGCAGTGCCCCACATACCTTCAGCTGTATATGGCAGCGGCCTGGTTTACCCCTCAGTGCTGGCGGTCTGCAAAGTGAAACCAAGACACCATGGTGTGCACTGAGTGCCCCCTAGTGGTAATAGGCCACTACTGCTCTGCCACTACAGCAAGTGACTGGTCAAGAGAGCAACACATGCCTCCTGGTGGCAGCCTGTCATTGCAACAAGGAGAGGAGAGACTGCTAATCCCCACAAAAAGCCCCAAAAAGCCCAACGCTGCCCAGCCAAGAAAACGAACCAAAGTCCAGCAAAAGGGAAGGCTGTGAAGCCAAACGTTTCCAAGAAAAGTTCAGCCAAGGTAGTAAAGCCAAAGGCAGCCAAGCCCAAAGCAGCAAGCCAATAGGCAGCGCCCAAGAATAAGTAAGGGTTTCCACAGAGGCACTTGTATAACCATATCTGCAGTCACCACAATTGAGAAGATAGCAATACATGCCCCTAGTGGTGAATGACCACCACCGCAGAAGGAAGAGCAGACATGCAAGGCGCCAGCGACGGTCACCAGCTCACCAGGGCACATCCTATCAAAGAGAAGACGCAGAGAGAGTGCAAACTCAGGGAGCACAGAGACAATGTAAGACTACACCAGAGAGCCGCACCTGACAATTTAACTGCAAAGTCAAGAGCCCTCAGAGTGCCCAGCACAGAATGTCCACCATTGGAACACCATTGAGAATGTAACATGGAGTGATCAACACTGCTAAGCATCCACAAACCTAGGCAGGAACCAAGCGCCTCAACAGCGCAGCCTCGAGGTGCAAGCATTGTGCCCTCGAGCAAAGGTAGAAGGAAGGTGACCCTCCATCTCTGGAGCAGAACAACAAGAAGTTCCCTGAGGAAGGGGCAAGCATAGTTTGGGTGGTTGCCACATCCACAACAGGAGAAGATATGCTGTCCTATGAACAGGACAGGACTGGCAAGAGGTCCACAGTGGAAGAAGATACACAGGCCTATGAACAGGACGTGACCAGCGAAAGGTCCATGTGAAGTGAACATATAACACGTGGCAGGACACCACATCACAGTGAGAGAATGGGACAAGGAGATGAGAGGAGTGTGCTTTACCAGACTTGGTCAGAAAAAGCATGGCACGACCCCACTGTTGTACGACTTATACTTTCCCAAGTAAAACTGCACATTTGTTGGACAACATAACCATTAGAACTGCAAGACTGATTCTGCATACACCATCCCGATATGCTGCCCAAAGTCCTGCTAGCTCACAGTGTTCCATCTATCCCCCTAACTTTACAAGGGAACAAATGGATGTGTAACCTCAGAACATGACAACCCTGACTCCTCAGGTAAATCATGGTAACAGATCTAGAAGCCTTTCGCTTAGTTACTTATACATACCCAAAGAGATACAAAAGAAATACACAGTAAAGTGTTTCAATATTTATTGAAGCATTGTGATTCATAAGAACATTACTTGTGCTGCAATAATCAGTAGAAAGAAACAGAATAATGTAATTAGCATTACTAGAATGGATAAAAAGATAAACAGTTCAACCATTTTGCTGAATAGAGAGAATATATGCTTGCATACAAGCACTATAATATATTGTACTCTTATCTAGTGCATCCTAACCAATCATGTCTAGGGTGAATGAATCTGCCAAATCCCTGAAGGGTGATTTAACTCCCCGTTACCTGTGGGTAAGTGGCATCAAGCTGCCCATCCTGCTGGAGAACTTGGCATCAACATCATCCATATTACCATGCCGAAGCCCTAGTCAGGCCGCTATTGTTTATTCTATTGTGAAAGCTCTGTTGCCGAGGGGCAAAAACAAATAACATCTTGGGTCATGAACTTAGCACTCATACAGAATGTTCAAGGTGTTTTGATAGGGTCCTACAAAGTGGTGGTGTAAGCAAAACTGAGTTCAAAGGATATTATCATGCATGTGCATGCAAATGAATGTGTGTCAAATGTCATTATGTTTAGGGAGAGAAGGAAACTTAAGAATGTAAATATGGCGTCTCTATCTAGACCTACTATAACCACGTGAAACCCACACTTAAAAGTAAAAACATTCAGAAAGCCAATTTTAAAAGTATAAAAGCTGATTAAAAAATAAAATTAAAAGTGGTGAAAAATTAAAAAAAAACAATTTGGGATGTTAAAAACATCTCCGAATTAAAAGTTCCCACAACTCAAAACTGGCAGACTGTTTATGTGTTCTGAGGAGTAGACAAAACATTGCTGTTCCCAGAAACTGCACACAATGTTCCCAGAAGCATCCAACACATCAAGTCCATAAAACACACATGTTCCAATCCACCCCCTTCAGTGTCCCCCAAGGGAGGAACATCCAGGTCTGATTCTGCAGAGGACGAGCCAGGATCTCGATCACCAGGAGCCAAAGCATCCCAGGAGGTTCGTAGTATTCATTAGAAGCAATGGCAAGCACAAAGGACAACAATACAAGTGAGCTGTTAGGGGACCCACCAGTAGGTCAATGTTCGGAGATTGAACCAGTTGCGTTCCCAAGCATCTGTCCAGGGCATACTCGAAAGTGCACAATAGACAGCGGAAAATGGGCTGCACACAGTATAGCACGATCTGCCGAAAAGAAAAGAACAAGTGGACATTAAGTTCCTGAAGCAAGGGTGCGCCAAAGGAATGTATCATGCATTCATGACACAGGTGCACGTGTGGTAGTACTATCATCAGTTGGCCTCATGATGGGACATCTATTGCAGAGCAGAAAAAAATAAAAGTACAGTCCAGACAACAAGGAACAGGACAAGCGGTAAACAAGGAACAGGACAAGCGATAATCCTCCAAAAATGTTTCCAAGCTCATGCAAATATGATGGAATAACTCCGAAGGCCATCTGGAAGGTGCTTACCAACCCGGAGCCAATAGTCTTAAAAAAGTGCGCAACCCCCGCAGTACTAGACATTTTAAAAATGCGGTGCACAAGCTCCACAAAATGGAGTGGGAAACTAGTGTGCAGTAGCGACTGTATCTCAGAAGAGCACCTTGCAACTTGAAGTTTAAACGTCTCCCTTGCAGTTGTTAAGGCCACATCTTTCTGTAACAATAAGGGTTTCAGTTGGCTTATAGCAGTAAGTGCACGTTTGTAAGCTTTATCGACAACCAAAGCATTGCATGCTTAACTGTGCGGGCAGGTTGAAAAAGTACTTGTGTACAGCAAATCACAATCGCAGAGACTGTTATCAGATAGGCAATGCCTGGTCTCATCCAACAGCAGTCTTGATTATTCAGCATCTAAGTAACTCCCATTCAAGAGTAATCTGAAAGCCGGACGGATCACAGCAGCTGGACAACATTTCAAATAAAATGACAAGTTTGCCTTAGATGCATTACATGCACCATGATCCTGCAAACTAAGGAATGTCCCAAAAGTTCTCTCGCAGGCAGTTCCGCTCAGAAAAACCTCAGTTTTCCTAGTACGACATCGAAATTTGAAAGGAAAGATCCATGACTCGTGTACATACCCCTCTCCTAGACCCTCATATCTGCCCATTTGATGGTGTTGTAAGCAGATTTGGAAGTGAAATGTCAAAATTGGCAGAGAAATTAATCAGTGGATTGTCCAATCTGTGGAAGATGTTTCTGCAACAGTGAATAGTAATTTCTCTAACTTCTCAATATGTAACATGATATATGTTGCTTCCTTTTTTGCCATTATTGTTTGTTGTTTTGTGAGATTACATGGCAAAAACACGGTAGTGGCAAAAAGGTGTTTCCATTGAACGTGACCAGCCTGAAGTCTCTGTAGAGTTCAACTCAGTAACCTGATAGATCTAAGCTGTGACTGCCCATGTTGTAAAGAAGACATGTCACTCTGTATGATGTCAATTGCAGACAAGACTATGTTACCCAGAGAGTAAATTCTGGTGGTCATATCATTACCTACTACTGCAAGAGCCATTTCTAGATTTGTCCTGTCAATTTCGTGCAATCTCTCAGCAGGTTCCTGCGATTAAATCTTCCATACTTCATTGTATATTGCATACAGAAAGCGCTTTTGACGTGGTCTTCGAAGACGTTGAAAAAAGTAATCCCATGTCATCAGAAAGAGGGGACAAATGTTGTTTCACCTGTGACAATGTAGATTGTTCAAGCCAATCAAAACACAACTTCCCGACATTGCAAGTTGTTACCACCCCAAGTACTGTGTCTGCACGTAACGTGGGTGTGGCCTATTGATCATAAACCCTTTGGTGTTGTCACGATAATGTGCCTGGCATCCATTAATGTCTAACGGCCACACTAACCATCATTCCTGATTGGTACATGAAGTATTGTATGTTCCGTTGCGTAGCATGGTGTCTAATGTTTCCTACATTTAATTTGTGAATTGTTGATAGTTTGCAAATCTTGCAAATGTGGGAATGTTTGGTGTGTTTAAATCTGTTATCTTCGCAGGCCAAGACAGGATATTTGCTGCATAGTCTTGTTCAGGAAAATCATTTTTTGTGGTATAAGGCAGACCGTCTGGTGATCTGTGCGCTATACAAAAACTTCTGACATTGACATTGACATGCTCTAAATAAAGCCTTGTCCCCCTGAATCTGCCAATTCTTAGTTCCCAAAATTGATTTCAAATCAACATTGCCTTTCTAAAAGTCAAACACTTGTACAGACAGCTGGGAAATGAAAGATGCAGAATAAATCATCTTGGTGTCAGTGAGCATTGCTTTCTTAACCCATGAGGGTGTGAGCTTCTAATAATAGGACTCTGGGTCAGCTGGATTATGACTTGAAAATTATGCAAATTTATTGAAAATGCTTTTGAGCAACAGCGTGGTGGTGTAGGGCAAGGTTTCTATTGTGTGTAATTATATTCGAAATGGTAACTATAATGGTGAAAATAGAAAATTTCATAATAATCAGCTGTGCAGTCATACATTTCATTTCCATTAAAAACAGTTGAATCCTG
Organism: Triturus cristatus; assembly: GCF_964204655.1. NCBI lineage: Eukaryota > Metazoa > Chordata > Amphibia > Caudata > Salamandridae > Triturus > Triturus cristatus. The sequence goes on from NC_140583.1 coordinate 978,180,619, forward strand.
CAGATCATCTAGCATTTCATGCACTGTATCAATGTCCCAATCATCAGAGATAGTACTAGGAGTGATAAAGTCATGCAAAGAAATTTTGAATACATATGGAATTTGAATTACTTCTGTGGATTCAAATATATCATAGGATACCTTAGCCCAAACAATTCCAGCAGTAACCTGAACATCAGTAATGTTCCCCAGGGAAAGGTCTCTTTGCTCTTTGTATGATGAAGAATGGGGTGCTAAAATGAAGTTCACCAGTTCCACAGCAGAGCGTTCTGGGAGATAATGTCCATTCAGAATCAAGAAAATAACTGTCACAAAACCAATCCAAATGAACAGGAAAAGTGACACAATTATAATCCAAATATATATCTATGGAGGGATAAAGTATGTCACTTGTTAGCCAAATGGCGGTGGTGGTGATGGGTCAGATGAATCTGAAGTCATCAAAGTCAACAAAGTAGCAGGAGGCTGTTCATTCTATTTTTGGCAGCTCTGAAGGCTGTATAGAATTGGTAGTTGACTCGAATGGTGGTAAGTTGTGGTAGACACCATCTTTGTCTGTTTACAGAATTGAAATCTGTGTTTCCATACATGTTGTTTGTAAGGAGGTTGCTGATGTAATAAGAAGTGATACTTCAGTGTTAGCTGTCCCCAGATGGGGAAAAGAAGCTCCATCACTGATCCAAGTATCCATCAAGACTTCCTGTATGGTAGTGAGAGGAGACCGGTAATTACCCAGTCCCCTTCTTCGTCTAATGTGTAGAACTGGCCACATAATGTGGTTTGATGAAATCTATTGACACAAATCTCTTGTTTTTGCAACCAGCAAGGGGCGGTAGAAGTACAGTTCTCGTGCCTTCAACAGCTATGACAGGCACAGATGCTCTGTAAGATGTCTTGAATTCCTTCTTGCCCACAATCTTCTCCCGGAGTAGTTCACTAATCGTGGGGATCCAACCAGGAGTTGCAGGTGTATCCTTCACATCTCCAGTGGTGTAATGTTTCTGCTGGATGTTGCTCTGAGCTTCTCAAAAGTTGTTCAGATCCTGTACAATATTCCAAATGCTTGTTGATGTCAAATGATGTTTCTGCCACCACTGTACTGGGACTGTTGATGTCTGGAACCTGTGTCTTAAGCCCAAAAGGATTTCATAGGGAGTCTGACCACCCAGGGATTTTCAAGGAGATTAATTACGGCTCTGTGGACCCCATATAGGCGATGGACTCACTGCATCCTGAACCTAATACTCTAGCTGTTGAAGACAACTTTAACTTCCTCTCCACTGCCACATTTGCCTCGGAATGATGGTGGAAGAGTACTGCAAAGTCACACCCAATTATCCCAAGGTGTCTCTGTATGTCCTGGAGGCAAACACCGGACCCTGCTCCAAATGGAATGCGGCTACAGAGTATGTACCAATAAAGACTTGAAGATCTTTTATAACAGTTTGGGCACCAGCCGATCGCTATGGCCCAACCCATAGAAATCAAGAGCAGAAATCCACTGCAACCAAGATGAATTTGTAAGCCCAATCTGATTGTAAAGGGCCTCAGTCGTCCAGATAAGTACAAGTGAGAGGCGTGTCTGAGATCAATAGAGGTGTCTGTGGTGGACACACTATGGTGGAAACCTTCATCTGCTGGCAGTTGTTGCATTTGAGGACACAATTCTTAGTCTGGGTGTAGAGACCTGGCCACCAAAAGTGTAGCTGCAATAATGAAAATTAGCAGATGGTAGGCCCTCATGTGCCGCTAGGATTAAACCTAACCTGCGATCTGAATTAGGTATCACTCAATCCCCCACTGCTGGAATTTGAGCAAATAGATTGTTTTACTTACTTAACTGGTATTAGTATTTAGTTGAAAAGCCTTTCCGCAGGTGGGTACCATCGCGTGCACCGTTGACAACCACTATGATGCCTTGCACTATCCTCATACTTGAACGAGTAATTGCAGTAACTGTAGCAGTTTGCACTGTTGCTTTTGCAGCTTCGTCAGCCATGGAATTCCTTACAGTGTGTATTTCTAGATGCTGACTCGTCTATGTGTGTATGAGTCTGTGGTAAGCACTCTTTGAGTTTTGCCACCTGTCATCAAAGCTTATTGTGCTTTATAGTGTACCCTTTGGAATCTCTGAATCCATTCTGACTCCATTAGTATAAAGTACGTGTTGCAAGACTGGACACAATAATACGAATCCCACACAATAAGTGTGGGGAATCCATTATTCGTATTCTCAAGTGCCAGAATTAGAGCTCTAAGTTCAGCCAGCTGCACTGTTAAATCCCCTAGTGACTGTGTGTAGGTTTTGTGAGAGCAGAATTAACCATCCTCTAACCTTACCTGAATAGCGGCACACACTACAGAGTATTGGTGCTTTGTCCCTATGGCAGACTGTGTTGAACTGTCAGTATAAATGATATAACCATACTGATCTGTGCCAAATGTCATTATGCTTAGGGAGAGAAGGCAACTTCAGAATGTGAGCATGTAAGAAGGATGCTTCTATCAGGGTCAAATGTAACCATGCAACACCACGTCAAGGCATGAGAATTTAGGAGGAGAGAAAAGTGTGTGACAGACCTGTCACATTGAAGATCCCGACAACCACAGGTGCGCAACAGAAATAAAGAAATGTGACAATACCGAGGACTCATGCCACTGCCGAAGAGTGCACCTACTGACACAAACCAGCCACCGAGGTGAAGCAACGCCCCTGGCGACAGCTCCACAGGAGAACCAACGTAAGTTAGCTACAGCACAGGCCAAAGAAGAAGAACCGCACCAACTATACAACAAGTAACGTGGCTACAAAGTTACTATAGTCACCCTCACTCTAAGCAAGTAATCGCCACCTGTCATACAGGTTGTCAATGATAACAATGTCATCATTGCCACGTACATCACCTTAAACACCTAAGGAGCATCTCACCACCAGAGTGGAGCCTTACGCCTGTGAACAATCAGGAGACTGATGAGGCACTCCTTACTCCATGGGGGACCAATCATCCAGACACTTTCCTTTAGATCCCAAGTGCACCTGATGAGAGCAGACCCAACCATTGTGTCATTTACCCTTGTGGTTGCCCAAGGGACTCGGCCATGGCTCTGTCAGTGGTCCTGGAGTGGCCCCCGTGCACCCTGTATGCCTATGCAGTCCCGTGGCAACCCGGCGAAAAGGGCATCAAGGCAGTCTCTGCTCAAAGGAATCCCGGCACGACAGATGAGTTAGGAGCTGCTCCACAGACAGGTACCAGGAGGCACTGGGCCTCAGAGGAAGACGTCCGAATACCATTAATGTTGTCCCAACCGTTGCAGGTTTGCCTTTCATGGAGTTGGGGCACACTCAAAAGAAACCTCTGCAGTGGATTCCACCAACGCTCCTGATGCACCCTCCAGTTTGAACTCTCTACATCAACTCCGACACCATGAGAGTAGGCAGGAGCAAATATCACATAAGTGGACTGTAACCCCATGGATATTCTGTCAAGTGATCCGGACATCATCTCCATCATGTTCATGCCCAGAGTCATCTGGTTAAATTATGGATGTGTGCAGTGATGCCTGAATGCTCCCAGCTGCACCAGTCTGCTTACCCTGTACTGTCTTGCGGACTGCCTGAAGAGACTGAGAGACTCCATGGTGTTTTGTTTTGTTCTTTATTCATTCCCACAGGTTGGACTGTTTTTTTTTTTTTAATTAAGTTTAGGAGTAGAGTCCTGCATTGTATTCAGCCACTCCCAGAGGACTGGTCTGCCACTCACCCCAGACCCATCCAGCAGAGGCGTCACGAGTAATGTGGCGCCTGCCAATAAAAGGGTCCGGGTGCATGTGCCCTGGGCCAGTTGCATCCACCCTACATATGTGTCCGTGTCGCCCTTGCCAATGCATGGGGGCCTAGGGCCCAGAACTCTACAACCCGCACACCCTCTGATAATGTCTCTGGAAAGGAGTGCAGGTGGTGGGTGTGTGTGTCGGCTCGCTCTCCCTCTTAGATTACAACTCACTAGCAGATCATCAAGATAAGGAACTCATAAGTTTGCTTAACCCGTGTCGTTGATATATATGGCCACTTTGTGTTTATGGTTGCCGTGTGTGATAGTGACACTTTTTTTTGTATCCCTCCAAAACTGTTTCCCGCATAACCAATTTTGTTCCTGCCTTCCTCATCCTTCCCTACGCTTCTTCCTTTTTTTGTTTATCCTCAGACTGCTTCCCTATGGAGTGATGCATAGCAAAATATATTTGTGCTGTTTGGAGCTATGTTGGTTTCTTTAATATAAATAGTGATAACTATTATTTGTTCACTACACTGCAGACAGAAAGGGCTGACAAGTCTTATGGTGCTGCTGTTGTACTTTTTCTCTTCATTATGGAGCAGGGGTCAGTCTCTACCACATAAAGGGGCATATCAGCAAGGCGAGGCAATAGAATTATCGCCGCTTTTGCCGCAGTTTTCGGCTGAAAAGCGGCGATAATTTTATCGCCTAATTAGCAAGCTCACGCTCACGCGTAAAAACTTGCATTACCATAGGAATTTCTAACGCCCAGCTTTGCATTTCTAATGAGATGCAAAGTGGGCGTTCCTGACCTGACATGACAGGAGAAATCTCGCTATGCGACATTTCTCCTATCATCAAGCCCCACGCTATGAAGCATAGTGGCAAGAAAAATAGCGATAACCCCTGTTATCGCTACTTTCCTTACGCCTGCTTCAGGACTGATTTAGCCATGATATCCTATGGAAGGTGGATATCATGGCTAAGTTTGTGAGTCCCTGTCATCAAGCTAACGCCACATTGCGTGAGATTATCGCTGGGTTTCTAGCGATAATCTCACGTTAGGCAGTTAGCGTGAGGATTTTTTTCGCTTTTGAGATAAGCGTTGCTAATGGCGCGCTATCTCAGCGATAAAAATCCACGCTAGCCGGCGATAATTATCCTAGCGCTAAGTGTGCTTAGCGATAATTATCGCCGGTTGTTGCTGATATGCCCCTATATTACTAACAACATTATTAAAAATTGAAAAAACCTTTGACACCAAGGTGTTCACATGTTTCATATGTCCACATATTCCATACATCCATCAGAGCCATATGCCAAATAGCCATCTAACATATAATTTGCACCAATACCGATTACACACACAAACTTCAGACAGATCCCATTGTACAGAATACCTGGCGTACATTCAACACTCCAGAGATATAACTTGTAGTTGGCTGTCAGCATGCTGTTAGATCCTCCTACTCCCAAGAATGATGACACAGACCCATCTACTGCTTCTGAACTACTCTTTGTTTCCATTTGCCCTTTGCAGTCAAATAGTTAATCTAAAGCTTCCTACCAACAGTGCAGTTCACCGCCCTCTCTCTATCTTTGTTCCCTTTGTCCCCTCACTTTCTGTCTATTGGTCCAACCCTCCAACTGGAAGTATCAAGTGTTGGCTGGTCTAGAAAGTAGAACAGAGAGAGAGACCACACAGGAGCGTAACCAGGGGTGTAGCTTGGTCAGTATGATTGGGGAGCTGTGAGCTTCAGATTTTCCAAAAATCACATTGGCATATAATGTTAAAATACATGTATGCGACAAGCAGGGTGCATAAGAGGGACTTAAGGGGCAGTGGAAAGGTTAGGAGTGTGGATTGGTAGGAGTACTCAGTGAAAGAAAACACAATATTTGTAAAACTTTCAGGACTTTCAACACAGAGAGACTGAGAGTGTGTGTGTGTTTTTGTCTGTGTGTTTGTAAAAATTACTGGTGAAATCCAACAGACATCTCACAATACCTGACTGAAAGCCCCTGCACCCAACTACTTATCGTAAAATACATTAAGTTATGCCCCTGAGCGTAGCGTAGGCTTCTGCAGTCCCTTCAGCACATGGCTCAACCTGAAATTACAGGCCCATTTTCACCTTTTTCGAGGGGGGGGAGGGGGGGGGTTGTGAGCAAAGCGATTGAAAAAAGAGTGTGTGTGTGTATCATGGCCCTTGCATCAGGGGCGGCTCTAGGCTCGTGGTGGCCCTGTGCAGAGAGCGTAGGTAGGGGGCCCCCGGAAGAGGGGGTCCGGGCAGGGCGGAGCTCAGGAAGGTGTTTTAATAAAACGTCCACTGGCCTTTAATGAAATATGTGGCACAATACTAATTATGAGAAAAACACCATAACTGCAGCATCGCATCATTCCAGTGGTCCTGGGTGAGTGTGCAGCAGTGGAGAAGGAAGCGGGAAGAAGAAGAAGAAAAAGGAAAGGGAAGCAACAGAAAAGGTGGCATGTGAGAGGAAGGAGGGAAGATGGAGTGCTGAATAATCGTCGCTTGTATTGTATCACTAACCTGTGGTACTCCTATGGCTTTCAAACCCGTTCCTTCTCCCAGCCTTGCCTCTCTCCAAAAAACATACAAGCATCCTCTGTGGGACCACCTCTCCCATGTCAGTGCTCTAAGTGGGATGGAAAAGATGGTGGGGTCTCCAAAAGTGGCATTGCCATTTAGGCGTAACTAGGAAACCTTTGCAAAACGCATGGCCTATGCAAATATGGGTGGGGCCTAAATGTTAACTGAATGCTGCATGCCACCTGACAAGTATTCCGGCGCCTTTATGTGTGTTTTCTGGTAGTGCTTCTAAAAACATCATACATCAGCTAGCACAAACACCTAAAACAGGCCAGACCCATTAGCTGTACCAGTGCTTGTTAGCACTGATTTTTATCCAATGTACATGAAGGGGTAACTCACTTTCTTCCTGTCGCATCACTTCCTGCTGCAGGCTCCATCTCTGTTATTCACTTACACCCTTTGCTCTGTTCTCTGCGCCCAGCAGAGAGGCCAAGGATTGGATGAGCATTTAGTAAGAACACCTTGATACGAGACCCTGTTAGAATGCCGAACTGCTTTCAGCCTCAGCTGCAGTTTTCAATCATGCCCAGTCATGAAAGATCACCCACACCCTATACTCATTCAGACATCTTGAGGTGACTGGGCTTGCAGTGCGGTTATGCAAGATTCGTACATTGCATGAAAAACAACATCACTGAAACAACCCATCTGAGATATGAAAATATTCTTAGGAAATAGAGGTGCACACATAGTTCACCATTGCATAAAGCGAACGAACTTTAACAGGGACTGAGTCACTGACTGGGATCAGCTTAAAGGTTCTTGCACACATTGTCAGAAATCAGTGTTTTTCTTGTAAAGTTAATGGCATGATTAATGGTTCTGGAGGGGGGGGAAGCCTTTTCATTTACTGGGAGTGCGGAGTACCTCCACCGGCAGGATTCGCCCAACTTAAAGCCCTGTGCATGCTCTTCTTCTCCCTACTTATTTCCGAGTACCGGGCCTATAGGTTGGTTCCAGCCACAGCAGGAGACAGGTGTGGGTGTACCCTATGCTCTCACTCAGAGAATACAGCGGTGAGGGCACTTTTTGCACCAACAATAAGGCTTAACCCCCCAACCTCCTGGAAGCCGGAGGCCGCCAAATCCCTGCCAGGGGCCGCCACGAATATGTATTGTATCCGATTCCTCGTGGTGGCCCCTGGGATTTGGCGGCCCTGTGCAGGTGCACAGCTTGCACATGCCTAAGGCCGCCCCTGGCACTTATCAATAAGGATACGGTATCATCTACTTGGCAGGGTGCTGCAGGACTGTCTTTCTCTGGCTGGAGGGAATTTAGTAGCATATATATCATCTGAAACCACGTGGCCTAGACCTGGTAGCGCCTTCATTAGTTTTAAGATGCTTGCGCTCTTTAATACATCATGTGGGCCCTTGGATTTGAATTCCGGGATCCAAAGAACCCAGCATACCAGGTCATTGTACTTCATCGATGTACATTTGAGATTGGTCAAGCGTAACTTGCTGCTGAACGCGCCCTCTGACCTAGGGGAACTATGGCCAGCTTCAGAGTGACACCTCCCAACCGCTTGATCCAGGGTTGCTGACTCTGTTTGCCTACTGGGTGCCCCTTTTCCTGTACTGGGGGCCACGTCTATAGTTAATGTTGACCAGATCTCGGGGGAGGTGAGGTCTATAATGGGTGAAGTTTGAGTCACCTCTTACTTGAGTCTTCTAGCCATGCGACCATCCTTATAGTTCTCCTTATTTTGCGGGGGTCCCGCCTCTGCTGGTGCAGATCCACCTACTTTTTCTTGGGGCGATTTGACAGACTTAGCTGGGCGGGGGGCCTCTACTGTGGTTATGACGCAAACATCGAGCACATTAATTACTGGCACAGTCTCGATCAGCTGGGAGATATCTCCTGAGGGGGTTTCGGCCTCTTCTCCCTCACATGTCTGGGTTTGGGTTAGGGTTACAGTTATAGAGCCAGCGGGCCTGGGCAGGCTTTATTCCTGCCCTTCCTTGCACACTTCTGCTCCCTTTTTGTCATCTGGATTGGTACAGAAGTTTCATCTTGATGCGGATTTGGCATACGCAGTCCATCCCGGAGCACACTGGTAGCTTCTGTCTGTCTAATAAGGACTTCTCTCTGGCCTAGCCTGGCCCTGCATTCACAGAGTCTGCTGGAGCCGCAGTTTGGTCAGTTATTCTGTCCGAATTACTGGTGGGCTATTGACGGTGCATTCAACGAATAGAGCAGATAATGGTGGCTTTACATGAGAACCCCCTAAGACGAGGCTGGTTTTAACTTGCTCCAAAATTCCTTCCATAATGACAAGGAGTTGCACCATCCTATCGACCACTTCCTTGCAGGAACATATGATGAAGTCATTAAGGTGGTTTATTTGGATCCTAGTGATCAGGACTTTTAACTTTTCAAGTTTGTCATTGATTGCAGAGATGAAGACTGCAATGGTATTGTGTAAGTCCACCTGGATATCCATTTTGTTTGCATTATGTCAGAGGGCAATGACTGTCGCTTGCATTGAGTTCAAGATTGCTGTCCACATGTTGTTTGAATCAGTCGTAGACTGCAAATCTCCATTAAATGCTTCTACCCCCACCAATTGGCTTGAGCGCCATCCCAGTTGCCCAGACACCCTCCTGCATCTGCTAGCGGTGGGGGCTACCTGTATCGTTGCTGTTGCTCTCTTCTAGCAAATCCGGCTCATCTGCACTGCTGGCCTTAAATGCTGGAAAAGGGTAAAACATAAACTGGGGGCTCTTTGGAGTATTAAGGGTATCAGAGTTAATCTTTTGACCTCATGTAAAAGTTGTCATGAGGGGAAACTGAATCCCTGAGGGCTCCAATCCTACTGGTGCAACATTACCTGGTCCCGCTCCAAGAGATTCACTCTGAGCGGACAGGTGTGGGGACAATGGTTTTTTTAACATCACAAACTTTGGCAACAAAGGGATGTGAGAGGGGGGCCTCCACTATGGCTGCGTTGCACCCATTACCTGAGGGATCGGGATCCACTTGAGTGAGTGAGCTGGGGTTAGGTGCGGGATTTCCAACCGCCCTCTTGGGCTGGCTATTGCTTCCCGTAGCTAGTGCCCTAACCCCTTTGCCACTTAACCACTGGAAAAATTCAGATTTCGTTGACGTTTTACTTGGAGGGAAGGAGCACGAGCACGCCAGAGACTACATGGGTCTTGGTCCGGAATGTCTGATAAAATCCATTCAGGAGCCGGGGGCTGTCTTGAAACCCCCAGATATCACTTGCTTGACTTTCTTGTGGAGGGGGGCACGAGCACCCCAGAGGTGCCGCCTCATCCCCCCCAAGGTGTTGCCTCCTCCTCATGTTTTGCAGTGGGGAAGGGGGCACGAGCATGTTAGTTGTTGTGCAGATCCTTATGTAGATGCTGTGTGGTCAAGTGTGGCTCCTTACAGTGGCTCACCATGGGAGAAAGGGTGGGGGAGCTCGCCTGGTTGCATGCTGCACCCGGACCTAGCTGGGCCGCCTCCACAACACAGGCCTCTACCTGGTCAGCCAAGCAAACTAGACATGGACCCCCTCCAACCACACCAGCTGCTCCCAGCTGCTCCTTGCTGTCATCAGGGAAGTAACAGGACCTACAAATGTGATCAGCAGACTTCATAGGAGGGGCTGGCTCTGAAAGTCCTATTGGAGTCCTGTTGTCCCATGAACTCCTGCAGACTCTGGCTGGCTACAGCAGCAGCCTTGAAGGCAGCGGTAATGGTGGAGAAGGAGAAGTGTGCCCATCTACCACAGGATTGCTATTGCTACCGCAAACTCCAGCACCTTCAAGTCCTCTGCACCCATGGGCATCAACGCTAACTGCCGGCCTTCCACTGTGCCCCTTGAGGCAGCGGCAGCAATGGAGCGGGTGTAGCAGCTTGTCGTCTCATCGACTCCTCTGTTGGTTCCTCCTCCTGCAAAGTGTGCAATCACAGACCAGACCACCTGAATTGTAAAGTTGGTTTAGATTATGCTATATTTTTTATTTTTATAGATTAGTATTTATTTTATAATATGCTTTTGGCTATTATTTCTAGAGGTGGGCAGAATTTGACGATGTGGAATCACTCATTAAAATTATGCTAGATCTACTGAATTATGTAATAGGCTGGAGTGGGAATTTCGGTGCTATTTTCTTAATGCAGAATACACCCTTACATCCAAAAATGGATGCGATGGTAGAATTTTACATAGGAAAATGGCACAACTGCTGGGCGCCCTTACATGCTCTGCAGTGAAAGGTATGTAAGGGTGTCGAGGGGTGTACAGTGGTTTTGAAAGACAGCGAGAAGACTCCTGAATGACCTCATCAGTGTGAGCCGATGCCCAAGGATCAGATGGGAGACTCTGACCCTTCCATATGACCGAGGCTACTTTGGTGTTCCAGATTTTCAACTATACTATTTAGTGGCGCAATGTCAGTTTTCTTCTAACTGGTATCATTCTGACACCAGGCTTCCCTACCTGAAACAAAAAACAAACCAGGCAGAGGAGCTCCCCCATCCTCCATCCTACCACTGGGACTCCTACGTGACCCAGCAGATATACACTCTCCACGACCTGCTGGGCATGGTCCAAACACTGAAAATACCTGGGAGGCAGATTATTATACTGCCCTAACTTGCCACTCACCAATAACCATGCATGGCAATGACCAAAGAGCGGCTTGGACACCGTACTTCGACAGCACATCAACTACACACAGTGGGGGACCTCTTTACAAAAGGTAAGGTGAACACAAATGACATATGCCCACAGGAGGCTCCACACCCATGGAGAGCTTTATCTTCAACTGAATGCACACCACTCTACAATATAAACTACCCACATATCCTGAAGAACCAGCTGATTTCTCCCCCCTGACATTAGTCATCTCGACCACAAAAATGGGCAGATTAGTATCCCGACTACACCAACCATGCCTAGTATTGAAGCCAACGGGAACAGAGAAATCCAGTGTAAAATGCAAGCATGATTTGGGGCCATCCATACCAGACAAAACCTGCTGCACACAAACGAAGCGGATCTCCACTAATCATAGGCATAAACTGCTCCATTACAAGTATTTCCACCGCACGTACACTACACCAAAGGCCCTGGCGAAAATAGATTACTCAAGATCACACCAATGCCCCAAATGCGCAGCCGATTATACAGATTTTGTACATTTGATTTGGAATTGCATTTTAATCCATACAAACTGAGGGGAAGTGTTCACATTAATTTCAACCATGATAGAACATACCATTGACCCACACCCAATGATGAAACTGCTGGGATATGTCAAACACTGAACCAGGACTAAGACGCTTCACAGCCATCGCACTATTGCTGGCAAAGTAATGAATAGCCTTTTGCTGGGGCAGCAGTAGGGTCCTCACCACAGATGATTGGCTGAAAGACATGATATACTGCGACACCACCAGCGGAATCTACTCCTCATTGCAGCCTCCAACCAGGGGCGGCCTTAGGCATGTGCAAGCTGTGCACCTGCACAGGGCCGCCAAATCCCAGGGGCCACCACGAGGAATCGGATACAATACATATTCGTGGCGGCCCCTGGCAGGGATTTGGCGGCCTCCGGCTTCCAGGAGGTTGGGGGGTTAAGCCTTATTGTTGGTGCAAAAAGTGCCCTCACCGCTGTATTCTCTGAGTGAGAGCATAGGGTACACCCACACCTGTCTCCTGCTGTGGCTGGAACCAACCTATAGGCCCGGTACTCGGAAATAAGTAGGGAGAAGAAGAGCATGCACAGGGCTTTAAGTTGGGCGAATCCTGCCGGTGGAGGTACTCCGCACTCCCAGTAAATGAAAAGGCTTCCCCCCCCTCCAGAACCATTAATCATGCCATTAACTTTACAAGAAAAACACTGATTTCTGACAATGTGTGCAAGAACCTTTAAGCTGATCCCAGTCAGTGACTCAGTCCCTGTTAAAGTTCGTTCGCTTTATGCAATGGTGAACTATGTGTGCACCTCTATTTCCTAAGAATATTTTCATATCTCAGATGGGTTGTTTCAGTGATGTTGTTTTTCATGCAATGTACGAATCTTGCATAACCGCACTGCAAGCCCAGTCACCTCAAGATGTCTGAATGAGTATAGGGTGTGGGTGATCTTTCATGACTGGGCATGATTGAAAACTGCAGCTGAGGCTGAAAGCAGTTCGGCATTCTAACAGGGTCTCGTATCAAGGTGTTCTTACTAAATGCTCATCCAATCCTTGGCCTCTCTGCTGGGCGCAGAGAACAGAGCAAAGGGTGTAAGTGAATAACAGAGATGGAGCCTGCAGCAGGAAGTGATGCGACAGGAAGAAAGTGAGTTACCCCTTCATGTACATTGGATAAAAATCAGTGCTAACAAGCACTGGTACAGCTAATGGGTCTGGCCTGTTTTAGGTGTTTGTGCTAGCTGATGTATGATGTTTTTAGAAGCACTACCAGAAAACACACATAAAGGCGCCGGAATACTTGTCAGGTGGCATGCAGCATTCAGTTAACATTTAGGCCCCACCCATATTTGCATAGGCCATGCGTTTTGCAAAGGTTTCCTAGTTACGCCTAAATGGCAATGCCACTTTTGGAGACCCCACCATCTTTTCCATCCCACTTAGAGCACTGACATGGGAGAGGTGGTCCCACAGAGGATGCTTGTATGTTTTTTGGAGAGAGGCAAGGCTGGGAGAAGGAACGGGTTTGAAAGCCATAGGAGTACCACAGGTTAGTGATACAATACAAGCGACGATTATTCAGCACTCCATCTTCCCTCCTTCCTCTCACATGCCACCTTTTCTGTTGCTTCCCTTTCCTTTTTCTTCTTCTTCTTCCCGCTTCCTTCTCCACTGCTGCACACTCACCCAGGACCACTGGAATGATGCGATGCTGCAGTTATGGTGTTTTTCTCATAATTAGTATTGTGCCACATATTTCATTAAAGGCCAGTGGACGTTTTATTAAAACACCTTCCTGAGCTCCGCCCCGCCCGGACCCCCTCTTCCGGGGGCCCTCTACCTACGCTCTCTGCACAGGGCCACCACGAGCCTAGAGCCGCCCCTGTAAGTGCTATGGGAGACCATCCTTCCACGGGGCATGCTGTAGGTGCACCAAGGCCCTCCAACATTACAGTCCAAATAACCAGAGGCGAGGGACATTATGAGCAGCGAAGGATTACACCAAATCAAGATTCCCAAAATGGCTGGATCTGGCTGCCGGTCGCCCTATCCAAGACAGCAACCAGTAAGGACTGAATTGTAGTGGCCTTTGAACAAGATGGCCTAACCATCTGCTCCTGGAATATAGGGGGTCTGCAGGCAAAAATTGAAGACCCTGCTGTTGTGGACTTTCTGAGCACATTCCACATAATAATGGTATAGGAAACCTGGGCCCAAGATTCCGTACCACTGACAGGGTTTGTAGAGCATAACAAGGAGGCTCGTGAAAAATAGCCCCCTGGCTAAGGGCTACCTGCCAGTCTATGCAAACTCCAATCTGTCTGCAAAGATCACAGAGCTCAACATAGACAAACCATGGCTCCTGGCCCAGCGAATAGACAGTTGGGCCAAGCATCTTTGCGAACCTCCGGTACATGTGAATGTGTACATTAAGAGGAAATTAGTAACCACAGACAAGTTTATCACACAAATGTTTTAGTTGAAAAACACTTGTTGTCCATCATAATAGCTAGTCTCAAAAGATTTAAACTGAAATCTGTTCCATCTTCCAAGCGAGGAGCGTGCAAAGGCAATTGGGCCCTTTCCAGAACAGAGCATGCTGCACTATGAACAACAAGAAAAGATTGGGGAAAACCTAGTTAAAGCATGTGAGTTAGCTGGTCTTATTGACTTATGGCCGCAGCACAAGCCACAGTAGAAAAAAGCACTTTGTGCACATCCATTCACTGTATGCCAGACACCATGTGCCAGGTACCACTTGGCCTCATTGGCTCCACTGCTAAGTGACCTGGGGGGCACATGTAGTGCCCCCTACACATCTATGCACCTTGTGCCATGCACCACAAGGTTCCACCGCCATGAAAACCGTGGTGGAGAGGAAACAAAAGGTGTCTTGTGTCTCTGCGCAATGTGGAAGCACACAGGGGCGCAACATGTGCCCCTGTGTGCATGCACACCAGTTCCTGCACGCATTGGACTTTACAGTCAATGCCCTGCAGGAACTGTTTTTGGAATTCCTATTGCAGAGCCTATTTTCAGGGCACAACTGTGGGAACGTCAAAACAAAAGCCTGCCAGACATGAGCTACACTCAAAATGTGGCGGGTGGCCCAACCACGGTATTGGTGGTGTAGCGGCAGGGCAGTCCTGGCGCCGCACCACCAAAGTCATAATCAGGCCCTTAAAGGGCAACATTTGCTATTCCCACTCCAATCTAAACCATTTTGGGGAAGTTGTTTGTCACTAAAGGGGTGATATTTACTATTCCCACTCCAAACTAAAGCAATTTGGGGAAGGTGTTGGACACTAATGGCCTCACTTATGAGGTTTTGTCGCAGAGCAGCACCACAAAGAAACTTGCTGCACTGCCCTGTGTTAAAAGAAAAGGGCAGGAATGCCCTGTATCTATGAGATACACCGCATTCCTGTCCTTTTCCTCACAATGCAGCACACATAAAAAGAGGAAAAAATGAGAAATGAAAACATTTTTCTGTGTTTCGTCTCCCTAACACCACCCGTGGGTGGGCGTTAGAATCTGACGCATTACCAGGTTTACGATTCCTCGTAAATCTGGGAATGCTTCAGACTCTATTGGTGTTGCGTTGGGAACACCCACAGCAACACCCATGGAACGCCCCTTTCACGCGTTGTTCTGCGTGAAAGGGGCACATGTTTACAAGGTCATGAAAAGCCAAATCAAAGTCAAAATTTGTTAGCGATTCAGATCAAGCAAAAAGTTATTGGCCCTACCCATGCTAAAGGTCACTTACTTGACCCAATTTTCACCAATAATAACGAATTATCGGTGGGGGATCCCATTACCTTGCCTTGGTCAGACCATTTCCTGATCCCTTTGTCCTGGGACACTTCAAGACTACCTTTCCCTATCGGCACGGTTAGGAGTCGAGAACGTATGTGGTCTAAACTCCAGTTAAAACAGTGGGTCTCAGTTCTCGAAGACAGCAGGCCTACTTTCGATTCTATCCCCATATCTGCTAATGAAAAATGTTACATTTGGATCGGGTCTTTCTTGGATCTAGTTCTCCCTAAAAAATGTATCCACAAAAAAGTTAGAGATAGTACTTCTCCGTGGTACTCTTCTAAGCTTTGTGACCTTAAACAAGTCTGCAAAAGACTAGAAAGGAAATGGAGAAGGGATTACGATGTACTAATCAAGCAGAAATACAGGGAGGCTATTAAACTTTACCAATCTGAAGTTAAATCCGCACAAGCTACCTACTATGAGGAGAATTTCAACCTAGCTGCCAATTCCTGGTGTGAAATCTTCCGTATTGCAAAGAGTCTTCTTAAGCCATCCACCCCACAAGCTTCCTGTGATGGTACCCCTGCGCGCTGTAACGAACTGGCAGAGTTCTTTTACAAAACAATCAGGATATATGCACCACCTTTCCACACTCCTCCTGCTCCAAGGACCCTACACTCATGGATACAGCCTCCCCTGGCATCGAGCACTTCCTGGATGAAATTCCTGTTATGGATATGTTTCTAGGAACCACTTCTGCCATAGTAAAATCTGGCTCTCCCAGAGACCCAGCATCTCCTCATTTTCTCAGGCAAGCTGCGGGAACAATTCTTCCAGTGATACTCAAACTGATTAACTCTTCCATCACTACTGGCATAGTCCCACCACCTTGGAAATGTGCTATGCTGAAAGCTCTGCTTAAGAAGCCTAATCTTAAACCCGATCTCTTAGGGAACTACTGCCCTATTTCCCTCCTTCCGGGTATTAGCAAGATCCTTGAAAAACATGTAAATACAGTTTTGTCCACGTTTTTAGAGTCCCACAACTTATTGCACTTCTCTCAAACTGGATTTTGGCCCTAACAGGGGACAGAAACTGTGCTTCTAGCAGTGGTCGAAGAGTCCAAGAAAATTCTTGACCAGGGAGGTACAGCTGCTATCATCCTCCTTGACCTCAGCTCTGCATTCGACACGGTTAACTATGAAATCTTGATTAACAGACTAAGGAATGAGGGAGTGTCTGGTGGTGTTATCATCTGGTTGCAGTCCTTCCTGGAAGACAGGTCCTTTCAGGTTTTTGAAGAAGATAATATCTCCAAGTGCATGTCACACAGCTGCGGTGTTCCTCAGGGTTCGTCCCTGAGTCCGACATTGTTTAATGTATACATGAGTCCTTTGGCTAATATTGCCATACTCTATTAAGATAGTCACATACGCTGATGACACTCAACTAGTTGTGGCTCTAAATCATTCTGAGAATTCTTCATCCTGTTTGGGATCTTGCTTGGATAAGGTTGCTAAGTGGATGGAGCTCTCCTGAATGGAGAAAAGTCGGAGTTAATGCTTCTGGGTAACTCCCCCATTTTCGACCTGGGATTATTATGGTGAAACTGTCTTGACCCTGTGCCTGCCCCTAAAAATCAGATTAAAAGCTTGGGCATGTGGCTGGACTGATCCCTTAATTTTGAGCATCAGGTGACGAAACTAGCTGCCACCGGCTACGGCATTCACAGAATGCTATGTAAAGTTCTCCCTCTCCTTCCCTTCTTGGTAAGGAGACTTATGCTCCAGGCATTGATCCTCTCCCGCCTGAAGTATGGTAATGTCCTTTACTTGGGAGCCCCTCAGGCAACCACTACTAAGCTGCAGATTGTTCAGAACTGTGCAGCACAGATGCTTCTTACAGCCTAACAGCCAATCCGCTAAGCCCGCACTGAAAGCTCTACACTGGCTGCCTGTGACAGGGAGAATTAAATTTAAGTCCCTATGCATCACCCACAAGTCCTTCTGGGGGAAAGGACCGCCTACTAACCAAACTATAATTGCTCCCTATCGCCCAATTAGATGCCTTCGCTCAACCAACCTTTGCCTAGCCTCAGTTCCTAGAGTTAAAAAGGTAAGAAGTGGCGGGCGCTCGTTTTCGTACAATGCCGCCAAGTTGTGGAACCCCCTTCCCCTACATTTACACCTAGAATCCAATCTTATGGCCTTTTGAAAGCTTCTTAAAACCTGTTTCTTCCAAAACCTCATCCATTCATTTGTCGTGAACAAGCTGTTGCCGCTCTCAGCGCTGGGATGCCTTAGGGCCTTAGGGATGCACTCTATAAATGCTTCTAATAAGAATAATAGGTGCCCCCAGGTCCAATGTCTGGGGTCTAGGGTGGAAGGGGGGCTCTACTACGGGCCCCCAAAGTTCCTTTTTGCCAGCCTTTTCATGGCGGCCTGCCCACCATAAAAAGGCGGGCGGAAAGGGACATTGTAATCCCTACGGCTGTGCCTGGCAGGCACCACCACCATTGTAGTGAAAACAATGACGATTCTCCAATTATCATACAGAGAGAATATTGATTTCATTAAAGACAACGGAGACTGACATTATGCAATAACTTTTATTGCCGCTCAAGATATGCAGCCCTTTAAAGTGTAACAATTACATCATAAATAAAAACATTCTATACAGCACAACAAACTGCCATGGCAACCGATTATCTTCCTCTTAGAGCTGCGATGAAAAGTAAATGTAGCTTCAACTTCTTCCACGATATTAAATAACGAAGCTGAATCTGAAAAGAAGAGTAAAAAAGGTTATATTGTTCCCAAAAAGACAAAAGTTAAATGTAAAATACATTAAAAACACGAGTAAGTAATCAATCATAAGCACATACTTTAATAAAACATACACCTGGGAGTGGTGGGAGGGATAATGTCAGCCTCCGTTGTCTTTAATGAAATCAAGATTCTCTCTGTATGATAATTGGAGAATCGTCATTTTATTACAAGACCGGAGGCTACATTATGCAAGTTCAAAGCTTTTCAATGTAACATTGCTTACATGTTCTACAGGTTTAAGATAAAATTTAACAAAGGTTGAGGCGTTAGACCAATCTGCTGCTTTCAGAATATCAGAAAGGGATCTTCCACCCCAAAACACTTTACTTGCCATTGCGCCACGCGAGGAGTGTGCGCCGAACTTTGACAAATCTATTCCCGCTTCAAACATCACTGTTCTTACCCATCTAGAAATTGTAGTAGAAGAAACATCCTTAAAAGGTTTTACATAAGAAATTAGTAATTGGTTTTCATTGTAAGGTCTAAAAATACTCATTTTTTGTTCATAAACTTTCATGCAATTAACTACACATAGTTTGAGAAAATCAAAAAAATAAGGGTAGAAAATGTTCTCAGACATGGTCTTGGTCCTTTTCCATATTTCGAATAATACTCCATCTGGGGAGTAAAATCTGTTACATATTTTTAGAGCCTTAACATCGAATACTCTCCTAAAAGATATAAGGCAAAATAAAGTAGCTAGTTTAATGGATAATTGTTTCCTTGTAAGGAAGGAATTGTCCGGCCAAGATGAAAAAAAATCAAAAACAAGGTTTACGTTCCATAAGGAATCATATTTGGGTTTAGGAGGACGTTTAATTCTTATACCCTTCATTACTCTGCGAATCAAGGGGTCGGTACCAATAGAGAAATCGTTTAACAAGGAATGTCCTGCAGAAATTGCTGGTCTATAGCAATTCACTGTTCTATAACAATGTCCTGAATTAAAAAGATCCGCTAAGAAGTTTGCTACTTCAACTACAGGTGCCTCCACTGGATCCATATCCCGTTCCATGCACCAACGACACCATCTTTTCCATGCACCGGTGTATCTTCTCCTTGTTCCCGGAGCCCATGACTCATCCAAAAGGCTTTTAGCCTTTCCTGAAATCTTCCAGGCAAGAAGGTTCATGTTTCCTTCTAAAAGAAGAGGATGTATTTCTCCTTGTAGACCCAGAAGCAGACCTAAACTCCCTGGAATAAGACGTGGAACTTCCATCGCCAATTCCATCACACCTGGGAACCAAATTTGGGAATTCCAAAAAGGAGTGATTAGAACAATGCGGCAGCGATCCGAGCGATCTTTCAGAAGAATTCTCTGGATTAGAGCGAAAGGGGAAAGGCATAACAATTGAGAGTGTTCCAAGGTTGGAGAAGTGCGTCCACCGCAATTGCTAAGGGGTCTGGACTCCAACTGAAAAATCGATCTATCTGGAAGGCAAATAGATCTATTTCGAATGGGCCCCATAGATCTTGAATTCTCTGGAAAACTAGAGGATTCAGTTTCCAATCGCTTGAGTCTCTCAGGAATCTTGAATTCCAATCCGCCCTTGTGTTTAGATGGCCCGGAATGAATTCTGCTATCAGTATAATTTTCTGACTCCGGCAAAAGTACCAAATCTTCTTGGCTAGATTTGCCAGAATCATAGATCTTGCTCCCCCCAAATGGTTGATGTAAGAAACGGCTGTAAAATTGTCCAGCTTGATCAGAACTACACTGTTTTTCAGAATTGGATTTGAAACTCATGAGAGCGTTCAAGCTCGCCATCATCTCTAAACAATTTATATGTAAACTGATTTCTTCTTGTGACCATTTCCCACCTGTTTCTAACGTTCCTAATCTGGCACCCCAGCCTAAATTGCTCGCGTCGGATTCCAAAATGTGATCCGGCGTATTTCCTAATATTGCTTTCCCATTCCAACTTTCTAGGTTGTTCTGCCACCAAAGGAGGTCTGTTCGAGCCTCCGGGGACAGGGAAATGTGGTCTGGATACCAAAGACATTTCTTGAGTCCCGCGGATTTTAATCTCTGTAGGGCTCTGTAGTGAAGCGGTCCTGGAGAAATCGCTTGAATGGATGAAGATAAAAGACCTACTACTCTTGCTAGTTCTCTCAAACTCACCAAATCTTTTGACAAAACATAAGAGACCTCTTTCTTTATTTTTGATAATTTTTTTAAAGGAAGTTGCAAGAGGGCTGAAGATGTATTTACTTGAAAGCCTAAAAATTCCAGATTTTATGAAGGAGTCATACAGATTTTTCTACATTGATAATAAATCCTAAACTCTCTAAAAGTTCCACAGTCCATTTCATGTGGACTAGTAGTTCTTCCTGGTTTTGAGACATCAATAAGATATCGTCCAGGTAAATAATCAAACGGACTCTTCTTCTCCTTAAAGATGCCACAACCAGGATCTTGGTGAAACACCAAGGTGCCGATGAGAGGCCGAAGGGAAGACGACGAAATTGATAGGTCACGCCCTTCCATACAAACCTTAGACATTTCTGAAAATCCGTATACATAGGGACTGTAAAGTATGCGTCTTTGAGATCTAGTTTTATGAGCCAATCATTCTCTTGAAGGATGTCTCTTAGAAGGTGGATACTTTCCATCTTGAAGTGTCTGTACACGAGAAAGGAGTTCAGAAGTTTTACATTTATTACAGAACGCCAACCTTTGTCTTTTTTCTTCACAAGGAATATTGTGCTCACAAAACCGGGGCCAGCGTTTGAGACACTGAAAATTGCCCCTTTGTCAAACATTTGACGAACCTCTTCGTCGACTAGAGCGGATTGATCCTGGTCTAAAATAAGTTCCCTGGGTGTTGAAGTCTGGTAAGGAATAGTAACGAAGTCTATTTTGAAACCTTTTACAGTTTCTAGTACCCATCGATCGTTTGTTATTGATAACCAATTTTTGATGAAAATAGAAAGTCTTCCCCCTACCTTTGGGAGAAAAGAACCAAAAGGAGGAGTTGTTAGCTTGTTTACCTTATCCTTGGAATCTTCCACGGTTGTTTCAACCTCCTCGTGAACGGTAGTTGCGACCTCTCTGAGGGAAGAAGGAGTTGTTCCCTCTGAAGTATCTTCCGTAGCCACGTTGGTTTTGTTGATAGAAGTAGGACCTGTCAGCCCTTCCAAAAAATCTGCCCCCAAACATACGTCTCATATTACTTTGGGCTTTATTGAACGCAGAGAAGGTTGACACATATTTGCCAAGAATCTTAATAAAGGACTCTCCAAAGAGGAGGCCATTAGGGTCTCCCTCAATATCTTTATTAGCTAGGTCGCCCGATTTTGGGTTCATTCGCATCAGAATTCCTCTTCTTCTTTCGGACGTAAGACTAGCATTGGCATTACTGAGGAGGCATAGGGAACATTGACTACAACCTCTTAAAAGTTCGGTGTCAACTGGAGTACCGTTCATGGAGGACTCTTCTGCGAGGTCCAAAATTCTGGCAAGAGGGCCTAACGTGTCCAGCAACTTATCTAGACACAGTTTAAGGCAGCGTTCAAGTCCCTTACGAGGGTCCCTTCCGGTTTTGAAAAGGAAGGTCAATAGTTCAGGGTCTAAATTAGGGGTCATGCCTGCCTTGTTGTGTAGAAAGGGTCTAGGGCATTCAGACCTCATTAGGTTACGTGAGTCCCTCTCAAGTGGTTAGCTTATCCAAAACTTAATAAATTCTGCTGCGTGGTCAAGGGGCCACCAGTCAGAACCTCTAGGATGAGTAATTTTTGAGGGGTTAAACATTTTCACCCCTGACAGGTCCTTAATGGAGCATGAGGTGGTGGGTTGATTTAAATGCTCATCGAGAAGGTCATCGAGTTTTTCTAAAGGATCAAAAACGTATTCGTCAGCCTCATCAGTTTCATCAATAGGGGACAAATAATCATCGTCATCATAGGTGATGACATCTCTTGTGCCGTGAAGGACACCTTGTCTAATTGTGCCGCGAAGGGCACCTGAACTTTTTGCGCCATGAAGGTCGCTCATTCTTCTTGTGCCGCTCGGGACACCTTGTTCATTTGTAGCGCGTGGGCTACCAATAATTAGGACTTGTTCGCTTGAAGTGCGAAGATTATCTTGAGTCTCCAGATGTTTCGTCTTTTTAAAGACCTTACCGTCTTTTTTAGGGAGGGGGTCCTCCTCACTCGAAGAAAGTGAATCATCTTCAGGGATGTCCCTTTTTCTTTTACTTAAAGCTGCTTCAACTGCCTCCTTTAAGGAGGATTTTAATTGTTTTTCAAAGAGACTCAGTAGAGAGTTCTCTGTGAGGGGTGTGTTATTAACACCTTCGATGTTATTCTCTGATATCATTTTTTTGGGTAATTAAATCTAGTAAACGTTAACAAGAGGCTTAAAATTACCTTTAAAGGTGTTTGAAATTCTTAACAGGTTTCTGAATAACCTTAGAATAGTCACTTGGCCCGAGTTAATCTCGTTAAATTATTAACTTAGTGCGAAAATGAGATATTATAATTTGATTTTCGTCGAGTAATGAAGGAAAGGTCGGTTCGTTAGCTCTGTGCTGTGCGTTGGCATGGAGACGCACAGCACGAGCATAAAAAAGCCTCTCTCAGCCTCAAACGATGACATTTTTGAATTGTGGGTCCCAAACACAGGCGTCTAAAAAGTATGTCCCTCTCATTTTTGTGAGCGGGTCACATTTGTTAAAAGCGGAAGTACATCACGCATTTAGTTCATACGCTCTTCAGGGGGAAAGCAGGGAGACATCGTTTTTTCCAAAGTAAAGTAAACCTTTTTTCTTGTTATTATGGGTGAATTATTGTGAAGCAGAGGTAGGCATGCTCAAATTAGAGTGTGTCTACCTTCTGATAATATATTCAGTCCGCGATGTAAAAGCCGATGATTCTCGAATAAATTAATCTCATGCCGATTTGTGAAGCGGAGGTAGGCACGCTCAAATTAGATCGTGTCTATCTTCCGATAATATTTTCACTCCGCGATGTAAAAGCGGATGACTTGGTTGATTGTAATATAACGGGGTTTGAATATAACAGCAATGAAAGGAAGTAACCCAACCATAAATTGGAAGGGTGAGTAAAACTTACCTGAAAGGGTCAAATGTTTACTAATCGCTAAGGAGAAGGATAAGGCTACTTACCTTATCAACTTAGTGAAACAAAGATACTGAATGTAAGAATAAAACATATATTTGCATCTAAAAACACCAAGATATGCGAGATAGGAAGAAGTTATACTTAACTGTCCATGAGCAGCGAATAAAAGAGGAAGTTAATCGGTTGCCATGGCAGTTTGTTGTGCTGTATAGAATGTTTTTATTTATGATGTAATTGTTAAACTTTAAAGGGCTGCATATCTTGAGCAGCAATAAAAGTTATTGCATAATGTAGCCTCCGGTCTTGTAATGAAATTCCCTCCAACGCACCAGCTGGTTCAAGGAGCCAGTTGGATGTGGGCAGTCATTCTTTCTGACCGCCAACACACCGCCCGCCATCCTAATATGGCAGGCGGTGAACTTGGTTATGATGGCGGGGAGACCGCCACCGACAGCCTGTCGGTGGTGGTCTCCCCGCCATCGTAATCAGGCCCTTTGATTGGGGTGGAAATAGTAAATGTAACCACCGCCCCCGAAATGGCTTTGGTTGCAGTTGGAATTGTATACGTCACCCCGTTAGTGTCCAAAATCTTCCCCTAAATGGCTTATATTGGAGTACAAAAGTACACATGACTACTTTTGTGTCCAACACATTGTTTTACATATTGGTATGTTGCATTTGTTTTGGAACACAAAATATATTTTTAACAAGGTTTCACATTCTGGTTCTTCTTTTTAAACAATATACATTTGTTATGCATACATCTTTTATTTTATAACAAGTTTGATATGGTTTCTTTAATACATTAGAAATAGTACTATATTATATTTATTTTTTTTAGTACTATTAGTTTTATACACTACATAAATATTCATATTTTCATAATACGTTTATTGACCGTTTTTTACATATTTTATAACATTGTTACATGTTTTCTAAACCTTATTTTTTTAGTTAAAGTCCCATTGTTTTCTATTGGGAGATAGTCTTTTTTTATTTTCATTCTACAGCCATTTTTTACCACAAAATCTTCTTTTGTACTCTATTTATGTCATTTTACAAAGATTTGGTGGAAACGAGTTGCAGTTACCTGCTGCTGATTGTTTGGTAAGGTAAGACCTTTTTTTTAAAAAAACACTTATGTGTTTTTGAGGGTATGGGAGATCTAGGGAGAATTAGTTAGTTAGTTGTAGTGTTACTTTTAATTTTGAGGCTTAGTTACTCATAGTTTGTGTTCTGTTGTTTAGTTGTGCTGTGCATTAGGCCTGAGTAGAGTTCAGTAGTAGTCTAGTGGTATTTTAGATATTGTAATATTATAATTTATGTTTATTTCATATGTAATGTTTATTTCACATTTGAACATAGTGGTTTGTTTTTCATGACACTGTGTATTGTCTATGTGTAACAAACCAAAAAGCTTTGCCTGAGCCCCCTGCTGTTCTTTTTTTCCCCTGTTGTGTACTCTACTGGCTAAGTAGGACACATGCTTGTGTCCCATTTTATGTATTACTGTGTAACTATTGTCTTTATTGCTTACAAGTAAATATCAGACCTCTGTCCGGCTGGACATGTCCACTTAATATAGCAACGATTGAGTCTATATTCATTGCTTGGTTTCCTATTTTGTAACTTTCTAGGGACCACTATTGTTTAAAATAATTGACTCCCCAGGTCCCTGGTCGACTGTTTTTGGGTCCCCTTGTTTTAGAATATATTTGATTAAAGTGACAGTAACAGCCTTGAATGACTGTGTGTGGGTATAGTTTATATACTGTATGTATAAAGGCTTGTTTGTAGTCAATTATTATTTAATGCGGAGAGTAGTTGTTTGTTTAACTCTTAATGTGGCTTAGTAGTTTGTTGTAAGTTGTACATTGTTGTACGGAAATGCCTCTTTTTACATGATCACCCCAAAGTTTTCAACTGATGCTGTTGGTTTTTAGACTCTTTGGAGTGCACTGAGGCCTGCTAAGTAGACCTCTAACTCCTTACAAAATGTATGTTGAATGGGCTAACCCCCAGTTGGTGTAACCTGATTTACTTATAAGTTCCTAGTAAATGGTATCAAGGGTGACCAGGAAATGTAAGACATAGGATCCCCTAGGGTTGCAGCACTGGTCGTACCACCCTGTGTGTGACCAAGTACAAAATGTCTCCTAGCCTGCCACTTCAGCCTGGAAGAGCAGTTTTAAACTGCTAGTTCGACTTTGACATTTAAACCAATGGCAAAGTCCCCACAAGAGCTGTGTATTATTAAGCAGGACATATACTTTTTATCAGTCCTGACAGCAAAGGGTCCAAATTGTCGTTTTCATTGTGTAAGTTAGTAGCCTCATTGGCTAACAAAGAGTTACCGGCTGATAACTCAGCCAGGCTAACTTCAAGGTATCAAATTAGTCGTGGCATTAAACCCAACTTGATGCCCAAGTAGAAAATAATGTCACTTTTAAGAAAAAGCTTCTTTTAGAATGTTTCCACTCTCCAGCCTAGTCTATCCAGTGGTCTCACAATGTTGCTGGCCACCAGACAGACTTCTGCTTTACTGTGGAGTAGTGTGAACGGCTCCCAGGCTCAGGAACACTAGTAGCCTGCTACAGCGGGAGGTGTTAATTCCCCCTTGCAGGAATGCACTCAGGATGTTGACCCAAATGGTGTGCTTCAAAGGCAAAGCTGTCCTTGGTGGGCAGATGTTGATCACACTCCTGAAGGGTTGCCCCTTTGTTCAGGTAGACAGGCTGGCGGTGGGAACAAGGTTGGGAGACCAGTGCCCAAACCAGTTTTCCTGCAGTTTTCCACAGGTAGGCATGCCTCTAGGGTGGGCTACCAAGCTCCTAACATTTGAGGAAGGGTTCAGACATTTTTAGAGTGGGCAGAATAGAGAACTCTGGGGTTGCTAGATGCCACACATAGCCGGAAGTTATCACAGACCGGGAGGGATCCTGGTAGCCTATTGGCTAGTGACCGCATCATCCCCCTAGGACACTTTCTAGGCACGAGTATGGCATCTCTGACATCCTGACCCTCAGATCACGCTAGAACTGGAGAAAGGACCATAGGAGGACTGCCCTGCTGACCCCTGCACATGGCAAGAGAGTCTGCACCATCGGCTGGATTGCACCTGCTGCACCTTGGACTAGCAAAGAGAGAACTGTGACTGTGGCTTCTGACTCAAGGGAAAGTCTCGCTCGAGACCCAGACCAAAGAAGTGACTCCAAGGATCATTCAGCTGACCCCTGTACCCACCACAAAGGCCATCAAAGCTGAAGAAGCCCCATCTGACAAGTTGGTATTCCCATTCCTGGAATTGTCGCCAACCACAGCTGGGCACCATGAGGGACCAATGCTTGATGACCAAAAGTTGCACCCGAGTACGCTGGACCCAGGAGTGTCATCTGAGTCTGGGTTTGTCACCCAAAAAGGCCACAAGCCTCAGCCAAAGGATATCGCTGGGCCCCCTGTGTACGGAGGCCAGAGCCCTGCAGCAGCTGACCTTCTGCTGCTTAAAGAGGACTTCAAGGGACTACGACCTCTATGGCTAAAGTCACCCCACCTCATCCGTGAACCGAGGAATAGCTACAAGGACACCCTCATTGACCGCACTGTACCAAGTGCATCCTCAGTATCCTGCATCCCCAGCATCAGGTCCCCTACATTAAAGTCTATAGCAGTTTTGATGTAATGTGTGGAACTGGACTGGAGACTGGTTTGGTGACCAGGTAATGGAACTAATGCTCCTTAGTGGCCCCCTGACCTTTTTCCTGCCAGGTTTCATCACCCCACTCAGGCCGGAATTGTCGAGCACAGCTCTATCAAACTGTGTTTTTATTTAAAGTTTCTAAACTTTACGGTTAGCAGTGCTTGTTTGCACTTTGTACTAAAAAGCTGAGACTTAAATTGGACTTTCAAGTCTCTATCTCTGGATCCCTCTGGTGGATTCTACTCATCTTGGTATCTAAAAATTCATACAAATATCTATTTTTATAAATTGTTGTTGGATTTCTTTCGTGTTGTGTGACTTTCTTATTTCATTGTTTGGGGCGCCTAAATGCTTTACACTAGTTCCTTAGCATAAGCCTTACTGCTCAAAGCCACAGCTACCCAGGGCTGACCTAATGGTTTTAAAAATGAGCCTAACTGGTCCCAAGACAGGTTTGAGAGTGCATTAAACGGTTAGAGCGCGCAACCATACCATATAGTACACTACAATACTCACAATTGTTTATTAGGTGGCAAGGCACATATGAGGGGTATATTTGTGTTTTGATATGCACCATGTATGGTGTATATCTGACTGAATTGTTTAGAGCACATTTTGAATGTTCAGTCCATCAGTCACGTTTGACATTGGCTTAGTCTTAATAAATTATTATCTGTAGCAAATATAATAATTATTTAGGTTGTCATGTAGGAGGAAGAGTTCACTATTATGTGTTGTGGTTAAGTGTTCAGGTATTTGGATGTCTTTGCATCTTCTAAGGGCAGCAGGGGTGTCACTGGTGGCGTTCTTAGTTTGTGCTATTAAGTGTTTTAAAATGGATATAGCAAGTAGCTTTCCTGAAAAGTGTTCAGGCACTTTAGGAAGTATGGGCCAGATGTAGGTAAAATCAATTTTGCGAATCCTTAATAGCGAATTTTACCGATTCGCTATTAAGGACTCGCAAAATTGAATGTAGGTAGGAATCGCTAAAATATTAGCGATTCCTTAATATTCCTTAGTAGCGAATCGCAAATTGAGATTCGCTAATGAGGAATACCTACCCATTCATTCCTATGGGCTAGGAGGCCCATAGGAATGAATGGGAAGACATTCTCAATTTGCGATTCGCTATTAGAGAATCGCAAATTGTGGGTGCAATTTCAAGGGTGCAAGGGTACCAAAAGGACACCCAGTTGCACCCCTGAAATGTGCATGTGTGCACATGTGGCGCACATACATGCCCTAATGGCATGAATGTGTGCCACATGGAACTTTTAAAAAGCAAAAAGGTGCTTTTATAAAGGAAATCGCTAATTACCACCAACTTTGAAGTTGGTGGTAATTAGCGTTCCTTAAGGCTAAAGTGCACTTTCCTATCTGCTACTTACATTGCATTTAAGGAATCGCAATTTGCGATTCCTTAAATGCAATCGCAAAATAGGGTATCGCTATTTTTGCGATTTCTTATTTTGCGAGTAGGTTTAATCTTACCTACATTGCTCAAAGCCAAATTGAGATCGCAAAGGCCGAAATTCTGCGAATTTCGGCATTTGCGATCGCTATTTGGCTTCCTACATCTGGCCCTATATCTTTTAGACCTTTAGTAGTGGGCACTTGGGAACTAGTGCTTGCCTCTTAAGTCTCGACGTACATGCCTTACCTCGATTTCGGAGACATTTGGGGGTGGTTGTGTTCTCTCACGCTAATAACTTCATTTTTCATAGTAGCCCTCCCATAATATGCATTAAAGTACGTTTTGTACATTTCCAATTACTATTCTTGGTGTTTGTGCTTTCTTGGCTGCAAGTGTAGCCCATGTGCGAGTGTAATTGTGTGCCTTTCTGTGAGGTGAATAATCTTGCTCTTTCTGTGAATCTGTCTGGAATATTTTTAATGAAATAGTTAAATAAATTGTAATAATTTTACTTTTGCTCTACTAATGTACATAAAATATTATTACAATTGTTTTTGCATCTGGGATTGGGAGCCCTATCTTCTTCTAAGTGCATGTCTGCTGTTTGCCGTCAATTTGCAAAGCGATTTGTATGGTTGCAGGAGAAGATGGGGCACAATTGATGTGCCCAGTGGTATTGTGTGTTATACTTACGCAAGAAGTGACGTCTGGAAAATCTCTCCTCCTTTTTAGAGTTGTGGCAGCTAAATCATAGTATAGCCACAGCTTGTGACCATCATATTCCACGCAGCGCTTGTAGCTGATGATTGACATGATTTCTTACTTTTAATCGAAGAAATGGATCCATTTGAGTATGTCTGGTGGTGCTTCTCAGCGAGGCTCCATTGTTGCCATTTCAGTCATTCAGTCTAGATGAATTGTCTGATCCTCCAGCCTATCCCAATTTGGTGTATTTCCTCAGGTCTTTCATCTAGTGAATGTTCCACACCATTGACTCTCCTGCACAGGTCCCTGATGCCTTGTTGAATCTCCAGCAGCTAGTCCTATACGTCTACCCTTGATTGTGCTGTTATAGTCATTTTTTTAACAAACAGTTTTCCATAATGCAGTGCAGATCATTTACAAGTTGAAATTGATTTTATCATGCAGAGTTTACTTCGACAACCACTGGAATCAAAACAAAACATGTATTTTACAGTTAAGGCTCCCTGTTTTCCGGTTTTACTGATTTTTACAGATACAGACAGAAACAATTTATTTTCCTGTCTGTATTTATATGTAAATGTGGATAAAAATGAAAATTAGTCTCTGGTTTTGAGTGATTCAAAATACTGTCAGTCGTGACTTTCAGACCAATAGCTGTGAAGATTGATGAGTAAGTGGTTAAAAAATAAAGAAATTATTGTTAGGAGGCTTTAACTCCAGTAGATATGCAAACGGTTGATACTAAAATGTTCATATTTTCATATATTGGTATTAATTTATCATCTGTGGGACTTCATATTATTGAAATCTGTCATACATTCAGATAAGAGTTTACATTTGTTTAAATAAATATGGAAATGTACTATTTTTGCTTCATTTGTCTCACAAAACCCAAAATAAAAATGGATAAATACAGATAAAATTAGCAAAAAATAAATATGGATAAATACAGACGGAAATGTCAAGAAAACAAATACCATAAAACCGGGAGCCCTGTTTACAGTGTAAGAGACAAATTTCAAGTGCAGTTATAGTCTTTAATTAATTTCTTCAAGTAAGTGCTGAAGATACTCCTGGGAGATAATTGCTGATGGACTGCAGTCATCGTCTTTGTCCGGTGAGGCTCATGGAGATGACTGAACTCTTTATCACTCTTGTCCCCCTTTAGCTTTTAGTATTCCTTGACATGGTGCTCTCAATGATCTCTACTGGACGGGGCTGCTCCTATGTGTTTGTTATTCTTGTCGCGAGACAAGCCGAAAGCGTATGTTTCATTGGAGTCCTTTTGTGTGCCGCTGCACTGGGCCCACTTCAAGATGAGTTGGAAATTCTCTCTGGAGTTGGGAGGCTGCAACTGCGGTCACACACTATTGATACATTACTCACTAGTTTGGAAATAAGAGAAGTGGAAGTTTATGTTTCACATGTCCCTACTATTAGCGATTCGGAAAGGATATGAAAAAGCCCTCATAAAAATGTTAATGATTTTTCTGACTCCTTAAAGGGATTTTGCACCTTAAGAATATCCCTTTTGTGGTTGTAAACCCTTTGATTTGGCAAATATAGGGGTCTGCAAATGCAAAAAGATTTTGTACCTGGTTGAAGACTCTGAAAATGTTGACAATAACAGACTGTACTCGCAGTCTACTGAAAACTAACTAGTAACATGAAAACTCTCTGAAATCTTTGACATTTCTTGAGTGCTGTGTGAATTAACTTCTAACACTGAACCAGATCTTCTGAACAGTAAATAACCTCTATAGCTGACTTGAAAACTGAACTCTGATCCCAAGGAAGCTTCCAGAATTGATGGCAAAAAAAGCATCTGAAAAACATGGTGGTCACGTACTGAGGTATTGCAGCCTTATGGTTGGAACCTAAAACATAGAAAGTTCATTTTTCTGTCAACTAACTGGCAGAATAATCCACAGCCTATGAACCTACATTAAGTTGAATATTCAAAATGTTTCTTACCAGCCAGGCAGAACTGAGGTTCAAACTTACCAGAGCAGATAATGCGATAGTACTTCTATCATGTGTGAAGCACCTAAACTCAGAATGTAAATCCATTCTTGAATGGAGAGTAAGAAAGTTCCTGGGTTTTTTCACTGATAATTACAAATCCCTTAAACCCTTCACTAACACACTGTGTTACACTCCTACACAAAACATTTATTTACGAATGAATAAAAAACTTCATTGAGATCCTGGCACCAACTTTACACTTACAATATATATTTTGGGGGATTCCTGTTGTGAAAATATACCGGAGAATGTTGTGACCTTCCAGTCTCATATTATTAATAGGCTCAAGTTGTATTTGATATTATTAAATCCAATATGTGTCCACTGTGGGATAGTAATAATACCAAATGATGTCTTGGACAATGTCCACAGCCTGGTTGATGACAATTCAGCTCTGCAAATAATGCTAGATCTCTTGGTGGCTTATGAAAAAGCAGGTGTTTTGTATCTCTCCAAAATGAGACCTGGGAGTTTTTGTTAATCCTTGCACCGTGTGGCCAGGGATTCGTCCCCCAGGCCTCCAACTAGAGGCATGGGGGCACAGCTATGGGTCCTCCAAAGTCGCTTTGCGACAGGATTTTCATGTCGGAAAGCCCAACATGAAAAGCCTGTGGGAAACTGACATTGTAATCCCGATGGCGGAAACGCCGTCCTTAAGGGGTTACGTGCTGGTTCCAACTGGCCGAAGGGCTCGAGTACATCGGAAGCCAGTCGGAATGACCAGCCGGTCTCACCTCCGACCGCTGTCATTGTAATACGGCGGTCAAAAATGAAACTGAAGAGGTCGGTTGGAAAGTCTACGACCGCAGGTCAGAGGCTTTCCGACCGACATCAAAATGAGGGCTTGAGTCCAGCTAGCCCATAAATTTAATATTTTCGGAGCCT
Organism: Triturus cristatus; assembly: GCF_964204655.1. NCBI lineage: Eukaryota > Metazoa > Chordata > Amphibia > Caudata > Salamandridae > Triturus > Triturus cristatus. Next base: position 978,212,562 of record NC_140583.1, read on the forward strand.
AACGAGAAGAAAAACTGCTGTAGCTAAAAGAATTGATGATGTGTGGATAATTTTATGTATCAGCCCTCCAGGCTCAACAGAACAATGGATATGATTGTGAATGTCTTGAGCAGCCATCCTTGGATCAATTATTAACTAATGATTGGGTTGTGCCAATCCTCTCTAGGGGAGAATAAAAAAACAAGCAGTCAAGCTGCAGAAGGTAAAGAGCTTTTAGTTAGAACCTGGTCCTAGATCTGAGGAGAAGAGACCAATGAACAGCACCCTTTAGGGGCTTCCACTGCCTCACGCTGGAGGCCCTCGCAAAAATATTATTTTTGAAATCACGTCAAGGAGCAGCTCCTTTTCATTTTAGACATTGTGGTCTGAAGGTAAGAACTTGTGTGTTCATACTCCATTCTGGTTAACTCATATGAGAAGGCAAGGACTTTACACTTTACATACTGATGTGTTGAGTTCTCTTTACATCAGGTTGGGAACCAAAGGCTCTTTCATCTTATTTAGAACTAGTCGTTCAAATTTCCATTTTAACTATTCTCCTCTCACGATGAGGTGACATCAAGCAAAACAACATCAGGGATGGCTTTGGTGCCATTGATTTTATTGAAGTTTTCTTTCACTTTAAGTTGCAATGGATGTTATCTTTTTTGTCTTCTTTTGGGTTGATGCATTTGTGTAGTGTTCAAAGAAGATCACAGGAAAGAAGTCCCTGATTAATCACACAACACAAAGCAATGAGTCAAACAAATTTGTTTTATGTCAAAAACAGTTTAATTAAACATTTGAGCAGTTTTGCTGACACACAAGAGATTGTTTGTGATCTATAGTTGGGGAACCCAACGCCTATTCGTTTTACCCAAAAAATCATAGGTTTAGGTTAACCACTGTACAAAATAAAGCAGAAGATGGTAAACGTTTGCTGTACTGAAATTGGCACATTAAAAAGTGGGGTGAGTGAATAAATAAGGCAATATGACCATGCAGGAAGATTTTACTTTACGACAAGGCAGGAATAATCAAGTTTCAATTCCCAATCTCCAAGCCCCACTAGAACAAAAGGAAAATCATGTTGGCAGGCTTTAATGTAGCTACCTACATTATCTACTTAACACAAACCCACACCGGTTCGGTAAGGCACTGTAGAAAAGTAGCTGCCATGAACCACCAATTGTGGCTGTCAAAATTCTGATAGTGGCATTCTACAATCACCATTGCCACCTCTTGCATACTATCTACAGCTGCCACCTTTCTAGATTCCTCTGGCACCATTTTAAAGGAACTAGCTAGCACCCTACATGCAGCTGCTGTCTACACAAATTAGTGATTAAGACAGCTACCCATATTAAAGTGGTAGTTGCTAATAACTCTCATGACAGCTTCCAACATCCTACTCACAGTGGCAACATTAGGCAGACAGTCACCAGTATTCTAGTTGCAGTTGGCAACATCCCATTGGTAGTTTCCAACATTGTGTTGGTAGTAGTCAATTTCCTACTTGCAGTTGTTAACATTCTATTTGAAGTTAGACAAAAAGAGGGAGATGAGAAAATACGGATAAACAGGGAACAGTGTTCACAGATTCGCTTGGTTCTTCTGAATTTCTCTGAATAATGCAGCCCTATTTCTGTTTAATCTAGTGTCAGGCAATGAGTGACACCAAGTTTCACAGATACCGATATGGTCATTTGTGTCTGTGAAATATACAAACCGGTGGCAACTTCACAAACACTACTAATCCAATGTTTCCCTATCATGTAAGTTGTGTAGGCATTATAAAATAGATAGATTAACATAAGGACAGGGAGGAGCATCCAGTGTGATAGGAGGAAAATTGTTGACTGATATTGTAATGGTGACATGAAGGTGTTGATTGGTCAGTAGAGCAATATGTGTCTAGTCATTCTGCCTACTCTGGGGTGAAGTAGGTAGACGGTCAATTGAAACTAGCAAAATAACTGAAGCTAAACAAAACCATTTTGGAAACAGTAGCAAAAACACAATCTGGTACATGCTAAACTAAGAGTGCATTATTCCCAGCCTTTCCTCAGCAAAGTATCATAGATAAATGATCCTGAATTTACACCATGTTTGACTACAAATATCACAAATTTGGATCGGGTGTGGCCTTTGGCACTAGCTTTCAGCACAGGGTTGCATGTGAGGTGAACATGACCTGTGCGGTTGCCCTTTGCTGAACCCCGGTCTGTTGTACCATCATGAGATATCCTCTGCTGATTGCAGAACATCATTCCCTGCACCAATCCTTAATTAGTGCAAAGTATTTGGCAAGCAAGACTTCTCAGTTCCTAACAAAGAGCCTGTGCAAAGGTTTGACCTTACCTGACAGAAGGCTAACAACACACTTCGGCTACACACTACAATCAGTAAATGCATCTAAGAATTTTACCAAGCACCTCACTAGGACATGCAAATGCTCAGCCTCCATATATACCATCATTTAGTGGTTTATTTTTCTTTCACCAGTCACTTCTGGTGAATGCTGTGGTGAAGACCTCTGCAAACCACGTCACTGCCCCTCTCACCGCAGCTCACAGTGGTAACATGAATTGTGCTCAAGCCAGTTCATTAGGACAATACAGGTCCTCGCAGAGTTGGTTGATGGCTAACTCGGTCAGTCTTTCAGCAAGACAGTCTGAAACTCACAATTCTCACTACCCCCTTATGCTCAGTGGAAATTTTACAATATTTGAGGGGTCCTTTAAGGAGTTTCAGGTCTGTATTTGTAGTGGAGACCAGTCACAGTGACAGGCACTTGTTTATTTTGTAACCACAACCACCACTGGTTTAGAGACAAGCTGTTTCTACCTCATCTGCAAAAGAGGCTGTCCTTTCAGCTGTTTAATGTCACATGATGCATACATGCGCCTGTCAATTACAACCAACTCACCTGCTCTCAAGCCCCCATTTCGCCAAGAACACATGCATGCAGTGCAACTAAGCGAAACAAGAACTCCTATTGTTTTTGTGTGGCAAGGATGAAATGGACATCCAGCAATCAACCGGTTCCCAACCTCACTCTGGTGAAGCCGTAGACTACAGTCAGCATACTGCCCATGATCGCATATCAATGTAATACTGGTGAAGATATTGGAATGAAAGGAAATAAATCACAGCGGAGAATAAATTGTAATTGAGCACATGCCCAAAATATACATTTGGTCGCAAAACAAAGGGCTGGTTGTGTGGGCCAGTTTTCTGGCTGTGTGTGGGTCTGTTTTGTGGTCTGGTGGGCTAGTTAATGCCTGGTACCACCACAAACTTTGCCAGCAGCAAGGACAAATGCACGTATTAACCCACATCTTTTCTAAACACATATACATCTTGTCTTTACAAGTTCAAAACTGCCCTGGTTTGCAAATGTGGGCAGCTTTTTTAGCTACCTGATTCAGAAGTGGGGGGGAGGTGAGGGGGGACACTTTTATTTTGGTGTCTGGGCCTAATTTCTGCCCCAGTCCGGCGCTGAGAACCGTCCAAAATGAACTGCAGGTCGAAATCCATGATAAGTCGAAATCGACCACAGGCTGAAATGGAGCATATGTTATTTTGGAGCACAATTCCAAAAAGAGCAAACGTAGCCCTGTAAAGGGCAAGAAAAAAATACATGTCAAAAGAAAGCCTAGCCAGGGGACAGGTTGAATAAGCATATTGGTCAAAACTGAGGACTGTCAAAATGGATGACAGGCCAGATGGATGAAAGGGGAACATGAGCGGCAGGCCAAAACAGATCACAATCGAAATGGAGGATAGGTCAAAGCAGCATACAGGTTAAAATGATGAATAATTCATAATGGCTTGCGTTACACAGAGGCAGAAACTAAGCAGTTAAAAACAACAGGTCAAATTTTACGGCAGGTCTCACTCGAGGAGGGTCTCATTCACTTTTGAAAGCGAGAAAGAGAGATACGTTTTTAATTAAATATGGATATCTGATGATGTCTACGGTATCCTGTAAGTTAAGCTGGCACAGTTTTACTGCAATGTATGCTTTCAGAGCTGAAAAAGACACTCGTCGTAACTCTTGGTATGAAGAAGGTAGTATAGTGGCATTCTTGAGGTGTAGACTACCCCGCTTTTTGAAATGTTACTATTTCTGAATGACCTAAAACTACTCAAACCAGTTCTCAAAATGGGAAGAATAGCTGAAGGGAGTCATTCTTTTTGAACTGCACCACGACATGGACTCTAGCGCTCACTGGAACCAAATTATGGCTGTTTGATGCTACGCGGCTCGGCTGGGGGGGAGGGGGGGGGGGGCCTGTTCTTTAAGGCCCCGGGCACCATTGCTACACGACTGCATCCAAATGTGACATTCGTCAACCGATCTTGGTCCTGAGGCAGAGAAACCTCTGCCGGATCAGTCACCTCATTATGTCAAATCTCCCAAACTCTCCGGTGTAAGACCTCGCACTTGTGTATGCTAAATCCAGTGGTTGAAGCCACTTTCAGGGAGAGGCTATCATCCTTCGCCTTCACGGTTTTCACTAATGCTGACGTGAAGGGTCACGTTGCGTCAAAAGGACGTATTACTTCCGGGCAGATTACCTCTGGACACTCCAAGACCGGTTTTCTTGCAATCCCATTTCAAACCCTCAGATGTGGTGGATGAAATGAGGAGCAGAGGCCATTCTGGGAAACGTAAATATGACAGACTGCATCTTAGAGAAATTAAACTCATGCCAACAGGGCAAAATATGGTCATATTAACTTACATCATACCTCTTGTGTGTCTCTGAAAAATAAGGCAGTGATACGCAACATGGTTGTGGTACGAATCCCAGAAGGTGCACACATGAACCGAAAAACTGCACCTCATTCCCACGCCCACTCCTACCTCCACAATTGGAATATTGTGTGTTGATGTTTTGTAGTTCAAATCGCACAAAAAGTGTTTCATGTTATTTTCTTCCAAGCCAGTCAGAGGCAATACTGGCGAGAGAAACGGACAGGTTTACAAACTCAAATACAAAATGTCACTCAGCAGGGGCGGCTCTAGGCTCGTGGTGGCCCTGTGCAGAGAGCGTAGGTAGGGGGCCCCCGGAAGAGGGGGTCCGGGCGGGGCGGAGCTCAGGAAGGTGTTTTAATAAAACGTCCACTGGCCTTTAATGAAATATGTGGCACAATACTAATTATGAGAAAAACACCATAACTGCAGCATCGCATCATTCCAGTGGTCCTGGGTGAGTGTGCAGCAGTGGAGAAGGAAGCGGGAAGAAGAAGAAGAAAAAGGAAAGGGAAGCAACAGAAAAGGTGGCATGTGAGAGGAAGGAGGGAAGATGGAGTGCTGAATAATCGTCGCTTGTATTGTATCACTAACCTGTGGTACTCCTATGGCTTTCAAACCCGTTCCTTCTCCCAGCCTTGCCTCTCTCCAAAAAACATACAAGCATCCTCTGTGGGACCACCTCTCCCATGTCAGTGCTCTAAGTGGGATGGAAAAGATGGTGGGGTCTCCAAAAGTGGCATTGCCATTTAGGCGTAACTAGGAAACCTTTGCAAAACGCATGGCCTATGCAAATATGGGTGGGGCCTAAATGTTAACTGAATGCTGCATGCCACCTGACAAGTATTCCGGCGCCTTTATGTGTGTTTTCTGGTAGTGCTTCTAAAAACATCATACATCAGCTAGCACAAACACCTAAAACAGGCCAGACCCATTAGCTGTACCAGTGCTTGTTAGCACTGATTTTTATCCAATGTACATGAAGGGGTAACTCACTTTCTTCCTGTCGCATCACTTCCTGCTGCAGGCTCCATCTCTGTTATTCACTTACACCCTTTGCTCTGTTCTCTGCGCCCAGCAGAGAGGCCAAGGATTGGATGAGCATTTAGTAAGAACACTTTGATACGAGACCCTGTTAGAATGCCGAACTGCTTTCAGCCTCAGCTGCAGTTTTCAATCATGCCCAGTCATGAAAGATCACCCACACCCTATACTCATTCAGACATCTTGAGGTGACTGGGCTTGGAGTGCGGTTATGCAAGATTCGTACATTGCATGAAAAACAACATCACTGAAACAACCCATCTGAGATATGAAAATATTCTTAGGAAATAGAGGTGCACACATAGTTCACCATTGCATAAAGCGAACGAACTTTAACAGGGACTGAGTCACTGACTGGGATCAGCTTAAAGGTTCTTGCACACATTGTCAGAAATCAGTGTTTTTCTTGTAAAGTTAATGGCATGATTAATGGTTCTGGAGGGGGGGGAAGCCTTTTCATTTACTGGGAGTGCGGAGTACCTCCACCGGCAGGATTCGCCCAACTTAAAGCCCTGTGCATGCTCTTCTTCTCCCTACTTATTTCCGAGTACCGGGCCTATAGGTTGGTTCCAGCCACAGCAGGAGACAGGTGTGGGTGTACCCTATGCTCTCACTCAGAGAATACAGCGGTGAGGGCACTTTTTGCACCAACAATAAGGCTTAACCCCCCAACCTCCTGGAAGCCGGAGGCCGCCAAATCCCTGCCAGGGGCCGCCACGAATATGTATTGTATCCGATTCCTCGTGGTGGCCCCTGGGATTTGGCGGCCCTGTGCAGGTGCACAGCTTGCACATGCCTAAGGCCGCCCCTGGTTGGAGGCTGCAATGAGGAGTAGATTCCGCTGGTGGTGTCGCAGTATATCATGTCTTTCAGCCAATCATCTGTGGTGAGGACCCTACTGCTGCCCCAGCAAAAGGCTATTCATTACTTTGCCAGCAATAGTGCGATGGCTGTGAAGCGTCTTAGTCCTGGTTCAGTGTTTGACATATCCCAGCAGTTTCATCATTGGGTGTGGGTCAATGGTATGTTCTATCATGGTTGAAATTAATGTGAACACTTCCCCTCAGTTTGTATGGATTAAAATGCAATTCCAAATCAAATGTACAAAATCTGTATAATCGGCTGCGCATTTGGGGCATTGGTGTGATCTTGAGTAATCTATTTTCGCCAGGGCCTTTGGTGTAGTGTACGTGCGGTGGAAATACTTGTAATGGAGCAGTTTATGCCTATGATTAGTGGAGATCCGCTTCGTTTGTGTGCAGCAGGTTTTGTCTGGTATGGATGGCCCCAAATCATGCTTGCATTTTACACTGGATTTCTCTGTTCCCGTTGGCTTCAATACTAGGCATGGTTGGTGTAGTCGGGATACTAATCTGCCCATTTTTGTGGTCGAGATGACTAATGTCAGGGGGGAGAAATCAGCTGGTTCTTCAGGATATGTGGGTAGTTTATATTGTAGAGTGGTGTGCATTCAGTTGAAGATAAAGCTCTCCATGGGTGTGGAGCCTCCTGTGGGCATATGTCATTTGTGTTCACCTTACCTTTTGTAAAGAGGTCCCCCACTGTGTGTAGTTGATGTGCTGTCGAAGTACGGTGTCCAAGCCGCTCTTTGGTCATTGCCATGCATGGTTATTGGTGAGTGGCAAGTTAGGGCAGTATAATAATCTGCCTCCCAGGTATTTTCAGTGTTTGGACCATGCCCAGCAGGTCGTGGAGAGTGTATATCTGCTGGGTCACGTAGGAGTCCCAGTGGTAGGATGGAGAATGGGGGAGCTCCTCTGCCTGGTTTGTTTTTTGTTTCAGGTAGGGAAGCCTGGTGTCAGAATGATACCAGTTAGAAGAAAACTGACATTGCGCCACTAAATAGTATAGTTGAAAATCTGGAACACCAAAGTAGCCTCGGTCATATGGAAGGGTCAGAGTCTCCCATCTGATCCTTGGGCATCGGCTCACACTGATGAGGTCATTCAGGAGTCTTCTCGCTGTCTTTCAAAACCACTGTACACCCCTCGACACCCTTACATACCTTTCACTGCAGAGCATGTAAGGGCGCCCAGCAGTTGTGCCATTTTCCTATGTAAAATTCTACCATCGCATCCATTTTTGGATGTAAGGGTGTATTCTGCATTAAGAAAATAGCACCGAAATTCCCACTCCAGCCTATTACATAATTCAGTAGATCTAGCATAATTTTAATGAGTGATTCCACATCGTCAAATTCTGCCCACCTCTAGAAATAATAGCCAAAAGCATATTATAAAATAAATACTAATCTATAAAAATAAAAAATATAGCATAATCTAAACCAACTTTACAATTCAGGTGGTCTGGTCTGTGATTGCACACTTTGCAGGAGGAGGAACCAACAGAGGAGTCGATGAGACGACAAGCTGCTACACCCGCTCCATTGCTGCCGCTGCCTCAAGGGGCACAGTGGAAGGCCGGCAGTTAGCGTTGATGCCCATGGGTGCAGAGGACTTGAAGGTGCTGGAGTTTGCGGTAGCAATAGCAATCCTGTGGTAGATGGGCACACTTCTCCTTCTCCACCATTACCGCTGCCTTCAAGGCTGCTGCTGTAGCCAGCCAGAGTCTGCAGGAGTTCATGGGACAACAGGACTCCAATAGGACTTTCAGAGCCAGCCCCTCCTATGAAGTCTGCTGATCACATTTGTAGGTCCTGTTACTTCCCTGATGACAGCAAGGAGCAGCTGGGAGCAGCTGGTGTGGTTGGAGGGGGTCCATGTCTAGTTTGCTTGGCTGACCAGGTAGAGGCCTGTGTTGTGGAGGCGGCCCAGCTAGGTCCGGGTGCAGCATGCAACCAGGCGAGCTCCCCCACCCTTTCTCCCATGGTGAGCCACTGTAAGGAGCCACACTTGACCACACAGCATCTACATAAGGATCTGCACAACAACTAACATGCTCGTGCCCCCTTCCCCACTGCAAAACATGAGGAGGAGGCAACACCTTGGGGGGGATGAGGCGGCACCTCTGGGGTGCTCGTGCCCCCCTCCACAAGAAAGTCAAGCAAGTGATATCTGGGGGTTTCAAGACAGCCCCCGGCTCCTGAATGGATTTTATCAGACATTCCGGACCAAGACCCATGTAGTCTCTGGCGTGCTCGTGCTCCTTCCCTCCAAGTAAAACGTCAACGAAATCTGAATTTTTCCAGTGGTTAAGTGGCAAAGGGGTTAGGGCACTAGCTACGGGAAGCAATAGCCAGCCCAAGAGGGCGGTTGGAAATCCCGCACCTAACCCCAGCTCACTCACTCAAGTGGATCCCGATCCCTCAGGTAATGGGTGCAACGCAGCCATAGTGGAGGCCCCCCTCTCACATCCCTTTGTTGCCAAAGTTTGTGATGTTAAAAAAACCATTGTCCCCACACCTGTCCGCTCAGAGTGAATCTCTTGGAGCGGGACCAGGTAATGTTGCACCAGTAGGATTGGAGCCCTCAGGGATTCAGTTTCCCCTCATGACAACTTTTACATGAGGTCAAAAGATTAACTCTGATACCCTTAATACTCCAAAGAGCCCCCAGTTTATGTTTTACCCTTTTCCAGCATTTAAGGCCAGCAGTGCAGATGAGCCGGATTTGCTAGAAGAGAGCAACAGCAACGATACAGGTAGCCCCCACCGCTAGCAGATGCAGGAGGGTGTCTGGGCAACTGGGATGGCGCTCAAGCCAATTGGTGGGGGTAGAAGCATTTAATGGAGATTTGCAGTCTACGACTGATTCAAACAACATGTGGACAGCAATCTTGAACTCAATGCAAGCGACAGTCATTGCCCTCTGACATAATGCAAACAAAATGGATATCCAGGTGGACTTACACAATACCATTGCAGTCTTCATCTCTGCAATCAATGACAAACTTTAAAAGTTAAAAGTCCTGATCACTAGGATCCAAATAAACCACCTTAATGACTTCATCATATGTTCCTGCAAGGAAGTGGTCGATAGGATGGTGCAACTCCTTGTCATTATGGAAGGAATTTTGGAGCAAGTTAAAACCAGCCTCGTCTTAGGGGGTTCTCATGTAAAGCCACCATTATCTGCTCTATTCGTTGAATGCACCGTCAATAGCCCACCAGTAATTCGGACAGAATAACTGACCAAACTGCGGCTCCAGCAGACTCTGTGAATGCAGGGCCAGGCTAGGCCAGAGAGAAGTCCTTATTAGACAGACAGAAGCTACCAGTGTGCTCCGGGATGGACTGCGTATGCCAAATCCGCATCAAGATGAAACTTCTGTACCAATCCAGATGACAAAAAGGGAGCAGAAGTGTGCAAGGAAGGGCAGGAATAAAGCCTGCCCAGGCCCGCTGGCTCTATAACTGTAACCCTAACCCAAACCCAGACATGTGAGGGAGAAGAGGCCGAAACCCCCTCAGGAGATATCTCCCAGCTGATCGAGACTGTGCCAGTAATTAATGTGCTCGATGTTTGCGTCATAACCACAGTAGAGGCCCCCCGCCCAGCTAAGTCTGTCAAATCGCCCCAAGAAAAAGTAGGTGGATCTGCACCAGCAGAGGCGGGACCCCCGCAAAATAAGGAGAACTATAAGGATGGTCGCATGGCTAGAAGACTCAAGTAAGAGGTGACTCAAACTTCACCCATTATAGACCTCACCTCCCCCGAGATCTGGTCAACATTAACTATAGACGTGGCCCCCAGTACAGGAAAAGGGGCACCCAGTAGGCAAACAGAGTCAGCAACCCTGGATCAAGCGGTTGGGAGGTGTCACTCTGAAGCTGGCCATAGTTCCCCTAGGTCAGAGGGCGCGTTCAGCAGCAAGTTACGCTTGACCAATCTCAAATGTACATCGATGAAGTACAATGACCTGGTATGCTGGGTTCTTTGGATCCCGGAATTCAAATCCAAGGGCCCACATGATGTATTAAAGAGCGCAAGCATCTTAAAACTAATGAAGGCGCTACCAGGTCTAGGCCACGTGGTTTCAGATGATATATATGCTACTAAATTCCCTCCAGCCAGAGAAAGACAGTCCTGCAGCACCCTGCCAAGTAGATGATACCGTATCCTTATTGATAAGTGCTATGGGAGACCATCCTTCCACGGGGCATGCTGTAGGTGCACCAAGGCCCTCCAACATTACAGTCCAAATAACCAGAGGCGAGGGACATTATGAGCAGCGAAGGATTACACCAAATCAAGATTCCCAAAATGGCTGGATCTGGCTGCCGGTCGCCCTATCCAAGACAGCAACCAGTAAGGACTGAATTGTAGTGGCCTTTGAACAAGATGGCCTAACCATCTGCTCCTGGAATATAGGGGGTCTGCAGGCAAAATTGAAGACCCTGCTGTTGTGGACTTTCTGAGCACATTCCACATAATAATGGTATAGGAAACCTGGGCCCAAGATTCCGTACCACTGACAGGGTTTGTAGAGCATAACAAGGAGGCTCGTGAAAAATAGCCCCCTGGCTAAGGGCTACCTGCCAGTCTATGCAAACTCCAATCTGTCTGCAAAGATCACAGAGCTCAACATAGACAAACCATGGCTCCTGGCCCAGCGAATAGACAGTTGGGCCAAGCATCTTTGCGAACCTCCGGTACATGTGAATGTGTACATTAAGAGGAAATTAGTAACCACAGACAAGTTTATCACACAAATGTTTTAGTTGAAAAACACTTGTTGTCCATCATAATAGCTAGTCTCAAAAGATTTAAACTGAAATCTGTTCCATCTTCCAAGCGAGGAGCGTGCAAAGGCAATTGGGCCCTTTCCAGAACAGAGCATGCTGCACTATGAACAACAAGAAAAGATTGGGGAAAACCTAGTTAAAGCATGTGAGTTAGCTGGTCTTATTGACTTATGGCCGCAGCACAAGCCACAGTAGAAAAAAGCACTTTGTGCACATCCATTCACTGTATGCCAGACACCATGTGCCAGGTACCACTTGGCCTCATTGGCTCCAGTGCTAAGTGACCTGGGGGGCACATGTAGTGCCCCCTACACATCTATGCACCTTGTGCCATGCACCACAAGGTTCCACCGCCATGAAAACCGTGGTGGAGAGGAAACAAAAGGTGTCTTGTGTCTCTGCGCAATGTGGAAGCACACAGGGGCGCAACATGTGCCCCTGTGTGCATGCACACCAGTTCCTGCACGCATTGGACTTTACAGTCAATGCCCTGCAGGAACTGTTTTTGGAATTCCTATTGCAGAGCCTATTTTCAGGGCACAACTGTGGGAACGTCAAAACAAAAGCCTGCCAGACATGAGCTACACTCAAAATGTGGCGGGCGGCCCAACCACGGTATTGGTGGTGTAGCGGCAGGGCAGTCCTGGCGCCGCACCACCAAAGTCATAATCAGGCCCTTAAAGGGCAACATTTGCTATTCCCACTCCAATCTAAACCATTTTGGGGAAGTTGTTTGTCACTAAAGGGGTGATATTTACTATTCCCACTCCAAACTAAAGCAATTTGGGGAAGGTGTTGGACACTAATGGCCTCACTTATGAGGTTTTGTCGCAGAGCAGCACCACAAAGAAACTTGCTGCACTGCCCTGTGTTAAAAGAAAAGGGCAGGAATGCCCTGTATCTATGAGATACACCGCATTCCTGTCCTTTTCCTCACAATGCAGCACGCATAAAAAGAGGAAAAAATGAGAAATGAAAACATTTTTCTGTGTTTCGTCTCCCTAACACCACCCGTGGGTGGGCGTTAGAATCTGACGCATTACCAGGTTTACGATTCCTCGTAAATCTGGGAATGCTTCAGACTTTATTGGTGTTGCGTTGGGAACACCCACAGCAACACCCATGGAACGCCCCTTTCACGCGTTGTTCTGCGTGAAAGGGGCACATGTTTACAAGGTCATGAAAAGCCAAATCAAAGTCAAAATTTGTTAGCGATTCAGATCAAGCAAAAAGTTATTGGCCCTACCCATGCTAAAGGTCACTTACTTGACCCAATTTTCACCAATAATAACAAATTATCGGTGGGGGATCCCATTACCTTGCCTTGGTCAGACCATTTCCTGATCCCTTTGTCCTGGGACACTTCGAGACTACCTTTCCCTATCGGCACGGTTAGGAGTCGAGAACGTATGTGGTCTAAACTCCAGTTAAAACAGTGGGTCTCAGTTCTCGAAGACAGCAGGCCTACTTTCGATTCTATCCCCATATCTGCTAATGAAAAATGTTACATTTGGATCGGGTCTTTCTTGGATCTAGTTCTCCCTAAAAAATGTATCCACAAAAAAGTTAGAGATAGTACTTCTCCGTGGTACTCTTCTAAGCTTTGTGACCTTAAACAAGTCTGCAAAAGACTAGAAAGGAAATGGAGAAGGGATTACGATGTACTAATCAAGCAGAAATACAGGGAGGCTATTAAACTTTACCAATCTGAAGTTAAATCCGCACAAGCTACCTACTATGAGGAGAATTTCAACCTAGCTGCCAATTCCTGGTGTGAAATCTTCCGTATTGCAAAGAGTCTTCTTAAGCCATCCACCCCACAAGCTTCCTGTGATGGTACCCCTGCGCGCTGTAACGAACTGGCAGAGTTCTTTTACAAAACAATCAGGATATATGCACCACCTTTCCACACTCCTCCTGCTCCAAGGACCCTACAATCATGGATACAGCCTCCCCTGGCATCGAGCACTTCCTGGATGAAATTCCTGTTATGGATATGTTTCTAGGAACCACTTCTGCCATAGTAAAATCTGGCTCTCCCAGAGACCCAGCATCTCCTCATTTTCTCAGGCAAGCTGCGGGAACAATTCTTCCAGTGATACTCAAACTGATTAACTCTTCCATCACTACTGGCACAGTCCCACCACCTTGGAAATGTGCTATGCTGAAAGCTCTGCTTAAGAAGCCTAATCTTAAACCCGATCTCTTAGGGAACTACTGCCCTATTTCCCTCCTTCCGGGTATTAGCAAGATCCTTGAAAAACATGTAAATACAGTTTTGTCCACGTTTTTAGAGTCCCACAACTTATTGCACTTCTCTCAAACTGGATTTTGGCCCTAACAGGGGACAGAAACTGTGCTTCTAGCAGTGGTCGAAGAGTCCAAGAAAATTCTTGACCAGGGAGGTACAGCTGCTATCATCCTCCTTGACCTCAGCTCTGCATTCGACACGGTTAACTATGAAATCTTGATTAACAGACTAAGGAATGAGGGAGTGTCTGGTGGTGTTATCACCTGGTTGCAGTCCTTCCTGGAAGACAGGTCCTTTCAGGTTTTTGAAGAAGATAATATCTCCAAGTGCATGTCACACAGCTGCGGTGTTCCTCAGGGTTCGTCCCTGAGTCCGACATTGTTTAATGTATACATGAGTCCTTTGGCTAATATTGCCATACTCTATTAAGATAGTCACATACGCTGATGACACTCAACTAGTTGTGGCTCTAAATCATTCTGAGAATTCTTCATCCTGTTTGGGATCTTGCTTGGATAAGGTTGCTAAATGGATGGAGCTCTCCTGAATGGAGAAAAGTCGGAGTTAATGCTTCTGGGTAACTCCCCCATTTTCGACCTGGGATTATTATGGTGAAACTGTCTTGACCCTGTGCCTGCCCCTAAAAATCAGATTAAAAGCTTGGGCATGTGGCTGGACTGATCCCTTAATTTTGAGCATCAGGTGACGAAACTAGCTGCCACCGGCTACGGCATTCACAGAATGCTATGTAAAGTTCTCCCTCTCCTTCCCTTCTTGGTAAGGAGACTTATGCTCCAGGCATTGATCCTCTCCCGCCTGAACTATGGTAATGTCCTTTACTTGGGAGCCCCTCAGGCAACCACTACTAAGCTGCAGATTGTTCAGAACTGTGCAGCACAGATGCTTCTTACAGCCTAACAGCCAATCCGCTAAGCCCGCACTGAAAGCTCTACACTGGCTGCCTGTGACAGAGAGAATTAAATTTAAGTCCCTATGCATCACCCACAAGTCCTTCTGGGGGAAAGGACCGCCTACTAACCAAACTATAATTGCTCCCTATCGCCCAATTAGATGCCTTCGCTCAACCAACCTTTGCCTAGCCTCAGTTCCTAGAGTTAAAAAGGTAAGAAGTGGCGGGCGCTCGTTTTCGTACAATGCCGCCAAGTTGTGGAACCCCCTTCCCCTACATTTACACCTAGAATCCAATCTTATGGCCTTTTGAAAGCTTCTTAAAACCTGTTTCTTCCAAAACCTCATCCATTCATTTGTCGTGAACAAGCTGTTGCCGCTCTCAGCGCTGGGATGCCTTAGGGCCTTAGGGATGCACTCTATAAATGCTTCTAATAAGAATAATAGGTGCCCCCAGGTCCAATGTCTGGGGTCTAGGGTGGAAGGGGGGCTCTACTACGGGCCCCCAAAGTTCCTTTTTGCCAGCCTTTTCATGGCGGCCTGCCCACCATAAAAAGGCGGGCGGAAAGGGACATTGTAATCCCTACGGCTGTGCCTGGCAGGCACCACCACCATTGTAGTGAAAACAATGACGATTCTCCAATTATCATACAGAGAGAATATTGATTTCATTAAAGACAACGGAGACTGACATTATGCAATAACTTTTATTGCCGCTCAAGATATGCAGCCCTTTAAAGTGTAACAATTACATCATAAATAAAAACATTCTATACAGCACAACAAACTGCCATGGCAACCGATTATCTTCCTCTTAGAGCTGCGATGAAAAGTAAATGTAGCTTCAACTTCTTCCACGATATTAAATAACGAAGCTGAATCTGAAAAGAAGAGTAAAAAAGGTTATATTGTTCCCAAAAAGACAAAAGTTAAATGTAAAATACATTAAAAACACGAGTAAGTAATCAATCATAAGCACATACTTTAATAAAACATACACCTGGGAGTGGTGGGAGGGATAATGTCAGCCTCCGTTGTCTTTAATGAAATCAAGATTCTCTCTGTATGATAATTGGAGAATCGTCATTTTATTACAAGACCGGAGGCTACATTATGCAAGTTCAAAGCTTTTCAATGTAACATTGCTTACATGTTCTACAGGTTTAAGATAAAATTTAACAAAGGTTGAGGCGTTAGACCAATCTGCTGCTTTCAGAATATCAGAAAGGGATCTTCCACCCCAAAACACTTTACTTGCCATTGCGCCACGCGAGGAGTGTGCGCCGAACTTTGACAAATCTATTCCCGCTTCAAACATCACTGTTCTTACCCATCTAGAAATTGTAGTAGAAGAAACATCCTTAAAAGGTTTTACATAAGAAATTAGTAATTGGTTTTCATTGTAAGGTCTAAAAATACTCATTTTTTGTTCATAAACTTTCATGCAATTAACTACACATAGTTTGAGAAAATCAAAAAAATAAGGGTAGAAAATGTTCTCAGACATGGTCTTGGTCCTTTTCCATATTTCGAATAATACTCCATCTGGGGAGTAAAATCTGTTACATATTTTTAGAGCCTTAACATCGAATACTCTCCTAAAAGATATAAGGCAAAATAAAGTAGCTAGTTTAATGGATAATTGTTTCCTTGTAAGGAAGGAATTGTCCGGCCAAGATGAAAAAAAATCAAAAACAAGGTTTACGTTCCATAAGGAATCATATTTGGGTTTAGGAGGACGTTTAATTCTTATACCCTTCATTACTCTGCGAATCAAGGGGTCGGTACCAATAGAGAAATCGTTTAACAAGGAATGTCCTGCAGAAATTGCTGGTCTATAGCAATTCACTGTTCTATAACAATGTCCTGAATTAAAAAGATCCGCTAAGAAGTTTGCTACTTCAACTACAGGTGCCTCCACTGGATCCATATCCCGTTCCATGCACCAACGACACCATCTTTTCCATGCACCGGTGTATCTTCTCCTTGTTCCCGGAGCCCATGACTCATCCAAAAGGCTTTTAGCCTTTCCTGAAATCTTCCAGGCAAGAAGGTTCATGTTTCCTTCTAAAAGAAGAGGATGTATTTCTCCTTGTAGACCCAGAAGCAGACCTAAACTCCCTGGAATAAGACGTGGAACTTCCATCGCCAATTCCATCACACCTGGGAACCAAATTTGGGAATTCCAAAAAGGAGTGATTAGAACAATGCGGCAGCGATCCGAGCGATCTTTCAGAAGAATTCTCTGGATTAGAGCGAAAGGGGAAAGGCATAACAATTGAGAGTGTTCCAAGGTTGGAGAAGTGCGTCCACCGCAATTGCTAAGGGGTCTGGACTCCAAATGAAAAATCGATCTATCTGGAAGGCAAATAGATCTATTTCGAATGGGCCCCATAGATCTTGAATTCTCTGGAAAACTAGAGGATTCAGTTTCCAATCGCTTGAGTCTCTCAGGAATCTTGAATTCCAATCCGCCCTTGTGTTTAGATGGCCCGGAATGAATTCTGCTATCAGTATAATTTTCTGACTCCGGCAAAAGTACCAAATCTTCTTGGCTAGATTTGCCAGAATCATAGATCTTGCTCCCCCCAAATGGTTGATGTAAGAAACAGCTGTAAAATTGTCCAGCTTGATCAGAACTACACTGTTTTTCAGAATTGGATTTGAAACTCATGAGAGCGTTCAAGCTCGCCATCATCTCTAAACAATTTATATGTAAACTGATTTCTTCTTGTGACCATTTCCCACCTGTTTCTAACGTTCCTAATCTGGCACCCCAGCCTAAATTGCTCGCGTCGGATTCCAAAATGTGATCCGGCGTATTTCCTAATATTGCTTTCCCATTCCAACTTTCTAGGTTGTTCTGCCACCAAAGGAGGTCTGTTCGAGCCTCCGGGGACAGGGAAATGTGGTCTGGATACCAAAGACATTTCTTGAGTCCCGCGGATTTTAATCTCTGTAGGGCTCTGTAGTGAAGCGGTCCTGGAGAAATCGCTTGAATGGATGAAGATAAAAGACCTACTACTCTTGCTAGTTCTCTCAAACTCACCAAATCTTTTGACAAAACATAAGAGACCTCTTTCTTTATTTTTGATAATTTTTTTAAAGGAAGTTGCAAGAGGGCTGAAGATGTATTTACTTGAAAGCCTAAAAATTCCAGATTTTATGAAGGAGTCATACAGATTTTTCTACATTGATAATAAATCCTAAACTCTCTAAAAGTTCCACAGTCCATTTCATGTGGACTAGTAGTTCTTCCTGGTTTTGAGACATCAATAAGATATCGTCCAGGTAAATAATCAAACGGACTCTTCTTCTCCTTAAAGATGCCACAACCAGGATCTTGGTGAAACACCAAGGTGCCGATGAGAGGCCGAAGGGAAGACGACGAAATTGATAGGTCACGCCCTTCCATACAAACCTTAGACATTTCTGAAAATCCGTATACATAGGGACTGTAAAGTATGCGTCTTTGAGATCTAGTTTTATGAGCCAATCATTCTCTTGAAGGATGTCTCTTAGAAGGTGGATACTTTCCATCTTGAAGTGTCTGTACACGAGAAAGGAGTTCAGAAGTTTTACATTTATTACAGAACGCCAACCTTTGTCTTTTTTCTTCACAAGGAATATTGTGCTCACAAAACCGGGGCCAGCGTTTGAGACACTGAAAATTGCCCCTTTGTCAAACATTTGACGAACCTCTTCGTCGACTAGAGCGGATTGATCCTGGTCTAAAATAAGTTCCCTGGGTGTTGAAGTCTGGTAAGGAATAGTAACGAAGTCTATTTTGAAACCTTTTACAGTTTCTAGTACCCATCGATCGTTTGTTATTGATAACCAATTTTTGATGAAAATAGAAAGTCTTCCCCCTACCTTTGGGAGAAAAGAACCAAAAGGAGGAGTTGTTAGCTTGTTTACCTTATCCTTGGAATCTTCCACGGTTGTTTCAACCTCCTCGTGAACGGTAGTTGCGACCTCTCTGAGGGAAGAAGGAGTTGTTCCCTCTGAAGTATCTTCCGTAGCCACGTTGGTTTTGTTGATAGAAGTAGGACCTGTCAGCCCTTCCAAAAAATCTGCCCCCAAACATACGTCTCATATTACTTTGGGCTTTATTGAACGCAGAGAAGGTTGACACATATTTGCCAAGAATCTTAATAAAGGACTCTCCAAAGAGGAGGCCATTAGGGTCTCCCTCAATATCTTTATTAGCTAGGTCGCCCAATTTTGGGTTCATTCGCATCAGAATTCCTCTTCTTCTTTCGGACGTAAGACTAGCATTGGCATTACTGAGGAGGCATAGGGAACATTGACTACAACCTCTTAAAAGTTCGGTGTCAACTGGAGTACCGTTCATGGAGGACTCTTCTGCGAGGTCCAAAATTCTGGCAAGAGGGCCTAACGTGTCCAGCAACTTATCTAGACACAGTTTAAGGCAGCGTTCAAGTCCCTTACGAGGGTCCCTTCCGGTTTTGAAAAGGAAGGTCAATAGTTCAGGGTCTAAATTAGGGGTCATGCCTGCCTTGTTGTGTAGAAAGGGTCTAGGGCATTCAGACCTCATTAGGTTACGTGAGTCCCTCTCAAGTGGTTAGCTTATCCAAAACTTAATAAATTCTGCTGCGTGGTCAAGGGGCCACCAGTCAGAACCTCTAGGATGAGTAATTTTTGAGGGGTTAAACATTTTCACCCCTGACAGGTCCTTAATGGAGCATGAGGTGGTGGGTTGATTTAAATGCTCATCGAGAAGGTCATCGAGTTTTTCTAAAGGATCAAAAACGTATTCGTCAGCCTCATCAGTTTCATCAATAGGGGACAAATAATCATCGTCATCATAGGTGATGACATCTCTTGTGCCGTGAAGGACACCTTGTCTAATTGTGCCGCGAAGGGCACCTGAACTTTTTGCGCCATGAAGGTCGCTCATTCTTCTTGTGCCGCTCGGGACACCTTGTTCATTTGTAGCGCGTGGGCTACCAATAATTAGGACTTGTTCGCTTGAAGTGCGAAGATTATCTTGAGTCTCCAGATGTTTCGTCTTTTTAAAGACCTTACCGTCTTTTTTAGGGAGGGGGTCCTCCTCACTCGAAGAAAGTGAATCATCTTCAGGGATGTCCCTTTTTCTTTTACTTAAAGCTGCTTCAACTGCCTCCTTTAAGGAGGATTTTAATTGTTTTTCAAAGAGACTCAGTAGAGAGTTCTCTGTGAGGGGTGTGTTATTAACACCTTCGATGTTATTCTCTGATATCATTTTTTTGGGTAATTAAATCTAGTAAACGTTAACAAGAGGCTTAAAATTACCTTTAAAGGTGTTTGAAATTCTTAACAGGTTTCTGAATAACCTTAGAATAGTCACTTGGCCCGAGTTAATCTCGTTAAATTATTAACTTAGTGCGAAAATGAGATATTATAATTTGATTTTCGTCGAGTAATGAAGGAAAGGTCGGTTCATTAGCTCTGTGCTGTGCGTTGGCATGGAGACGCACAGCGCGAGCATAAAAAAGCCTCTCTCAGCCTCAAACGATGACATTTTTGAATTGTGGGTCCCAAACACAGGCGTCTAAAAAGTATGTCCCTCTCATTTTTGTGAGCGGGTCACATTTGTTAAAAGCGGAAGTACATCACGCATTTAGTTCATACGCTCTTCAGGGGGAAAGCAGGGAGACATCGTTTTTTCCAAAGTAAAGTAAACCTTTTTTCTTGTTATTATGGGTGAATTATTGTGAAGCAGAGGTAGGCATGCTCAAATTAGAGTGTGTCTACCTTCTGATAATATATTCAGTCCGCGATGTAAAAGCCGATGATTCTCGAATAAATTAATCTCATGCCGATTTGTGAAGCGGAAATAGGCACGCTCAAATTAGATCGTGTCTATCTTCCGATAATATTTTCACTCCGCGATGTAAAAGCGGATGACTTGGTTGATTGTAATATAACGGGGTTTGAATATAACAGCAATGAAAGGAAGTAACCCAACCATAAATTGGAAGGGTGAGTAAAACTTACCTGAAAGGGTCAAATGTTTACTAATCGCTAAGGAGAAGGATAAGGCTACTTACCTTATCAACTTAGTGAAACAAAGATACTGAATGTAAGAATAAAACATATATTTGCATCTAAAAACACCAAGATATGCGAGATAGGAAGAAGTTATACTTAACTGTCCATGAGCAGCGAATAAAAGAGGAAGTTAATCGGTTGCCATGGCAGTTTGTTGTGCTGTATAGAATGTTTTTATTTATGATGTAATTGTTAAACTTTAAAGGGCTGCATATCTTGAGCAGCAATAAAAGTTATTGCATAATGTAGCCTCCGGTCTTGTAATGAAATTCCCTCCAACGCACCAGCTGGTTCAAGGAGCCAGTTGGATGTGGGCAGTCATTCTTTCTGACCGCCAACACACCGCCCGCCATCCTAATATGGCAGGCGGTGAACTTGGTTATGATGGCGGGGAGACCGCCACCGACAGCCTGTCGGTGGTGGTCTCCCCGCCATCGTAATCAGGCCCTTTGATTGGGGTGGAAATAGTAAATGTAACCACCGCCCCCGAAATGGCTTTGGTTGCAGTTGGAATTGTATACGTCACCCCGTTAGTGTCCAAAATCTTCCCCTAAATGGCTTATATTGGAGTACAAAAGTACACATGACTACTTTTGTGTCCAACACATTGTTTTACATATTGGTATGTTGCATTTGTTTTGGAACACAAAATATATTTTTAACAAGGTTTCACATTCTGGTTCTTCTTTTTAAACAATATACATTTGTTATGCATACATCTTTTATTTTATAACAAGTTTGATATGGTTTCTTTAATACATTAGAAATAGTACTATATTATATTTTTTTTTTTTAGTACTATTAGTTTTATACACTACATAAATATTCATATTTTCATAATACGTTTATTGACCGTTTTTTACATATTTTATAACATTGTTACATGTTTTCTAAACCTTATTTTTTTAGTTAAAGTCCCATTGTTTTCTATTGGGAGATAGTCTTTTTTTATTTTCATTCTACAGCCATTTTTTACCACAAAATCTTCTTTTGTACTCTATTTATGTCATTTTACAAAGATTTGGTGGAAACGAGTTGCAGTTACCTGCTGCTGATTGTTTGGTAAGGTAAGACCTTTTTTTTAAAAAAACACTTATGTGTTTTTGAGGGTATGGGAGATCTAGGGAGAATTAGTTAGTTGTAGTGTTACTTTTAATTTTGAGGCTTAGTTACTCATAGTTTGTGTTCTGTTGTTTAGTTGTGCTGTGCATTAGGCCTGAGTAGAGTTCAGTAGTAGTCTAGTGGTATTTTAGATATTGTAATATTATAATTTATGTTTATTTCATATGTAATGTTTATTTCACATTTGAACATAGTGGTTTGTTTTTCATGACACTGTGTATTGTCTATGTGTAACAAACCAAAAAGCTTTGCCTGAGCCCCCTGTTGTTCTTTTTTTCCCCTGTTGTGTACTCTACTGGCTAAGTAGGACACATGCTTGTGTCCCATTTTATGTATTACTGTGTAACTATTGTCTTTATTGCTTACAAGTAAATATCAGACCTCTGTCCGGCTGGACATGTCCACTTAATATAGCAACGATTGAGTCTATATTCATTGCTTGGTTTCCTATTTTGTAACTTTCTAGGGACCACTATTGTTTAAAATAATTGACTCCCCAGGTCCCTGGTCGACTGTTTTTGGGTCCCCTTGTTTTAGAATATATTTGATTAAAGTGACAGTAACAGCCTTGAATGACTGTGTGTGGGTATAGTTTATATACTGTATGTATAAAGGCTTGTTTGTAGTCAATTATTATTTAATGCGGAGAGTAGTTGTTTGTTTAACTCTTAATGTGGCTTAGTAGTTTGTAGTAAGTTGTACATTGTTGTACGGAAATGCCTCTTTTTACATGATCACCCCAAAGTTTTCAACTGATGCTGTTGGTTTTTAGACTCTTTGGAGTGCACTGAGGCCTGCTAAGTAGACCTCTAACTCCTTACAAAATGTATGTTGAATGGGCTAACCCCCAGTTGGTGTAACCTGATTTACTTATAAGTTCCTAGTAAATGGTATCAAGGGTGACCAGGAAATGTAAGACATAGGATCCCCTAGGGTTGCAGCACTGGTCGTACCACCCTGTGTGTGACCAAGTACAAAATGTCTCCTAGCCTGCCACTTCAGCCTGGAAGAGCAGTTTTAAACTGCTAGTTCGACTTTGACATTTAAACCAATGGCAAAGTCCCCACAAGAGCTGTGTATTATTAAGCAGGACATATACTTTTTATCAGTCCTGACAGCAAAGGGTCCAAATTGTCGTTTTCATTGTGTAAGTTAGTAGCCTCATTGGCTAACAAAGAGTTACCGGCTGATAACTCAGCCAGGCTAACTTCAAGGTATCAAATTAGTCGTGGCATTAAACCCAACTTGATGCCCAAGTAGGAAATAATGTCACTTTTAAGAAAAAGCTACTTTTAGAATGTTTCCACTCTCCAGCCTAGTCTATCCAGTGGTCTCACAATGTTGCTGGCCACCAGACAGACTTCTGCCTTACTGTGGAGTAGTGTGAACGGCTCCCAGGCTCAGGAACACTAGTAGCCTGCTACAGCGGGAGGTGTTAATTCCCCCTTGCAGGAATGCACTCAGGATGTTGACCCAAATGGTGAGCTTCAAAGGCAAAGCTGTCCTTGGTGGGCAGATGTTGATCACACTCCTGAAGGGTTGCCCCTTTGTTCACGTAGACAGGCTGGCGGTGGGAACAAGGTTGGGAGACCAGTGCCCAAACCAGTTTTCCTGCAGTTTTCCACAGGTAGGCATGCCTCTAGGGTGGGCTACCAAGCTCCTAACATTTGAGGAAGGGTTCAGACATTTTTAGAGTGGGCAGAATAGAGAACTCTGGGGTTGCTAGATGCCACACATAGCCGGAAGTTATCACAGACCGGGAGGGATCCTGGTAGCCTATTGGCTAGTGACCGCATCATCCCCCTAGGACACTTTCTAGGCACGAGTATGGCATCTCTGACATCCTGACCCTCAGATCACGCTAGAACTGGAGAAAGGACCATAGGAGGACTGCCCTGCTGACCCCTGCACATGGCAAGAGAGTCTGCACCATCGGCTGGATTGCACCTGCTGCACCTTGGACTAGCAAAGAGAGGACTGTGACTGTGGCTTCTGACTCAAGGGAAAGTCTCGCTCGAGACCCAGACCAAAGAAGTGACTCCAAGGATCATTCAGCTGACCCCTGTACCCACCACAAAGGCCATCAAAGCTGAAGAAGCCCCATCTGACAAGTTGGTATTCCCATTCCTGGAATTGTCACCAACCACAGCTGGGCACCATGAGGGACCAATGCTTGATGACCAAAAGTTGCACCCGAGTACGCTGGACCCAGGAGTGTCATCTGAGTCTGGGTTTGTCACCCAAAAAGGCCACAAGCCTCAGCCAAAGGATATCGCTGGGCCCCCTGTGTACGGAGGCCAGAGCCCTGCAGCAGCTGACCTTCTGCTGCTTAAAGAGGACTTCAAGGGACTACGACCTCTATGGCTAAAGTCACCCCACCTCATCCGTGAACCGAGGAATAGCTACAAGGACACCCTCATTGACCGCACTGTACCAAGTGCATCCTCAGTATCCTGCATCCCCAGCATCAGGTCCCCTACATTAAAGTCTATAGCAGTTTTGATGTAATGTGTGGAACTGGACTGGAGACTGGTTTGGTGACCAGGTAATGGAACTAATGCTCCTTAGTGGCCCCCTGACCTTTTTCCTGCCAGGTTTCATCACCCCACTCAGGCCGGAATTGTCGAGCACAGCTCTATCAAACTGTGTTTTTATTTAAAGTTTCTAAACTTTACGGTTAGCAGTGCTTGTTTGCACTTTGTACTAAAAAGCTGAGACTTAAATTGGACTTTCAAGTCTCTATCTCTGGATCCCTCTGGTGGATTCTACTCATCTTGGTATCTAAAAATTCATACAAATATCTATTTTTATAAATTGTTGTTGGATTTCTTTCGTGTTGTGTGACTTTCTTATTTCATTGTTTGGGGCGCCTAAATGCTTTACACTAGTTCCTTAGCATAAGCCTTACTGCTCAAAGCCACAGCTACCCAGGGCTGACCTAATGGTTTTAAAAATGAGCCTAACTGGTCCCAAGACAGGTTTGAGAGTGCATTAAACGGTTAGAGCGCGCAACCATACCATATAGTACACTACAATACTCACAATTGTTTATTAGGTGGCAAGGCACATATGAGGGGTATATTTGTGTTTTGATATGCACCATGTATGGTGTATATCTGACTGAATTGTTTAGAGCACATTTTGAATGTTCAGTCCATCAGTCACGTTTGACATTGGCTTAGTCTTAATAAATTATTATCTGTAGCAAATATAATAATTATTTAGGTTGTCATGTAGGAGGAAGAGTTCACTATTATGTGTTGTGGTTAAGTGTTCAGGTATTTGGATGTCTTTGCATCTTCTAAGGGCAGCAGGGGTGTCACTGGTGGCGTTCTTAGTTTGTGCTATTAAGTGTTTTAAAATGGATATAGCAAGTAGCTTTCCTGAAAAGTGTTCAGGCACTTTAGGAAGTATGGGCCAGATGTAGGTAAAATCAATTTTGCGAATCCTTAATAGCGAATTTTACCGATTCGCTATTAAGGACTCGCAAAATTGAATGTAGGTAGGAATCGCTAAAATATTAGCGATTCCTTAATATTCCTTAGTAGCGAATCGCAAATTGAGATTCGCTAATGAGGAATACCTACCCATTCATTCCTATGGGCTAGGAGGCCCATAGGAATGAATGGGAAGACATTCTCAATTTGCGATTCGCTATTAGAGAATCGCAAATTGTGGGTGCAATTTCAAGGGTGCAAGGGTACCAAAAGGACACCCAGTTGCACCCCTGAAATGTGCATGTGTGCACATGTGGCGCACATACATGCCCTAATGGCATGAATGTGTGCCACATGGAACTTTTAAAAAGCAAAAAGGTGCTTTTATAAAGGAAATCGCTAATTACCACCAACTTTGAAGTTGGTGGTAATTAGCGTTCCTTAAGGCTAAAGTGCACTTTCCTATCTGCTACTTACATTGCATTTAAGGAATCGCAATTTGCGATTCCTTAAATGCAATCGCAAAATAGGGTATCGCTATTTTTGCGATTTCTTATTTTGCGAGTAGGTTTAATCTTACCTACATTGCTCAAAGCCAAATTGAGATCGCAAAGGCCGAAATTCTGCGAATTTCGGCATTTGCGATCGCTATTTGGCTTCCTACATCTGGCCCTATATCTTTTAGACCTTTAGTAGTGGGCACTTGGGAACTAGTGCTTGCCTCTTAAGTCTCGACGTACATGCCTTACCTCGATTTCGGAGACATTTGGGGGTGGTTGTGTTCTCTCACGCTAATAACTTCATTTTTCATAGTAGCCCTCCCATAATATGCATTAAAGTACGTTTTGTACATTTCCAATTACTATTCTTGGTGTTTGTGCTTTCTTGGCTGCAAGTGTAGCCCATGTGCGAGTGTAATTGTGTGCCTTTCTGTGAGGTGAATAATCTTGCTCTTTCTGTGAATCTGTCTGGAATATTTTTAATGAAATAGTTAAATAAATTGTAATAATTTTACTTTTGCTCTACTAATGTACATAAAATATTATTACAATTGTTTTTGCATCTGGGATTGGGAGCCCTATCTTCTTCTAAGTGCATGTCTGCTGTTTGCCGTCAATTTGCAAAGCGATTTGTATGGTTGCAGGAGAAGATGGGGCACAATTGATGTGCCCAGTGGTATTGTGTGTTATACTTACGCAAGAAGTGACGTCTGGAAAATCTCTCCTCCTTTTTAGAGTTGTGGCAGCTAAATCATAGTATAGCCACAGCTTGTGACCATCATATTCCACGCAGCGCTTGTAGCTGATGATTGACATGATTTCTTACTTTTAATCGAAGAAATGGATCCATTTGAGTATGTCTGGTGGTGCTTCTCAGCGAGGCTCCATTGTTGCCATTTCAGTCATTCAGTCTAGATGAATTGTCTGATCCTCCAGCCTATCCCAATTTGGTGTATTTCCTCAGGTCTTTCATCTAGTGAATGTTCCACATCATTGACTCTCCTGCACAGGTCCCTGATGCCTTGTTGAATCTCCAGCAGCTAGTCCTATACGTCTACCCTTGATTGTGCTGTTATAGTCATTTTTTTAACAAACAGTTTTCCATAATGCAGTGCAGATCATTTACAAGTTGAAATTGATTTTATCATGCAGAGTTTACTTCGACAACCACTGGAATCAAAACAAAACATGTATTTTACAGTTAAGGCTCCCTGTTTTCCGGTTTTACTGATTTTTACAGATACAGACAGAAACAATTTATTTTCCTGTCTGTATTTATATGTAAATGTGGATAAAAATGAAAATTAGTCTCTGTTTTTGAGTGATTCAAAATACTGTCAGTCGTGACTTTCAGACCAATAGCTGTGAAGATTGATGAGTAAGTGGTTAAAAAATAAAGAAATTATTGTTAGGAGGCTTTAACTCCAGTAGATATGCAAACGGTTGATACTAAAATGTTCATATTTTCATATATTGGTATTAATTTATCATCTGTGGGACTTCATATTATTGAAATCTGTCATACATTCAGATAAGAGTTTACATTTGTTTAAATAAATATGGAAATGTACTATTTTTGCTTCATTTGTCTCACAAAACCCAAAATAAAAATGGATAAATACAGATAAAATTAGCAAAAAATAAATATGGATAAATACAGACGGAAATGTCAAGAAAACAAATACCATAAAACCGGGAGCCCTGTTTACAGTGTAAGAGACAAATTTCAAGTGCAGTTATAGTCTTTAATTAATTTCTTCAAGTAAGTGCTGAAGATACTCCTGGGAGATAATTGCTGATGGGCTGCAGTCATCGTCTTTGTCCGGTGAGGCTCATGGAGATGACTGAACTCTTTATCACTCTTGTCCCCCTTTAGCTTTTAGTATTCCTTGACATGGTGCTCTCAATGATCTCTACTGGACGGGGCTGCTCCTATGTGTTTGTTATTCTTGTCGCGAGACAAGCCGAAAGCGTATGTTTCATTGGAGTCCTTTTGTGTGCCGCTGCACTGGGCCCACTTCAAGATGAGTTGGAAATTCTCTCTGGAGTTGGGAGGCTGCAACTGCGGTCACACACTATTGATACATTACTCACTAGTTTGGAAATAAGAGAAGTGGAAGTTTATGTTTCACATGTCCCTACTATTAGCGATTCGGAAAGGATATGAAAAAGCCCTCATAAAAATGTTAATGATTTTTCTGACTCCTTAAAGGGATTTTGCACCTTAAGAATATCCCTTTTGTGGTTGTAAACCCTTTGATTTGGCAAATATAGGGGTCTGCAAATGCAAAAAGATTTTGTACCTGGTTGAAGACTCTGAAAATGTTGACAATAACAGACTGTACTCGCAGTCTACTGAAAACTAACTAGTAACATGAAAACTCTCTGAAATCTTTGACATTTCTTGAGTGCTGTGTGAATTAACTTCTAACACTGAACCAGATCTTCTGAACAGTAAATAACCTCTATAGCTGACTTGAAAACTGAACTCTGATCCCAAGGAAGCTTCCAGAATTGATGGCAAAAAAAGCATCTGAAAAACATGGTGGTCACGTACTGAGGTATTGCAGCCTTATGGTTGGAACCTAAAACATAGAAAGTTCATTTTTCTGTCAACTAACTGGCAGAATAATCCACAGCCTATGAACCTACATTAAGTTGAATATTCAAAATGTTTCTTACCAGCCAGGCAGAACTGAGGTTCAAACTTACCAGAGCAGATAATGCGATAGTACTTCTATCATGTGTGAAGCACCTAAACTCAGAATGTAAATCCATTCTTGAATGGAGAGTAAGAAAGTTCCTGGGTTTTTTCACTGATAATTACAAATCCCTTAAACCCTTCACTAACACACTGTGTTACACTCCTACACAAAACATTTATTTACGAATGAATAAAAAACTTCATTGAGATCCTGGCACCAACTTTACACTTACAATATATATTTTGGGGGATTCCTGTTGTGAAAATATACCGGAGAATGTTGTGACCTTCCAGTCTCATATTATTAATAGGCTCAAGTTGTATTTGATATTATTAAATCCAATATGTGTCCACTGTGGGATAGTAATAATACCAAATGATGTCTTGGACAATGTCCACAGCCTGGTTGATGACAATTCAGCTCTGCAAATAATGCTAGATCTCTTGGTGGCTTATGAAAAAGCAGGTGTTTTGTATCTCTCCAAAATGAGACCTGGGAGTTTTTGTTAATCCTTGCACCGCGTGGCCAGGGATTCGTCCCCCAGGCCTCCAACCAGAGGCATGGGGGCACAGCTATGGGTCCTCCAAAGTCGCTTTGCGACAGGATTTTCATGTCGGAAAGCCCAACATGAAAAGCCTGTGGGAAACTGACATTGTAATCCCGATGGCGGAAACGCCGTCCTTAAGGGGTTATGTGCTGGTTCCAACTGGCCGAAGGGCTCGAGTACATCGGAAGCCAGTCGGAATGACCAGCCGGTCTCACCTCCGACCGCTGTCATTGTAATACGGCGGTCAAAAATGAAACTGAAGAGGTCGGTTGGAAAGTCTACGACCGCAGGTCAGAGGCTTTCCGACCGACATCAAAATGAGGGCTTGAGTCCAGCTAGCCCATAAATTTAATATTTTCGGAGCCTAACGAGAAGAAAAACTGCTGTAGCTAAAAGAATTGATGATGTGTGGATAATTTGATGTATCAGCCCTCCAGGCTCAACAGAACAATGGATATGATTGTGAATGTCTTGAGCAGCCATCCTTGGATCAATTATTAACTAATGATTGGGTTGTGCCAATCCTCTCTAGGGGAGAATAAAAAAACAAGCAGTCAAGCTGCAGAAGGTAAAGAGCTTTTAGTTAGAACCTGGTCCTAGATCTGAGGAGAAGAGACCAATGAACAGCACCCTTTAGGGGCTTCCACTGCCTCACGCTGTAGGCCCTCGCAAAAATATTATTTTTGAAATCACGTCAAGGAGCAGCTCCTTTTCATTTTAGACATTGTGGTCTGAAGGTAAGAACTTGTGTGTTCATACTCCATTCTGGTTAACTCATATGAGAAGGCAAGGACTTTACACTTTACATACTGATGTGTTGAGTTCTCTTTACATCAGGTTGGGAACCAAAGGCTCTTTCATCTTATTTAGAACTAGTCGTTCAAATTTCCATTTTAACTATTCTCCTCTCACGATGAGGTGACATCAAGCAAAACAACATCAGGGATGGCTTTGGTGCCATTGATTTTATTGAAGTTTTCTTTCACTTTAAGTTGCAATGGATGTTATCTTTTTTGTCTTCTTTTGGGTTGATGCATTTGTGTAGTGTTCAAAGAAGATCACAGGAAAGAAGTCCCTGATTAATCACACAACACAAAGCAATGAGTCAAACAAATTTGTTTTATGTCAAAAACAGTTTAATTAAACATTTGAGCAGTTTTGCTGACACACAAGAGATTGTTTGTGATCTATAGTTGGGGAACCCAACGCCTATTCGTTTTACCCAAAAAATCATAGGTTTAGGTTAACCACTGTACAAAATAAAGCAGAAGATGGTAAACGTTTGCTGTACTGAAATTGGCACATTAAAAAGTGGGGTGAGTGAATAAATAAGGCAATATGACCATGCAGGAAGATTTTACTTTACGACAAGGCAGGAATAATCAAGTTTCAATTCCCAATCTCCAAGCCCCACTAGAACAAAAGGAAAATCATGTTGGCAGGCTTTAATGTAGCTACCTACATTATCTACTTAACACAAACCCACACCGGTTCGGTAAGGCACTGTAGAAAAGTAGCTGCCATGAACCACCAATTGTGGCTGTCAAAATTCTGATAGTGGCATTCTACAATCACCATTGCCACCTCTTGCATACTATCTACAGCTGCCACCTTTCTAGATTCCTCTGGCACCATTTTAAAGGAACTAGCTAGCACCCTACATGCAGCTGCTGTCTACACAAATTAGTGATTAAGACAGCTACCCATATTAAAGTGGTAGTTGCTAATAACTCTCATGACAGCTTCCAACATCCTACTCACAGTGGCAACATTAGGCAGACAGTCACCAGTATTCTAGTTGCAGTTGGCAACATCCCATTGGTAGTTTCCAACATTGTGTTGGTAGTAGTCAATTTCCTACTTGCAGTTGTTAACATTCTATTTGAAGTTAGACAAAAAGAGGGAGATGAGAAAATACGGATAAACAGGGAACAGTGTTCACAGATTCGCTTGGTTCTTCTGAATTTCTCTGAATAATGCAGCCCTATTTCTGTTTAATCTAGTGTCAGGCAATGAGTGACACCAAGTTTCACAGATACCGATATGGTCATTTGTGTCTGTGAAATATACAAACCGGTGGCAACTTCACAAACACTACTAATCCAATGTTTCCCTATCATGTAAGTTGTGTAGGCATTATACAATAGATAGATTAACATAAGGACAGGGAGGAGCATCCAGTGTGATAGGAGGAAAATTGTTGACTGATATTGTAATGGTGACATGAAGGTGTTGATTGGTCAGTAGAGCAATATGTGTCTAGTCATTCTGCCTACTCTGGGGTGAAGTAGGTAGACGGTCAATTGAAACTAGCAAAATAACTGAAGCTAAACAAAACCATTTTGGAAACAGTAGCAAAAACACAATCTGGTACATGCTAAACTAAGAGTGCATTATTCCCAGCCTTTCCTCAGCAAAGTATCATAGATAAATGATCCTGAATTTACACCATGTTTGACTACAAATATCACAAATTTGGATCGGGTGTGGCCTTTGGCACTAGCTTTCAGCACAGGGTTGCATGTGAGGTGAACATGACCTGTGCGGTTGCCCTTTGCTGAACCCCGGTCTGTTGTACCATCATGAGATATCCTCTGCTGATTGCAGAACATCATTCCCTGCACCAATCCTTAATTAGTGCAAAGTATTTGGCAAGCAAGACTTCTCAGTTCCTAACAAAGAGCCTGTGCAAAGGTTTGACCTTACCTGACAGAAGGCTAACAACACACTTCGGCTACACACTACAATCAGTAAATGCATCTAAGAATTTTACCAAGCACCTCACTAGGACATGCAAATGCTCAGCCTCCATATATACCATCATTTAGTGGTTTATTTTTCTTTCACCAGTCACTTCTGGTGAATGCTGTGGTGAAGACCTCTGCAAACCACGTCACTGCCCCTCTCACCGCAGCTCACAGTGGTAACATGAATTGTGCTCAAGCCAGTTCATTAGGACAATACAGGTCCTCGCAGAGTTGGTTGATGGCTAACTCGGTCAGTCTTTCAGCAAGACAGTCTGAAACTCACAATTCTCACTACCCCCTTATGCTCAGTGGAAATTTTACAATATTTGAGGGGTCCTTTAAGGAGTTTCAGGTCTGTATTGGCAGTGGAGACCAGTCACAGTGACAGGCACTTGTTTATTTTGTAACCACAACCACCACTGGTTTAGAGACAAGCTGTTTCTACCTCATCTGCAAAAGAGGCTGTCCTTTCAGCTGTTTAATGTCACATGATGCATACATGCGCCTGTCAATTACAACCAACTCACCTGCTCTCAAGCCCCCATTTCGCCAAGAACACATGCATGCAGTGCAACTAAGCGAAACAAGAACTCCTATTGTTTTTGTGTGGCAAGGATGAAATGGACATCCAGCAATCAACCGGTTCCCAACCTCACTCTGGTGAAGCCGTAGACTACAGTCAGCATACTGCCCATGATCGCATATCAATGTAATACTGGTGAAGATATTGGAATGAAAGGAAATAAATCACAGCGGAGAATAAATTGTAATTGAGCACATGCCCAAAATATACATTTGGTCGCAAAACAAAGGGCTGGTTGTGTGGGCCAGTTTTCTGGCTGTGTGTGGGTCTGTTTTGTGGTCTGGTGGGCTAGTTAATGCCTGGTACCACCACAAACTTTGCCAGCAGCAAGGACAAATGCACGTATTAACCCACATCTTTTCTAAACACATATACATCTTGTCTTTACAAGTTCAAAACTGCCCTGGTTTGCAAATGTGGGCAGCTTTTTTAGCTACCTGATTCAGAAGTGGGGGGGAGGTGAGGGGGGACACTTTTATTTTGGTGTCTGGGCCTAATTTCTGCCCCAGTCCGGCGCTGAGAACCGTCCAAAATGAACTGCAGGTCGAAATCCATGATAAGTCGAAATCGACCACAGGCTGAAATGGAGCATATGTTATTTTGGAGCACAATTCCAAAAAGATCAAACGTAGCCCTGTAAAGGGCAAGAATAAAATACATGTCAAAAGAAAGCCTAGCCAGGGGACAGGTTGAATAAGCATATTGGTCAAAACTGAGGACTGTCAAAATGGATGACAGGCCAGATGGATGAAAGGGGAACATGAGCGGCAGGCCAAAACAGATCACAATCGAAATGGAGGATAGGTCAAAGCAGCATACAGGTTAAAATGATGAATAATTCATAATGGCTTGCGTTACACAGAGGCAGAAACTAAGCAGTTAAAAACAACAGGTCAAATTTTACGGCAGGTCTCACTCGAGGAGGGTCTCATTCACTTTTGAAAGCGAGAAAGAGAGATACGTTTTTAATTAAATATGGATATCTGATGATGTCTACAGTATCCTGTAAGTTAAGCTGGCACAGTTTTACTGCAATGTATGCTTTCAGAGCTGAAAAAGACACTCGTCGTAACTCTTGGTATGAAGAAGGTAGTATAGTGGCATTCTTGAGGTGTAGACTACCCCGCTTTTTGAAATGTTACTATTTCTGAATGACCTAAAACTACTCAAACCAGTTCTCAAAATGGGAAGAATAGCTGAAGGGAGTCATTCTTTTTGAACTGCACCACGACATGGACTCTAGCGCTCACTGGAACCAAATTATGGCTGTTTGATGCTACGCGGCTCGGCTGGGGGGGGAGAGGGGGGGGGGGTCCCTGTTCTTTAAGGCCCCGGGCACCATTGCTACACGACTGCATCCAAATGTGACATTCGTCAACCGATCTTGGTCCTGAGGCAGAGAAACCTCTGCCGGATCAGTCACCTCATTATGTCAAATCTCCCAAACTCTCCGGTGTAAGACCTCGCACTTGTGTATGCTAAATCCAGTGGTTGAAGCCACTTTCAGGGAGAGGCTATCATCCTTCGCCTTCACGGTTTTCACTAATGCTGACGTGAAGGGTCACGTTGTGTCAAAAGGACGTATTACTTCCGGGCAGATTACCTCTGGACACTCCAAGACCGGTTTTCTTGCAATCCCATTTCAAACCCTCAGATGTGGTGGATGAAATGAGGAGCAGAGGCCATTCTGGGAAACGTAAATATGACAGACTGCATCTTAGAGAAATTAAACTCATGCCAACAGGGCAAAATATGGTCATATTAACTTACATCATACCTCTTGTGTGTCTCTGAAAAATAAGGCAGTGATACGCAACATGGTTGTGGTACGAATCCCAGAAGGTGCACACATGAACCGAAAAACTGCACCTCATTCCCACGCCCACTCCTACCTCCACAATTGGAATATTGTGTGTTGATGTTTTGTAGTTCAAATCGCACAAAAAGTGTTTCATGTTATTTTCTTCCAAGCCAGTCAGAGGCAATACTGGCGAGAGAAACGGACAGGTTTACAAACTCAAATACAAAATGTCACTCAGATATAGTCCATTTGAGATCTCTTCGGCATTCTTTGCGCCGATAGGGCTTGGTTAATTAAAAAATACTTCTAAAATGTCAGAACAGCGTTAGTCGCTGCTGCACGCACAGTGGCCACAGTGTGGCAGTGTTGTACTTTATATCGAAAACGATTCAGGCCACAGCGTTGCCTTGGTCCTCCGTTCTCCGATGCGAAAAATCACACCACTGTTTCCACTCAAAGCGCGCTGAATAAATAATAAAATTAAAAAAAGTATTACAAGAAAATGTGACGTGGTCCTTCACTGCACCTCGGCTGCTCAGGGCTCCTTGCAGAGTAGTTTCTGTGGGTTGTGTGGTTCTTCCTTTTTGTGACTCTTTTGTTAGCAGTTCGCGCGCTGCAGCCGGAACAAGACTTCGGCCCTAGGTTCGGGCAGCTCCAGCAGGACGGCTATATTTAGACGAGAAGGACTTTCTTATCCGGATCTGTTAAAAAGACAGGAAAGCAAAAGAAACAGTATTAAATATCACAGCATTGAAAACATGACAACTTGCATAGAAATTGATGACTTACATCTACTGTATTTTACACGTTAGAATAGAAGGCGGTATTTTATTTTAGAGTTTTGTATAGGATTAAACTCGTACGTCATACTTCAAGCCCACTGTCAAATTGTAGAAACCCTGCCACCTAGTGGTGGACCGGGAGAGCTTAATGCTGCGATTTAAAAAAAAAAAATGTTGTGGCATTTATTACAGCGTTTTCTTAGCCCGATAAAGCCCTACTATACTTTTGGATGGCACAGCAGCGGTTAATATGTAAAAAAAAAAAAAAGTGCCGGCGCTCTCGTCAGGAGGCAGCTTGCATCAGCCCCCACCCCCGCACCTCTTATTTATTTTTTATTTATTTTATTTTGAAAGTTTTATATAGCGCTGGCTAGACCCAGAGGTATCAGAGCGCGTTACAAGATAAGGATAGTATAAGACACATAGGGTATAAAAGCATATGAAAGGTAGTGCAACAAAAATTTGAAATATACAAAGTACAAACAACATGAGCATTATACAAAACCAGATAAATAGACGGGCAGGAGCTATACATTTAAGTAATTAGGTAAATGGTGAAACAGGAGAACAGGGTATATAATTACTGAACAAATATAGTGTGATAGATAAGAAATCAGGAGTAGGACACAGGTTAGGAACCCCAATAATAATTGAGGAGGTGGGTTTTGAGGTCTTTTGTTGAAACTAGAATAGGAGGGATTACAGCGCAGGTTTTTTGGGAGGGCATTCCAGATAATAGGGACATTGCCAGAGAAGGAGCGAGATTGTGTAGCTTTCTTTTTATGCAGAGGTGGGATTAGGAGTAGGGTGTTGGTGCTTCTCAGAGGTCGAGTGGAGCCCGCAGTGTGGAGTTTCTTTGAGAGGTAATGCGGAGTGTTTTGGTGGAGGACTTTATGAGTAATGCAGGCGGTTTTGTAGGCAGATCTGCCTTTGATAGGGAGCCATTTAAGAAATTTGAGAGCCGGGGATATATGATCGAAGCGTTTGCAGTCCGTGATGAGTGTGGCAGCAAGGTTTAGCACAGCTTTGATTGGAGCTAGGTGTACCTTGGGGATTCCATTAAGGATGGCATTACCATAATCAATACGTGACAGAACAAGCGACTGAACTACAAGTTTGAAATCATTGGTGGGTATGAATGGTTTCATTTTCTTAAGGTGACGGAGAGTGAAGAGGGCTCCTTTGGCAGAGTTTTTGATGTGAACATTAAGGGTTAGGGTGTTGTCGATAGTGATGCCAAGAGATTTGACGTGGTTGGACAGGGTGAGTGAGTAATTGAGTGCATTGAGGTCAGGGATCCATGATTGAACGGGTAGAGGGTTATTTTTGGGGGAGAAGAGAATGATTTCGGTTTTGTTATGGTTGAGTTTGAGATGATTGGAATGGAACCAGGTTTGGATCTTGGTAAGGGTGTTGTTCAGGTGTAAGATGTCAGCATGAGTTTTAATCTTGTAATAGATTTGGGTGTCACCTCTTATTAGCGCCTCCTAAACAGAACCAACTACTAACCATGAAAGTGGGGAGATGATGTGGCATAATGGTCAGAGCTGTCGACCTTGGAACTGGGTAGGGTGACCAGGTGTCCTGGATTTGCCAGGACGGTCTCCGTTTTTCACCAGCTGTCCGGGCAGATTTCAAGAAATTTAGCTCATGTCCCGGTTTTTGGAGAGGGTCGACTAAAAACGGAGGGAGTTTTTTTTTATGTTTGACAAAGCAGGAATAGTTAGCAGTTGTTCCAAGAAAGCAATTAAATTCACAGGCAAGCTCCTGGGTTTAAAAATTGCATCTTATGTATGTTCTTACTGCCTGTTTTGTAATTCTCTACTGAGGAGCGCTGTCATTCTGTGCGCTCGGTTGACGTAAAATTATAGTCCTTCTATTTTATTGTAATGTCCCGTTTTTTTGCTTTAAAATTCTGGTCACTCTAGAGCTGGGGCACCCAATTTGAGTCTCGGCGGTGGCTCAACATCCTGTGATTCTGGGCAAATCACTTAATCTCCCCTGTCTACCATAAATGAATGTGTCCTTAAGTGGTGCTTATGAAAAATGTAGGTGTTGATAATTTAAGTGCCGGTGCTGAGCACCGGAAACCATCGGCTCAAATTAAGCACTGCGGTAGAGTAAGACGCTACTTCATTTGTTGTGCATGATTGGTACAGTGTTGTTTTTAGAATGGTACATGCGTATAGCTGCCAAAGTTTCAGATTGCTATGTATGACATTTCATAATTTCAGCGTAATTATGAGTGACATTTCAACAACTATGAGTGACAATTTTTCACGACGAATATCAAGCAATGAAGAAGAGGGATACATATAAATATAAGATATTACACCCATTTGTGCAACAATACACTCTAAGAAGATCTTAAAACCAGTGGCGGTGCATCCATTGGGGGCGTTGGGGCGTAGCCCCCCCACCCGTAGCTCCCTCGGCGTTTCTAAACTTAAGTAAACTGAATCAGTTTACTTAAGTTCAAAGACGCCGGAGGGAGAACCAACTGACAATCATGTCAGTCAGCATGACGTCGGACCGCCCACCCCCTTCAGAGTCTGAAGGGGGTGGGCAGTCCAGCGTCATGTTGACTGACATGATTGTCAGAACAGGGGCAACGTCGCAACAGGCAGCATTACAAGTGCGCATGAGTGGGGAAGGTGAGCGAATTTTCACCCGTGCCCAGTCATGCGCACTTGTGTTTGCAACGGCTTGCGCATGCCCATTAGGAGCCCCTCGGTCTCCTAATGGGCAGGCGGCGGGCGTAGCGTAAGCTGTGCCGTCAGCCAATCCTGGCGCTGCTGGCAGCGCCATGATTGGCTGAGAGGGGTTGGCAGGCCCCTCCAGTGTCGTTCGTGAAGGCGCCCAGGGGAGCAGAGATCTGAGAGGTGGCGTGGACCCGGACCGGCTGTGAGGTTAAGGTAAGTTTGTTATTTCAATTCATTCCCCCCCCCCCGTGCGCGACCCCCCCCCCCCGACTGCGTGAGAGTGCCCCTCTCAGTCTCACGATAAAACTAGCCGTCTGAAAGGTGCCTGATGATTTTATTTTGGCGCTGAAAGCCAATGTGTTTTCCTTCTCCCCTGGCTATATAACGTCCCAAGATGACGCGCTGTGGACGGTCACGGTAATCACTGTCAGCGCGCTCAGGCATGGTACACTGCGTCTAATGTGTTTGTGTGACAGCGAGCTCAGGACGGTTACAATGCTTCTAATGTGTATGTCTCAGGCAGGCAGCTACACTGGTTCTAATGTGTATGTCTCAGGTAGGTTACACTGCATCTAATGAGTATTTGAGACCGCGCGCTCAGGCAGGTTACACTGCTCCGAATGAGTATTTGAGACCGCACGCTCAGGCAGGTTATGCTGCTTCTAGTGTATTTGAGACCGCATGCTCAGGCAGGTTATGCTGCTTCTCGTGTATTTGAGGCAGCGCACTCAGGCAGGTTACGCTGCTGCTTCTCGTGTATTTGAGGCAACGCACTCAGGCAGGTTATGATGCTTCTAATGTGTATGTGTGACAGCAAGCTTAGGATGGTTACACTGCTTCTAATCTAATGTGTGTTTGAGGCAGCGCACTCAGGCAGGTTACGCTGCTTCTAATGTGTATGTGTGACAGCGCACTCAGGCATGTAACTCTGCTTCTAATGTGTGTTTGAGACAGCGCACTCAGGCAGGTTTCACTGCTCCCAGTTGTCAGAGAGCCCGGCACCCGACACAGCACAGGCCTTTTCCATCGGGGCACATTCCAAGAGGTCAACCCACCCTGATATTTACAATGCAGACCCGCTCCCTTCACCAGGATCCAATGGTACCTGACTGCTCACGTGTGTAAAGAACTGCAAATTCATCATTACAAGTAGCCTTGGTTTGGAAAGTACCAGTGAGTTTGTTTATGAAGAGTTCGCCGTGTATAGCGCCTCCTGCAGAGACCTGCTGGTGCACCGCTGCTTGTTGTGACATGTTGCAGTTTTGTACCTGTGGAGACCTTCTTCCCAGTGTGAAGCGTGCCAGGTCCATGGCAATCAGGAAACCAGATCACTGATGCAAACTTCTTCACTGCTCTGCAGCGATGCGAGTGGAGCTACTGACGGGTAAAAGGGCTTCAGGGCGCAGGCTCACACAACAGCTGTGGCAATTCGCGCACTTGTGCATAAGAAGCTGCTTGTTTACTTAGCGTGTGGATTTGTAGTGCCTAAAAGCACAAGGCCAAGACCTGAGTGGATGAGCTGAACCGCTCCTATCTGCGCGGAGACGGGGTTCCCTGCGGCACACCAGTGTTTATTTGTATGGGCAGCAGCCTTCTGGCGCTGTGGATCAAGGAATAGACCATTATTTCTTTGAAGCCGTGGAATGTGCTGTGACATCACCGTCTGTCGCAGGCCTGTGTTTGGTTGTCTTGTCTCTCGCTTCAAGGCCAAGGCTGTGCTTGGACTTGCCTTCACCTCCAGACTCATGAGTCAGGGATTCACACACTATTCCTATTCCTTCCACAGGGCACTCATGGATTACACCTCCTCCAACGTGCTTCAAGAGCTAGACTTAATTTCCCATATAAATGCAGGTCGGTACCCGAAGATCAAATATATATAAACGTCCGTCATTGCTATATAAACGTCAGTGTAAGATCTACACATTTGTTGTTTTCTGTTGAGAGAAATACTCATATGACATCTTTGATAATGCTGTTTGGAAATAAAAGTGTAACATAAACGAATAATCTTAGTGCCCCATTCCACCAGCCTTCCATTCCGAAGACAAACCCGTTTTGCTCCCCAGTGTTTAACTGACTTTGCCAACTGATGGCTGCCTTTTATTTGTGAGGGTACCCTTTATATTGGCACAAAGGAACCAGCCTTGTGTTATTTTACCTTCTAGGATCTAAAACGTCCGCAACATTATTAAGCCCTCAATTATTCTAACTCGGTTGTAAATTGTATAAAATCTACTTCAAATCCCACCCAAATCTAACTACTTACATATTTATTGCATACTGGGGTAGAAACTCTAGTTATAGTTAATGGAAAAAACAAATGCTTGATTGACCTAATACTGTTAGGCAATTTACCCAGAAGGGTAGGGTATAAAGCAGTGGTGTAGCCATGCTTTCTCATCAGGGGGTACTAGGACGAGTTTCCAGATGGCCTAATGTCACTGTCATACCACTTTCCCAGTCCAAACCTACGCTACGCTTTCCCAGTCCAAACCTAAGCTACGCTCGCTCGCCTCAGTGCAGTACCACGATAACTTTCCGCCCCACCACTTTCAAATGTCACCAGCCGCCACTGCTTAAAACTGATGCAAAGCACCGGAAATGGAAGAGCACTAACTGGAGACAGACTGCGGGACTGCAGTTCTCAGCGTAGCTGCCAAGTTTTTAGGCTGCTAATGTGTGAAATGTTCATGGTTCCAGTGTAGTATGAGTAACATTCTACTGCCAAATATGTGACACTTCGAATGACACACTCTCGCGAGTAAAAGAAAGTAGTAAAGCTCATGTAAAGAGATAAATATCAGAAATTATCACTTTGAACAGTGAGAAGCTCTAAAACGGCCTTTAAACTGCTGTAAACCGCTTGATAAGGAAGCTTAATTTACACTAAGCTACTTGATGATCAGTGCACTTGCTAGAGAAATCTCTGTTCAGTCTAGTCACAAGTCTGACTCATCATATACCATGGAGGGTTAATATGCCTGCTGCCAAGCGCAGTGTGTAACACGCAGGTCACTGATTTGAATTTTGTGTAGACAGCTGGTTACTGCTTATGCTTGAGGGATCCTTTTGTTACCCACAGGGCACAAGTTATACTTCTTAAATGATCGTTCAGTGAGTTACGAACTGGCACCAACAAGCTGCATGTAGACTGCAGTGCCTAAGTTTGGAACCTGATTATTTTCTCCTCAGTTTTTACATGTTCTGTTAAGATTTTTTGGGGTAGTAAATCTTGTTAGTACTGTATAAATACTTATTTGTGAATTATGTATTAAGACAGATCAAATATGTGACCTTTTTACAATGCATGTATATCTCTTATGATGAACACATTATGGAAGCTCGTAAACCTGCCTCCTAATTATAGTTTAAGCACTCTGTGTAGTGACAAGTTGAATTTAGATGACAGCATTAGGGTCTTAAACTGCAGCTAGCCCCCAGGCAGGATGCCACTCGAACAAAAGCAGTGCTGATGGTCTGAGGTATTGATACACCTGCTAACTGCGCGCGAGTGCACACACAAACACACACACACACACACACAAAGCTGGGGTCCAGGGTCACACTTAAAAAAAAAAAAACTTACTTGGAGTCTAGCTGGCTGGAGGACAAGGACTGTGTCACACTGGGAGGTGTGGGTCTCTCAGGGGCTTTTGATGCTGCTGCAGTTGGGTCTCCAATCGATGGCCCCTGAGCTCACTGCAGTCCTCCAGTCAACGATCGGTGGTTGGCCAATGGAACTGCGCCTTTTGGAGCCTTGGGCAGCTCACCTGCGCCAGACATTCTATCTGTGCTCGACTCCCAAAACACGTAGAGGGCAGCAATCTGTGCCCAACTCCCAAAACACGTGGAGGGCAGCAGGTGAGTTGTTTTCACTCACTCTCCTCCGATGGGCGAGGAAAACATGATCTTGGCTTGGGGCCACAGTACCACCTCTTCTGCATTATTAAGCAGCACAGGGGTCCCGTGTTGATCACACGAGGCACCACTGGTGGAGGTGGGCGCTGTAAGGAAATCCAAAGCTGACCCCTGTCACTTCTGTGGCCAATCAGACACCAGCATGGTCTTAGAATGGGTGGCGCCTGACTGGACAACAACAGGCAAGGCGCGGACTACATAGTCACGTAAAGACAGTCACTGTTGGGTGTTTACACCATGCTCTGAGGGAAACCACAAGCAATTGGGCTCGCAGCGCCGAAGGGCAGTTGGAGCTTGCTGGCTTAATGGGTTGGGTTCTAATAAAAGGTTCTCTATCTAATACACTGTGTTTGGAGTGGAATTTATGAGGAAGCAACACCTCATTTTGGCAATGAGCTAAAAGATCCCTGGATATGCATTTCACTGTTGGCTGGCTGACGGGGTAAAATATATGGTGAAAACTAACCAAGGTGGCAAAGGAAAAGAAGAGATGTACTCGCGGAGGAATCAGTCAACACACACTATACTCACTGACTCACTCGACAGTCACAGCTGCCGTGGCAGACAGCACACACTGGGCTTTGATTGGGCAAGGCAGCCTCAGGCTGAGGCACACATTAAAGGTCACAGCCAGCAGCCTCAGTAAGCCAGGGCAGAACTTCATGTAGCTAACACCGGCAGACAGCTGATGGACCGCAGACTAAGCAAAGTTGTATATTAACACTCAGAGGCATTGTCTGAGACTCACTTACTTGCAAGGCGAGCCACAGTATTTCGTTTATGGGTCAGCCACCTCCCCAGAGTCCTGGCTGCAAATACTCCCTCGGCAAACACGCTGCCCGGGCATTGGGGCTCACTTAGGCTCAGCATCAGCTGAGCTTAAATGTGTGCTCTAGGCTCCAGCTGCTGCCATGGTCAGTGTGGTTGAGTCCGGTGGTCGCAAGGGGATCATCTTTGATTTTAATTTACTGTTGTGCTGTGGTGTGAGCAGCGCTGCCATTGCTGCAGCCTAGCCAGCCTCCCACAAACTCTATAAAAACTGCAGCCAGCATCAGGACGTGACATCCCACACCAACTAAAGTCACTGTGGAACTCTAACCTGAGTCGGCTGATGTCTTAGTAGCCATCATGACATCAGCCAGCATGTAATGCGGAGCCGCAGGAATCCTTCCTATTAATTGATACATAGTAGCTAGTTAGCAGCTAGCTCAGCCATCCCCCAAGCCTATCAGGAGCAGCGCTCATGCCATGGCTCGCTGCCACTCCAGCGTTAGTTTTAGTAAGCATAGCAGTGCTACGGCTTGACAGCAGAGGCAGGCGCTTTGTCTATTGTGCGTGACTTTGCATTTCAGTACGGTGATGTGGACTATTACGCTGAAAAGTGCTAATCTAACGCTGTATGCGTGGCACTTGGCAGGACTGCATGTGGGAACTGTGGTGGTGGTGTGAGTGGAGCTGACCCGGAGATGTGGTCGAGATCTCTTACAGGAAACCTGTGCCCATCCTTAAGCACTGGCCTAAAGTGGAGAGATGTTGGTTAGACAGGGACAGGTTTGCATATATCTACCATAATTACCGTACCAAATGTATTATGACGTTTGGGTAAGTTCACATGAACGCAGTGTTGGAACCATCCAGAATCGGCGATGCTGCAACTCAGAAAGTCAGCAGTACCATCTGTATATGGGAGTAAGGAGCCTCATCAGAAGTGGAAATGACATGCCCATAGGAACGCCACAGATACCACAGCACATGGTTCTGTGAATCCACCTAAAAGCAGAGTTGGTATAACCCAATGATAACCACGGACACAACCGTTGTGGGTCTATGGGTTCCGCCATGAGAAGAGAGGTGAAACATACCTGAGGGGCACATCTTGGGAGTCTACAAGAGGTGCCGAGAAATAGCATCCCTGTATAAGGAAGCTGTAGTTATATTTATGTGGATGAGAGGTGGAGCAGGAGGGCCTAAAGAGAATGGTATAGGGTTGGAAAGGACAGATGTTCTGGCCCTTTCCAGCTCCTAACAGACCCAGACAGGGAAGACGAAACAGGAGGATGCCTTTGACCTCTTTGTCTTTTACCTGGAGGTTAAAAATGGCCAGGGGACCAGTGGCGCCATATTGGAGGTAAAATAAATGCGTCTGGGCAGATATCAGCAAAGTTGAAAACAGCACCAAGAGGAAACTATAAACAGATCACTGCTTCCACAACTCTGTCACATTGTTGTGCTGCATTGCTACCCACCTCTTAGTTGTGTGAAGACTTGAATACATTCATTTTGGGCACAGGAACTGCCATAGGTCCTGATTTAGAGCTTGGCGGACAGGGTTACTCTGTCACAAACTTGAAAAACAGCGAACAGGATATTCAACACGTTTGTGACGGAGTAACCAGGCTGCAAAACTGTAAATCAGACCAAGAGTATCTGAAGGCAGACCTTTCAAGAGCATCCATGTAATAGTTACATGGAGCTGAAGAGGGAACAGAAGGGAAAGTTGGTTGGAGAAATTGGCTGATGTGAGAACAGAGGCCAACAGGGTTTAAGATGTTATAATATGTTATGTATATTTGTATAGTGGATGATGCGCCCGGGATGGTATCCTAGCGCTGAAGCAGGAGCTGTAAGGGCCGAGTCAGGGCACGGGCTAGATAAAGATGCCAGGTCTTCAGTTTCTAGTGGAATTCAATAACGGAAAAGGCAGCTTTGATGTACAGGGACATGTCGTTCCAGGGCTTAGGAGTGAGGTAGGGGATGCCACGATCCCCGCATCTGGTTCTGCATATGTGGGGGTTGGGGGGTGAGACGGATTCTGGTTGAGCGGAGGTGTCTGGTAGGTTTGTGGAAGCTTATACAGTTCCTGAGGCATGTGGGGCCAATGTTGTGTAAGGCTTTGCTTGTGAAGTGTATGAAGAGTGCTTGTTTATGAATTGAGAGCCAGTGGAGGTCTTTGAGGTGTGGGGTGATAACACTAAGGGGTGGGAGGTGGAGGATGAGGATGTTGTCTGTAACAATGTTTTAAGAAGGTGGCGGAGAGAAGGTGAGGTTATCCAGAGGGGGAGTGCTTTTAATAGGTAATACTACTTGTAGGTATTTTCTGTCTTGAAGTAAATGCTTCCTCTGCAGACAAGACAGTACTATACCTCTGAAAGTAAAATGAGGGTGGGTTAGGTTTGCATGGCGTAGCTATTGTGCCCAATTTCCTGGCTACCACCTCAGAGTAGATACTACTTTGTCTACAACCCAGTGTTTTTCTCCACACTACTATTACTCCTGTTTGTCCAAAAGTTGTTCATAGTTGCTCTGAGTTAGCCTCATGCTTTTGTTAGACGCCAGTCTCATGCATTCACACTTCTTTCCAGAGTTACTTTCTCATGCAACTACTGATCATTCTGCAAATAAAAGTCTTTTTTCAACCTCCCTTTGCTTGGATAA
The DNA here is from genome assembly GCF_964204655.1 of Triturus cristatus. Lineage (NCBI taxonomy): Eukaryota > Metazoa > Chordata > Amphibia > Caudata > Salamandridae > Triturus > Triturus cristatus. The sequence goes on from NC_140583.1 coordinate 978,257,508, forward strand.
GAATATATAGAAATATACCAACCATGCTAGCTATATAAATCGACTTGTTACTCTTTATTCAGTGTTGCCAAATATTTTCATGAAAGGTATTACTATTTTACAATTTACTCCTGCTAGCTTTCATGGGCATGTTCCACGTTTGGGTGTCAGTTCTTCACCGCCATGGGTGTTCACCGACTAAAATGCCAGAAGTGGCTGAAGTGGCTTCAGCCACCTTTCACAGCCAATGGCAGCACACCTGGCTCTGCAGCATCTAGGTCTTTGCTGCCCAGTGTCTAGGTGGAGTGAAAACAGTATAAACTAAATAAAATGAGTAAACAGGGCTTTTAGATTGCTATTTAGTCTTTGATCCTGCCACCACCATCACAACTCCTGAGACAATGGGTAGCAAGGGTAGAGCTACGGGTACCAAATGGTAAACTAGGGGTAGTGACTGCTACACGTGGTAAACCATAATGAAATTCCATGTGTGGTGTGGGGATAGCATGGATAATCATTCTTGCATGCTCTTACAGCAGATCTTTGTGAATATGGCTCGTGTTTCAGGCTTTATGCCTACCGAGCATTTCAAATCAAAACTATTTAATGGAGGTATATCAGTATCAATTAATACATTTTCAAAATTCTATGTGTTTCAGAGCATAGGCATGAGGCATCCCCTGTCAGACATCAATAGAGTTGTTTTTATATCAACATTGTATTCCCCCAAAATCATAAAATTAGGAGTGGAGGTAAATACCACATATATGTAACAATAACTAAAGAAATGTGCTTAAACTGCATGTTTTACTACTCATTTTCCAAATCTTCCATTAGTGAAGAATGCTCGAATACCTGCTTAAAGGTCTGTGTGTTTTTTAAGTCCTATTAGGGTGATGCAACCTGTCCAGTTTGTTTGAAATATGTCATGTCATTAATTGACACATAAAGTAGAACTTAACATTCTAAATCGTGCTAGATCTACCAGCCCAACTTGTAGTAAATGAAAACATTTGCGGTTAATTGTGCTATAATTCATTGCAAACCCCCAAATCACCCAAAATTATATTAAATCCTGTTTTGCTGAAAATAATGTTCCATATCCAGTGTGGTTTAAAAGCTAATTTTCCTCCAATAGCCCAGATACATAACAGCTGTGCACAAGTCATTTGGAAATGGTTATGATGCTGCCTCTGCCCCACTGTTTGACATGTTAGCCCCACACAAAGTTTAAGTCTAGTTGAGCCCCTGTTCACAATCATACTTTACATTTTCAATTACATTTTGGTGAACGCTGGCTTTGTTGTGCCGTGGACTCAGCCTCACCATCCAGCACACCTCTGCCACAGTTGGCTTCCAAAGAACAGACCAGCTCCTGCTTTTAGAAGAATCACTGGTGCCACCCAAGAAAGGATGCCTGGATACTACTCCCACAATCTCCTTTAAAGGAAAATGGGATGGATTGGCTTTGAACTAAGAGTGACAGAGTCACCGTAAAAGAATGCGGCATAAATACGCCATGTGGTTCAATGGGATAATTTCAGGAGTGCCATATAACAAATAACATGTGAAATGCATAAAATTACGACAGACTACGCCAGCGTATTGGAAATTCAACCTTAGGCAATGGAAGTACTATTCAGTGTTGAATATAGGAGTATCTCATTGAACTCCACCAGAATGCTTATATTTAAGAGCCTAGAGTTACAGGCTTTGACCATGCAGGGCCAAGTGGGTTTCTCCAGGTGGTCTCATATGTTATTCTTAAACCTTTTATAGAGAAGGTGGTCTCAGCAATCTTCTCCTCAAATTTAAACAAGATTGATTGATTCCTTGCTAAGACAGTATTGGCATTATTCAGCATTCTTTGTCTGCAGTTCTCAGATTTAGACAGCTAGGTATTTTGATAGTCCTAGTTTATCTGTTTTATCATGGAGCTGATTTTATTAGTATTTTTTCATTTGTGTGTCCTGAAAGACCTGGACATATTCACCAGTGTATGTGGAGGGATGTGCTAATGTTAGCCTAAAAACAATTGTTTCCAAAATGGGAAGTCTGTCCTTCGTTTAGCACTAAGGACAAACATTGAGTTTAATTGTCACTGGAGTTGTACCAACACAATTCTTTGGATCTAAGGTTATGGATCACATTCACAATGGAATTAAAACGTTTATTTTTATGTACATAATTGGGGAAATTGAACTAATAGGAATCTTTAACTTTTACATCACTACTTGAATTCCCCACAAAATATAGCAATGAGCATGTAATATTGACAGCTTGTGACTTCAACATTTCTTTTCAACCACTATGACAAGGTTCTTATGGTGAATGAAGACAAGAGGCCAGATTCACAAAAGTAAACTTAGACCAAAAGTCTAAGTTTGGAACTAAAGTCTAACTTTCCTACTACTACTAAAGTTAGACTTTTGGTCTAAGTTTAGACCAAAAGTCTAACTTAGACCAAAAGTCTAACTTTACTACTACTAAAGTTAGACCAAAAGTCTAACTTTAATAGTAGTAAAGTTTGACTTTTGGTCTAAACCTAGACCTAAAGTCTAACTTTAGTAGTAGTAAAGTTTGACTTTTGGTCTACACTTAGACTTTTGGTCTCAGTTTACTTTTGTTAATGAGGTCCAAGGTGTCTACAATTACCACATGTGAAATTAATACATGTTTGAGGGCTTTTAATGGGCACACACTCTATGATTTTAACAACATAGAGGTCTTCAAAAAGGGCAACTGCAATAGTCTTATAGACATTATATTTAGATTAGAATTTTTGTACTTGGTTGTCGACACAGAGGATGTGGGTTTTGTAGAATATGACCATGAACCCGTAAATTTGTCCCTGAAATTGTCTGAATTTATACAGCTTCAGCATGAGAATCAGATCAGGGTGGGATTAATTATGTAACACTGAGTAATAAAAGAGGTTGAATGGGGCAGCTTCAATCTAGCATATATCCAATCTTTGGTCAATTTCTCACAGTTCTGAATCTGTCTTTGGCCCCAGTTTTCACAAGAGAGGGCACGTTTCCAAATTTAACGACACTGTTTATACCACTAAAGTGTTACGTTACAAAATATATATTTTTGATAGTCACGGGCTCTATAAGCAACTTACAAAAGATGAGTCGGAGGACCAGGAACTTATCTAATTACAATCTTCAATGGAAGAAACACGATCCCGGTCATTTTAGTACAGCATAGAGAATGGTAGCAGTACATACAATATTAAGCATGAGGTTCATTTTCCTGACTTGGAGTGGTTCAGTTCTTTTCTAGTATACATCAAAATATAAAGGCTGACTCATTACCAATGACTATTGATGAAACATGTCTTCCCCGAAATGATCTAAAAAGATGAGACATCTTGTTCTTTAGTAGAATCTCAATTGACAATAAAATGTTCAAAGAGTGCTTAGGTTCTCCTGACATCAATAAAATCTTGGTTCATCTCTACACATCAGAACTTATTATTTGGGCCCCCCATACAACATTTGCAATTTAATGCAATAACGTTTGGTCATTCTGTCCCCCATCCATAGCAGGTTGAGAAGCTCATTGTGAGTTTATTAGAAGGGCTTCCAGAAGGAGCCAGCAAATTACTGTAAAAAAACCTTATGAACTTTAATTCACAATTTTTTGGCAAATTAATATTAATGCATTTAGAGGAATAGGTCCAACAAAATACCATCTGTTTCAATTTTTAGGTCGGTTGTAGGAAGCAAATCAATACCGAGGATAGGGTCATCTTTTTTTTTTACTTAGTTGTCCAGTAAAAAACTATTCTTTATGTTGATGTCTCTGATGTGCACACTAAAGTATACAATTAAAGTTTTGCTCGGTTTGCTTGAATTAATCTCAGCCACTTTGTAATTATCTGGGCAGCATGCCAGTCCATAAGTGAGAATACCGGCCTTGTTTTGCTTGTGTTCTCGTTCAGACAGGGCCAGTATTGGCAGTTCGGGCTGGACTGTTCCTATTGGAGCAGGAACAAGACCGCTTTTGCAAATGGCTGGGTCTAATCTGAGGTGGCATGGTGGGCAAAAGAACAATGGGTGGGAATGCTACCCTAAGTCTTTGCACGTGGTTAGACTTATTGCAAGCCTCCTCCCATCACCTTTTGTGTGTTCTCCAACGTGAAGGCAGTGCTTGACAACTGAGTGACATGGGGCTCCCAGAAGAATTGCATGATGCACTGCTGACAATTTTGCCAAAGTTAGGTGAGACATTGATCACCATTCTGGTGATAAAAGTATGCCTGGAAAGGTTGCATTCTTGCATTAACACTTTTTATTTGTATATTAAAGGTGTGACGTACTATCTAGTAAACTTTGTAAATGATGCTCTGTTATTTGTTGGGTAAAACGCAGTACATATACTATGATGGTGGCACCCTCCTAATGTCTTAAATACCGAAAAGTCTACACCATTTGTTGAACAGTTTTTATCAGGTTGGTATCACCACAATAAAATTAATGTCCCAAATCCATTATGAATCCTGCAAATCTAAAATGAGAGTGTTTTTAAAAAAAAATGTCAGGTCCAGAAACTAGAGCCGATGCCAAATGGGCAAAACATCTTGAAAAAATCAATAGTCTTTCATGTCACAGTAAAGGTGCTACATTAATATTTACAATGTGAAAGATTTTTATGACTTTATATTTTTATTTCTGTGCATCATTAATAATGTGCAGACTTCGTTTTCACACTTGATTACATATGGTCACAGTGATATAGTACAGTAGCTTTTGAAATTAATTTGCGTTTTCATAGCCCTTGTTAATTAGGCCTCAATTTTCTGTACAATCGCCATCTTGTTCAAGATAGAAGTCACTCTTGTCACTCATGCTTCCCCCCTGCCCAGGTCTCTTGTCGCATTTCTGCTGCACAAATTTGAACTGAAGTGTATTTATTTATTTCCACTGTCATTGTTTATGCTGCTCTCAAATTCACCCCAGGTCAGTCACAAACTGAAACATTAATCTCAAGGTCCTTCTGCTAGTTCACTGTGCCCGTATCATTCATATAATGTGTTTTTGTTAATGAATCTTGTTTGCTCTAGCAGCTATGGAGGACATTAGCATAGAGGGGGATGAATTATTATTGATGTAATGGAATAGAGCTTAGGTACGACGTTAAAATATGTTTTGCTCCAATTTGCTGACGAAATGATAGATCTGCTAGTGCCACAGTGACTGTGGTTCCTGTTAATTTCACATGCAAAAATAATGTAGAAAAACCTTAGATTTTGGAGGTGAGCAAGAAGATTTTCCTGTTGCACTAGGGATGCTGTCTGTTACGCTCTAAATTTTACTGCCCATTTAGAACTCAAAATAATTTCTGATTTTGCTTCTCTTTGTACTATTTACAATTGAGAGCCTTTGTGGCATTGATTCTGTATTGTTTTATTTTTGGATTCTGCAACAACAAAAAAAACCTTTATCATTGATCTAGAAATCAGTTATTGAGTGGGCCCATTTACCTAATTTAATATTTTCCTGATATTTTGATGTCCTGATACGTTTGATGAGAGGAGTCTTAACAATAGACACATTTTCTCATGAAATTGAGGTTCAACAGCATCTCTGATCCAGTAAATGTGGCCATTTTACTCGAGGAAAACCTTTGTGGTGTCTAACATTTCAGTGTATCCCACGCCCACCACAGCCAATTATGGCAGCATTACATTTTTGAGATTTACAGGTCTGATAATGGCTGTTTCCTGGTCGCACAAGCCATGCGAATGTGAGAGATGAAACACTTGGTAGCTTGCTACCCCGCAGAAGAACAAATAAACCCACCCCATGCTACCATTCTGTCTTCACCCCTCTACGTGAGCCCAGTATTTTTTCTTAGGTACCAAAGACCCTTGCTCTTTCTAGTTTGACATTATTATCATTATTATTATTTATTAGCATTTCTTGAGCGCATGGCTACCCTAAGGCATCCCAGCGCTAGCGGCAAAACAGACGAAGCGAGGCGGTTACCAATTGATCTTCTGGAAGAGCCAGGTTTTAAGCCCTTTCCTAAAACGAAGGTGGGCAGTTTCTAAGCGCAAATGCAGGGGAAGGGTGTTCCACACCTTCGCCGTGTTGTATGAAGAGGACCGACACCCGCTGCACATCCTCTGGATGTTAGGGATGATAGCTAAATTTAAATTCGCGGAGGGGAGGGGTTTCCTTGGTGTCTAAAATTGCCTCCCACTTACAACTTCCACTTTCATTATTATTAGGAAGTGAGATTTCAGGGTAAATGAGGGACAAGGGGACATATGTAGGTACCTAAATACCGGTCGGTAACGGCCGAAAATCGGTAAATATCCCGTTACCGACCGGTATTTAGGCAATTGAGATGTAGGTGGCTGGATTTCAGGATTCGGTAATTTACCGAATCGGAATTTTAAGAAATCGCTAAAATACCGATTCGGTAAACTACCGAATCCTGAAATCCAATGTAGGGGGCACTCAAGTGAGTGCATTTTTGGTTTCTGGCTTCGTTATTTACCACCAACTACAAGTTGATGGTAAAAAACGTAAACCTTTTAAAAAGCAATTTTGTGCTTTTTTGACAAGTGCCATGTACGATTCAGGGGTGCAACAGGGTGTCAATGTGACACCCTGCCACCCATGAATATGCTCCCCCTATTACCGATTCGGTATTTACCGAATCGGTAATTGTGAATGGCTTCCCATTCATTCCTAGGCCCATAGGAATGAATTGGAAGGGATGCATTATTACCGAATCGGTAAATACCGATTCATAAATACCGAATATTACCGATTCGGTAATAATTACCGAATGTTTACCTACATTCTTTTTACCGATTCATAAATACTGAATCGGTAAAATTCGGTATTTATGAATCGGTAAATATATATTACCTACATATGGCCCATGGTGTTAAAAGCAGACTTGTCTTGCTTCCATTGTCTCAACTACGACAGTAAGGGGAAATCACGGCAGGGCACTGGAGCAATTGGTGTAGTGTATAGCGGAACAAGTGCCGCCTTATGCATGGGCACGCTAGACAGTTGCAAGGGCCCCCCACGAGCATAAGAGACTCATTGCAGACCAGAATTTAACACTAATTTTCTGTTAAACATTTTTATTCCTGTGAGTGGTTTTGTGGGCAGGGCCCAGTGCACTGCTTTGCCCGGGGCCTATAATGCTGTTAAGACGGCCCTGAGCGGAACCATGGAAAGGTGGACACTTGCGGGAGGAGCCATCAGCAGTTAAGCGAAAGGGCAATCCTGAGGGGGAAAACAATACACAAACAGGAAGAAAAGGATAGACAGATCGAGCTGCAGCCTCTAAAAATTGCATTCTGGCAGTTTTAGCAACCAAGCACAGTTGTATTTTATTTTATCGTAGCAATTATGTAGCACTTCATAAACCATTATGGGATGACGAAGCACATTGTTGGAAGAGTAGCATGCTGTACTGTGGAAGAGTGTGTGGTTGGTAGAGTGTTGATTTTGTTGGGGTCGTTTGTGCGCTGCAATTTGTTTTATATCGTGTTCAAATTATGAATTGTGTTTTAAATGATCAATTTAATTGAGTTGATGATTCCTATTTGAATTTTATATGTGATGTGAAGGTTTTATGGGTCTATAACTAGAAATAAATTTTTACAAATACTACAATTAAAATGGGATATTTTCTGAGCTGCCGGCCTGCTCACTCTGTTAGACTGATGAGAGTAAACCACGAGTCAAATCAAAGACCAGCATCCATGCTGCGCCAACCATGGTAAACAGCAAAACCTACAGCACTCTCCTCTCTCCCACAACTTCTAACCAGCACTGATTTTATTTTGCTGATTTATAATGTGAACTGCTACCCTCAATAGTACCTGCTGATGGACATAATAATCTAATAGGAGTATTGGTAGCAAACAGCCAGGACTTTTATACCTCATGGAAGGATAGAACATTTGAGGCAGATTTATCAAGGCTTTGCCTCGGTGCAAAGTGACAAACAATCACACAAACAAGAACAGTCTTGCTACACTATTTACTTTCCAGCACAAAACTTTTTTTTGCACTAGAAACCTGTGTAAAAGTAAAGCAACTAGTGCTTTCAGCTACTTCGCGTTAGTCTTCACCAATGGGGAATTCCATTGGTGATATATAGGATTTTCTATGGTGCCACCCATGGTTTTTGAAGCACAGCCGTATCTACTAACAATGGTGGACAGGGCTTTGAGGGAAAAAATTGATGCCTCCTTGATGCATACGTACAGTAGAGGGAACATATTTTCTTCTTCAAACATTTCAAAATTTGCAGTATGTGCTTCACTGTATAGCACACATATAAAGTGGGAAAAGTTTTATAGTATACCTCAGCATAGTACTTTGTACTGGCAGTGTACTTTTCCAATGCAAACACCTATGCAAGGCCTCACACACTCACGTTTGCACTTTGGTGCAAAGGTGGATGTGTGTGGAGCAAGGCAACCTGAAAGTGCTCCTGTGCTTAATCTGTATCTTTGCAGATAAGGCACTGATGTGCTCTCTGACTTTCACACAATGCAGTATAGCAACTTTGGTTGCCGCATTGCTTCATGTTAAATATTAGTAAATCTTTCGCTTAGTTTGAGAGAATTCCAAGTCTTTTTTGGAAGATTGGAGAAAGCGCATCCACCAGAGCCAATCACCATTGGTAAAGTAAAAAGGATTAGCAGGGGAGGAACAAAGAGCTAGAAAGGGTGTTACTCAGCAGAGGCTTGACTGTGTTAAAAACAATGCCACTTCCTGGTCCATAACCAATAACTAGTATAGGGATGAACACTGCTACAGTTCAATAAATCAGCGATTAGGAGGGGAATAATAAAAATAGTTTCTTACCTGTAGGAGTAATCTGCAACTTGAATAATATTCTGGATTCACATGCTATGTATTATTCAACCATCTAGTGTTTGGGTTCAGGAATTGTTTTCTATTAGTCCTTTTTTGTGTGGGTGTTGTCTTCTTGGCGCCCATTTAGTGCCAAGTTCCTCCCTGAATTACGTCAGACGTATTCTCTGGAAAACCCTCTATACAGTCTCCATCTTCAGATTTTTTCCCCATTTGGGGACTTCCTCTTATGCATGGTTTCTTCTTATTGGACAAGATACTTGCCTTTGGTAATGCCTTATCTGGTAGATACATAATCTAGCCTCAGATTCCTGACCTTAGAATATCACAGGCGTCAGGCTAGATCCAAAAACATTTGCTCGAGCAATACCGTTGCATCATTGGCATCGGAAGTGACGTTTGCCTCACCTATATAGGCACTACCCTGGCGTGCTGACGTCAGTTACTTTTCACGACTTTCAACACCAGCAGCGCGGAGCCATGAAGTGCCCTGACAGTGGTGTGTTTCGAACAACTACGACCCTTAAAGGGATCAGCCCTGACCCTAAAAACCTGTCTGCTGTGTCAGGACAACAAATGTCAAGGACTGGAACACCACATTACAACTTTGTGGAAGCCTTAGCTCTGGTGGAAGGAGCTCTTAAGCCTTCAGGAGACTGTTTCTTGGCGAGTGCATAGCAAATTTTGATGCCGAGGATGACCCATTGTGAGATAGTCCTCTTTGCACCACACAACCATTTTTTGATCCAACGTACACTACTAAGAGTTGGTCATCCACCCGGAACTCTTTAGTGCAGTCAAGGAAGAATGACAACACTCTTTTTGGGTCCAGATGGCGGAGCCGCTCCTCCTTTTGAGAGGGGTGTGGAAAAACATGGAAAGTGGGCAAGGTGACAGATTGCTCCATGTGGAAGGGTATTATTACTTTTGGTAGGAAAGAGGCCCTAATGCCGAGTATGTCCATGGCCACTGTTGTAAGACCCAGATGACCAAACTCTAGGTCCTCAGGAACCAAGCTGCTAGTGTAGTTGGTTCTTGGTGGTAAACCTCAACCCCCTGTATTGTCAACAGGTCCTGATCCACTGGCAGACTCATGACTCTGTTTTGTGCCATTTGCACCATATCCATGATTGCCTGGCCCATTTGTGTGCTTTCAAGACTAGCACCGATTTTGTCTGCTTGCATTCTGTATCACAAGAGGAATCAATGGTTTTGGGGAAAGGGGTAGGCACTTTTCCCTGAACATTCTTTCAATAAGGCATTAGCTATTGACTGGTGGCACGGCCATCTGGAGGCAAAGATTCGGCATTTGGCAGTGCCACTGAAGTGGAAAGGAAATTAAGATCTCATAACTCCACAATGCCTAAGACGCTTATCTCAAACCTTAACCAAATATAAATCCAAAATCCAGGACACTAAGAAGTCATGTTTTTCTTAGGGCATTTTCTCTGCCCCAAATATCTCCAAAGGCTCCTTTGGATTATCTCTGAGCTAAAGTCTTCTTGTTATGTGCATTTTGTTATGCATCACACCAAAGACCTTTGTGATATGCCTTCATAATTTTCCCAGAAAAAGACAACCACCATCACCACAAGTTATTTTGAAGGGAAAGCATTGCAGACGCTAGCAATTGCAAACTACCTATCTCTCCCATTAAACCCATCACCTAATTTATATGTTTTCAATGTTATCTCCAGTGAGCAGGTAACCAACATCAATATGCACAGCTGTTCATGGGCTGGCCAAATGATCCTTACTAGGCAACTAGATGCAACGTCTCAAACTCTTTCTGGAGGAGAATTTGTTGTAACTTTTTAACTGTTCTCATTCTCAAGGACTGATTCCCCCATAATGGAAGGAGGGAGTAGTCACAAGAAGCTGAAAAAGCCTTCTTTATGTATTGACAACCCCTCTAATTCTCAACCCAGTTCTCTTTTACCGTCTCTCTTTTTCTAAATAATGGAAAAAACGTGTTTTGCCAAATTTCACAAATATGTCAAAAAAATGAATTGCTCGATCCCTTCCAGGCCTGTGGTACATTCAGCGTTAGATGCTTTCCGGAGGCTGGTGCATAACTGTGGTATCAGCACCATTAAACCTCTGGATCTCTTTGTTGCGTTCAACACAACGACCATGAGACTGACATTCCAGGCCAGGTAATTATAATGGATTCAATCTCTTCAGTCCAACAAAGTACAATCTGTCTTTCTTCTTCCCTCTTCAAAACTAAGCCCAAGCAAGTAAACCGGATGTCCCTCAGAGTGCTTCACTCTCCCCCCTTCAAATTTTAAATGCAAACCATAGCTATGCTAGTTCCTCATTGTGTGGCAGGGTTATACGCGTACACAAACAACACATAGTTTATTTTTATCATCTTGGGCCATCAAAAACTCATCTGTCTAAATCCATTCACCATGAAACCAAAGCAGTGCTTGCCCATCACCTGATGGTAGATGTACCAGACATTTCTGAAACCTAATCTACAGAACACTTAAGATTTTCTTGCCCCTGCTGACTTATCCTATGGGCCCAAAACTTCCGACCTATTGTAACAGGCCCTCGCAGAGCCCCTGCCATTTCCCATAAAAAAGTAGACATCCATGTTTGATTCCTCTCTTTATCTGGAGCTTAAGGCCTCAAAGGTGGCACTCACTTGTTTTCATTTATAAATATCGGAAACAAATCCTCCCTTTTCGATTTGCTGATGTACGTACCCATCATCAATGCATTGATGCTGTCACAACTAGATTATGCTAATTCAATTTGTTTAGAATCTCCTACCAAACTATTTCACAGCCTCCAGCTGGTGCAAAGCATAGGGTACGCCTTCTTTTTTGCTGTTCCAGACAGGGGCCCATTAATCCGATTTTGAGATCCATTCATTGGCTACCCATTTGCAACAGGGTCATTTTCAAATCTATGTCCATTTTGCATAAGACTAGTCATGGAACAACTCCAACATTTTGGCCACTGACCCTCTAGAAATATGCATGCAGCTAACTTGTTCCTTCTGTTGGTTCCCTGGCCCAAATAGGTTTCTTATGGTTATAGGGTATACTCCATCAACACTGCTAAGGTGTTGAACTCTTTGTGTTCTCTCTGTGATCATGTTTGTCTCCTCTGTTTCAAGAAAGAACTGAACACCTGGCTTTTTACTCAATAATTCCTTGTCTTTCACTGAGTTGAGTTAATGCTGTCCACAAGAGGCATATTTGTTTGTGTGCTCCATAAATACCAACAACATACAATAGCATAGCACAACATAACATAGGTCAAGGGTGAGGAAGCAGAAAAGAATTCAACAGAGGCTATGAATGCGTGGACCAACCTCTAGAAAAGGTGGTACATTTACAGACCTGCCTCAGCAGTGGTGGAAGATGTTTGGAATATGGTCCTCTGCCTATCACTCTAAAAGTCAGGAGCACGTGCATACTCTGACACAGAACAGTCTTGTAATTCCACAAATCAATGCAATGATCAAAGTAAATAACCTCAGGCTCGCACCGCTCCATAAACTCATGCCACTACTCTAAACCGTTAAACCGCAGAACTGACGAGAGACCTCGTCATCTCTCACCTGAGCTATCATCTACACATGTCCTCCCCAAAACACTAATTGCCAGGTTACACCAAGACTATAGAACCAGGCATCCCCTACTGGCTATTGGTTGAATCCAGAATCAAAATTATGGTTCTCTGGATGGGCCACACAAACCTCTTCTCATTGGCTGCCAATTTGATGCAATGGTCGCTCAGAAGAATGAAACACAGAGCAAAATAAGGACTAAGACTGGGGATGTTTCTCTTGCAACACCCACAGCCTCATCCTTGAGGTCAGAACCCAAATAGAAACGCTTCCGGAAACTCATTCAATCTGAACTATTTAGACTCTCACTCTAATGAAATTGGCATGCTTGGACCGAACATCAGGCACACCCACCCTACCTGATCGGACACTTTCTCTCCCTCATTTACTTTCCTTCTAGCCAAATATTGCTCTATCTTGCACTCTGCAATAACTGAAAGTTTATAGGCAACACACAATAAATCCCCCAAATAAATAGGTGGTGGATGCATGGACCATCTCGCAAAAGAGGAGGTCGTGTGTGGGCCATCCCCCGGCAAAAAGTGGACTATGCAAAGTCCATTCCTCAAAAGTGGACAATCCACCACCAGAGGTGGTAGATGTGTGGAAAACCCTGGAGAAGAGGTGGGTGGTTTATGGAAGAAACACAATAAAAATGTTGGCAACATGCCACAGATTATTCTATTCCTTAACTGAGAAAGGAGGATCCTTTATGCTGAGAGAATGAGTGAAAAAAAACCCATTTAGAGCCTATAATACTCCAACAGGAAAGAAAAATGTCAGCCTTGAAGTCCCTTCTATTTTGTCCAGACAGCCATTGCAAGGCTACAAGGAATTTGCTGTTTTAAAGACCTTTAACACTGTCAATAGGACACTTTCTCATGCTGTACTGATGTTTAATTTCCAAAATATTAAATGAGGCAAATTTCATATGGTTTGCATTAAAGCAAAGCATGGAGAGAGGAATGGGGTGAGTACATGATAGCAAACAGGGCCTGTACAATGCTCAATCTTACTCTGCAAAATGAAACCTGACTTTGTAATACCCAATTAACTATAACAAGATTAAACGTGAGTGGAACTACAACGTACCATGCGAACCTGCCCCTGGGGAAGAAGGTAAAGTAACTGGCTCCTTTCAAGCAGTGATAGAGGAACAATGATTAACAAGAGTTCCAGAGAGGTGCTGATGGGATGGTGCCCATGAAGATCGATTTTTTTGGTATCATCGGGTACATGTCAGACTTCCACAATCCTACTGTGATTTCCACACGAACCCCCCGTATACGCACCTAAGCTTTAGTATACATATTACTGTGAAGTATTTTTAATAGAAACTTCCATTGCATTTTGTAGCCCTTTGTGGTTGAACCCATACTTATTTTCTATTTTATTTATTTCCTGTAACAGTAGTAGAATGACAGTCTGTAATCAACCCTTCAAACACAGACAGGAAACTCAGGCGCCTTTGAACTGGGCTTCACATCTCTTTTTTAGTGGTCAGGCATTGACAAAATCTCTTCTTACAAACCTTTTATAATCATGCTGGGGATCACCTATGTAAATCTAAAAAAGTGCTGTGTTTCAAAACTAGTGTAACTAATACATAACTTATTTATTATTTTTGAATTTACTAGATTCATAAGGTTGCAGTGAGTAATAACTATTATCAAATTTGTGGAGGTGGGGGATGCAAAGGGAGTAAATTGGCTTATAGTTCAGGACAAACAGCAAACAGGTGAAAACAATGACAGGTCCATATAGAAGGTTTGATTGCCCATGAGCAGAAAAGTGGAAGAAGGCTAAGCACAATTATATCCCCAAGAAATTCATTGCATGACCTTAAAAAGACACATTCTGTACTTGCTGTGTGACAGGACTCAGTATACATCATGATTGGGGATGCAGGTAGCAGGTATTGGCATTTGTGGTTGGGAATGGGGTAACTTATGGCTATCTATTTGGGGCTGAGGGACGCCAATTACGTAGTTGTGTTTGGAGTGAGTAGATGACGGTATGAGTGGTATTCGATTAGGGTCTGGAACTTATTGGAATGGCAGGGCATGGGTGAAAGTGTCTGAATAGATTGGCAACGATGAGACATCAAGTATGGAATTGTGTTTGGGGTGTGGGTCACCACATATAGACTTTCAATGTTCCTTATTAATGCAAATCGCTGTCCTTCGATTGCGACGGGGGAATTTAGTGAGTGAACTCCCCATTACTAGCCAGTCCTCTAAGTAAGGATGCACAACTATGAGAGTCAACTTCTAGGCAACCACTTTCTAATACCAGAAACAAATCTATTCGCCTGGGGCTTAAGTCAAGATAGACACCAGACAAGGAATTTAACCATCTATACAACTTGCTTAGTTGAAATAAAAACTAATTCATAAAGCACACATGTACCAAATAATGCCATGACAATGGGTATATAAAACTAAGGCACACATCCTGGGTAACACTATTTTTGTAATGCTCTGGGATATGCCAGGAGCCAGTGACATGAAACAGAACACTTATTAGCTCATTATAAAGAACTTCTCAAGTTAAAAGACTGCTAACAAGAATAATGAGACCTAGCTGAAACAAACAGAGACAGCAGATAGCCAAATTTGCACTATATTCACAAGACAGTCTTGGCCGCGGGTTTCAGAATTCCTTACAGGCATGCAGGTTCTACATGTTATGTTAAAAATTTGAAAAGCGCACGTCTACTCTGGGGTGTTTTGGCAGTATAACAACTTTAATTATTAAAAAGCCACGTTTTTAGGAGCTTTCTGAAGGCAAGCAGAGAGAGGGCAACCCAGATGTAAGAGGGCAGGCGATTCCAGTGACTGGTAGCTCCTGTAACAAGGCTGCATCCTCCCCATTTTCAGTCTTTTAAATCTGGAGGACATAACTTTATTTGCCCCTCTAGATCGCAGATTTCTGCAGGGTTCATACCCTGTGAGTGCTTGTTTTAAGTTCTCGGGTCAGTGTCAGGCAAGGCCTTGTAGGTTACGCTCAGTGCCCTGAATTTATTGCAGTTTCTGACAATTATCCAGTGGAGCCCCTTGATTGTTTGTGGACTGATTGAAATTTTGCAAGACCCAAGAGCAATCTGGCTGCTGCATTGCAATTTATTAAGGTATTGTTCTTGTACATTCACGCACAAACCATTACAGTAATCAATTTTTGCTAACACTAGTGATGTCATTACTGTTTTCTTGGTGTTAGGTGGAGGGAATGGGAGGATTTCCTTAATTATGCACAGGGTAATGAAGGAGGAAAAGATTACGGAATTAATTTGTTTGCTTAAATTCAGCTCATCATCGATTATTACACCAAGATTTTTGGACTTTGTCACTGGGGATGGGAGTGGTCCCATTTCTGCATAAGAATTGAGGGATAAAACCAAAGGATCGAATTAGCATTGCTAGTTCTGTGCCATATCAGTAGAAAAGTGTAGGGCTGGAAGAGAGAATGTTTTAGAAATTAAATTATCCAACATCACTGTTTGTTCTCTTCTTTTCAGAAAGGAATTCAGTAGTGCTAGAGCCTTGTTTTTTATGCTAGTGCCTCAAGGTGGTAGACCAAGACAGTGTCGTTGACCGTATCAAAGGCCGCCGATCAGTCAAGGAGAATGAGGGCTACAGTGCCTCCCTTGTCTAGAGCGGCCCATAGCTCATCGGTGGTCTTGATCAAGGCAGTCTCGGTGCTATGTCCAGGTCTAAACCCATATTTTGTGGGCTCTAGGCGATGGTTCGCCTGGAGACATCAAGGTGTAGAGGAAGCAGGCATCAGAATAATATCTCTGGTTTGCTTTACCGCACTGTTCGTAGGTGGGACAATATTTAATCTTACCTCATGACAGCTTTCAGTTCTCTATGAGGAGATTGCTCCCTTCCTCATTATCTTACGTCTGCAACCTACCAGATGCTAATTCAGCATCTGAGGTATTCTGGCTGTCAGGTGATAAAGCTGCCACAGACCCTCCTTCTCTATTTGTGCAATCAGCTATATAACCTTCCAATAAACTCTTCTCGTGAATACTGATCTACTTGTAGACAGAACCCAGATTACTCTTTGTCATGTTTCATTATGGATATACTTGCTTTAAATCTCCTTTTGGGGGTGATGTATATCCAGAGTTTGGAAAGGTTCTTATGCTTTTGGAGTATATAATATGCAACTTTCTCCAAGAACTTTTTGTAATATTGAGCCTAAGAACATGTATGACAATTCAATTGCCTCCTCAGAAGTCATCTATTCAGATTTCTGAACATATAAGAGCCTACTCCAAGGCTCATTCAGGCTCAAAATGCTCCAGGCACACAACATTTGAATAAATGTCATCAGCGTCATCATGCTGCACCTGGATGTTCGCAGTTATGGAGACAGAGCCACAATGTATTTTGGTTTTGAAAAATAAAAAACCTCAAGTCTTTCAAGATAGATTTTCTTTGCTGGAGTCTTTTCCAGCACTGCCTGTTTTTACCTGTTGTGATGTCTTTGCTTATGCAAGTTTATCCATGGATGGGCATTTGTTAAATCCCTTCACTGTGAATCCAAATTTATTGGTTTTGGGTGGATTTTGTGTCGACACTCATTTTTTGTGCACTCCCTGGCTATTGCGTTCTTGGGGTATGGCATCATCAGAGCCCTGCCATTGCGTGTCAATTCAGTTCTTAACAACTGCTGATTCTTTATGGTTTCTGAGGTCAGGTCCATACAAGAAATATAATATGAAAATCCCGATGATTTTACCTTCTACCATGAGCGTACCTGTCACAAGCTCTCCATAAGCTCAGCAACATTCCTCTCGGCCGTCTCTTTGAGGCACTGATTTCTACCATTAGTCCAAGAAACAAGCCAGGTGCAGCAACGCCAAATCTTGAATGCAATTTTCTCCATTGCCTTGCAGCACTCAGACTCCAACCCGCCTCCCTTCATATAAAAAATGTACATACAAATATGAATTTTTATAGTAACTGTAGGACTTGCCCTTTTTGGGTAAAGTTCCCTAAACTTTTTGCTTTCCCCCTAGACCGTTTTTTCTGACATGGTGTTCCCAACTTAGATGCTTTGAGCACTTTGCCACTGCTGATCAGTGTCAAAGTGCAAGTGCTCCCTGTATAAAGCGTAATGGTAATTGGTAGACCATGATGAGTATGTTTGCCTTACTAGTAAAGTCCCTAGTAAAGTGCACAATGAGTGCCAGTGCTGGTAATGCAACTGCTACTAGTGGGCCTGCACCACTAATTGTGCCACCCACACAAGTAGCCTTAAAGAGGGAACTCAGGCCTGCCACTGCAGTGCTTGCGCGCAGTTTGTTAAACTGCCATTTTGTTCTGACAAGTACAGCCACTTGCCAGACCTTACCCTTCCCTTTCTATGCACATCAGGCAACCCTATGGTAGGTCCAAGGTACCCCCTGGGCAGGGTGCAGTGCATGTGAAAGGTAGGACATGTAGTAAGGTTTGTACCATGTCCTGACAGTGAAATAATCTCCATTTCGTTTTTTCACTGTGGAAAGGCCATCTTGCCCACAGGATAGAATGGGGAGGCTGTGTATTATGTTTTCCAGCCTATCTTCCCAAAGGCTTAAGATGGAGAGGTGAGGTTTAGAGTACCTGAACTCACAATGTAATAACACATTTTTATGAAGGTGGTTTTTGCATTGTGTGTTTAGAAACCACTCTTTTAGAAGTGGCTGGGTTTTTGTGCTCTAACATTTCTGTGTCTCTCTGCCGGGTTGTGGATTGACTGTTTGGATTTGAAAGTGATAGGATCAGGGGAATGTCTTGACCCAGGGGAGGAGGTAAGACAGCAACAGGCTGACCTGCATCTGGAGTGTAGGGGGAGGAGTAGCCCCTAGAGGCGAAGAGGCCTGGGTTGCTGCCATAAAACAATAGTCCCATCTCCTGCTGAGTGATTGAGAATCCAGACCCCCATTAATCAAGGAAGAAATGGATTGATCAAGTTTGAACAAGACTGAAGCTACTTCGTGGTCAAGAGGAACCTTTGCCAAGGAAGAAACAACTGAAGAGACTGAAGGAAAGCACTGACCCTTGCTTTGTGTTATGGGGCTGGCATGCAGTTTGCTGTTTTAACCAAGGAGAGGCTCAAAGGACTTTGCTGTGTGCTGTGTCCTACTGCTTGAAAGGACTTTGCTGTGTGCTGTGTCCAGAAGTAAATTATCCCCAAGGGCCCGAGGTAAGCTGGCTCCCTGTTACGGAAACTCAGGAACACAAAATTTTCCAGGAGAGTCTCACTCGACACTGTGTGCGTGTGCTTTTTGCAGCCTGAGACCCTCGTAAGAAGTGCCCTGTGATCGTTGGCTCCTGGAGTCCAAGCGAGTCTCAGCGATGCTCTGTGCGTGTGCTTTGTGCAGCCTTAGACCTTCGTGAGGATTGCCTTGTTATCGTGCACACCCGGAGTCCAAGTGAATCTCAGCGACGCTGTGTGCTTGTGCAGCCTGAGACCTTCACGAGGATTGCCATGTTAACGTGCACACCCGGAGTTCAAGTAAGTCTCAGCAACGCTGTGTGCGTGTGCTTCGTGCAGCCTGAGACCTTCGTGAGGAATGCGCTGTGATCGTGCACCCGAAGCTCAAGTGAGTTTCAGCAACGCTGTGTGCATGTGCCATGTAGCCTGAGATCTTCGTAGCGTCGGCGGCCCGGACCGGCAGCCCAAGAAGAGCTGAGCTGCCAGCCCGAGCCCACCGTTGCCAGAGCGGGACCTCAAATCAACCTCCTCGAGGGAGGACCCGAGTCCCACTGCCCGGAATTCACAAAGATTATGTCGGAAGCCCAAGTCGCTGGAAGAGGAGAGGAAAGCAAGGTCGCACCCCCCAGGTAACGTGTGACGACGCCTGGGGCGGGGTTCAGGCTCGGAGGGAGGCGCTCTCGGCCTCTCCCATTCCTGCAGCGCGAGCCTCTGCTTCGGCTCGTACCGCGGCCCGTACTTGCCAAAGGAGTGGCAGTACCGGGGCCGGAGTGCTAAGCTGCACTTTTTGTTTACACCATACCCATGTGGGGGCAACTGTTGACAGAGGCTGACTGCGAGTCAGCACGAGTGACGGAGAGGCCGCCTAAGGCACCGTGATCGGTGCGGAAGTGTATTACGCATTGCATTATTTCTGCTTAACGAACTACCTGATTGTCATATTACACATTGCATTATTTCTGCATAACGAACTACCTGATTGTCGTATTAGACCTTGCATTATTTCTGCATACCGAACTACCTCATTAGTGTATTACACATTGCATTATTCCTGCATAACAAACTACCTGATTAGTGTATTACACATTGCATTATTTCTGCATAACGAACTACCTGATTAGTGTCTTACGCATTGCATTATTTATGCATAACAAAGTACCTGATTGTTGCGGTACACATTGCATTATTTTTATATTGGAAAGTGCCTGATTCTAGCATTACGAACTGCATAGCCTTGCAGTAGGACTGCTGTGGAATGTTTAGAAGTGCTCATTAATATCGCCAGAACTTACAAGGGCTGGCTGGCCTAACAACCGGCCAGGAGGAATATTTACAAATACGCATATCTTGGATTTATATCGTGTGGTCTTATCATATATCTTTTATATAAATTTACACTCGTTTTTATGAAACACATGTGGAGCCCATTTGTGGTGTCATCATTGGGTTGCTGTGAGCGTGGTTGCAAATACTTTACACATTTGCCTTGAAGATAAGCCTGGCTGCTCATGCCAAGCTACCTAGGGGGTGAGTGGGGGCTATCTGATAAGGTGTCCTTCCTTTCCCTGACGTGGAAATGAGGGTCCCTATTTGGCCTAAGGTACCTACCTCAGCCAACCAGGGATTCCGGGTCTAACAGTAACTGATTCCTTGTGCCGGCAACGAAAATGCAGGAAACAAAAACTGGATCATCAAGTAAGTTTGTCACATTTCAATTCTTTGTTTGATCTTTCTAGTCTTCCCTTGGAAAATAATACTTACCATGAATTGTAGCATGTGAGCGATGCAGCCAATCCTAACTGTGCTTTGAAAAGTTCAGGGTATTCCATCCCTAAGAAAACTTTTTTAAAAATGGGATCAAATGCTTTGTCATAAATCACTTTTATACAAACGTGCTGAAAGGACACAGTGATTGATTTGGGTCTTGGCAGACGGGTTACTCTGATGTTGTTGACGGATATCCCATCAGCCGAAATACAAATTCCGTAGGATATAATGGGAGATCGAAATCAGGCCCATAGACTCCGAAAAAAAGGCATATTTAAATATTCAAGCTCTTTCACGTGTGGCAAGTCAAAGAACCCTGGGACTACCCAAGAGTTGACTCCATCTTTTTTTCAAAATGTGCTTTGGGTGTCCCCATATGTCAAAAATAGCCCCTATTATGCCAGGGCCATCATTGTGTCATGAGTGCTCCAAGTATGGCATGTGTGGACCCTTATGCCAAAAATGACATATTATACACCAGTGCTAGATTTTTGGCAACAATGCCATCTTAATACCATGGGTGACCTTTCCCAAAAAGTACCTCTAAAATGTCAGGGCCAGCATTTTGTCATGGTCACCCCCTTCCAATATGCCATGTTTGTCCTCCCTTATGCCAAGGATTACCTCCAATGTGCTAGCAACAGCATTTTGTCACAGGGGCCTCATATGCCAATACTTTCCTCTAGTATGCCAACACCAGCATTTGGTCACAGAAGAATGCTAAGAATTACCTCTAGTACGTTAGTGCCAGCATTTCGCAATAAATGTTCCATGTGCCAAGTATTATCTATAGAATACCAGTGCCAGTATTCCTTCTCAAGTGCCAATTGTGCAAAAAATGACCCCAGTATGCCAGTGCCAGCCTTCTGTTATGGATGCCTATTGGCCAGCAGCAGACTTGCATACATAACACCACATTCTGACTCACACTCACTTACACATACACTCACACTCATTAACTTCCGCCTAATCTCTTACACTTACTTTTTGCTCTCACTTCCGCATTATCACTCATTCACACTCATGCATACTGCCATAAACTCATTTGTACTCAGTCTCACTTTTTCTAACTGATTCTGACTTACTCATTCTCACTCATTTATTCACATTCAGTCCACACAATTTTACTTGCTCCTACCTTCTCACTCATTCGCCTCACTCACTCATTCTCAATCAGCCTCATTTATTCTCACTCAACCTGACTCACTCATTCCCATTCACAGTTACACTCACTCATTCTCCCTCTGACTCACTTATGCTCACTCATTTTCACTCATTATCACTCACTATGTCAATCACTTTTACTTACACACAGAGACACAAATGGAAACACATGTACTTATTTCAGATGCACACGCAGATCCCATTTCATCTCCTGGTGCTCCATTGGCCTTGGAGAAGGAACACAGCTGATGCAGGAATCACAAACCTTGAACTTGCGCAATTGCAGGTTTCATCATTTTTGACTAACAAAACTGGACGGACGTGGAGAAAAAGACCCTATCGATTGAAGGGTGTGTATGAATCCTGCTCCCACGTACTAAGATTTTAAGTACGAAGCATTATTCCACCATTGCAGGACGCTATCCTTTTATATGTGTTTGGAGACTCCGCGACTAGAGAGGAGCAGTGAGGATAGCTGTGTTGCCTAGTAGGAGTATACCTGCGGACTACTTTATGCATACCGCCTGATCCTACAATAAAGGTTTTTAATGTCAAATTCCTGATATAGTAGAAGCTACTGGAATCCCCCAACAAGGAGGTCCAGAAAATAAGTGATTCTCCCTCCTAAGATATATCATCAGAGAGTAATATCTTTAGTCTTGATAAAGATGGTTTAATTCAAGATAATACCATTGAAAAGTGTCAACGTACTAGCATCATTATCCGTGCAGTGGGCTGTCAAACTAGATATTGATTGTTCTTTGAATATCAGGTTCCAGCCCCAACGCCACTCTACACGGACATGGTTTTTTAATGAAAAAGTGTAGTGTCTTTTAATACTCTTGTCTTGTTATTGTTTTTGTATTTTTTATTTGTTTATTTGTTAATTTATGGTGTGATTTGTTTTATATTGAACAATATTAATTCTGCATGATTAACTGCTGTCTTGGTTTTAACTTGTTATATTTGTTTTATATGTTTTTAATAAATTGATGAATAATATTTTCAATACTTTTTGTGTGTTGGCACAGTGCTGTGTCCTCCCTGATTTAATTTGTTTGGTAGAAAAAGTTGAACGAATAAGAATTCTCTTGGTATTAGTGAATCAGAGGACTTACTGCTGCTTTTTCCAGGTTTCAGCCTCTTGCTTTTTTCATCCCACTCTTTCCTAACTCTGTGACAAGTTGGGAAAGGGCGTGGTGACAGGCTGATAGGTGTTTAGTCTTGGCAATAAAGCACCCGGGGATGAAGTGCTGCAGGCCCCTCAGGACAGGGCTCGGACTTGACCAGCCCGAGACAATCTCACTCCAATGTTTGATGCAGATGTCTCCATGTTTGTGCTCCAACTATCATCAGATGTCACTGCCTGCCTGCGGCTGCTTGACCTTCACTTGCAGCAAGTGTCGGAATTTGTTTATTACACTAGTAGTGAATAATACAATTATTCACCTTTAGTGTAATAAAAACTGGCAGAAAACAAGAAGAGAAAGCCTAGCAGCTTATAAGGGCGATCTGGAAAATGTGGATCCCTTGTTGACATCAGACAGTATCATACACACTATCTACTTTCGACACAAGCAACACCATCATTTTCCCAAAACGTGCACTTTTCTGACGCTACCACTAGATGGCAGGACGTTTACACAATGTAAACTGTTTAATGGTCCAAAACTGCTAGTAGGTCTTATCTACTAGAGAACGAAAACAGAAATACTTATTGTCAGCTTTCAGTGATCTTAGAGCCTGCCCATTGCTTGTTGGCTTTATTATCACTGTGATTTTCTTGGATTTTTTTCATTAACTTTTGTGGCTTTCCTTCCTCTTTTTAGGTCAAGCGTCAGCTCACATGCGCTGTCTGCAAGACCTATTGTACTTACCATACTGAGTGCAATCCCGCCTGCTGCTTTCTATAGGTTCACTCATACATCGCTCCTCTTTCTTGGCTCCTCATTGGTTGGCGCTTCCGAGACATCACTTCTGTTTTCTACTCGGGAGCACTGGCCTACTTCAGTTTCATTTCGCTGTAGGTTTGTATTTTGTCCTTTGGGGACTACTTTGTTTATTTCCTGTTTAGTGAATAACGAGGAAAGCAGTTTTAAAGTGCTGCTGTTTATTGATTGTTTTTATGTTAGTATTTCTCTAGCTTCTTGCAAACTTCATGTGGATTGGTATTTTCAATATTGAGGATGTTGTTTAGTGATACTACTGCACTGTTTATATTGATTAGTTTCTAATATTCAACGCATGCTCTGTAAACGAGTCACACCTCCCACCATCGCAGCAGCTCAGTAGACCTCGTAAAATCGAAAGGAGTTTTATGGTGGATTAGGATGCTTACCTCTGCATTATGGTGCAGCAGCAAGGACAGGAGAAGAGGAGAGAAATGAGTGATTGATGTGAGAGAGAAACACATCCTCATGGGTGCCGTGCAGTCCGCCCCATCGACAGATGCAAAACCTATGATGAGAGCTTTTGTTCTCAACATCAGCAAGACCCATCAGGAAGAATGTCTGTTTAATGTCTCATGAAAAAATCATGAACTGAAAATCTCTGCATGTTAACCTTTCTGGGAGGCTACAGCCAGGTTTTATGTTCACTCGGAAGCAGCAAGATGCGTGAACCCATCAAAGTACCTCTGGCAATCTCCAAATATCACTCCAGAGGTTTTGCAAACTGCACAGAGCTGTATAAACTGAACATATTCTGGAGTGAGAATGTGATTCCGTGGTCCTTTAGACTTGCCACACAGTGGCCAGACATGAGGAAGAATGTCTGTTTAATGTCTCATGATAAGAACATCAGTCTGCATTCGCAACTTTGTGAATATTTACTGCTTGCATGTGCAATTTGAAATGCAATAGGTCTCGCATTTGCGATAGTTTAAGCTATTGGCATTGTAAATGACAATGCGTTTTATTTATGTTTTAAAAACCAAAACGTAAATAAAAGGCACTGTAATTTACAAAGCCAATAGCTCAAACTTGCGTAAATGCGAGACCTACTGCATTTCAAATTGCACATGCAAGCAGTAAATATTCACAAAGTTGCGAATGCAGACTGATGTTCTTATCTCATTAGTGTACTTCCACTGATTAATTACATTTTCAAGCACTACTTTTTCTTCCTGGTTAAGCACTTCATGAGAGTACATGAGTTTTCTAACTACCTCCCTTGTGTGCTTCTCTCTCTCTCTTTCACCTCGCTCCATTTTGCTCTGTCTCACTTGTGTGCATCTCTCCCACTCCCCTTCATATAGCACTTGCCCTCGTGTGATTCTCCCCCATGTCGCTTTCTTTCTTGTTTGTCTCCCTCGAGTGCTGCCCCCTCCGATATTTTTATATGTAGAAGGCTAGGCAGCAAATCGCTGTCAGCCTGTCCCCCATAAAGGAGCCTTTGCATTACTTCTACTTTTTTTAAATGTAACAATCTATCCCAAATAGGTTCATTTTATAGGTGGCACTGCGTCATTTTGTAAGAGTGCCTGCATAATACATACACCATGTGCACGCCAACAATAAAAATGTGGTTAAAAAGCAAAATGAAAAGGTCCCAAAAATAAAACCTATTGGCTTTGCCAATGCTTGTTATAAGAAAGGTATTTAGTCTCATCCATCCATTATTTCAAAATCTGGAGTAAAATTATTATTCTTTTTTTTTTTTACTTTTACAAATTAACTTTAAGTTTCTATAACGGATGCTGTAATCTCACAGGGAGAGTTTTCCTCATTAGACCAAAATATTAGCATAAATTGCCATCCACTAGAAAACAAAATGATGAAGACGTTATGTTCATAACTCATGCAAATGATTACCCACGTCCTTGGTATCTACAGGGAACTGCTCCATCTTTGAACTCTCCAGCCAGAATACCAATATCATTGAGCCTTTGCGATGAGCGCATGTCCACTTAACTGCGGCAATCCTCACAAAGTACAAAATGGAGTAAGGACAGCTCACCAGCACTTTTTCCTACCAAGTATGGCTCTGACTCTCCTCCTGTGGTGTTACTGGAGGGGGATTCTGGTGATTGTAAGTAGATGTTGCTTTCTCCAGCAACCAGTGAGACAATATACATTCCACCATTAAATGGCTTTACTCCTCCCGGGAGTATTCACTTTACCTCTGGTTGTAACCCCAACTGTTATGGTGACCTACATCTTAGATATTCAGCGGAGCTCAACTCCAGCACATCAGAGTTAAGACACCCTAAGTCTAGGCAATTTTGTCATAGGTGACCGCCTCTTATATGCACAGGCGCACCCTAGTTCCAAGGAAATAGTACCATCAAAACAAGGCACATAATTCTCAAGATGATGGTTTACCCATCCTCTGCTTAATCTGCATGGAACATCAAGTGCACCAAGGGCCCTTGTCCTGCAATTCTGCTGTTTATTATGCTTCCCTTAATATTATGTTCCTCTAGTTTCAAGTACGTTTCAACAATCACCACACTCAACAGGCTCAATACTTGCTCAATAAAGTGTTTTGTAGACTCAGTGGAATTGGATCGAGAGGGTTCTTTCCACTGAGCCAACTTCATCAGAGTTCATTCTACTTTGGTCTTGGTGCCCACTCCTTAAGGTCCCAGAAACTGACAACTTCCGCTGTCTAAACCAGGAAAAAACATTCAACATTTCACCTTCATTCTCTTCCATATGTATGCAGATGACACCCAACTTTATCTGAAAAGCTCCTCCCTGGATAACATCACCTCTCTCAACACTACACTACTGACTACTCAAAACTGGTTAACTGTGAACCACCTCCTGCTCAACACCTCCAAAACAGAATTCCTTCTCATCTCTCCTCCAAATCACACCCCTAAGCTAGACCTCTGGATGAATCACCTCACCGCCTTCAACTTCTTTCCCCTCATTATCGTCTCAGCTAAATCCCCCGGAATCACTGTGGACAAGCACTTGAACATGAAGACTCATATTAGCAACGTATGCAAGGGAGCTAACCACCTGTAGAGGATACTCGGGAAGGTAAAACCTTTCCTCCCACAAGCTGACTTCAAACAAGTTGTCCAAGAGCTTGTTTTGCCAAGACTTGATTATGGCAGTGCTACGCTCTGTGGTCTCCCCAAATATACCTTGGTCCCACTAAGGGCCTCATTGAATGCGGTGGCCAGACTGGTCACGGGTACCAAAAGAAATGCGCACATCATTCCAGTCTTAATATCCCTAAACTGGCTGCCCTATGAAGCGAGAATACAGCTAAAGATTGCTTGCCTATCTCACAAAGCCCTCCATTTCAAAACCCCCAGTTATCTAGCGCAAAAACGAACTATCCGGAGGGGCTAGACTCTCTAGGAGTGCTAACTCTCTCCTCCTGAAACCTCAGATCTTTCGCAAAAAGAGAACATGTCACTGAGCCTTCTCCGGCTCAGCTCCGAATATCTGGAACTCCCTCCCACCGGAAATACGTAGAATCTCCTCCAAGGATGCCTTCAAATTGGAAGTATAAAGATTCCTTATGAACAAGTTCTTACCTTAATAGGTGGTTGGATCGTCTGCTCTAATGCATTGGACTTAGACCTTTAAGCCCTTGCGCTGGTTGCTGTTCCATCTCGATATGTACCAGTTATGTTCCTATTATTCTGCTGATCCCGTGTACGTGTAACCGTTCTTGTCCTGTGAGTTCTATTTTGATATGTGATTTTATCTGTATTCCTATTTGACACATGTACTGCAACTGTTACCTTCCTTTACCCACAACTGTAAAGCGTTCTGATACCCCTCGGGATCATGTTCGCGCAATATAAAACTTTATAAATAAATAAATCCCACAGAGGAATGAGAGAGGGTGTTGTACTGTTCCTCCCAAACTGACAATGAATTCAATCATTTGATTGTAGGCTATCATTTAACATTTGTGTTCACCAATCACTTTTTTCCAATAAAGAAAGTCGTTTGGAAGCAAGGAGTCTGAGAAAATGCTTTAAAGGGACTGTAGTCCTTGCTCCTTCCCAGGATGGTTTTGTGAATTCCAACTTCAGCATATGAAATACAAAGAAAGTGCCCAGTGAACCCTGAACCAATCAAAGACATAGGAGCACGTCAAGATTAAGGATACCTACATCCTTTTAGATACTTTTAATTACAAAGAATGAATAAGCAGGCCTGACTACTCCCTGATGCATACTTTTCTAACCTGATTTTTGAGGGACATCAGGAATTCCTGAAGTTCCAGTAGAATGATAGGATGTGGCAATTCTATTGCCTCCTGTTTAGCCTGTCACCAAATTACTCCATGCAGTGGTTTCCCACTTTTGAACCAAAGCCATCTAACTTTTCATTTACCTGGCAAACAATCTCTGATGTACCATTATCCTGTGAAACTAGCATGGCACGTCAATGCCAGTGTTTATTTCCTGCACAAACTTGATTTAATGTGAAGAAGCATTCCTGCCTATCAGGTTCAATTTATGGGCACACGCCCTCAAACTGGTGTACTCTCAAACTGGTAGAGAAGAATACTTTCACCAAAAGAGAAATGGGAGCAGTCCTTGGGTGGACTCTCTTCCTCTGAAAAGTATGGTGTTGTTGACTGGAATCTTTACCATCTTAATCCATGCCTTTGTCACCTTTAGTCTATAATTAGGCACTCTAGTGATGGAAGACCTCTCCAATTCTAAGAGGTCTGCACCATAACCCTCCTCTCATCAACGATAAGTAAAATAATTAATTACTCTCAGGATTCGCCATGGTGGAAGCCGGGAAAGGCAGAGCTATTTTGGTACATCTCAGACCTCATATTAAAGTCTGATACAAGCAGCTGATGTTGGCATTTGAGTCCAAATGAGATGCCTACTGGTGGGATTTGGTCAGCAGAGGATTGTCTCCCCTGCATCAGTGTTTTGGAGCTTCTAACCTTTCATCCTGATGAATTTAGCCAGACAAGATGTCCAGTGTTGCATTCTCCTCAGTATGAAAAATGTGACCACCTGTAAGTATATAAACAAGCACATCTGTGCTTATTCCAATGGAGTACTGAAAAGAGTTTTGCCACCTCTGCCTGATGAACAGTTCTCAGATCATCTGAGTAACATCTCAGTGCTTCTAATTCTACAGTGGATTGATTTTCCTAACAGCAAGGGCTACATCAACTCAGCTCCCTTAGGGGTCCTCTGGTGATCTGCCTCTTTGCATCCTCTTAAAACCAGCAACTTCAAAAATGTATGAGGTGGTGTCTGGACCTGGAGTCTTGGTCAACAACCTTTTTATCTGACTGGATTAACCTTTTTAGGTATGCCTTTACACCATTGCCTCTTCTACTCAATGTACTGTTGAATGTGAGAAGAACGTATGACCCTCTACTGGTCTTCAAAAGCTCGAGTGCTAGCAATCTCTCCTGGAGATGAAGCTGGACTGCCCTGATCTTCTTCCAATGAGAGCTGATCAATTGGTTAGTCTATGAGTTTTCTGCAGGATTGGACATCGTTTTGTAGCATGCTGCAAATGCTTCAAAGCTTCTTGATGCATCATGGGCTTGGAAACTGAACAAGCACAGGCATTAGCCTGGTATGTGGGGGTTCACTGGTGCAAGGAACAGAATATGGATCACACTGAAGACTCTACACCTTCCTTTGTAAACTTTGCTGGAACTTTATCCATGCACCTTTAGCTAATTTCCTGCTCGGCTGTGTGAGATGTTAATGATCTCTCCATCACCAACCACCACTTCCTGCTTGACAGGTTGATGTGTAACATTGCAAGGAGAATAATAGCTGGTTCCCACTCTAAGCTTATTTAGCCTCCCAGCCTGCCTCCCTGGACCCTTTATGGCCCATCTCAGCTGTCACCAACCAGTCTCCTCACCTACTTTTACCAAGTTGGTTCACAAAACCATGTTCTCAAGTGGTATATATCTCCATAATGGTGTGCAGCCATATAGCATCCAATGGTTTCTGCTTGAGACCAAGGTTAGAGGACATTCTTTAGAGGTGGAGTGGTGCTGCATGCCTTCCTATTTCTATCAGAAGCCCATGAATTTTGAGGCCCTTTGGGTATTTAAAGAGTTTTAGAACACTTGAATGCGGAGCACTCCATTGAATACAATGGAGTGATCCATGCTTCTATGGGCCGGTGAAAGCCCGCAGAGCAACATTCCACGTTGTGTTTGTTCACAGCAGTTGTTGTGAAAAAAGGCCTCTCGGAGCTCGAGGGGATTTAAACCCTCTCGGGCTCAGAGAGGCCTTTGTTTTATTTGTTTGAACATTCTGCCTTCTAGTGGCAGAATGTTCTAGTAGCCTTCATGCCTTCCGTAGCTGGGCTATACCGTCCATTAAAGTCCCGCTCCCTTGTTACTCTGGAATGGGCCTTTAATGGCCGGTATAGCCTGCTACAGCGGGCTATATTAAAATGCATGTAATTATGCCTTATTGTCCAAAAATAAGTTATTAGTGCAGTCCAATTCTGATAATGGTGTTCCAGGGTTTTTTTGATAATGGTATTCCAGGGGGTTTCATCATCGTATATCTTCAGGTGGCAGCATTAGCAACTCAGCTGGGATGAGCCTGCCTGCTTGAGTGGAGCTCACATGTGCAACCTCTTCATGTTAAAAGACCTTCAGAGATAGTGGACTTTTAAATTATTTAAGGGTAGGACTCCTAATACTGTCTTATGTCCTGGTTGGATTGACTGGGTAACAGGTATGAAACAACAGGTTGTGGGTGCCCACAGAATGTGTGAGATTGACTTATTTCATAAGAGAAACAATTATTTTGATTTAAACAAATGTGTCAAGATGTTGATGTTTGGGTTGGTGATTGGGTGAAAATATGAGATCCGGTTCGGTGTTCTCAATGGTCAAGGTTTACCAATGCCCAAAAGGTCACAAAAGTGTTTAGGAATGCCATCAAGAAGGCTGATGGCAGGATTTGGAACAAAAATCACATAGTGATGCTCAATTCTAATGGAGCTGGAAAAAATGAAAGTGAGCATGTAGGGGAGGAATTTGAGGTATGTGAAGAAAAAGCTTCACTGATGGATGATTTGGGGTCGGCGAAGAGAAGTACCAGATTATGTAGAAGACCCACCTATTTAGATATATATGTTGGTGATTAAGGGACAGATTGTTTAAAATATATTTATCAGTGTGTATATGTTATCTGTATTAGTTTACAGGACGTTTTTATTATTATTTTTACTTACTTTTTGATTACATACATATGTACTTTTAAGTGTACATTTTGTTGATTCTAAAGAAGGGAGATGTGTGATTTCTTGTGATGTATGCTTTGCATTATAAGGTTCCATCTAAAAATCTCCAACGTTGCTGGGATGCCAAGAATGTAGAAGATTGGTATTTATGTGGTCAGTTGATGGCTGAGGTTTTCAATAAATGACACTTACCTTTATGTTTCACAAGTGTGTCTACCTGTGGGACCACTTCATGCATGTGTCAAACACTTAGTGAAGCCCTGTGCCAGTATATTCACAATAAATTCATACATTAAGAAACCAGCTTGTGGTTTCAGCAGTGAAATTCTCCAGACAGTCGAGCCTTCTGTTACAGAGCAATTTCACAAATTAAACCTAATTCATAATAATAATCCACATTTGTAAAGCACGAACAATGAGCCGTAAGGATCTCTAGGCACTGGGTGCCGTCGGGAAGATTAAGCAAGCTATTGCCCAGAGTCACATGGTGCTGGGCTAATCTGCTGCCGGGGATCGAACCGTGATCCCCAGATTTCGGAGTCAGTCACCCTGGCCGCAGCGCCACACCTTTTCCCATGATATGCACTTGCTAGATACAAACTACATTTATAATGTTTATGAAATTGGTGTGAGGTTTAAGGATCTGGGGCCTGAAAGTCACATTTTGAAATTAAAAATATGCTTTCTATTAAAGCTTGTAAGCCATTGGAGGTATCTCAGGCGTGAGGGTGGATGTCTGTTTCTGAGAGTCCTACATTTGCCCATTGGTGCACTCTCTAAAGGAGAGGCAAGTCAGAGTTTATAATTATGTGGATGATCTGCAGATCCTGTTCACCATCAATCATTCTCCCCAAACCATGGACATTTTTCAGAACACTATGCTATTCATCCGAGATTGGATGAATAGCAACCAACTTAAACTCAACTCTGATAAGACAAAGATTGTCTTCACCCACAATATGTTGGACCTGTGGAACTCTTCTCTCAGGCCCCGCACAATGGGAACTCCCCCCAAGCTTAAGAACTCAGTTAAGGGTCATGGAATACTCATCGATGAGTACCTGTCTATGAAACACCAACTGGAAGCGGTCATGTCCTCCTGATTTGTACAGCTATGCAAAATTAAGAAAATTGGCAGATTCCTTACATTTGATGCCTTGGTCCAGGTCATTTTGCAATTAGCCATCTCCAGGTTGGACTATGCCAACTATCTTGGCCTCCCCATAGGCCTCAATCAAAGAATTCAGCTGGTCCATAATCAGGCAGCTATGCTTATTTTTCATCAGCCTAGATATTGCCACATCACCCCTATGTTGAGAAAGTCCCAGTTGAACAACGAGCCATCTTCAAGACGGACTGTATTATCTTCAAGTCCCTCTATGGCAAATGTCCTGCTTTTTAATCTTCTTGAATTAAAAAGTATGTCCCCAATCGCAATCTAAGGTGCACTCACTGGAATCACCTTACAATCCCCCATTCAAAAAGAAGAGACTAGGGGGCTCTAGATTTTCTGTTCTTGCCCCTCATATTTGTACTTCTTTTTACCCAGAATTAAATTCACTTCTCATTACATGAGATTTCTGAAGCTTCTAAAGACAAGCCTATGATTACGCTGTTGTAATGTCGCGTACTGTCTTCTGTTGCTTAGCGCCAAGAAATCTTCCAGGTGAACAAGCGCTCTATAAAACCCAGTAACATAACATAAAATAACATCCTTAGTGAGGTGTAAGGTTCCCCGATTTACCAAACATCACAGAGTAAAAAAGGCAAACCAGAAATATCACCCATCGATTGGGCTACCTCCCAAACTGGTGTGTATATACTCACAAATGCTTTGTTGTCGATATTTGAAGTAGTTTTTCCCTCAAGACAAAGGCTGACCTGCATTCCTATAAACATTGTAGAATCACTCGCATCGTAAAACAATATTTTTAATTAAATTGGGTCTGTCCTTTGGAAGAATGGTTCAGCCAGTACCCAGGGTTCCTGTAATTGAACTATAAAGCAGGCTGTTGACATTTTAAATGAAAAAACTATTCCAGGAAGGCTGAGTGCCAACAATTCATGTTAAACAGGCTGTTTTATATTTTTAAGACCGTTTCTATTGCTTCTGTAAATTTTAGCACGTTTAGCTCCAGCAACATGAAGGGAAAAAAGAGCACTTTATAAACTAGTCTACCTCTGTCTTGTTTACTGGTTCCAGTGCACTTACAATTGCGGCTGCGCCTTGGGGGAAAACTAACTTAAACTGCGCTCCTCAGCGCAAGTACGTGCGGATATGTACTATCTCCTCGGCTGTGGAGTGCAGCAGGTAGTAGGATTACCACTGCACTCTCGGTCATTATGGAGGACACGGTCTCCAGTCCTGCAAGTTTTACCTAGAAATCATTGTTGTCAGTTTGTAAGAGTAATTAGCAGAATGGAAGCAAAACAAGACTACAATACCAAGAATGCATTAGGCTATCACACAAAAGTCCAGGAGTGGAAACAATGTCCATAATACCTTGGATGGAGGTGCTGAAACCCAGATGCAAAATATTGCGGGTAAGATCTCCACAAATATTGGGTCTGCTTAAGCTCGCAATTTGAGAATCAGCTTTGTTGTAAAATCCTGGTGTGCAACATAGTTTTGGCCCAGCTACATCATTTAAGGGCAAACGTTGAAATTTCTGCTGCATTAGCTGGCTACTGGTTCACGTGATAAGCATTCTTACCTCTAGTTAAGCAGTTTATTGTCAGTCAGAGCACAACACTAAAGGAGATCCCAGAAGGAATTAATCAATTAGAGCCTTGAGGGCTGGCAAGAAGAGTGAGTGACAGTGCAGGAGACAGAGACACAGGACACAAGCACAACACAATCAATTATTATCCAAGCAAAAAAGAAAAAGAAAAACAGGGTATCCTGGGAACGATAAAGGCAAGATATGCACTGTGTGGGTACATAATGGAATTGGGACTTCACACTGCTTTTTTTTCTAACTGACATTTCACTGCCTGCACTGCAGCGCCTAATTAAACAGCACTGCAAGTGGAGGTGGCGAAGTGTGGAGAGGGCATGGGGAGGTACCCCTCAATTAAAACAAGCGTTTGCAATGCAATCGGTCTCGCCTTTGGGACCTTATATGTATTTAGCAATGCAGCACATTAGCCTGGGTGCTGAAACATCTACTGTTCTTTAACATGGAGGGAAAGTAAGCACCAAACCGTGTGACACGCCAGGTATGGGAACACATGGAGAGAAATATTGTCTATCAGCGGGAAATGGTATAGTTCAAAGCTCTGTTTTTAATATAAAATCAGGGCCTTCGCTGGTCATGTAACTACAAATACAAGATTTGAAATACATATTATTGTCTACGGGTGCTCGTGGAAGACAATTTGTATGGACTGGAATCTAGAGAATGCTAAAGTGATTCTGGTATTTTACTGACCTCTGCTGGTCGCTTTCTATCAAGACAGTTAAATAGAGCCACTGGAACAGAAAAAAAAGTCCCTAAGCAGAAGGAGACAAGTCCTAGGGCTGGTCTCCAGAGCCCACAAAGGTCAGAAACATTTAAGTATATACTAAAGTATATACAAGAGGTATAGAATGCTCTACCTAAAAAACGATACCCAGAAAGACACTACGGGGCTAATACCGGGTCGAGAGTGTGTCGGTGTTTGACCCTCTGTGAAATGTCCGCAGATCTTACGTAATGTATCACTCAGGAAAGACAGTGCTGGAGTTCAGTGTAACAGGTGGTGTGAGTGGGAGAAGAGGGTCAGTGAGAGTGCTGGCTGTCTGGGCCCACTACACAAGGATTTTATCACCATGGAGAGTCATTAGTGGGTAAAGCTGAGAGTTAAAGAGTGGTGGATTGGGGTGGAGTGTAGCAGGGAGGCGGTGAGAGGGAAAAATTCAGTATCTTTGGGTGTCACCAAATGCAGTGAGTCAGAAGAGGCGAGTGTCAGAGAAAGTAATCAGTAGGGTCACAGACCAGATGTCACATACAGCAAAACACTCATATATGTGCTTGGCAATGAAAACGTAGTATATGCATGCAAACATAGTCTGTGCATTAAATGTTACTTTAAGTGAATTCATTAGGCAAAATTCAGTACGCCAGTCCTGAAAAGTAAAACTAAAAATAAATAAAATTAGTTTATTTGCCTTTTTCATGTGAACTGAAGAAATGTGCTGTGTGTGCAAAACTGCTGCGTCTTCTTTTTCACGCTCTTCTTATTCACACTATATAGCTACGTGGATTTTTTGGGGCCGATTAAGAAATGCAAGCTTACACTTTTGTGTAAGTTTACGAATGTTACTGTTAAAATTGAATTTTACTAGTAGTATCTTTACGGCTGCAGAGTCTCCGCCAGTGGTTAATTTGTAAAACAAATATTACCAGGCTCTTGTCAGGAGGCAGCTTTCTCCAGCCCATCTCTCCTATTAGCGCTGCCAAAAACAGAACCAGTTACTAACCATGAAAATTGGGGGAGGATGTGGTGTAATAGCCAGAGCTGCCGACTTCAGAGATGGGGAACCAGGTTCGAGTCTCGGCGTTAGCTCAACATCCTGTGATTCCGGGCAAATCACCTTATTTCCCCGTAAATTAATGTATCTTTAGCTGATGCGCATGAAAAGCGCAGGTGTTAATGATTAAGTGCCGGAGCTGGGCACCTGAAACCACTCCTCTCCCTGCCCCACCCTACAACCACTGACAGCTGTAGGAAAAATAAAATGATAATTACACTATTTATTATCATTTTATTTTCCTTTTGTTCAGTGGGACGACGCTCCTCCGCCTTAGCGGAGGAGTCGCCACTGGCAACCACATGCACCACTGAAATACTTTGGAGGAAAAGATGCATCAACTGGCCCTAATTATGGAGTGCCTTGGAGAAAATAGATGCTCAGATGCATGCGGTCTATTTGAGCATTCAATTGAAGACTTCCTGGACTACAGGTATGAAGAGGCATTACATGACCCAGCAATAAACTGAATATTAATACAATGCTGCAAGGCAAATAGGGTGGTTTAGACTAATGGAATAGGGATGTGCAATGAAACAAGTTTGGAATTTATATTTTACTCACTCATAAATGTAATTTATGCGGTATTCATTATTGTGATGCAATTCTCACTCAAGTTTCAAGTTTATTAATACTTAGCAGCATTTCATGAAAGAGAATCCAAGTAAACTAGTTGTGCTCTTTCATACAATTACTAAAAAGGAAAATGAGCACTAAAGTAATAAAAGTTTGAAAGGGGAATAAGAAAATTAATAAACAGTAGGTGTATTCCGGTGTTGCCAGATGCATTAAAAGCTAACAATTAAACACATGCACAGATATAGACAACTTTGTAGGGGGACAGAGGAAAAGGGAAATAAGTAAGGAAAAGGGAGAAAACTGGGAGGATTAGGATGCGCAATTTAGTAAATGAGTATATAAAACAGGTTGTTTTTTATAAAGATGTAGAGGTAGCAAAGGAAGAAAAGAACAGGATTTGTGGGAGGATTGGAGTGTTGATGGACTGCAACAGGTCTGGAATTGCTTGTGTTCCCTTCTGGAGGGGGCCTCGCCTGGCAGCTCGGGATGGACTATCTTCACAACGAGTAGTGCCAGTACTGATCATGCATAAGGTGTGCCTGGGAATAGCCTGGCACACTGGGTGAAAAACTATGGGTCAGAATGCAACCCGGATTGATTGTCAGTGGTTTAGACTATTTGGAAGTGTTTCTCCCATTTCCTTTTGTAGGATTGGATGTTTGCCTATTTTGTTGCTGAAAAAGGGAAAATTGACACCGGTACCAGACAAACCTCTTCTGATATTATGGTAAAGGATATATATGAATCGAAATGCTAATGAAGAAATGTAATCTTGTAATCAAAGGTATGAGTAGTTTCTTGTTAGCCAGATGGTCACCAAAGTGGGACCACGTAGCTAATGCTTCTGTCCTCGTCTGTCCGGCGCTGCAATGCCTGATGGGTCAGGTCCGTGGAGATGGGTAGGTAGCCAGCAGTGTCCTGTCGACTCTTCAAGTGTCCCTTCAACTGCACGGGACCCTCCATTATGTCTAAGGAGCACTGTTACACCCACCTTGGGGTGGCTTTATTGTGCTGCCACCATTTTGGTGCAGCCTCATTTAATAATAACGACTATACCTTATTAGAAGGGAGGCCCCTTGCCCCTTAGGGGGCGTTTAGTCACACAGTTTTTTGGGTCCTGATGAAGTGCCGCCCAATCCCTGGGCTTGTTAGGCACGAAACATGTTAACCTCACCCCGCTAACTGCTATCCTGGTAGATCGTAAACTCATGATAGCTTCACTGTTTTTACTTAGCCCTAATACCCTTCCACTATTAAACTTGTTCTAGGTTTAATAGAGGATATTTTAGATACCCTTCACTTTACACCTAAAACTCTTATATAGTCCCGCCCTACCCCCACTCATGCATTCACCTTCACGGCGTTACCAGATCAAAAGATCACCGATAAAGAGCCCCGAAGCCCGTCGGTCACTGCAGCGCTGGCCAGACGAGGAGCGCCCAATCATGAAGCATGACCCCCTAACATGTGTGTGAGGGCATTAAGATCCGAGTTTCAGATCTCCCAGTGACAGAGGCACTAGCTACGTGGTCCCACTTTGGTGGCCATCTGGCTGACGAGGAACTACTCCTACCTTTGATTACTATTGAGAGTATGTCTAGGAGGAGCATTGGTACAGGACCTCTATAAGTTTTCAGCTCTTAATTCCCTTTTGTGATTTGAAAACTCATCTTGATCATTACTGGGGCTAGCTGTAACGCTATCAGGTGGTGTTAAATCAAGTTTGGGGCGGATTACTCACTTGCAGACAAAGTCTCTGGAGTGCCACAAAAATTAAGGAAGATTTACTTGCTGCAACAACTATACATGAGTCCTTATCAGGCCCTTCTGTGGTGTGGACTTCGTGTAGTCTCTTTAGGACCTGCCACCAGCCTGCCCGGTCACAAATTTGCCTTTCAGCTAGGCTAGGACCTTGTTCCGCAAAGCCTCCTAAGGTTCTTCTGGTGCTATTTCTGGGGCACCGGTGAGCAAGGTGGGGCTATCCATACTGAGTCTGACACTGCAGCTACAGCACCCAGGAGGGGGGGAAGTGGTGGGCAATGCTAGGTGCGCATGACGGTTTGACCGGCCGCCTGGGGCCGGCTAAACCGCCATGCGCACTTAGCCTTTCTCCAACCCGAGCTGTGTTGTACAGCCGGGTGGAGAACCAACACAGGCTCCCAGTCTATGTCTAAGCACCGAACCAGGGAGCTCAGACCTATCCCAGCGCTTCTCTCATGCTAGGAAAAGTATAGATTGGCATCTGGGAGCCTGTGCAGTGTGCAGCAGTTCCTGGATGTCTGGGAGGCGAGGATCGGGAGCAAGGAGGCGGCCGTCAGAGAGGCAGGTAAGTGCAATTTTATATATTCTTATTTCTGTCTTCCGCGATCCCTCCTCCCCACCACTTCGCAATGAGAGCGGCCACTACTGCTCTTGAGTTCCATCTTTTGAGTCAATAGCACTTCCTAATGGCTCTCCTTCTACCTCCTGCAAGCTCCCTACCTAGCACCTAGGCAACAACAGGACATCTAGGGAATGGTGGGTGTTCTTTGATTTCCTGCTGTCTTCTCCTCTTTCTCAGTGACGTATCTTCTCCTCCTTCTGTGGCTTTCAGACAGGACTAGTAAGGGACAAGCTATTCTCAGAGGCGTGGATACACCAGCCAACAGGAGCGCACCATCTTTTTTTTTTTTTTTTTTTTTTACCTTTATTTAGTGTCAAAAAAACAAAATAATACAAAGACAATGGCTGTATGGTCAATAAAGAATCGGTGCAAAGATACACTACGACATTCATGGCACAAACATCAATAATAGCAGGTGATAAAGGCAGCCGCTCAGAGACCCCCTGCAGGCAGGTCACCCCACCCCTCTGCCCAGTACCATCACACCATCCCCACATCCCAGGCCTGCACACCAGTTGCCATGACAACTCCCGCGGTCGCCCCGCACCCCTCCACCAGGTCGTGCTCGAGGAGAACAGCTGCCCAAGCGAACAACAAGGAGGATCCAATGTGTCTTATCTGCATACGTCACCCCTCTATAGGCTCATCCTTGGTGCTGTGTAAACTACCCCACTCCCGTAGGTACGATGCCGGAGCTGGTGTGTGGCGGGGAAGAGCTCGGAAGGGTAGCTATATATGACTTATACGGACCCCAGATATCTTTGGGACGCGCCACCGTGGGAAGGAGACTGGAGTAGATCTCGCTATTGGTACTGCAGAAAGCCATGGAAGTAAGCCACGCACTCGCCGTGGGAGCCGCTCTAGCGCCCCATCGCTTCGCAACCTCACGCTTAGCAAGCAGGAGGCCCAAAGAGGCAAGCCGTCGGACAGACTTAGGGAAGTTTACCGTATAGCCTAGCAACGCCACCTCAGGAGTGGGGACCAACGCAAGCCCCAGCATAGCGCCCAGGATCTCATGCACTTGTGTCCAGTATGATTGCAGCTTGGGGCATGTCCATGACAGATGAGCGAAATCAGCGTGTGGTGCAGCGCATTTCCAGCAAGCGTGAGGCCGTGTGGGATCAATGGCGTGGAGTCTAGCAGGGGTCACATAGTAACGGCAAAGGAATTTGTAATGAAGGAGCTTATGGCGACTGTTGAGCGAGACCGTATTAGTAACCTTGCAACAGACCGTCCATTGCTCATCCGTGATGGGCCTACCCAAGTCCGTCTCCCAGGCCGCCCGCAGACGGTCATCTACAAAAGGAACCAGAGCCGCGCACGACTTATACAGTGTGGAAACCATGTGCGCGCCAGTGGCCTTATCAATAAGGAGGGTGAGAGGCTCAAAGGACTCCGGTTCGAGAGGGAATCCCGTGATGCTCGCCCGCGCCGCACAATAAAGCCGACGCAAGACAAACTTGTCCATGAATGAGGCCTCGCCGAAGCGCTCCTCCTCCGACGACGAAAATATATGCCCTCCAGGATATAGATCTCCGATCTTAACAAGATTGAACTTAGTGAGAGTACGTTGAACAATGAGCTCACCCGTACCGGGTAACAACCCAGGGTTAGGGAGCGGGAGCGAGGAAGAATAAAGAAGAGGCCGGGCCAAATAACGAGCCAGGCGACCCCAGGCCCAGCTGGTGGTGGACACCGTTTGGATATCCACTGGGCTCCGGGGAACCCCCTTAGGCAACACCGCCGACAGTCGACCCGGGAGAACGAAATCCGCCTCCGGCCGAAGAAACGGGAGAGCGCACCATCTTTCACGGCTGTGTTGGACTCTGCCGTGCCACTGTTAGAAACAGAGGCGGCAACAGTGATTTTTAAATGGACTTTGTCCTGGCAACTGGACCCTGGTATGGGGGTGCCCTTCTCTAGAGTCTACACTGAGAAGGGACTCTAGGATGCACAATAAACTTAATCTCCTCTACCTCAGCTGACGAGGAGTATAGTAAAGTGAAGCGAGAAATGTAAAGATTTCCCCTAAAGTGAGTGTGCAATCTTTGTGCAGAAACAGCAGTCCTGTACAGGATAGACCATAGGAAGTGACCTTAGTATTGGCATCAGGTAAGGTATTCTGTTACATTGGCAAAATATGGCATGGATTTTTTTGCCTTTTATGATATAAGCTTGCTGAGTATAAACATGCATCATGGAGCACATAACATGACCATCCGACTGAGGCGCTCAGACAGGTATGGAAATTTCACAACACTACCTTCTGGGATCCACCCTTGTGGCTCACTGGACACTGCGACCATCATACCTGCGAGTACTCATGATTAATTGAAGACAGTTCAGTCCAGTTTCACTGGAGTCTGACAGAGATATGTATTTTGAGTCCATGTGTGAGGAACTGACCGGCTGTCAGTTCCTCACGCGAGCCCGGGTTGGCCTCAAGAGCGGGATGTAGAGAGCGGTGGACCAGCACCATCAATGTCTGCCCTATTGTGTGCACACTCTCAGTAGCCGCTTCCTTCAGCCAGTCTAGTAATTCCTACTCACATCATTTGCAGAAGAACAGCACATGATAAACACTAATTCTGATAAAATACAAATGTTTATGTGTGCGTTGATTTTGGGTGTTCAGGGAGAGCCCCTTTATTTACCCCTAAAGGGGCAACAGATTCTCTCACTTGTATGCCTGGTTGTAATTCCCCCTTGACTTGTGTAAAAAAAGCTCTGAGTAGGGAGTGGGAAATACCTATCCGCTTTCCTTTTCTTCACAAAGTTTACAATTTATTTTAAGGAATATGGAAATATACCAGATGCGGCCTCCAAAAGACGCGATGGGGTACTCATGACACGCGGAGTGGGAGGAGCTCAGTTTCACAGAGATCAGTGAATAGAACAATCCAGCAGCACCCAATACACAAAGCTTTTTCTATGAACAGTTGTGCCTTACACCTTTCTTAGGTATGTTACATATGAATATCCAGGTCTGATTCACAAAGGATTTAATATGATTAGTTTCCAGCAGTGAGACCTGTTTACTCATAGAATGCATGCATAATCAATCCTTGGTCCCTGAAATCGTGCAAGCCTGGAGTGAGACCGCCCCACGCATAGCTAAAGCTTTGTGAATCAGGTGGTCGTCAGGGTGACTGGAGCAGAGTGGGAGGAGGAGAGAGGCAGGGCATAGGGTGAGCCTGGGACTTGTTGAGTGACACAAAGACAGTGGTGACAGTGGTTAGGGGGTAAAGGTTACAGGTGGCAGTGGGAGAAAGCAAGTTCCATACTCACGTGTACAACGGCTGCAGCTGTAAGTGCGAAGTCTTCTGAGGCGCCTGGTACCCATAGGAATCAAATCCTCCAATGAAGTCAACTGTGACAAGAAAGACAGGCATCACCAGAGGTCACATTACCTGTCTATCACAACAGTCCAAGGAAACAGAGCTGCCCACATGCTGGTGAGGTCGCCGCTAGGCACAGCCATTCAAGACAAGATGGTCAAGGGAGTGATCTATGAATAGGTTAGAGGTGGCACCTGAAACCACTCGCGACTTAAGAGACAGAGGTTCGTTGACATTTCCCGCTTAGGGGCAAAAGCCAGTTACAACATCTCGCATTTTTCCCATGAACGAGTTTTCCCCTGACCTAGCCCACTGGATCGACAGAAGCCTCTTGACGACACTATAATTTCCATCCCTGGAGTGTTTTTTTAATTTCTATAGCTCAGGGTAAAGGACTCTATTGATTATTCATACAAACTGCTCTGCTGCAAGACCGGATGGACCCACCCCAGCACACCTGCTCCTTACAACCCCGGTAGGACATGAGCGGCACCTTAGTAACCAAGGACAGAAGTACCCAGATGGAATCAGCGACAGTCTTGAAAAGATTCCTCAAGCTCTCTTCTCGCTGCGTGGAAAAGATGGGGACGGAAATTACTCCATCATTGTCTATAGAGTGATCCTTATGGCTTGTTCACATGGCGTACAATCTCCATTGAGGTATGTAATTTAGGAGAGCTCGAGCTACCAATCAGACGGCTCCTTAAGGCAGCCATTTCATGACTGACCCTGCCAGCCTGACATTATGCAGTGAAGGTTTCTCTCTTTTACCGCATCACTTTCTTGGCTCTGTCGGATCTTGATTCAGGCATTAACCAAAGGAATTACATTACTATTGATTTAAACGTTATTATTATTAATAGCAATCAGAATAATAAAAACCACAAAATATTAAAACAAATAAAAATAAAGAGTGCAAACAAAATAGAAAGAATATTAGTAATAATGGGTTTATTAAAAATAACAAGATCATAAAACTACTAATAGTGCTAACAATAACATTATTCTTGCTGTTATTATCACTGTAATAATTATTATTATTAATAGTAGTAACAGTAACAGTGGTAGTATTACTGCTACTACTAACACTATAACAAGATCATAACACTACTACCAATAGTGCTAACAATAGT
Organism: Triturus cristatus; assembly: GCF_964204655.1. Lineage (NCBI taxonomy): Eukaryota > Metazoa > Chordata > Amphibia > Caudata > Salamandridae > Triturus > Triturus cristatus. The sequence goes on from NC_140583.1 coordinate 978,300,191, forward strand.
ACTATTATAATGATTATTTTTTTTGTCGTAGTAGTAGTAGCAGCAGAAGGCATGGTAGTTTTAGTAGTAGTCATAGTAACAACAGTAGTTGTAGTAACAGTAGTAGTTGTAGTAGGCATAGTAGTAGTCGTAGTAGTAGGCATAGTAGCAGTCATCGTAGTAGCAGTCGTCATAGTAGTAGTAGCAATAGTAATAGTCGTATTAGCACTCATAGCAGTTGTAGTAGTCATAGTAGTAGTAGAAGTGCTATTTCTAACAATGGCTCAAGGATCCCTCTCGTCTGACTTCATGATTAAGACCCGCCTGCTTGGTCTTTTAATCTGAAATAAGTTAGGACTCTGACGCCGCACAAGGTTTGTAGCGCCTTGTAAGTGAATGGTGCTGAGCAGGAGAAGGGAGAAGAAACAGAAGTGGAAGGAGTAGAGAAAAATGAGTATACGTTTGGGAAGAAGAAAGAAGGAAAATAGTAAACGAAAGTCAGAAGGAGAAGAGGAAAGGAACGGAAGAAGGAGGAGGATGAGGAGGATGAGGAGAAAGCAAAGACGGTCAAAGTGAGAAGTAAGAGCAAGAAGAACGCGAGATTGCTGATAATAGTGCACTTTAACTCGTTACACGCTGGGTACCATCCCAGTTTCAAACCGTGCACCTGGTAAATACCGATAAAACAGGGTGTGGTATATAGATTGTAGACAATGTGTGCGTTATTCTTAGTGTCTAACCTCAGAATGGGAGATAGAGTGCTAAGAGCCAGTGTTTTCATGCGTTCCAAGGAGCGCGCACTCAAATCCCACCCTCACAATGTGCACTAGGTTCCGCTGGCAAAAAAATCACGTGTTTAAAATCCCATCAGGTGAGCAATTTGAGTCTGAGCTGCAATCCTGATTAGGGATTAAATCCTAATTGAAATGTGCAGTCTACATGTAATAACAGACTAATTGTAGGTCTAATTTAGGCAAATACAGTAGATGCCATAATTTTACTGCTTTAAATCAGGACCACTCTCATCATGTCCTGTCTCACTTGTCAATAATAAGGCAAACCGTATCATAAACTCAAACCCAGGTGACAGATGGACACTAAAACAGCAGAAAACAATAGGCCTCTAAGGTCAGCATTTCCCTCAAAGTGAATACCTATGTAGCTCAATACACTTTAGTAATACATTATTTTACTCTTTTGTAAGACCTCCATATAAACCAGAGAAGCAGAAAAGAAGACACTACCAGCCAACCCCTTGCCTTGTGCCACTTGCCACCTCCATTAAACCTACAAATGGACCAGCTGTACACTCATACCTACCTCTAGTTCCACATTCCTATATTTCCATTCGAGCCCATCCACACTGCAGCCTTCTACTCTGGGGGCCTCAGCTCCAATGCTAACGACCATTTTTCAAAGGCTGTGAGGTTGTGCTTACCTACTCTCCACATCCCCCCTAACGGGACAGCTCTGCTACCTGCGCCTGGATAATATCCCTCGAAGCCGCAGCGGAACCTTTGAAGGTGGCAGTCTCACCTGGTACTTGGCATCAAATATCTGGAAGGTCACTTCTCAGGTAGCTTCTAATGTCTGTCACACTGCTGAAAAGGCAAGTGCAACACCACAGCAACCAGGGTTCAATCCTAGAACACGTCCATACTGTGTGATAGCAATCACCCTTGTTCCCTGAGCAGGGGCGGCAGAGCTAGTTTCTGTTCTACATTCTATGGTGGGCTTCCATTGGCATGAGTTGCAGCCTTTTACTGATAGCAGAGCCCTACGGGCAAGAAGAGCTTCCCTATACCAGTCCCCGATTACTTTCGCTCCCGCTAGGCATTCGGTTTTTCAACAAGCTGTGGGCTGGAATGGGGTCAAATGAATTTTTAGCCCAAACCTTCACCAACATAAGCATCTTGGCGCTGGCAACAGCCTAGATTAGAGGCAGCAATGTGCAATTAACATAACAAAATAATCTTAAAGCCCTTCCTACCGGATAAATGGCATATAATGGATTTGATACTCAAAGGAAGATTGTTCTAAAGTTAGGGTCCAGTTAAGGAAAGGGTCCAACCACCTGTCCTAGCCCTCTCAACTCGAGGGATGGAAAATAGTAACAGAGTTAGGCCAATGAATTCTCACAAGATTAAATAGCTGGTAGAGATTTATCAGTGCCATAAAAAAATTCCATAACACACAGCGCCTTAAAAACCAACCTGTGTTTCAAGGGAAGACGGTGTAACGAGATTAGAGCCTGAGTGAAGCAACAAAATCTTTGCAAAATCCTTGTAGAGTGTTGAAATAGACTGATGCCGTATAACAATATACCTTTTTTCTTTGCACCGATTTTTTCACAACTTATCTATAAGAGCTTGTCTCAAAGTAAGGAAATTTCACATTCCTGTCTTGCCAGGGCAACTTCCTGCAACATCTCTATAAGGGTCTTTGTGACCTCACCATTTGTTATATGTTTGAGACAAGGGGTTCTCCCTCATCCCACGGAGCCTGTAAGCACCCAGACCTCAGGCACTGTGTTGTACAGAGATAGAGGAATACAAAGTGTCCTAATTGCTGAGCTTGAATGAAAAAAATCACACCTCTGCTGTATAAAACATGTCCTACCTCCCTCTGATGGCAAAAAAAAAAGCCAAGATCTATCCATAGGCGCTGTCACGTCTGTTGTACAGCAATGCATGTTGTACCAACAGTGTCCAGTGTCCAGGATTGCAATGTGCTCTATAGAGTCCAGGACCAAATGACCCCCCCCCCCCAGTCCTTTAACTGGTTGATGGGTGGCACTTCTCCCCTGTCCCAGCTTCTGTTCTGTCCTCAGGGTGGTGGAGAGCTGTCACGGTCTCACTCCTCCATTTCCCGTTTAATAGTCCTGTCGGTGCTAAAAAAAAAAAAAGCAGCTCTCCTGTAGTGTCCTGCAGACAATGACCGAGCCTAATCTGCCTGGATTATTTCACAATGCCACTGATTGCAGGCACTGGGAGCAATGGCGTAGGTACTTACAGCTGTCTTCTTCCTCCATGAAGACTTTGCTGACGTAACAGGCATAGACGAACCCGAACAGCTATGGGTAGAGAAGGAAAGAGAGCGATGAGAATTACAATTCACTGATTAAACACAAACAGTAGTATGGCCAGGAGCAGCCATAGTGCATGATGCATCAGACAAGCAGATGCGCTCAATAACAGCTGCACCACATTTGCCAGAGGATTTTGCATATGCTTTTTAGAAGCATTGGGGGGCGCTACTTTTAAGAGCAAACTTCATTAATAACCGTAGTTCTACCAGCACTCAGGATTAACACCAGTTTTACAAGCATTCTTTGTGAACATGCTGGTTCTAGAAATATTTGTCATTAATAGCAGTAGCATTTGTAACAATTTTAACTAAGACTCTTAGTACCCCATTCATTGTTCGCCAGGAACCCTAAATCTACAACCACTCTTTATTAACAGATCTAGGTATACGAGTGCTCTATACTAATTCCCTAGTTCCCTTAGCACTCTTAGGTAATATCTCTAGTTCGATGAGGCACAGTAAATAGTTCACACAGATCTTTGCTCACAATTTACTTGAAGCCTTTAATCTGAAATCACTAATTTGGACCCTTAGATCTAAGAACACAGTTCATCTACCCTTAGATTACACGTGAATATGTTCCATAAATCTTTCATTGCTCATCGCTAGAACCCTTAGATCTGAAGTCACCTTTCAGAACCTCTTGTGATCTATAAACACTTTTCACCTGGGCTCTGATGTCAGAAATGAATTTGGCCTTATGCCTTGAGAGCTGAACAATCTCTTCATTCTAACCATTAGATCTCAAATTACTCTTAATTCAGACCCATAGTTTCTAGATCACGTGTCACTTAGGCCCTCAGATCAGGCACTATTCCTCATTAAGACCTGTAGATTTAGGATTATTCTTCAGTTTTGTCCTCGGAACTGAGATCACTTTTCACTCAGGACCCATTGCCTGTAGATCTGACCCCAGTCTTTATTCAGGGATACTAGCTCTGATAACTCTTTTGTTCTGGACCTTAGACCTGAGCTCACTTGTCACTTAGGGGCATATGTATGAAGCCCAATTCCCGTTCGCAAACGGGCCAATTCTCAGAATCGGCCCATTTGCGAATGGCAAAGGGCCTTTTGGGATGTATCATCCCCAAAGGCCATCGCAAAATAGGGAATCGCAAAATTTGCGATTCCCTATTTTGCGATTGCATTTAAGCAATCGCAAATAGTGATTCCTTAAATGCAACGTAGAAAGCACCAAAGTTGTGTGAATTTGGCATAAGAAATCACAAGTTACCAACAATTTACAGTTGGTGGTAATTTGCGAATTCTTTGAAAAAAGCACTTTTTTTTGCTTTTTTCAAAGTGCCATGTGGCACACATACATGCCCTTAGGGAATGTATGTGTGCCACATGTGCACACATGCACATTTCAGGGGTGCAACAGGGTGTCTTTTTGGAACCCTTGCACCCTTGAAATTGCATGCGCAATTTGCGAGTACCTATTGGCTACACGCAAATTGCTCACGTAATTCCCATTCATTCCTATGGGCCTCTTAGCCCATAGGAATGATTGGGAAGGGATTCCTTGATTGTGACTCCCAAATTGCGAGTCGCAATTAAGGAATGCGAGGGAATCGCAAAACAATTGCTAATTTTTATCTACATATCGCTTTGCGATTCTCAAATCGCGATTCTCTAAAAATCGCTATTTGAGAATCGCAAATGTATCCTTTGATACATATGCCCCTTAATCCCTAAGTCAGAGATTACTCTTCATTCTTAGTATTAGGTCTGAAATCCCTCTTCTTTTGGACCTGAGATCATGTCCCACTTATCCCTTAGACCACTCTTCATTATAACCCTTGTATCTGCGATCACTCGTCATTAGTGGCCTGATACCTGAGAGTACTCTTCATGCTGACTCTTAGACCTGAGAACACTCTTCAATAGGGCCCTCAAATGCAGAATCCCTCTTTTTTGAGGCCTTTCAATCTTCACAAACTCTTCACTAGTGGCATTAGTTCCAGGTAAACCCTTGCATCAGAAAATTTGTATCTTCTATTGTATTAATTTCCTTAAGGAATTTGGATTCTATTCCCTTGTTCACCTTTCCTTGGACTCCTATGGTCCAGAATCAGGAATACAAGAAGACATGTATTGATTGCACATTGTATAAGATGATCCCCTGTAATGCATTGTAAATATTGGAGATTTCCTATAGACCTTGTTCAAGATATTTTCTTAGTTCACTAGATGTATGGGATTCCTATCTTTCCTGTTTGACCTCCTAGTCACCTTCACTCTCACTAGCCTCTCTCTGCCTAAAACAAATCTTTATACAGGTAATACGTTTGCTTTTATGCAATTGTAGCTATCTAACAAGTTATTATTATTATTTATATACATAAAAATAAAGATTCAAATGTCAAACATATTTTAAAAGTTCAGCACAACTGCATAATATTGAAAGCCCCAAGAGACCTATTTAACTTACAGCCAGGAAGATCTGGAACGCGCTGCTGACCACCTCAATGTACTGGTAGTCCAGCAAGCAGCCAGTAACTGTAATGACGTGGTGGTCCTCGGGGGCCAGGTCAGAGTTCACTACTGGGGTCACCAGGCAGCCAGGCCCGTTCTCCATCCACCAAGAGCGGTGCAACGAGGTGTTGAATGTCATGATAAAGTCCCGATCCTGTAGAGATGGGGTGCATGAAAGAGGCTCATGATGAGAAGGGCACTCTATACTCACACTACCTTACAACCTTACCTTTAACAGTAAATAGACAATGCTACCGTGGGACTTATATGCTACAGGTTTGTATATCAGCATATCATACACAGAAATATCACCCAACACAAATATAATGTCCTCAATATTGTTTCCAAAAACCGTAGATTGTCTACTATTGATTCTGAGGGTGGGATCCTTTTGTAAAAGATTTATATTGATGTCAGACAATATTTTGGCAACAATATTCTAGTTCTGCACCACCACTGGGGCAGTGCAAGCCCAAAGGATCAACCATGTTAAGCAACACAACGGTCAATGTGGCTTCCATGTCACAGCTGCAGAAATGCTTAAACACAGGTTACTCATAGTTAAGGAGGAGCCTTAAATCAAATTTGTACTCATTGCAATTAATCTGTTTACACATTTCACTCAACTGAGGGAGAATATAGGGTAATTTAGCACTCTTGGCTTGTTTAAACAAAGCAAGCCGGTGGAGCATATATGGCAATATCTCACTCTTCCTCCCACTCCCACGGGATGATCTAATACGCCACATACAGAAAACGCAGTGCCATCTTCATCAATGACACCAGTACAGGTACTCGCCACTCTCGCCAACATATTCTCTTGGTTTACATAATCAATTGGTCAAGGTAAGCAATTTCTTACCGAAGACATATGTCGTTGGACCAGAAGTGTTATAGATGTCTTCTTGGATGATTGAAAATGTATCTTGTGCTACCTAAAAAAACCCATACTATTCCACCTTGTCATATGCAATGTTTCATATTCGTATGCTATCTTGCTCACGTGTAAAAATGTTTATATCTCTTAGGCAGTTTTTGCATCACTATATTCTATAACTAGATCCCCTTAAGCGATCTATAGTGTCCACATATGACAGACAGCCTTATTCGCCTCTATACCCATATACCTTTTCTCTCTACTGTGAGTTGTCCTTTAGATGGTCAGAGGTGTTTTAAAGGTATATAGGCATCCAGGGTCCAACTCTGTTTTTCCAAAAGATGAACCTCTTCTGTGTAAGGAGCTCTGGTGCCTGGTTTCTCTGATAGAACAATGTAAATAAGTATATAAATACAAAAACTTAAGCATCAGGCTGAATGGAACACTGTGACTAGGTGGTCGTTTGATGTGTCTGCGGTCAGGAGGTATCTATAAGTTTATAAAACTGGTGAATATTTATCATTAGGAGACGTGTTTTAAAATCATAAGTATGTCAGTACTGTACTGCTGAGAGGTATGTGAATGATAGAGGGACTCTTGAAAACGTTTTAGCTACAGGATTTCCAAAGAAACCCGGAAGTCCATAGCCGGACGGCTAACTGATAAAAGCAAGTATATGAAAATCAGTCATTTAAATTGTAATATTCTCCAATATTACATTGGAATTTTAACAAGAAAATGCTATGAGTAAAATATCACAGTTGTGTCCAAAGGAACGATGAGCCGAGAATGTGAACAGAATTCTTTCTTGAAAGAATAAGCAGTGATTAAACCTTTTTCAAGAGTTTATATTTGGATTAAGTTGGCTCAAAATTAACTTAGTTTTTGTGCACTGGAATGTGTATAGCAGGAAGGAAATTACTCAAAGTGAAATGTTTATAAACATGTTGACGTCAATACTTTGTTGTCCCTGAAACAAAGGGAGTAAACATTTGCCCTTATTTTGATGAGTTTTTCTAAAGCAATAGTTCGTAATTATGGGTCAGATAAGCAACACTTTTTAGGGCCACAAACAGTGGTTTTGTTTCTTTATCACCATAACAACATGTTTTAGTATGCAAAACCCCCTTTTTATGAGTCAGTAAAATATTACAGACTCTTAAAATGGCTTTGCGACTCCATAAGGACTCGCTATTTCGAAGGGGTGTGTTATAGGCATCAATTCGAAATAGGGATTTTTTAGGAAATGTAGCAATCTTTTGCAACCGAAATCTGGCCCCAAATCATTGAAAATGTACCAACTCCCAGTATGAAATGATAAGCCACTCCCAACAGGGAGAGGGTACTCATAGGACTCCCCTCCTCTATGCGATTTAAAACTAGGGGACAGATTTATGAGCCCCTTGCGCCACTTTTGCGTCACTTTTAACATGGGAAAAGTGACGCAAAAGTGGCGCAAGGGGCTCATAAATCTGCCCCTAGGTTTGTTGGTGAGTAAGCAATTGTCCAGAGAACCACTGAGTTCTCTTAGACAAACCCTTTTTTTAAACATAGCTTTGTTTGTTTAAGGAAAAAAGGCTACATTAAAAAATGTTAACTTAATTTAAATGTGATCACAGACAAGGTAGTTTTCTGACCCAAGCAGGTCACCATTTCTGTAAGAGCATCCAATCATAGCAAGTTGCAATTTGTGACCTACTTGATTAATATCCATAATGTAGGTTAGATTGCTACCCAACTCGAATTGGAATTTGGTGTGTCGACCGATGAGTACATAGGTTGCTTTGCAAAATTCCATGCTGGTTGCAAAAATACTGATCACAAATTGCAGGCCACATATTTCTTCTCTCTTTGTGAACAAGTATACGGTTCAATAAATGTTTTTAATTAAACTATGACATATTAAGTCACCCATGTCCATTGTTGTTGTACTTTTTTTGCTTCTCAAAGCATTAGTCCATGCCACAGACCAAGGGATGTCGTTCTGCTGCCAAACTCTCAGTGCTAATCCTGAAACAAAATGTTTCTGTGGCAAATGAATGGGACCAAGGAAGTGATGATCGAAGGCACCATGCCACACAGACAACAGATTAGTTACAGGCTCTTGGTCAGGAATATTGTATATATCCAAAAGGCCCAAGCAAGGGAACCTCCCACGTCAACAAAGGCTGCCTCAGTATAATAAGCAGTGAAGAAACCCCTAACAAAATGACGCTGTATTATACCATCATACGGGTCATGAACATCAAACCCAGGATGGCTGAATCCATGCTAGAATTTCAGTATAGCAATGGAATATTCGGGGGCAGAGGAGACACAGATGAGAAAGACTAGGAAAGATGACAAATCACAGGATGACCTGCTTGCATGGGCTGCAATGACCCAAGCTCTATTGCAACCCCAGAATCAAATGCAGGTTGGGCCTGACTAATTACTTGACGCATTATATTCATATGATCATGGTTTGGGCTTGATGGACGTCCAGGCACACTGCCGCTAACGCGGATGTACAAGAGTTCTTAGGTACCATTACTGAGATTGAGAGCTGATCAATTCTGCGATAGATATTGACATGTACGAGGATGCTTCTGGGATGGATTGGGGTGGGAGGGTAATGGAGTGCTAGCATAATCGTTGTTGGGAAAGGCTGTTTCTGTATTTTTTCATATAACTGTATGGTGTATTATCCTGATTATCATCTGATCTTCTGTATGCAACACTTATACACCAATAAAGAAATTAGTTACAAAACCTTTTTTTAAATAAACTACAATGGAAAATGGAAATTAGTTCAGAGTAGATTCTTTGTATGTAAAAGGCATATCATGTGGATATTCTAAAAAATTTAAATGGGCCCTGCCCTCTATGGCCTATGTTGGACAACTAACATCTATGTTCGACTGGCATTCAAATGACACTATTGGTCTTTCAAAACTCTATCCGCAAACCAAGGGTGTCGATGTAGGTTCAGGAAGGTCGGGGCAAAGTCAGATTTTGGGGATACTCCTAAAAGGATTTTCCTACACTTAATCCCAATGGGACTCAATTACATAGTGGCTCAATGGCATAGTTTTCTTCTGAAACGCTTGCAATGATCCAGCACTCCTGGACCTGCGTTGGACACCCTTGCTATAAATTGTAGCCTAGCAAATCTTTGGAATTAAAAACTCTAAGGACAGCTTCATAAGTAGGGGTTGAATCCACAAATTTTGCAAAGAATCTAGTTAACAGCCATGACACAGTAGATTTCAAGGAATCAGTACTGATGTTTTAAAGTAAAAATTGTCAGTTTTTTGACAGGACAAGGATTTCATTTTTAATCATGTGAGGTTGAAGATCTTGTTACTTTATTGACTATATGTCCTAGTCCCGGCGGTCAAACAGAATGATGCTGAAATTGCTGTGTGTGAAAAGAGATAGCTATATTAATCCCAATCTTTATTTTGGATGGAGGGAGAGAAGACCACTATCCTGTGAAAGTATTTCAAAATGTGTTTGTAAAGCTGCTCGATTTTCTTAAAGGGAACGGGGCTGGTTTAAAAAAAGTGTTTCATTTTGTAAAACTTCAGTGAGAATTGGTAGTAAGTAGTTCCCTGGACCACTGCCTACTTCCCTAGAAGCTGCAACCATGATGCCCACAGATGAAGGGGACCATGCGGGACTCCTACCCCTTTGCAAATCAGTAATGAGCCCTACCTGGGAGTCGCAACTGGTCAGTGGTTTTGCAAACCATTGCTTCATAGCTTAGTGATTCGCAATTTTAAAGGGATGCTCCAGGCAAGCCTCATTCAAGCTACACTCAGTAATCATGTCTAAATGACAGCAAATTGGAAAAACGTTTCCAAGTCACGAAATGGGAATAGTATATTAATTAAAGCTTTTTTGTAGTTGCATACCCTCAGATTTACCGAATCGGGGAGTCTGGGACGTCTGGCCCTATGTATTTACATGTGCCCACTAAAACTGAAGCAGTTTGTTTGTTTTTTAGAGTTTTATATAGCGCTAACTAGACCCGAAGATATCAGGTATCAGAGCGCTTTACATGAGGAACAGTTTTGCTGCATATGTACACATTCATTTTTGATAGGCACAAGGAGATTAAGTGATTTGCCCAGAATCACAGGATGTTGTTGGCCTGTCTTGGTCATTGCCATGCTCCTGGTGTACTGTGGGGAAACTGGAGGACTTCAGTGTACCTGTTGTTGCCACCGTCGTCTTCCTCTTGACCGAACTCGGCCATGCCCTAAAAAAGGCTGGTTGTAGCCTGGTTGTGGCGGTGGTTGGAATCCCATCAGGGGCCCTTGAGGTCCAGGGCCAAACACTGGAAAAGTGGGATAGCCCCATGGTGTTGGTGGCTACCATTGGTTGGTTGGAGGGGTTCCGCGAGGCCCACGCCATTTCTTTTGTGCCCGGTTTGGTGCAAACTGTCAGTTCTTTGGCACCATGGCCTACTGTTACCACATAAACACTAATACAAAGCGATGAACAGACACATTCTGGTGGCTTTCTAAAGTCACGTATAGTAAGTGGTCAGGGTCAGTTCTAGTCAGACGGACAGTACAAGTCAGATATCACCCTCAGGTGAATACATGCAGCTGTTATTCACTTTGTGTGTTTTACTAATTGTAATCCCATTAAGGGAAAATATAAGCAATTATTTCAGCTGGCTTCTACCACCCAGCATTCCCAATGTTAGGTAACCCTTTTCACTCTGTGGTTCACGCCTTAATGTGTATTAAGAGCAAAGAAAGGAGAGTCAATTCATACTGGGAATCAGCCAAGCTGAACACTACTACTTCCTTACTGGAATCACAGATGTCCCGGGCTATCTCTCTCTCTCTCTCACCCACACACACACACACACACACACACGCACACACGAAGGTTTTATCACACAAACACAAACACACACGCTTAACAGTGCATATTTTGCAAACACAGACAGACAGACACACACACACAGACACACAAACACACATGTACAGACATAGACACACACACACACATACACACTCACAGACAGCACACAAATGGAAAAGCTCAAGGAGTTGAAGTGTATGCCCATTTCAATTTTATTTTTCTTCTTTATGGGCGTGCCTGGCTCCTTATCCAGGCACCATTCTCCTTCAGAGTCTATCGTTTCTGTTTATGCTTTGCATTTTCTCACGTTTGTTTGAATTTTCATGTATTTCCTTATCAGTGTCTCAGGTAAGGGATCTTTCTCTAACACACAGGAGTTGCTGCTAGGCTCCAGTTTTCATTTAACTTCCCCGCTTTAAGGAATTGAGGATATGCACGCTAGCCTCCCAGGTGACCACGCCCTTTAAAGCACAGGGGCTTTGAGCCAGGTGTTCCTGTTGTCCATGCAGTGAACACAAGCAGCAGGTGTGCCGAAGGCGCCCCAAAAGCAGGACCATCTGCTCCCATCTGGATCATGCTGAGTGATAGGAAAGCTGCCTGTGACATCCTGTCCTGCAGCAGCAACTTCAGCTACTTTGAGCAGGAATCAACAGGTGGGATCCCCTATGTATGTGACTTGTCATACTGCTGAACTTATTTTTTCCAATGTACCAATGCTATTGATAGATAATCCACCCCCCTTTACATGGACAAACCATTCTGCAGTTTCATTCTACCTATCGCCCCCTATTGGCAAAGTGTCAGGTAGACCTCTACCCACATGTAAGCTTAAATGTTTTAAGATTACTCAAGTGAATCTTGAGAGTACTCTTAAGTCCTCTCCTCCTCGCCTTGAGGGTCAAGCCGCTAAGGATGCTAGCAAATTCAATGTCTGGCTTACATGGAGTACAAACAAGTCATTAGACAGGAGATTTCAAAATATCATATTAAATCAAGTATAATATTTTGCTATGAAAATTAACTTAATTAGTAATTCCCAGAGAGAATTGTTCTGTATTACCAAATCTCTCTTCGAGCAGGAAGCATGTCACTCATCGCCGACCACTCCTAATCTATCTGTGATAATTTAGCATCATTCTTGTGAGATAAAATTGTAAATTTTCATCTGAATGTTTCCTAGCCTTCTTCAGACTTAGTTCTCTTTGGACTCCCAGAGCCGTTGAAAACACCATCTGGGGCATCTTTATCAGCTTCCTCTTCTACATCAACTGTAGAAACTAAGAGTATTCCTATGGGTAAATGAGGCTCACCATTGGATTCCTGCCACTCACACAATTTGGGAATGGTAAGCTTTTCAATGTTTTCTTAGTCGCGGCATCTGTACCGCTGTCCTTGAAGCTGGCGGAGGTTGTTAATAAAACCTTCCACTGTCCCTTCTCTTTCAGCAAACTAGAAGCCCATCTACAACTGTGTGCTGCTTCCAAGATGCTCAGGAAACTGATTAACACTCAGTTAACTAAGGAGGAGCCAAAATGGCCTCCTGAGAGTACGCATTCTCCCATTGCTCTGATATCAGAGCAATTCAGAGCCCCTTTTGCCCCATTACCTTTCCTCCTCCAGAGACAAAGTAGAACACTGGGGTGCTTGGAGCAGGGAATCGTCATCCACCTGCCGAATTCAGTAGTGGTGTGGGCCGTGCGGCCTATGATCTGAGCGGTGTGCGCAGTGAACAAGAGGAGCAGCTGCGGCGGGCCCTCCAACCGAGATTGGCGATATCTGACCCGTTGAAGACTGGAAGGCCGAGTGGCAGTGCTCGCCGGTAAGAGAAGGGACAACCCTGGGCTGCGGCCATGACAAAGTCGGCCTGCGAGGTCCGGGCTCACAGCAGAAATGAAGTAGGGGGAGTGGCCGGCACAACCCACAGTCAGTAAAAAAGAGAAGGCTGGATTGAGCTGCGGTCGCGGCTGGGGTAGGAGGACAAAGCTTGACTGCCACTGTGTAGGAGTAGGCCGCAGGGCCCCCTGCAGAGAATGGACGGCAGGCCCCGAGGTAAAGAGCAGCCTGGCGGCTGGAATGCCAATAAGGCGCTGCTGGTGGTGAGATTGGGTGAGGGCGGAGGCTTTGAACGGTGCATGGTGAGGGCTGCTGCTCTGCCGGTGTTGCCTGGTTAGGGGCCCCTCGAAATGACCTGTATAGAGATTCATTAAAGCAGCCAGCAACAAACAAATATTTAAAGCATGGGCCTGGGACAAGGAAGGCAATGTCAGAATTAAAACACCCTGAGCCCCTGATGGATTATTAGAACTGATCTAAATGCTACAGAAGTCAAACAGTTGCTTGGGGCATGTTTCAAAGATTCACAAAGATGGCAGAAAGTGCAGCACCCTAGGACGCATCACAGTCTGGAGATAAGAGTCGTTCTCCACAGTCAAACTGACACAGCTGATCTTGGAGGGCAATAGAGCAAAGGGGCAATTGCAGAAAAAATGGATGATGTTGCAATCACGGTAGTGCTATTACGACAAGACATGGACAAGATATGAGATTGAGGCAAGGATTTGAGCACGAGAGCTGATGATACAGCTGATACCTTGGGATCCCACTCCTGTCAACTGGCGGACCGGGTGGGATTATTACAGTGACAGAAGGAAAAACTGTCAGAACTGAAAGACAGGTCTACACATAATAATATTCGTATATTAGGCCTGCCGGAGGGGACAGAGACAACCCTGATGAAACAATTCCTAGAGGCTCTGTTACCGCCAATCTTGATGCAGATGGAGGGATCGGAAGAAATACAAATTGATAGGGCCCACAGGAAACCAGGCAGTAAGCCACCATCAGGAGCGCCACCTAAGATGATAATGGCCAGCGTTTCAGGGGAAAAATAAGAATCCTGGCAGCGACCCATCAGCAAGGATCAGTCAAATACAATGGAAAGAAGATTTAATTTTACCCAGACTATGATATTGCAGCCCAGAAGAGGAAAAAAATATTTGTTGAGAAAAAAAAAGAAACTCCGGGAACAAAATTTAGCTTGTGCACTACTGCCCCAGGCATGATTGAGGGTAAAGAGGACGTAGAGGACACTATGCAGTTTGTGGAAAGTCACAGAGTAATGCACAGTCTCTGTGCGCACTGGATACAGACAAGAATGCACATTGCTATGGACAAGAGGAGACCCATGACACACTCCAATAAGCTGGGGGGGAGGGGGGACATTTTCAGTAGGACTGAGAATATGTTGTATATCGGAACTTTTGTGAGAGGTATATATTCACACTTTAATTAACGCACTTCCTAGCGTATAGGACCTAGTGATTGTGGCAATGGAGGCAAACCATAATTGGAAGCCGATGGAGCTGCACACTATAAGGGACTTGCTATGTTATGTTTGTTTGGGGGAAGGGTAATGGTACACAGTGTAACACTTGTGGAGGTCAGGTTGGGGTTGGCCTCACGGGAGGGCTGTGAGGAAAGGGACAGAAGGACACACACAATAAACATACAAAGGGGTCACAGGGAACTAAAGGAGCCTGAGACATTGACATACAAAATACTCTCAGACGAGAGTGGCAGCTACATCTGAGACCATTAAAGAAAACCAAAATCTCATCAAATATTAGAGAATATGGACATATATATATTTTTGGGAAAATACGCCTACTCATGTTACAGTAAATACATTTAATACCCAAGGAGCAGGAGAAACTATAGGCAAGGTGGGGAGGAACACCGTGGTATGCTTCACGAGGGGTGATGCTCTGTGTGGAGTCTGGCATCCCCCTTAAAGAAGAGACAGCATTCAGAGACATTAATGGCAGGGACGTGGGAATCGCTGGGGAGGTATGAGGTATGAGGAAAACCCACGGTATTATTGAACACTTACAGACATAACATTGATACCTCCGATTTCTTTGAGGAGATAGTATGACTGTTAACACCATACTATAATATACTATGGATGGGCGATTTTAATTGCATTCTGGATAGAAACCTCGAAAGCTCAAAGGCCACAATCAGACTGCTAGGCAGATCCTATCGGGCACTACTTGACAGTAGGGAGACATTGATTCTTATGGACCTTTGGAGTACCGAACATGGACACCTACGAGGGTACTCATTCAAGTCTCCACCACACACAACATTTTCTAGGATTGACTTTGCACTCAGACACCTGGAGTACACTGCAGACTTTGAGGAAACTCAGTATCTAGACCGCACACTAACGGATCGTGCACCGCTTACTGTAGAGCTACTGGGACGCGAGTATGTGGCTCTGCTTCAGCAGTGGCGTTTAGAACCCTGGACATGCCTGGAGAGGCAATACATTGTCATAAATACAGGATTGGTGGATTTGGCGGGATAGGTATGTGGAGCATTCAAGATAAAGATAAGGGGAAAATGCATAAGCACAACTTATGGTGTCAACTAATCTAAGGGGCATGTAATAGCCAGACAGGAAAGATGTACAACAGAAATAGATAGATAAGCGCTGAACACATCAGAAGTCTGGGCACTCAGACAACAGTTAGTGGAAGAAGTGGAACAAACGAGAGAGAGCCTGGGAAGTATGATTAAAGGACAAATACAGATTTATTGCATGAGCAGGGAGATAAAGCTGGACGCCTACTGAAATGGTTGGGGGACAGGGGGAAAAGGTAGTAATGCAGTGGTAGCTATTAAAACTAACAAGGGACACACACACATTGAACAGAACAATATTATCCAGCGATTTGATGAATTTCACACCACATTATAGTCAAACCAGGCATCAGCAGAGGAGGCTGGTATCGCAACTCTTTTAGATGAGGCAGGGCTACCTAGGGTGGCTGCAGAGATATGCGAGATATTTAATAACCCAATAGAGGAAGCGTATATTAAATGGGAGATAAAACATGTGAGTACTGGGAAACGATGGGTTGCCAGTTGAATTCTACCCGACATATGGAGATCTGTAAGTGTACCACTGCTGCCCATGTAATGGGAGGCACTGAAGAGGGGCACCTTGCCAGAATCACTCCGCAAAGCACAAATAGTGGTACTGCCAAAACAGGGGAAGGATCCCTTGGAGTGTGAATCATACATACCACTATCCATGATTAGCGCAGATGCCAAGATATTGAGGAAGACCCTGGCTGGGTGATTAGCGAAGGCAGCTGAGATTATTATAAACATAGATCAGGCCGGATTTGTGAAGTGTCACATAACATTCATGAATGTCCGTGAAGCATTCTTTATTATAGAACAGGCATCCAAAACAGATGAACAATGTGCAACGGCAAGCCTGGACGCCCATATGGATTCTGACACTGGACTAGGTATTCATGAAACACACACATTATTGAGATATGATCTAGGTCAAGACTTCCTAAAATGGGTGGATCTCCTCTATACTGATAGTTAAACATGGGTGAAGGTAGGTAACATGAGCAGTACAAAGAGGGACAAGGCAGGGACAGCCCCTATCTCCACTGATCTTTGCATTAGTAGTTGACTGATTGGCACAAGTGATAAGGTTCAGACATGGGGGTGATGTTGTACTGTTGGGTGAAGAGCCAGAAATCATATCCCTAGACATGGAGGCCATCATGCTGGTGATTAGGAACCCAACTACTTATGAATCGTGGTCTAGCAAGATATATGACACCATTCAGCATATTGGGCGTCACTCTGGCTTTAGGCTGAATGTAAATAAGTCGGTCTTATACCCATATATGCAGAATACCCGCATAGAGAGTAGCCTCCCAATATTCAAATTCAGTCGACCCCAGTTAACTACTTGGGTATATACCTGAGTGCTAAACCTGCAGAAGTTTATGAATGCAATGTGGGCGCTGTGGGGACTGGCCTGGAGCGCACTGCACATAGGTGATTGAAGTTCCTGATGTCACTAACGGGGCCTATTGCCCTAAGGCCCCCTGGGGCCCTCTATATCTTACAGCCTATGCATATGTTTGCAGAATGGACAGTCTGCTAAGGTTATTATACTGGCGAATTGGAAAACCAAGGGTAAGCAATGGTAAAACTTATGTAGAATGGAGGTGGCATGCAGGCCCCAAATTTCAGAATATACTACCAAGTAGCCCAGTTACAATATGTAGTCCCCGGGTTTGATAAGGCGGAATGGACCCAGTTGTCCAAATCATTCAGTGACGGGTACAGCCGATGGAACTGCTAGCACTTTCCCGTAATAAAACAGCTGGATTACCAATTCAAATTCGAACAATTCTAGAGGTATGGGACAACGCTTCCAGGGAAGAAAGGGTGAGTATATTTAAGAGCAGCAATTGATCCCCTGGCGTACAGGATTATGCCCCAATTTACCCAAGTTTCTGAGAAACATGAACGAGGAGTCTACACCTCAATGTCTTGGAGATCTATATGAGAATGACAGGCTGATCGGCTATGCAGTCTTCTGCGTTAGATGGGGCGTTGATAATAGATACCTCCTTTCATATGCCGGGTTGAAGGCAGCAATCTAGAAAGCCTGGATGGGATTTCCCCAAGCACCAGATACACATCTACTAAATCAGGCGTTACCTGATATGCATGGGGGCGGCAAACGAATTACGGGATTATATGCACTACTTATCCCACAGAACAACTGAAGAATGATTCTACTAAAATCCCATTGGGAATGAGATATGGGGAGGAACAAGGAGACCGAAAGTGGGGAGATATCCTAAGTAATTGCAAGAAATTCCCTCGCAATGCCAGACTGAAACGTATTCATTATAAATGTATACACAAATATATGTGACGCCATACTTATTGCACAGAATGGACCGAAACGCCCCAAATGTAGGAGTCCAGTGGGCACCTATAAAATTTGTGGTGGGGCTGCCAGGGGATGCAGAACTTTTGGGAAGAGGGGATAGCAGCGCTGAATGCATTAACTGGGATCCCGCTGCAGCCAACAATACAATTTTACTTATTGGGCCGAATACCCAGTACTAAGCAAACAAGAGTAATGCTCTAAGTAGCTGAGCTGGGACTGGCAGTAGCTAAAAGTGTATTGCACTGATGTGGATTACCAGTTAGCTACTGACCAAAGGGCGGTGGACCAAGGACTCTACTCGATGGGTGCAGGCAGAATGTGGAGTGAGGCAGAAATGAATGTGTACCAGGAACAGACCGGGGGGAGCTATAGAAATGGAATTACAACATGGGGAAGAAGATACAGCTCAAGACAATGTCTACAAAATGAATATACAGCCCAAGATGTCTACAGAATGAGATAGAGCAAAACGATTGAGAAGTGGAGGGGGATATAGATGTGAATTGTAACTGTTTGATGGCACCTTCACTAATACAATGATGTACAGTGTAACACCTGTGATCCCATACCATGCATATGTACATTGCTATGAGTTCTTCCGTGGAGGGAGGGGAGATTTGCGGGGGAATTTATGCAACTGTGATTGTTATCTGAAAATCAATAAATACATTTAAAAAACATTCAGTTAACAAAGTATCTTGAAACTAACCTACTTCTTCATGAAGCACAATAAGGTTTTGACCTTATCACAACACTGACTTCTAGCTGTTTCATGGCAACTCTATCCTTGACAATGGCGGAGCTCCTGCTTTTGTATATTACACTTGCTGGCAGCCTTCAACACTGTGTCTCATGCTGCTCTGCTACAACCATTCGCTAACGTGGGTGTCTGCGGCCTCGCCTTGCTTTATTCTTTTCCTTCCTGTTCTTCTAATTCAGTCTGTTTTCCTCTTTTCCCTTCTTCCCCAACACCAAAGATGTTCATTGGTTCCCTGTTCATAAAAGAATCCACTGTGAAGCCCTCCTGATCGCCTATAAGGCCAGGCTGAAATTGGATCCCGCCTCCTGTACAATTTGATTCAGCCATACTCTGCTTTGCACCCTTTACGCTCCTTATTGGCTTACTTGGCATCTATTTCATGCTTTGCACAAGCTAGACATAGAGGGCATTCATGTTCAGGGTCCTTGTCGCTAGGCTCTGGAATAAAATCCTGCACACCGACCTCTTCCTAGATCACTCAGAAACCTACTTCCCAAAATATCTTAAAACTTGGGTCTCCCACTCAGACTAAGTGGCACTTCTATTCCTTTGACTGTTCTGTTCTCTTCGTCCTCTGGTGCACAGTTTGGGCAACTTTCTATGCTTTACAAATGTTTCACTTACTCATTTATTCATACATACATATAACCACAGTAAGCTTCCCTCGCATACTCTGACAGAAAATGAACAACACAGAAAGCAGCAGTATTTGCATCCACGTAGAAACAAACACACAGTACAGAACACGCTGGACCCGTGCAAGATGCAATCACATGTTTAAACAGCAAAGGGCTCAATTCGTCAAATTTTCACGCTATGCAGCAAGCCACCTTGCTGTGCTGCATAAAAGGGAAGTAATGCACTGTATTTAACATCATATGGCACATTCCTGTCCTTTCCATGCGCTGGTAAATGCTTTGCTGCCTAGTGCCAACACAAGCTCCATAGCAAGGGTACCTGCAATGTAAGCAGGATTGTTTTTAAACAATCCTCTGAGACATTTTCCTCAAGAGGGAAAAACGAGGAGAAATAAAGATATTTCTCCTTGTTGTGCCTCACCTGGGGAGGTGTAGCTGTGAGATGCATTCCCAGGTCCACTAGTAATGGTCAATTTGGGAATGTGCCAAAATTCAGGGGTGGATGTGTGTGAACACCCACGCTCCACCCATGGAATGCCTCCCTGGGGCGGTCAGAGTAACGCTAGACAGCGATTTGCCCTACATTACGGTAATCTGAATTTATCAAGCCATGCAGGGCCCCCCGCAAGGTGGCCTTGAGCGGCTTGATAAATCTCTTACTTTGTTGTTGCGTTGCCCGTCCCCCCCCACTTGTGTGGCGCAATGGAGACCAAACAACAATGAAAAATCTGCCTCCTCAATAAACAGCACAGGCGACAGCAGTGCAAATTACCCTTGGGCAAAGAACAATTACAGTTGTAGAGCAAGGACACACACACTTTATATGCATCATTACATGCAATAATGACTGAGGCCACAATCTGCCCTGATGGTCGGCCCGTTTAGGTAATCTTTGGTCTCCTCAAATTACCTCATGATCATCCATCACTCTCTTGGAGATCTTTTATTTATAATTTTTCTCCTCATCAGAAAGTTTTGAATCTGTTCTTGAATTGTGTTATTCTTCGTTATTTATCACTTTTATCTTTTCCAATATATTTTGGTTGGAAACTTTGCTACTTGTAAAGCACTCTGCGATCCTCGTGGGATATGTTTGCACTTATAAAAACTACAAATAAATAAATACATTACTAAATAAAGTGTGAAGTGACTTTGAAATGGTGAGTGGTCTGGGGAAGAAAAACAGATTACAATTGGTTAATTCATATGTATATTTGTATATGCCCATCTGCTATTTAAATGCAGATGGCTCACCCTATAATGTTTGAATGATATACCGGCTCCTGCTTCACTTTCAGGCTTTGGATCTTATGTCTTTATGTCCCCTGAGAATCACTAGTCCT
Organism: Triturus cristatus; assembly: GCF_964204655.1. Lineage (NCBI taxonomy): Eukaryota > Metazoa > Chordata > Amphibia > Caudata > Salamandridae > Triturus > Triturus cristatus. The sequence continues at coordinate 978,320,994 of NC_140583.1, forward strand.
ATGGAAGACTGCATCCCTCGCACATGCCTTACTCAGTTATTGATTTTCAATCTAGACTTCTGATGACACAGCAAGCATGTGACATGCAAGCAGTACTCAAATGGACAAGTGCTGTGTTAGACACTAGATGCCAGCCCGCCCTACCGGTAAATCAAATTTAAAAGGAGGAAATCAGCTTCCTTGAGCTCTTTTCACTAGGGCCATTTTTCATGGGTTAAATCCAGCCCTCCTCAGCTGGACGTTCATACATTTAATAAAACAGCAGCAATTCTCCATATCTCCTATGCAATGTGCTGCTAGACATATTGTTTACAATTGAGTGGGTGCACAACCCCTGGAGCATGGACCAGGTACATGTATTCTTCCTTGTCTTTTTGCAACACACTTTTTTTTCATTTTATAAGTATTTCAGTATTATTCCTGGACGTGCAATGTGCTTTCCTACTTTTGACACAGGCATACAGCTTCTTAAATATGGTGCTTTCACCCTATCTACCGTCTCTATTGAGGCTATATTTACTTATACCCATAACTGTACTATTTTACGCCACTCTATGATATTCCACTGTACGCCACTCCACTGTAAGCCACTCTACATCACTCCACTCTATGAAACTCTACGATACGCCACTCTACGTCACTCCATTCTACGGCTCTTTACTCTATGCTCCTCCACTCTGCGCCATTCCACGCCATTCTACTCTATGCCACTCTACTCTAAACTGCTCCACTTTTCTTTGTATCACTCTACTCTAATCTATGCCACTCCACAGATAGCCACTCTACGTCACTCCACTCAATGCCATGACACTCTATGTCATTCTACTTTATGCCACTAAATGCCACTCTATTCCGCTCCACTCTATGCCACTCCACTCTACAGCACTCCATGCTACGCAACTCCACTCTAAGCTACGCCACCCTACGCCACTTCATACCACGCCACTTCATACCACGCCACTTCATACCACGCCACTCTACTCCACTCCACCTAAATATATGTCACTTTAGTTTACACCATGCTATTCTACGCCACGCAATTTCACTCTATGTCACTCTAATCCAATCTAACCCACTTCACTGTACGCCACTCCATTCTACTCTGTGCAACTCCATGCCACTCTACTGTATGTCACTCCACTCTACACCAATCTAGTCTACAGCCATGCCATGCCATTCCACTCTACGCCACTCCACTCCATTCTACACCACTGTACTCCACTTTCCCCTACGCACACCCCTCTATGCCAATCCACTAACGTTTAGCTATGCTTAACAGCAGCCTTGCTGCCGTACAACATGACTAAAAGACATCAGCAAAGCCAGTAGCTCTCACATAGGCGAGACATATCGGCTTGGCAAATGCTTGTTCAATAAGTCAGCACTGGCATATCTCAGTAGCCCTGCTAAACTTACAGTGGGACTGCGGTGGCACTTAAAAGTGGGGCAAAGAGGCTTACAACAGAACAGCTCCAGCAAAAGAATGTGGCCCATGTTTGCAGAGCATGACATTGTGGAAAATAATGTTTGTATGAGGGGAGAAAGTTCGGGGGAAATGCATGCCAAATTGAAGTTTTTAAAGCTTGATGTGTAGGTAAAATTAGTCAAGATTGGAAAAGCCATTATTCCACTGTAACTCACCCAGAGACCTTCTGTCACTCATAATCAGGTTTTAAATCTCCATCACGCCCTTCAATCCCTGTATCAGCTGTTCGGTGTTAAGTCCCTCACCTCTTGTTCATATACTGAGATGCATGGATGCCCTTCCCGCCATCAAGCCCTGCATTTCCTCCTTATCCTAAGGGTTCTACTATTCCCTCTGATCAACAGGACCCCAGAAGATCTTGCTGACACTCAGATCTGGAGATTTTCTCTCATCCTCAGGTATCCATTAGCCTTCCTCACATGAAGTGTTAGCTCATTATCACTTGGTTCTCAACTACCCACTTCACTTATGGAACCTTTAAGGTTATTTGTATCTCAGACCCCTGAGACTTCTTCTGACTTTCAAACGCCATTGGAATCAATCTCACCCTGAGGTATCCTGTCTTCCCTGTTCACCCTTAGGCCCAGCATCTCTTTCTAAGTCTTATCTGGAAGGTCTGTGGCACCCTCAGGTCAGTAAGGATCATTCACCATGAGACTCTTAAATCAATCTTCTGGTTGGTTGGTGATTCCGGCGTAGGATAGGTCTGTTTGGAGTGTTTTAAGTTCCCTTTGGAGTCTCTGTCTTTGGTATCAACACCCATGCCTTCCGCCATTGGGTAAGAGCAGCCTTAAGATGATTAGCAATAGCAGATAAGGCGGAGTATGGCCTTAGAGTGATGGATATATTCTCCAATAGCCAATCGAAATATTCAGTTGTACTGCCAAATTAATAGAATCTACTAAACCAGAATATAATCATCACCACTTTATAACACATGGAATGGGCAACCAGCACTACGGCCAGTCTCAATGATAGATTATATCTATTCAATTTAATAAACCAATATGCGACGAAATTCAGACAGCAGTCGCAATTTTAAATCTTCAGCTGCTGAAGAGAAAATATCTGCGCAAGATATGTGGTTGCTATGAACAGCGCTGTGTGGAGCAAGAACAAAGAAGAGGAGTACTTTAAATGGCGTAAACTGAGCCTTTTAGAATCTTAATCGTGAAATTTAGCAACTCCATAATGTATTATGAGGAGAATGGCACAGACGGCCGGCATTTTTGAAAAAAATCGCAGCATCGCAGTTCATGTCGCAGTGCCAAATTAGATAGCTCTAGGGGAGAAAAAACACTCTCTGACATACTTTGGTCTTCCACCCAATCTCTGGGGTTGAAGGGTACTTGAAAATCCCTTGTAGCGTCTGTACTTTAATCAACAGTGTCAAGAAGCTGAAGAAAGTGGAATCACCTCCACCGAGCAATAAGCCACACCCCTATGGTACAGTCATAGCAAGACATCACAATAAAATAATAGAAAACAGTACCTTAGGAAGCATTAATGTAGCAAATATGTGCAATGGTAACGTAGTACAGCATCCATACGTCGATTTGTGAGGAGAATTTTACAGACAGTCGCCATTTTGAAAAATTATTCAGCTCCACACCTCCTGTGTCACAGCTTCAATATTGAGTGTTTTAATGAGAAAAAAACACTCTCCGAAGATCCTTGAATGTTCCGTTGCTCTCCGGAACTGAAGGGCAGTGAAAAACCCATCTGTACATCATATTAAATGAGCCTCCGCACCTACAGTGTCACGGAGCTCAAAGGCAAGCCGCCATCTCAATTGCATGTCAAGCCACGCCCCGGGCAACTGGATTTATTTTTGGAGATGGGGACTTATTTTTCAATCATCAGATTTGACCAAAGTCATGAGAGGGAAAGGTAGGAAAGCAGTGGCAAAGGTAGAAAGCAGGGATGAAAAAGAGCATACAGGAGTGAGATAAAGAAGAAGTGAAGGGTGACGGAAGCACAGGCAGCGTTGGTATTTGGCCACCTTACCATTTGATAGCACCAGCAGCGAGATCCTAAGAAAACTATGTGCCCCTGCAATCATCTTTCTACAAATTAAGCACTATGAAGTCCCACTGTGCGCATCCACGTGGAGGGACTGTGTTTGTCTCTTGGCTATTCCTAGCAGACTGGAAACAAACAATATTCCAGTGCCTAATTTGAGCCCGTGGTTTCCACTGCTCAGCACCGGCACTTAATTATCAACACCGGCGCGTTTTATGAGCACCAGTTAAGGACACGTTCATTTACGGTAGGCACGGGGAGATTAAGTGATTTGCCCAGAATCACAGGATATTGAGCAAACACCAAGACTCGAACCTGGTTCTTCAGCTACGAAGTCGGCAGCTCTAGCCATTACATCACACCATCTCCTCACTTTCATGGTTGGTAGTTGGTTCTTTTTTAGAAGACACTAATAGGAGAAATGGGCTGATGCAAGCTGCCTCCTGACGAGAGCCCCAGCACTTATGTTTGTGTTTTTTACAAATTAACCACTGCAATTTTCAAACTAACTTCACAATGCAGGAGGCTGCAACAAGAGTGGATACATGGGAGCTCACGTGTTTGGTTCCAAACAGCCTATCCACCTCAAAAAGCCCCTCCTAGACTGCCGCCTGACAGGAAATGCCGGAGTGGCAGAATCGTCATTAATAATCCACATTTGTAAAGCGCGAACAATCACCAGTAAGGGTCTCTAGGCACTGGGGGCCGTTGGGAAGATTAAGCAAGCTATTGCCCAGAGTCACATGGTGCTGGGCTAATCTGCCGCCAGCGATTGAACCGTGATCCCCAGATTCCGGCGTCAGTTGCCCTGGCCGCTGCGCCACACCTCTTCCTCATTAAATCTCACATCAGGAAATCTCGTCCTTCCTGCTGAAGGAAGGACACACTACCATTGAGGCTGCCTATATTTCCTCATGGCTGTATTAAATCATGGTCCTGTGTCTGGGAGTAACATATACGATTCTTTTTAAATTTCAGCATATTACGGATCACACAGTGTAGCAGGTTTCTCAGATGAGAAAATGTGACCATGTCACGTCGCTCTGAGAGCTCTGCCCTGCTTTCCTGTGCTCCAAAGAGATTTCTCCAAGGTTATTTGCCTCTGCCACAAAGCATTACACAAATGTGGCCCCTTTTCTCACAGACTGCCTCTCCCATCTTCCCCAGTATAGACTGGGGCAATTACCCTTTTGGAACATTTAACATTTATCTAGGTTCCTCATTTTAAGAGTGCCAATACCCACATATATACATATACAGAGTGGCTTTGGGATAGCCCTCCTCATCCATTGGTCTGTTCAACTGCCTTTCACATTTTGCTTCTGACCACCACAGCAGCAGGCAAAGGCTATCCCACCTAAGCCACTGGTTCTCTTGCACTGTGAGTGACAGCTTTCAAACTAACCACGTGTGCACATCTACCTAAAGATGCACATGAGTGCCAAGACTAGGGGTGGGAGGGGGTCTCAATACTTTACTTTGCTCATTATCTTTTTTTTCACTCAATCATTTTTTATTTTTTTTACATCCTTGTGCGATTAAACTATGGCTTCAGGCTACAGTAATTCAAAGCCTATGGTACCTTATCTGTCCATCAATAAGAGTCATATTTTCGTGTGATGCCCATTAAAACTAAAACGTGGATCTCACACCAAATCTAGAAAGCATCTGCTAGAAAGCACCCACTACTGTTCGATTAAACGTATACACAATGGTTATGTTGAATAAAACAAATATTGAAAGCATTTGACTGCAAACTTTAGGCAACTATAAATATTTAGTTTTTATATTTGTGTGGCACCTGTTATAAAATTAACCATTCCACTTGCTTGCCAAGGACAGACCTTTTGGCTTCACCAAGGCTTATTATATTATGGTGTTTTTATTTCTTAAAAGGAAAAATTCATGTTGTGATGCTTGTGTACGTACTCATTAAGTAGTATCTAAAAGCAGAGAACAAGAGCAGTAAGTACAATATGCAACAACATAGAAAATACTCTGCAGAAGTAAGGGGCTGCTTAGGAGACCGCCGCACACGAGGTGGCGCAACAATGGTGGTCCACTGTCTGCCACAGATTGCGACTTTCAAAGTTGTACTGGCGGTGATCCGACGCCTGCACCAGGGAACTGCCATTCCCTTGCGCTGGCACAGCAGAGTCCCAATGTAACATGCTGAGAAGGACTGGCGCAGTCCTGCTGAGCATATTACCAGTTCCTTCACTGCCAGCCATTTCGTGGCAGGCTCCCCGCTATGAAAAAGCTGGTGTGGAGGAACAAATATATTAACACATAAGGATATCGGGAAAAGTCCCAATGTCTGGAGGGTTAAAGAGGAAATCTTACTCGGAGAATATTTCCTCCCTTCAAAACATTAATCACAGAAAATACTCCAATTGACCAAACAGTGGTCAGAGTTGTTACTATATTACCTGTGTCAAAGGACAGGGAAGAAAAAATGAGGGGGGCCTCTCTAGTGGAAGGTTGTGCTAATCACAACCCTGTGTCTGGGAAAGAGTACTTTTTGTTTTAATTACCCTCACACACCCTGGTGGTGTCATGCTTCATCATCGGGTCACCCCGACCCCTAAAAGTCGGGGTGGGCTCAACCACCGTGTTGGGAGCTCTTTGGATAGATGAAGGTAGGGGGGTTAAATATAAAATACCTCAGTCAGACCCCTGGTTTCCCTTTATTCTTGGGTCTGTCTGGGTCAATAAAAATCTAAAATCAGGTCTTGTTGGGGTATTATGGTCCTATTAGGATCATAATACCCCAACAAGACCCGATTTTAGTCAAGTGGAGTAACAAATGTCTATAGGAAGATTCATGTTATCACAAACTTCTGGATAAAGATGCATGAGGAACAATCACATTGCCACAACGCATACATAAAAGGTCACTGGGGACATTTCCTTGTGCTCCCTTACGCAACTGTAGTGTAAAATATGTACTGGACATTTACCCAAGGAGCTAGCACACGCCCACACAACCAATCACAGACTTATAAAAGTACTCACACAACCACTCCCTCACCCATACAGCTACTTATACAACCAGTCACTCACCCATACAGTCACTCTCACAGCCCCACACTCACCTATGAAGCTACTCACACACACACTTATTCACCTATACAGCTACTCACTTATCCGTACAGCCGCTCAGCACAGCCACTCACTCACCCATAGAGGCACTCATACACTCACTCACACACCCACAAAGCCAGTTCACACATCCATAAAAGCACTCACAATTCTGTTCACTCACCCATACAGCCATTTATAGACACTCACTCTACAATACAGCCACTCACACACCAACTCACCTAAACAAACACCCACTCACACAGCCACTCACTGACCCATACAGCCACTTACACACCCAGTCACTCCTTCATACAGCCATTTAGACACCCGCTAACACACATACAGTCATTCACACAGACACTCACCCCCCCACCCATACAGCCACTCACTCACCCATACAGCCACTGACACACCCACTCACTCACCAATACAGTCACTCACACAGCCATTCACTCACCCACACAGCTACTCATGCACCCAATTATACATCCAAACAGCCACTCACACACGGATACACACAGTCACACAGCCTCTCACATATTTGTTAGAAGTAGTAGCATTCATTAGTAGTACACCTAGTATAGTAATTTAACTTTTCTAGTAGCTTAGTATATATGTTTAACAATCATAAAACTTGTAAAATACTTACACTCACTGGATGATGTCATCAGTGATGGATTCAGAGATGTCACTAAACATGTAGTGAGAGATGTAATATGTAAGGTCATAAGCAGTGCATTGCGGGGCGTACGTTATAGCTAGGTCAGGTAACTATAACCTCTGAATTTCTATGGTTTTCAGTAGTGGCCGCCATAAAACAAAAGTGGGTGGGCGGAGGACAGAGGAACAGGGGAACTAGGGGTGAAATAATAATTATTTTAAAACTTATCTTTCCTTCCGCTACCGCTGCGGCTGCCTCCGACGCCCGGCTCAGTGCTCTACCAGTAGTCTCTGGGCAAACAGGCTCCCTACACAATCCAAATCCTGCTCTCAAGCTATGAGTGAAGCGCCAGGATTGGTCTGAGCGGCCTGCTCTGCCGCTCAGACAGGGCCTGGGAGCTTGTGGCTTTTCTCCAACCCGGCTGTGAACACAGCTGGATTGGAGAAATAGAATTGTTCATGTCTGTTTAACTGGCCAAACTTACATGCACACTTTTAAGTGCCCACCACTCGTCTCGGACAGACCGGCACTACACGCATGCGTAAGGCAGTCACAGAAAAAGAAATGATGTTTTATTATAATTTTCTTTTTCCTGTGAGTGACGAGTGGGGTGACGCTACTCCACCATTACGGAGGAGCTGCCCCTGATGGTTTTGCATGAGTGAAATCTAAGCCTAAGTATAAGTCTCCTGTAACTTCTGTGATTTTCAGTGCAAAAAAAAAAAAAAATATATATATATATATATATATATATATATATATATATATATATTCACTGAAAAAACCATAGGTTTCACACATGTTATAGTTAGCTAGACATTTTACTGATAAAAAACCAATGAAATTCCCCCGTTATAGTTACTGCAGGCAACTATAACTCACGCGACCGCAATCCTCTGCTGATGCTAATACTGTATTTAGACACTTATTTGCCCATGTCTTCTTCCATTAAATTTTAGCTTTACATATATTACAAATATTTTTTTTTCATAAAGACACATATGTCATCAGCAGAAGATTGCGGTCGCGTGAGTTATAGTTGCCTGCAGTAACTATAACGGGGGAATTTCATTGGTTTTTTATCAGTAAAATGTCTAGCTAACTATAACATGTGTGAAACCTATGGTTTTTTCAGTGAATTTGCAAGGTTTTTTAAATGCTAAGTTACTTTACGCCATTCGTGGCGTGCGCGCCCAGTTAACGCAGTTCGTTCCGTGCGCGCACGGTGCGCTTCGCGCACCGTGCGCGCACAGTGAGCACGCGGTGCGCTTCGCGCACCGCGCGCCCACTTTACGCAGTTAGTGCCGTGCACGCACAGTGGTCACGCGGTGCGCTGCGCGCACCACGTGCCCACGTTAAGCAGGATGGGCCATGTACGCACGATGCGCTTCGCGCACCGTGCGCACATGGGGGACATATTTTGCGCATCTTTGTGAAATGTATTCTTTGTTAACTTCCTACCTCTAATAAGCCATGCACAAATGGTGCACTTCGGGCACCATTTGCACACGGGGTGGGGAGAATGTGGATAATTTTTTTTTTTTTACTATTTTTTACCGTGCGCGTACGGTAAGCGTAATCGGCGATTTTCCGAAAAAAAATTTTTTTTTTTTTTTGGGCTTGGGGGTGGTTTGGGGACCCCTGTATCAATGCTGGGTGGTTAGGATCTCATTAAACTGCCTCTTTACACATTTTTGGGGTTCGTTTTTGCTGCCCAACTCAGGAAGCGAGAGAGAAAATGGCGGCCGCCGCTTCCTGGTTTCGACCGATTCGAATGTTTACTAAGAACTAAGAGCCAATCAGAATCGCGCTCGCGCACGCCACCGTACGCGTACGGTAAGCGCACGGTAAGCGCACCGTAAGCGCACCGTAAGCTGCCACAGATATATATATTGATTTAAAGGCTATTTTCTCAGAATCTACTGAACAGATTTACACCAAACCTACAAAAGGCACTTTCTTGACCTGGGGACTACCTCTCTGCCAAATTTCATTAAATTCTGTTCAGCCGTTCGGGCTGTAGCCCTGTCTAAAGGTCCTATGGAAAAATGCATGGGAAAAACGCGTTTTGGGACCCCCCTTTTATCTCAGCCCCCGCTTGACGAATCCCCCCGAGACTTTCAGGGTAGGAGCGGAGCGTAGCGCCCCACCTATTTTGAAAAATTCGCGAGGATTCGTCGACCGGCGCCAAAGTTATTCAAAATAGAATGTTGCGGATTTCCTATGGAAACGTGGTCCTAACTATAACTACCTACTGGCGACCGCCAGTAGGTAATGTATATATATATTCACTGAAAAAACCATAGGTTTCACACACGTTATAGTTAGGAAATAGCATTTAAAAAACCTTGCTAATTCACTGAAAAAACCATAGGTTTCACACATGTTATAGTTAGCTGGACATTTTACTGATAAAAAACCAATGAAATTCCCCCGTTATAGTTACTGTAGGCAACTATAACTCACGCGACCGTAATCCTCTGCTGATGCTAATACTGTATTTAGACACTTATTTGCCCATGTCTTCTTCCATTAAATTTTAGCTATACATATATTACAAATATTTTTTTTTCATAAAGACACATATGTCATCAGCAGAGGATTACGGTCGCGTGAGTTATAGTTGCCTACAGTAACTATAACGGGGGAATTTCATTGGTTTTTTATCAGTAAAATGTCCAGCTAACTATAACATGTGTGAAACCTATGGTTTTTTCAGTGAATTAGCAAGGTTTTTTAAATGCTATTTCCTAACTATAACGTGTGTGAAACCTATGGTTTTTTCAGTGAATTTGTACGGTTTTTTAAATGCTAAGTTACTTTACGCCATTTGTGGCGTGCGCGCCCACTTAACGCAGTTCGTTCCGTGCACGGTTTTTATCAACTTTAATAAGCCCTGTACATTTGGTGGCCTTCGGCCACCAAAAGCACAGGGGGTGAGGTCAATGTGGATAGTGTTTTTTTTATTTCGATTTTATAATTTCATGTTGCCAAAATTACGTTTTTTTTCTCTATTAATAAGCCCTGCACATTTGGTGGCCTGCGGCCACCAAAAGCACAGGGGGTGGGGTAAGTGTGGATAGTGTTTTTTTTATTTTTATTTTTTTACCGTAAGCGTACGGTAAGCGTACGGTAAGCGTACGGTAAGCGTACCCCGCGAAATTGCCGAAAAAAAAATAAAACCGTTTTTGCTCTTGGGGGATGTTTGGGGACTCCCTCAACACGACTATGTGGGAGGGAGTTGTCAAAACAGCCCCGTAACATGTTTTTGGCCATTATGTTTGATAAACAACACTCAGTGCGAGAGACAAAATGGCAGACGCCGCTTCCTGGTTTCGGCCGATTCGAATGTTTACTAAGATCTAAGAGCCAATCAGAATCGCGCTCGCGCACGCCACCGTACGCTTACGGTAAGCGTACGGTAAGCGTACGGTAAGCGGGCTCAGATATATATATTGATTTAAAGGCTATTTTCTCAGAATCTACTGAACAGATTTACACCAAACCTACAAAAGGCACTTCCTTGACCTAGGGACTACCTCTCTGCCAAATTTCTAGTAATTCTGTTCAGCCGTTCGGGCTGTAGCTCGTTCTAAAGGTCCTATGGAAAAATGCATGGGAAAAACGCGTTTTGGGACCCCCCTTTTATCTCAGCCCCCGCTTGACGAATCCCCCCGAGACTTTCAGGGTAGGAGCGGAGCGTAGCGCCCCACCTATTTTGAGAAATTCGCGAGGATTCGTCGACCGGCGCCAAAGTTATTCAAAATAGAATGTTGAGGTTTTCCTATGGAAAAGGGGTCCTAACTATAACTACCTACTGGCAACCGCCAGTAGGTAATATATATATATATATATATATATATATATATATATATATATATATATATATATATATATATATATATATATTCAATGAAAAAACCATAGGTTTCACACATTTTATAGTTAGCTGGAAATTTTACTGATAAAAAACCAATGAAATTCCCCCGTTATAGTTACTGTAGGCAACTATAACTCACGCGACCGCAATCCTCTGCTGATGCTAATACTGTATTTAGACACTTATTTGCCCATGTCTTCTTCCATTAAATTTTAGCTATACATATATTACAAATATTTTTTTTTCATAAAGACACATATGTCATCAGCAGAGGATTGCGGTCGCGTGAGTTATAGTTGCCTACAGTAACTATAACGGGGGAATTTCATTGGTTTTTTATCAGTAAAATTTCCAGCTAACTATAACATGTGTGAAACCTATGGTTTTTTCATTGAATTAGCAAGGTTTTTTAAATGCTAATTCATAACTATAACGTGTGTGAAACCTATGGTTTTTTCAGTGAATTTGTACGGTTTTTTAAATGCTAAGTTACTTTACGCCATTCGTGGCGTGCACGCCCACTTAACGCAGTTCGTTCCGTGCGCCCACTTTACGCAGTTAGTGCCGTAGACGCAAGGTGGGCACGCAGTGCGCTAAGCGCACCGCATGCCCACGTTACGCACCGTGCGCACATAGAGGACATATTATGCGCTTCCTTGTGATAGGTAATCTGTTAAATTTAATTTGTAAGTGATGACAATAATATGCCATGCACAGAGAGTGTTTTTTTTTTTTTATTAAAATTTTTAGCGTAAGCGCACCGTACGCGTAAGCGTAATCGTCGAAATTTTCGAAAAATAAAAATTTACCGTTTTTGGCCTTGGGGGATCTTTGAGGACTCAACTAACATGGCTATGTGCATGGGCGCTGTCTAAACAGCCCCTTTATATGTTTTTTGCCTTTGTTTACAGCCCCCCCCCTCAGAGTGCGAGAGAGAAAATGGCGGCCGCCGCTTCCTGGTTTCGACCGATTCGAATGTTTACTTAGATGTAACAGCCAATCAGAATCGCGCTCGCGCACGCCACCGTACGCGTACGGTAAGCTTACGGTAAGCGTACCGTAAGCTGGCTCAGATATATATATTGATTTAAAGGCTATTTTCTCAGAATCTACTGAACAGATTTACACCAAACCTACAAAAGGCACTTCCTTGACCTGAGGACTACCTCTCTGCCAAATTTCTAGTAACTCTGTTCAGCCGTTCGGGCTGTAGCCCTGTCTAAAGGTCCTATGGAAAAATGCATGGGAAAAACGCGTTTTGGGACCCCCCTTTTATCTCAGCCCCCGCTTGACGAATCCCCCCGAGACTTTCAGGGTAGGAGCGGAGCGTAGCGCCCCACCTATTTTGAGAAATTCACGAGGATTCGTCGACCGGCGCCAAAGTTATTCAAAATAGAATGTTGCGGATTTCCTATGGAAACAGGGTCCTAACTATAACTACCTACTGGCGACCGCCAGTAGGTAATATATATATATATATATATATATATATATATATATTGCTGCTACAAGGGTTGCCCATCGTTGGGAAGCACTCTGGCAACCGGAACAAGCATCAAGCTTTCTTTAGGTATGGACTTCAGGACCCGCTGATCAAATCCACAGCAACTCGAGGTATTCTTCCTTACGAGTTACGAAAAATGACTTTCTTCCTCAGAGGCATACCAAGGTTTGTTACGTGCACAATCCGGCCCGCCTTCCCCTTATGTTATCAATTGCCCGCCCCTTGTTTGGCTGCTCAGGATGAGACAAGGCTTATGGGAATCGTAGTGCCGGTTTTTATTGTCCTCAGATGGATGCACAAACTTTCTGTGAGCATTTTTAAAAAGCCCCACATGGGCCTCAGCGAGTGAATCCGACCTCAATCTTGTCCGACTGCCCCTCAGTTACGGCTCGGTATATGCCAAAACCGCGAAGCCCCCTATATTGGCAGGGTGGTGCTCGACCCGGTGGCGAGGCTGCCACCAATATCTTGCTGCTACAAGGGTTGCCCATCTTTGGGAAGCACTCTGTCAACTGGACCAAGCATCAAGCTTTCTTCAGGTATGGACTTCAGGACCCCCTGATCAAATCCACAGCAACTTGAGGTATTCTGCCTTACGCGTTCCCCTCATACCAATAAAGGTTTGACACCTACAACAGTGTCGGAGTGCTTCCTACCGAAGGGCAACCTTATGAGCATACATATTTAGCGGCAGCCCAGCCGCCAGGAGTGCACCACCTCACAGTGGGGGGCCATGAGATCTGTTAATTAATGGATCTTTACATTGGGGATGCTGCTAATGGATTTAGAGGGGAATTGTGTATGCCGAGGCCCATTTGGGGGCTTGTAACTTTGCGGCAGTTATTATAACATGTGCGGTGATCAAAGGAATGATCCATTTGGACTACGAGGCACAGCAATCTTTGCTCTGCTCTACATGAACGGCCCATACATGGCAGGCTTACCTGCATTAAAGAAGGGAGTGGTCCTGAAGGTACAGACTTTCACCTGCGTCCGTGCCTCTGAGGAAGAGGGTTTTCATACTTCGAAATGCGTCAGGTGGGGAGGACGCCACTGAACTGCTTATGCTTTTGGTGACATTGTTCCCCTCATACCAATAATGGTTTGACACCTACAACGGCGTCGGAGTGCTTCCTACCAAAGGGCAACCCTATGAGCAGACATATATATATATATATATATATATATATATATATATATATATATACCACCCACACGGGGGAAGGTACTTACCTGGCGTCCCAACGTCTGCTACACCCACCGTGTCATCTTTGCCCATCGTAGTAAAGCAGGCGCCATTAAATGATGGATACTGATGGCATTGTTTTGTCGGGGAAGGCATCTGAGGAAGGAATTAATCTGAAATGCATTATGCCATTCCATTAAAATCTGCCGGTCCAAACGATCCACTGTGTGTGCCTGGTCCTTCATTTGCGGGGGCCTTGGACGTGATTATATATATATATATATATATGTATATATATATTCATATGTATTTATATATATATATATCCAAACATAGATCTGGATCCGCTTTAGAAACCTGTTGCATTATTTAATCTTGCACTAAATGCTTAATCTTTCAGTTATTTTAGCTTTTTGGAGTTTTGCGATTCTGTTTTAATGCCACTATTTTAAAGGTCATGTGGCAAAACGCTCTCTAACATCATCATGGTAAAAAAGTAACACAACGCAATGTCACTTTTTGTGATGTCATCAGCAGCTGATCGTTTGGATAAGGTCACTTCTGCTACCCCTGCCATTTTGATGACTCGACGCCAATGTGGACGCTGCGTGATCTTCCTTTCAACAAATATGACCAATTCAAGATTCTTTATTAGGAATAAAAGTAGCCCCTTATCAGAGACGTTTTAAGGCATGGGCAAAGTGGGCTCTGGCCCAGGGCCCCAGCCTTGCAAGGGACCCCTGAAAGAGCCAGATCTGTTTTGCCGAGAGCCTTGTCTGATGACCTTGAATAATTCTTAAACAGATTGTTTAAAATACTGTTTATTCTTTAATCTATTTTTATCGTGGGTGATATGTGAATGGTATTACAGACATTTCGGAGAGAAATGTGTTTATATTTCATGCAACATTCATTAAAAAAGATTCTTCTAGCTCAAAACAGGACCTCACATATGAGAAATGGGAGGATGGCACAGAGATTATTTGCAGCAAGATTAGTGAGCTCATGCTGTATTACAATATTGAAAGCACACATCACTATCCCTGAATATTAGATATAAACACATTTAGTATTTGTACGAGTGTGCCTGTCAGTGATCTGGCCAAAGACAGCATGAAAGAGCTGAAACTGGATCATAAATTCAAAACTGTTCAAATCAGGGGCCCCCAAATTACGTTTGGCCCAGGGGCCCCTAAAGTCCTTAAGATGTCCGCGCCCCACGTGTTACTAGATAGCTAGTATACACATTAATATTTGCAGAACGGATAAAACAACAGTAAGTGTTGATGTTGCCATAGTTATGCCCGCTGCAGCACCAACAGTAATATTCATGCTCTTGAAGAAAGATAACCTCCGCTTTCAAAACTGTGCTAGAGCGCCAGCCCCTTCCGGTTTCTAGCCGCGAGCCTTTCATCTGAGGGAAGATTTCACGCAACCGTCATTTCTCGCGCCCCCGAAAACACGTCATCCTCAGCGCCCAGGCTGCGGACTGTAGGGGCCGGTACCAGACGGTATAATCTGGGTGCCCCGTTGCCAGCGCCAAGCTCTGCCCACAGCCTGAGAGACCACCTACTAGAAGTCACCATCTGCAGCTGTTGCAATATACATACGTATGTAGGCGATTTTAAGAGCGCAAATGCACAGAGCTCCGTGCAAGTAGAGAGGGGGCAGTGGTACAGATGGTATCGAGGGAGTAGAGAGGAACGGGTGTGTAATGGCACACTATCCTAGGGAACCAGGCAGCAACAACATGTTCTCTGGAGACAAACGTCTTCAACTTCTTGCGGAAGCAGAGTAGTTATGCTGCTGCATGTCGAATCTGTACTGGGATGTTGTTAAAGATTTTGGTGAAAATAGCATGTAATAAAATATCTGCTAACAATAAAAACCACGTAAATTGTAAAGCACACAAAAAAAATCACAACCATTACCAAAGAATATGAAGTTAAATTGATGAAACTATTCTGGAAAAACTGACCTTTACCAACAAAATATGCTCAAAAAGAGAAGGTTTCCGCTGGGCACTGAGGTAAAGAAAGTGGATGCTGTGTAGCAAGGGTCTCTTGCAGCCCAGGCAGGGAGATTGGATAGCTCCCTCATGGAAGGATTTATGCCCCTGCTGTACTCTTGGGCTGTGGAGAACCCTTGGCAAACCCAGCGCCTCTGGCAGCCATTCGCCTTTAGAACTGATTGCTTCACACCGCTCACCATGCACGCTTTCATGTGTGTCTGTATGTGGGAAGATGTACATACATATTTACCTTAACAATGCTTTTCATGCGTGGTAAAAGCATGCATGGTAAAAGGCACAAATACCTGCGTGGTAAAGGCACAAATACTTGCCTGTGTGGTAAAGGCTGCATGGTAAAGGCATTGCGTGTTAAAGGCATCCTTGTAAAAGCAGTCCCCCCCCCACAAACATTTCCTGCAACAAGCACAAACGCATGGAGTCTCCTATACCAGCAGCGGCCCAAGCAGGTAAGAGCAGTGGGGCGGGTAGTGGGGGGGGGGGGATTTCAACAGACAGGGACATGGGTAAATTAATTATTTATTTATAATTTTACCTTGTGGTTGTCGAATCTCCCCCCAACCGGCAGCCCACGCCCACTGCTCTTACCTGCAGGGGCTGCTGCTGTCTTATACCTTGCAAAAGACCTACACAGGCTGATTTGCAAATGTGGGCCTCTTTTTTTTAGCTATCTCGTTCGCTAATGGGAGCCAGTTTTATTTTGGTGCGACTACTCTTTTTGTCACTTGTATCAAGCTGTCTGGTCAAAAAGATAACCAGTCTGTTAGTGATGTCATTCTCTGTGCTATAAATGCTGATATTCACAGCCGCTGCCTTGACATGCAGCTTTAAATCACTCCCCCTTGTACGACAGAAAGTCACATTGTCGATGGTGGGCCTAGCGCAGCTTCGACACGCGGCCTTCAGCCAACCCACTGCTATTGAACAGGAGATTAGCGTCTCTCAAGTCCGCTATCAGGCTGCTGCAGGCTTGGTGCAGCGGATTATGGTTGCGCTTTATCCCCCTGCCCATTGACAGCCAGACTGAAAGAGCTGAACGTGACTCTGCGGATCCACATTTAAGAGTCATGCCCACATCAGACAGTGGCGCGGAGAGGGCCTCTCAGAGGCAACGATTTCCAATACATGTCCAGTTTTTGCAACAATTAATTATGGTGATGAGTCAGTGAATGGTACCAATTTAAGCAGACATTGGGACCAAGCAGAGAAGTAAAGTTGAGAATTGAGGACTATTCAGAAATGGGTGAATTGATTAGCAGAGATGTGGTGGCAGTAATGGCACAGCGGAGGCTGTACAAATTTGTTCAACCATGAGTCTTCCGCCACTTCATGTCTGCTTCAAAATAGTCCCTGGCCATTAGTGACTGAAGGTCACTTCTTAAAAGGACGAATTAACAGGCCATCATTCATCGAAGAAACTCCCAATGGTGGCTGCTCCATGCATTGTGAGACACAGCTCAAATTTATCTGTGCACACTGGATGCCCAAATGCTTATCGGTGTAAATGACATCATACTGAGGACCTCGGTCCTGTTCACTGTTAAAAGGTAACTCTTGCACTATGACACCCACTCTCAGTCCTGGGTGTCGTGCACCCTAGGAATTGGCAATGTCTCCCATGAGACCCACAATCTCTAACAGGCCAAACATAGGCACTAATTGTAAATAATTGTGTGTTTCAGTGCTCAATAACCCAATAGTCAAATTGTCTCTGTGGTAAGCCTCTGTCCTGGGTACCTTCTCTTCTAAGCTCAATGGCACCCAGCTTCATTATAAAAATAGCTATTTACACCACCAGAATTTGAATGCACAGCCATATAGAAACTTACTACAGACTCCAGCCCCCCGTACACAAAGTGTTTCAATCCCCCCCAAATACACAGTCACACAAGAACTGTGTTCAACCGTAACCTGAGCAAATTCTGCAGTCCATGTTACAGATGAATTTAATCAATATGTACAGCCGCCTCTTCTTCAATATTAAGCTCTTCCAGATGTTTAATGTTTAGTTTAATCACATATCTAAACTCAAGCTTCCTTAAGAGTTTCATCTTATCTCCACCTCTTCTTTTCTGCAATACCATGTTAATGCCAAAATATGACAACATTTCAACATACTAATCATGTCTCGCTGCAAAATGTGTGGCAACAGAGTATAAAAGGTCTCGGGCTTGATTTCCGTATGATGCTCCAGGGTACATTTTTTTGTTAATGGGGAACTCTGCACTACCCATGTATCTCAAAGTCCACACCAATACATACACACAAAAGTCAGAGGAGCAAGTCATCCATTTCCCGATCGTACTTTCTTTCAACCCTGTCAACACATATTGCTTAGTATTGGTTCTATTTTTGCAGATTTTACATTTCCCACATGTAAAAAAGCCCAAATCAGTCCCTGTCCACTTTTCTCCTGCATTGGTGCATGTCACCGCTCACTAGGATGTCCCTTCAAATTTATTGTTTACGGTATGTAGCCAAACTGAGTTATCTAGCTCCTTTCCAATGATATTGACTACCTTCACAACATTCCAATACTTGTTAGGGTAGACATACTTTTCTTGATTTTGTGTGATAGCCTGTGATGAACCGTATAGTGCTACCCTCCTGTTTCGTTCTATGTTGGGGTCCAAAAAAGTAGTGTATCCCACTCTACGCCCTGTTGGTGGCTTGCTTCAACACCCTGCGTGAGTATCCCCTTTGTTTGAACGTCTTGACAATGTTTTGTTTCTCCTTCCTGAACAACACTTTAGTGCTACAATTTATTTATGCCTGCAAGCGTGGAGTATACTATAACCTGCTGTTTTTTTGCAGATAGACTGGTATCCAACCTGTTTCCAATTACTCTAACATGTATGTCCAGAAAATCATTCTCCTACTTATTCATGCAGTGTGTAAAGGTCAGGTTCAGATTATTGTCACCCAGATATGACACAAACTCTTTGCTGACTCTCTATCACCCTCCCTGATTACAACAGGTCATCGATGTACTCTACAGACAACAGTATGTGACTAGGGACCGCCTCATTCGCAGTAGCCCAAAGAAGCTGCTCCTCCCACCATTCGATGGAAACATTTGCATAGCTGGGGGCGAAGCAGGTGCCCACCACAGTTCCAGATGTCTATCTAAAGTACTGATTATCAAAATAAAAGGATGTTATTGTTCATGTAAAAAATATAATTTCAAGTAGCATGCTGGTGTGATCGCAGAAATATAGGGGTTAGCCCTATAACCACAAGGCCATGACTGTGCTCTATGCATGTGTAAAATGATGCTATGTCTAATGTTAGTAGGAGAAAGATAGTCTCCAAGTGGATCCTCGAGAACTCCTGTAAGAAATCATTACAGTCCAGACGACATAATGACAATCTGAACACAAATGGTAACATGAAATGATTTAAGTACGTCTCCATGTTCTCAAAAAGACTAGCTAATGAAGATACTATAGGTCTACCCAGGGCATGGACATTTTCTTGTGGACCTTGGGAAGCAGGTAAAAGACAGAAGGGGTAGGCTTGTCTGTTTTCAAAAAACGGGACTCCTCATAATTTAGCCACCCCGTCTACCTCTAGTCCCATAGAAGACTGTGGTATGTGCTTAGAGGTTTCGTACATTTTGAGGCTTCAATGCTTGTGTAATAGCCTGATTCTAGCAATTGATGGTATGCTTGTTCTTTGCACTGTTCTGAGTCCCATAGAACCACATTCCCCCCTTATCTGAGGGTTTTAATACTGTTGTGTGGTCCTTTTTTAATTGTTTGATGACTTCCCTCCGTTTCCATATTAAATTGCCGTTGCTATTGCTTTCACTTCTACGGTTCAATCTTAGTTTCTTAAATTCATCAATGACTAACTCATGAAATATATCAATATTTCATCTCGGAATATTGGGGTGGTACCTTGATCTGAGTGATGTAATATGTGAGGTCATAAGCAGTGCATAGTGGGGTACAAGTTATAGTTAGCTCACTAAACTATAACTGGCGTATGTCAGTGAGTTTGGGGTTTTTGTGTTAGTTCATTGTTACATCTCGCACTGCATGTGCTGTCTGTTACCCATTTATGTCTCTGTTGACATCCAATCTGGTCTCCTAGGTATTTACCCTTCCCCCCGTGGACTTCCTTATGCACATTTAATGACCCTCTAGGCACATACTTGCCACTCCCTTTACATTTTGCGTTGTGCGTAACGTAATGACATCTATGTTGACTAGTTTGGCTCCGGAGGCCGCAGTGGTATTGAGACGTGTTGACACTGCATGTGGGGTGGCCACAGGGTTTTGGTAATCACTTGTCTGCTCTTTCACAGGGACAGTCAAGGCCCTATTCTGCTCAGCCTGCTCCAGTGAGACTAGAGATATCGCAAGTCCACAGGATCTCAAGCTCACGAGATATGACCTCCATCTTGGAGGCGTGTACTATTTCAATTGCGCCAGCTGTTTTCTCTTTGCTTGGCTTTTCTGAATAATCCTTCCTGGGAGAAGGATCACCCCATGCTGGCCCCGGTTTCCCTGATACCTTTGTCCTTTTGATTCTGTGTCTGGTGGCCCGATGAAGTACTGCAGCTGCAATTGACTTCCTTTGATGCCGCTTCTGGAAATATTTCTCACAGGTAAAATTCCTGGATTCCTTTTTTTGTTCCTCTCTTTTGTTTTTGGTCTTTCCATTGTCCCCCCGCATCAGGTCAGAGCAGTGTACCACAACACTCTGACGTTTCAACTTAACAGAGAGGACCTTCATATTACTCTAACCAAGGATTACTTGATTTCCTTCAGCTACATCACAATTTTCTTTGTGTAACCCTCATTGCCTCAGACTTTTGTGAACTATTTTTAAAACTAAGGTTCCCCGAGACTTTGATTCAGTACACCGCTCCTATGAGGATATTAGGAGTTCTTGCGGAGTTAAAAGTATTCCTATGACTTTAATAGGAGTATTGGATTATTGACGCCCTTCTTATAGGCAATCGGGAGTGTGATATTCGACATTTGAAATAAAGGGCTGTGTGGGTACTGTTGTGTGCACTAAACTAAAAATTGCTTACCTTTTATGTGTTTTCTTAAAAAGGGGTGCGTGATGACAGTGAAGTCAATGCTCAGCGTCAAGGAATAGCGCCAAACAACCTGAATACATCTGGTTGCTTGTTTTTTCAGCAGTAGAGCGGTCTACCCATATCTTTCCTTCCCCCGGATATTTCCCCTTTTCCCCTGAAGGACAGCCATCCACGCTCTATGTTCTTTTGGGTGTTGGTGATTAGCCTGCAGGTGAGAGGAAGAACTATCTTCATTCCTGCGGAACCTGGGTTTCAGGTGAATGGGATCTTAACATTTAACCCTTGTCTTTTTTAGTGAATGTGTGAGTGTGTGCTTTATCTTCCACACATTAACGCATACAGCGTATCTGCCTGTTCACAAAGAGCACACCCACACAGTAATACACTTAAGTGCCAGGGACTACTTGGGCAATGTGTGCTTTTTGAGAGCCAAAAATATTTTGGCTTTTAGTTAATGCTGTTTTTTAAGGTTAATGAGGGTCCAGCAACCCCCACAACTACAACGTTTTGGAAAAACAATGACATAACTACCAAAGACAACGCCAAAATGTTGGCTTCCATTGCCAAACCTATTGGCTTTGCTAATGCTTGCTGAGCCAGTAGAGTCGAACATAATCAACCTAGGTCATACTTCCAGTTAATCCAGTGGTCGTCATTGGTATTCGCTTTACTGATACCAAATGTAACATAGCCGAGGTCTCCTTGTGAGGTTGTGTGAAATCAGCTTTCCTGTATTATTTAGTATGGATGATGTTCAGCTGCAGCGGCCCCTCTTATGTCATCTTTTCTAGCTAAATAATAGATGTCATGAATGTTTAATGGTTTTCTGTCCAGAATAAAATTACATTTTGCCAGGAATTCGATTTTAGCAGCTTACCTCACTTTCTTTTTATACTGAATGGGCGTTTCATTGTCTAATAGAAATGTGCTGAGATATTCTGATTGGTTAAAGTCTGCTGCGCCCATGAGTGTGGGAACAGCCCCACTGCATAGTCCAGCCTCACTATGCGGCTGCAAAGATGAGGCCCCTTTCTTCCATGAAAGCCAATTGGCACCAGAGCCAGGACTACTACTCACACAACTCCCCAGTCCCTCTGTTCCTATGTCCTTAATTGTTAAGGACAGCTGTCCACTCCTCCCCACCCCACTTCAGTGAGGTCACCTTCAGAGAGAACGTTGAAATCAGGAACTCATTTCAATCTGATTCAGACAATAGTGACCGAGGAACAGCAAAGAAAAGCTGCCGGCAGCGTATGGTTTGTTATTGTGTTCAGAAGATTCACTAGTAGTCAGACCTCTTGCAACTAATCCCACCCAGGACCTCTTCTTCCTCATCTAAAAGCTTATGACTTATCTGTCCGTCCTCCCAAGGTAGTTTGTCTCTTTCACCATTAGAAGTCGATTGCATTCATCACGAGGTCCTCTCTCGTTTACCTAAGAACTGAGAATGTACCATCTGCTGGGATCATAAGGATGATGCCACTGTGCTCTTTTTTATATAGGTTTTTTCCCCTCATATTTTTTATATGGAAACATAGCAACAGCGGATAATATCAGCCATCATCAGATAAGGAAACCGTGAACTATTGAGAAACAGACATAGGAGAACATGTGATGGTAGGTTCACTACACCATAGTGAACTGGACAGATGGTGTAAACTGAAGATCCAAGTGAAGGGTGGCTCTAGTAAGGTGGGGAGGCATGCAAAATGAAAGTGGGAAACGGAGGCATGCTTAAGCATTCAATGTTGCAAAAGAAAAGCTGTAGTCCACCAGTGGGCATACCTGATAGTCACTAACTCTTCTCGGACAACACCAGCCTTTCAAGGGCATCAATGTTTCAGAAAATCCACTTGTTTCCCCAACTGGCCAACCACCTCTGCATGGCCAATGCAACAATTTCTGCAAAATGCTCTACCACTGAGGTAAAAGTGAGTTCTGGCTTATGTGCTATCACTTTTAGTTAAATTACCTGCACTGGTTGTGTTTTCAAAGAAGGCACCATAGTGGAAATCCTGCTTTAAAAAGATCTGCCTCAATTCACGTTATTTAGGAAGTAAAAACAAGGGGTGTGAGTGGTTTCTGACATACTTCAAAATAAAGTAATCATTTCTTATACTTTAGTTTCAAAACAGTTCCTTTATAATGGATAAGATTTTCTTAAAGCTTTCCCAACTATTTCAATTGAGAGCCCAACCTCTGAGAATTGCCTGTGGAACCCATGGCTTTTTTCAAGTTTCTGTCTCTTTGGAGTAAGGAAAACGTTTTCGGGTCAGTACATGACGCCAGCTTGGCTGACCACATCAATGCGCTCTTCAAGTTATTTTGCATTAGATTTACAGTAGTTGTTTTAAACCAAAGCACACCAAAATGGAGGTGGTAATCTGGGAACCAAGCACCCTGCTAGGTGCTAGTCTCTAACTTTCTGACCTTGATCCACGTTTTGAACCGATGCTTCAGTTTGTCGATTCGGTTTTTGCAACCAAGCCATGATCTAATTAATCCTCCCACACCCCTTCAATTTCAAGGATGAAATTGATGCCAGATTTCCGCTTTGATGTCTTTTGAAGGGCTGTCATATGCCTGGCCTTTCCTGACTTAGCTCCAATATGCAAAGGATTCCGTGGTCTGCCTCATTAGAAGTCTGCTCTGCTACAGGCTGCCCTTGGGTATCGGATTCAAGACCAAATATATTCCACAGAGCCCATCACTGGAGGTTCTCCTGATGCAATCCATGGGTCTGGCTGAACTAGGAGCTTTCCTGTAACTCCAAGACGTGTGGGCCCATGAAGCTAAGAAAGCAGATAGTGATCTCATGGGGAGTAACTTTTTGGTGGGGCCCGACTTGTTTTGAAAATTCAGGAAACAAATCCGGGTGTGTCTACAAATCTTTATTGTATGCTATCGTAGCGTATAAAAATGGCAAGCAATTATTGCAGCAACTATAATAGCATTAGCCAAAGCCAATCAAAAAAAGGAACACAAAGAAAATATGTAATATTATAAAGAGAGCCTAACAAAATCCTGCATTAATATCTGCTATTCTAAGGTAATGTCCACAATCCCCCTAGATTTAAAGTGTCACACAATGCAGCATGGCACCCAAAGTTGCAGCACTGTGTTGTGTGACAGGGAGAGAGCAGGAGAGCACTATATCGGCAGAGAGATGGCTCTCTCCTTCCCTCTCCCGAGCGCTGGGGCAGAATTTGGTGTAGTGTACCACACACACCTTTGTGCTATAGTGCAAGGGTGTTTGTGAGTCTAGCATAGGTTTTGTACTCGAAGGGTAGCCTTCCAGTACAAAATACTATGACAACACAAGTTTTAGAACTTTTCCTACTTTGTATGTGTGTGTAATGTCTGTTCACCAAGGATTGGAGTCTTTGCCAATTCTGTAGTGTCCCTTCACCAACGACAGGAGTCACAGGCAAGTTTCAGATGTTTATTTCAAACATTTATTCAAATTCAAATCTTTATTTCGGTTATTGCTAACCATAAAAGACATACATAAAATATACAATACATCATTACAAGAGCACCAACCATTTCAGTACACAAAGAAAAAGGATATTGCTCTCTAAAATATGAACACCGAGCGAGGGGCATGGTTTCACTGGTCCAGGC
Source organism: Triturus cristatus (assembly GCF_964204655.1). NCBI lineage: Eukaryota > Metazoa > Chordata > Amphibia > Caudata > Salamandridae > Triturus > Triturus cristatus. The sequence continues at coordinate 978,345,523 of NC_140583.1, forward strand.
AGTTTCTCAATCTAATACATAATTTTAAAAATTCCTTCATTTGGAGAACACTGTCACTGTGCAAAAGCTGCAAATACAAAAGAGCCGGTCTGATTTGTTTAAAATCAAGTTTTTTTAAAAGAGTCACTAAATATAATTTACGAGGAAATTCATAAAATTTGCATAAAAAGATAAAATGCAGCATATCCTGCGGAGACTTTCCGTCGCAGCCGCAGGGCGCTGCCAATTTATTAAAAATATCACATTTAGGTCGAATAAGCAGATGATGAAATTGATTAAACCTAAATCTGGTCAGTAAAAATTTCTCATGTGAAGAAAAAGACCCTTCCAAATATGGTTCAATGGCCAAGGTAGTCTTAAGCATAACAAATTTTCTCCCACTTGGTTTCTGGAGCTCCACGTCTTCTCTCGTGGTCCTCTTATCACACAAAAATAATTGTTTAATTTGCTCCAAATCTCCCCTGATAATTGTTTGAGGATTAGAAAAAAGATCAGGGCGACCAAGTTTGTCAAAATTTGTTTTTAAATAGCTTAGCCAAGGAGAACTCAATGCCTTGTCCAATGACATAAAGTCCTTAATGATTAAGTGTGTTAGGGGTATGTTCTCATTTAGCCAAATTTTAAGCCAAAACATCAAAGGGCGTAAGGAAAGCAAGTCGCATATATATTGGGACCCCAACTCCTCATGGACGGCGAAATTAGCCGTACCAGATGGGACACACAATAAGCGCTTCATAAAACGATTTTCAACAATCTGTAATTGCTCTCCATTAACATACCCCCAAAGTTCACTACCATAGGATACAGTTGCCACAGACTTAGCGTTGTACAATTTCAACATTGCACAGATTGGCTTTTTTCCCAATTTGGTTGCAAAATTAAATATTGATGCATTAACCCTCACCATTTCACCTTTTTTCTTTACAAGATGGGGTTCCCAATTTAATTTTGTATCAAAGAGAACTCCTAGATAACAAAATGTTTTAGTTGAGGGTATTATTTCTCCGCCAATCCTAAATTGGAAGGGTTTTCTTGGTTGCTGACCAACTTGTAATACAAAAGATTTAGTGTTATTTACCAAGAGGTCTCTATCTCTCATAAATGTATTAAAAGCTGTTAGTAATGATTGCAATCCCCTCTCGGTCCTAGATATAAGTACTGCATCATCTGCGTAGAGAAGTATTGGAATTCCTCGCCTGCCAACTCTAGGACAGTCAGCATGAACATCTTGTAGCACCCCATCTAAATCATTAATGTAAAAGTTAAAAAGAAAGGGGGCCAGGATGCAGCCCTGCCGGACACCCTTTCCAATACTAAAATTATTAGATACACTCAGATCCAGGGAATATCTCACATTGGCACTGGTATTATGGTGCAGGGCAACCAAGAAATCAACCAGACCGCTATCAACCCCTTTTGACCTCATGGATTGCCACAGCTTACACCGATTGACACAGTCGAACGCTGAAGACAAATCCATAAAGGCAAGATGAATGGTACCTTTCTGTATTATGGTATATTTACTTAAGATCAGGAAAAGGTTAAGGCATTGAGTAGTTGTGGATCGGCCTTTACAAAATCCGTACTGCGAAAGAGACATAATGTTCTTTTCCTCCACCCACTCTACCAATCTTTGCAGTACAATTCTTCCTACAATCTTAACCATAGAATCTAGTAGAGAGATCGGGCGATAGCAGTGTGGGCTGCCCTTGTCACCCTTTTTAAAAACTGGGACAATTGTGGAAACACCCCATGATCGTGGACATCCTTCTTTTACAGCTGCGTTAAAAACTGACTCCAAAATCGGTGCCCAAAAGCTAGGATCAGATTTATACAAATCAGGGGGGATCCCGTCCGGGCCAGGAGCTTTTCCACCTGTGATTCCCTGTATTCCCTCTAAGACCTCAATTCTATTAAAAACAATCTGCACACCAGTTTTACTACAGTCAGTACTAGTATCCATGTCCTCTGCACAGCAGTATAGTTTTTTAAAGTGCTCTTCCCACTCCTCCTTAGATATATAACTTTCAGTACCATTTCCCGGGTCCTGTGTCAAAAATGGTTTTCTCATCAAGGCCCAGAAAGCTGTACTACTTCCAAGGGTGGCAGGATCTAGGATCGCTAACCACGCCTCTTCCCTTAGAGATTCCTTATGTCTTGCAATAGTGTTTTTATAAATCGTTCTACATTGCTGGACATCAGCTTTTATCCTAGGCTTGGATGACAATGCTGCTCTTAGATTTTTGGCTGCTAGAGTGCAGTCCTTGTTAAACCACTTTGGACCTTTTAGGGAGTCTGAATTTTTTATAGGAACTGATAGTAATTGAGATACCTTCATCGCTAAACGATTGAAGGCATTTAGAACAATGTTTGGGAGTGCATCTACTTGCGTGCATAACGAAATTTCGTCAGCACAAGTAGTTTTTATTTTGGTATATAGTTGATCAGGAGTTACCATGGACCATCTCAGACGGCGTCTGCCATCAGTGGTGTTCACCCTACCGATAAGAGATTCCACTCTTTCTTTTGCTATCAGTGGACCCCTCAAAAGAGCAGTGAGAGGATTGTGATCACTAAATTCACTGTCTTCGATAGAGAAGGATCCCACAAAAGACTGCATGGCAGATGTTAACAAAATAAAATCTATAAAAGTTGCCCTGCCATTCCCCTTAAACGTTGGGGTATCAAAACGCTTATTTGGGGCCATCAATGCCATCATAGGAGTTAATTCTAATTCATTAAGCATATCATTCAAGTGTTCCCCCTCAGTTGTGTGCTCAAAATGAAAGTTCTCACAGACCGAGCAATTAAATTCTGTGATCAATTTAAAAAGAGGGTCTCCACAGGGATGAACATTAAAATCCCCAACCACCATGAGGTTGTGAAAACAGCCCTTCATGGAGTTACTGATAAAGGAATGCAATGTAGCTATATGACTAGAGTTGGTGCTACAAATAGTAGAATTATAAAAATTGACCAGACCGGCCGTACAGTTTTCTCCGTTTAAAACTAAACCAATAATACCAGTGTGGTTAGTTGTAATTCTCCGAACCTTACAACATAAAGCTATAGATATAAACACAACCAGGCCCCCCTTAGCTCTACCCCTATTTGTTGCTACTGCCGGTACGTAGTAGGCCTTAAACCCTTCCAGGAAGTAATTACAATCGATTGACCAAGTTTCCTGTAAACAGATAATTTGGTACTTTTTGATATACTCAATCCAATTGCAATCCTCCATTTTGGAACCAAGACCCGCAATGTTCCAGGATATTATATTATTAGAGATATTGACAGCCAAATTACGTTCCGAACATTTCATATCCGTTAAGCCATGAATTTCCTGCCCACCCGATACCTCCTGTCAGTCACATAGCTCTAATCCCGAGAGGGCATCAAATCTATTATGAGTTGCAATGTTGAAGTCATTACCTCTCTGTAGCCCCGCGTTATAATCATATCCATCATTGAGGGGCAGTGACTGTGAGGGTGTACGTATTCTGAATGGGCCAGGGGTTGGTGGATTTCTAATAAAATGGGAATAAAAGAACCCCAGTGGACGTATGCAAATACTATTGGGAGTGTTGGCTAGTGCAGCAGCTCTAAGTAGAACTGTAGCAGCATGCTGAGGATGCCTAAAATTAATGATAATGCAGTCACCATTTGTTGTCTTGCTGGACGATCCAATCCAGCTGACCCTTCTTGTCGTTAATATTTGATCTGCATACTTAACGGGAAACCCACAATTCTTATTAAGCCAGAAAACCGTCCTATTCTTTAGAGAGTCGTGATTTTCTTCAGACACCTGATGTGCTTGGGGCTGAATGGGAGGGACATTCGTAAGCACAGCCACATAAGGAGCACAGTCAGGAGGAAGATTTACATGACGGATTTTCTTTGTGTGGGTATGGGTCAAATTTCCCTCAAGAGATCTCGTATTAATGGTATTCTGCAATGTTATTGTCGTGGGACCTGATAAGACAGGATCAACAACAACCACTTTATTCTGTGTGTTAATCTGCCTATTTAGTAGAGTATTAGATGCACTACTTTTTGGTGATCCCGGGACAACCACAATTGAATTATTATTGGCTGCATCTGATTTACCTGATACTCCCACCAAGTGGGATTTTAACAGGCCACCTAATCTATCAACTTCTAAGGCCATAGTATCTAATTTATCTAGCAGTGGTTGCATCAGCTCTACAATTTTTTCCTCTAATTTTCCCTCCAGTGAGTGGAATAGGAGAGTTAATGATTCAGGGGCGATATTAGAACTCAATCCGCCAATGCCACTACCCTCCCCTAGATTCTTTTGCGGTCCCCCACTGTTAGAGACTCTATTGCCCCTCCCGGTTTTACTCTTGCAATGGTTGCCCATGCGCTTAACTTGTACCTTCCTGCACAACCTTATTGGTCTTTGCTTGGGTGATAGGGGAGATAAGGGAGATGAATCTTCCTCAGTTAATTCTATTAATTCAGATGCAACTTCAAGATCATCTGCAATCTGATCTATGTGTATTTGCGCTGTAGTAATTGCAGCCGCCCCACTTCCCCCGTTCAGGCCATCTATAGGAGCTGTGACTATCAAAGGAGGCGGTAGTTCAGCAACATCACTACCTCGCCCTAGGGAAGCTCTACGGGTGTTGTTGATTTGGGTCACCTTTTGCACCAGATAGTTATCCATAGAGCCAACCCCCTTGGTGGGTTTATTCGTCTTAGCCTTATGCATATTAGCAATAATCCTTGGAACCAAGCGCTTTTTCCTCTTTTACCAGGGACTATATAACCCTCTAATTTCTCTTACACCCACGTTACACAACAATGTATAGTGACTACACAGGGACTGTCTCAAATACATACAATGTCCGTGGCCCAGTCCAGTCTCTTCCGTCCACTGAGGGCCACAGAGGGCCCGCCCTTTGTCCGGGCTTCGTCCGTGCGCGTCCGCTGCGCGTAAACGGCGAGATGCTTTAAAGGCGCCTGGCAGGATGGCAAATTGCAACCAGGTGTGGGCGATGGCAGCAGGCCCCCTGGGAACTGTAGTCCTCGGATAATCCTCGCGGCAATCAAGCGAAGCGGCTCCCGCGACAGCGGGAGCGGCGAGGCGCTTTAAAGGCGCCTGGCAGGATGGCAAATTGCAACCAGGTGTGGGCGATGGCAGCAGGCCCCCTGGGAACTGTAGTCCTCGGATAATCCTCGCGGCAATCAAGCGAAGCGGCTCCCGCGACAGCGGGAGCGGCGAGGCGCTTTAAAGGCGCCTGGCAGGATGGCAAATTGCAACCAGGTGTGGGCGATGGCAGCAGGCCCCCTGGGAACTGTAGTCCTCGGATAATCCTCGCGGCAATCAAGCGAAGCGGCTCCCGCGACAGCGGGAGCGGCGAGGCGCTTTAAAGGCGCCTGGCAGGATGGCAAATTGCAACCAGGTGTGGGCGATGGCAGCAGGCCCCCTGGGAACTGTAGTCCTCGGATAATCCTCGCGGCAATCAAGCGAAGCGGCTCCCGCGACAGCGGGAGCGGCGAGGCGCTTTAAAGGCGCCTGGCAGGATGGCAAATTGCAACCAGGTGTGGGCGATGGCAGCAGGCCCCCTGGGAACTGTAGTCCTCGGATAATCCTCGCGGCAATCAAGCGAAGCGGCTCCCGCGACAGCGGGAGCGGCGAGGCGCTTTAAAGGCGCCTGGCAGGATGGCAAATTGCAACCAGGTGTGGGCGATGGCAGCAGGCCCCCTGGGAACTGTAGTCCTCGGATAATCCTCGCGGCAATCAAGCGAAGCGGCTCCCGCGACAGCGGGAGCGGCGAGGCGCTTTAAAGGCGCCTGGCAGGATGGCAAATTGCAACCAGGTGTGGGCGATGGCAGCAGGCCCCCTGGGAACTGTAGTCCTCGGATAATCCTCGCGGCAATCAAGCGAAGCGGCTCCCGCGACAGCGGGAGCGGCGAGGCGCTTTAAAGGCGCCTGGCAGGATGGCAAATTGCAACCAGGTGTGGGCGATGGCAGCAGGCCCCCTGGGAACTGTAGTCCTCGGATAATCCTCGCGGCAATCAAGCGAAGCGGCTCCCGCGACAGCGGGAGCGGCGAGGCGCTTTAAAGGCGCCTGGCAGGATGGCAAATTGCAACCAGGTGTGGGCGATGGCAGCAGGCCCCCTGGGAACTGTAGTCCTCGGATAATCCTCGCGGCAATCAAGCGAAGCGGCTCCCGCGACAGCGGGAGCGGCGAGGCGCTTTAAAGGCGCCTGGCAGGATGGCAAATTGCAACCAGGTGTGGGCGATGGCAGCAGGCCCCCTGGGAACTGTAGTCCTCGGATAATCCTCGCGGCAATCAAGCGAAGCGGCTCCCGCGACAGCGGGAGCGGCGAGGCGCTTTAAAGGCGCCTGGCAGGATGGCAAATTGCAACCAGGTGTGGGCGATGGCAGCAGGCCCCCTGGGAACTGTAGTCCTCGGATAATCCTCGCGGCAATCAAGCGAAGCGGCTCCCGCGACAGCGGGAGCGGCGAGGCGCTTTAAAGGCGCCTGGCAGGATGGCAAATTGCAACCAGGTGTGGGCGATGGCAGCAGGCCCCCTGGGAACTGTAGTCCTCGGATAATCCTCGCGGCAATCAAACTTCAGACACCTGGCCATATCACATGAGCGCCTCCGCACACTGACAAGTTTCAGATGTTTATTTCAGGAGAGCAAGCAGCAACGTCTGCACCTCACCATGTATTCCTCCAACTGCATTTTCCCTACAATTCTAGACCCCACACAACCATATTGACAGTGCCCATAGCACCTACGCCGTATCAAGCTAATTCTGATACCACAGTGTGCTGAACAGTGCAGCACAGATGCAAAGTCAGAAAAGAAAGGAAAAATGAAAATATTTCTTATTTTAACACATGCTTTCCAGAAGCGTTATTTTTTGGTGCAAACCCCTGTCTGATATTGTTAGGAGATAGGGGTTTGCATCGAAAAGCATGGGTGGTTGCATGGGAACGCCCATGTACTACTCATGTAAGGGCTCCTTGTTGCTAGTTAACGCATAGCAGGAATTTGCATTGTTTTTTTTATTAGTTTTCTTCACTAACCAACCCAAATACCAATTTGTGTTGGCGTGTAAATCCCCGAAAAGGGTTTGTGTTGGGTATGCATTAAAAAAGAAATGCAAACCTGATGCATTGCCTTTGTACATTCTGGCCCTAGTGTGCACAGCCTGTGCTTTGTCAGCAGTCCAAGCAAGTAGATATACTGCTCTTAGGTCTCTGTAGAGCCCCCTTTGGCCTAGCATGCTGATCTCTGCCTACATACTAAAACAATGTCCATTTTATACGTTTTCTACTGTGCAAAAGCAGTTTTTGCAAAGACGTTAATTTTGTTCTCCAAAGAAGGATATTCGTATTTTTGCTAAACAATTAATTTAAAAGTAATTAATAAAAGACCCACCACGATCCTGCAGACTTTCCGAAGTGGGAGAACTAATAAAACAAAACAATATTATGCTACTGTAACGGGGGTGGGGGTGGGGGGGGGGGAGCTTAAAAAACCATACCCCTTTTCCTTTCATTTAAATGGATCCACTAATTTCTTAACTGCTCCTTCAGGTCTGATTACCGGTGATCCTTCTGCAGTGGCTGTAAGAGACAGGAATCAGTAATGGGACTGTTCCACTCCACATTTGTCTACTCCTGGTGGTGCAGGGCGGTGAGGCAGGGCAGTGGAGGAGCAAGGTGGGGGGTAGTAAACTATGGAATACGGCTGAACGGTGGTAAGTAAACAAATATATAAATAAAACGATCGCATTTGGCAATGCAGCCCGCGCAACGAAATTCGCGTTATTTATTTGTTTGTTTACTTACCTCCGTTCGGCAGTATTCTGTAGTTTACTACCCCCCACACTGCTCCTCCCCCGCCCCACTGCCCCGCAGCACTCCCACCAGGAGCCGCTACTGGGGGGAGTACTGATGGTTCAGGAAATGTGTCATTCAGTCAGTACAAGATTTCCAAGTTTCAATAACATTGTGAAAACAGCCCCAGCACTCTCCTGCTGAAACCGCACAAATAAATTTAAAAAGAAAAGAACTTACAACCGAGCCTTCTCGGGTCTGGCCACAAGAATTTGGAAAGCTCTTCCGCCTAATATTCGAGTCAAAGAATAACCAGCTGCAACAATCGTTCCGAAGTCAATATAACTAGTTTTTTTATACCCTAGCGAAAACATGGCTATCTCCTTTGTTTGAGACATTTTCGGGATGCAACTTATGTTCTCGCTACATGTTCCTCGTGTTTGTTTTCCCTATTATTGTATTGTGGTTGGTTCACTACAAATGTTTAGGATGTTTTCTTGCTTAGTGACTAATCGTATCATTTTTTTCCAATGTACAGTGAGTGCTCTTATACCCAGGGCTCGAGTCGGGGTACCACGCGGGTGGACGGCGTCCCCCCACTTATTTTACTGGGTTGTTACCGGGTGGACGCCGTCCCCCCTGCCCAAAAGATGTAGCCGGTATCCGAGTCTGCACCTACGTGCGAATGAATGCCTTTCAAATGCACCCGAGGCTCAGAATTATCTCCCCTTCCACCTCGCTCCCTCCCCTTGCCAGCCTTTCTCAGAGCCAAGCCGAGGCGCCAAGGCTTCAAGGAGCTGCGCTATCAACACGCCGAGCATGTCACTTCTAGGGACCCCGACAGATGCCCGTACTGCCTACGGCCCGAGTCTGTTATAAACGTGTAGTCCGAGGAATGGGTCCTGTGTATAGTGTGTTCTTGTGTTTTGAGTGACTGCCACTTATTGAAGTATTATACCTCTACTTGTATCTTGTATGTATTCACGCATTTCAGACGGAGACCAGCAAATTTCGTGACAATTCCTGTTGTGACGTCACTTCCGTTGACACAACCTAACTCGAGCGTCCCCCCACTTCTTTTTTAGGACTTGTGCCCTGCTTATACCATTTTCGGGTCATGTTCGCGCTTTCTAAAACTTTTCAAATGAATTCCACTCATCCCTCAGTGTCGCTGTATCGTATCCTGTTACTGGTGCAATCCCCCTCCAGCAAGGTCACCTTCAGAGAGCTCAGTGAAGTCCTGATTTCTGTTCCAGCTGTTTCAAGCAATGGCGACTCAAGAGCAGCACAGACAACAAACATTGCTCTTTCTGTAATAATCTGCCTGATTGGTCATTTCCGATTCTTCGAATGTCTGCATGCCATTTAGTGCATTGCGGCCGACACCTTGGTTCCTAAAAGATACTAAATTTCAATTCTATGTACATTTTTACACTTATTGTCACTGACGCTCATACTGTTAAAGGTTCCATAGAGTAGGTAGAAAACCAATAAACACTTTTTAGCGCAGAAAAAGTTGAAAAAAGGAAACGGTGATAAAATATGATGGGTGTCTAAAAGCCGATTTGTTTCTGTGACTAAGTAGCATCCGTTAATTCACAGAATTCATCACCTATGGCATAGCTAATCGAGGGTAGCATAATTAGTGGGCGGGCTTCATCCCCACCTAATCAGTCTCGCTAGTTATGCATTTGTGGGTTTCTACTTTTGATCCATAGCTGCAATCTGCTTGTTCGACTTCCTCCATTGAGCTCCTCGCACTGGTCCATCCATCTATGTCTGAGTGGTTTATTACGTCCCTGCGCATGCCCCGCACGCAGGCCCAAACAACAACCTCATCCCTGTTATGGAGCGGGAGACACAGTAGATCAATAAACAGTCTTTTTGGTTTGGTTTTGGAGGGCCAAAGAACTGATCCAAAGCCACAATTGAATTGTCCACTTAGTGAGACTAAAAGGCATCAGTGACGGCAGGGGCCACTGGACACAGTTCAACGAAGACCAGTTAGTCTTCTGTGTGTCTCAAAGGTTGACATTCAGTTGGGAATACTGGTGCTGTAAATGGACTGGCACCTACAGCACATCTGATGGTTGGTACCAAACTTCATAGCCCAGTAGATAATGAAAAACCTGCTGCAGTCAACATGTAGGGGATTGTGGCACCATTGGACCTTGGCACCTGTTGGATTCACTGGATTTAGGTTTAATGCTCAGCCATTAGAGATCCAGAAATACCAGTCAGTGGGCACTACCTTTATACAACAGGTGATATATGTGCAACTGAGACTGGGAACTGAATGGTTTAGGGGATGCACAATCATGTAAATATACTGCATGCTCAGTCCTGAAACATTTCCTGCAAGTTCTTAGCACTCTTGCAAGTGAGAGATCTCACGTTTGATTCTGACCAGCTGGTCTGAAAAGCTATTATGGCGAACGCGAAGCACAGTTCATTGCCCTCCTTGTCAGGTGTCAACTTTTCACCATGGTGTGGACAGTGGAGCTTTCTAGAGAGTAAGTGGGAGAGGCAGATTTTGAGGGAGACCCAGCTTCAATGCTATATTATGTTATATATAGTCACATGGCATTCATTCTGCATGGGTAATTGCTTCATGGCATCCGTCAAATGGGCAGCCAATCAGAGGCAAAGCTAAATCCAATTCCTTCCACTCCAAAACAATTTTGTCCCAGCAGGATATTACTTTCCAGCTCTGAGTCAGATAACCTATTCTTGAGGCAGGAAGTGGGGGAAGGAACCATGGCATCTGAAACAAAACATCAGGACTGAGAGTGGGCAGGAGGCCATGCAGCCACGGAAAACAATGTACCATGCATCCGTTTCGAGGCGTGCAGCCTCAGTTTTAAAATTGACCCTCCCCACACACACACACACACACACACACACACACACACACACTCTCTCTTTCTCTCTCTCTCTCTATATATATATATATATATATATATATATATGTACATATATATAGAGAGAGTAAATATACATAAAATAAAGGGAAATTATGTGTTTATAATAAAAACAATCAGTTTGTAACGTGAAAGAGGCGGTAGTACTCATCTCTAGGAGGCTTGGCACAACCAACCAGTCCTCCATTATTCAAAAGGGATGGTATAGTCTGACGATGGAAAGAGTAGCAAATTTCGTGCTACCTCACAAGACAAAGTATGATTTTGAAAGTGGCACTTGAAAGCCGCCACCATAGTGGTCTCTGGATCAAAGACCAATAGGTGCAAAAAATACAAACAAAAAAATACAAACAGGGTAGCTGCGATCGTAAATGTAGCGCTTAGATTGTGACTAGGCAATAGGTTAAAAAGGGGATTCCTCGATAATGGCACCTAGGAGAGCTCTCGAGTTTCCAGATTGGATTAATAGCTCATCCAGCATAGGAGTTTTCTAAATGCGGAATTTATAAAGGGATAAGGAGTAACAAAAGTACTAGAAAGCAAAAAAAAACAGGAATGTTATACATTTTTGGGGAAAGTGAATCACATAGATTACTTGAAGAAACGTTATCAATTATGATACAAGTTCAGCATGCTAAACATTCCTTAAGCTTAACCCATCTTTTATCATATCCAGTAGCGGTCCGTGCAGGGAGTTCCGTGGAGCGGTGAGGCGGGGCGGGTCAGGGGCAGAGTGGGGGAATGTAAACACCGGAATATGGATGAACAGAGGTAAGTACACATTTAAATAAATAAAACGAATTTCGTTGCGCGCGCTGCATCGCATTTTGCGATGCAGCACGCGCAAAGGAATTCGTTTTATTTATTTAAATGTGTACTTACTTCTGTTCATCCATATTCCGGTGTTTACATTCCCCCACCATGCCCTCCCCCGCCCCACGGAACTCCCTCCACGGACCGCTACTGATCATATCTCTACTGTAACCCTTTCGTAACATATGTTTCTTCCCAAGCCATTATCTTGATCCAATGATCGCCTTTTCTGTGCTGTAACAGACCCAGGTATTCAAGGAACCTAAATGAAGTGCCTCGCCCATGTTGTCATTTTTTTCGCCTTTAGGCCCTTATTCTAAAATAAGGGTCCATATCTATCACACACCTCCTTCATTTTCCAAACAAACACGTTTAGTTCCGAAAAATCCTAGTTTTACTGTTGTTTCAGAGTATATGTTTCCAAGTTATAAGTGCTGAACAACACCTCATAAATATTTGCGAGTGTGACTGGCATAACACATTTATTCTTTCGGGAGTTAGATACAGCCAACAAATAGAGAAATGAAGAATCCAACATAGATTAGAACTGAGTGGGATATATATTTCTCTGTTGTTTTCCCACTCTTCTTCCTGAAACTGGTATCCCAAAAGTTGCTCCGAGCAGTAAGCTGTGGCATTATGTCTAATTACAAATAAAGCACCAATGGATGCCCAACAGAATGTTCAAGACAATACTGTGTAGGCAGAAAATGGAAGAGAGGTTTTGCAGCTGGTGGCAGGAGCTTATGAAAAATCATTCCATTAATGCTTGGCGAAGAAAGCCATTGCATGACAACAGTTCTTACATGAGCACACCATAATTCATTATCTTAGTAGAATGATTGTTTGTAAAAAAAAATGGGTTATTTAGTTGGGAAGGGTGTGAGTCCTTTCCAAGCAATAATTACAAAATAGTGTCAGGTGAAAAAAGAAAAGGGAGTACTATTCAAGCAGAATCCACAATGCAAAATGTAGTAATAAAGAATTTTATCAAATTCTCACGGAATTTCATAAACCAAAATGCACAGAAGGAATCCATCCCATTTCTAACGTCTTTTACGACAAACTGGCAAATCATTATACAGCTAAAGCAGACATGTTGGATTCTTATTTAACCCTTAAGAAAATTAACAGCGCTAATCTATTTCCAACAAACCCCTCCAGAGGTAGGTTAACACAGACTGCACTTCTTCAAAGAACTATCACCAACTGAATTTTTAGATTTCGTGAATGCAAGCAGTTCAACAGGTTACCCTTGTCCACCACAAATCTTTAAAAACATTCTTTTAACAACTTAAAAAGGCATGCATATCCTCAATACTAAAGAAAACAAACCTGAACCCTCAAGACACCAACAATTTCAGAGCCACCGCAAACAGATAGCTCCTGGGCAAACTTATAGAAAGAACAGCCTTCACCCAGATGTGACAGTTCATTGAAGCTAACTCTCTACTTTCTTGAATTTCAAACAGGATTTAGTCCAGAAAGAGGCATGGAATCAGACATAATCGCCCTCTGAGATGACCTTAAAAACACAGTTTACCAGATGGGTTGCTGCCCAACGTCTCTCGAACCTTTCAGCTGCCTTCAACACAGTCGATGATAACACCCTAATCTAAAGACTCAAGAAAGCAAACATAGCGGATACCACTCCCACTAGGATAACATGCTATCTACATAATAGAACAAATGTCATCTATTCTCCTTCTCTCTTTTCATCCAAATCCTACAGCATAAAAGCAGGTGTCCCTCAAGCCTGTATCACATCACCCATGCTTTCCAATAACTACATCAAATCATTACCTGGTAATGATCAATGAGTTTCAGTTCACCTGCTATGACTACGTAAATGACATGCAGATACTTCTTAAATTGGAAGACCCCAAGGACATTGGAAACTCCAAAATCTTCAGTTGCCTCCAGGCCATTGATCAGTGGATTACTTCAAACTGAATGCATCCAAAACTGAAATTCTCTCCTGTGGCGACTGGAAAACGTGTTCGCCAACAAAAATATCTAAGGAGGTAAGAAACATCTGATTTACCATGAACTCCAGGCTGTTAAGGAATATCCACGTGGATATGGGAGCCAAATCAAGCTTTCTTACCATGAAATTGCTGCAACTTATTTTCCCTCATCTAGGATTCCCCCACAAAGCAAAGTGACAATCTCTCTTGTCCTATCAAAACTTGATTATGATCGTGGTCTATATCACCGCTCCACTTTATCAACTATGGACGATGAAAAGGAATTCAGAACTCTGCTGCCTGACCACTTCTTCATGTAATGCCACAAGTTCATACCTCCCCTGTCTTGAGGGCCCTACATTAGTTACCAGTTGCTAGAAGATTACATAGCAAAGGCTCACTTCTCATCAAGAAGAAAATCACAAAATACATCCAAGAAATAAACCTCCACTGCAGATTGGCACTCCACTTCAAAATCCCAAACATACAAGAAAAAAAACAATGCAAGCAGTCAAACTATGAAATTTGTTACTCCTAACATAAGATCCACTAACAACTATCTCAGCTTCAGAAGATCAGTCAAGAGTTGGCTCTTCCCTAAATGACCCCAATTCTCACAACAATGTACAGCAATCGTACTAGTAATAGACAAATCATTATTTGTATGTACATATGTGAAAATATTTAGGTCAGTACTTTGTATAGGAACGGTACTGTTCTCTCTATGCTCGCTATGAACACATATGCACATGTATGTATGTATGTTTCTATGGCTATGTATTTAAAAACAAATATCTATTAATAAACCTAGATAATTAAATTAGTTAAAAACAACAAAAAAATCAAATAAAATGGTGGGTGGATATATTATATATACACATATAAGTGTTGTTGTATGCACATGCATTTTTGCATCATTGTGGGTGTACACCTCTATAAAGATATACATCATAGATGCAAGTATGTCATGTTATTTTTATATTGATTAATGTCTGTTTATGGGGCTGTACTCATTTCTATGATAATACTTATATGTCTAACTGTGTACATTTGATTATAAGGAAGGTACCTTTAAAGTTCTAACAACATATTTACTAAAAAGACGAAATTCTTTAACAACATATGTATAATTATAAAGAATATACATGTGTTTGTTTGGCCATATAAATATTATCACATCTATGTACACATTGGTATAGAAGTATAGGGATCAATTAATAGCACCAAAGCGTAATGCATATATGTGTGTGTATCTATGTATACATATAATTATTTGTATATACTTAGATACGTGAGGTTGTCTGTATACATGCATATATTTCTTTTAGTCATTCCAAAAATGACAAACCCATATAAACAAAAAAATAAGTGTATATTTATGCTTTATATATATGTCATTTATATACATACCATAATTCATATAAGATGACTGTGTGCATAAAGGTTATGCTTCTTTCTATGATAAAACATTTATATCACAGTATGTAAATATGATTATAGGGCTGCTACCTGTATGGGTATAACACCTTTTTTTATATATATTAAAAAAAATAACATATACATATGTGTAGTTATAGTTAGGACCTATTTACTGAAGGAAATTGATTTTTTGTTTTTCTAATAACTTGGGTGCTGTTAGACAAATATTCAGAAAACTTTCTGAAAAAAAAGGTTAATTCACTTCAGCTCCTTCCTAGACCGTTTTGGGGTGATCCATCAAGCCGAGAAAAAGGGGGGTGCCTAAACACAATGAAATTTATTTAGGAATTTCTTAACTCTGCTACAGCCAAAATGGCAGAGGAGACTTACATTTGTATGATTTAGTGTAAATCCGTACAGTAGTTTTTGCGAAATTAAGGTTCAAAATATATAACTATCTAGACGGTTGAGTTTGCAGGAGTCCCACAGGAGTCCTGATAGCACGCAACTTCAAATAGAAGCACGATCTGATTTGCCTTGGGGGCTTTTTTCCTGTTGGCTGCCTCGCTACTGCAGAAGCAAGAAGCTCCTGCGAGTCCCGTGGGAGATTGCGCTCTAATTGGCTGGCCGCAACATGAAGAGAAATGTTGCAGCCACCATTACAGGACATGGGGATGTGGACCCTGTGTCCTGAAAATAAAAATAAAAGAATAAATAGGGCAGGGTAGGGGTACCCTGACCCCCAGGTCCTTATATGGAGTTCCCAGAGGGGCCAAATTTCAAAATAAATGTTTGGGGTTGCCGCAATCCTGTGTGATTCTTGCAACAGTCAGCATGACTCACCTTACTCCTACAAGAGTCCCATGGGATACAAAACATTACATAAAAATAAACAGGTGGGTGGGTGTCCCTTGGGGCAGGCCAGGCCCTGTGGCCCACACCATGCTGTACATGGTGATGGGTTGGGCATCCAAAGGAAGGTTGGCTGCCAGGCCCTTCGGCCAATCACACACTGCACACGGCCGAAGGCTGAGCGCGGTGGGAGGTCTGCAGCCTGGAGGGAATGGTAATAGCATATTACTTCACATTAAAAAGCACCCTAGAATTTCACTGGAAAAAACAAAGTTTAAAGTGACATGATAGTTAGGTATGATAAAAATATCTTACTTGACATTAATACAGAACCTCAGAAATTGACTGAAAAAAAACAAAGCCTAAAGTGATGTTACAGTTAGGTGAAAATGTACGTTAAAATGTAGCATTTTAAACTAAAAACATTTGAAAGTCACCAATATAGTTAAAAGATGTAACTATAACTTGCGCGCTTGCCATTTTCTGCTTATGACCTAACATTTGACCTCACCTATATTGAATATGCTACTTACCAGTATGCATCTGTTCTTGGCATGTAGGGCTGCTGACATTCATATCTGTGCATAGATCGCCGCCTAGTGTTGGGTCCGGATGTTTGCACGTTGTTGTCCTGGAAGAGTCTTCGAAGTATCCTTGGATAGGTGACTCCTCCCCTGGACTACAGTGCGCATGGGCATCCTCTCCATCCTCAGATTGTTTTTCGCCATTGTGGCAGTGATGGAGTAGATACAGAAAGTGATGACCATGCTTGCAGTAATTCTGAGAGCTGCAGCTGCGACAGGCGCCGGGGAGGAGGGAGGGCGATATGAATGTCAGCAGCCCTACATGCCAAGAACAGATGCATACTGGTAAGTAGCATATTCAGTTCGAGGCATGTGGGCTGCTGAATTCATATCTGTGCATAGAATACATAGCAGTGCCCTCTATTAGCGGCGGCTACCCGTGCCAGCTGCAGCGGTCTGAAAAAGTGTTTTGAGAACAGCCTGTCCTACAGCTGCCTGCTGTTTTGACTGCACATCTACGCAATAGTGTTTTGTAAATGTGTGTGTAGTGGACCATGTGGCTGCTCTGCATATATCATGCAGGGGAATATTTCCTAGGAAGGCCATGGAAGCCCCCAACTTACGTGTTGAGTGGGCTCGTGGTGGAATAGTTAATGTGCGTTTTGCCTTTTGATAACAGATTTGAATACACTTAACTATCCATCTGGCTATCCCTGCTTTGGAGATGGCGTTACCTTTGTGGTGTGGGGCAAAGGCAACGAACAGTTGTTTTGTCTTCCTGAATGGTTTAGTCCTGTCGATGTAGTACATGAGGGCCCTCCGTACGTCTAGTGTATGTAGTGCCCTTTCTGCAACAGTTTGTGGATTTTGGAAGAAAACGGGCAGTTCAATAGTCTGGTTCATGTGGAACTGCGATATTACCTTGGGCATGAACTTGGGGTTGGTACGTAGTACGACCCTGTTGGCGTGAACCTGAATAAATGGCTCTTGAACGGTTAGTGCCTGGAGTTCACTAACTCTTCTGAGGGAAGTGATCGCTACTAGGAAGGCCACTTTCCAGGTAAGGAATTGAATCTCGCATGAGTGTAGAGGTTCAAAGGGTGGACCCATCAGGCGTGTGAGGACCAAGTTGAGGTTCCACATTGGAGCCGGTGGGTGACTAGGTGGAATGACTCGTTTGAGCCCTTCCAAGAATGCTTTGATGGCAGGCACTCTGAATAGAGAGAGGTGCTGCCTGGTTTGCAGATAGGCTGATATTGCGGTCAAATGGACACGTATAGAGGTGTACGCCAGATTGCATCGATATAGGTGTAAGAGATAACAGATGATGTTTTGGATGGATGCGTCCAGCGGGTTGATGTCATTATTACCGCAATAAATGACGAACCTTTTCCATTTGGCTGCATAGCAAGCTCTGGTAGTGGGTCTCCTGGCCTCCTTGATGATGTCCATACAGTCAGGTGGCAGGTTGAGATAGCCAAACTCTAGGACTTCAGGAGCCAGATCGCCAGATTCAGCTGTTGCGGATCTGGGTGCTGAACCTCTCCATGGTTCTGCGTCAAATGCGCGGGTTTGATCCGCAGCCTTTGATGCGGCACCACGGAAAGTTCGAGGAAGGTGGTGTACCACGGCTGGCGTGCCCACGTGGGAGCAACTAGGACGAGTGTCAGGGAGTGTTGTCGGAGTTTGCGGGCCACTAGCGGTATCAATGGCGCTGGGGGAAAAGCGTACGCAAATCTGCCGGACCAGTTCATCCATATCGCATTGCCCTGCGACTGCGGATGTGGGAATCTGGCGGCGAAGCTTGGGCATTTTGCGTTTTCGCTTGTCGCGAATAGGTCTATTTCCGGATGACCCCACTGCTGAAAGTACGGTTGGAGTACTGATGGGTGTAACTCCCACTCGTGCATTTGGTGGCTGTGTCTGCTGAGCAGATCCGCCATCTGGTTGTCCTTGCCAGGGAGGTGTTCCGCCATGAGGAACATGTTCCTTTGAATGGCCCACTTCCACATGCTCTGAGCCAGATGAGACAACTGTGGAGAGTGTGTGCCTCCCTGTTTCTGTATGTAGTACATTGCGGTCATGTTGTCCGTCCGGATCAACACGACCTTGTTGCATAGATGTACTTTGAATGCCTTCATGGCTAGGAAGATTGCCATCAATTCCAGAAGGTTGATGTGCAACTTCTTTTGTTGTGTTGTCCATAGTCCTTGCACTGTGTAGTGGAGTACATGAGCTCCCCATCCCTGGAGAGACGCGTCCGCTGTCAGTACTATTTGTGGGACAGGCTCTTGGAACGGTCGGCCCTTGCAAAGGTTTTGTGGATTCCACCAATGCAGAGAGTTGTATGCCCGACCGCTCACCAACACTAGGTCCTTTAACTGTCCTTGAGCCTGATTCCACTGACGTGCTAGGCACTCCTGAAGTGGGCGCATATGTAATCTCGCGTGCGGGACTATGAAGATGCAGGAGGCCATCATGCCTATCAACTGCATAAACACTCGCGCTGGAAGTGAGTGATTGGGTTTGAATTTGGAGATCAGCAGTTGTATGCTGTTGATCCTCACTAAATTTGGCTGAGCTGTGGCCGCCAGAGTGTCTATAGTCGCACCTAGGTACTGTTGTACGTGTGCGGGCTGGAGATGGGACTTTGGATAATTTAGTGAGAATCCCAGACTGTGAAGAAGGTGAATGGTGCGGGACATGTGGCTTGCACATTGCTGGGCTGACTTCGCTTGAACGAGCCAGTCGTCTAGGTAGGGGTAGACGTGTATATGCTGCCTCCGTAGATGTGCTGCCACCGTAGCTAGGCACTTCGTGAAAACCCTGGGCGCTGTTGTCACGCCGAAGGGAAGGACTTTGAACTGATAGTGCTGCCCCTGAACAGTGAACCTGAGGTATTTTTTGTGTGAGGGGTGGATGGGTATGTGAAAGTACGCATCCTTGAGGTCCAGTGTGGCTAGGAAGTCTCCCTGCTTGAGAAGCGGAAGGACTTGCTGTAGAGTGAGCATATGAAAGTGCTCTGAAAGAATGTACTGGTTCAGGGGTCTCAGGTCCAATATAGGTCTGAGCGACCCGTCCTTTTTTGGAATTAAGAAGTAGAGGGAGTACACTCCCGCACCCTGCTCGTGGATGGGTACGACCTCTATAGCGCCTTTTAGAAGCATACTTTGCACTTCTTGCTGTAAGAGCGTTAAGTGCTCAGAGGACATAGGACGGCTTCTTGGTGGTATTGTGGGTGGAGTGGAGGTTAACTCCAGACAGTAACCGTATTTTATAATATCTTTGACCCACCTGTCCGTGGTGATGGGATTCCACGTGGACAGGAACCTTTGTAGCCTTCCCCCGACAGGTGTTATGTGGTCGGGAGGAAGGGAGAGGGCGTCACTGCTTGTTCTTGGGGGAGGACCTGGTGTTGCCGTAGCCGCGTCCTCTGCCCTTTGTGCTGGAGCCACGATATCCACCTCGGGTGTTTTTATCATAGGTGGTCTGTGTATTGCCTTTGTTATATGTTTGTTGTGACCCCTGTCCTCTACCTGCTCCCTTGTTTCCGGGGCGACGAAAGGAGCCGCTCCGAAAGGACTGAGTTTGTAGTGCGCCCATGGACTTTGCAGTGTCCGTATCCTTTTTTATCTTTTCGAGGGTGGTGTCAACCTCTGGCCCGAATAAATAGTCGGGGTTGACGGGCTGGTTCAGTATATTGTTTTGTACCTCAGGCTTGAATCCTGAGATCCGTAGCCAGGCATGTCGTCGCAACATGACGCTTGTGTTTATGGCTCTGGCAGCCGTGTCTGCAGCATCTAGTGCGCATTTGATGGAAGCGTTCGTTAGTAGCTGTCCTTCTCTGATGAGCATTTCTGCGCCTTCCTTGAACTGGTCAGGGAGATGTTGGAATATTTGCTCCAGTGTGTCATAGTGCGCTCTATCATAGCGAGCAAGGAGCGCCTGAGTGTTGGCTATGCGCCATATGTTGGCAGCTTGGGCGGCAACTCGCTTGCCAGAGGTTTCTAACACCTTGGACTCTTTGTCCGGGGGAGGAGCGTCACCTGTTGTTTGCGAGTGTGCCCTCTTGCGTGCATTCGCTACGACGATGGAGTCGAGTGGTAATTGTCCTCTGATGTAAGTAGGATCCCCAGGTGCTGATCTGTATTTTTTATCAATCCTGGGGTTTATCACTCGTGCCCTGGTGGGTTCTTTGAAAATGTCCTTGGCTGGTTTGAGGACCCCCTTCAACATTGGCAGAGTCTTTACATGTCTTTCTGAGGATGCAAAGGTGTCCATTAGAAAGTCATCTTCGATGGTATCAGAGTGAAGCTGCACCCCATGGTTATTGGCAGCACGTTCGATAAGAGCATTGAACGCCGCAGTATCCTCCGTAGGAGATGTCTTTGCCCCATAGAGTTGTGGATCCTGTGCATCGAGAGGTGCACTGGGGTCTGCAGGGTCGCCCCAAGTTTGATCAGGGTCCTGCTGGTCATCAGGGTCCGTGTCTACATGGTAGGGGACTTGGTCAGCCATGTAGTCCTCCAATGCGTCTGTATCGGAGCGTGTGGGGGAGAACCGGTGTGGATCCTGGTAGGATGAATGGAAGGGTTCATAAAGGAGAGGTTCCGATTCTGCAGGCAACTTCCTTTTTAGTGGGATCCTGAAAGGGTCCAAAGGCGGCTCCGAAGTTATCCTTCGGTCCTGGAGAATCATCCTGCCAGTGCCGGCGTCGATGATACGTGCCGGAGACGTCTCAGCAGGTGTGACCGTAGGTTGGGTGACCCGAGTCCTGAGTTGGAACATTTTTGGGATTGTTGACGGAGGCAAGCCGAAGGTAATGTTGGTCGGCGCCGAAGAGGCTGCGGGAGCTCCGACCGAACCGGAGCCCGACGTGTCCTGGAGGACAGTTGTGGTTTTGCTGCCTTGCGTCGCACCAGGTCGTATTTGGGGCGCCTTCGAGGCTTTGGCACCGGCCAGGCTCGTAGAGGCGGCCGTAGATTTTTTCGGCGCCGGCGGGTCATCGAGTCGAGGTGAAGAGATCACCGTCGAAGTCTTCGATACCTGAGGCTTAGGTGTCGTCGAGGGAGCGATGTGAGACACAGCAGGCGGTACGGCCCTTGGTGTCGTCGGTGCCGGTAGCCGAGCAGGTTTGTCGGTGCCGATGGCTTTTTTCCGTTTGTCGACTCCAACGTCGCCCGCTTCAAGTTCGGCACCGAAGTCCCTCTTGGTGCGGTCGGTGCCGACGCGGTGCGCTGGCGTCGAAGGCCTCGATCCGACCAGCGCTACTTTCAGTTTCGGTTTCGATGGAACCTGAGCAGCTTTCGGTTTCGGTTTTGTGGTAGGGAAACCAGCCTGTTTATGTAGTAATGGCTGCCGCTGAACGTCCGAGGCCGGGCCCGAGGGCGGGGCCGAAGAACTGCGGGATGGGTCTCGGGTAAGGCCCGAAGGCGATCCCTCGACCGGAGCCATAGGCTGTGGCACTGGTGTTTGAACGGTTTGAACAGGTAGGCCTTGTTCATCATTGGAGCTACTTTCTTCGGCCCCGAAGGCCTCCTCGTCGTCTCCTACCTCGGTGTCGTCTTCACCTCTGTGGAAGAGTGACTCGTCTTCCTCGTCCGATCCGGGTTCGTGTTCGGAAACGGGACTGGAGGGCAAGACTTCCAATTCCTCGACGTCTTCGGCCTCGCCGAAGATGTCTGTTGGGGCCGGTGCCGCGTGCTGCGCCTCAAGTCTCGCCGCTCGTCGATTCCGCAGAGTCTTCTTGGAGCGGAACCGGGCACAGGCCATGCATGTTGATTCGTCGTGGTCCGGCGAAAGGCATTTGTTGCACACCGGATGGACGTCGATGTGTGGGTACTTCGCATTGCATACCGGACACCTTTTGAATGGCGTCCTGGATTCCATCGTCGAAGTAGGCGATGGACAGGTAAATGCGAAAGAAGTCGGTGCTGAAAGTTAGTAAACTAACAAATTCTATCGAAACCCGATCGATAAACAGTACCGACGCGAACTAAAGGCCTTTTGGCCTCGAAAAAATATTTTCCTAACTTGAGCTAAGATAGCACATCCGAACCCAATGGCGGAAAAAAACAATCTGAGGATGGAGAGGATGCCCATGCGCACTGTAGTCCAGGGGAGGAGTCACCTATCCAAGGATACTTCGAAGACTCTTCCAGGACAACAACGTGCAAACATCCGGACCCAACACTAGGCGGCGATCTATGCACAGATATGAATTCAGC
Source organism: Triturus cristatus (assembly GCF_964204655.1). Lineage (NCBI taxonomy): Eukaryota > Metazoa > Chordata > Amphibia > Caudata > Salamandridae > Triturus > Triturus cristatus. Next base: position 978,368,069 of record NC_140583.1, read on the forward strand.
AGCCCACATGCCTCGAACATTGCAGAATTCATGCCATGTTCTATGATATCATTGATAGCATCAACAATGACATCTGAAATTATGTTATTACAACACCATGCGCAGCGAGCGCCGAAGTTATAGGGCCTGATTAGAAGTCTGGCAGTCTTTGACCCCCCAGACTCACAGTTGCACAGCAGTGGCAGTCCTGCGGCCACCGTATTACAAGGCTGACATTCGGACCACCACCACTGTGCCAGGAAACTGCTGTTCCCTGGCAGTGGCACAGCGGACAGGGATATACAATATGTACGGTTAGAACGCTGCGATCTGCCGAGCATATTATGAGTTTTCCCACTGCCAGCCTTTTCATGTTGGTGATCCCGTCATGAAAAGACTGGCGGTGGGGAAACAAATGGGGCCCTACAGGGCCCTCATGCCCCTGCCGCCATGGGGATGCATTCATGGGGGCACAACATGTGCTCCAATGTTTGCATGGACCCTAGGTTCCAGCCAGGCATGGATTTCACAGTCCATGCTGTGCTGGAATTACTTTTGCGTTCCCATTGCAGTGCCTTTTTTCAGGGCACCGCAATGGGAACAGCAAACCAAAAGCCCGCCAGACACAAGTTGAACTCGTAATCTGGCGGGGGAACCATGCACAGCTTTGGCGGTGGCCGGCGTTGCACCGCCAAAGTTGTAATCAGGCCCATAGATACTTCATTTATCTAGAACGGGTGCATTTCAGTGGTGTTTTGAGTTTAAAATGTTATGTTTAACTTACATGTTCACCTAACTATAATGTCTTGTTAAACTTTCTTTTTTTCTGTGAATTTCTGAGGGTTTTTTAATGTAAAGGAAGATATTTTTACCATAACTAACTATAAGGTAACTTTAACATTTGTTTTTTTCCATGAATAGTCAAACAACGACAACATATGTGTATAGACCATATTGTCTATATACCTCCCTATCTACATGGGACTGTGCATCCTTTTATAAGGAGTTACTTAACTACAGAAGAAAAAGAAAAAATAACGTTTATTACACAGTCTATGTATATTTATGCACAATGCACATGAACATATCTGATTATATCTATATTACTACATGTATCTACATAGAGCTGTATATGTATGCACTTTATCTGTTGCATAAATTGCACTAGACCTAACCAACATATATGATAGCGATAGTAAGAGCAGTGAATTAACCGCATACACATAGATAATTGAAAGGGTCATTAGGTATTTATACCGATAGAAAGATGTTTGACCTATGTAATCGGGCTGAATAAAAAAGCATCATCAGTGTCAGGAATTGACATAAATCAATTTGAACAATTTCCACCTCAATTACTCTCAATACAAATAAGAAGTACACATATATAGAGGTTGATACTCCTCGATGTTACATACTGGGGCTCCAGTATTGACATACAAACAGAGCCATGGATGCTCGCCTGCAGTAAAATGATGACATTAAGAACAAGCATTGGCATAGCCAATAGGTCTCGCTTTTGGGACCTTATAAGTATTTAGTTATGCAGCACAATATCCTTGGTGCAACAACATCAACTGTTGCATGGCTAAACACTTATAAGGTCCCAAAAGCGGGACCTATTGGCTATGCCAATGCTTGTTAAAAGGAAAAGCCCACACCTGGACAGGTGGCCATCTCAGGGCACATACTGATATCTATGTTAATAATGAGAGGACTGTAGAAGGGGGGCAGTGGACTGTCGATGGAAGGGATGTTTCTGTGAGATGCCGCCTTTTCCTTATGGTCTTATAGGTAAACAAATTAGGGCAGTTCAGAGGCTCTTTAGGGCAGTGCGGCGCAGCACAAGGGGTTACTGTCCTGGCCAGTTCAGGCCCTGAAGCCCGTTCCTGACCAGTGTCATTGTAAGATATGGAAGAGTTTCCAAGATCCCAGAATGCAAAGCGGGATGGAGTAATACATTGGTCTGGCTGAGGTTATCACAAATGATGTGGGTCTACGTGGTAAGTGTGAAGCACTCACAACAGCCAAGTAGTTCCTTAATTTGAGCCGGTGGTTTCCGGTGCTCAGCACCGGCACTTATTTGTTACCCCCAGCATTTATGACAATCAGTCAATCAGTCTGTCACATGGTGGTGATGTCTGCATAATTTAGGTGTGAGCACAGCAGCAGCTGTTTATTAATACACTATACATTAACAATGATTAATACCTGCCGCCCAAGCCATTCTTGTAGCTTTGGGTGTCCTGGAATAGTCTGAATTGTCACACTTGTCGGAGTGTGATGGATGGTAGTGGTGTTGGTACTGTCATTTGCAGCGCTCGCAGGGGCAACGTGTGGTGCAAGCTGCAGAGCCCTGGCACTTTTTTTTTTTTACAAATTAAGCTGTCTATGGCACATCTCGTCACCAGTGCTTGATTTGCAATAAAATAAGTGCCAGGCCCTCATCAGAAGGCCACTGCAGCTTGAACTTCTCAGCTGTCAAAAGGGCATTTTGACGCTAAAAAAATAGCGCTGAACGCACAATTCCTCTTTTCTTGTAATTCCAGTTAATCTCACAAAATTCTGCGATAATTCCATGTGATTACGCTACATGGAGCTAAGCGCACCCCTAGATATAACCTTCTTTCAAAATCTTAGTGCCAATATCTGCAACTGTTGTCACATAACACATAGTAAGTACATAAATAAACCACACAACACTTTTGTAAGTGGAGAAATATTGCTGCAAGTTTATTAGCATAACCAATATGCAAACATGGTGGGTTACTTTACGGGCGATCCGATCCCAGGGCAGGCCAACCCCTATGCCGCCTGCCAGTCTGATAAGCCTAAATTACACCGTGGCAGTTGCCAATTGGTGCATACCAAATCTTGGGAGGGGTCACCCCTCCCATCCGTGGACCACCAGTCCACGTGCTTACTCACGCCCCCCCCGAAAGAGGTGGGCGGAGCGTATGCTGGCAGCCCCCGGTTGCTCAGACCCACAACCGCCCGTAGGACTAACGGGGCGCCGTAGTTCTTACAGGCGAGACGAGAGGGACAAGAGGGCGAGGAAGGGGCGGGGACCGCCTAAATACCCCTGCCCCCTCCGCTGGAAGTAACCATTTGCCGGACGTCTTCCCTGGCTGAGCCCAGGGACTAGACCGGCTGCCCCCAGTGCCTTCATGCGGCACTAAGGCGGCCACCCTGTTAGGGGGGCTGCTGCGCAACCCCCCCGGGCAGCCTTGCAGTCACATTACATGAGCATACCTGCATTGCACTACGTGGGATAAAGTGTCAATCAAAGTGTCACGCATTACAGATTGAAATGTCACATGTGCGCGTACTAACAAGATGAAAAAGTCTGACACCTTTACAGCTGTGGTATCAGAGTGTCCTCCATTCTCTGCTTGGCGGCAGTGTTGCTGGGGGTGGGGGTGGGGGTGGGTCAGGATGTCCCCACCTACCCGGCCCCACCGCTCTTACCTGCATGGGCCACAGCTGAGGGCAGGATGTCCCCAGCCACCAGAGAACCTGAGGAGAACGCTTCCAAGCCACAGGCACACATCTTCTCCTCGTGTTACAGGCTGCACAGGTTCAGCAAACATTAGGCCTGTACCAAACTCTCAGCACAGAGAAGGATGCAGACAGTGAGCAGGCGGGGCAGAAACCCTGTGCCAACATGGATATTCCAGTTCAATCTGAGCTACGAGGGGATCAGAGGTAGGATGTCCCCAGCTACCCGGCCCCACCACTCTTACCTGCATGGGCCAGAGCTGAGGGCAAGATGTCCCCAGCCACCAGAGGGCCTGAGGAGAACGATTCCCAAGCCACAGGCACACATCTTCTCTTCGTGTTACAGGCTGCACAGGTTCAGCAAACATTGGGCCTGTACCAAACTCTCAGCACAGAGAAGGATGCAGACAGTGAGCAGGCAAGGGCAGAAACCCTGTGCCAACATGGAACAGAAATACTTCCTCCAAATTCCAGTTCAAGCTGGGCTACGAGGGGATCAGAGGTAATTAAAAAGTGATTAACCATAGTTCATAAGATTGAGTTTACCCCTCACTGTGGCCTACAGCTCTGGGAAACACAAAAACAAACGCAGCCGGGCCCTGCTTGCTGGTGACTGGTCATAGTGGCAAAGCTAATGTGTCATGGGCCCTGTACCAGGAAGGAAATGGGCCTCCTAGCTGTTGTTTGAACTGTGAATACAGCAAGAATCAGGGTTCACTGCACTTGCTGCACATTAATGGAAGCTATGCCTCTGACTGGTCAAGGCTCATCAACGCTTCTGAAGTCAGACCTGAGCCACAGCAACAGGAAAGGGGCATTAAATGGACTGATCGTCATCCCCTTCCTGCAGACCTTACCATTTTCTAATACTTCATGGGGGTGCGAACTCCATGGACTGGCCCATTCACATAATGCAGCATGAATCCCGCGATGGCCACTGTAAACCATTGGAATCTGGTAACGACACCGGGCGGGCAACAGACGCCTCATAGTAAGATTTTTATTTTCCGGTTAGGAGGTTAGAAATGTACTGAGAAGATATCTGTACTTTTAGACCATTTCCTTTACAAGCTCGTATGCTTTTTTTGCAGTTTTAAATAGCACGAATTCTGCCCGAGGGTATTGGCGCGCTTTACACGAGCAGCATTTACATTACACAAGGACGCATTCTGATTTGCCCAGAATCACAGGATGTTGAACAGACGCTGAGCTTCCAACCTGGTTTCTTAGCTCTAATGTCAGCAGCTCTGGGATAAACGCCACATCCTCTTGTCTCTTAGGGCATGTAAGTGTATGAGGCCAAGAACCTGTGAAGAGTAGAAAAGAACGAGAGTGCACTTACAGTCCATGCTGGCGCTCTTCAGGTGAAAGATTTGGGGTACGCCCAGATGTTATTGGAGTCTGCAAACCCTTTCCAGATAACAGGACGGCCGAGGACTTCACTTGGGAAGACTTGTAACATCATCACCTTCACACATGACAAGACAGCCGCAAAGGACAATGAGCGACACCAAAGTTGAGACTCCGAATTTCAACATTTGTAATAGGTGAGGTGCCTATCTGGAGTCGTTTTTGATATATTGTCCCAAAGGGGGTGGTCAGAGGTGCCAGCGTCTTTCCAAATCTGGACTGGAACCAAAGTACAGAGCCAGTATGTACCTCCCCGGAAGCAGAACCCATCGGTGGGACTGCCAGGGCACTCCTACCTTTCACCAACACCTAGAACAGCATGCCAGCCCTGGCGCCAGGCATAGCATACGATGAAGGGCCTGGAGAGTTGAGGTAAAGCAGTGAGCCAGCTCTGGGCTCGCGGCAGCCTCTCTGCCACCATGATGGTCCCAGATACAAGGGCAAGAGGGGGGGTTCACCGCCGAGAAGCATGAAGGTCGATTCACCCAAATGCCAGAGGTAGGGGAAGTGACCTCAAACTCTTTTTGACCTTAATGACATCACAGGAAGTGACATCATGTGATATTTGACATTGAATTCCAAGAAATGATGCCACGTGACCTTTATCCTGATGAAACCATAATTGGTGTCAATGTAGACTAGTTTATACCTGAAACCGAAAAATACTAAATGACAGGTAGATGCACAAAAAAGAGATTTAAAAACAGTAGTGGTCAGGCACACTAGTATTAATTCAGAGGGACCAAAAACTGAAAAATTAAGTATGTTTTTTGCTTGATTAACTCCATTTTATTGTTAATGAGACTTCACATCATCGCTTGTAAGAAACTGTCACACTTATGGAACAAAGAACGGATGGTTCTGCTCAGACTGTGAGAATAGTTTGAATAATGTGCATTTTTCATTTGTTTACATCTATTTGGTTTTATAAAGAGTGTGCATTCCACTTAAAGGGTAATCTCCCAGTGGGATCTGCAGAAAGTAAAAAGTGTTCATCTGAGCACTGTTTATCTTCCACACTTGGTACTGCGTTTGCCATCGCTTAGGCCAGGGGTCGCAGAAGCAGAGTTAGGGGCCGCTAGAGGCAGGCCAGGGTTGCAGCTGTGACCCATTGGCAAGCCCTAAATGACATCCATGCTGCAAAGTACCCTCCCCTCGCCTGGTAGTCATTCAGGGGGGCTGTCGGTGGTGTAGTGGGATAAGCCAAGTGCCAGCTGCATCTCTGTGTGCCAACACTTAAAATAAAGGAAACATCACACCTGGTCGCCAGTGTAGGAGTGAGGACAATGTTCAGAGTGACACGAGTGCAACAGCCAGTGCTTAATTTGAGCCAGTGGATTCTGGTGCTCGGCACCGGCACTTAATTATCTACAGCTAGTGACAGTCTGCCACATTGTGACACTGACTGTCTAATGCAAAGTTGTTTATTAATTCAATACACCAAAAATGACTATTGACTGCCGCTCAAGCCATTCTTATAGATTTGGGGGCCTGGAATAGTCTGAATTGCCACACTTGTAGGAGTGTGATGGTTAGTAGTTGTGTTGTTACTATCATTGGCAGCGCTGGCAGGGGCAATGGATGGTGCAAGCTGTAGTGATCGGTGCAAGTCGCTGCATGGACCCAGACAGCCAGAGTCCTTCAGGGAGAAAATCTACAGAACATACCCTAGTAGCAACCACCAGAAATAGTGAAAAGATGCACCCAGTGCACAAGCAGCGGGCCTGCCTCAGCCTGGTCACTCAGAGGAGGGGTCACCTCACCTGTGGTCCAGGTGAATGGTCTCTGGATCTGGCACCTGCGTCATGACCTCTCTTGTCCCTCGCGGGTCTTTCATTGTTCTTCATCATTGTTGTGTAGTGTCGCGAGGACCCCCGAGAGGCATGGAGGTGCTTTGTGAAGGTTTCCATTCACACACTGATACTGATTTCTTGAAAGTGGTGCTACCCAAAACCCTACCGCCCAATGGACTCCCGGGTGTCCTCTCATTGGAGTCTCCTGATCAATGCTTGATCCAGAACGGAAATTACATAGAGGGCGCCAAGATTTTAAGAGAGCTTAAGGGTCATACAAATGGAAGAAAAGCGATATACAAATGCACGTTAATGAACACGTATAAAAATATACGCTAACACTGTGGTAAAATGTTGAGTCTGACCAATCACAGTCCTGGCAACAAACAGATTAGGTGCCAGGGAATGCCCTCAGGTGGCAGGACACAGGCAGACATGGCAGCGCTTTCTTCAGCTTCTTGGCGCTTTCATCCAGAGAAAGGACTTGCATTAACCAGGCCCTGTACAGTGGACTCAGTGAGCCGTGGCTCTCACACGTCCACTGACTGCTTCCGTGCATTTAAATCGAATTACACGAGACTCGAACCAGTTCGAAAACATAACTGGTGACAAAGTGTAGAATGAGACAGAGAGATGGGTGGATGTAAAAGAACCCAGAGTGGAACATGTAAAGAGTGGGGGATGGAAAGAAAACAAGAAATAAAGGGCATGGCCATCACAGGAATAAACAAGGATGAAAGTGCTGTGTAAGGGTGTGAGATGAGAAAAGGAGGAGCGTGTAACAGGCTCTAGAGAAAGATGAACAAGCAATGGCGGTGGGGGGGAGTGGAGGCCAGCAGAGTGACGCGATCTGTGGTGGGGGAGGGAATTGCAAGACGGAGAGAGGCACGCAAGGCTTAATGAGCCTTGGCAGAAACCCACATGGCAGCTGCGCGAGTGAACGTGCGCGTGATCTCAAGCTTGAGGCCAGCAAAAGCCTTTGGTAGCACTTTCAAAAAGCCACTCACTAAATTTCACGCAGAGCAGCGCATGCGCTGGCTCAGCGAGACCTAAAAACTGTGTCAACTAATGCATTAAATTCACACTCAGGGAATTGGGTGATTTAGCACAAAGCACTTTAAACACACACAGCACTTTTTTGAACACATGTGCAGATATACGCAAGGACAGGAAAATACATAAATACACCAGGGGGTACGATATGAATATCAAGACTATTTGATTATATATAAAGCAAAGCTAATGGTTTTAACCAAAATCAAATTATATTTAGGAAATTGTATGATCATGAACTGTTACTGCCATGCTTTTATCATCATTTTTTACCCTTTTTTACATATGCCGATATCTGTGTATCAGTGAATTTGAGTAGTAACTTTTCTATGTCTATAGCGTAATTTGCACAGGTGAATGCAGTCACGCTTGCACTAGCCACTTTAAATATACCAATGATAACGCTGAACTCTGTCATGTGAGCAAGGCTCTCGTGAGAGCTGAAACGCGTTATGCTGTCTTGCACCAAATAAAGGATTATAATCGCACTATACCGTGGTCCGGACCCGTTGTTCAGAGAGATTCAAGCACTATACGGTGACGAATTGATATATATATATATATATATATATATATATATATATATATATGGGTTTTGTGCCTTGTACATAAATGTAATAAGTATAATTTGTTTATATGTGTATGTATGTACATTTGTCACTGTATACAATATTTATGTATCAATATGTGTATATATTAATTTTTACTTGGGGAAATATATATATATATTTAAATATATAGGACTGAAGTAAGTCCTCTGTCGTTGTTCATGAGACAAGACATGTATTTATGTTCACTGAAAGTCGACGCCGGTTGCAATTGACAAAGGCGGTAGCCGAAACGCGTTTTGCTGTGAGTTCTGAAATAAAAAATTCAGAACACTGTTCCCGTGAGTGCTGGTATCTGTTGGTGTACCGAGAGCTTGGACTGTACGCGGTGTCCGTCACCGCGTTGGAAGCACCCGATCGTGAGTGAAGGGATTAAGACGGAAAGTTGAGCTGGATATATATATATCCATCTTTAAAGAAAACATAGTGCACTACTACAGGTTTATCGATGATATTTTCATCGTGTGGCATGGTAATAAAGAAAAAGCATTGGAATTCATTGAAAGCATTAATGTTAACAATTTGAATCTCCACTTTACCCACCACATAGACAATTCCAGCTTGGAATTTCTGGATGTCAAACTGTATGTAGCAAATGATAGAATAGAAAGTACCCTTTTTAGAAAACCCACTGCTGGCAATGTCACACTTCATGCCTCCAGTGCCCACCCCAAACACCTGATTGCGAGTATTCCCTACGGGGAATTGTTACGCCTGAAATGGATATGCAGCACGGATGCAGAATTTAACATTTGTGCTTCAGAATCCATGCACCGCATGAAAGCTAGAGGCTATTCAGATGAGATTTTGACTACAGCTCTAACTAAAACATCATCTAGATCTAGAGCCAGTTTACTCCCAGTTCCAACAGCAGTCTTGGAGGTTTTATCTGACTCACCAGCTACCCCTGAGACAACAGTTAAAGCTCAATGTCCTAGACTAATCACAGCATACAGTGAGAACGAACGCAAAATTAGATCTATTGTTAACAAAAACTGGGGAATAGTACTTACTGATCCTGTTTTAAGAATGAGTCTGCCATCCAGCCCCACTATAACATTCAGTAGAGCTAGAAATATGGGGGCTATGTTAGATCTTACCAGCCCCGAAATAAGAACCAAATCCAATTGGTTAAAACCAAAGGATGGTTTTTATAAATGCTCATCTTGCCGGGCGTGCAAGTTCGGGATCAACACAACAGAATACTGTACTCCATTCAGCCCTATACCACACAAGATAATGGGAAACTATAACTGTAAAACTGATTTTGCAGTTTACGTTCTCACTTGTACCTGTGGGCTTAATTACATCGGAAGCACCAAACTACAGGTACATGAGAGAATCCTTCAACATCTACGTGCCATTTTGCATAGTGATCCCAATTACCCAGTGGCGCGCCATTTCAAACAAGTCCATGGTAATAATCTATCTTGTTTAAAGTATTATGTGGTAGCTGCTATTCCTAAACCACGCAGAGGAGGAAACAGAGAGGCTTTGCTAAGGAGATTAGAAACTAAATTTATTCTCAACTTCGATAGCAAATGCCCAAATGGTCTGAATAACACCGAAGATATGTACACATGTTTGTGAACAGTTATTCTGTATGTTACCTGGATTATTGTATTTTATGTGGTACAGACTTTTTGAGTTTGTTTTTTTGATTTGGTTTTAGACAATTTATTGTTTAAATTTTGTGAGTATTGGTGGAATTTGTGACTACGGGAGAAGGATAAAAAGTAAAAAATGGTTGGTACTTTTGTACTTACGATTTTTAGCGGTGATAAATTTAAACTATGGCAGAGATTTTGTATCAAAAGGGATGGCATCTATTGTTCTTTTTTGTTCAAAAAATGGTTAAACTTAGACATGATCTAGGTTTAAAAGATAAATTTTTCAAATAGAAGCTGGGGCCATCTTGCAATAATACATATTATATTTGGAATTATATCTCGGCCGAGTGTAGATTGCTAATAAATATTAATATATTATATTTATATATTTTTTCCTATCCTTGTAGCCATTTTTGCAACCAATATTCTTCACATTTAACATCACATTAATTTGCACATGAATTATTTGGAATATAAATTCTTCAATCAGCTCTGCTATGCACTTTAAACACACAAAAAAATTATTATTTTGCACATTGCCTTCCCAAAGTTACAAGTTTGTTAAATGATTGTATGCATTTATGCAGTTACAATGAATGAATTTTTTGCATTATTTATAAATGTGAAGTTGGATTTACCCAGGAATTTTCACATTGCCGATATGTATTTATTACATTGGTTATATCCATGGAGTCTGTTTTTTATGTCCTTCATTAACTTTTGTAACATGTGACTATTGTGGAAGGGCATATTATTTAAAAATGGCGAAATCAATTGCAGCTTTTATGTGAACAAGGGCGCCTGAGCCCGAAACGCGTCATCTGTCGACTGCTGCTAGGTACGAAATAAAACATCTTGCCTGAGAAAACAAGTGGTTCGTATCTCTTTCTTCGCTGCCGAGGTAGAGGTGGAAGGAGTATTTTTGGCGATATATATATATATATATATATTCACTTAAAAAACCATAGGTTTCACACAGGTTATAGTTAGGTGGACATTTCACTCATAAAAAAACAATGAAATTCCCCCGTTATAGTTAGTTCAGATAACTATAACTCGCGCGCCCGCAATCCACTGCTCATGACGTCACATATTACATCACTCATGACATGGTCAGTGGCATCACGGCGGTCGCGCGAGTTATAGTTATCTGAACTAACTATAACGGGGGAATTTCATTTGTTTTTTACGAGTGAAATGTCCACCTAACTATAACCTGTGTGAAACCTATGGTTTTTTAAGTGAATTTGCAAGGTTTTTTAAATGCTAATTCCTAACTATAACGTGTGTGAAACCTATGGTTTTTTAAGTGAGTTTGTACGGTTTTTTAAATGCTAAGTTATGTATTTATTAATATATATATTTTTTTTAAGGTTTTTCACCGTGCGCGCACAGGTCGCGCACGGTGCGCACATATAGATATTTATATGCTTTTAAATGCTATTTTCTCAGGATTTACTGAACAGATTGACACCAGACCTGCAAAAGGCACTTCCCTGACCTGTGGACTACCTCTCTGCCAAATTTCAAGTAATTCTATTCAGCCGTTCGGGCTGTACCTTCGACTAAAAGTCCTATGGAAAAATGCATGGGGAAAACGCGTTTTGGGACCCCCCTTTTTTCTCGGCCCCCGCTTGACGAATCACCCCGAGACTTTCAGGGTAGGAGCTGAGCGGAGCGCCCCATTAGTTTTGAAAATTTCGCGAAGATTCGTCAACCGGCGCAAAAGTTATTCAAAATAGAATTTTGAGATTTCCTATGGAAACACGGTCCTAACTATAACTATCTACTGGCGACCGCCAGTAGATAATATATATATATATATACATACATACCTGTACCTTAACTCTCTGACCCATCACAAACCTTTCTGACTACTATGGAGACTCTTAAACGCCCTCTCCAAATACTTCCCTCCTTTATCCAATTCTTCCACTAATAGGCACACATATCCACCACCCCCAAGTTCCCATCTTCCCTTGACTAATCCACTTCAATCAAAACAATAGAGTAAATGAATGAGATTGCTAGAGCATAAACTTAAACACACTTACCACAACTAATCCACAAAGGAAAAAAATGCACATTTACTAATCTTCTGCCCTTTTAGGTCTCGCCTGAGCCAGCGCATGCGCTGTGCTGCGAGACATTTAGTATTGGGGTTTTCAAAGTGCTACCAGACGCTGTTGCTGGCCTCAAGCTTGCAGTTATGCGCGCGTGCACAAGCGCAGCCGCCATCTGCCTCCCTTCCAGCGCGATCACTGCTGCGCGCGCACCACTTGCGAGCTTTTTAAAAAAAATTCCTTTTGCTGCTTAGTGCGTGCACTCCCCCCACCCCTCCCACTTGTTTACTTCTTGTCACGCGGCCGCGTTACTTTTACTTCTCTTATCTCAAATTCCCAATTTTAACTTCAATAATGGCGGCCACGTGGCTTCATATAAAGCGGGTCACTCAAATCTTTTGTTTTTAATTGTATATTTTTCAGCGCATATGGCGGCCGCACAACTTTCTTATAGCATGCACTGCCAAAATCCTTATTAATAAAATGCAACACTCTGAGCTTGTGTGTTTTTTGGTGGCACATCGCTGATTTGAGGGCACTTGTTCGTCAGCCTCCCAACACCGTTCCGCTTCGCAGCTTAGCCCCAAGCCACTCCCCCCACCTGACCCATGTCAGCCTTTAGCCTCCCGTTGCAGCATGTATGCTTTATCCTTGATGCAGCCCAGACAATTCTGCTTTCCTTCCCTGGTACGTCCACTGCAGGCTGCGTGAATCCGCTGCATGTGTATAAGGTAACATTGTGTTGCTCCTGTCTGTGCTTAACTAGTTACGTACTGGATTCTTTTAGTACAGCTTCTGTTCACTAGCTGTTCCAGAGATGAAAGTTAATTTATATTTTATAAAGTGCAGCACGCAAAGCTTACTTTTTATCAGCACTGTTTTCTGAGTGCGCCTGTTCAGTCCTGTCTCCCAACACCCTTCTGCTATGCAGCTTAACACCCCCCCCACTACCTCCCTAATAGCTTTACCTATGTTGGCCTCGTAAATGCTTGTTAATTAATGCCCCGGTCTCCATCTCCCCAACTCCTCCCTCATCGCTGCTTTCTTCCTGCATGTTTTAAGTTGCAACCATTTTCCAAGCTTTGCTCGTGCTCAGGCTGTTGGCTCGCCCGTATTTACCCATGGTAGCTGCAGCTCGCACTGTTTAGAGCCCCTATCTCTGCAGTAACTGGGAAAGGCCGCAACGTACCGGAAATCTATCTCCCCATTGGGGGCATCGCAATCATGATCCGGAATAATTAGCCACTGGATCTAAACTCGGTAGTTGTTTCGGCAAGCGTTATTGACGGATGTATGACGTTACAACGCGTGCTGTTACAACGCATGCTGTTACAACGAAAATGTTACAACGCAAGTGGATTTACAACGCATGCCATTACAACGCAAGTCTTTACATCGACTTGTGCAAGATGGCGTGCTAACATTAGAAAAGTGTAATTTACTATTCCAACTCCAGTCCACTTAACAGTAGGGAAGGTGTTGGGATAGTAAACTACACTATTTGTAATGTTAGCACGCCATCTAGCGCAACTCGATGTAAAAACTTGCGTTGTAATGGCATGCGTTGTAAATCCACTTGCGTTGTAACAGTTTCGTTGTAATGGTAGTGCGTTGTAAAAGTTGCGTTGTAAAGGTTGTTCCCCGTTATTAACTGCTACACATGCAAGTACTTGAGGAATTCTTTCCCTCTGGAGATATTTACCATCCGCACGCAGCTAAGGTGCTGGCTGGCCTGCCTATTACATGGGTTTGATGGCAATTTGATATGAGCATTCTTATTCATTTATTTATGCGTCTGAAGTTCACGGAATTGCGTGACGTGTTCAGTGTCGACACTGGGTTGGCACTGATTGCCCTAAACCTTAGCGAGACAAGATGCTAATCCTGTATATGTATTTTACACTGGGCGCCGCCAGGCCTGCGTGAACAAAACCGTGTGATCCTGGGCAGATACGCTCAGTGTAAAACCACTGCATGACTGCACTGTGCGATCCTGGGCAATTATCACATATCTGAGTACCTTCCTACAAATACTGAGATCAGGAGGCACAATGTACAAATCCTCCCGTGCATTGAATCTGCCCAACTAATATGTTGCTGCTTGCATGATAACAAAACCGGGTGTAATACAAGAATTCACTTTCCTCTCGTATCACAAAAGCGTTATCTTCAGAGCTGAGACAGGAATGTTTCTCCCTCCTCATTGACCAGTATCAGATAAAGGCGCAGGAATCTTGCTTTAAGAACTGCGCCTGTTTTCTCAGGAGACGGGAAGGGGGGAGATGTGGGAGGGTTGTAGAGTGTTGCTGGCCGTTGCCTAATGTGCAACAGGAACATTTATTGGCTTATTTGAACAAGTGAATACAGAAAACAAGCATTGGCATTGCCAATAGGTCTCGCTTTTGGACCTTATAAGTATTTAGTTATGCAGCAAAATATCCTTGGTGCAACAACATCAACTGTTGCGTGGCTATAAGGTACAAGGTTTAGCCATGCAACAGCTGATGTTGTGGCACCAAGGATATTGTGCTGCAAAACTAAATACTTATAAGGTCCCAAAAGCGAGACCTATTGGCTATGCCAATGCTTGTTACCTCTAACCTTGGGTTCCAGAACAGCGTAATTGCACTGCAACATGCTTCAATGCCTCGGCAGGGATAGTAAGCACTTTATAAATACTATTTACAATTACAATATTGATGCAGAGACCTAGGATGTCTTGTAGTGATGAGATGGAGTATGGCACAATGGTGCTTTGTGCCAAGTAATTCTAGACAAGTTACTAATTTTTCAAATTATGTTTTACTGGTTGTACAAACTGCTGGAAACAGCCCAACAAGAAGAAGAAATTAGAAGACATATATTCAACATTTACCACTGTTGCAAACGGAGAGACATATAGACAAATAGTTGCACATTAGAGAGTTTATGGAATTGGCATATCATATTTTCCCCAAAAAATACACTTTGACTCACACGCCAATCATCAATACCTAGCTACAGAAAATCAGTTAATGGCTACTCAACTACAGGCATCAAAGAGAAACAGGTAAGTAATATGCCTAGGTAACATTTGTAAAACAAATGCTTCTCTTGTGGAACTCTAAACTGTCAACAAGAAATGGGAAACGGCATACAGCACATTAGCTATTAAACAACTCAAGGTAACCTAAGAACCTACCAGCAATTCTTAACAATTTCTAATAGGTGACACGCACCCGTATTTACCCAGTTTAATTTTAAGTGTGATCTGAAGAGATCACTGCAGTTCCCATCCACTAAGATGTATTTGTACCTTTTGTTTCTCTGAATACCACAAGAATCCAGGCTTTGTGGACCTCAAAATATCAACATATTCATTGTGAATTTTTTATAATGGAATTCATGTTCAGTGACACGAAATCATTGTTGACATTTCAAGGTCATACTTATGAATGGTATTTTGGTATTGGAGCTATATTTGCATTCCATGACAGGAGAATGACCGGAAACCGAATGTTCACCCAAATATGCACTTCGACAATTAATGCATTTATCAATAAAAAGCATCTTCACTAGCCAGGAGGATTCCAGGAACTAAAAATGTTAATTTCATTAGAAATTCATGCTGGTTTTTCAGCAATCAACCCACAATAATAAATCAACAATGTCACCTTGCCATATACAAAAATGATAGCAAATGTAACCCGTGCCAGGATTAGTCTATTTTACACATACAGTACTATCATTCTGAGTTCTTCCTTTGGACGTCTGTGTCCGACTTCAACTCTGTTTCTGGCAACAGAGGGTCTTAGAAGTTCCCTGGCTCTGCTTTAGCCTTATGTCCCAGAGAAACTGGTTTTGTGCTTGGGGACCGAGATATAAGAGAGATTGTTTTGAGATCTGTGAAGGTCAGATTAGTCACGAGCTAGCCGTTGTAGTGACTTGTGGGACTGGATTTGTTTTTTCTTTCAAGTGTGTGTGAAGTACTTTCTGCCCTGTCTGCTTTGAAAGACTGATAAGCCAATTTTAGGATGACCTATGTGTTATGGATCTACCAGTTTCCAGGAAATTTCAGTGAACAATTAAACCTGTAAAGCGTACCCTTAATTCTGGTCTACGGCACAAGAAAGCAAGGAGAAGCTGCTCTCTGGAACGTTGGTACTCACACAATATTGTTTATGTATAGAGGGTATGGACGTACCTGTGAGAGATGTCCAACTTCAAGGTAGAAACAGATGATGAAGGCATTCCATCCGACCCACAGCACCAGCCACACAGCGTACTGTGGGGAAACACAACATGCACATGAGAAAGCAGAGCTAAAATGTGGCAGAAGGTAGAGGCTGAAATATTAATATAGCCTTATAGCCTGCTGTAGCAGGCTATACCGGCTATTAAAGGCCCGTTGCAGCGTTAAAGGCCCGAGCCGAAGGGGAGGGACTTTAACAAAGTAGCGGGACTTTAATAGCAGGTATAGCCCTGCTAGGAAGGGCTATAGGGCTATTAGAACATTCTGCCACTAGAGGGCAGAATGTTATAACAAATAAAACAAAGCCTTCAGGGAGAGCAAGGGGATTCAAATCCCCTCAGGCTCCCTGAAGCCTTTGTTTTCAGCCAGAGCTGTGAATAAAGAAACATTGTAATGTTGGAGCTCCAGGCATCTACCAGCCATTATAAGCCCGAAGCACTCCATTGTTTTCAATGGAGCTTCCAACATTCCAATGTTCTAATAACGCAATTAAAGCCCACCTTCTACATCTAACACCTTATCTACAAAGAAGCATAAAAAAGAAAATGACAAGCAACAGGCCTTCTCTATTTGTGCACCAAAGATCTGGAGCAACATTGCCATAGCCAGCATGAAGTACCAAAATCTTACAATGTATGAAACAGATGAAGATACACCTCATTTAACTAAGACTACATCACAACGATGTAACAGTCCCCTTCCACTCTGACAACCCGGTTTCCGCTTCAATCATTCATTGACTCTCCATTGCTTTTGACCCAGTACACTGTTCCAGTGTCATTTAGATACATTCTCCTTGTACAACTAGTGCATAGATACCTGTAAACAACTCGGAAGAGCCTCACTGCTGTCAACTGGAAGAGAATGGGACTATAAACATGAAGAATTTCTCACAAGCTAGCACAACTGGGTAGCCACCACAACTCATCATTTAACTTGAGGAATTTGATACAGTGTGTACCTGACTCTGAGAGGCAGCAGAATGATTTCTTGAGCATATTTTTTTGTAGCAGAAACATATCAGACATTAGGATCTGATTATGATTTGGATTGAGTGGTGTCCTTGGATGGGATATCGCTCCCCGATCATAAGGTGTTCGTGTACACAGATTTAGCAGGTACTGGAACACCACATCCATTTCTACCCACTATATAGTGCTTTTTCCCCACAATATTTGCACCATGTCCATTGTGCAGAAATTCTGGGTTGGGTGAAAAATGCTAGCTATCTGGCTGCCTTGTATTACATCATCAGGTTTGGAAGGTATCTAATGCTCATCTGAGAAGGACAGCAGGGGTGCAGCTTGAGGAGACATTAGAGGAGGGCAGTCAGTCATGTGGGGAATAAGTGAAACAATCTACCCAATGAAGTATGAAATGTCATTGATTTGGGCATTACCAGAGAGGTTAATGACATGCATGAGGCTAGTCAGGCTTGCAGTAAGGGGCCCCATTGTTATTGATCATAGAAGCACAGGGAATGGTCTTACAACATAAGAATGTGGCGAGCAAATGAGCTTGAAGAGAAACAAAAGAAGCCATTGTTATTGAAGTCTGCGCATGTCAAGCAAAGAGTGACATAACGCACAGCTCCCTGGTAAGGCAGATCCCACAGTAGTTTTTCATTTTGTCGGAATGAGATGGTTGCACTTTCATAAGATGACAGCGCATAAAGGTGGCTCGGGGAAATTGATTTGGCTTTAATAAGATTCTGTGTTATGGATTACAAGTGCCCCCATTTTATTAGCTGTAAAGTACTGCACTTTGCAGAGACTGGAATCCATCCAGCGCTGGGCT
Organism: Triturus cristatus; assembly: GCF_964204655.1. Taxonomy (NCBI): domain Eukaryota; kingdom Metazoa; phylum Chordata; class Amphibia; order Caudata; family Salamandridae; genus Triturus; species Triturus cristatus. The sequence goes on from NC_140583.1 coordinate 978,386,111, forward strand.
CCAAGGAACGCTTACACTCATATCACTGAGAAAGCTTTGCACCGTCGAGAGAAGAGCACCGTGGGACTTGGCTATGAGAACAAGACTCTGGTAAGCAAAACTGAAGCAATGCAGAAGGATCAGAATTAAGACAGCCCAAAGGATGAAGCGGGGTATGATATACTGACAGATCAGAGTCAACGATCTCACAAAACTAGAGAAGTGCATCATCTCAAGGAGAGTGAGAGTTTAGGGTACAATTAAACTGGAGTAGTGCAGAATCCCAATAATGGGCAAGGTTAAAGATCCATAAAATTATAAGGGTTGAAGAACTCAGTTAGAGGCTAAATGCTCTAAAAATTAGGAAGGTGCATGAACCCTGAAGAGACCAGAGTTTGATGGTGAAAAGAAGAAAGATGGTCAGGATGATGCCTTCTGATCACCGGATATAGGCTGTAGAAAATGAAATGGTTTTTAGGTTTAAAAATCAATACAAGTCAACTATCTCTGTAAATTGACCGCCCCTGACACCTAAATGAGAAACAGAAACAGTGCTTTTCTCTCAAGGTGTCTTTGCTTTGGAATAGACTTTTGCTATCTCTTCATCATTCCAGCATTTTGTTTCTTTGAAAAAAAGAGAACCAAGACTTTTCTTTTCTTACCTATCTAATAAACTCAGTTCTCCCTCCAAGGCAATCGTCAGTGATAGGAATCCGTCACAATGCATGAGTACAATGCATTAGTCACAATATATGTGCCACGATGCTGAAGTAGTAATTTGTTTTTACATTTAATTTAGTATTTCAGTATTGCAGCTCTCTCTCTTCGAGTAGTTATTAATTGAAAAATATGTATTTCAAAACTTCACCTATGGACTATTTAAAGAAAGAAGCAGACCAGTAGCAAATTGCAACTTTAAAAATGTTTTAAAACATCAAATAAAAAATGCAAGTGGGGGGAGCAACAGGGGTGCCGGGGACGAGGAGTCAATACTGCTGAGTTGCGATGAGCAATGAGGTGCGGGGTAGCAACCAAGAACTTATGGTTTTGAGATAAAACTGAAAACAAAATCTAAATGGGAGGCATGGAGGAAGGAACTGAAAAGCTTGGAGATGGGGCAGCAACACACAGAGCGAGGTGTTGGTGCGTGAGGTTGGAAGCAGCACATGGGACGAGAGCATAAAAACACATGCCCTCCTATGGAGTGCTGAGAAAAAAAGTCACTGAGTGGAAATAGTTTAAGGACACAACTCATCTAGTCAGACTGATGTAAAGAAGCTATGTTTTGGTGAAGGGAAAAACCTAAGGATAAACAGCATAAGCATAAAAACGAAAGATATTGAATAAGATGTCAAATCAAATGATATTGAGAAGAGAGCCAACCAATGGATAGGGAAAGGTCTGATCCAAAGCCCAGTATAAGATTTTCTATTGTACATAATAGCTCTTTTGAGACCTAAAAATGTCAGATAATTAATTAGCCCTTAAAGTGTGAGTGAAGAGAAATCCTGAGTAAAAAATCGGAGGTGGACAACCCTGAGGAAAAGACAAGATATGAGAGATATTGAGACAAGAGAGAATTACAGCCATGGGTAACCATTTGCTCTATATGTGTATAATCAAGTAATCAACAAGCTATGAAGGGATCCATGGGAGTGGGAGAGATAAGAAGAGCCCAGAGAAAAGGGAATGTATTGAGAGATTCTGAGAAAATGCAGTGCACTATTAAATCCCAAAAGAGGGTCATAAAGAGTCATAAATGTGGGATCTTACTAGAGTGCTGGATACAGAAATCATGTCAAGAACTGAAGTCTATGAAGGTTTCTCAAGTTTCCGTTTTGATTCCTAAAGGAAAGGGCGCCTCTTGCCAGTACCCACGTTTTATCCTGCACTCATTAGTACACTTGAAATGAGTCAAGTGTCTCCTTAAGCGGTCCCAGTTATGATGAAAAAGCATCAAAGAGCAAAGAAACTCCTTATCAGTCTCGTAGCTCAAGGGAAAAGAGCAGAGTAAGCACTTCCAGGAGAAACTCTAAAGGGAAATTGAGCTGCAAAGAGCAAAATAAGATCAGGTAAGTGGCAAATGTGTAATGAACGCTACCAAAAACAAAGGGACAAATGTGTTGTAATGCAGCCATCAAATACCAATGCCTCCTTTTACTATGACTGAAACTGGAACTAACATCACAGAAAAGCTCACCTTTATCTTCAGTTGCGAAGCACGGGCATTAATCTTTCACATGGTCACCATCTTGGAAAAGGCATCTCATAAGACTTGGCCGCTGCCCTTTCTTCCGACATGGTGTCGACTAGACATGCAAAGAAGGCCAGGTTTTTCATCTTTCCTCTGACATATTGCAAAATTATCACTCATCCCCGATGATGCTCCATACTAGAGATGGAGCACCCCTCATGTTCGCCACAACAGTGTAAATGCTGGTAATGTCTACACAAAGATGCCCAGCTGTGTGCTGAGCATGGAGTCAAGAGACATGCTGCACAGCTGAACAATAATTGCATCTTCTTCTCACACTTACCTTCAAAGGTAAGCTCCCGGCGTGGATGTAACAAATATTAAGAAAAAGGAAAGAGATGATAAAACGTGGCAATAGGGCAAAAGATTGGAGTTGGGTGAAAGGGGCGAGAGAAAGCAGAAGCTTTGTAAAAAAAAAGTCAAAAGATGAGAAATACTGAGAAAAGGGCCATGGGTGATGAATGACAGAAGAAGGTATGATATACGAGGAATTCTAGAAGGTACAGGAAGACAAAACATGTACAGGGAGACAAAACGTGGTTTTCACAAACGGAGAAAATAAGAGGCCGTTCTCTAGGTGCCTGTGAGGCTCAAGGAAAGTTGACTCTCCTTGAGACAAGCATTGCCACAGGACCCAGATACCAAGACTAGCTCATTGAACCACCATGCATCTCCTCAGTCCTCTGCCATTGTCTTTGGTAGCGAAGCGAAGGCGAACAGTCAAGGCTAACACTTGAAAGATGACGTGGGACGGAATGACTACGGCAGGCAGCACAAGTATCACATAAACTAAATAAATACTTATTATACGTGATACTTAAATAAGATTCAGTCTTTGTTGTTATGTTAGATGTAGATTTCTCAAGCCACAGTTTGGGATTTGCACTGGTTGCTACATTTCAAAGACATTAGGCGTATGGGTGCAGTACTGTCTGAGGGCAGTGCTGCTGCACAAAGTGTGTACATTCTAAGATGTTTGCTCTGTTTCTTATGAAACCCCATCAAATACCAAGTTATGCTCAGATACATCTTAGGGACACACTACAGGATGATCACCCGAATGCACAGCAACCTATTGATAACACAAAGGGCCGCGCAGGGATACTGTCTAGTGCCCAGTGATGGAGGCAGAGTCACACGAGTTCACTAGCTCAGAGGGCTGCCATCAGGGGACTAACGTTCACTGTGTTGCTCAGTCAACATAACCCCAGTAAAAGACACAAACTATTTTAAAAGCCCTTTAAGTTTCAAACCTCAAACAGGGGGTTGGATTTTCTAATTGCCAGGGAAACCTACAGAGCGAGCGGCATGGACTCCAACGGTCAAGAGAAAGCTGGAGACAAGAGAGTGCGGTCTCAAAGACTGATATCTCAGGAATCACTTGTAGGGCTTCTACGCAGTCACCGGTTCCCTCATGAGCACAGCATCGCACAGTTAACTCTCTTGCTTCCTCAGGATGGAGGATGTAATTGGTCGCTGTGGTTTCTGGAGGCGCGTAGGGGCTTACATAGGTCTGCAGCATGCGCAGGGTCAGGAGCATGGTGGGTTTACCAACCATGAAGGTGAAGCCTCTTCCGCTGAGCCCCATGCAATGCAGAAATCTGTTGTTAGCTTTTTCTCCAGCTCTGTGACTGGGAGACCTTATGTCCTGGAGTGGCACACACCTCACAACCCATCTCAGCTAACGGAATCCTTCTTCCAGGCAGGCCCTCTGTAGGGTACAGTCCAGTGTCCACTCTTACAGCAGTCAGAGATAGCCTCCTTATAAGGCAGTTTCAGAAGCACTTCCAGTAAGATTCATGTCCCAGACATGGTCCCAGTGTCGTAGGGCGGTAGCAGTCAGGAACACTCCGCCTCTAGAACTCAATTTTCCTCACCTGGTATGACTAGTACCTACCTTTAGAGATTAAATGGTTGATATAGAAGCTTCTAAAATGCATCATTACCAATAGGTGTTGCTGCACCATGAGTCTGCCATATGGACCATAAGAGAACTCATAAAGAAAAAGATAGGTTTTTAATTCCCGATGGGACGTCAGGTGGTTTGCGAGAAGATGTAATAAAAGTCACAGCCTGTTCCACTTCAACTCCACGAACTATGAAACGTCATCGAAAGTGGAACATTTAATCAGTGGGATCATTAATAGTGTCATGAAGACAAGCACAGTAGATAAACAGCAGAGTGCTAGCTAAGTCACTTACCAAGATATTTGGGGTTACAAGCATAAACTGCCTTAGGCACAAGACACATGTTCTAAATACATTCCTGTGCCTGGTAACCCAGCGTTCAAGAACAGAGGGCCTGATTTTAGTGACTGGAAATACCAGAATGAGCAATCCGTGCCATGGTAAATCAGTTGGGTGCTAGGGAAGCCACAATCTAGTGCCATACGTTGGATGGTGCAGCTGTGGTAATTATAGCCTAGAGCAGCAAGGTGTGCTACCCGACTGGCTCCTCAGAGTACCATGGACTTGTTAATGTGGTAAAGTTGCCCCAATAGCAAATCGCAAAGTCCCCGTTGCCAGGTGATGTGCACCGAGTGAAGACATCAGGCAACTGAGCTCCTGGGTTCACAGCTTTCCAGTGCTTAATTTGAGCCGGCGATTTCCGGTGCTCAGCACCGGCACATAATTGTCAACACCGGCGCTTGTGACAGTCTGCCACAAAGTGACGCTGTCTGGCTGATGTAGAGATTACCACAACAAAAGTCAATTATTAATACAATGTACATTAAAAATGACTATTGCTTACCGCCCTGGCCATTCTTCTAGCTTTAGGGGCCTGGAATAGTCTGAATTGCCACACTTGTAGGAGTGCGGTGGTCAGTAGCTGTGTTGTTACTATCATTGGCAGCATGGCAGGAGCTATGTGTGGTGCAAGCTATAGTGGTCTTCTGACGAAAGCCCTGGGACTTATTTTTTTTACAAATTAAGCACTGCAGCTTTCTTCTGTATTTTCCCTGCCAACCGTCCATCAGTGCATCCAATGAATTGTCTATCAGCTATTTTGTGCAGCTTTGCCAAGAACGTCAGCATAGTGTAATGGTCAGACTTGAGCCTGTTCATGGTAGACCCTGCCTGGGTCCAGCGTGCTGTGTGACTGGAGAAGAAGGTTCATTCTCATTGTTCGCTAGAAAACATTTAGTAAATGGCCAAGAGGGTGAAGTTGGAATAAAAAGGAGTGGGGTTTATCCTTTGCATCCAGACATGGGCCCAGTCTGAACTCTGTTCTTGTGTTCTCAGCTGCACATTGAGAGTAGGGCTCCAGGCTCTTTTCATTGATAAACAACCACATTTGCTCTGGAGCACACTTTGCAAACATCAGAATAAACAAAAAGCGTAGAAAGTTGTAAGAACGATCTTCTATAGCATACAGGGGTTCAAAGATGGAGAGGCTGCACATGATCTGAGAGGTTAGCCCGAGAAGGTTCATTGATGAAAACTGATGAGAGTGAAAAGTCTTTCTTGAGGAAAATGATTAGGAAACAAAATACGTGTGAAATGATGCACAGAGTAGCAATGGGTGCAGTGAAAAACCTACTGATTCATTTTCTTTTTAATGTTCCACTAATGTTAATCTAACCTTGATTCGTAGTGTCAATGGCGCCACTTATAATATGTGCCGGAAAGTAAATGTCTTCAAGCCTTTAAAAAGAGAGTGAGAGTCCGCACATATGCAGCTAGAGTGAGTGTTGACATGCTTATGTTACAGGAAACTCAACTCCTGCCCTGGAAATACCTCAGGTTGAGATCCTGATGGGTTTAACTAAAGTTTTGCTGCTTGGTGAAGGAGATCAGCATGATGATCCATTGCAGGCTCAAAGCAAGAGTAGCACATAAAATAAAGGGGAGATATGGGGCACCAGGCAATCAGATGAATAGGAGTTGTTCACGGGATGGCCACAATAGCGGGTTATCACAGTCCTAACTTAAACACTACTGACTTATGCAGCCAGTTCTCATTAGAATATTATCCAAAACCTTACATAAGTTGGAGGAAATATTAACCGTGGAAATGATCCTGATTTGAACCATACCAAAGTGCAGAAAATATACCTCATTTATTTTGAATTCTAGTAAGTTACTCAGAGAAATGGTCACACTCTTTCTTTTTAGGCTACCCGAAGAGCGGGGCATCCAAGGGATTTCTCTTTTATCTTCATGTCACCTTTATTCTGCACTGGCACTGCATGTATTCTAGGCTGGAAGTGTTGATAGGTTCTTGTTGTTTAAATTATGAAGCCCTTAATTATAGAAGATTGTAGAATGGTTATATGTATTTGTGTAAATTGTATATTGAAGAGTGTATACCTAGTTGAACAATGGACCTGTGAACGCCTGTATGGCTGTTGGTTAGATCTTTAAAAAGTTCTTCCAGGTAGCTGAAATTCATTGATGACAAGGGAGGACTTTGATATGATTCAAGGTGGTAGAGGGGTAGGAGCTACATATCTGAGTTTCTTTAAATACGTTTACATCTAACCTGCATGTCCCACCAAACACTACCACCCCAATCCTTTGAGAGAAAATTGATAATCGAAGGCTCTGACCAGACACCTACAGGCTGCAAACTTGAGACACAGCTTCTCAGGTTGCTTTTCTGCAAGCCCCAAGAGATTGCCCTAAGTGGCTAAAGGGCCTGATCCTGCTGACACCACACATTCCAAAGCCAGTGATACGAACAACGCATCGCTGCCATTCAGACCAGACAAGGAACCTGGTTTGTCCTCAACAAGTGTAATGAAGGTGCATGCAGCAAATACGGTGCGGGGGCCTGCACCCTTCTCGGGCCCATAGTCAGCTCAAAGACTGAGGATATCTGTCAGATATGGAATTCTCCAGGATCCTTCCTCATGCGAGCCCATCAGTTTGTGTTCCACCATTGCTGTTACTGAGTGATCTACATATTCATGCAGTAAGTAGCAGCTCACCCAGTAGCAGTGACCAGAGGACTGGTCTGCCAGTTTGGGAGACCCTATAATTGGGCACTGCCATGGCAAGTAAAGATGGGAGACATAGTGCCCAGATCAGTTGACTGGGGGTGAGTGCTTGCAATGTTCAACACTCCGTCCATCATTTCCTTTGGTTTTTGCTTTGTTCACCATGAGTTGGCAGGGTATGCTCAGACGTGAGTCCCTTGCTCACTTTGCCACTGGATTCAAGCAAGCCTGGCTGAAGACGGCTGAAATGCCAGAAACCGGTCCTAGGAAGTTTGTTTCCGGTCCAGGGAAGACAAGGCTTGGTAGTTCGGGCTGGACTGTTCCCATGAGGCACAGGGTCAGACTGATTTGCATATGGCCATGTCTGAACTGGGGTGGCAGAGTGGGCTAAAGAACGGTGATGGATTAAACCCAGATCAGTTGACTGGGGGTGAGTGCTTGCAATGTTCAACACTCCGTCCATCATTTCCTTTGGTTTTTGCTTTGTTCGCCATAAGTTGGCAGGGTATGCTCAGACGTGAGTCCCTTGCTCACTTTGCCACTGGATTCAAGCAAGCCTGGCTGAAGACGGCTGAAATGCCAGAAACCGGTCCTAGGAAGTTTGTTTCCGGTCCAGGGAAGACAAGGCTTGGCAGTTTGGGCTGGACTGTTCCCATGAGGCACAGGGTCAGACTGATTTGCATATGGCCATGTCTGAACTGGGGTGGCAGAGTGGGCTAAAGAACGGTGATGGATTAAACCCAGATCAGTTGACTGGGGGTGAGTGCTTGCAATGTTCAACACTCCGTCCATCATTTCCTTTGGTTTTTGCTTTGTTCGCCATAAGTTGGCAGGGTATGCTCAGACGTGAGTCCCTTGCTCACTTTGCCACTGGATTCAAGCAAGCCTGGCTGAAGACGGCTGAAATGCCAGAAACCGGTCCTAGGAAGTTTGTTTCCGGGCCAGGGAAGACAAGGCTTGGCAGTTCGGGCTGGACTGTTCCCATGAGGCACAGGGTCAGACTGATTTGCATATGGCCATGTCTGAACTGGGGTGGCAGAGTGGGCTAAAGAACGGTGATGGATTAAACCCAGATCAGTTGACTGGGGGTGAGTGCTTGCAATGTTCAACACTCCGTCCATCATTTCCTTTGGTTTTTGCTTTGTTCGCCATAAGTTGGCAGGGTAAGCTCAGACGTGAGTCCCTTGCTCACTTTGCCACTGGATTCAAGCAAGCCTGGCTGAAGACGGCTGAAATGCCAGAAACCGGTCCTAGGAAGTTTGTTTCAGGTCCAGGGAAGACAAGGCTTGGCAGTTCGGGCTGGACTGTTCCCATGAGGCACAGGGTCATATTGATTTGCATATGGCCATGTCTGAACTGGGGTGGCAGTGTGGACAAAAGAACGGTGATGGATTAAACCCAGATCAGTTGACCTGGGGTGAGTGCTTGCAATGTTCAACACTCCGTCCATCATTTCCTTTTGTTTTTGCTTTGTTCGCCATAAGTTGGCAGGGTATGCTCAGCCGTGAGTCCCTTGCTCACTTTGCCACTGGATTCAAGCAAGCCTGGCGGAAGACGGCTGAAATGCCAGAAACCGGTCCTAGGAAGTTTGTTTCCGGTCCAGGGAAGACAAGGCTTGGCAGTTCGGGCTGGACTGTTCCCATGAGGCACAGGGTCAGACTGATTTGCATATGGCCATGTCTGAACTGGGGTGGCAGAGTGGGCTAAAGAACGGTGATGGATTAAACCCAGATCAGTTGACTGGGGGTGAGTGCTTGCAATGTTCAACACTCCGTCCATCATTTCCTTTGGTTTTTGCTTTGTTCGCCATAAGTTGGCAAGGTATGTTTGGACGTGAGTCCCTTGCTCACTTTGCCGCTGGATTCAAGCAAGCCTGGCTGAAGACGGCTGAAATGCCAGAAACCGGTCCTAGGAAGTTTGTTTCCGGTCCAGGGAAGACAAGGCTTGGCAGTTCGGGCTGGACTGTTCCCATGAGGCACAGGGTCAGACTGATTTGCATATGGCCATGTCTGAACTGGGGTGGCAGAGTGGGCTAAAGAACGGTGATGGATTAAACCCAGATCAGTTGACTGGGGGTGAGTGCTTGCAATGTTCAACACTCCGTCCATCATTTCCTTTGGTTTTTGCTTTGTTCGCCATAAGTTGGCAGGGTATGCTCAGACGTGAGTCCCTTGCTCACATTGCCACTGGATTCAAGCAAGCCTGGCTGAAGACGGCTGAAATGCCAGAAACCGGTCCTAGGAAGTTTGTTTCCGGTCCAGGGAAGACAAGGCTTGGCAGTTCGGGCTGGACTGTTCCCATGAGGCACAGGGTCAGACTGATTTGCATATGGCCATGTCTGAACTGGGGTGGCAGAGTGGGCTAAAGAACGATGATGGATTAAACCCAGATCAGTTGACTGGGGGTGAGTACTTGCAATGTTCAACACTCCGTCCATCATTTCCTTTGGTTTTTGCTTTGTTCGCCATAAATTGGCAGGGTATGCTCAGACGTGAGTCCCTTGCTCACTTTGCCACTGGATTCAAGCAAGCCTGGCGGAAGACGGCTGAAATGCCAGAAACCGGTCCTAGGAAGTTTGTTTCCGGTCCAGGGAAGACAAGGCTTGGCAGTTCGGGCTGGACTGTTCCCATGAGGCACAGGGTCAGACTGATTTGCATATGGCCATGTCTGAACTGGGGTGGCAGAGTGGGCTAAAGAACGGTGATGGATTAAACCCAGATCAGTTGACTGGGGGTGAGTGCTTGCAATGTTCAACACTCCGTCCATCATTTCCTTTGGTTTTTGCTTTGTTCGCCATAAGTTGGCAAGGTATGTTTGGACGTGAGTCCCTTGCTCACTTTGCCGCTGGATTCAAGCAAGCCTGGCTGAAGACGGCTGAAATGCCAGAAACCGGTCCTAGGAAGTTTGTTTCCGGTCCAGGGAAGACAAGGCTTGGCAGTTCGGGCTGGACTGTTCCCATGAGGCACAGGGTCAGACTGATTTGCATATGGCCATGTCTGAACTGGGGTGGCAGAGTGGGCTAAAGAACGGTGATGGATTAAACCCAGATCAGTTGACTGGGGGTGAGTGCTTGCAATGTTCAACACTCCGTCCATCATTTCCTTTGGTTTTTGCTTTGTTCGCCATAAGTTGGCAGGGTATGCTCAGACGTGAGTCCCTTGCTCACATTGCCACTGGATTCAAGCAAGCCTGGCTGAAGACGGCTGAAATGCCAGAAACCGGTCCTAGGAAGTTTGTTTCCGGTCCAGGGAAGACAAGGCTTGGCAGTTCGGGCTGGACTGTTCCCATGAGGCACAGGGTCAGACTGATTTGCATATGGCCATGTCTGAACTGGGGTGGCAGAGTGGGCTAAAGAACGATGATGGATTAAACCCAGATCAGTTGACTGGGGGTGAGTACTTGCAATGTTCAACACTCCGTCCATCATTTCCTTTGGTTTTTGCTTTGTTCGCCATAAATTGGCAGGGTATGCTCAGACGTGAGTCCCTTGCTCACTTTGCCACTGGATTCAAGCAAGCCTGGCTGAAGACGGTTGAAATGCCAGAAACCGGTCCTAGGAAGTTTGTTTCCGGTCCAGGGAAGACAAGGCTTGGCAGTTCGGGCTGGACTGTTCCCATGAGGCACAGAGTCAGACTGATTTGCATATGGCCATGTCTGAATTGGGGTGGCAGAGTGGGCAAAAGAACGGTGATGGATTAAACCCAGATCAGTTGACTGGGGGTGAGTGCTTGCAATGTTCAACACTCCGTCCATCATTTCCTTTGGTTTTTGCTTTGTTAGACATAGTGCTCCGCCATGCCCTCGAGTATGAAACGAGACTAGACAAATCCCAGTCTCCCAAGATGGAAGTTTCAGGCCAGTTGGACAGTACCATGATTCTTTTATTGGGCACAGAGCATAGGTAACACAGGAGGCGCAGTGGTGCAACAATAGCTCTCACAGCCCCTGCAGTGCGGGGGGGCTAGCTCCGCCGGGCCCCCTACGACAATGTGCATGGGCGGGCCTGAGAGGTCCTGACTGGGTCCGGAGAAAGTGAGGATTCTCCATGCACTTTGCAGGGGGGGCCCTGAAAGTTTTGTTGTGCCACTGAGGAGCTGACCATCATGTTGGACAACACCCACCTACCTAGGCTTCTCACCCTCTGGTGATCTGTCCCATTACAAAGGTTCCACTATTAGGAGCTGCGTCCTTTCACCTAGGAGGTAATATTTTTTGCCGGGGATCTAAAAGTACCTAGCCTATTTACTATTCAGAGCATTCTCTCCATTTCACCATATTGAGAGTACCATTTCATGTGGCCATGTTGCCTCCCAACATTTTACTTGCATATAAGGCAAGCAATATCAGTGAGTCTTCAACTATCCAAGCTCTCGCTCTCTCTCCATAAGCGCCCTTTGACTCACAAAAGAAAACAGCAATCAGCACCATACAAACATTTTTTAGAATTAATGATTACATTTAACTTGATTTTTTTTTTAAAAGGCAACTAATTAACAATAAAGTTGACATGCCTTCTCATCGCAAGCCTGCAAACCTTAATTCCACTATTCTGATAAAAAGTAACACTGTTATTACAATGATTCGCACACGTAAATCAGCAGTGCTTACTATTAATATCATCACTATGTTAGTACACATTCAGAGACTATAACAAAAACAAATTGAAACCCTCCCAGTGAGATTACTGTGGGAAGCTTTGCACTAAATGTGGCTAGGGAAGCCTCCCTGTCAGCCAGTTCCACAACTTCACGCTTAATAACCACTGGATTAACCACTAACTTTGGGCTACAGAGTGGCATGCTACCCGCCATACTGCGCTTCAACACCTCATCAGTGGTAGAAAGTGCTTTATAAATGCACTTACAATACTTTAGAGAATCCTTCCACTCCTGCGAACTACTCACCGTCTGGAGGTAGCCAGGGCCTTTGCAATGGATCACAAAAACTTTAGTAAGAATGTTTACACCTTTACACCTGGCTCACAAAGAAACTCACTGACGGGCTTCAAAGGCTTTAGAATCAATCATTCAGAATGCGCGTAGACCTGCACTGGTGCAACCACATAAAACCAGCCTGCAAGGCGGTGCGCTAGCTCCCAAGGGATGTGATATTATAGCGCAATGGGACACGCACAGGGCTTACTGGTCGAAAGGCCTATGACGCCTGCTGAGCCTGGACACCCACTATGTGGATGACAGAAATGCGTGATCGACAACAGCAAAGCTGAAATCTCAATGAGCCTTCAGGCGGCATAAACAGCGATGCAGTACAATGTGAATATAGGGTCCAGACTGCGAAGCTCACCGAACCTGAAACCAAGACTCTGGGCAGAACCAACCTACACTATTATAAGGAAAGGCCTTGAAATTGAACAGGTCCAACTTCAACTAAAATGTCTCACCCATAGGAAGAGATTAACAATATCAGATCAGGAGCACGCCTCATAGATTAGACCTTAACTCCACTTTTCTGTATTTTACCAAGTGCTTGGCAGAAATCAGATGCACGTAGAGCTCTAAAAAAAAGGCTAAATAAATTAATGAGTCAGTAAAACATATGAACATCTGGACGTACTACTTTTCATGTATGGGGCAGTGTAGGGAAGCAAATTGAAAATATGAAACAGTGGAAAGAGAGCTTCATAAGTAAAAACGAGGTGCACACTCAGGCTATAATAAATGAACGACTTAATGAAGTCGATATAGTATAGGTGGACCATCAAAAAAGGCGGTATATGATTGGTCAAAAACTCAGTGAAACGGAGGAAAGGTCAACTGCTAAATGAAGGTTGAAGATAGAATTAAGTCTATATAAGAAACATAATCAAGAGGGTAGCAGGGCATCTTGTGTCACAAAAGGCTAATGAGAGTGCCAACTGTATCATATCCGTATGGAATCTATATGTACCGCTGCTGGTAAACAAAGATAGAAATTTAAGTGAGGTCTTCTATAGCTTCTATAGTTGACTCTATAGATTCGAAAAAACAGCGAGGGATAAAAAAAAAACAAGGAGGATATTTCTGTCCTTTGTTTCCGTTATCCGCTGTCCACAGCCCATGCACTAACTTGGAAATGCAAAGATGCAAAAGAAAGACAGAGGTCCCTTTTGCGCCAGCGCAGTGTAGACAATGGGATCATGATTTGCTCCATGTTCCCCCAGTTCCAAAGTCAATAGATCTAGTTCCTTTCTATCTAACACACAAGAGTTTTTGTTTCACACACCATAGTTCTGATTTTAAGTGTAGTGTAATCCTGCTTTAGGTGCAAAATTGTAGTTTGCGCCTGAAACAGGATACTAAGTTGAGTACAAATCGTGCTTGCAGTGAGACTTGAAGCCTGATTTCCACAAGGGCAAACTCGGTGTAAGTCTGTTAGACAGACAGTGCTAACTTGTGGATTCTGTACCTCGGTACTGAGGAAAGCGTGCACCACTTTTACATTTAGAGATCCAAAGTTCAGAACGGCTCACATTCCCCGCTATTTAGTTGGTGAGTAATTTGTGCCCCAGAGTGGGCGATGCATGGAAGGAGGACTGAACAACCTCCTGATACCTCACCTGCACTCCAGCACTTTTTCAGGAAGGGGAGATCCTCAGAATCACATAATGTGAAGAAAACGAAATAAAAACTAGATTGAACAAACGTGAATTGAAAACATTGAATAAAATGTTTTCGGTGGGGAATGTAATAAATGTTAAAAATGACTAAACACTGCAAAAAAGTATTATTTAATATTGAATGGTGTTCTTCATTGCGCCTTCAAGTCTTCACTGAGCTGTATCTACCGAGAAGAATGGAGACCTGATGCAAGAAACCCCTAGGTGAGAAGCGCCCGGGATCATCGAACCATCTCTCCTAGGTTCTAAGGATTGAGCAGCTCGTTAGTATTATATCAGAACATAAAGGAATTTGGTGACCCAGAGTTAATTCCATGACAGAACTGTGTGTGCAACTATTGTACACATTTGTTCTGTAGAAGTATGAATGTGGCACAGGTCAGTCTCAAACTCTTCCTAACCTGGTCACTGTGCCTTGAGAAAAGTGTCACTGAAAGACTGTTTTCTTGAAAAGTAGTCTGAATAGTTCACCTGAGTCGATTTGTATAAAGAAAACAGTTCATGTTTACATTAGTTATAGTTCTAACACAGTTTTAGTAACAATGTACCACTTTGCAGTCTTCATCAGCGGTGATTGGCCTCTTGGTATTGCAGGGTAGTGCTTTGTTGGTGTCCAGGTGTACCATGCAACATGTTCTATTCTACCTCTAAAAATAACTGCATGTTTAGATGCTGACCTTTCAGTCCTGTAGCCCTTGCCAAGGCCTCCTATGTCAGCATGCTCGTAGTGTTTACGTAAGGACAGGTTTAGGAGTAAGGAAGACCATGTCTTTTTCTGGCACACTTATGGATTTCTCGCTGCCTTTCAGCCAGACCTTCCTTGACAGAGGCTCTAACTTGAAATACAAACTGTGTTTGCAATCGTTAGTTGGAAAACTAAGTAATGCAGATTACATGACTGCGGTTGTAATTTATTACTCCGACGCTTATCGAAGAAATCTACATTTTACAAAGTATTGATACTTCTTGCCCACCAATGGATGCAAACGCTCAGCCTTTCTATAGGGAAATACACCATCACTTGACACCTATAGTCGAATTGTGTAAAAGTGTAAAGGATGTAAGGAGAGGCATGTGAAGATTGTATCCCTCTGTGTTTCCAAGGAGGTGGTATGCAGCCTTGGGTACTCTTGTTTGGCTTTATGGAAGTTGTGTGTGTTCTCTGATCCACCCCTGTGTCTGTAGCAGGTGGTGCGCCATGTTTTGTCATCCTGTGTTTTGAGTGTCTGTAAGGAGGAAGGTGTGTATTGTGTCGTCCCCCTCTGTGTGTTATGAGGAGGTGTGTAGAGCAGAGCCATCCAGTGTATTTGAATGGAGGAAGGGTGTATTGCCTTGACCTCTTGTGTAACAGTAAGGAGGAAGGTGAGTAGTGTCTTATCTTTCTGTGAGTCTTTGTTTCCGCATCTCCTTGCTTTAGTGCTGTAGATTCCCAGGGTGTCTTGTGAATCGTTAGAAGCTAGAATGGCAGTGACCCTAAACTTGTGTATGGGATGAGAGGGGAATAGGCCCACAGGGCACTTTAACTTCTGTGGCACAGTTTATAATAATTTACTGGACGACAGCAGAAGCAGGAGTCTTCCGAACAGGCTGGCACATCCGAATATCTGTATCTGGTAGGGTCTGTCGTTGGCATGCCTGGCATGGACCATTCTCTGTCGCATATTTTCTTCTCACAGAATTGTTCTGGCAGAACCAAATACACCAGTCCATCTCGGTTTATGGAGTAGAAAACAACAGCCTGCCCTAACAACTACTGGAGGTCGGTGGGCGCCCACTTCACTTACCATTATGAGGTATCTCGATCTGTACTGCACAGTGCCAAAGATTCCCAGGATGACCGCCATGATGTGTAGGAAGTTGGCCAGAATGGGTGCCCACTGGTATCCCAGGAAGTCGAAGATCTGCCGTTCCAGGGCTGCGATCTGCAAAATAGAGAGAATAATGCAGTTACTCACACAGGCCTCGCAGGGCATTGAAACTCAGACCGGCAAGTAATTAATGAGCGCTTCCACGCACAATTAGCTTCAACAGACGGCAACGTCTTGCATGATTCATTGGTTGGCGTCTAGCAAATTGTGCCTCGTGGGGTTGAAGCGGAGGGGCTGCAGAGGAATAATCCACTTTTAAGCGTTAGTTCATAAATAGCACAAGACGGTTGTGCCCCACCATTCCCCATCAAGTGGTTAATCCTTCCATGCCTCATCCAGAAAGATTGGGGCGACACATTAGGACTGTTGGCCAATCTTGTACACACTTTTTCCTGCCTTCTATTGATGCAAATCTCCCTGGTCTCCAGTTGGGGCCTTCCTTGCAGATGTTGTCCTCCACTGTTGCTCTAACAATGTCTTCTTTCAATTATCCAAGTCCTATTGGGTGAATACGTTTTCTAAAGTCACCCTTGAATCCCAACTCCACCATTATCATATCACACTCCTGCTGGGATAGATGAAGTGTCTTGAATTCTTTATGTCCATAAAGAATTCCACAACATCTATCATATCAACCAATCCCTCACGGTATACATATTTACACCCTTGAGCCTGTTCTTGTCTGGTTTCTCATTTAAACCATTCCCCATTTTGGTACCCTATTTTTCCAATGTCAGTAACCTGGTTTTCCCACTATAGAGATGTGTCTTCGATGCCAAAATGTGATGCTCCAGATGAGGCCTCACTAGTAACTTGTACTACAGGGGTAGCGCCAACTACCTTCTGTTGACTAACCCTCTTGCTAAGCCCCCGATCTCCCTCTGCCACTTCCCTTCTTTCACCCCTTCAAAGTAATCTGAAAAGATAAGTACAAGATCTTATGTAAGGATCTGAGGCTTAGTCTCTCGCTTCTGCAATTATGCCTTCTGATCGGCTGAGCTGTGCAGTGGGAAGGCAAATGGGCAGATGCTATTGGCTTAGAGATGCTCATTTTGTAAGTGCTGAAATGCATACTATCTTCACTTTTACTAGCCCTTGTGTCACTGAGGACAGGCATGCGTTACCCCCTCCACTGCTGGTCTGTCACAGAAGGTTCAGGCCCCTGGTGCACAATTTAGAAGGCCATGCAATCACTTGAGCAGAACTGAAACCACCCAATAAAACCCAGCGGCCCCATCAACAGAGATGTTATGCTTTTCCTAGTCTGCAAGATGTGCAGCGTTGAAGCTCCGTGTACTGCAGTCCTTGTGGTGAAAATGGTATAGACTCAAGCTACAGTGGAACTGAAGAAGATGCTGGGGAGACACAAGCTATCCACAGTGGTGGGGATATATGATAATGCTAGCCTTCTCACCCCACGCTGGTCCACCTTTCAACTATTTCGAAGAAGTTAACTTACATACACCACACCAATGCATGCACAACATTTAATCAAATCCACATAATTGACAAAGATGTCTGCAGACTGAAAGCTACACCTGGCCAAGCCTGGGCAAATGTGCATCCACACAGATAATGCTCTCACAGATCCATCACAAGATGTATCCAGTCACTGCCCAGCAGTAGACTCCAACATAAGTCATCTCTAAATAACACAAAACACAACCACAGAGAGCCAAATACAATTGGGACAGAGCACTCTGTTCAAGGTCGGTGACTACTCCTACAACCGTAAACAAGCCCAGCATGCCAAAAGCTTAATAGGCCCACAGAAATTATAGAAAAGCAAAATTCATCACATAGCTTCACATTGCAGTGTTTTTTTGATTATGTGATTTGCAAACTCTGCAGGGGACAATTAGAAGTGGGTACCGTTGCACTTCCCTGCTGTGAAGTGCCCCTCAAAGTGCACTGCCTAAAATCCAATTGGAATACTTTTAAGTCAAAAGAATCCGAGTTCAGAAGTAGATGTTCCAACACACCATTTATTTCGGAATATGTTGTTGTAATCTCATTGAATTCATTAATTATATATATTTGTTTATGTAAATCCATAGTAAGTAAGACTTTTTGGGAAAAACAAGCGTGCATTACCCCCAATGCATTTCGGGCAGCCTTCTGCCCTTCATCAGGGGGTTATTTCTTGTTTCGATCAACTGATCCGGCTGTCATGCTCTCCAAACGCGAGTGGTGAAAAACACCCAGGTTTAGAGTGTGATACCTCGGTGCACGCCCTTACAGTTTCCTAAATTAAATATATTATCTCTATTAACCTTTATCTGATATAAATGGTGTGCAGGATCCAATACCCGTTGACAATTAGAAGTGGCACACTTTGCACAGATCATACCATGCAGAAGGGGCTTTAAATCAAATTAAAACATTTTCAAAGTGTTTTTCTTAAACGTATTGGAATTAAGCATACAGTCCATACCTAAATGCTGAATAAGGGTTGCTATCTTCATTCATTATAACTGCAGAAGTTGCGGTAGCCTCTTTATTTTCAATTTGTAAATCTAAGTTGCATATACACACATGAATGCTGAATTGTAAATCTAGAACTTTTTAACAAACTGCTTGTTAAAGTTGGAGCTTAGCTAAAAAAGTAAATTTTATGCAATAAAAACGACACATGGTACACCATAGCCAATTCCCACTATCAAAGTTCAGAACAGCTAATGATATTGTAGAAAAATCAATCATTTTGCACAGAAAACAAAATTGAAAATGATCACTTCTTGGTGCATGCCAATAGCTCGAAGAATGGTATAGAAAATGGTAGCAGGAGGCAGAATGTGTTATCTGGACGGGCTTTGTGATTTCCATGATCCATGAGTTTCTGTTTATTTGGATTAAGAATTTTAGCTGCCACCCTACTGACCCAACAGCCACCTCCCTTTGGCAACTGAAATAAATGTTCTTGGCCGAAGGCAAGAGTGAATATCTACATGTTCAATATGTGGAATCGATCAAGGCTCTGTGCTGCCCCATCTTCGTTCATGTGTATGTTGTTCCCTGTTAGGTCTCCTTGGGTAAATGTGTACTTATGTGCATCTATTGACCAATTTGAGGGGTTTAGAATTGACTGCTTCCCATGCATTCTCTATCTGTTCCCCCAGTGCCCACTCATTCGTCTAGGCCATTAGGGTTATGAACACCGAAGTTCACATCTACTCATAGTGCGCCCACATTTGTATGAGTATGTGCTACATGTATAATATTATTTCATGTTCGGTAGTTTTCTCAACCGGTTATTCAAAGAAATTACATCATATTTGGGAGCTACTTGCCCAAATTTACCAATTTCCTTTAATTTGTGTGAATCATGGATTCTCAGCTAAGGAGAAGCCAAAACGAAATTTTCTACCTGAAACCTGAACCGCATATATATTTCCTATTAGTAACATTTACAAACTGCTCTCAAGAAACCTGGTGACTGCGGAAACAAACTGAAAGCATTGGAAATCTGCTGAACGGCACACAGTTACTTGTTTTGTTGAAGACCACTTGAAAAATCACACTCCATTCATGCTCTTTCCCTTCCTTTCACATGATAATTATATGTCGCCATTTTCTTTATTTGTATTATGTTATTTTACTTTTTTTTCTTTTTTGTAGTACTGATTTAACTTTTTCGTTCATGAAAGGTCATTTGCTGAAGGAGTAAATAAAACTCAAACTGCTTGGGCAATGGCGGTGTTGTTCGTTATCGTGTCACCAGGCCCCCATTGATAACATTATTAAAACATAATAGCCAGTTACCATCATGTGGGTCTGTGGCAAGGTTTCAAACGTTTCCTTGATGTGGCTAAAGAGGTCAAAGACTGGATGCTAAGAGAATGTCTGTGTGCACAATTCTAGAGTAGCTGTGGTGGCACTGTGCACAGAATAATAGACATGAGAGGGGACAAGTGTCTACCTTAGAGGGTCACAGGAAGGAAAACATCCTTAGTCAATCTTGTGATCTTGTAATTCTTGATTGAAGATGGAGCTAGAACTGGAGACGTATGCAAGGCACCAAGCTCCTCCTGACATCAGGAATTAGAAAAGAGCCAGGCTATGTCACGACAAGAATCCAAAAAGAAAATGATCCAATCCCCTTGAGGCAAAAATTAGGATAAAATAGTAGCAAGGTGTGAAGATCATGACAAAAAGTCAGGAAACGAAACGAATTGTGATGCAACTTCCTCTCATGAAGCCTCCTTTATATATGATTTAAGCAGGGACTGACCTCACAGGAAAAGATCTTGAACTGAGAAACTCAGAGTTCATGCAATGGACGGACCACAGTCTTAAAAAGCGGCTATTGGCGTTCGATCAACAATGAAGCAGAAACCTAAGTTGATATGATACACACCACACAGAATTCTGACATCCCGCCGCCAAACTTTGCGCTCCATAATCCACACGGCTCACAGAAAACACTCCACGGTCAAGACGAGTGGGAAGCGCAGGAAGGAACCAGGTGGCAATGATCCTAAGCAACAATCTGAGCATAGAGTCTGACAAGGCACTGAAGGAGAGCGCATAGAACGCGTCTTCTTCTGAACACAGGTGGTCTCTGGTAAGCTCTTGGTATCCTCTACACGGTCACGGTATGAATGTAATGAAAGGTTGTTAGTGCTGTAATGGCAGCAACACCATTTTCTAAATTACAAAGTTGGTTGTTACTTACTGAAAATCAGTGTGACCCTGCCAGTTGATGCCAGCTTCACAGCATTCTGCCACAGCATTGATATTGGACTCAGAAATTTCACGAAACCTGCTCTATGTATGATTTGCGTGTTATATTTGTTGTGTTGCCTAATGGTTTCAAAGCTATCATTCAGTGTCAATAAGGTCCCTTTTTGGTGGTTGGGCTTATTAACATACCGCTGGGAATAACCATTTCATCGATATCCATCCTTCACATGGCCGGGTGGTGCCTGTGGGTGACCCTCGTATGAACTTGAGAGGACTATGAGGCGATTTCCTGTTGCACCAACAAGCCAATGCAACAATATGTATATTGTAGCAGAAACCCACCACTTGCTCTGCAGAATGCCACGGTTGCTGAAAAGAGAGGCTGCCTGGCCTTAATCCCACCATATACCTCGTTTAAGGCCCATCCTACACTTCCTGTCTCTTTATCTCACTCTTGCTGATTCTTTGTGCACTGCTTTCTCATGTTGTCATTATTTTCCCATCTTTCTATTTTTCCGTCTTTCTCCCATTTCTATCTTTCTCTCTTGTTCTGGGTCAAATTCTGATAGCGAGAAATGAGTCCTGGTCCCCAAAAATGAGTTCAATCACTGGCACAAATTAAACACTGTTTGCTACCAGACAGCCTTGTGGTTTTTCTGCTCCCCTTTAGTTGTGATAGAGAGCTTCCATAAGTCACTTTTCACAAGAGAATGCATGGTATGTCCCTGCCAAAAAGATTTGAACAGTTAATTCTCTTGTGTTGGGCTGTGCAGTGATCACCTAGTCTCCCTATGTTCCGAGCCTTGGCATAGTTCTCGAGAAGGAAGTGACTTCATTCTCGTTGTAAGATTGGGGAAGCTGCTTGAGATGGATGCCTTGGCATTTCACCAGAATCAATTGATCATCAGTCATGTCACCTGTCATAAGTGACTGTGTATCAATGGCTCTAACTTCACTCCAGGTTGACCTCAGATTCTCCACAGTGTCTCCAAGTGTTGCATCTCTTGTGCTGGCAACTCCTGATCCAATCATACTATGGGATGCCTCATGCCCAAATGATGGAACAAGACGATCTGGCACCGAAACGTCGATCTCCCGCTTTCCATCGCCACCTGAATCAAGAAAATAGTCCCATGTGCTCATCCGGCACAGAGGCCGGGGTTCTAGGTGTCTGTTGCCTTGATGCACATAGATTCATACTTTATTCAGCAGGAGTAAACGTTGCCTCAGCAGCTACTCCCATCCGTGGAATGCCTTCCATACTGCTCTCCTTCGAATATCTCTTCACAAAACCCTTTGCTCAGTCAGACATTGAGAAAACATGGTTGGATCCTTAAACCAACCTCAAGTAGTATTGAGACGGTGCTGGATTCGCATCTGCAGCACCACCGCATGTGCATGAACGCGGTTTGAACTCTGCGCAGTATTGTCACCACTGATCGCAGGGTTCTTGGTTATAATACTTATCGACGCCCCCACCGCAGGGACAGCGGGTACGGTACAGTGAGGTTGCAGCTTCTCTAGGTCACATGCACTTTTTGCACTAAAAACAGAAAGATCCCTTTAACTATGAAGAACTACTCCCTCCCATAAAGAGCGATCTAGAACAGTAGAGGCGTGCGCTGCATATCTGCACCTGGAGATTGAACATGCACAACATCGAGACAGTGCTACTGCTCTCTCACGCTGTCTCTTCTTCACTGATTTCCCCTGTACCCCACTCTAGCCTCTCTGCTGCCCAGAGGCTGCACACTGAGTTCTGTTAATGCATTGCTGCATTAGGCGCGTGCCGTTTTGATTGTATCGTTAATGACCAGATGCCAATAGCAGATTTGTTATTAGTTTTATGGTCTCATCAGGAATCCTTACATCTCATTAAAATATTTTTAGGCTAATTTGTTCTCGGAGGAAGGACACAAAGAACCACTAAACAATATAAATGAAAGGCTACACCATTTTCCAGCGAGGTGCAAAGTGTCTTTCCGCCGGCAAAGTTTTGTGTAGTTAATTTTTGTCCCCTCCTAGAAGGATGCCAAGTTTTTCAATTGGTCTATTCCACGAATTGTTTTTATGCATTTCTAAAAAAAAATGGTCCCTCTAATTAAATACAGCAACGCTGTAAAATGTGTGTCGAACATTTCTTTGAAAGCTTACCCTGCTGCAAAGCTTTCAACTACAGAATCGCAAATGTTCTTATAAACTGTTTCAGCACGTTCATCTTTCGTGGAGAATTTTCTATGCACAAGCAGAAAACCTTAAAGAATTTCGCCACCTTTGTTAAGTTGCAAAAATTTGCATAAATTGCACACAAAAAAACCTCTGCAACCAGGGCTTTAAGTGGGCCTGGTATCACCGGTGCTGAGTGTGGTGTCTTGGGCCCTAGGCCCACATGCTGAGCAAGTAATCACACAGACACGATAGTATGGGACTAGGAACTGGCCCAGGGCACGTACGCCCGGCCCCTTTTATTGACAGGGTCACCTGACTGGTGAAGCCTGTGGTGGGTGGGTGTATAGTGTATGCTACATCATAGGCAGAACACTAGAACGGTGATCAGCCGATCACTACATCCCTCCCAAACTTTAATGAAAAAAACAAAAGTCCAACCTGGAAGAAAAATAGATAAATAACACGTAGCACCAAATGAGTCTATTCAGGCCGTCAGCCAGGCAGCACTAGAGCTTCGGACTGCATGGTCGGGATGCCTTCATCTGCCTTGGCGATGTTCTTTAGACCGGCCTGGTCTCACGGTGTTGAAGTCTATGTATAAAAGTTCAGTGTTGGTGCATCTGGAGCTGTGGTGGAATCCACTCTGGATTTGGAGATGATCTCTGTGAGTGAGGCCTTCCTTTGGAGGTGGCGTTCTCCTGACTGCTGAGCGACATCTGACTTGCCTCTCTCGCCTGGACTCCTATGCCACTGGAGCCTCTTGGAGGGCTTTCCTGCTGGCAGTCATGGGACTGTGTGGACCTTCGCGTGGGCCGCGCGAAGGTGTCGCTGAGGAACTGCCAATGGACTCACAGCCAAGTCGCTCATGTAGCCTCCGATGGTGGTGTCTTTGTCTGGGCGTCCTCGCCGTCTGGACTCGGGTTCTGCGCCTACCTCTGGCGATCTTGTGCGGACCAGTCTTCAAACGTGACCTCCATGCTTTCCCGAGCCTGACGTGGAGCTGCGGCCGACACATCTCTCCTGCTTGGACTCCCTTCGCACTGGAACTCCGATGAGGCCCTTGTCCCCTGGACTGCCACGTGACCGCGTGGGCTGTATGGGCCTTTGCGTAGGCCACTTGTAGGGGTCGCTGTGGAACTCCCAACAGGGCCACGGCCAAGTCTTGTGTAGTCCCCAAGGGCGGATCTTCCAATGGCCGGGTGTGCTCGACTTCGGCAGGCTGTAGGTTGACGGGGGTGCACAGAAGTTTCCTGGGTGACTCGCCTCACTGAGCTCCAGTTAGTTGGGGCGTGTGTGGACTCACTCTGGTGGTGTGATGCTCCGTGGTGATGATGCACCTGGATGGTGATAACAGAATGTTGGTTTTCTACAGTGGGCAAACAGGCGGCGATCTTCTGTCGGGGTGATCCTGGGGAGTGAGAATGACTTGATGGACTTCGTAGCACCGCTCCATTGACTTTAGGTAGGTGCACTGCGAGGTGTGATGCTATCGATACCAAGCAGCCGGTGACAGGTAAGAGGATGGTCAAACTGCGAAGCGTGGGACCAGGACGCAGATCACGCATGCTAGCGGCTTACAGTAGGTCCTCCCGCGGAGCTGTCTCCAGTGACGTCTCTGCACCCCGGTGGCTGGCTCGTGCTGATGAGCACCGTCCTCAGTGCTGGTGTTAGTCCTTTGTCTTGTCTTTCTTCCCGGTTCCACCTTGCGCGCCTGTGGTGGTTGTCTGCCCTGTGGCGTCTTGCCGCTGTTCTTTTCTCCGTTGCGGAGTGGCGTCGTGCCACGCTCTTCTCCTTCTTCTGACCAGGTCTTCACGTGGATGTGGCGTTCTGCCACCTGTCTCCTGTTTGCTTCACATGGACATCTCACGGGTCACGTCGCTCTTATGATGATCTTTCCTTCTCTTTTGCGGGCCTGTTGCCGGCCTGTCCTGTTAGTAGGACTTGCATGTATCTCTTGGGGACTTCCAGTGGCTCCATCCCCTCCTCAGGGATTTCACGGTGTCCCTCTTCTCTCCGCTCGAGGGTGTCGTGCTTGCGCCTCGAGGCTGCGCCGTCGTGGCGCCTGCTTCTTACTTCTTTCCAGTGTGCTTGTCCGGACTGGTCACTTTGTGTGATGTGCTCCTTGCTTGCTGTGCGACGTGACGCACGGTCACGTGTTGTCATGTCGTCGGCATGCCTGTCGCTGTGGCGGCCTGCCACATGGAGTGTGTGACTCCTCTCTTACCTGTCTTGGGTCACCGCCGACTCCGTCTTGAGGCAGTGCGAGGGAGGACACTGTGTTGCCTTCGGCTCACCGCAGGGCTTCGCTGAGGCGATGGAGATGTGGATGCTTTCCGTCCTGCGTTCAGCAGTGCTTCTTCTTGGAGATGTCTCTATCTCCTCTGGGAGCTTGTCTGTGTTGTCAGCTTATGGGTGCCTGCGTCGGCGCGCCACAGTCTTTGCGCTCTTGGACCTTCTTTCAGGCACCCTCTTCTGGGGCTGGTCGTGCCCATTTCCTTGGCTTGCAGTGACATCGGGTCAGCGCTGGGGTGGGTGTATCAAAATCCTTCTTGCTTGCGGTGGTCGCTACCCACCACTGGGGGCATGTGGCGCAATTTCTCTCCTGTGGTGGCGTCAGATAGCCAGCGCGGGGGTGTGCGCCCAATCCACTTTCTCCTTGCGCCTTTCGTGGGGCATGCTTGGCTGCTTTGGTTAGTCAGTGGGGCTCAAGGTGTCCAGGCAGTGACTCTCACCTTTGCAGGAGTTTTTCGCAGGGCCTTTGGGGAGATACGACAGTCTCCTCTGCCTAGGGGAAATAAAAAGTGTCAGTTTCTCCTTGTAGTGGCAACAGGAGGCCACCAGGGACGTGTGGTGGTTTCTATTGGCTCTCTGTCAGTTGGTGCCTCTATTCTTCTGTCACTGCTGGCAGTGGTGTGTTCACTTGCACTCTAGGCCACTGCCGAGTGCATATGGTGCAGCTTGCAGTTGTTTCCTTTTTACAATTTGTAAGTCTATTCTGCGCAGTACTTTTCAATGGGCGGCACTGCAGGCAATAACAACGAGGCCACGGAAGCTTTTCCTGAATGTACGAGCCTGGTGGAGCTGACAGTGCCGGTGTGGGGATGCATGTGCGGGTTAAAGGGATGAGGCAAATCAGAGTGCCAGCTGAGAAAACCTGCATGCCTGCTTGCTGTCCCAACGCGACGACTGGGCTGTGTTCACTCTGGTACGAGTTCGCAGAGACAATGTTGACAGTGACCACCATTGGCATAACAATGCTTGGGGCCCCCCAAGCATGGATTAAGGTATGCAGGGGACACTGCATGTTTTTCTCACGTTCCCATACATATTTTTCTCACGTTGCCATACATATTTGAGAATTGGAGCCGCTGTTAGGGGAGGGCTGCTTCATGTATTCATGGCTGGGTGCGGTGTGTCGCAGTGTCCGCTAGGTGGCTCTACTGCAAGAGGCTTTGCCTGTCACTAAGGAAGCCTCCAGCCACGCAGAACTCGATCAGCATATGTAGGGGGGCATGCAGGGCCAGTGTGGGCAATCTCAAGTGTTGGGGCGGCCATACCGGGTGCACACATTGCGGGAGTAGTGTTGCCGCTTCACATGAGGAGGCCACTGCAGTCTTTCTCGCCCTGTGGGCAATGTTGCGTTATTGGAGCTGCAAGCCAGGCTATGCTGTGCACTTTTCTACTGGTTGCGGCCGAGCTCCGCTGCTTGGCTGGGAACATGAGCTGCCTTACAGGAGGATGCTGTCCAGGTTTACAGTGCGCCGTGATGGCACTTCTCTTTTCTTCACCGCTATGGGAGTCGGTAAGGGGAGGGGCACCTCACGCTCTTGTGAAACTTGGTTCTTTAGGCAGGGCTGCTCATATATTTTACGCCCTTAGATGAGGGGGCTGCTACTGCCCACATCGGCGCGTCACCCCTTGGGCACTGCAACAGTAGCGGGGAAGGCAGGCCGCTTCCGGGCACAGTTGGTTGTTGCAGCGGGGATGCGTCTTGGGGTACACTTGTCTCACGCTGTGGCACCGTTACCTCTCTCGTCCCTCTCCTCTGGGGATGATTCAATGTGCAGGGTAATGGCGCAATGTCGGGAAGCAAGGTGTTCCTCTTACCCTCTCACTGGGACAGAAGGCTGCAGTCGGGGCAGTGTGTGGATGCGTATGCAGGTCACAGCATTGCCTGGCACCGGACCGTCTTTACTTCGGAGTCCTGGGATGCATTCTATTGTCAGCGCAGTCCTTTCTAGGTGCTGCCTTCTCACCCTCTTTTCCAGCCCGCTCTGCTTTCAGAATCATGCTGTCATGCAGGCTTAATGCAGGAGGGGGGCTGCACAGGATCTGTCACCCTCTCTAAACACGACACATGACACACGACAACCTGCACACACGTGGGGTAAGACCCCCTCGTCGCCATTGTGGTGTCTTGGGCCCTAGGCCCACATGCTGAGCAAGTAATCACACAGACACGATAGTATGGGACTAGGAACTGGCCCAGGGCACGTACGCCCGGCCCCTTTTATTGACAGGGTCACCTGACTGGTGAAGCCTGTGGTGGGTGGGTGTAAAGTGTATGCTACATCATAGGCAGAACACTAGAACGGTGATCAGCCGATCACTACACTGAGCACCGGCAGGTTTTTTAAAGGGGCCTCGAAACGGGTCTCTAGCGGGCTCTGATTGGTGCCCTGGCACACAGGTTGTCCGTTTTTTCTGGGCTGCAGTGGCTCACGCTGCTCGCTTCTCACTAGTGGAGAAGTTACGGCAGGACGTCATGCCAGGTGCGCGTTGTAGGGGAAGGGAAATGCTTTAAAGAGAGTCATTTTCTCTCTGGATTTCCCTTTTCTTTTTGAAACTGAACAGCAACATTGTCGTAGTGTCACCAGGGCTTTAAGTGGAAGCTTTTTCAATATTATATCCAAGCCATAGTTGCTGCTTATTTATCTTATGCGACTAACAACCATTGCCAAAGCCAATAGTCCTGCCTTGATGTCGGTATGATGTTACTTGTATCATATCTGGATGCAATGACAGACACAGCAGAATAGAAGTCGGGCGGCACACTATACTAAGCACAGATTTTTGCTTATGTGTTTTAAGCCACGCTCTTAATTACATTACGCCCTTAATTGCATTGGCCACGCCCCTTTTAGAGACCCTCAGTTTTTTCATCCCACTTAAAAACCCTGTCTGCAACCTTTAGCAGCCTCGCCTTTTTACAACAAGACAAGGCCTCCTTCTTGCACATCGTATGTTGTAAACAAGCAGTCAGTGCCAAGCTCAAGTAGGGTGCGTGCGTTTACCGCCCAGGGGCAGTCGCAGGTAAGAGCGAGTGGGGGGAGGTGCGCCACCCCCAAAACTTCTGCCACTTGGAGCGCCCCCCCCCCTCTTGCTACGCCACTGCGTACGATTAACAGATAAGTGACGTCATTGTCTACCCCTTCCATTCAAGGCTCGCGTGAAGATGGCCTATAAGGTTTCTGCCAGAAAGGTCAGATATAGCCCAAAATGGCGCCGTGAGAAAGCGCGTCGTCTGTTCGACCGCTAAAGAGGTCTCACCCACGACCAGGGACTGCTGACAATTCTGCGCGCCAGCACTTCTTAGAGGACTCTTACATTTTATTACCTATGCGCTAAGGAAGAAAAGTCTGGCCCGTCCCCGGTCTCCGGGATCGATCGAGTGTGGACGGAAGGGATAATAAACACAGGGCACGATTGATAGGCGCTGGCTGGGCAGTCGGGAATCCACTTGCACCAAGCATTTCTAGGAATTAACGCTCGAGAGCTCTGCAAGGCCAATTATACCCCGGCAATACTTTCTCTGCTACGATTACTCACGCGCGGCGCGGCCGGCTGCAGCTCCAAATCACCACTGTGGGAAATGAAAGCAGACGCAATGCAACGATTATTGAACCAAACGTGTAGAACAGCCGAATACAGAGAAACGTAGAGCAGAGGGCCGCGGTAGGGCTGCCACTTGTCTTATGAGAGAAATACCGGCCATATGTATGCGTTTTTTTTTTAAGATTCTGCAAAGGCCTGGTCAGGATCCTTTAAATTTAACTTTACTTAAATCAACTGTATTCGTTTTTAACATCTTTCTTTATTTGTTTACCTCAGCCATCAGCAAGGGATCCGTTATGTAGCCGTAGAAAACATTTTTAAGTGTTTTCTTTTTGAATGTACTTTTTTTTAGCAGTCCTACCAAGAAGCACGCTTCAGGGGTTAGGGTAACGCATTTTAGTGTGGTGGTCCACATTTTCACACTAAAATGCATAGTCACCTCTTCCGCACCACCTGCTTGCAGCGGCCAGGATGCTCAGTGAACAGCAAGAGGAGTCAGAGGAGCGCATAGTAACGAGGTGACTCAATGTGTGCTTATCCTAATGGCCTTGCGCCTTATGAAAAGCAGTTTCTTTCACCACCAGTCATGGTTTACCTGCTCTGCGTTGTGCTGCTTGTGGGGCAGGGATGAGGGAGTGAGCTGCAGCCTGGTGCTCAAAAGGCACACACAGACGCGTTACGATGGCACAGGCTCTCTGAAGGTCGTCTTGAGTGTGTACTGTGATGGGGAGGCTGGAGCTGAGCGCCATGATCTCTCTCACTGCTGCAGCTCAAATTTTTCTTTTTATATAGAGTTTTAATATAGCACGAACTTGACCCGAATCGGGTATCAAAGCTCTTTACATAGCACCAATTGCGTTACTTTTGGACACATTCATTTTTTGTTAGGCAAGGGGAAATTAAGTGATTTGCCCAGAATCCCAGATGTTCAGCGTCATTGCCGAGACTCGAACCCAGTTCCCTCGAGGTCGACCGCCCTAGCCGTTAGTCCAACTCCTCTCCCCTCAATGTTGGTAAATGTTAGTGAAAGTCTTACTGCAGTCAGTCAACTCTGCTGGCCAGAGAGTAGTTCAAACTACAGAGCACAGGCTGTGGGGCAAGGCAGCACTACTAGTGCTGTGTGGGGGCCTGGAGATCAAATGTGACCGGTGGCACGCAGCTGTACCTGGTGCTGAGGGGGGTGCTGACGTGGAAAGTACTCTGCAGAAATCCGTTGTGTGCCCAGCAGTTTTCAGGTCACAATAACAAGCATTGGCAAATGCTATTGGATTTGCCAATGTCATTTTACCATGTTGCTCAGAAGCTTTGCTGTGCAACATGGCTACAAGTAAAGTTAGGAAAAAAGCGCTAGCTGCACCATATCGATTTTTTTTTTGTTTTCCTTTTCCTTTAGACATGCCACTTAGCCACGCTGCCGTATAACATGGCTAAATGACATTGACAAAGCCAATGGCTTTCGCATAGGCGAGACCTACTGGCAAATCCAAAGCTTGTAAATACAAAAGGTCACGTGCCTGCAGGCTCGCCCTAAAAATAGACGTTCTTACTGGAGATGAGGAGTAAAATGGGCAACCCAAACTACCCTTGAGGGTTCGGGCAAAGTAAAATGGTAGGGTAGATGTGCCTTCAAGGGATTTATTTAGAAGTATTTTCTGATTTATATGAAGATTTTCAAGGCCAAACAAATGGTTACCTTGTTAATTAATTTCTTTTAACAAATAATTTTAGTACTTAATTATAATATCTCTTGAATCAAAATCACAGAAATCATATAGAATATAAATCATTTGTGCAAAAGTGCATAACAAACTAGAACAAAAGCGGATGTATATAGAAAAATGTGCACTTTTTATCTTTAAATTAGGGTACTTAAAAATACAGACAATGTAACAAGAAGGAAACAATGCAATTCAGAGCCTTCACTGTGACAATTGCCAACCCTTTTCTTCTTAACAGAAATTAAACAAATTACACAGATGGAGATGGGCAGTGATGGCCAGGCACCGCCATATCACTGCCAGCAGTGCAACGAGGCCTGTGCCTGCCCTTCACTGCAATGACATAATTGAAAGCTCAGCAATTATATCCATGCCCAACACTGCAAGGAGATCAGTGCTGGCGTTGCAATGACACCCGAGCCAGCACTGCAACGAGACCCGAGCTAGCACTGGACTAATATCTGTGCAACAACTACGGTGGCATCCATGCCGGCACTACAACGGTATTGGTGCAAGTGTTGCAGTGATATATGTTACAACAATGCAATAAGATGCATGGACACAGTGCAACAGCATTGCTGCCAGACCTGCATGCAATTGTATCAGCACTGCTGTTGTATCGATGCCAGGCCAGCACAGAACGAAATCTGTCCCAGCACTGTGATGAAGCTTGTGCCAGCAAATCATCACGTTCACTGCAAACAAAGCAAGGACACCCGGTGGAACACTGCAATGGTGTTTGCGCAAGCACTACAGGGAAATTAGTGCCAGCACTGCAGCAAGTTCCATGCGAGTAAAGCAGTAACATCCGTGGAAGTACTTCAGTGCCAGCCCAGTACTGCGACAACTTGTGGCGGGCATTGCATCGAGACTTGTGCCAGCAATGCAGCAAGATCCGTGCAAGCAAAGCAAAGACCTCAATGTAAGCACTGTAATGGTGAATACCAGTACAGCAATAAACTCTTTGGGTGCACTGCAATGATGTCTGTGCCGCCACTGCAGTGTCATTTATGCCAGCGTTGCAATGAAACTTGTGCCAGCCGAACATTAAGTTCTGTACTAGCAAAGCAATGACATTTGTGCCAGGACTGGAGCAAGATGTGTGTCAGCACTAGATGGACATCCGTGGAAACGCTGCACTGGCGCCCGTGCAGTGCTGCAGCGATATTCATGCCTTCACTTCAATGAGCTCCAGTCTGGCGCTGGAAGTGTATGCTCAGCAACAATGCAGCCAACCCTATGCCTGCAATGTAGCAAGACCAATGCTATCGATGCAGTTTGAAGCATGTAGCATTCCAGTGAGCTGAATGCAGTCCCAGTCCTAACGTTATTTTGAAGCTTAGGCCTGTCTGTAAATGTTGCAGTTTGTCGACAGGTCGATGCGCTGGAAAGTTAGGCTCGCTTGTCTAATGGTTACTCATGAGGCAGCTCAGCGAGATCTGTAAGAGGTCTGCAAATCACTAACTTGCAGAGTTCGATGAAGCAATATATGTGGGATCTGCAGATCGGTTGACCCAGCCTTTCAGACTTCTGAAGTCAATCAGGTAAGTACTACTGACTTGAGCAAGAGTCAGTATTTAAAGCTCCATAAAAATGGTAAAAAACAGAATAGGACCTCAGAAAGCCAGGATAGAGTCACTCCCAGACTTTAACCCATAAGAGGGCAAACTCTTGACGGGAGATCTAGTCGATCATACATTTAAAAAAAAAATTCAATCTCTCATTATGGTTGGAAAGGTGTGGTGGAGCGGCCAGGGCAGCTGACTTCAGAGCACGGGGTTCACGGTTCAATCCCCTGCTCCGGTGGCAGATCAGCTCAGCACCATGTGACTCTGGGTAAAAGCTCACTTACTTTCCACAACGGCCCCCAGCGCCTTGAGACCCATAAGGGTGAGTAGTTCGCACTTGACAAATACCGGATTTATTTATTTATTTATTACACACAGCACCACAACACCCGAGACTTTGAAGACTTCCTGGCAAGCGGACATAGGCCCCCTAGATAATGATGACTGGACTGACGCTTTGGTATCCCCCCGGGGGGCTGCCATTTTATCACGCTTGAGACAAATTCAATTGAAATATTTACACAGGGCTTATTACCCACACTACAGGCAAGTGAGGACTAGATTAATAGAATCCTCTATATGTCTACGATGCCAGAAAGAATAGGGCACATTTATACACACAGTATGGACATGAAAGGTCTTAGATGGATTCTGGTCAGGAATGATAGCGTACATAGCAGAAATTCTGGGATGGGAACTCCCCAAATTCCCAAGGCTAGTACTACTTCACATTGCTGATGAGATTGGGGTAATAGATATAAGTGCCATCTTCTGTGGTTGGCTTAACCCTCGCTAAATGGGACATAGCAAGGCTATGGAAATCGGACACCCCTCACGTAGTAAGGGCATGGAAAAAAGGGATGGACTTCTGCAAGGGGCTCGAAATATCAGTCTTTCAGGCACGAGGATGCCCCAGAAGCATACGAAAATACGGCGGCGGTGGGCTGAATCCCGCAGTCTTGTATGGAAGCAGCAGACATTGATATCAGACATCATAGATTCTGAAATCCAGACATATGAACCTGTGGGGTGATATATCTTGTGACACTTTTCTATTGGAACATGAATACTACCTAGGGGCATCATTAGCAGACTGATGAACAATGCAATGGGTTACGTCATTATAGTTTGGGTATCATAACCTGTGATGCAATACTATTTATGGAAACATATTTATATGTATGAAGCCCGGCGGGCTGTGAGATCACAGAAATGCAATAAAATTTGTTATGGAAAAAAAAAAAGAATAGGACCCAATCATAGCATGAGCAGTGGACGGACACTAATTAAGATAAATCAATCTGTACTTAGTCCATGGTCCTCTCACAGAAATGGAAGTGATTCCTAGGACACGTTGCTAAATTAAAAGGCATCAAGGAAGAGTGATAATGATGCTAAACGAATGGTAAGCGATGGGTAGGCTGAAATCCCATTTTACAAGTTTTTTGTAATACAATAAGTTTCCAAGCAACTGCACATGCAAGCTGCCTGCAGGCTCAACCTAAAAATATCCAGGGAAGAATGAGATAACTCAGGTGATTAAAGTTCCTACTGGAGAGAGTTCACAGTTTTAATGTCAGTTTCTGATTGGGACAACTATGTGCTCGCGCCAAGATCCTCAAGAGTACATTCTCTTGCATTAGGATCTGTGATGTTTACCTGGGGTCCCTATGTTACGACCCTTGGCATAGTTCTCGAGTAGGAAGTGACTTCTAGGCACTGACCAGAGTTTTAAATTCATTCTCTTTGTAAGATTGGAGCAGCTCCTTGAGATGGATGCCTTGGCCTTTCACCAGAATCAATTGATCATCAGTCCTGTCACCTGTCATAAGTGACTGTGCATCAATGGCTCTAACTTCACTCCAGGTTGACCTCCGATTCTCCACAGTGTCTCCAAGTGTTGCATCTCTTGTGCTGGCAACTCCTGATCCAATCATACCATGGGATGCCTCATGCCCAAATGATGGAACAAGACGATCTGGCACCGAGACGTCGAGCTCCCGCTTTCCATCGCCACCTGAATCAAGATAATAGTCCCATGTGCTCATCCTGCACAGAGACCGGGGTTCTAGGTGTCCTGTTGACTTGATGCACATAGATTCATACTTTATTCAGCAGGAGTAAACGTTGCCTCAGCAGCTACTCCCATCCGTGGAATGCCTTCCATACTTCTCTCCTTTGAATATCGCTTTGCTCAGTCAGACATTGAGAAAACATGGTTGGATCCTTACACCAACTGCAAGTAGTATTGAGACATGACCGCATTTGCATCTGCAGCTCCAACACAGGTGCATGAACATGGTTTGTACTATGCGCGGTATTGTCACCACTGATCGCAGGGTTCTAGGTTATACTACTTATCGATGACACCCCTGCAGGGGCAGCGGGTACAGTAGAGTGAGATTGCAGCGCCTCTAAGTCACATGCACTCTTTGTACCAAAAGTCTTTGTCCTTGGGCTATATCTTTATTCCATTTCTGGTAGGAGGGTCGGTGAGTTTATGAAGCGTGCTCTGGCCTCATAAAAAGTCATAGGCGCAGAGGCTGAAATCGGTAGGCGGTAGTGCTGTTGAAAAGAGGTCATCTATTGCATAAATCCTTATGGTTGGCAAGTATAAATTTATTCTAAGTGAAGACACTGGTACATTACATTCGGTACAACAAGTAGTCCATCCCCAAATTTGGGCCAGCCGTGGACATAATGAAATTGCAAGAGGTCACCCATAAAATATCGCTGCTGTTGTGTCACTCTACTTTAAAACCACCAGATGGTCCTATGGCAACCATCATTTAGACAATGCGATAAACACCTGGATGAGATAGCGGAATTGATTATCCTATCTCACCGCAAACGAGGAAAGATGTGAAGTAGGAGGCGAACGCAGCACTGACAAGCTTTCTGAGCCTGGAATTCCATTTTTTCCGTAGCAACAACGGAACTAAAGTTTTTACCCACTGTAGCTACATCGTAGCACTGCATAACCAGGTTTAAAATCTGATATTCACACTGATGGTTCTCAGTGACCGGACAAAACATACACATTTATGGTGCATATGAGGGCACTGTTAACAGTGAGAGCAGAAGCGTTAAACAAATCTGCGAACAGCAAGTGCCAATGCTGAAATTAAGCAAAACCAAAGGGGATGATGGACGGAGTGTTGAACATTGCAAGCACTCACCCCCAGTCAACTGATCTGAGTTTAATCCATCATCATTCTTTAGCTCACTCCGCCACCCCAGTTCAGACACTGCTGAAATTAAAGCATTAATCATGCAAAATCAAAAAAGATAGGCACACACCACCAGAAACTTGCCAGAAGTGATCAAAGCCAGATGATGTTTTTTACAGATTAGACCTTTTTATAAAACCATGAGGTAATTAACACCAGTTTGATGTTCTTTTGTTACAGCACAAAGATAACAAAGCAATGACTAGTTCCAAGAGAGGGGACCGGGATCTAGGAACCATCTACTGGGTGGCTGTTGGTTGGGGTTGGCAGTCGAGGTAACGCAATGCTTACTTTTGTAAACCAAAACATAGCGATATCTTGAATGTTCTGCAAATAATTTTGACATAGTTAAATATCGATAAACAGAAATTCAGACACACATTTCCCGATGTCGTAATAGCTCTGTGGGTTAATGTCAACAAGTGAAAACAGACTGAAAAAACAGAATTTTGCAAAGAAATGGACTACAAATCCTAGAAAATTAGAATAAAAAAGTTTCAACCGTGCATAAATATCTCCCTTAGAACATTTCAACTTAAGCATGACCGTTCCATCAAGCTCTGGCTCCCAAACAGGCTTGGAATGGAGTGAGAATAGTAAATTAGCACTGAAATATGTCAGAAATGAGGTGCTCTTTCTTTCTGATTTTTTTGTAAGGAGATGTTTGTGTACATGTTGAGATTTTGGCATTTTATAGTGCAGAGTCTATCTTTTGCTCTAGATGATTTTTCTGTTTTGACATGGAACCAGATGAATGCATCGTCTGTGGAGAGCTGAATCTAGCCTTCAGGTATCAGTTCATAAAAAAGAAATAGGTATCACCTTCTGGACCTACTGGCTTTGCCAATGCATTTTAGCCATGCTACTTAATATTGATGATGCCATGCAGCATGGCTAAACAAATACAAAAAATAAATTTGACGAGCGGTGCCATCTCATTTTGCAGTCACACACACCATTCATGCAAATACCTATACAATGATGCAGTCTCTTTTTATGGGTTAACTTGACAGTGCAGCTGTCGCCAGACAATTGTGTGAGCATCACTAGAGAGGGGCTTTAGTTCCGCCCTCATGTTAGGGGCCAGGAGTACATGTATCGATTGGGCAGATATTGTGTGCTTCCACAGAAAAAAAGTTCTTGCCCTCAATACAGCTGTGATCATTTTGTTTGTTTATTCAGCTGCCTGAGGTTGAACTTTCAGGGGCACACAAATGACATTGTAATACTTTTAAAGTGTCTTAGATAACTAGATACTTTTTGGAGTTTTTCTCTGGCAGCAGCATGGATGGGAGGAGGACAGTCATTATTCTACATGGATTTTAGGTCTGGCTTGACCGTGAATTCATAGGCCAAACCTATTGGCATTACCACTGCTTGTTTTTATTTTTAGGTAACAATCCAAGTTGGATCAGAAATGAAAAAAAAACCTGGAGAGGATAACGGAAGCAAAACAGGGGATCGGGCTAGGGAGAGGGAACATGGGGGACAGAAACAACATGGGAGGGGTTGGGGATTACATGGTGAGACAAAGCAACACACAGAGAGACAGAGCCACACGGAGACAGAGGAGCACAACAGCACAGGCCAAGACAGAGAAACAGGGATACGGAAGGGGAAGAAACACGGGCGAAAGAAACAACACAGATGGGGCAGAGAAGCACATGGTAAGGTCGCGACATACAGAGACAAGGAGACTGGAGGGAGCAGAGAAGCACATGGCGAGACAGGGAAACTAGGAGACCATGGGGTGGGGGCCAGAGCTACACAGAGTGAGACAGAGCAATATTGAGAGAAGGTGGGCACATAAGCACACAGTGAGCTATAGCAACACAGAGATGAGAATGCTGAGAAACGCAAGGCGAACCAGAGCAACGTGGAGATGGGGCCAGAGAAGCACTCAAGGGAGACAGCTGGATAATACATGCACTCTCCTAGTGCGCTAAACTAAAAAAAAAAAGTAGTACCATATAACGAACAGTGTAAGGACACATTAATGCATCCATGGTCCAGAGGTGGAACAAACTCATGAAGGGAAAGTAAAGGACACAGTAGCCATCAAATAAGAAGAAAGCAAATGAGAGTGGCAATGAGGCCAACCAATGATAAACAATGAGTGGGTTCTAAGCCTATAAAATGTCTTGCAACAGACAGTACATGCACCGTCTTAGGCGAGACCTAAAAATCAGCAAAATAGCAACGTGTGTTATCACGTCGATAACAAATATTTGCATATGACCTACAGGTCATAGGCTCCAGGGGCGGCGCCTCCATTTGAGCAGAGGAACGTCGCCCCACAAGCCTCAGAACTGGAAGAAAACGGTAATAAAGTTAATTTATTACTGTTTTTATTTTTCAGCATCCCGTCATGAACTAATTGTCAGGACGTCAGCGCTGCCGAGTGGCAGCAGCAGAAGCTATGCGCTTTAAAATGTGAATGTCTCTTTGGACGACCGTCTTGGGCCGGCCAGCCAGACATGCACACTTTAAAGTTCTCTAACCTAGCTGTTTTATACAGCCAGGTTAGAGAAAGTGCAGGCCTCCACTGCTGTTAGGAGCGCTGAGAGAGCCTGCTCTATCTAATCCTGGTGCTGTCTTCATGCTGTGAAAGAAGCGCCAGGATTGGGTAGTGCAGTTTCCTGCATTGGTAGCTTCCGAGAGGAGAGAAGACACCAGAGGGAGGATGCTGTTGCGCTGAAACAAGATAAAAGGAAAGTCTATTTTAAATATTATTATTTGTTGTGCCCCCCTCCCCACCCTCAGTAAAAGCCACCCCCCACTGATAGGTTCCAATCCCCATGAATTCCTTCTTGTGTTTGAAATTCCTTCTGCCATGATCTCTTCCTTGCATGAGTATCATAGATTTATAGTGGGCTAGACTGACTCAATAATACATACTTCTGGTGCTGATAAAATGAGAACCATTGAGCTGGGGTTAATGGCCCCCCTCACTCAAGTGCCAAAAGGCAAGTTCTTTTGATACATAAATGGTTAGTGATTTATGGGCTAAAGTACCTCCTGTGGCTTAGCAAGCCACTGAGGTGTTCTATGGCCAAATAAAAAAAATGGACAGAAAGGAGAACAACTTCATAAGTAGGCCTCTAAGATCATTCTTCATAATAATACATGTGCACCCTCACCTGCCTTTACAGTACATGGTATCAGGCTCCCATTGATGCAAGATATCTGTAGAACCACAAGGGGCCATATATCCGACAAGAAAAAACAAAAACAAATTCTGCTTGCTATGTGAGGCAAGAAACTATTGTAAGCAAAAGTGGCAATGGTTTATCTGCCTCCAAAGGCCAGAATGCCTCATTATACCGCACAATCAGTGCTTTAAATGGGCAGGAACTGTCCGGTACTGAGTACCAGCACCTTTTTATTTTGAGAGGGAGAGTCCCGGCACTTCTTTGAAAAAAGCAGGTACTCTGGTGCAGGGTACCTGCACTTCTATTTTTTTATTTCAAGTACTTCACACAATGAATGCTTAAGGCATCAAAACAACCAAAACCACCTATTTGGACACTTAACAAATTGCATGGCAGCCCCCTCTAAAGTACAGTTGTCAATATCAAATGTTGGGTAACTGAGGGAGAGACCTGCTGTGCAGGGTTATATGCCAGTATACAAAAAGTGATGGATGGAATTCTTGAATTAATCTCAGCCACTTGTAATCACTTGGGCCGCATCCCACTCCACTGTTATTTTGTACACTGTTTGACCCAGCCACATGCAAATCAGTCTTGACCCTGCTCCAATGGGAATAGTCTTTGGGTTGTTGGTCTTCCGGTCCATGAAGGACCCAGCCGGGCAGTACGTGCTGGACTGTTCCTATTGGAACAGGATTAAGAAGGATTTGCATATGGCTGTGTCAAACTGAATTGGCACAGTGGGCAAAATAACAATTGCCTGGGATGCGGCCTGAGTGATTAATATTGGCTAAAAGCAAAGATTTCCTGATCTCAAAAACACACATTGACATAGTAGTCCCTGGCACTGAAGGTACAACTTTGTGTTTGGATGTGTCCTCCGGGAAGAATGCCGTCACTCACAGTGAAATTACCAAATGGCTAAAGTGGGCTGACCCATTGCCTCATGCTGTAGTGGGCGAAATAAAATGATAATGACACAACAGCAGACCAATGGATGAAGAGGGGTGGTTGAAAGGCCCCGTAAATAAGCGCATATCATTTTGTTAAAATGAAAAGGTCTTGGTTAACGCCAGAACAAAAACTATTAGGGGGCGCCTTTGAATTATAAAAATAGAAACTCCTACAGCGGATACTAGTGCACGGAAGTGGAAACACAAGCTATGCACAGCAGTGCCCATCCCATGACGCAGAGGGCAGAGCCCACAGAAGACCAAGAGAAGGTGCTCCCTCCGCTCTGCCAAAATCCCTCATACGCTTAGTTCTAGAGGCGGAGCAAGGAGGATGAGTGAGCTTCATGGCCAGCTACCGGAAGCCTGTGGTGGTCTGGTGGTTAAATCTTTCTCAAGCCGATCCACGCATGCGCATAGAGAACCCCTGCTAAGCGGGTATTCTACTATCAGCTTGTGGCGGCTGTCGCGAATTGTCGCTCGCGCACTCTGCGACCAGCGCAGGACTGATGAAATCGTAGCAAAGTAAAATACCATGAACCGAGAAAACGTGTTCTTGGGTCTTTTTAAGCCACATGCCGTATGCTTCAAGGATCTATTTTTTTCGTCCTGAAAGATTTATTTTCTCATTATTATGTGTGTAATTCCTCGCCACTTGGTGCCTATTTGCAGCAGCTGGCAGGGCTCATTAGCTGCTTTTGTTTATGTTGCATAATCTTCCGCCCTAGCAGAGACACCTATGGCAATAGAACTGCCATGCTTAGATCACCAAGGCCGTCACTAAAATGGACGTCACATGCATCACCACAATGCCGGCAGTAAGGGTAGTGACATAACTGGTCCATTGACATATTGGTGACACCACCAGAAGTCTGGTTATGTTCGCGACCTTCTTCCTGACAATATGCCAGGGAGTGGACACATGAACCTTGAATCAGTTCAGTTCATTAAACTTTATTCGGATAAACATCGTATCCATAAAAGTACATGATAAAATATAAATAACAGGAGACGAGTAACGATAAGAACAATAAAAATTGACAATTTGTAGGACACAATGTTGCCCGTTCAGAAATAAAACCTTGAATCATATACCATTGCATGACTGAAGTCACAAAACTCTACAGTAAGGGCAAAATTAATAAAATAAGAAATAAGTTAAAAACAAATAGATACACATTTATTTTAGTTAGCACTTAAATGAAACTGTGCGTAACCATAACAAATATATCATTCAATCATCATATTTTCACAGTGCAAAATAAAAAGCCTCACTATAGTGTCAGTAGTTCAATTATAATCTTCAATCCAGAACCAAAAACATCATATGCCCAGTCACGTCCTCAAATGCCCAAGCCCACATGGCAAACATATTTCCTTAGAATTATATTCAAAGGCTTTGGCACAGCCCCAAATCCCCAGGCAGAACTTCAAATGTGAAGGAACAACTATCACAAGACCAAAAAAAACCATCAAACACTGAGTTGAAGTTTTGAGTGACCACGCGCAGTGATCCTGACAGGGCCTCAGCGGCCAGCACTGCATTCCTAGGCATAGCATCTAAGCTCAGTTCAGGTTTCACAAGTGCAGGAGGGGAAACGGCCACTACAACGCGGCCGTTTCCACGCAGAACAGTAACCACGCATGCATTACAACGCATGCGTGGTTGCCACGATAGCCTTTACCATGCATACCTTTACTACGAGATACGTAAATAAACAGAAGAAAAAAAGGGGGGTTGGGGGGGTTACCCCCCCCCCCCCCCCCCAAAAAAATCACCAGTTGAAGTCACGATGAGGAGGCAATCCGCGTCGTTAGAGGAACCGGAAAGACACTTCCGATTCCTCTTTACGACGTGTGACCTGACATCGGAAGAACTTGGAGAGGTAAGGGGATATTTGTATTATTTATTTAAAAAAAGGATGAGGGAGTTGTGTAGAAAAGGGATAAAATATTAGGGTTAAAGGGAGGGGTATTTAAAAACAGGGTTTCTGGGTGGGAATCGGAGCGGTATATGGAGAAGGGGAAGGGATCGGAGATAACCTTTAGCAAGAAAATGCAATTAACATGCATGGTTTAACAACGAAAAACGTTGAAAAAGCATGCGTGTTAAAGGCCTTTTCGAGGTAAAGGTTAAGTGTACTAATGGCATTCTCGTTGTAACGCATGTGTTGCAACGGAATGCGTTGTAAAATCATACAATCGTGCAGGAGTAGCCCTAAAAGCTCAAATATAGCTTCATGTGACAGCTTCGGCATTACTATGAGCAAGGATAGCCTCTTGGACCGGAATATAGCTTTGTATACCAAGTGCAGTCTTGTAAGCGCACAGTTCTGTTGCATGAGCAACATTACGAGCATAGTTCGTGACCTTCTCAGCCAGATGTTTGAATGCACACCAGTTGTGGCAATATGCAAGGCATATTTTGGAAAATTACTTTTTATCTAGTGTTTCAATGACTAGTTTGGTGATTTTAGTGCTGTCTCACTACTGTATACAGAGCTGCCACTTGTTTAGATTGCTGCCACACCTATTAAATGTTGCTTTTCATGGTAGGGAAAACTAATTGCAAGATCACTTTTACACGCTGGAAAATACCCCTCATTTGGGCCTTACATTTCAGTGAACTCTCTCAATGTGACTTCTCGCCCCCATTTACCTGTCTGGCTGGTAACTCCTTCCTTCTCTTGCTCCATCCTGCCACTTTCCTTTGCCTCTCCTGTTAAAATCGTCCAGGGAGAGACTAACATTTTGTATACAAACTAGCCTTCTACACAGCTCCTCCCTTGACATCTTGATCTTGTTCCCCCAATTCCCTGTTCCAAGCTGTACTGTCCTGCCACAATAGTTTTAGGCACATCGCACATATACGAGGTTTGCCCACATCATCCTCCACTTTCTGGGCTACAAACATATTCAAATAAACAAAGTAATATGGAGGAACAGATATCCAAAGCATTCACAATAGGGTACATGTAATTACTCCTAAGCATAGGATCATTATCCCATCAGATTCATATATATTTCTCAGTAAATCACATTCGTTATTCATTCCTGGTCAAAACCATATTTTATTTCTTATTTCATATCTGGTTAGGACCAATAGTCTTTTTTTGGCAATATTAAGAGAGACAATCAAACAAAGAAATATATTCACCATACATATAAAACACACCAGTTTTAGGCAGCATAGAGGTTTCATAAAGTGCCATGTAACCAACATAACAAAATATTTCAATAAATACTTGGCAATGCCACACATGTTGCCCAAAAGCATCACTCCTGTTCCCTTCCTCCACTCAACAGCTGTGTTAATAATGTTGGTGTGTTCTGTGCATTGGTGGGTCCTGTTATTGTAGAAGGGGGGCAGAGGTAGCACTCAGGCAGGATGTGCACTACAGCATCAATGTGCTTTATTAGAGCCAACACGTATATTACAGAATTGTTCACTGGCATCTACCATCTGCAGTGTGAAACCAGGAAGTCCATTCCACCTTGCCATGAAGAGAAAGTGATGCTGGAATATATGCCCCCTAATCACTCATAAATTTAACACCAATACGCTTCAAAGGAAAGG
Organism: Triturus cristatus; assembly: GCF_964204655.1. Lineage (NCBI taxonomy): Eukaryota > Metazoa > Chordata > Amphibia > Caudata > Salamandridae > Triturus > Triturus cristatus. The sequence goes on from NC_140583.1 coordinate 978,428,650, forward strand.
AAAGTGAGCAAGAGGAAACCTGAGGAAAAGATGGCAGCAACTCCCAGTCTCACTCATTGTGAGTTAGACTCACACATTTTGAAGTGTGGGAGGGTTCTTCTCACTCATAAGATCCGAAACGTCACAATAGGTGAGAGGGCTGTCAGAATTATCCTGTGTGAAGGACAGCATATGAGAGCTCAGAAGCTTCTGGAGACCATCACACGACAGAGGAAACACTCCTGCAGAGAGCGCTTCATTGATATCACTTCGGGTGTTGTCAGTGATGTCAAAGGGGGTGTGATGCCACTTCCTGTGAGGTCACTGGACATGCTAACTAGCTCTCCTAAGAATGTTGAGAGCCCGAGAGCTCTGAGATGAGAAGGAGAGGCTGTAAGAAGACCTTGGAAGAGAAGACAAGGTGGAGAGAATGCATGGATTACTGGAGGCAAAGAGTCCACAAAATAGACAGGAGGCAGTGATAATAGGGGGAGACTGGATGGCACAGTACAAAGGAGTGTATGTGAAGGGAGAGTAGGTGAGAGAACGTAAAGGAATAGACCGGGGCCGAGGCTGGAACGCGAGGCTGTGTAGAATGCCTTGAGGAAGAGGTGGGAAAGCTTGAGGAAGATGTCAATACTGATGTTTCCCGGCTCTGCATGTGAGAAGCTAATGCAGTCCAGGTGTTTTTTTCTTTCAGTTCTGAGATTCGTTGTCCTGCTGATACCATAGCAAATTCATGGCTAGAAGTATCAAAATGCAAAGAAAAACGTGCATTTGACGAGGCACTCATGCATGGACCTGGGACTCCTCAGAGCCCAGTGTTGGAGGGCCTGGTTAGACAGACCGGAATAAGAAGTGGGAGCGCATAGAGAGCCTGGGACGAGACTAGTGGGGAAAACTAGAGTAAGGGCCAAAAAGCAAGAGCTTTGAGTGAGAGACGGCCCCCAGGCATACACAGCGAATATAGTATATGAGAAATATATGTAAACGAAATGCATGAAATAATATAAAAGCTGACCTTTACTGTCCATGCTCTGACATGGTATTAGCAACACTTTCTTCTCCCTTGGCTTGTTCCAAACGCTCTTGCCCTCTCAGTTTCCCCATCTCCCTTTCACTGTGAATCCATGCCGAGCAGGACACGACTGCCTTATTCCTGAACACCGGATCCCTACAGACTGTTCTTTGTGGCTGTGTGAAATGCCTCGACGTGAGACGGCTGCTGTGCCTGCAGCAGACCACCCTTTCACGGAGCTGGACGAGCTCCTCAAGTTTCCCCCTTAAGACAGTGCTTGCTGTGACGTTTGGACTCCCCTTCTGACGTCTCTGTTCTGAAGCAGGCTTCACTGACAGGAGGTAAAGGGGGGCAGGCAAACGGGGGCAGGCGTCACTGACAGGAGGCAAAGGGGACAGGCGTCACTGACAGGAGGCAAACGGGGGCAGGCGTCACTGACAGGAGGCAAAGGGGGGCAGGCGTCACTGACAGGAGGCAAAGGGGGGCAGGCGTCACTGACAGGAGGCAAAGGGGGGCAGGCGTCACTGACAGGAGGCAAAGGGGGGCAGGCGTCACTGACAGGAGGCAAAGGGGGGCAGGCGTCACTGACAGGAGGCAAAGGGGGGCAGGCGTTACTGACAGGAGGCAAAGGGGGGCAGGCGTTACTGACAGGAGGTAAAGGGGGCAGGTGTCACTGACAGGAGGTAAAGTGGGGCAGGCGTCACTGACAGAAGGTAAAGGGGGGCAGGCGTTACTGACAGGAGGTAAAGGGGGGCAGGTGTCACTGACAGGAGGTAAAGGGGGCAGGCTTCACTGACAGGAGGTAAAGGGGGGCAGGCGTCACTGACAGGAGGCAAAGGGGGGCAGGCGTTACTGACAGGAGGCAAAGGGGGCAGGCGTTACTGACAGGAGGTAAAGAGGAGGAGGCGTCAATGACAAGAGGTAAAGGGGGCAGGCGTCTACAGGCTGGCTTTCGCCCCAAGACCAGTACCATTGATCAGGTTTTTAGATTTCTAATGCTGTATTGGAGGACAGTGGTTTTAGATAAAGGTGTCTTGTATGCAGTATTTGTCGACCTGCGGGTGGCATTTGATTTGGTCCCGCGTGGCAAACTGTGGCAAGTACTCAAGGAGCTGGGTATGGCGCCGGAGTTGCTGGCACTTGTCGTCCGCTTACATGAGGACAATTTTGCTCGGGTACGCTGGGGTAAACCCGGAGAGGTTACCTAACCTTTTCCCGTTGAGAGGGGTGTGCGGCAGGGTTGTGTCTTGGCACCTACCCTGTTCTCACTCTTCGTCAACGGGGTGGCAGAGTTCCTCTCCAGGGTCCCCACGGATGCCCCAGCTCTGGCTGGGGTTCGTGTCCCGGTCCTCATGTTTGCGGATGACACTTTGTTGGTTTCGAAAGCTCCGATTGGCCTCCAGTTAACCTTGCGGCGCTTCGAAGAGTTTTGTCTATCGCGTGGACTGGAAATCAATGTCGCAAAGACTAAGTTCATGGTGCTCAACGGTCCTAGACCCAATAAAATGTATAGACCATTCAAAGGTGCAATCCTTATGAATGGATCCCCACTAGAACAGGTCGATGCATTTACATATTTGGGAGTAACATTGCAGAAAAATATGCACTGGAATAACCATATAGAACTCTCGATATTAAAATACCAACAACAGTCTGGTATTCTAATGAAACGGTTTAAAGCCTCGCAGTCACAGCCAATGGAGCCATTTTTAGAGATATATACGATGAAGATCCGCAGTTCGGCTCTATACGGATCTGAGCTGTGGGGGTATGGCAAAAACCCACAGCGTTTGAATACTATGGAAAAGGAGTATATTCGGAAAGCTGTTGGTGTCCCCCAGAGCACCCCTTTGTTACCCCTTTTTCGCGATCTTGGTTTAAAATCTTTGCAGGACGTAGCTTATCTGCGTCCTTTGTTATATTGGCGCAGGGTATGGACAACCGATGAGCTTAGCCATTATGCAATGGGACTAAAAGAAATCATAGAAAAAGATTTATCTCATAGGATTGAATGGTTGAAATCTCTAAAATCATTATTATATCGTATGGGACTGAGAGATCTTTGGGATGACCCCTCTAATGCAGACTTCCCTTCAAAAGACTTTTTGAAAAATAGCTATTGGGAGATGATTGGCTCAGAATCATATATTAAGGGGTGCTCATCTACTTTAACTGGCAGATTTCTGGAGTTCAAACCCGACACCAGACTGGAATTGTATTGGGGCCTAATAGAAGTTCCTTCTGATCGCAATTTTTTTTTCCAGTTCAGGATAGGATCACTTCCGGTGCGATCATTTACATCTCATTGGGTAGTGGGGTCAGAAAGCAGATGCCCAAAATGTTTAGACAAGCATGAATCTATGAGCCATTTTGTCCTCTTTTGTCCGCTCTATACCGTTCCACGTAAGAAATGGGTACTACCTGTTTGCCGATTGTTGGGAACCCGAAAATACGAGGTAGCCATGAGAATTTTGTCAACTGATCCAAGCCCGACAATTTCTATTGCAATGGCAAAATACATTAAGTGGGCGTGGGCCATTCGGTCTAAATTGATCAAATGTCAAAGTAATTTTTAGTGGAAATTGACCAGATTGCTATATTTATAGGTTGGTTCGTCAATGTACCCATGCATACTGTTATTTTATCATATGCTTTTTAATATTTTGATTTATAAATGTAAAAACGTGTTGAAATTTTATGTATATTGTTTTGTCACTTTTACAACTTAATTGTTGAATAAAGTATTGAATTGAATTGATATGTAAACGAAATGCATAAAATAATATAAAAGCTGACCTTTACTGTCCATGCTCTGACATGGTATTAGCAACACTTTCTTCTCCCTTGGCTTGTTCCAAACGCTCTTGCCCTCTCAGTTTCCCCATCTCCCTTTCACTGTGAATCCATGCCGAGCAGGACACGACTGCCTTATTCCTGAACACCGGATCCCTACAGACTGTTCTTTGTGGCTGTGTGAAATGCCTCGACGTGAGACGGCTGCTGTGCCTGCAGCAGACCACCCTTTCACGGAGCTGGACGAGCTCCTCAAGTTTCCCCCTTAAGACAGTGCTTGCTGTGACGTTTGGACTCCCCTTCTGACGTCTCTGTTCTGAAGCAGGCTTCACTGACAGGAGGTAAAGGGGGGCAGGCAAACGGGGGCAGGCGTCACTGACAGGAGGCAAAGGGGACAGGCGTCACTGACAGGAGGCAAACGGGGGCAGGCAAACGGGGCAGGCGTCACTGACAGGAGGCAAAGGGGGGCAGGCGTCACTGACAGGAGGCAAAGGGGGGCAGGCGTCACTGACAGGAGGCAAAGGGGGGCAGGCGTTACTGACAGGAGGCAAAGGGGGGCAGGCGTTACTGACAGGAGGCAAAGGGGGGCAGGCGTTACTGGCAGGAGGTAAAGGGGGCAGGTGTCACTGACAGGAGGTAAAGTGGGGCAGGCGTCACTGACAGAAGGTAAAGGGGGGCAGGCGTTACTGACAGGAGGTAAAGGGGGGCAGGTGTCACTGACAGGAGGTAAAGGGGGCAGGCTTCACTGACAGGAGGTAAAGGGGGGCAGGCGTCACTGACAGGAGGCAAAGGGGGGCAGGCGTTACTGACAGGAGGCAAAGGGGGCAGGCGTTACTGACAGGAGGTAAAGAGGAGGAGGCGTCAATGACAAGAGGTAAAGGGGGCAGGCGTCACTGACAGAAGGTAAAGGGGGGCAGGCGTTACTGACAGGAGGTAAAGGGGGGCAGGTGTCACTGACAGGAGGCAAAGGGGGCAGGCGTTACTGACAGGAGGTAAAGGGGGGCAGGTGTCACTGACAGGAGGTAAAGGGGGCAGGCGTTACTGACAGGAGGTAAAGGGGGGCAGGCTTTACTGACAGGAGGTAAAGGGGGTCAGGCTCCACTGTCAGGAGGTAAAGGGGGTCAGGCGCCACTGTCAGGAGGTAAAGGGGGCAGGCGTTACTGACAGGAGGGAAAGGGGGGCAGGCATCACTGACAGGAGGTAAAGGGGGCAGGCGTCACCGACATGTGGTAAAGGGGCGCTCTGTCCAGCAGTCTGAAGCTGGATCTCAAAAGGACAAGAGGGAAGTCAGGTGCAGACGATCCTTAAATGACCTCCATAAGCCCGAAGTTAAAAGTATATTCCAGAATGCAAGTCCAGGTCGTGGAAAATGTAGAAATATCATGACCATTAAACACTTGAGCACAAAATTGTTGAGCTCTCTCCATTCATGTTCAAATTTTTCGAGATATGTGTTTGCTTGTTTAAGAATCTGAAATATTTTTTCACACCAAATTCGGCCAGACTTGGCACCATGGAAAACATTTAAAGTGAGAAAAGCAGAGAAGCTGACCAGTTCTACATAACAGAGTGTACACAAAGGCATGGAATCAACTAAAAAAAAAAAAACAATTACAAATCAATTGAGAGTATAGTGAACTTGTGAATTAAAAAACATAATCTAGCATTTTGTATCCAGAAAGATTCGCCATTTGCCCAAGTGTGAAAATTTCAAGATCTTTTTAAGTTTTACAAGTCGGTTGTGTAATAGAACAACGCATGCCTAAACAACACGGTCTCAACCAAGACCGTGTTTTTACCACGCATGCCTTTACCACAAATTTCTTTGTAAAGGCATGATCGATAAAGGCATATGCGTGGCAAAAATCTGACCCCAGCCCTCTCGTACTGAGCCCTAAAACCCGTCTCCCAGTCCTGCAAACTTCCCAACCCCAGCCATAAAAGCTTCCCCGATCCCCCACCCTGAGCCCTAAAACCCAGCCCAAATTACTACCCTGACCCCTCCCCCCCCGCCCGAGCCCTAAAACCGATCCCCAGCACTAAAACTGCCCCTGCCATGAGCCCTAAAACCCAGCCCTAATAACTACCCCAACCACAGCCCTCCTGCCCTAAGCCCTAAAACAGACCCCCCATTCCTAAAAACTACCCTTGCCTCCGCCACGAAACCTAAATAAAAGTAAAGAAACTACTCACCAAGCTGCAGTTCCCTAGAACGTTATCTTCAGGATGTCTCCAACACCCCCCGCCACTCGCTGTAATGCTAGACCGCTAACTGCCTTTACCACGCATATACCTGGTTAAGGCATATGTGTGGTATAGGCATATGCGTGGTTAAGGCATATGTGTGGTATAGGCATATGCGTGGTTAAGGCATATGTGTGGTATAGGCATATACCTGGTTAAGGCATATGTGTGGTATAGGCATGTGCGTGGTTAAGGCAAGCGTTGTTCCGCTTGCGTAATAATGGCATGTGTGGTTTACCCTGCATTTTTAATGCCATTTTCGTTACAAGTCACACCAATCGGGAAAAAAACACAAAAATACGAGGCTGCACTGTTAGCAAGTTTTTTAAAAGAGTCCGCGAGTGTCTGGTGAAAGACAGCCTACCATCACTAGAGTAAAATAAAAAAACATTTCATGGCGAACAAGCTTACCAATAAATCAAAGGTGACATACTTGGAATTGAGGTTTTCAGGAATCAAGCTTAAATCATTGCAAGTGCAGGAAACTCATAATTCAACCAGGTCCAGAGCATATTTCTTAAGTGTCAGCCACTGAGAATAATGTGACAGCCTCTTAAGGTCCGAACAGTTCAATATAAAAGTTTCCAGTTTCAGTAAGCCTAGTTTTTATGATTTTATATCAGGCTAATAGCACTGAACAAGCACTCAGAAAACATTAACATTTGCAACCAATCTGCCAGATCTTTGGGCAGCATCAAGTTAAATCTGTTTACAATACATATAGGTATACTTAGAAATGTAATAATTTGTATTCATTGCTAAAACTATATATCAAAATGTGTGAGCAGATTAGCATATTTCATTCATTTCTGTTCCCCTTAAGAGTCAAGTGTACCTTGAAAAGTAAAACACTCTATTACAAGAAGTTTCCTCAAATACAGCCTCATGAGTACAAAAAGAAAATAAGGCCTATTTTTTCAACTTTTCCACACCATGATCAACATGATCTACAAGAACTTTCTTTTTTTGAGTTTTATATAGCGCAAACCATACCAGAAGCACCGGATATCGGAGCGCTTTACATGAGCACCACTTTCGTTACAGATGAACACATTCATTTTTGGTAGGCACGGGGAGATTAAGCGATTTGCCCAGAATCACAGGATGTTGAGCATCGTTGCTGAGACTCGAACCCGGGTCCGAGGTCGACCGCTCTAGATTTGAGGGCTATTTAAACCAGGGTCCCTGAATTGCAAATATTGCAACTCCGTCTTGATAAAAACAAAGGAAGGGGGGTTATTGGGGAGTGAACAGAACGTACATATGTCATTGTATGCTGTTTAAAATGGTAGAGGAATCTTCCAGGGTGATGCATTGTTCTGGTCGTCTGCTCTCATTAATAAATTGGTCACAGCCCAGTCTGGTACCTCCTCTGCTGTTAGCAGAGCCCACATCCTTCAGCTGCAGGTAAAGGGACATATCATAGATAAGGGCTAACGAAAAGTACATTTGATGACGGTTCCCGCAGACAGCACGGCTGCCGATCAGCAGATGTAGGCAATATTGGCATCCCAACTTTGCATTGAGTGCTACAAAGTCAGCATTACTGCTTCTAGGGCTTGTAGCTCTCACTTGGCTTGATTCTTGGAAGCGCTTCTTTATCAACCCAAATGGCAACATCATTTCTGAAAGACTACGTTTCATTCTGATTCTTTCATCTGGCAAAATTGAAATTTACCATGAGGCGGACTCAAAATCATGTTGTGGATTATTTTAACATTTAGTGTTCTCAATTCCATACCATCATTAAATAAGCATTGTCAATGCCAATCATTTTTGCCTATTTGTGTATTTGAAAGTTATGTGCAAAGGTTGAATGTCAGACCCTATTTAGGGGCCCAAAGGGGCGACAGGGGCTACTGGGTCAAAAGTGTGGTAGCTCAGGTCATTTGCTACTCATGTCCTGGGATCTGCATAGTGGGCCCAGTACACCCTTTCTGCAATTGACTCTCATGGTAGCCAGGGTGAGCACTCGAAGGTTTCTCAGGGAGGTAGTATGGGGGACAGAACTCAACAAGTGAGCAACTGACACAATAACATATTGTCCAGTGCAGTATTATCTTTACTTGGAAGAAAGTACTTTGATTTTACTGCAAAATTAAATGCTACACATTACACAGATGGTTAATTTACAAGGTTGCAACCTTGAAGTGTGTTTACCCTCTGCAGTGCCTTATAATGCCCTTTCTTCCCCTCCCTCTTTCGAAAGTTCTCAATGTCTACAGTAACTAGGCAAAGGTACGGGTATAGGATTTGATTAGGGACAAGAGCATATCACCATAACCTACCCCAAAGGCTTATTTGTAGCTTAACTCAATAGTCTTTATGTCCAAAAAGTTCAGACTGGCAAAGGTTAGCATTCTTACTGCAGAATTCACCTTTGTGTGAGTCAGGCACAGTCTCTCAGTTCAAGTCGGCTCAGCCACATTTATTTGCTCAATGGCGTTGTGACTCAGTGGCATCGCTGTTTGCGGTCAGTGACTTTTCACCTTAGGCTTCTGTGTCTGTAAAGATGGCTGAGAACAGTGGTTTCCCTGCTTTCTATGCATCCAGCTTTGAACAAGCCATCATGCCTGTTCATCTGGTGTTCAGCTTGGCATTTGCGGCCTTCACGCCAATACAGACAAGTGCTAGACTGCAATAGTTGCATCCTCTGACTTGATGTAGGTGGGCTCTCGTCTTTGAGAGTTGCGGCCCTTGGGCCGACGCAGTCAGTCTTTGGCAGTTGCATGCTCAAGGCCGACACAGCGGCACTTCAGAAGTGAACAACCCTGGGGGCAGCGGCAGCACCGGACCTTCAGGCCAGTGACTGAATTTCCAGATGGGACAGTGATGTTCTAATGGATATCTTCTTCATGCGGCTTGCAACAGGAACTGCATCGGGATTCTGGGGTATCACTCACGATTCAGATCGACAGCAGCTTCGCTTCCTGAAGGCAGACGGCTACTTCTGGGTGCTTCCTATACCAGGGCATTCCTCCTGGATAGTCTCTACTACTATAAGGCCATACTCCCTCCTTGCCCCTCCGAGGAGGTAGGCAGGCTTCTAGGAAGACCCTTAGCTTTCCCAGCAAGTTGCAGATTCAAAGTGATGTCCACTCACCTATGGGAGCCTGGCTGTCACACAGAGACTAGTCCTGGTCACACAGAAGTCCTTCCAGCACTCTGCACAACACTCCATTCCATGGTCAAGAAGAACTTGGAGCTGGAACGAAGGTGTGGTTTGGATCTCACTTCCACATAAGCGTTGCAAACAGCAGGTGCGGTGCAAATGTCTACGGTCTCGGAACCAGCCTGGGCTGGTTCTATCAAAATGTAATTTTCTAGCTGTTCCTCAGACACAGACTTTGTGCAAGGTGATGGCTATCACAGCAGACAGCATCAGTAGGTGTGATCAGTAGAAAACAGCAAGAATGCTACAAAAATTAGTCAAGGCAACACTGGCAGGACTATTTAAAGGCGTTAAAACATTCTCTTTTGTTCTATATTGAACGGCATGCTGTGTATTATTTTATACAGTCAATTTTGACCAGACAGAACTGGTAGTGTGTGAATTTGGACTCCATAAAACTACAAATATTCTGCTCCAACACAGTTCTGTGCAGCACTCCCTGCAACCCAGCACTTGAGTCACACCGCTCTGTTGAAGCCTATCCATCCTGAGCAGCAGTGCTCCTTGCAATTAAATACTGGAGTCACACAGCTCCGCTGAGGCCAATCAATCCTGAGCAGCAGCACTCCCTGTAACTCAGCTCTGGAGTCACACAGCTCTGCGGAGGCCTGTCCATCCTGAGCAGCAGTAGTCCTTGTAATTCAGCACTGAAGTCACACAGCTCTGCTGAGGCCAATCAGTCCTGAGCAGCAGCACTTCCTGTAACTCAGCACTGGAGTCACATAGCTCTGCTGAGGCCTATCCATCCTGAGCAGCAGTAGTCCTTGTAATTCAGTATTGAGGTCACTCAGCTCTGCTGAAGCCTATTCATCCTGAGCAGCAGTGCGCTGAAGTCTATCCATTCTGAGCAGCAGGGCTCCTTGTAATTCAACACTGGAGTCACACAGCTGTGCTGAGGCCTATCCATCCTGTGCAGCAGCACTCCCTGTAATTCTGCACTGGAGACACACAGCTCTGCTGAGGCCTATCCATACTGAGCAGCAGCACTCCCTTCAATTCGGCACTGGAGTCACGCTGCTCTACTGAGGCCTAACCATCCTGAGCAGCAGCACTCCCTTCAATTCGGCACTGGAGTCACATAGCTCTACTGAGGCCTAACCATCCTGAGCAGCAGTGCTCCTTGCAATTAAATACTGGAGTCACACAGCTCTGCTGAGGCCAATCAATCCTGAGCAGCATCACTCCCTGTAACTCAGCACTGGAGTCACATAGCTCTGCTGAGGCCTATCCATCCTGAGCAGCAGTAGTCCTTGTAATTCAGCACTGAAGTCACACAGCTCTGCTGAGGCCAGTCAGTCCTGAGCAGCATCACTTCCTGTAACTCAGTACTGGAGTCACATAGCTCTGCTGAGGCCTATCCATCCTGAGCAGCAGTAGTCCTTGTAATTCAGTACTGAAGTCACACCGCTCTGCTGAAGCTTATCCATCCTGAGCAGCAGTGCTCCTTCTAATTCAGCACTGGAGTCACTGAGCTCTGCTGAAGCCTATTCATCCTGAGCAGCAGTGCGCTGAAGTCTATCCATTCTGAGCAGCAGTGCTCCTTGTAATTCAACACTGGAGTCACACAGCTCTGCTGAGGCCTATTCATCCTGAGCAGCAGCACTCCATGTAATTGAGCACTGGAGTCACACAGCTGTGCTGAGGCCTATCCATCCTGTGCAGCAGCACTCCCTGTAATTCTGCACTGGAGACACACAGCTCTGCTGAGGCCTAACCATCCTTAGCAGCAGCACTCCCTTCAATTCGGCACTGGAGTCACACAGCTCTACTGAGGCCTAACCATCCTGAGCAGCAGCACTCCCTTCAATTCGGCACTGGAGTCACACAGCTCTACTGAGGCCAATCAATCCTGAACAGCAGACCTCCATGTAATTCTGCACTGGAGTCACACAGCTCTGCTGAGGCCTATCCATTCTGAGCAGCAGTATTCCTTGTAATGCAGGACTGGAGTCACACAGCTCTGCTGTAGTCTGTCCATCCTGAGCAGCAGTACTCCTTGTAATTCAACACTGGAGTCACACAGATCTGCTGAGGCCTATCCATCCTGAGCAGCAGTAGTCCTTGTAATTCAGTACTGAAGTCACACCGCTCTGCTGAAGCCTATCCATCCTGAGCAGCAGTGCTCCTTCTAATTCAGCACTGGAGTCACTGAGCTCTGCTGAAGCCTATTCATCCTGAGCAGCAGTGCGGTGAAGTCTATCCATTCTGAGCAGCAGTGCTCCTTGTAATTCAACACTGGAGTCACACAGCTCTGCTGAGGCCTATTCATCCTGAGCAGCAGCACTCCATGTAATTGAGCACTGGAGACACACAGCTCTGCTGAGGCCTAACCATCCTGAGCAGCAGCACTCCCTTCAATTCGGCACTGGAGTCACACAGCTCTACTGAGGCCTAACCATCCTGAGCAGCAGCACTCCCTTCAATTCGGCACTGGAGTCACACAGCTCTACTGAGGCCAATCAATCCTGAACAGCAGACCTCCATGTAATTCTGCACTGGAGTCACACAGCTCTGCTGAGGCCTATCCATTCTGAGCAGCAGTATTCCTTGTAATGCAGGACTGGAGTCACACAGCTCTGCTGTAGTCTGTCCATCCTGAGCAGCAGTACTCCTTGTAATTCAGCACTGGAGTCACACAGATCTGCTGAGGCCTATCCATTCTGAGCAGCAGTACTTCTTTTATTCAGCACTGGAGTCACACAGCAGAAACTTACCAGATTGTCTATTCGAGAGAACTGAGGTCTGGTTCTGGTTCCTGGTAATCACCCAGGACGTGATCCCATGGTGTATGTTATGAGGCAGACTCCTAGAGGTAAAGTACACCTGTGCCCATCCAGCATATACTGGGAAGTGCTGAGGAGCCCCCTGCAGGGGCTTCCAGGATCGGAAACTCTTTCGTTTGCTGATTGTCTATCAAGGTCCAGATGCCTTGTTTCAAAGATCCCCTTGGTTCTAGTGGTGTCCTGGTTGGGAGAAGGTGTTATCGGGGTGTAGTTTCGGGGGGGGGGGTTTGGGGTCTTCCACCCACCTAATAAATGTACTTTCAGATGAATAGTCGGGTACAGGTGCTTTTAGTTGGGTATGCTGAGGTGTAGGTCGGATTTCACCAGGGATTTTTGCATGCACACACTGACAAAAACACACACTCTCTCATCTCTGTTTTGAAAGACCTAAAAATGTTTGATCATTTTATAAAATATTGTGTTTCTCTGACTTAGTACTCATACCAATCCGCATTCCTCTCCCTTTCCACTGCCACTTAAGCCCCTCTCATGCGCCCTGCTTGTTGTATAATGTATTTTAACATTATATGCCAGCGTGATTGTTGGAAAATCTGCCCCATTCTTACTGAGCAAGCTACGCCCCTGGGCGTTGGATGTCAAAGTCCACACAGCCAGAGACAGCCATGCCTTGTCTGCGTGCTCAGTAGCCCATCGGGGGAAACAAAGATGCTTTCTTTACATCACTTCACAAGTTTGCCTGGAGTTAAAATTAGATAAAGCATCTTTTTGTACTTATGTAGCGTGCAATTCATAATGAATTGACTTGTCAAGCTTAATAGGCGTTGATTATTACCCTATTAAATGGAACTCGTAGAACAACGAGGGCGAATGTAGAATTCGGCTAAAACTTGCTGGTATTCAAAGTTATGCCAAAAGTTACAAACACAATTCTGTAGCAGGAGCGAAATACACTCAGTTTTACCAGGATATGAACTCATGACGGGCAAGCTGCACAAACATCTCTGCAATTCACACTTTCTTACTAGGACATGAACCTCTGACCAGGTGGTGTCACCCCCTGCGCGGCAGCACCTGCACAAATCCTACGAACTATTGTTTAATGGTTAAAACAAGTGGCCATAGGCTTATACACAGATCTTTGGAGCCACTGTCTGAGCTGTGGCACTAGCATTATACCCCCAGATGTTTGCTGGATACACACACACAGCTCCCCAGAGTAGGTTTCTTCTGCCCCTGATCTACATCAAACAAAGTCTGCTTGTCAAGTCAAATCAGCCTCACCATAACATTTCCCATTCCTCCCAATTCCTCTCAGTTGATGGGTGTTTGTGAAAATAATGCACACAGACTGTAAGTTTCAAGGCTGCACTAACTCCACACCTCATGACTCCATCCTTCCCAGCCCTGCCAGCCCCCTACCCAAATGTGTGGGGTTCTAGGATGTATATATTCCATCTCCAGCACCAGGGCCCCGTACTGTGTATCAATGGGCATACAGCGGCGATAACACGCCATCTTGGCCTACCGCCTCATTGATCTATTTGAACACAGTGGCCGCGCGCGCACATCCCCTCGTGAGCTTCGGGCCTCACATGCAGAGCCCCCGGTGTGCGAGGGCTGGCGAGCTCACACAGCTCTCCCAACATCGCGTTCCTGGCCTCGGGCATCTCTGCCCACTACGGATCCGCCGCTGCCAGCCATTCTCACGCCACTCACAGAGGATGGCCTGCCCGCCGAGCTTATCTCCGTGTTGTTTTTATTAAAATGGACATCGGCGATAATTACTGCTCAGATCTGTGCTGTGCTGCTAACCACAGACAAGAGGAGAAGCGGTGCCCACAGACAGGGCTCAGAACCGACATTATTCTCAAAGCGCAGACCCGGCCCTCTGTTCTACAGGCCTTCGGTGCACACTGAAGCCCAGCTACCCATACACCAGGAATGACATGTTGTTTTCCCTCTCTCGCCCTCCGTTCCGCTCTTTCACTCTCTCTCGAGAATGGGGATTTTTTTTCGCTCGCTCTATGATGTTGAGGTTCGCAACCTGTACACTGAAGAGAAAAGGGTCACATTCCTGGAACCGAAGCAGGTGAAGGTTTCAGGTCTGACAAGTTGTGCAACATGTACAACACCCCCACATTTTTAATAGAGGTACATTTTGGAAGTTCAAATCTGAAATTTACGGGGGGTGGGGGGATACGTGGTAAATAACTGGATATGCAGATCTTGGGCATGTAAGTACAAAAATCCGCGGTATGTCCCATTTTGAGGGCAATAATCATAATAAAGTGCTACCTAATGGGCTGATACATTTTGCACCCCGCGGCGTCGGAGCATTATGAGGTGCGATAAATATCGCTTCCATTTCCGGGCCGACCGTAATTGAGGCTAAAGTAGGGAGCGGCTGAGCGCGGAGCAGCAGGCAAGGCCCAGGTGTACAATGAAAGGTTGAGTACAAAGAGAAATGTAACTGGCAGGATGCTGTTGTGTAAGGCTGTCGTGATGTTTGAAGACCTACAATTTCATTTTCTTCCAGAAAAACAGGCGGCCGGAGCAATTCTCATATCGTAGTGGAAGTTGATTCAGAACTTTTGTCCGGAAATGGAGAAGACCTGCCTTCTGTTTTATTTTCTTGCATTTCTTCATCTTCAGTCTGGCAATGTCCTAGCTCCTTGTGTGGGCTTAATTTGAGCCGGTGGTTTCCGGTGCTCGGCACCGATACTTAATAATCATCACCGGGGCCTGGGACAGTCTGCCATAAGGTGATACTATCTGGCTAATTCAGAGATGACCACCACAACAGTTACTTTTTAACTCAATATACATTAAAATGAATATTAGCTGTCGCCCAAGACATTCTTATAGCGTTTGGGGGCCTGAAATAGTTCGCATTGTCACATGAGTGTGAATGTTACTCGTTGTGTTGTTACTATCATTGGCAGCATGGCAGGGGCAGTATGTGGTACAAGCTGCAGAGGCCTCCTGACTAGAGCCCTGGCACTATGTTTTTTTTTAGCGGTATATCTCTCTCAGAGCGGGAAAAGGGACGATTTTGCGCCTGGCCTTGTACATGACTCTGCTGGACCAGAAGGTGGGGTGGGCTTCAAATGCTAGGGGAAGTGGACCCAGGTTTATTTTTCTCAACTCGGTCTCAATATGTGGCAACCCCTTTGTAACTGATGACATCACAAACTGCAAGAAATGCAAACTAGAAACATGTCTTGCTGTTGCCTACAGGAGCCTTGAGACCCCTTGTTGCCATGGCAATGGCGGGCATGAGAGGGAGAGCAGATGCCGCCAACCTGAGGTCCATGTGCGGAGGTCCCAGGCCCGCATATGGAGCCCCGGAAAGCCCCAGCTCTGTCCCAACACAGAATGAGGGTCCTAGAAAGTGTGAGGGTGCCTGAAGTGGATGCATAACTACCGACAACCAGACCCTGTGAGGGTCCCAGATACTCAGGGAGGGATGCAGGTCTGGGTGCAAAGCATGTGAAGTTTAACACACGGACAACGTAGTCCAGGCGCAGACACAAATGGCATGAAGCCCTAGGCTTGGGTATGGAGGGGTTGAGCGTACCCAAACTGGATTAAAACATTTTTAGGTCTCGCCTGACCCAGCGCATGCGCTGGTCTCGAGAGACTTATTGAGAGGGCTCCAAAAAGTTCTACCAGGCCAGCCTAGAGCTACAGTGCATGTGCGCGCGCGCTGCGCTTTACCGCAATTACTTTCACTTTCGCGGCCGCACGGCCGCTTTGATGTTTGATCGCGCACAGCCAATAGGTCTCGCTTTTGGGACCTTATAAGTATTTAGTTATGCAACTGTTGCATTGCTAAACACTTATAAGGTCCCAAAGGCGAGACCTATTGGCTATGCCAATACTTGTTTTTCGTTGTTTTTGGTGCACAAACTCCACTTGTACAGAAGAAAGTGCACAAGCATAAGCCAGAGGTCATCCATGCATAGACACCATAACAGCAGACGCTTTACAGAGCTGCTTTGGTCATGAATCACAGGGGTAGTAAACTGGCAGCATGTCAGGTATACCATAGCAAACGAGATGTTGGTGCATCTGAAGTGGGTGATACAGGGTTACAGTGGCCTGTAGCACAGGTTTAAAATCAACAAAAAATATATCGGAAAGAGGTTGGAGCAGCAGTGAGAATACATGAGTTTAAAAAGGCTGCAAAAGAACCTGTTCGAGGGACGACCCTCTCACTGATGGATGGCGACTTTGAGAAGGGGTTCTCACAGCTGCTTTGGTTTTGAAAGAAGGATACACTCCACATTCAGACCCTGCTTCGTTCCTGTTGAGGCGAGAAAATAAGGCAAAAAAGGTTTTGCTGAAGTAACATTTTTTCATAAATATATTGTTTGAGCTCAGAAAACAGAAAGTAGAAACCGGCAGAATACCGCAGTTTGCGGAACCTGGGACTTGGATACTCCCAACACTAGAAGTCCACGTGCGTCATTTCCGATTTGAAAGGTTGGGTTGACATGTGAGCCATAGAGTTACCGAGGCCAACATTAAGGCCTGGGTTTTCTAACCTTTCACGTAACACAACCCAGCAAGGCAACTTGCTGCGCTGCGTTGTGTGACAGGGCGAGAGCAGAAATGTTCCATATCTGCTAAGATATGCAAATGTTTGCTCTCTCATTGTGCTGGAGCACTAAAGGTGTCCTAGCACCAATTAAGGCACCCTTGCGCTGCAAGAGTGCTTGCATTACGGGCAGGATTGTCTTTGTGCAGGAAGCAATACCATTCAGAGGCATATTCCTCTTTCCATGTGTGCTGCGAAATGCTAAAGAGTAAGTAACGAGGATAAAATGGAGATATTTGCCCTTGTTATGCCTCTCTCGGGCAGGTGACCCATTCTGGCGCCAACCCAGCTTTACTCCGGTTAGTAAGTCTGGGGTTTGCGTCAAAATACATGGGTGAAAGCATGGGCACCCTATGCTCTAGCCATGCAGCGCCATCCCATGGCAGTGCAACGCAACACAGTGCAAGGTGCTGCGTTGCGTTACATTTTCCTATAAAGTCACACAAGGTGATGCAAATGGACTCTTGCGTGGCTTTGTAAATCTCAACCACCATTTTCCGTCATTCCTGCGCCCACTATAATGCAAAATGTTAGTGAATCTGGGGCTAAAATCTGTTCCCTCTCTCTCACTACACTATTATATGTGAGGGAAGGAACTAAAATGAAGAAAGCTGTAATATAGTGGAAAAAAATCAAGAAAAGTGATAATCAACAATTATTTTTACAAAAAGTAATGACAAAAATACAACATGTTTCAAACTTATTTTGTTGTTGTTGTGATAACGCATATGGCGACTTAATCCATATAAGGTAATGGCTTTCACTCAGGAAATATTTAGGTGTATTTTCACCATTTTCCTCATTTTGGTATTTGGAATAATTTCTTCGTTATTGTCGATATCATGTTAAGCCCATTTTCGTCCTACACGGTTCACACTATTGGTTTCCTCGTTATTATATTTTTTCATTTTCATTTAAGTTCCTCGAAACACCTAATATTTTCTCAGAAGTTTAAATCTTTTGTGAATGGTACTCTCGGTCTTTAACAACCTTATTTAAATCCTGCCTGTCCACTTGCTGAAATTGTTGCCCCACCCAAGGGCCTTTCAAGGTCACCATTACCCTCTGGTACTTTTGTTAATGTTTATGTTGGTCAGTTGTTTGTAAAGCGTCTGTGGCTACAGCTCAGACAATGGAAGGCAAGTCATTCCCTTATCACGGGCTGCCAGGCGGACCTTATAAATTGGTATTTCCCACTGCCCTGTACATCTCATTGTCGCACTTGGGCAGAAGGGGCAGCATGCTCTGCTTGCAGCAGCCGTGTGCCTGATTTGTCACATTCTCTCAGCCTCTGCTTGCTTTGACAGAAGTAGGTTATTGGGGCCGCTAACACTGACAGGTTTGCTGGATGGTCCCTTAATTGGGAAGCACTGAGAGAAGTCCACGACCCTAGTTGGTTGGCAGGTGCTGAATAATCATGTTTCTAATGGGCTGTATGGGGGTTTCATGCTGGCCCTGATCCTTTTTAACCTGTGTTGAGTTCACTCTTATTCTATGCACATGTGCACATTTTCTACAATATAGTAGATCTTATCTGGTGCTGCTGTACGCCAACTACGTCATACTATTTGAATCCAGTGGCGGCTGGTACTGAACGGGGGTAGCGAGCTGGAGAGGTGAATATAAAAAAGAACATTTCACTTTCCTCTCACAGCCGCCGTCTCTCCTCAGTCGTCTCTCCTCCGCTTCTCTTCCCGGAAGTAGGAAGCACACAGCTAAGCCAATCACGACTGCGGTCACCAGCATGACAGCAGCAACGAGATTGGTCCGAGCGGCCTGGTTCGGAGCTCAGATATGGAGTGGGAGTCTGTGCATGTTCACCACTAAGGCTGTGCAATACAGCCAGGTGGAGAACATGCTAAGTGAGCCTGACTGTTTGGTCAGCCCAAGACTGCTGACCAAATTGTCATGTGCACTTTAGTGCACCAACCACTCCTCCCGCAGCCGGCTGTGACGACAGCCAAGCCCACCCGCCCAAAAATCGGCCCCAGCATGGAAAAATAAAATGATAATAACATTGTATTATCATAGTTTAATTTTTCCTTTTTTGCACTGCTGAAAAGCAGTTGGGCGGCGCTCCTTCGCCTGAGCAGGGGAGCCACCGCTGTTCGAATAATCATTTCTAGGGTTGCAAAATTGCTGGTTACCATTGAAAGCTGTTCGAAGTTTAATGCCCTCATAATAAATGTGTTTCACTACTCAGCAGACATTTTTATGGAGAGTTCCCCTTGCGTAAAAGCAAATTTGATAGCTTCACCTTAAAATGAAGCAGCCAGCATCAGGGCTTAACTTGATAAAGAGTAAATGCCGGGGCCCAAAGTTTTGCTCAGAAGGCTTGTGGCGTGCACTGCCGAATTTCAGGGTACTGAGTTCCAAGGCTGTCTGTTCTTAATAACAAGTCATGCCTCTTTCGCCCACCACCGTACACTCCCTGCACCTTCATCTCACTCTTGCAAGTTCTTTTTCCTACTTGCTTTCTCACTATCATCCACTCTCATGTTCTGGGTCTGATGAAAAATAAGTACCGGGTTCCCAAAAGTGAGAGCCAGTGGGACCCACCTGCAACTACCGGCTCAAATCAGGCACTGGTCATGATGCAATGAGTAGCTAAGGGGTGTTACTTAAGGTCTGAGCATTCATAAAGTGGGATCTAACTCATCAGCGCGTCGCTGAGGGCGTTAATCTCAATATAGATGAAGAGTATACATTTCTGGGTATTTTGTTATTGGTTGTTTTGTCAGTCAGTCAGTAAAGCTTTATTCGGTTAATAAAAACCATAAAAACAAACATGTAACATTTACACAATCATAAAACTACGTTATCATACAGAAGTTAAAACCAAATAAAATACATCAAAAGACAAGTGCAAATTCATATCATGTACACATAGCATAAAGTCATCATGTCAGCCAAGCAACCTCTTCCTGATCCTGAGAGCCCCAGGCAAAAAAACTTGCTATATTAAAACATATTTGAGGACTTGTCAACATTTGTAGGTAAGCCAGAGCTGGTCTGACTTGCTCAAAACTTTGCTCCTTTAGTAAAGGCACGATATTACGATGCTGTAAGACTCTAACGATCACAAAAGAAAATAAAGTGCAAAGTGTCTTGTACGTAAAAATTGTCACATGAACAAGGGACCTCTCTCTTCCACCTTATGTCTACCTTGCGAGACCGCCAAAGACCAGTGTATAAGATTTAATCTGAACCTTGTCAACAGGTGTCGGTGTCGGAATAACGTTAGTGTGATAAAGTAGGGTTGTTTACACGGAGACACAGCTACAAACACACGATAAAAGGATTCCCGCCCGTCAAAGACTGGCTATAAATATGGCGCACGTACAGCCTATCCGGGAATTGTGAAACATCAACTCAGAGACAATCTGTCTTGAACCAGGTCTTCAGAGCCACAGCTCATGAGTAACCATCCCTAAGAACAAAAACCCTCCCTTGGGCAAAATGACTGTTTATGAGACAGTTGGTTTACGAGACAGTGTTTAGGAACAAGATGCTCTCCATCCTAAGCCTGTGAGTGACTCAGGCCTTGAAACCCCCTTTCCAGTGCCTTGTCAGTTTGTTTTAACCTATCTCTAGATTAAGAACTGGACAAGCTGTCCCATGGTGGAATTTTCAGTCCACCGAGATGGTGCATATATAAAAAGTACAGAAAAGTCTTATGAAATCAAAAACAGTGTTTTGGGCGACATTTACACGCATTGCAGGACCCTGAAGGCACGACCTGTTCAGAGCATGTCAACCTTCTTGGGGACATAGGGCCTTGTAACTATCAAAACAATATTGTGGTTTGGATATCGAATAGATCTTCTAATGTTATAACACATCACCCTTTCAATGTAACTACTTGGGTAAATACCGTGGGGCATATTTACAAGCCCCTTGCACCACTTTTGCGTCACTTTTAACATGGGAAAAGTGACGCAAAAGTGGTGCAAAGGACTTGTAAATGTGCCCCCGTGTACCTAGACTTGTCAGCGCCTTGACGCCCATGGGCCTCTGTGCGCTTTATAAATCCTGATCAAATCAAACTCAAAAACACCCAATTCACCACATGAGGAGGGTTCAGACTTTGGAGGGAGCAGGCCTTATGTCAAAAACTGCCTAAGAGGCACTTCTGCCCCCTCTGGCCACCAACCTCCCAGTTAGAAAAAAAAGCAAACTAAGCTTGCTGAGGCTGGCACCGATGTTTTAGGGTGCTTTCACACACTTTCATGGAGACCCGCTGTTTAGGGCCTCAGAAGACAAGATGGAAACTTTGTGCAGAGGTTTCCCACCCATTTTCCCTGCCATCAACAGTGGCAAGGAAAGGTGATCCGTCCCAGGTGGCACGAGTTTTGGGGGCGGTGGTTCCACCCCCCGTACCTGCGGCCATCCCGGCAGACGCAGGGTTCACCAGCACAAACCCAGTGACGGCCCGTGTAGGGCATTTTACTGGGGCGGTGACGTGGCGCAGAGGAGGGGCAGGGTGGGGTGTTGCAAAATGCAATCGGCCGTTTGCAGCATTTTGCAACCCCCCACCCTGCCCCTCCTCTGCGCCACGTCACCGCCCCAGTAAAACGCCCTACACGGGCCGTCACTGCACAAACCCCCGCCCCAGGGTTGGATTGGGATCAAAAATCGGACCAGGCACGCTAAAAAACAAGCATTGGCATAGCCAATAGGTCTCGCCTTTGGGACCGTATAAGGGTTTAGCCATGCAACAGTTGCATAACTAAATACTTATAATGTCCCAAAAGCGAGACCTATTGGCTATGCAAAAGTGAAAGCGCGGCGCGCGTGCCCGCGCACGTGCACTGTAGCTCTAGGCTGGCCTGGTAGTACTTTTTGGAGCCCTCTCAATAAGTCTCGCCAGACCAGCGCATGCGCTGGGTCAGGCGAGACCTAAAAAGTGGCCCATTTGCATATTGCCTTTCCACAAAACACTACTTTGGTGAGCAGAGGCATGTTTTCTTAACTTCACTTCGATTAAAAAAAAATGCACGGATTTATTCACACTGGTGAAACACACCTGAATACAAGTGAGGCCACTTCTGTTCAGGCCATTCCCCCGCGCAATCTGTGCACATTAATGGGCCGACCCAGCAAGAGAAAGGCAGTAACACCTCTGCCCGTTGGTAAAAGGGAGGTAATGGAGGCCCATCTGCCTCCAGAAAGGCCACTCAGGCACCCACTGGTCCACTGACTAACACAGACTCCGCCCAAATCGGCACCTCCAGGCTGCCCAAAAAAGCAGCTCATACCTGGAACTCGGAAACAGGCCCCTCGGCCATTGCCCGCATGCCTGCCTTACCAATCCGACCCTGCCCCGCCCCCCCCCCTGCTCTTACTTGCGGCTGTTGCAGGGAGGCAAATGCAGGGACCGCCGCTGGCGGCAAAAAGTCCAGCTACGCCATTGGCCATCAAGTAATATCAGCTCCTCTCTGGCAGATTGTCTGAAGGGAAGTGACACTGTGTGACATGCAGTGGCACTATATGAGCTGGCAGGTCTCTGTACCCACAATGGCTACCCTGTGCACTATTTTGTCTGCTGCAGCCTGGACACGGTCACCGTCCTTTATAATAATAGTAATTATAACTTGTTAAACAGAGATTCATATCTCACTTCTACCATTCATAAGTCCTGTAAACAGCACGTGCTAGTGCTATACAATGCAATGGTACTCACATTACCGACCTCTGAAAGATGGAAGGCTGAGTCACTCAGGCTGGGATTTAAACTTGTGACTTGCAGTTTACTGCATATCTCAGTGGTAAATGTTTACCTCTCAGGGCAATCCTCTGCTCTGACTTCATCACGCTCAATCGATGAGGTTTTGAAGTTTAGATCTGTAGGAAAGGGACACCACGTGCTTTGCCTGGCTTTACATTATAAACAATAGTGGAGATAGGGTTGACAGGATGCACCAGAGTGCCTGTCATCAACCCCTTATGCTCATGAGCCATGCAGGTATCCGGCTATTGTTCTCAAGTTGGTTTTGGGGTTCATATCACATAAAGCGAGCACTGGAAGTTCCAACACGGTGTCTGGCACAGTTTTGGCCTAAGTTGTGTCTTACATAGTAGAGCGAGCATAGCCAGATCTGGCGTCCTAGAGGACTAAAGCATTCACTGTAGAAGCCTATGTTCGACCTCATAGTCACGGGTTTAAATCCCAAGGGTCCACTCAGCCTTTCATTCTTCTGAGGTCGATAAATGAGAACCATTGAGTTGGATAACAATAAACATCTGTTATTCAGCGCCAAGATACCCTTGGGTAAATGTGCTTTACCAATAGACATGGTATGTAATATTAAGATCAAGGCAGCACTACTTTACCACCTTCACTAGTGACCAAGGGTTGCTTGTCATATAGAGTCTAAAGGCGTGAGCAGCTTTTGGCTGGAAACGTAGCAGCATTTGATGATATATATAAAGTAAACAACACAACACAGTGACATGCACTATGCAACCTAAAACATATAAAACATAACAGCGCACAACCAAATCCAACAGCCAAATGGGAACACGACTGCAGTATAACATAACAACCCCAATTTGCAAAAATTCAATACATCTACACCGCAACATAATGCATCACAACCACTTTGCACGAATATTCATGTGACACATTACCACCTCCAGAAACCTGTTTTCATGTTACAGAGCTGAAAGGAGTTTGGAGCAAGTTCTGCCTCAACTTAACGCCCAGGGACATGAAATAGCATCAGTTAAACATATTTTGTGATCCACCCCTTGGTCTTTACAGGGACACCTGAACAGAGATATACCTTTTCAAGGTAGTGCCTTTGCAGAGAAAGCCATTCACAACAAGCCCACTGGGGAAATGACTGTCTTTACATAAAAACATCTTTATAGAGACAGAAAAGCTTCAGGAAAGGAAGAGCTCAGAGGTACTCTGTTTTTTTAAAGAGAAAAAACATTACAGCGACGTTCATTTACAGCAAAACCACTCAACCACTGCTGAGCAAAGTCCCATGAAGAAAGGTTTCTCAGAGAAACGTTTTCTGAGAAAATACTTGAAAGAAAACCACTACAGAGAAAAATTGTCACATTAATTCCTTACAAAGAAACCAATACAAAGAACAAATCCAGAAAAATACCTTTATTGACAAACCATTAGGTCGAGAGGTCATTAGACAGGAGAAAAACATCTTAAGCGAGAAAAGTTGGAAAGTTCTTAAAGAGAAATACCTTCACAGAGATACCACCAAAGGGCAATGATATTTTAGGAGCCCTTTTGAAGTCAATTTCAATAGGCATTGGCAAAGCCAATGGGTCGCGCCTTTGTGACCTGGTAACCTTGCCAATGGTTTTCAGCGATGCTGTACTGCATCCCCAGTGCTGTACAGCATGGCTAAAGAGTGAACAAAAGAAAGGCAATGTTGGCACGTTCTCCAGAGTCATTTTGTAGGCACACACTAGGTGCATGCGTGGGTCTGCATAATTATGTGGCTTCTTTTTTTTCTTCTTTTTTTTTACTGATCCAAGTTAGATCGCTAAATATGAAGAAAAAAAACAGACGGCGTGAAAGTGTTTTTTTCTTTTTTGAGTAAAGTGGGGGGGAAAACACTAAGTACGTAGATGGGGAAGGAAGCAATATGTGGGGACAAAGCAACACGAGGGAACAGAAGCAACACAGAGGGCGCATCGGCAGACGAAACACAGAAGTGTGGCTGGGGAAGCAATAGCAGGCAGGGTAGGTAACACAGGTGAGAGAGGAGTGTAGAGTGTGGTGGGGAAGAGAAGCGCATGGGCTAGATAGAATAATGTAGAGCTGTTGGGGGAAGCTTAAGGTCGAGAAATCAACACTGGGAGAAGTACACGAGGGAAAGCACAACAAGGATCGGAGCAAGGGAGACAACACTGTCGAAAGAGAGCAACACAGAGCTTGACAAAGGGGATAAGAGCAGTATATGAGGAAGACTGCTAGAAAGCACATGCACTCTTGGGGGCCCCTAACCAAAAAGAAAAAAGTAGTGCTTCAAAAGTGAGCAGTTGAAGGACACAAGCAATGCGTCCATGCACCCGGAGAGGGACAAACACAAGAAAAGAAAGTAAAGCCTGCACAAGCTAATGAATAAAAAACAAGCTAATGGTAAGCGAATGGACTCTATGCCCACCTTAACCTGAGAAATAGGTTTTCTCATCAACAGACAGCTTGCACTTTCTGGTAGGCTAGACCTAAAAATCATATGTGAAGGTATTTCTACTGAAGGGCATCTTTTGCAATGAAACTCTTATAAACCTCCTGGATTAATTTTTGAACCCACTCAAGTCTGCTTGTGTTTTTTTACTTTTCCACTTAATAATGGCTCTTTTTGCTCTTAGTTGCTTATATCTGCACTTCTCTAAGCACAAATCTTCCTTGCAGGATTTTAAGGGTTGCTTTTGGCCAGGCCAGTGCTTCATTTTTAACAAAACAAAAAAAAGTGCACAGCCCCAAAGTTTTTACCCCCCTCTCCCTAACCTCCGCTATGAAATAGCAGTGTTGCCGAACACCAAGGCTGCCAAAAGTTGATTCCATCTCATGCCTCTTTATTCCAACCCCCACACCTCCAGTTTCTTTATCCCACTTGTGTTGGTTCTTTTCCATTGCTGCTTTCACTTTTAGTCGCTGTTTTCCTATCTTTCTGTAACTCCTTCCTTTGCTGCAATTCTGATGAGGGAAAATAAGTCCTGATCCCCGAAAATTTGTGTTGGTGCCCACCACCGGCAGTTACCGGCAGAAACGAGGCACTGCCAAAAAACCCTTTCATTGCTGCTCTACCATCACCATGCTGCTGGTATCCCAAAGGTGAGGAAGCAATTCACCTTTACCTATTGGTTACAAATATATTTACCTGACCCCAGACATACAGCACATCCTCAGAAATCAGTGCTGGAGGCAGGATAGCTTTTCTCCATCTATTGCTCTCCTGAACAAGCTCTGGTGTGGGACATGGCTGCCTCTGTTGTGTCATTGCCAGGACAGGTCATGTGCTCTCTTCTAGCTTAGGTCCTGCCTCTGATTCAGTTCCTTTGCTTTAAGTCTTTGATAAACAGACCTTCATTTACTCAATTTATTTTCCCAAATCCTTGTTCCTATTAGCCTTCCCCTGTTGCCTGAGATTTATATCTTTCTTCTAGTGTGCAAATTAGACCTAAGTGTTATTTGGTATTTTTATTATTTTTTAAATCTATTAATTTGTAAAACCCAATCGTTTTCTAAAGACGTCATCATGGCGCTAGGACATTAAATGGCTAGAAAGAGAAAGGGGTTTAGGATACTTCCAAGACAGGAAGTAGTCACAGATTTGTCAACATTGGCATTGGAGATAGTTCTAGAAGTGTGGCCTGTTAAAGATCTCCGAGCACATTGAGATTTTTTAGCATGTGCAGAGAGCTTGATCTGAACAATTGCACCTGGAGATGAGGAGTGAGGAGATCGGACAGAAGCCCCGAGCCAATGCTGTAATCTTCCTGCTGAAAAAGGTAGATCACTTTGAACCGGATCCACAATTTAATGGGGAGCCAGTACATGGAGTGACGTACGTCAGACACTTGATAACATTTTCAGAGTCGAGGAATTAGCCGAACCACGGTATTCGATATATGCAGAGTTGCCTCCATTGCACCTCCGAAATGACAGGTATGTGCCGTGTTTCTAAAGTCCAAGGGCTACGTGCATCAAAACTGTAAATAGTGAATACCTCATTGAGAATTCCTGAGAATCGCAATTTGGCAATCGCAATTTACAATGCATGAAACTTAAAGAGTTTCAGATTGCGAGTCCTAGGGGGTCGCAAATAGCTCTACCGCATAGCTCGCAATTTGCGACCCCCTAAAATTGCAAAAATCATGGAGCTGGTGGCCTGCTGAGGTCAGCAGACCACCATGTCCGTGATTGCTTTTAAATAAAGCAATCTTTTTTTGTAAAGCAGCCCGTTTTCCTTAAAGAAATACCAGATGCTCTACAAAAAGAAAAATGAAAAGTTTTCTTTTAATTTTTTAAGTTCGGGCAATGGACCGTGGGACCACTGCCTGATCTTAAAAATGCTTTTACAACCATTCACAAAGGGGAAGGGGTCCCTTGGGGACCCCTTCCTATTTGCGAACGGGTTACCACCTACTTGAAGCAGGTGGTAATATACAAATGTTTTGCGACCTGCATTCACGGTCACAAAACATTCATGCATACCGTTAGGATTCGGTATTTGAAAGGGATGCCCTAAACACGCCCCTGCCAAATACCAAATCGCAAACTCATTTTGCGATTCGGTAACAGGTTACCGAATTGCAAATTGATGTTTGCTACATCTGAAAAGCATTTTTTGCTTTCGCAAACGGGCCAATTCTGCGAATCGGCTCGTTTGTGAGGGTAAAAACGGTTGATACATGTGCCCCTAAATCCTCTAGAGTCTTTGCTCTTGAGGTAGGAAAGGCATATTCTGCAAAAAGGCTTAGAGGACTGTACCTTCTGGACCTCGGTCTCAAAACTCAGACCTTGGTCGAAACAGACGCATATGAATCAGAGTGCACATGAGCCCTACAAAGGGGCAAGTGAGCAGACGAAGCCTTCTTTAGTGGCTCACAAGCCGAGAGCCCTCACTTTCCCAAAGACATGTAAACATATAGAACTATTTTTTAACCTCTCTGCCACAGAGAGGCCAAGTACTTCATACAGAGTGTGTAAACTAATTGTTCATAGATAGGATTTGAGGTTTCACTTCTTGGATACAGAGGTTCTTGATACAAATAGCGAGATGGTCAAATTCTTGGATAACGAGGGCCCAAGGACGTGAGGTGACAATGCTAGTCCATGACATAGTGGGACTCTGGCTCCGTGTCCTGAATGCAGAGGATGTGAGGGGTCGAGTCCTAGGTAATGGTGAGGCGGTCTCACTTCTAGATGTGGATGGTCCCAGCCCTAGATACAGAGCTATCAGAGCACCAGATCTGATTCCCTAAAACCAAGAAATCTAGGCTCTGAACCCATCAGGGTGCAGGCCTGTGGGCCAGATCCTGGTGTGGAAATGCACCCTCCTGCGGAGATGGTCTCTCCCTTGGCAGTGCCCAAAGAAAGCCAACGCGTGCGTCCGGAGGGTGGGGCATCTGTGTGCCAGTATGCACCAGCATCCACCAGCACGGAGGCCAGAGGTGAGGAGCTCTCGCCAGCTCGTGCGCACAGGACAACACATCCGGGTGACTCCGTCGGCCTTTGATTGCTGGTGAGAGCCCTGGCGAGCCCACCACGCTCCTCACGCGGGCACAGCGCGCCCCCTGGGTACCCACAGATTGGCAGAGGCAACCACCACTCGAGTTGCTGTTAATTACTTACAAGAGTCGCAGTTTCGGCTCCGTTGGGCAGTCACAAACATCTGCGCGGGAATTGCTTTGCAGGGATTTGCCTCACACTGAACCGGCACTTACTTTCCCCTCTCTGAGGCCTAATAAGGCAGATGTGCAGTCTAAATTCACACATCTCCAAGCTAGACGGGCTTCACTTAAAGCCACACACCCCTCCTCTTGTGACTCCAAGGGACCAGCAGCGTGAGGCCGTCAGTAATGAAGTCAGCTGGGGTGGGGGAGGGATGGAAGTGGGGGGCACCGAGAAGGCATGAGCCTGACACCTGAATCTCTTCCCCTTGCCTGATTTTCCATTATGTATATGTTTTTAACACTTGTAACTACGCTCCAGCAACTTGTAACTATGCTCTGAAACCATGTAACTGGTAACTTTGCTCTGAAACAATGCTCGTCCTCATGTAAAGCGCTCTGATACCTCCGGGTCTAGCCAGCGCTATATAACACTTTTCAAATAAATAAATACATAAAGAAAGAAAACAAGCTCCTTCCACACTAACAATTCTGTGGGCGAGAAAGGCTTGAAATGTTTCATTCAGTAGCATTTGTGTGCGTGTTTATGCGTGTGTGTGACGCTTCCGCAGTAGCAAACTTGTATGCAGTGGTAGAAGTGGGCGGGATCGGAGAGGCACAACATGCCCATCCTTTTTTAATTTATGGAAAACCGTTCCCTAATTTTTATTAACCCCTTCCCTGCAGGGGTAATTCCCCCACGGTGCAGGGGGGGAGGTCCGCGGCGCCGCTGTGCTCATGACGAGCTCAGCTCGTTATGACTCACAGTGGAGCTGTGCTCATGACGAGCTGAGCTCGTCTCGACCCCGCCCACTGATTAATTCTCCCGCACAGGCGGGGAATTTATCGTGCGTGGGCGGGCCGCGGCTGTTATGACGAGCTCAGCTGTGACGAGCTGAGCTCGTCATGAGAATGGAAGGGGTTAAAAAGACAACCGTCCTGGGACGGTTAATTCCGATAGTTTGAATGCTTCAGCTGAAGTAATCATTTAGGGGGTCGTTCTCCTGTGCTGTGAATTCTTACCAGGGTGCCTGCCTGCCTGAAAGAAATGCAAATGTGTGCAACTCGTCAATCTGAAAATGTAAAGGGTGCTTGAAATTTGTACTGCCTTTAATTAATAGAATTGCTTAAAGCTTTATGATGACAAAGATTTACTCTTTTTGAGTGGTAATGCAAGGAAGTTACTGCTGAGTGGGGCTTGCTTTTAAGGGACTGCTATATAAAAAAAATGCATTAAGTACAGTCTGGGTATTACTAAAATCTATATTTTGGAACCACCGTTTTATCTTAAAAATGTTTGCACATTTGATAGCAGTTTAAAATAACGACTTACATATTCACAGTGCTTCCTGTCACAGGCTTGGACCTTGTAGCGCTAAAAATACGCAAGTCACTACTCTCCACTGCACCAACCAAGATTTAATTCTGTGGTTCTCTTTGACACCCAGTCCTCTGCAGTGCATTTACTAATAGAAGTTTCATAAGGTACTATAGTGCATCAGCCGCTGATTAACTTACCTTTTGAAATGTATTTCTCACTTAAGCTGTGCACCAAAATGTGAAAGATGAAAAAGCTTACAGAATATTTTGTATTTAGCCACACCTTTGACCCAGCCCCCACAAGCTCACTGACTCCGCCCCATTGAATCCAGCATCACAGCTCCCATACGTTTTTAATGCACTTCGACCGCTATATCTGAGGGAAGTGTTTGCTGCTTCCCACGCTCCACTGATTATTTGTGAGGGAAGTCTGTGCAACTGCCCACGCTCCACTTGTTATATAAAAGATGCTTGCACTATTGCTGCCCTCTTAGTGTAACTATTGTCTCTATATGGAAGGCTTGCACTGCACATGCCTGTGCTGTACCTATTATTATTCTGATGGAAGAGTGTGTGGCTTCTGCTCCTGCTGTGTCTGTTCGCTGTGCAAGGGAAGCTTTCACCAGAGCTGCTTGTGCTGTACCACGTCTCTTCGGGAGAAAAGCTTGCTCTTCTGGTTCACTGGTTCACTTGTGTGTCAAGGATGCCAGGACAGCTGTTGCGCTGCATGTTTTGATGAGAGGTAACTTACCCTGCTGTTCTGCTCCTGACATGTATGTGATGCAATCTTGCACTGCTGCAGCTATTGATGTTAAGGAAGCTTCCACTGGTGTGCTGCTCCTGACATGTGCTTGATGGATGCTTGCACTAGTGCTATACTGCTGCAGTTATCGATGTGAGGGAAGCTTGCACTGTTGTGCTGCTCCCAACATGTACGTGATGAAAGCTTGCACTAGTGATAAACTGCTGCAGGTATCAATTTGAGGGAAGATTGCACTGGTGTACTGCTTCCGACATGTATGAGATGGAAGCTTGCACTAGTGCTATACTGCTGCAGTTATCAATGTGATTGGAAGTTGCACTGTTGTACTGCTCCCAATATGTATGTGATGGAACCTTGCATGAGTGCTAGATTGCTGCAGCTATTGATGTTAGGGAAGCCTGCACTGTTATGCCGCTCCTGACATGTACGTGATGGAAGTTTGCACTAGTGCTATATTGCTGCAGTTTTTGATGTGAGGGAAGCTTGCACTGTTGTACTGCTCCCGATATGTACATGATGGAAGCTTGCACTGGTGCTACACTGCTGCAGTTATCATTGTGAGGTGAACTTGCACAGTAGTACTGCTCCCGACATGTAGGTAATGGAAGCTTGCACTAGTGCTATACTGCTGCAGTTATCGATGTGATCGGAGCTCGCACTGTTGTACTGCTCCTGAAATGTACGTGATGGAAGTTGGCACTAGTGCTATACTGCGGCAGTTATTGATGTGAGGGAAGCTTGCTCTGCTTCTGCCTGTGCTACAGATGTTCTGTGTCAAGGGAGCTTGCACTGCTGCTGTACGGAACCTGTTCTCTGTGCAAGACAAGCTTGCACTTCTCTGGTATGTATATGTGACTGCACCTGCTTGTAGTGCACTTGTACTGGGTGTGAATGATGTGGAGTCTTACATAGTTCGTTCAATGAGACATGTGTGAATGTATCTTGTATACAGTGTTAGATTGCAAATGTACTTTAGTTTTTTATTTATTTATTGCGGTGAGCTGGTGGTGGCACAAACTGACCACAAAGGCCACTTGATGGGTCTCAGACACCAATACAATAAAGGCCATTAAGGAAAGACCAGATCAGTGGCAGGCATTCTTTAAACATCAGCACCTTTGGCACAAACTGCACCTTGGCCAGGAAGAGCTTTCTTCTAACAATCCAAGACGGCTCTTAAACAGAATAAGGGAGGGAGATACATTTCTCAAAAGAGGCGATCTGAATCCTCTTGCCAAGGGATGTTGCTAAAGGCCGCTTGGTCTTCAGTGGAGACAGAAAAAGAACTTCAGCTTCGCGTGAGTAGACGAAAGAGACGAACTACAGCGACAAGATGGCAAGAGCTTCCGCCACTTTTCCTTTTGTGGCAGACTAATGACATGCCAGCGCCCATGCCTGCTTGTGGGAGGGGGTAATGGATGGCACATTCACCAGAATCATGGAAATGAAGAACAGCTTGCAAGGAGAACTGACCTATGTAGAGGCATAGGCCACTGAAAGACAGATAGGCCTGAGATAGGGTGGGCCTTATGCCATAAACCACATGGCATGTGGCTGACGTCGCCCAGTGACATAAACCCTTAAGGTTTGCCGGCTACAGGGAATTCTGTCCATTTTCAGACATCTCATCTGTGCACAGTGTTTGCGCATGTGCTTAGGTATTTTGCGGACAAAGTGTTGGAGGGGCAGGATAGGAGGGCAACAGGTCTGTGACCGCAGCACTCAGCATGGTAGAGTGCAGAGCCGCCCTGCGAAGCAAAGTCGAAGCCTCTTGAGGTCATCCCTCACTGCTTCCAAACACTAAGCGCAGCTACGTGAGGCCAATGCACAAGGTTCTTAAGTAATTGGCCAATTAGGGCGATCTCTGCCAGAGCGATGGATTAGAGGCGAGGCTGCCTGTCGCATACTGATTGCGCTGAATAAAAGCCACAGGCATATGCGCGGGGAAGCAGAGGGCGACTCACCCATCATTAGGCACCATCAAGGGGGACATGTTGGGTCCAAACAATGCAAATGTTCTGAATCCCTTCAGATGAATCTTGAATACAGTCAAAGTGGGCTTAGCTTAACTTTTGGGTCATTTCAGGTCTGTGCTGTGGGGAACGTTAGGGAGGGCTCGCTTTCGGAGGGGGTGGTCTACACAAGAAGGAACAGCATTGGTACATGAGACACAGAGAGCAGTGTGCAGATATGAGACAGGTTGCACAAGCATGGGAATTAATTTACCACTCAAAACAACTCTGGCATCTCATGAGCATGTTCGAACAAACCTGGGGGACAGTGGGCCCTCCTGAAAGGAATTGTGTTCAGTGTCATCTTAAGGATTTTTGGGTTCCAGTCAAGCCATATTTTGGGGTCCCCTGTTCAGAACAACTTTGAATTTTATCACACATTTTCTTCTAGTTCAACCTCCATGATACCAAACAATAGTGAATTATACATCTTTCAAAAACAGGGTCAGACAAAAACAGCGGCAATATGCCCTGATCGGTATCCCTGTCCTGTCCCAAAAATCCTTAGGTTGACACTGAGCAGAGAGTGAAAGAGTCGGAGGTAAGGAGTGAGTGGAGAGTGGTTGAGATAAAAAAAATTCAGAGATGAGATAAAGAGAAATATAGCTTTGTATCGGGGCTCTTTTGAAGGTTGAGGCCCTGAGAAACAGCCCCTTTGCCTATGCCTTAAAACTTCTCTGGCTGCGTTTCTTTATTATGTTCTAAACACAAAAAACCTCTCCAACCAAATACCGGTGTGAGAGGCTGGCCTGGTATATGATGTCCACTAATGTAAGTGGGCACCTTGCACCAGTCCAGACGTTTGGTGATTTAGGAGGTCTTAGACAACCTTAGAAAGCTCTCTAAGTGGTAGCTGTGGAGAGCAGCGTTCAGGCTTAGTCCAGAAGGAGTGTAAAGCAGCTTCTTTTACCAGAATGCAATCTTATATGTATAGATTAAGTGAAAAAGGATCACACAATGTCTATATAAAAATTTGCATTTATTATATAACACTAATATGTACAACTATCTCCTACCCGGAGATATACACAATGCACACAACACTTTGCATAGAAATCAAGTAAATAGCACAAAATACACAGTGGACCCCAGGGGGGGACCAAACCATATAAGAAGGACGTGGTATAAGAACCACGACTCGTGTCAGGACAATGTCCAGAGAACGTAGAAGTTCTGGGGACCCAAGGAACCACCCAAAGTGAGTGACTAGGAGCCCCACGGAGATCGTGTGCAGTGTGGGAACACAACCGTGTTCTCCGTACAAATCAACTTGTAAGTTGCAGTTGCAATTTTAAAGATTAAGGACCCATCCCAGTGGACCCTGAAGAAACCCAGTGGAAGACAGAAGGTTGGAGAGCCATCCTACCCGTGGATACCCTAGTACCCACGTTACTTACACCAGGGAAGCCGGGTGCATAGGTGTGAAGTAGTGTCGGAAACCGCAGTCGAACCCAATGGAGGACTTCAGGAAGATGCCGCTGCTGGAGAAGGAGAAAGTGTCCGGTGGAATCCGAAGGTGGATTCAGGATGAGAAGTACCTGCAAGAAGAGGGGACAGAGTTTATGTCACTCAGCAGTGACCCGGAGACCTGGAAGACGAATGCCCACCGATGTCGGGAGTTGCAGGAGAGTTGACGGTGACCTTGACTCTGCAGCTGTGAGGACTAGGGACGCTGAGGAAGACCAGGAGCCATGCATGAGCTGTCCCCTGTTGGATGTCGGGAGTTGAGGGGTCAGTGTCCGTTGGGAGCACCAACAAGCCTTGGCAACTGCAAACAACGTAGAAGTCGAAGAAGGTGCAGTGTTGGGACCAGCAAGGTCCATGGGAGTCACCACAAGTAGGGAGTCAGGACAGGCCCCACGCAATCAAGGGAGCCCAAAAGATACAAAGATGACCCTTAGCAGGACCCACAGGCTGGAGGCACTGGAGTCGCAAGAGGACCTCAAGCAGCTCACCAAAAGATGCAGGCCACTGTGCAAACGATGCGGTGTGGATGAAGATTCTGGTTACAGGAGATGCTTGATGTTGGGGCTACTTGGAGCTTGAAGACCTTGATGGAAGGAAGCCAACAAGTCTTTGCAACAGCAAGTCAACGCGGTGCACTGGGGTTCGGTTCCAGCAGCTCCCACGAGGGTAACTGACCTCAAACATGTTGAGAAGGCAGGGCAGGTCTCAAGAGCTGCAGAGAACCACCACCTGTGTTGTTGAACCTTTCAGAGTCCGTAGGAGCTCAGGATCAGCAGACCGGTTAGCTTAGTTGCGGTGCCTGCAGAGGCAGGGAAGTGACTTCTTTTCCTCAAGGGAGATTCCTTTAGGTGTCTTGGATGCCCACAGGCCTTGGAAGGTTCCTGTATGGTGCACAGGCAATGCAGCAGACTGAAAGGGGGACAAAGGCAAGCCCAAACGAAGTCCAGAGTGCCCAGATGGTAGAAGTTGAAGTGGTGTCTGAATTGAATCATGTCCCACGATGAATCTAGGAACATACACCTAGGTCAGCCCTTTCGTACCCTAAAGAAAGGGTTGAGATGATTCAGGTACCGGGGGGAAAGGGGGTTGGAGGGGTATGGACAGGGGGGAGGTTTGTCCAGTTGCTCACCAGAGCGAGAGCCAACGGCTCCCAGATCTGGTTTGAACTGGACTATGCAAGGAGGCACCAGATGTGCCCCTCATGCAGACTGAGTAGCGCTGGCATGGGCACCCACCTGGCCCCAATACACTAAATCTTATCTGGGAGGTGGTCACACCTCCCTGTGACAGGATACCTATTGTTCTGCCTTCTCCTGCTCGAGCTTGACCCAGCAGCAGATTGGCAGAATCGTGTGTCTGGTTGGCAGCAGCCATGTTGTGCTGTCCGGGTTCAGAAGACTGGTACAGGGAGCACTGAGATCTTAACGTAGGGCTCTTCCAGTGCTTGGAATTATACCTCCCACACCGTTTACGGTGTGGGAGGTATAATTCCAACATGTTTGATACCAAACATGATAGGATTCGTTGCAGCCAATTTCGAGATGGTCATTGCGTAATTACGCTGTGTCCCTCTATGTGGTATATGGCTGCTTCAATAACAACCCGGGAGAATGGACTCCCTAGGCTATAGGGGTGTCCTACTCATGCAAGGGCACCTTCACACTTAGAACCAAGCACCCTGCCTTCAGGATTGATAAGGCTTGCTATAGGGGTGACATAGCTTTTAAGTGCAGTGACCCTAGATATAAGAAACCTATATCTTTCGTAAGTGGTGCTAGCACCAGCTTACACAGGCTGCAAAGGCAGGCCAGTAGTTGCATTTTGAATGGTCGCCCATTGGTGGCATTATGCATGCTTCAGCCCATGGGAGACCTCTGGGGTACCTATGCCCTGGGTACCTTAGTACCATATTGTAGTGACTGATAAGGGTACCCAATTATCCAATCTGGGATGTACCTAAGTACTGACCATAATCATTTAGGCGAGAAAGCAGAGAGACTGGGGTCCTGATTAGCAGGATCCCAGTCAGACTTGTCAAAACAGCTTAGCACCAGGCAAAAAGTGAGGGTATCCCTAAAAGCAGATCCTACTTTCCTACAACAGGTGAATGACACAGAAGATTGCCTGGGTTACAATTTGCCACATCTGAAAGGTCAGTCAGACACCTCTCGGGTCTCAACATCCTAAGCCCCTCAGTCTGGCTAATGGTTCAGTCCGAGTGAATGCTGGAAGACTCACCCTGTTGTACAAAGGGTTATTTACTAAATACAAGATGATTGTGTTACAGAGCATGACGTATTAACAAGCTCAGTTTGTATTTAGTTACACCCATTTAGCAGAAATGTGCACAAAGCCTTAGAACAAGGCATAAAAATGTGTACGTTTATATCATTCTTCTTACTTTGTCAGTGCAGATTAATAATTCACTAATTTTGTCTTTGCGTTTGCCAGATTCCCTATATGTCTGCACTGCTCGAAAGATGTAAAACTTCTCGGCAGAATGGTCTCTGCCAGGCAGGCCCTGGTTTCTAGGTGTACTGATTTGGGGTTTTTATGGTATGGCTCCTCATTATACCCTGGAAGAGCTTCACTGGCGCGCCTGTCTCACTCATAGCACCCCAATATTATAACAGAGGTTCATGGCAGCTGCTTCATCTGTGCAGATGGTTGCAGGTGATGGGCACCAGCACTCATTTTTGGTGACATGGACTTATTTGTCACCATCAGGCTTTGACCTACAAGAAGAAATGTGTGTTGAGTGGTTTAATTCATCATCAGCTGATGTGAGCCCTGACAGCCACCTGAAGGCACCTATCTTTAGCCATTGGTTGGATTGCTTTCCTGTGCCTGGTAGCACTTGGTTGCCTGTGTCCTCGATCAAACTCAAATATTCATCTGATTCTACTGTTTGAGCTGAGCACTAGAGGCAAGCTAAGCATTGTTCAACAAATAGCCCACCTGGTTGTCAGTTCCAGGGCAGTGCTACAGTGGAGATGTATTACTGTGCATGAAAAGGCACCTATTTCTGTCCACTAGGACAGAGGCGGACATAATTGATGGAACAACGACATCAGAGGTTAGAGGTTGGACCCACCAGAAAATATAAGCCCGTATAGGCAAATGTCAAAGTGTTTGCACCACCACAAAAGGGTTTTTACTCTCTTTCCATTTGAGTCACACTCCTCAGAGGACACCCTCAGTCTGCTCGCATGTATGATGAAGAAAAAAAAGCAATGAAATGGGGGTGTTTGAAAAGTCTCAACACTCAGTCCATCATTTTATTTTATGATATTGCTATGTGCACCCTAAGTGGCTAAGGGTATGCCCAGAAGTCGGCCCCTTGCTCGCTGCACCAATGGTTTCAAGCTATTCTGGCTGATGAGGGGTGATACCCCGAAACCGGTCCAAGGATGCTCGTTTCCGGTCCAGGGAGGTCCTGGCCTGGCAGTTCGGGCTGGACTGTTCCCATGAGGAACAGGGTCAAGACTGATTTGCATATAGATGGGTCCAGACTGGAGTGATGTGGCAAGAAAAATAACAATAGATTAAACCCAGATCTGTGACTGGGGGTGAGTGCTTGAAAAGTTTCAACACTCCGTCCATCATTTTATTTTTTGTTGTTGCTTTTTATGATGAAGCCCACCCTTGTCTCTGTTTCCACAAAAACAGCTGCCACCTCCAGGTCCTGGCCCTCACTGCCAGTTTGGGTGGTTTGCTAGGGTCAGAATATTCCACTGTATGCCAGCCAACAGGGCATCCCACGTCCACGTTGGGCGTTGTTTCAATAGTTCTCTCAGTGACTATGATAAGGTTGGATTTAATCGGCCACACTATGGGCCTGATTTAGAGTTCGGGGACGGGTAACTCTGTCTCTCATTACAAGTGCTTTACATCCTATGACACGTGTAGTAAGGCGGATAGGAAATCCATCACGTTGTGGTGGAGTACTAATATGCCAAACTCTAAATCGGGCTCTAAATTACCAGGCCTTTGAAACCTCTCTGTTCTAATACACCAATGGTTTGTGTGATGTCTGTAACTGGGATTTCACATTTATTAAACTGCAGCACCATGCCTGGTATTACCATTGCATGCTCGCACAACACTGGGGTGCGGGATACCTTTTAAATGTGCCTAATTCTCTTGCTACCCCCTGGAGGTTAGACGCGCCAGGATGCTTGCTGTGCTAGAATAGTGAGATTGTGTCTTCACATCCTCATGTTGGTTTGGCCTCTTGAACTTCACACTCAAGCCAAAAGTTGAGAGGCTGTTTGACCCCAGGCCACGATCAGTGGCGGCAGCTAACAAATAAAACTGGTGGGCTAATATTTGACCCAATGACAGGCATTGATAAAAAGCAGCAGTGCCCTTAGGCTCTATGCCAAAGCTCTTAATCGTGATCCGTTTTAAACAGTGTTTATAACGGGCCACAATTGAGAGCTTTGAAGTTGAGGTTGAAGGCACTGTGAGCTTCTCACAGTATCTGTCAGTGAGTCAACTTAACTTTAAATAAAAATTAAAAGGGTTTAATTACTTGACTTGGTGTTCCTCTCCATCTCGCCAGTCCATGGATCCAGCACAAGCTTCCACAGCCCTCAGCCAACTCCCCTCTACCAATCCAGACACTGTTCTCATGCTGCTGATAATGTTAGGCAGCATGAGAGAAGCACCAGGATTGGCTGGAGCGAGCTGGCTCGGTGCTCCCTCAGGCTCGGTGGCCTTTGCCTGCTCTCCATCCGGCTGTCTAAGACTGCTCGGGTTGGAGAAGTTTCAATGCGCATGTCACTGTGTCCATCGCAAGAAAGCTGAACAAAGTGACATGCACACTTTAAACTAAAGTGCACAACACTCCTCCCTGCTGCCTATCAGCGGCAATGGCCCCACCCTCAGACTTGGCTGCCAGGATATAAAATAAAATGGTAATAAATGTGTTTTATTACCATTTTATTTTTCATGTTTGCTACACTCGCAGTGGAGTGTCGATGCTCCTCCGCCTTATTGGAGGAACCGCCGCTGGCATGAGAATCACTTTCAGATAATCGTGTTTTTTAATATCCGCATTAAGCATGAATGGAACTTGTAATTTCCCAATTAGTAGAATGACCTGCAACTCCCAGGATGTTTTGCGCTGTGGGCTAAAGTATCCAGACCTGCAACAAGTCATCCTCATGGTACTGGGCAGTTGACATCCGAGCAGCTGGAGCCCCTGCAGGTGCCCGCACCTCCTGATTCGCTGGGCGAGCCCCGCAGGAACCAGGCGTCTGAGGAGACCACCAAGGCATGTGACAAGGGTCCT
This sequence comes from Triturus cristatus, assembly GCF_964204655.1. Classification (NCBI taxonomy): domain Eukaryota; kingdom Metazoa; phylum Chordata; class Amphibia; order Caudata; family Salamandridae; genus Triturus; species Triturus cristatus. Next base: position 978,467,431 of record NC_140583.1, read on the forward strand.
TTAATGCACTGACTGTCACCTGATAGACTCTGTCCTAGCATTTCCGCCATCTTGCTCCCAAGAAGGCTTAGGGGTTGAGTACCAGTTTCAGAGACTGCTTAATTCAGCAAGCCACAGAATGGATGCAGGGTTGAAAGAGTTTCACTCTTCCAATTTTGATTAAGTAGAGGCACTCTCTATACAAGTGGCAACGCAAGAGCGTATTGGTGGTTTACGCAATATAATATGTAGACATAATTCAATTCTGCTGTGAAGTTGGCCTGTTTCTGTACAGGGATACTGCCACTGTGTGGCAATAGAGAACCACGTTAAATTGACTAAATTAAGCATCAAATTATGTGGCAAGGAAAGGTAAATAATTCAGTAGACTGTACAGTATCTCGTGCATTTTTAGAATTCAAAACATATTGAAAGGAAAGGCATCTCAATATTTAAAAATACATATATTTCTCTAGCCAAACTATACATATTCATAAGATCCTAATCTAAGTGATATTCAACAATGTCATCTTGCATCTAGGCATACAAATGCCTTTTTTTTTTTAACACTGTCCTTTCTACTTTACAGAGTATAATAGTGTGTATAATATTTACAAGTAGCACTCTGCAGAAAACAAGCCTATGAGTGTATATATCTTATAATAAAACCTATCTGTGTATTCTGTGTATTCTAGTTAAGCTCACAATATGTCTTCATTTACGGGTTTATTCTGTGTTTGTGCAGTGCGTATCAGGAGTCAGTTATGGCCTTTGGAGGCAGCTTTTTAGATTAAGAAACAGTCCTGCATAACAGTGTGGTACATTTCATATTTAGTATATGTGTCTCACTGGGAGGCACTCTAGGATAGAAGGCATCAGAGCATAAAAAATACGCAAAATATTTGGGATTCTCCTAAACTTCCAAGTGCCCTCAGGAAATTGAAGAACAGTATATGAAATAACTGCTGGTTTGATATGAAATGTCTGTGATGCAAACACGAAGTTGTGTAAATACTAAAACAAATTATTTTCACTACAAAGAGAAATCATTAGTTTGCCCTGTTTGAATGACAGAAGAAGGCCTTCTTTCCTGAAATCCTTTAATTGGGGATATTGAAGTTATCTACGCAAAAAATGTCACCTATTGCCTACGCCTCTGCAGCTAAGAGGTGGCAGTTAACGTTTGCAACTGCAAGATGTAGCGTTTTTAGGTCTCGGCTAGCGATGGCTGCGCTTGCGCAGTCTCGCTCGCGAGACATAATGACTTGGGTGAAGAGGGGCTTGAACCCGCCCCTCTTCTTCCCTGTTCTCCATTGGCTGGCCTAGTAAATGCTGGCCAGCCGTTGGAGAAGAGGTCCCGTCACTCTAATCCTGCCCCGTCCTTTTCGGATCGGGGGGCGTGTTTTTTGCGAGAAGTCTCAGGGAGGAGACAACAGCAAAACACGCCCCCCAATCCGAAAAGGACACTCCCTTTCTCCGAGGCATTTTCTGCTGTGCCTCGGAGAAAGGCGGTGGTGTCCCGGCGTTGCTTCCTCACCTGATCTCCTTGTTTTAATTATCGTATGTGTTTTTAAACGACCATGGACTTTGTTTGCTCGGTACAAATGGCGGTGGGCTGTGTTAACCTGTTGGGTAGCAGAGACATGGAAGATTTGGTTGGTGTAGTTGGTAAGGTTCGAGTCTCGGCGTTGTTTTCTGTACAGGGTTGCCTGCCCCTTCCATTTTATTTTATGTACTTGCATTATTTTATCCTTTAAAGCAAATAATGCGCTCGTTTTGTGCCTTTCTTTTGAGGCATTTTTATTGAGAACAATTGCTTTCCAGTTGTTATTGTTCCATTCAGATCACGTTTGTGTGTGCAAGAGAAGCTCAGCGAACAAGTCCCTACATGTCAGAAAAGAATCAAATGAAACGAGGGGTGCAGAAACCGCGACTTCAAACACTGTGCTGATGAGCGGCGCATTCACATCTGACGGCTATTTGATAGCCGCCTTCCTATACTCTATACGCATTGAAACACGATCTTGTGACTGGAGGTCGGGTGTAATATATTCTTCCCACGGCCCTTTAGCACACAAAGGGGTGCTGTAGCGCGAGCTACAAGGTGTGAGTGCGCGTCCCTTTGTGAAACGCCCCTTGTCATTCATCCACCACCCTGTGGTGATCTGATCTGCGACGCCCCGCTGACTGACGATTGCTGAAACGCATAAGATGTGACTGCGTGAAATGGTGTCTGCCGGTAACACCCTCATTCTTGTGCTACAGTTTACACATTGTTTCGACTCTGTGAATGATTTCAAACCGAGGCTTGGCACGCAAGAGAGGCGTCACTGAACATACAGGAGCCATAGAGTTCCCTGCGGTGGTTTTCTGCTCCTTGTGAATCCATGGCGGGAATCCCACCAGATTCATGGCAACCACCCACTGTGGTGTTAGAAACCAGGTGAGATTAGCACCACCCTGCTGTTTAACGCCATGAAATACCCATGAGTAGAGTGACCACCCTTTCTCCTGAACGCAACCATGTCATAGGGAGAGGATGTGGTCCATCGGCTGCGCTGCCGCCTCCTGGTGCAGGAAACCAGGGTTCGAGCCTCGAGGTCGCGTCCACATCCTGTGATTCTGGGCAAATCACTTAATCTCCCCGTGCCTGAATGTGTAATGTAAATACGGTGCTATGTAAAGCGCTCCAAAACCTTCGGGTCGAGTTCGCGCTATATAAAGATGCAAAAAAAAAATGTCGTGTTTTAGTGGTATCTGACTAGATAGTATAGATTTCAAAAGGAAAGCCAGGACTGCTTTAGACACTCATTTGCTAACCATACCCACGTGGGATGTTTAGGACAGAAACAGCAGCAGTCGCGTTTGAGTTGTATTGTTCACATTTGGTTGGCTTTATTGTAAATATAATTTGGTGCTTCCGATTAGATATCTTTACTTCCTTTTCGTGTACTTGTTCCTTCCAGAGCAGTTTCTTTACCATCCTTTTAATTGGAGAACTTTAATTCCACTAGTTATTTTCAGGCGATTTATGATTATGTCACATTTTTCTCAAAGCGGCAATTTATTATTTGCATGGTTAAGAGTAGAGTTGCAAAATAGTATTTGTATGAACCAGTATTTTTTGGGGGCACAAAATCGAATATCCGGTCTTAGTAACTTATCGCACCATACACCTATAAATAACGGGTGTAATACATATCTTGTACAGAAGATATATACATTGGTATAGAGTCACTGTGTGTGTAGCATATTAATTGTATCAGTATGAGACTATATGAAAGAATAAACGTGTGGGTGATTTACAGTCACGCTTCGAGCACTACTTTAGAAATGTTCTCATTTTTACTTTTTAAATTAATAGATCACAAAAATTGCAGAAGAAACTGCACTGAGCAAGGCTATTTCTAAAGCTTCTCAAATGTTAGGTTTATCTTTGGCACAGCAGCACCAACATCTGCAGGTTTCACACTGCTGATTTGGTGCATGCTGCGTTATTCCACCCCCCCCCCCCCCCACCCCGACTCCTTTTTCCTTAGTTGTGTATTGAAATTGAGGCTCGAGAGAACTCCATCATTTCCACGTTCCTCCCCCTCCTCCATCACACCGGGCTTCTTCGTCAAGGTTCATTGTCTTGCTGTGTTGTTTTTTTGCAACATACACCCCTGTATTTTTTTCCTCTTGTCAGCCTGCTCCCCTTTTATAATCCCAGTCACTTTCTCCTGGCCGTCATTCTGCTAGTCTGGATTCCTCCTCTCCTTCTTAATTTACTATCCCTCCTTCTGGAATCGCTCTCACTTTCCCTTCCTGCCACTTCATTTACCTGCCACACTCCTGCAGTGCTGCGTCCAAACCCAATGTGCACTCACACGGAGCGAGGTCCTGCCAGGAAGTTGTCCGTATCATCTTGGAATACTGATTCTACCACTAGTGATTTAATATACATACCTGGATTATGTAACCACATAGTCTGCGAGTAACAAAATATAAATTAAAATAAAAAAAAGGATTTCTGCCCTCAGCTTGTCCACCCAGTTTTAACTCTTCAGATCTTGAGTGGTGAGGTCCTTTTTCAGGGATTGTCTATCCATCATTTGGCTTCAGAATTTGTTTGTTGATCGAGTTGAAACGTTGCAGATGTTAAGTACAGCCTACATTTTGAAGAGGCTTCCACAACTATTGTCGCTGTTCAATGTCTATTTGATTTGTTTATGATAAAGGCTCTCTCTTTCACTACCTCAATCTTTCTCTATCTCACTACCTCACAACATCACTCACTGTTTCTATCTTACTACATCAGAAAATACCTCTCACTCACTAACTCACTCTTTCACTAACTCACTCTCTATCTACCTCACTCTCTCTCACTACATAACTCTCTATACATCACTACTCCCCTCTATCTATATCACTACCTCACTATCTCACTACTTCTCTCTCTAAAAAGATCACTACCTCACTCTCCCACTACCTCACTCTCTATATCACAACTTCACTCTCTCTCTAACTCACTACATCACTCACTCTCTATCTCTCTACCTCACTCTTTCTATCTCACTAACTCACTTTCACTGTGGTGGCTCTGTCTGTGTGTGGGTAACTGTGTGTGTGTGTAGGTGGCTCTGTGGGTGGCTCTATTTGTGTGTGGGTTGCTCTATGTGAGTGGCTCTGTGTGGGTGGCTCTGTGTGTGTGGGTGGCTTTGTGTGTGTGGCTCTGTGTGTGGGTGCAAATGCAATAGGTCTCGCATTTGAGAGTGATTAAGCTATTGACATTGTAAATAACAATGCCGTTTCTTTAAATGTTTTAAAAACAAAAACATAAAAATAATGTCATGAGCAATGCCAATAGCTCGAACTTTAACAATGCCGAGACCATTGCATTGTAAATGCTTGTTAAATAACCTTTGATGCACTATAAGAGGCAATTATTTTTTGGTAAGAATGTGAACATTTTCCATAGCTGGTGAATTATTTGGCAAGTGCAACAAATTTTTATTTAACTGAAAAAAATTGTGAGACTATGTTTTACTTGTGGCCGTGATTATAAACTCTGTATGAATTTCCTGGATGATTTTTTTTTGTTCTACAAAATGTTATTGCCATTTAGTGAGAAAATACATACAAACAGACTAATATTGTAGAGGCTCTGTGTTACAAACAAAACCTGCACACCCCAAAAACTAAAAAAATAAAGAAACCATAGAAAAATGGCAATGAAAAAATACATGCATGAGTACATTAAGTGTATAACGTGATAAATGTGTTTAAGTGCTCTCTCAAAGGTTGCAGACCGTCATTACTGGCATGAGATTGAGGAACATCAGGAGGGGAGTGGTGCTATTGATTGCGCTCATTGCCACCGGCATCGAACAGGAGTAACGGGGCCTGCAGCAGAGCCCCCACTAGCGGATCAGATATTTAGAGCTTCAGACAAACTAAGGGTCTCATTGGCAGAGGGTTGGGCGAGTGACTGTGCCCTTGTTTTTACAAAAAAGAAATCCTGGTGATCGCATCAGAACTTCTTCTGACTGGCAAATGTGTTCTGGGACAGGGCCAGGCATGAATTCCACATGCCCTTTTGGGTTTCTTGTGTTCTGGTCACTGCAGGACTGAATATGCAACCCAGCCCTGGCAATTAAGTTGGACTGGCTGCGGGGGGAGATGCTGGTGGGAAACACTGCTCTGCTTTTGTTAGTTTGTTATGGGGGCCGATATTGCAGCACTGATGCAAAACCAGCCCCCAGTAACAAAAACCTCCCCCCACTGCTCCAAAACCAGCCCCCACCCTTCTGGCCCACTGGGAAAATGACCGGTACTTGCTACGGCCAGTCCGGCCCTGGCTCCGGTTATGGCTCATAGAGAACCTGGCATGGCAGTTTGGGCTGGACTGCTCCCACTGGAGCAGGATAAAGACTGATTTGCATATGGTGGGTCCAAACTGAGGTGGCATGGTGTGCAAAATAACAAGAGGTTGCCAGTGGCTGACATTAATTCAAGCATTCCATCCATCACTTTTTGAATACTTTTTAAAACCCATTATCCCAATTAAAAATGTTAAAACAATCATCTCATTCAAGTACTTTCTATTGTTTGCCAGAATTTCCATTATGTCCTTTTCAATGAGTGAAAGAATTAATACCAGGGGTCATTAACGTAGCTCTAAATGCCTTGTGAAGGCTTCGGAGTTGTTGACAAGGAAAGTATTTGCTGGGCCGGGTTAAAAGCCTTAAGCACGCCTAACAGACCCTTACATTCCTGGTGTGCTGCCTAAAAGTGGCCATGATTATCCAACCATCTTGTGTCCCACCACTGTGGGCCTAGCTGACAAGTGGCTCACTGTCATGGCTGACATCTTCTCCCAATGTTGTGTTTTTTAACTTCCAGAATTTCATAAGCTGAAACTTGTTGTCTACTACTACTTCAGTGGGGAAATATGGAATTAAAAGTCCATTATCCGATGCTTTGCTGGCATTAAAACCAAGACTGGCTGAACAAAGAGTTGCAGGGGGGAACAGTGCCACTCTTACTTAAACCTCTACTTTTCCACAAAATTCCATGAAAGATACGGAGCAAGATGCCCAGTCTGCATTGGAAGTGAGGTAGGAGCATGTGTGATGCTCCATCCTGGTCAGGTGCCAGCCTATATAAAGAGTAAAGTGCATCCACCTGCGCACACTCACCCTGGTGATGATTGGTGAACATGTCTACTTGTGTATTTCACCGCTTGGATCTCCTGCGCAGAGATGTTCAGGCAAATATGTTATCAAAGAATAATCCTGGAGCAACTAAGCATTCCCGGCCTTTGGTGAGGTCTCATGCTCAACCTAGCCTGGCTGATGAGGGGCGATACACCGAAACAGGTCCTAGGATGCTTGTTTCCGGTCCAGGGAGGACCTGGCCTGGCAGTTCGGGCTGGCCTGTTCCCATGGGGCACAGGGTCAAGACTGATTTGCATATGGCTGGGTTTAAAAAAGAATGGCATGGGGAGCAAAAGAACGATGGATTTTGGCCCAGATCTCTGTACTGGGGGTGAACGTTGGACATTGTTCAACATTCTATCCCTCAATTGTTCTTTGTGCAAGGAATCTCTATGACAGACAATGGCTCTTTGGGTAGGCGGATTTTATGAGATATATTGTATTGTATCATATTTGGACTTGTATAGCGCTTGCTACCTCTGAGAATGCGTTGAAGCGCTTCACCTCAAACAGAAAGCTATTTAAAAATCCAAGATCAGTGGTTGCTAGTTTTTGTAATTTAATTGAGATTAGTCTCGTCTCGCCAAGGAAATCATTCCATGCATTTGCTCGTGTTTATTTGCAGTCGATTAGATTGAGAGGAGCTGAATGGGATCATTAGTGGGGCTATGTGTGTTCTTGCAAACACGGCCAGACTGGCCTTTTATTCCTTCTGACATTTCCTCAGTACGCTGGAGCGATTGGAGGCTGGTTGTGAAGCCCAGGGCCGCAGCGGGTACCTCTGTCACTTTCCCCAGTTCCACAAGATTAATTAGAAAAGCCACAGGGTGGTTCCAGAGAGAGAGAGGGAGAGGAAACTAGATAGAGAGAGCGTGAAATATCAGAGGAGGAATGGGAGAGAAAACGGATGGGTCTAAAGAAAAAGATAGGACAAGACTGCTTTGTGCATTTTTGCCAGGGTTGCCTCCCAGTCGGTCTCTGCTTGGGAATGGGTGGAGGGTGAATTGATAGGGAAGAGGGGATAAGATATTGATAAGTTGCAGGGATCTGGTTTCAAAGAAGGTGAGGCTGTGCTCTATGAAATGAGGTGCAGGTAATTTGCAGAAATACAATAAAGGAGATTAAGGGAGAAGGGAATATGGTTTATAGTAGGAAATACTCAGAGAGAGTTGCATGCAGAGGATGGAGACAAGGAAGGGTCATTCCAAAGAAAGAAGAGGGAAACATTGAAAGGGTATACGTTACGTTAAGATTATCATGCAGGCTTTTAGAATATAGCTGGAGGAGTCCTTTTGAGATAGCATGCAATCTGAGCATGTAGAAGTGTAGAAGAAAACTGTAGCAAAAAAAAACAAAAAAACACTATTTGCATGTGAGAGCGGTCTGCATAAAATATTTTGACAGCACTAAAATCAGGCAAACCATGTCTATCTGCGCCCGTTTTTATTTTTTTGGACAGGAATTACCCCTATATTGTTTAAGCATGTGTGCCCCAGCCCTGAGTGCCTTACTGTCTGTGAATGAATGAATGAATGAATGAAATTATATTTATATAGCGCAGAGGCCTCCTAGCGCTTGCTACCCTGAGGCCTCCTAGCGCTGTGTATCTGGTATCTTGAATTTTATTTTGACCTAGCATCACGCTAATCTAGCAGTGCACAGAAGCGGAGCACCTCTGGGAATGCAGCACTTTGAGCGATTGTAAGCTTTTTGCAAAGTGCAAACATTTTTTTGGGGTTGCTTTTCAGTAAGGCCCGATGGTAAAGCATGGAAAATGGTCATGCTGCGAGAGGAAGTTGAATTTGAGCCACTGCTGGTCTCTAAAGTAGCCAGTGGTTCCGAATACTGTTGATGAATTCACTGCAAGAGGTTCCTTAATTTTTATACCCTCTTCTCAGCGCACCTCAAATAACCAGCGCCAATCACTAGAGGTCTAGAGAGCAGGGTCATCTTAACAGCATTATAGGCCCCCGTGCAAAGCAGTGCACTGGGCCCTGCCTACAAAACCACTCACAGGAATAAAAATGTTTAATTGAAAATTAGAGCTAAATGCTGGTCTGTATGGGGCCCCTATGCTTATGGGGCCACCGGGCAGCTGCCCAACGTGCTCATGCGTTAAGACGGCACTGCTAGAGAGTCCCACCCATCTAATTTACCTAGAGCTACAACGCCCTCTAGTGATCTCTTCGAGTCTATGAAACAAGCTGAAGGTCATGTAATTACCCATATATAAAGACCTACATGTACGTCACCTTAGGTAATGTCAGCAAACAAGGCTTGATCAAATGTCTGACTCAAAATGGAGTCCAGCGCCCCTCTTCACAGCCATTACCACACTTTTGGAAAGACACCTGGTAAATGTGACATGCTTGGGCATCAGTGCATCTTAAATGTGTGTGTTTTCTGCTTGCATTTTTTCCACTGGAATTGCGCTTTTTTTTAAATGTAGGAAGAGAAAGTGAAAATATATCCAAAGCCTGTAACCTGAGATCAAGTTTCAAGGGACCCTTGTTTGTTTTTATTGAAATTGTCTATATAAAGGTGCTGTGCTTCACCTGAAACAGAAGATAGGGGGAAGGGGCACGAACATATATATCAGGGGGGTTCAAAATAGGCCAGGAGGGCTAGATCCATACCACATTTTCAGGATAATCAGTGATGAGTTAAACGAGTTCCATTTAGAATAATTGTACCCTGCTGGTATAGGCTATTGGGGCCGGTTGGTCATTGTTTTGCAGCTGCAACAATACCTAACCCCGTCTTAAAGGGCTGGCATCGACAAGAAGTGTATTTGGCTAGATTGTAGTGTCTCACTATGATGCTTGCACAGGGGGCGTCTTTGGTGGTGTTGAATTCTTCTTGCTAGTTGATGCCAATGTCCACGGCATCTCTGTCTCTCATTGGTTTGGTGAGGGTGGAGTTCTGGATGGAATTACCACAACACGTGACCCTCCCTAAGATACCCCTAACCTTGGTGATGTCCTTAAGAGCAGCACCTGTCTTCACGTCTATCACTTTCTTCAGGTCATATGCATTGCATTTGTTCTGGAGGAGCTCTACATCACTCTCCTTGATTCGAGTCAGTAGTGCCTTCAGGCGGTAGGTGTGCTCTTCTACAGAGGAGGCAGGATATTAGCACAGCTAGCACTTCCCTGTTGCATTGTTGAAAAACTTCGGCTGCACAGGGGAATCTGAAGGTGAGGCGCTTGTATTTCTGCATTGTCGGAGACTGACCTGGGTATAAAATGTAGTGATATACCGAGATGCCTTGTGAAATTTGATTAGGTGGTACCCAGATCATACGTCAGATTTTGAAAATCACCTGGCTCTGTTGACTTCCACTATAATGTCATTTATGGATGAGCCACGTCTTGTTCCCTTTTGATGACTTTATTGGACGATTGCATATCCACACATATGCTCACCTCCCAAGCTTGCTTGTGTTTTTTTGCTATGCTATGACTCTGGTTGACACCCATGGAGTAGGCCCCTTCACTTTCTTTTCTTTTTTTTTTTTTTTTTTTTTTTTGAAAACCTTTATTGACAGTTCAATAGAGAACAAGTATGGGCCTACAACCCCCCGGGGCCGGCCGCTAAGCAATCAGAGCAAAAAACAGGCAAGTGTAAACACAGGCAGCACATCGGGGAGTAGAATCGTGATGCTAATACTGTGAACAGCGTAAGTAGGGCACCAGGAGAAAAAGGTTTTCGTTTTATAATGAAACGAGGCAGAAGGATCAGGTGCCAGACAATTTTCAAACAGCAATTACAGGTATGCAGAGTAATAGACGTAAACGATTTACAGCAATCTATTAGGTCAATGGCGCAAACACAAGAACATCAGGATGAGGAAGAATATCATAAGCCGTTGCGCCTGCAGTCCCCCGCCAGAACTCCCGGAGAGCACCCCGGAAATTATGATACACATGGAGCGGCAACGAGTCATAGCAAAGGAGGTGTATCACACTGATCCCAGAAAAGGAAAAACAAAAAGAATCAGAGAAGAAAAAGGAGGCCATAGAAAAGGAGATAAAAGACGAAAGAATCCCCTCCCCCGACCCCCCACCCTGCACCTCTGCAGATGAGTACGGCCCCCCCCCCAGCAGTGTGCCTGTCGCCCTGGAACCAGACCCGAAATATAGGAGAATAGGGAAAAAGAAGTAGGAAAAGAACCCCACCAGACAGGGGGGTAGAGAAAGTATTAATAAACTGGAGGAGGGCCTTCAAAACATACCCCCGGCTTCTCCCTCCCGCACGGTAAGTTTCCCCCAAAGTGAACAATAAACAGCACAAAAGCGATCTTCTCAGTGAAAGATGGGGAGCATTATGCACCTATTATGCTGTTAGCTATGCCAGGAGAGCACGCAACCCCTGAGCCCGCCCGTCCACTAGATGACCACCCCTGAAGGATCAGCCTTATCCCTGACCACTCTTTGGAATTCTGCCCATGCCTACCCCTCGACCCAGCACCATATCCGACGTTCCAAGGTAGAGGATTGTCCAAAAACGTCCGAGAAGCGACGCACACAGGTGGGGTGGAAGTCTCCGAGCATCAACACAGTCCGCAGCGTGGAGAAACAGGCTTCCCAGTGCTGCCCCAGGATATGCACTGCACTCAAGGTCCAGGAAGGCAGATGCAGCCAAAGCAGACAATAGTTGCTGGAGTTGTCCCTGGGTCGCAGGAGGGCACGTACGGGACGAGGCTACCACATCCCACTCAGGTCCAATGCCTCCAGGACAGATCAGGCCCTCAGCTGGACGAACACACTGTAGCATGCTGGCCTGAGTGTCCAGCCGTGCACTAACCTCAGGGGTGGCCGCCAAAGTGTCCTCCTGTGCGCAGTGTGGGTAGTCCCTGTGTACGTGCGGACAGGCGGGCCGCCATTGCCCCAACGCCGGCGCCACACCGTCGAGCTTACCCCCCAAGACCCTGACACCATGAATCAAGGAGGAGTGAAGAGCACCAAGGGCCTCGAGGAGGTCGCCGTACCCCGGTACAGCTCTCTGCGATCGCGCCGCCACACTCCCGAAAGTCGCACTCTCACAAGCCCGCTGCGACCCAGCGGACAGGATGGTAGGCTTCATCGCAACAAGATGGCCGCCAAGTATGCCCGACCCTCACCGGGGCCGGGACCCTGGGACAAGCGTCTCGATGGCCACGTCGCTGGTGACCGGGTTCCGGGGGCAGGCGAAAAGTTATCCGTTGCGTGGTCACGGGCAACAGTCGTCCCCACTACGGACCCGCTCCCGTAAAAATCCGGGGGTGGCCCGCAATGATCAGGGCAGGATACGGGCGGCGGCCGGGCAGCTCACCATCAAAGGCAGGGGCAGCCGCCGGAGGATCTGAGAATTGCACCCACGGGCATGCACTCGGTCCACTACACTTGACAGTAGAAACGACCACGACGAAATGTAGGCCGAGTTTGGCACCGCTCCGGTGGACCGCCTCCACCCAGTCACAACAGGCCGCTGTTGTTGAACTGCCACCCGGCCACAGCGTCCACTTGAGGTCCCGGCTCCAGGGCCGCGCAGGCCGCAAAGTTCAAATGAAACTTTCTCCGGTGATACCGCAGCCAGAAACCTCGGAGTCACACAGTCGGGTGCCACTCTCCTTCAGAAACACGACCGCGTAGCACAGGTTGAGGATCTCGTGCAGGATATCCGTGCGGGATGCGGAGGTTCACGGAGCCGGGAGTCTACGCTGCCTTCCCAGTCGCCATCTTGGCTCCTCCCTTCCCCTTCACTTTCTTGATACTCTATGCAGCCTCTAGGTTGTCCAATTCTTTCTTAACCTGCGCTCTAACATAAAACGTGATTCAACTGTGGCTCAATGACTGCATCAATTGATCAATGTGTAGCTTTACCCTTTTTTAGTTCTTGCCTAGGCAGTGCGCATGCGCTGCTCTAGGAGGGCCTTTAGCCATCGGTCTGCTCCTTTTCGAGCACACTCGTGCTTGTAGTGGCATCCACCTTGCGGGAGCGAGCAGCGGCGCGTGTGGTAATTGAAAACATATGGCTCTCACGCCGCCGCTGCTTGCTCCCGCAAGGCGGATGCCCGCACAAGCACGAGTGCTTTAAAACAGCTGCTGCTTGTGATCTTTTCTCCATCCTGTCTTTAAACTCGTCCCCTTTTCGTTGCATGCATGCTTCGCTCTTTGCGAGTGCTTTAAAACAGCTGCTGCTTGTGCTCTTTTCTCCATCCTGTCTTTAAACTCGTTCCCTTTTTGTTGCATGCATGCTTCGCTCTTTGTCTGTTTTCTCTTTCACCATCAGTCCTCGGTGGCTCGTTCTCTTTTTTCCAAATTGACTATTTAATGCCCCAATGTACAGGATTTCAGCACACGTTAAGGCCCAGGCTTCAAGGCAGTCGCCGATTTAATTGTTGGACACAGTGGTGCAGTGCCCCCATCACCCTCCCCCTTTCCACCCCTTTTCTTTTTACCTTGCCATCTTCTCAGCACGCAAGCCACGTCTCGGCATGGGCGTTTCAAAGCCCGGGCAGAGGACGGCTTATTCTCAGCCAAAATGTAGCTTATTTCTACCCTGGCAGTGTTTTGCCAGTTCCCTTTGGAATAAGCTTTGACATCCATCTTGCTATCTCAGAAATACAGGAGCCCGTGTGTGAGAGATCGAGTCACTGGCAGCGAAGGAGAGGTGAGCAATAGGCAGTTGCTCGTCAACGGGAAGAAGCTTTTCTTATTCTTCCAAAAAGTAGCAGGACCGACCATGCTGGCCTGCGGGTCTCCATTTTCCTAACGCTTGCTCACAGTGTGTCCAAACACTCGCTTGCATATCCAACTCACTAGCATCCACCTTGCGGGAGCGAGCAGCAGCGCTCGTGATAATTGAAAACATATGGGTCTCGCGCCGCCGCTGCTCGCTCCCGCAAGGCGGATGCCAGCACAAGCACGAGTTCTTTAAAAAAGCTGCTGCTTATGCTCTTTTCTCCATCCTGTCTTTAAACTCGTCCCCTTTTCGTTGCATGTATGCTTCGCTCTTTGCGAGTGCTTTAAAACAGCTGCTGCTTGTGCTCTTTTCTCCATCCTGTCTTTAAACTCGTCCCCTTTTCGTTGCATGCATGCTTCGCTCTTTGTCTGTTTTCTCTTTCACCAGCAATCCTCGGTGGCTCGATCTCTTTTTTCCAAATTGACTATTTAATACACCAATGTACAGGATTTCAGCGCAGGTTAAGGCCCAGGCTTCAAGGCAGTCGCCGATTTAATTGTTGGACACAGTGGTGCAGTACCCCCATCACCCTCCCCCCTTTCCACCCCTTTTCTCTTTCCCATGCCATCTTCTCAGCCCGCAAGCCACGCCTCGGGCGTTTCAAAGCCCGGGGAGAGAACAGCCTATTATCAGCCAAAATGTAGCTTATTTCTACCCTGGCAGTGTTTTGCCAGTTCCCTTTGGAATAAGCTTTGACATCCATCTTGTTTTCTCAGAAATACAGGAGCCCGTGTGTGAGTGATCGAATCCCTGGCAGCGAAGGAGAGGTGAGCAATAGGCAATTGCTTGTCAACGGGAAGAAGCTTTTCTTATTCTCCCAAAAAGTAGCAGGACCGACTATGCTGGCCTGCGGGTCTCCGTTTTCCTAACGCTTGCTCACAGTGTGTCCAAACACTTGCTTGCATATCCATCTCACTAGTCTAGTTATGCACTTGCTCAACTCCTGCACTTCAGTCAACCCACACATGGCACAATCTGTTTGTAGGTGTACGTGCAGGGCTCCTTGTGTGTCAAGTTACACACAAGGCGCCGCAACCTGCCACAGCACCGTCAGCCCAGTCTGTGCGTGCCTGTCTCGGTACAGCCACGGCAGGCCTTCTGTCAGTGACTTAGCTATTCAGTACAGTATGCTGTTCTACCACATACTTTAAAAACATTGCCAAAGCCAATTGCTCTGGCTAAGCACTTCTAAGGTCCCAAAGGCGAGACCTATTGGCTATGCCAATGCTTGTTTCTTGAGGCATCCAATTCCATCAAAAACCCCTGGGAACTCTTGCAGCATGTCATTCACTGCACGTTTGTGCACTTGAAATGTGAACACTTTTAGGTGGAGTGTTTCTGCGATGTCGCAGCTAATCAAAGTAGTTCCTCTAGACACCGTTAGGAACAAGCATTGGCATAGCCAAAACGTCTCGCTTTTGGGACCTTATAAGTATTTAGTTATACAGCACAATATCCTTGGCACAACAACATCAACTGTTGCATAGATAAACACTTATAAGGTCCCAAAGGCAAGAACTATTGTCTATGCCAATGCTTGTTTCCCCTGGCCCTGCCTTACAATTGCTTCCAAATGAGGCTTCCGGTGGGTTGATTTAGGAAAATGGAACACAAACTTGAATTTGCAGTCTTCAAATGTGAAGGAAATCCGGCGATTCTTTAGATGAAAAGTAACCAAAGCATGGATCTGTAAATGTATGGACTGGGCCATGTGATGTGATGTGAACAGGTGCTGCAGATACAAACCATACTTCCCCCTCTATGGGGATTGCTACTGTTGCTAGACAAACTGCAAAACTCATGGTCACTTAGAGAAGGAAAGTAAAAGAGCGACAGGTAAGGAGAAGTCTGAACAGAAGAAAAGATGGGATAAAAGGAGATATTTGGGTGTGGTAACAGCGTAGTGAAGGAGATATCTGAGAAGAGCAAGAGGAGAGGTGAAAGGAGCATTTCAAGAAGTAGGGACAGAGCATGGAGAGACAGGCACCCAACCCTCCAAGTGTCCTTTGAAAGAAGGTCTCTGGGGCCTAGCTGCCTGCATACGACTTTAGCACAATGCGGGTTGCGACCACAGGTTAAGAGCCACACTGAGTTAAGTTACAGCGCTGGAAAGTATAACTCATCACATTCAGGGGAACAATACTCCCACTTTCAGTGCATGTGTGCCAGAAATACTGAGTACTGGGGCAAGAAGTTCCGATTTGTGAGTGTAGGTCTCAGTCTAGAGCCCGTCTGCATACAAAGAGCTTTGGTTAAAGGGGAACCACAGCTGCTCCCCATTACCTCAGAGGCCATGGTCCCTTTCTGTCCAGTTAACTGGTTGGCCAAAGGCTGTTCTATTAATCTCGGTGCTGCTCAGCAATGAAACAATTACAGAATATTCACAGGCTGTATCCTGGCTTCACAGTCTTGCAGAATGAAAATAAGTGAAAGAGCATCAGGACATTTTCTGTTTGTTATTTATCCCGAAAGGTTCAATAACGACTAAATAATGTTGTATAAACTATACACAGGCTGTGTTGGGTTAGAGAGAAACCTTCGTATCACCTATGTGTCCCCTAAAGGTTCTGGTGGCAGAGGCTGATGAGATTCACAGATCACTTGAATTTTTATTCTCAATGAGGTTCACTGGTCTGCCTTCTATTTCCTTACATTAAGCGACCGAGCCTTATCATTCACTTTGAGTTTGCATGAGTTGCTTGTCCACTCCATGTTGTTTCTTTGCATTCAGATACTTGATTATGAGTAGGTCTGCATTTTCTGACCCATGCGCAAACCCCTGTTTGCGCAGGACTCTGAATTCCTATTTGGGCGGTATTTACAATACACAGCAACTACTTGGTGCATTAAATACTGCGCCATTTGTTAAATTTCGGTGGGAGAAAACTACCAGAATTTAGCAGGGGAACCGAGTGCAGTATTTACCGTAATACATTGATTTGCATGCGTGAAGCACTATAATTCGCATGGTATTTCTCAAAAACTTGGAACAGGTGTTATTATCGCACGCTATAAATTCCAAAGTCCAGGGTGTCATATTTTATGCAGCATACATTAAATAGCATCTACTCATCCTACACACTTGGAATCAGAGCCTTCTAGAGTTGATTTCTGAATATGATAAACAGTCCTACACATCCCAGAATGAAAAGCTAGAAACAGGACTGGACGAGCTAATTACGCACGGAGCAGACACTCCAGAGCTCTGTGTACTCTACTGCTGTATGTACAACCCATAAACTATCCACTCTGTGTACTTTTAGGACGTGCTGTGGGAGGCACCGTGTGAGTGCTGCTCACAGAGTGCCTACCACTGATGTGTACTGTTGATGACTTCATAGCACATTACACAGACTTCCCTGAATGGGATATCAGTTTATAACACAGCCAGTGCGACACAGCGCAGCTGTTTTTACACACTTGTCAGCTTCGATACCGCGTTTGAAAAGTGGTTTCCTGATGTCAAAATCGTACTCAGCAGATGTTGTGGAAGTGAATCGGCAAGTTTTCATATGAAATGGAACCTTAGACAAACTATGACAAAACCACAGAAGCATTGATGGAAGCATGCATGAATGCACCTACAAAATGACATGGGTGATTTTTTTTTCCTTTTTAGTTTGGTTGTTTTGTCAGGTATTTGTGCTTGTCTCACTGATCTGTTGTTTTCTCTGCTTTTCCCCGTTTTTGTCGCTATTTTGTGCCTGTTCAGTATTGTATCGTGTGTACCCTCCTTCCTGGTTGTCCGCCTACCGCTCCGCCCCCCGCCCTCCCTTCCCGCCACCGCCGCTTGTCCCCGCCCCTTTTTCTTCTGTAACCCTCCCCGCTCCCGCCTCCCAGCTGCCCCGCCCACCCGCGCACTTGGCCTTAAATGGCGACCGTGCAACGCAGGTGAGTGTGACCCACTTGTGGGACACCCCCGCGCCGCACGGCCACCAGCTGCTGCGTGTGCCCCTTGCCTCGCTGCTGCCTCGTTTTTGCCTCGTTCGCCGGCTGCCGCCGCTGCGAGCACTTTTTCCCCTTGTTTTGGTTGTTTTGTCAGGTATTTGTGCTTGTCTCACTGATCTGTTGTTTTCTCTGCTTTTCCCCGTTTTTGTCGCTATTTTGTGCCTGTTCAGTATTGTATCGTGTGTACCCTCCTTCCTGGTTGTCCGCCTACCGCTCCGCCCCCCGCCCTCCCTTCCCGCCACCGCCGCTTGTCCCCGCCCCTTTTTCTTCTGTAACCCTCCCCGCTCCCGCCTCCCAGCTGCCCCGCCCACCCGCGCACTTCGCCTTAAATGGCGACCGTGCGAACGCGCAGCGGTCACGCGCAGCGGGCGCGCCGATTGTGCGCCGAAGGCGCGCCAAAGGCAAGCCCGTCTACGCCCGTCCGCGCCTGGACCGCGCCCAGTGCCAGGACCCCTGGCCCCCGTAGAGCCCGACCGACCCGCCTGACGTACTCAGCCGCCACCCTCACCGCTCTCAACACCGGCCGACACCCAGAATGCCACCAAGCCACTCCAAGACGCACCCACGGACCATTCAGCTGCCACGCCTGCAAGTTCTCCTGCAGCCGGACCAGCCCCGCACCAGCACCCGCCAAGTCGAACTCCAGCAGCACCCACCTCAAGTGCATCCTCCTCAACACCCGCTCCGTCCACAGACACGCCATCGAACTCTGGAACCTCCTCGACACCACAGCCCCAGACGTTGCCTTCCTCACGGAGACCTGGATGAACGCCTCTTCAGCTCCCGACATCGCCATCGCTATCCCAGAGGGCTACAAGATCGTCCGGAGGGACCGAAACGCCAACCAGATGGGAGGAGGCATCGCCATCATCCACAGGAACACCATCCGCCTCACGACCAGCACCGACAACACCCTGACCAGCGCCGAACACCTGCATTTCCAGATCCACACCAACCCGAACACCACCCTCAGAGGCACCCTGATCTACCGACCCCCTGGACCACGCACGCAATTCAGCGACGACATCGCCGACTTCGTCAGCCCGCACGCCCTCCCCTCCGCTGACTACATCCTCCTGGGAGACCTCAACTTCCATCTGGAGAACAACAACGACCACAACACCAGCACCCTGCTCGACAACCTCGCCAACCTGGGACTCAAGCAACTGGTGTCCACCCCCACCCACCTCGCCGGACACACACTCGACGCCGTCTTCTCATCCAGCACAGACATCGACTTCAGCCACGCCACAGAGCTTCAATGGACGGACCACAGCTGCGTCCACTTCACCTTCAAGAGAACAACGACCCACCAACACCAGCAACACACCGCCCGCAGAAGCTGGAACAAGATCACAGCAGACCAGCTCGCCACCTCCCTGAGCCAACACCCTCCTGCCAGCTCAGCGAACCCCAGCCAGGCCGCCGATAACATCACGAAGTGGATCAGCAACTGCGCGGACGAACTCGCCCCGCTGAGGACCCCGCCTAGCAGACCCGGCAGCAAGAAGGCCCCATGGTTCACCGACGAACTCAAGAGCTCCAAGAAGAACTGCCGAGCCCTCGAGAAAGTCTGGAAAAGGGATCCGACACCGGACAACAGGACCTCCTACAAACTTGCCACCCGGAAACACCACCAGCTGATCCGCGCCGCCAAGAGAACAGCATCCAAGGACCGGTTGGACAACAACGCACACAACAGCAAGGAACTCTTCAACATCGTGAAAGAGCTTTCCAACCCCAACGCGGGAAACAACGACATCACCCCTTCGCAAGACCTCTGCAACTCCCTGGCTTCATACTTCCACAACAAGATCGCGGACATACACAGCAGTTTCAACAACCAACCAACGCACACCACGACCGACCAGCCAGCCCCCCCCACCACCACCCTCCACGCCTGGACCCCGATCAGCACAGAAGACACCATCCGCACGATGAACTCCATCCACTCCGGATCACCAACCGACCCCTGCCCCCACCACATCTTCAACAAGGCCGACGCTGTCATCGCACCCCACCTGCGAGACATCATCAACACATCCTTCGACACCGCCATCTTCCCCGAGAGCTGGAAACACGCCGAACTCAGCGCTCTACTCAAGAAACCAACAGCGGACCCCACCGACCTCAAGAATTACCGCCCCATCTCGCTTCTCCCGTTTCCAGCCAAAGTCATCGAGAAGACCGTCAACAAGCAGATGGCCGCCTTCCTCGAGACGAACGGATCCCTCGACCCCTCACAGTCCGGCTTCCGAGCCAAACACAGCACCGAGACCGCCCTCATCGCCGCCACCGATGACATCCGAGCCCTGATGGACAATGGAGAAACAGCGGCCCTCATCCTCCTAGACCTCTCCGCGGCATTCGACACGGTCTGCCACCGCACCCTAATACGGCGCCTCAGCAACATCGGAATCCAGGACAAGGCGCTGGAATGGATCATCTCCTTCCTCGACGGAAGAACACAGCGAGTCCGCCTACCACCTTACAAGTCAGAGGCCTCCGAAGTCATCTGCGGCGTCCCCCAAGGATCATCCCTGAGCCCCACCCTCTTCAACGTCTACATGAGCCCCCTCGCGGCCATCGTACGCAAACACCACCTCAGCATCATCTCCTACGCCGACGACACCCAGCTGATCCTCTCCCTGACCAACAACCCCGCCGCCGCCAGAGCCAACCTACACGAAGGGATGAAAGAGGTAGCCGAGTGGATGACGACCAGCCGCCTGAAACTGAACTCGGACAAGACGGAGGTCCTCATCCTGGGCTCCTCTCCCTCCGCCTGGGACGACTCCTGGTGGCCTCCCGCCCTGGGCACCGCACCCAAACCGACAGACCATGCACGTAACCTGGGCTTCATCCTGGACTCCTCCCTCTCCATGACCAGGCAAGTCAACAGCGTCTCCTCGGCGTGCTTCAACATCCTACGCATGCTACGGAAGATCTTCTGGTGGATCCCCACAGAGACCAGGAAGACCGTCACCCAGGCCCTCGTCACCAGCCGACTGGACTACGGCAACGCCCTCTACGCCGGGACCACCGCCAAGCTCCAGAAGAGACTCCAGCGGATCCAAAACGCCTCAGCCAGACTCATCCTCGACATCCCACGATCCAGCCACATCTCCGGACATCTGAGAGACCTTCACTGGCTCCCCATCAACAAGAGAATCACCTTCCGCCTCCTCACCCACGCACACAAAGCCCTACACGACCAAGGCCCGAGCTACCTCAACAACCGAGTCAACTTCTACGCTCCCAAACGCCACCTCCGATCAGCCAACCACGCCCTCGCCGCCGTCCCCCGCATCCGCAGAGCAACTACAGGAGGAAGGTCCTTCTCCTACCTGGCCACCAAGACCTGGAACTCCCTCCCGTCCGACCTGCGCCTGACCCAAGACCACCTCTCCTTCAGGAAGAAGCTGAAGACCTGGCTGTTCGAGCAGTAGCGGCACCCCCCCCCCCCCCAGCGCCTTGAGACCCTACGGGTATGTAGCGCGCTTTACAAGTGTCACTGATTGATTGAGTTATCGATCCAAGTAGGATCAGTAATTAAAATGAAAATAAAACATGTAAAAGTATATGATTTTTTTTTTAATGGGGGAGGGAGGGATTGAAAGCAATGGGGGTGGAAGCAAGAGCCGCTATGGAAGAAACATGGGGAAGGGCACGGGTCATTCGAAAGCAACATGGGGTTGTGCAAATAAGCAACACAGGAGGGTGGGAAGGGGGCGGAACCAACACGGGGTTGGGACAAGCCATACGATGGGGGGAAGCAGCAGTCAGCAAGAGAGAAGTAGAACGCAGGTGTGGGAAGCAAAATGGAGGGTGTAGGTGGGGGAAGAAACAGTAAGAAGCTCACAGGCATGCGCAACATTGAGGGAACGAGGAGAAACATACGTGTGAAAGAGCAATGGGGGCGAGAAATACACAAAGGAATCAGCTCGAAAATTCATGCTCTCTTATGGAGTGCTTACCTTAAAAGACAAGAAGAGAAACTAGGAGCGCCTCGCGCTCAAAGTTAAAAAAAAAAAAAAACAAGCTGCGAGACGCGCTCTGTGGTGGGGGAGGGGCATTGAAGCGAGGCGTGCGTGCTTGGCCGAGCAAGAGAAAAGCCATATGGCGCCTCTAGTCGTGCCTGTGCACGTGAACGCAGGCAGAATGCCAGCCAAAAGCGTGCGGTCGCACTTTTTTTTTTTTTGTAAACAAATGTTATTTGTCAAATACACATTTAGCGAAGCTCTGTACCCCAGAGACTTCCGGAGCATCGAGAAACAACATACCGGCATTGACATTTTTCTCATGAAATACCCAAAAAAAATACACGAGATTTGCATAAAAAAGGCAACCCCCCCAATCAACGGAACGTAGAACAGCCCCCCCCCTAACTCCCCCCATCGCACCACCAATCCAGTCAAGGCAGCAAATCTGTTCACAGCTACAATTCTGTCCTCACTATGAACCACGTCCATATAACACTGCTACGCCCAGTATACGAATGTTGCATGTCCCCCAAAGACAAGGAAGAGAGAGTCAGCCACCCACACAATTATTCCACTGGGATGGGTTCCAATTCCAGTCCCCTATAATCTGCCCACCGCTTCCAAATTTTATAATGTTTTCGCGGACAGCCCCGCGCCACAAAAATGGGGGCCTCTAGACCCATGCAGAAATCCAGCCCGGCCTTCCAAACTGATACTTTGGGTACGGCCGTCGCCTTCCAAGCCCTCGCTATATCCCTCTTGGCAAGAGTAAAGCCCAGGAGCATCAGATGACGCTTATAGACATTGCCCCCGATATCGTCCATCACATGCAGGAGCACCAGTTTAGGGGACCGAGGGAGATCCCAACCCAGAACCTCTGAAAGGCATGTCAATACACCCCGCCAGAACCTAGTTAGTGCAGAGCACTCCCATACAGTGTGAAGCAGCGTCCCTTCTTCACGCAAGCAGCGAAGGCAATTCGGAGATGCCACCAGGCCCGCCTTATACAATCTAACTCTGGTAAAATACACTCTGTGGAGGTATTTGAACTGGATGAGTCGAAGGCTCACGGCGACGGCCGCCCCACGCGGAGAGGCCAGGGCCTCCGTCCAGTCCTCCTCCTCCAGCTGACCCACATCCTCCTCCCAACACCCATGGAGATGTTGCAGAGACGGGGAGCAGTGAGTCACAAGGGACTGGTATATTTTCGAAATGTTATGGTCTTGTAGGTCCCCCATGAACACCTTCGCCTCTATTGGACTAAAATCATCCAACTCCTCCAGACCCACCAGACTGGGAGAAAGAGCATGTCGGAACTGCAAGTATATAAAGAATTGGGTGCGCGGCATTTGAAAGTCTGTTTGCAACTCCTGGAAGGATTTCAGTATAGAACCCCTCATGACGTCCCCCAAAGTGGAGATCCCTATCGCATCCCAGTCCTGGCAGCCGGGCAAGGTCGCCAACTGCGGCAGGCCACCATTTCCCCATAGTGGCGTCTTACCTATGAGGCGATTCCACCAACCCATCCTCCGCAGTGCCTGTCTCCAAATCTGAAATACGAATTGCGTCACGCTCGGCAAAGAGGGCACCGAATAGAGGAGTGTATGTAGTGAATAATCACCCATTAAGCGGCGCTCTAGGCTATACGCCGGATCCGACCTGCCACCGTACCACCATTCGTTAAGGAACAGCAAGTGGGAGGCCATATAGTAGGAGAGAATGTCAGAGGTAGCAAGTCCCCCGCAATATGTGGATTTAAAACACGTACGGAGAGCCACCCTCACCACCCCTCTGCCCCAGAGAAACTGCCCCAGTGTTGCATTCACCTGGCGGAACCAACCCGAGGATATAGGATATAGATGATTTTGCAGCTGATATAGCATGCGATGAAGGGCAACCATCTTGAAGATGGCCGAGCGGCCATATATAGAAAGGGGCATGTGGGACCAAGTTCGAAGATCGTCATGCACCCTGTTCCATACCGGCACCAGGTTCTGTTCCCAAGAGGTCGACCGAGCGTACGAAAGGAACACTCCCAAATATTTCAGCCCCCCACGCACCACGCGGTCGCACTTTTAAAAGCCCCGTTTACTAAATGTCTCACCGAGCAGTGCATGCGCTGGCTCAGGCAAGACCTAAAAACTGGGCAGTGACAGAGCAGGCGTCGTGGGACATAGCTGTGTAAAATGTCCCAGTCAGTTTCCGCGGTTTCTCACTGCCATAAGCATGTAGATTGTGATGCCATAATGAGAGGGGGCTCATTATCCAACACTTTGTAGAAGTCGCGGCTGCTGCCAATATGCATTGGGGGGCAGCAGGGTAGCAGTGGTGGAGGGAGAGAGGGTTGACTTAAAAAATAATAATAATAATCTCACCTGATCCTGCGGCCGCCTTGCGCTTCGGTGCTCCTTCGTTCTATTGCTCCTCCCGACAGTCCCTGGACAGACTCCCCAAGCAATCCAGACACTGCCCACATACTTATGAGAGCAGTGCCGGGATTGGCCTGAGCGGGCTGGTAGAATACAGCTGGGTTACAGAAACCTAACTGCACCTTTCTGTTTGGCCGGTCTAAGATGGCCGGCCAATCAGATATGCATATTTAAAGTGCACTAACCACTCCTCCCTGTGACCCCAGCCCCGCCCCACCCAACATATGCTGGCTCGTCCAGCACCTGAAAAATAAAACAATAATAAAATATGAGTGAGTCGAGGCTTCTCTGCCACTGCAGAGGAGCTGCCACTGCTTTGCGGTCAGGTCTGGCCATGACGCATACCAATGCACCTGAGTCAGTTTGGCAGCTGAATTCATGTGAAGGTGGCCTCGTGACTCTGATAGGCTGCTTGGCCTCCTATTGTTACTTATGGCAGAGACCAGAAGGATGCGTTCTTCCTACAGTTCTGACTCAATGTCAGCTTCCGTAGTTGTTGCCCCTCCCTGTGTTGCTCTGAAGTGTTTCACTGCTTTTTTCATTGTTGGTCGGGAGGGCGTCCGGGGGTTTTGTGTTCTTTGGATGATTGGCAAACTTTGGCAAAGTGACTGGCTTCGCCACATGTGGAGCACATTATTTCTTTGGCCAGGCGTGGGCTGTCTCTGTGTGCTGCATTGCCACAGCAGCCACGGGATTCCCCGATCTTCTTCAATGAGAGTTTCCTGACTGCTATGCTTTTTTCTGCTATGGGATTTAGAAATTCAGCTTTGATTGACCTAGTGAACAAGGGATGCTTCGTTATGTGTTGCATGAGCATCAGGCCGATTGTAAGATCTGGCAAGCACCAACACCACGGTATGTGGCATCTTGTTTTGCCTTAGAAAGTCTCTGCTTAATTGGTTGGAGTGGCATCCCTGAGTAATTTGCACTTCGATGCTGGTCTACCCACAATTACTTGATGACCCCAGAGGCAGGTGTAGAACAGGTCTACGTCTTCCATAGGGCCTTGCTTAGTTGATAAAACACTCATAGTCTGTGTTGATTTGTGAGCTAAGGTGTGCGTTAAGTGCCACAAGTGCAGTATCCTAGTCATTGGATGGACCTGTGTCAGGCAGGGTTCGAAAGATGTTGCGGATGTCGTCACCAACAAACTGTAAATGTTGGGCTTGTTCAATGGTCGGGTCTGTCTCCTTAGTTGCCGCAAGGTAGCTATCAAATCTCACAGTACCAGACCGCTACCTTGCAGCAATGGACGCCAGGGATGAGAGCACGTCAAAGGGTTGAAGCAGGTCAACCGCATTGCTTGGACATCATGGTGGTGTTACACAGCTCAGCCATTAACCCTTGAGAGCTTGTTACCTGTATTTAAAAATACTGCGCGGAGACCTCACCTGGGTGTCTTGGGAGGTATACAGATCCAACTTTTCTCGCATTTCACAGGAGAGGTTCTCGAGTGGGAGAACCACTTTATGTAGCAGTGCACTGCTATGGGCATGAGTGGTATGTTTCCTTACTTGTGCTCTCTCCTGTACTGTTCACCACCAGCAGGTGGCACCCTTCCTCATCCAGCAAACATGTGTTCAGTTTCTCAAAGACACTTTTAGGCCTCAACACTGCAAATAACCAAGCCTGAGTTGTGAACACCTTGGGAAGCACACAGCCTGCTACACTTGATAAATGGTAAGAGCAGGGCCGGCTTCTAGCACGGGTGAGCCGGGCCCATGCCCAGGGCACCGACCTTCAGAGGGGAGCACCAAGCAGCTTCATTGAGAGCATGCAGTCAGCAGCCTCAGTATGGCTTCAGGGACTCAACTTAATCTTTTTTTTTTATCAGTTCTTTTTTATATGTTCCATAGGCACCTAATTTTAACCCTCGACTCATCTCCTTTCTTCTCTCCCAATTACCTGGCACTCCCTGCCCACATCCTCCAACCGGTCCCTCACCAACAACTTGGCACTACCATGAAGCAGCTGAGCTGGGTGTGATTCAGGGGAGTGGGGGGTGTTGGCGGAGATGTTTGTGTTCAGAGAACACTCATGGCTCTGATGTAATCATCCCATGACATGCCTTTGAAAGCAAAGGGGACGCCGTGTTGCCTTATTTTATGCACTATCAGGAGCAAGGGCGCAAATTTAGTGCCCAGGGCGCTGTCCGAGCAAAGGCTGGACCTGAGTAAGAGCATGTCAAGTTGGTAACTGTGATGTAGGGTCGGGCGGGTGAACTGTCACATTCAACATGGACTGCGCTTTCTGGTGAGAGTGTCATGCCACTTGTCGCTGTCACAAGGTCAGTGGCAGGATTGTCAGGAGAAAGATGCCTAGCGCGGGTGCATACAGGCCTGCCACATCACCAAGTTGTTGCGGTGTCCCTCCTGTGCCACGCATTACAGAGACGCAGACTGCTATTGTTTGCAATAGACATGCATGCTAACTACTTGCATGCCAGCACTCTTAATTTATTATATCGTTGATGCACCCGAGGTCTGCCAACTACTGCGGAGCATGGAGGGGGTCATCACGCTATGCGGCACTAGTTTGATGCAACCAACTACGTAACACTCAATATTTGTGGTCAGTGGAATGTGAGTCATTTTGTACGCACATTCATACTGGCCCTACTGGCTTGCCACATACACATATGGGGTGCACTTTCGTAGGAGGAAGCCGACAACTGGATTCCCTATGTTATTGCTTATGCTGGGCTGGACAGGTTAACCTTTAGTTCATCTTGGTTGAAGCTCCTCCCTCGTCTGAGTGAAACAAGGATATTGTTGTGGGTGGGAGAGCAAAGCCTGCGAGTTTATATATAAATATGGGGTAGCCTTCCCTTCCCTCCTATTCAACTAGTCTACGGAGCATTGTACTGTAGGAACTCCTTCACCAGAGTACCGTCCACTTCTACTGCTTAACTGAGGCCCTGAGCCTGGAGTGACAGCCATGAAATGATCTAGGCAGGGGGCTGCCTAGTGCCCAGACCCACACTGAGGGTTGTTGGAAATGATGATGCCCCATAATGTCTACCCTCTTACCAGCCAACATCCTGGAGAGAGAGCTGGTCAGAGGTCACCAATCTTAAGGGCGTCTCCAGCCAATGGGGTTGTTTGTGAGTGACCCTTTGCTGCCAGTGACTCAGTCTGAAACTATAGGGCCGCCTGTCTAGCTCTTGGCCTACCTCCGTGGCCTCTCCGTTACGAGCTTTGCTCCCACAAGGATGCACCCAGAGGGTCTCACTGCCCTCCTGCTAGGAGACTTCTTGCTCTGACGCACTAACCCAGTCTCTAAGCACTGGTTGGTGGTTAGAAACCTAATTAAAGCACTAATCTGTCCATTCACTCTGAATAGTGGACCCCTAAATACAGTAGGGAAGAGCCACTGTAAACATAGACGATTCACTGAATTAAATTAATGCTGCCAGTGCCATTAACAATCTCAGGGTTGGGATAATGGGGTTTTGGGCACAGTTGCCAAGAGTTCCACCGCACGTGTGATACATTTTGACAGAATTCGCTTTTTAGCCAAGATCCCTTTACTCCCTGGGGCCTGTGGTTATGTGTTCTTTCTTGAGGATGGGAGATTAGGTACTGGCAGGCAAAGCCCTATTAGCTACTTTGAAGATTTGTAGCACTGTTAGAACAAAAAATGGGGTGGTGGAAACCCCAAATGCCTGACTCCTTCGTTAGCTCTTCTTCGGTACGCTCCAGCTGGGTCCGCTCTTTCCTCCCCCTTCCCAGACGGCACTGCGCCCACGGGCACGCTACTGGGCACGCAGCATCATTTTCGAACAGGTGCAGTTCGAGGCTTCAATCTGCGGTTTCCTGGTGCTGTGCCAGTTTCTCTGTGCCCCTGGGTTTATCTCGCTCGTCTTCATACTCTTCCCTTCCACCTGCTCCTGCCTCCCCTCCACCTCTCTCCCCTTCCTGCCGCCTTCCGTCTTCAACCCCTCTAGGTGCGCAGATCCGCTCGCGCGGCTTTCAGCCAATCCTGAAAGGATGCGCACTTTCTGAGGAGAATCATGGCGTTGGCGTCACGCTGTGCCTAACACTCAAACTCCCACTCGACGCAGGTTTTGCAGATGAGCCCAAATCAGGCATTTAAAGCCATAAAACGTGTATTACCGAATGCTCTTCTTCACACTGGCATCAGCCCCTCCTATTCCTTCTGTCACCTATAGAGGGCGCTGCGTAGAATCCCGAATATAAACAATCTGCTAGACAGTGGCCTAGTCAGAGCACGCAGGTGGCAAATAGTATTTGGTTTAAGACTGCTTAATAGTTACTTCATATAAGGGGTGCGAATATGTTCTGAAACTTTACCCTGCACCGACCTTCCAATCTTAGAGAAATGTCCACTTTTTTATTTTTTATTTGCCAAGTACACAGCCCATGCGGCAGGGGTTATCAGGTTGACTCCTGCGAGTGACGCACCTATCCTTCAGCAATTATATGTTAAGGACATGTGGACAAATTGAGCTTTTATAGAATTATATTTTAAAATTTATAGGCAAAAAAACACACGTTTCAAAGGTGGAACTGAAAAGGAACTCCTCGTTTAGTCTACTTAGTGCTTAATTTGAGCCGGAGCTTTCCGGTGCTGAGCACCGGCACTTAATTGGTTTCCGGTGCTGGGCACCGGCACCTAATTGTCAACACCACACTTAGGGCCGTCTGCCACAAGGTGGCGCTGCTCATGTAATTTAGAGAGGAGCAGTATAACAGCTGTTAAGGGAAACAATATACATTACAAAATGACCAATACCTGCCTCCCCCAGTCATTCCTTTAGCTTTAGGGACCTGAAATAATCTTTACTGTCGCATTTACATGCGAGAGAGAGGGTTAGTAGTTGCTTTGGCAGATATGACCGGGGCGATGGGTGGTGCAAGCTGCAGTGGCCTCCTGGTTAGAGCCCTGGCACTTAATATTTTACAAATTAAGCACTGTGTTCTGTGACGCTGTTTTCAAGAGCGTTGCTTCTCTGCGCGGCATACCATGGCAGGGAGCATGCGTGCAGATAAAAACACGGACTAGAAGCACTGAGCGTTTACCACTCATGCAAAGGATTGTTCTAACTGCCGAAAAATGTCTTATTTGCCATATGAACTAGTATGCACTGGCAAAGCCAATACCTCTGACGTCACGTGATAAGTATGCACTGGGGTTTTATTTATTTTTTCAAACATATATAAAATATGCAAATAAATTCAGTAAAATAATGAATGAAAGAATGATGATTATTTATACAGCACACAGCTACTCCAGGCGCGTCCTGGCGCTTAAACATCAGCATCCAAGATCTATCAATAGCGCAGACCTAGCCAAAGTCCACCATCACTAACTATGAAAAATATGTTTTTTCAGCGCTTTTCTATAACCATCCTCCTCCGTCATTAATCTCAAATATCTTGGCAACTGGTTCCACAGGCCCGTGACCAGGACCGTGACTGAAGAACCCCCTCTATGTTGTTTTTTAGAGCGGGGAACTATCAGCCGCCCAGCCTGACTGGAGCGAAACAATCTCCTAGGAGTGTAAGCCTTAAGTCTTTCGTTCAAGTATGACGGACGCCTGTCGTGCAGAACTTGGTGTGTCAAAGTTACTGCCTTAAACATCACTCGCTTGCGTGCTGGGAGCCATTGAAGCTTCTCTTGAAAAAGTGATACAGGAGAGTACTTTGGTAGCCTAAACAGTAGTTGGACCACCATATTTTGCACAGCTTGTAAGCACTGGATTAAATAATCATGAATGCCCAAATACAGGACATTTACAAAATCCAGCTGTGCCAGTATCAATGCCCTGACCACTGTGACCTGTGCTTCCTGAGGTATCAGGTACAAACATTTCCTAAGAAGGCTGAGAACCGAAAACAGGATTTCACTGCCGATAAGACCTGGGCATTAAAAGATATTTGGAATTGAACAGAACACCCAGATTTCTAGCCACCTCTTTAGGGGTGTAGCAATGGCCGAAAATTGCTAGGCCAAGCTGCTGTCCATCCCGGTAGAGGGCCTGGTCCAAACAATAGGACCTAAGTCTTTATTGGGTTACACTAAAGTTTCTTCTTCCTAAGCCAGTCCAGAAGTACTTTTAGGCATAACACAAGTTTTTTTTAGCACTGGTTGAGTCTCCTTCATAGGTAAATAGGAGCTGTGAATCATCTGCATCATAAATCATTTTAATGCCGAACGATTCTACCAAGTGTGCCAAGGGAGACAGGTAAATATTGAAACGGGTGGGGCTCAGAGCAGAATCCTGAGGTTTGGCCCATCTCACCTGTTCAGCTTTGGATGAAAAGGGTTTCATCCATACAACCTGCTCCCTTCCTCCCAGAAATTATCCCAGCCAGTCAAGGGCCGTGTCAGCCACACCTAGATGTTCTAGTCTCTGTAGCAAGATGCTGTGGCCCACCGTGTCAGATGCTGGTGACAGGTCCAACAGCACCAATGCCACATTAAGACCAGCGTCTAAACTCAACCTAATCGCTTCAGCGATTTCTAGCAATGCAGTCTGTGGAAACCAAACTGAGAAGGGTGTAGCAGCTTGTTATCGGCCAAAAATGTATTAAGATGATGATTTACACATTTATCCAGGATTTGCGCACCAGTACGGAGTCATGAAATGGGTGAAAAATGGGCTGGTACTTCTGGGTCTGCAGTTACCTTTTTAGGAAGGCATCAGGGATAGCACTTATTTGAAGTGACAGAGAACAACTCCTGATAAGCTGGGGCAATATGCCCAGCAACCGCGGCCAAAATATGTGGGGGAAATGGGTCTTCCGGTGAGCCGGACTTGCATAATGCCAACAGCTTCTTCACGTCCTCTATTGTAGGGGGTACAAAGAGTGACAGCTTCTTCACTACCGCAGGCCCTATAATATCACAAGCCACTGTAGCAGACACCAGAGAGTTGTAACTTTCCAAATAAAAATATGAAATATTAAAGAGAAAGAATGGCTCAGCAGTCCGGACACTGGAAAGCACTCCTTTTGAGGTGGCCGTCTACATGTGAACAGGCATAACGGCATCACTACAGTGCTAGAGAGCCAATGGATGGACGGGGTTGATCCATTGTGACAAATTACTTGCACCCATCATGCATGGTGGGCAGAAGCAAAATGTGAATGAAAATTGAACAGACCAGGGGAAAGAGAGGGCTGACCGAAAGCCCCTGTACAACTGCATATATGTATGGATATTTTATAATGAATACTTTTGAAAAGAAGAGCCTGGCGAAACAGCTAACACTCTCGCGATAACTAAAACTGGCAAGAACTCCATGAAATAGGAACCCTTTGTGACATGCTACGCTTGGTAGAGTATGCAAAACAAATATTTTACAAAAACACAATTTCCCATAGGTCAGACATGTCGCGTCCCAAAGTGTAGGTTTGCCTTGACTTTGATCGGGTAGTTTATCTATTGTTGCTGCTCATTATCGATTCCACCTAACCTTGTCTGGTTGCGCTCACTTTTGACATCTGACACCTATTTCCAGTCAAGATACAAACTCTCATGAAAGGTATTTGTACTTTGTCTAAGACCCTACTTGCGGATTCAAAGTAGCACTAACAAAGGCTCTGGGTGTCCCACAGATGCCATGGGGCAGCTGTAGAACCCAGAATAGGAGCAGAGCATCCAAACAGGGATCTGGATAGATAATCAGAGAATGTTTTCCAGCTTGCATAATATTTCCTACAGAAGACAAAGTCTTCAGCAAGCACCCGAGTGACAATTTGCAAATTCCACTGGACACTCAATGGCATTATCAATATAGGTTTGTCTGCTCCACACTGGTATTAGGATAAGATATTGGGTTTGTATGTACATTAGTTGAATTAAGGCCTGTTTAAGATGGGGTAGATGCTGGGAAGATGCAGAAGATATCGTGCATTCTGGGAAAATGTCCTGAAGGTCGCAACGGTCTAAAGTTTGTCATTTAGGATCTCTACCTCACTTAGAAGCAAGGCGATTTGTTGGGAATTTATTGCAATCTGGTGCCCTCCCATGGTCCCTTGTGGTGGCACCATATGGCAACCAACTACAGTAGTGTAAACTTGGCATTGGCCCTTGTCAACAGAACTGGGATCAAGGGACACAAAAGTCTTCTCTGGGGTTTGGTAGCAAAGGTGGTGGGACTAAGATGCTGCTTTATGGATCGGATTCTCAAAAAGATGCAGCATTTTCCTAACTGCAGAAGGTGGGTGTATTCAGGACTTTGGTATGTGTGGGTTGAAGTTGTGGCTCAGATACACCGGGAGAGTGTATCCTCCAGTTGTCGATAAGCAGGCGACTTCACTCATGTTTTGCGTGCATCATCCAATCGTTGCTAAGCAGGCAGCTTCACTCATGTTTTGCGTTACAGCAGTGCAAGTTGGGTGCACATATTTGCAGAACTTACACGCCAGTGGTTTGTTGAGAGTCCTACACAGCATAAGAGTGTACTTAAGAACAAAGCTGCTAGTTTATGTTGCATGCCAGTACGAGACAGCCGCCTTTTGGAAGATTATACACTGAGAAATTGTGCTTTCAATGAGACCTTCCTGGTTAACTGCTATGAGCCGCAACATTTTCTGAGGTATTAATTCGCACTGAGCTGTACGTTTTTTACACCCTGTCCTTCTGGGGTGCTTCTGGTGCCCTCTCGCTGGTGTTATGCCTCAGGTTCTTTCATTGATTTAACTTTTGAAGCTTCCAACAAAAGAAGGTGAGTATTCCAAATGGTAAATTTGAACAATAAAGGTATCTGTTAAAGAGGGTAGCGTAGGCATTTGGAGGGCAGCAAAAACGCCACCGCAAAAGAGGTTTGGTCCCAGTCAACCCTCTGATACCCCACCTGGGAAACCCTATTTATTACTATTTCATCTTCAGTTGTACGATAGCCTAGATTCATCTTAACTTTCAGGGAGCTCTTGTTTGAGGCTTGTGGACCCTTTCACGCGGGGCAAGAACTCATATTTAGCATTCTGCGGCGGCACGGGTATGTCCAGGTCATTGGCCTTCCTCAGCGCCCGTGTGCCTGACCCATAACATAGTCCTCCCCTTTACATTTCAGTTAGAGGTTATGGATTAGTGTATAGCTAAAATGTCTTCAGGCATCTTCTGTAAATATGTCATGAAAGGAACCCCCATCACAATTAAGGTTAGGTTTGGGGTGA
This sequence comes from Triturus cristatus, assembly GCF_964204655.1. Lineage (NCBI taxonomy): Eukaryota > Metazoa > Chordata > Amphibia > Caudata > Salamandridae > Triturus > Triturus cristatus. The sequence continues at coordinate 978,500,340 of NC_140583.1, forward strand.
CAGGTAGGAGATGTGAGCTAATGGCTAAATTAAGGGAGGCTGAAGATGGGAACAAGTGTTTGGGGGTAGGCGATGGGTAGAAGATGTGGTCTATTGACTAAGTAGACTTTCGCTTGGTAGCTTGATTTAATGGAGTCTGGATGGTACCTCAGAGGGTGCTCCCCGCGCTGCTAGAGATTGTTTTGCCATCATGTGTAGCTGTAGATATCAGCCTTCCATAGAACAGAACAGGGAACATCTCAGTAGGGCCTTTATGTTGCCCTGCATGGCTGATCTCCTGTGTGTGTGACTGAGCTCTAGGTTCGATGGTGTCATTGAGCCAGAGTGCTCTGCCCAGTGTGAGCTCTACCGTTAGTTGCCCCTGAGTAAGTTGCACTTGATGACTGCAGTGACAACATCCTAGCCCCTCGTCGGACATCTTATATGTCACCTTACATAATTACAGATGTTCCCTTATGTGCTGCTGCTTTGTTTCGTGTGGATAGCTGCACTTTGCTACACCAGTGATGACGCGCAACCTGGACCTACCTTCAGCCACTGCCAGTAAGCTCAGAACATTCTGACTGCACACATTACATCATCATCCACTCACTCACACATAACATGAGGGCCACACAGGACTATAATACATCCCCCCTTAAGGTACACAAGGGCCACAGACTGGTATCCCTGCACACATCACACTGTGCGACCTTCACAGACCCTTCCACTGCACTGAAACGAAAATGTTGAGGTTTTCCTCCCTCTCCTCTTAAAATGTGCCATTCAGTTTGTGAAAAATCAGTGCAAGAAGAAGAGGAGGAATAAAGCACAACATATCAGACTTCAAGATGGCAGGCACCAGTGGAAAGCTGTGATATGCAAATGGATTGCAGTGAGTACGTATGCGCATATTAGCAACGTTGCCATCGTAAAGGTTTTGGGGCCCTGGATAAGACATATTTTGGAGCCTGTCAGAACAACTTTGACTTTATTTCTCATTTTCTAAGACCTCATGATTCCAAATTTGGAATTCAAAGTCAAACTTGCAGAAATGGAGGCAGGCAAAAACCGCTGTAAACTTAACTTGCTTGGCGTCCGCCAGACGAATAGCGCCAAAACAACGCCTTAACAAGCACTGATAGAGCAATGTCTCTATGTGCTCAGACCTAGATTATCTTTTCATGCCTTGTCCCATCTCTCCTCTTTCTATGTGTTCACTTTTCTGGCCAGACAGGGATCTGGGGCACTGCTGGGAAAGAGAAATGGGAAAGGGTGAGTGACAGGTGAATGTCAGAGAGAAAAAAGAGTAGAGGAAGAAGTGAGGTAGCAATAGAGATGAGGTAGAGAAACAGATAAGTTAGGGAGTGACATAAGGAAAAGAAAGAAAGGTGAGGTAGCCTGAAAGAAATGCACAGAGAGGTTAAACAAGGAAGATGTAGGTAGTGAAAGAGATATCAAAACAGGTTTGGTTTTAGAGTGCAATATAGAAGGAGGAGAAAATACAGTAAGAGAGAGAGGGGTGCAGTGCACAGAGGAGTGAGGTAGAGAAACAGGTAAGATAGAAAGAGGTAGCGGTAGCCATGTAGAGATATGGTAATAGCATATAGGTTGAGACATTTAAGGGAGAGAGATTGATGAAGTAAATAGTGGGGTAACATGAGACTGGAGGAATAGAAAGACAGGCTGAGGCAGAGATAAAGGTAAAGAGCCATCATTAAAGGGTAGAATGAAATAACGTTTGAAGATAAATGTGGTGAAGTAGCAAGGCAGAGTTGAGGTAGAGAAAGAGAGGTGAGGTTGATACAGAGGGAGACAGAGAAGGTGAAGTAGAAAAAGGTTAGGCAGAGAGACAGGTAGAGATAGAGTTGAGGTAGCGAGATGTATAAATAGAGAGGGCGAAGAGGATGTGCTTTGGAAAAGAGGAAGTATTGCAAGATATGAGACAGTAGGTATTGAAAGAGAAAAAGCAGTATTGTTATAGAAGGAGGGAATTAGAGAGGCAGAAAGAGAGGACATGGTGGAATATGAGGAAGCAAATTAATAAGGTAAAGTAAGATGTTAAGAAAAGAGACAGGTGAAGTGGAGAGTGATGAGTTAGAATAAACGGGTTTGAGAAATGTGGAAAGAGGTGTGATATAGAGAGACAGAGAGAGAAATAAAGAGGTAAGGTACAAAAGAAAGGAAATTAACAGAGTTAAAGTTGCTGTGGAAGAGATACAGGAGCACTGGAGCAGAACTGGAAACAGAGCACTGAGGTGCAGAAAGACGGATTAGGTAGAGAGAGAATTAAGATAGTTAGATGCAGAAGGAGGCACAGAAAGCCGTAATGAGATTTTTTTAGATCATGGTACACAGAAAGAGAGAGAGCGAGAGAAAGAGAGATAGAGGTGAGGGACAGCAGGGGCGTAACACAGGCCCCCACATCCCCCGCATAATTTGAATCCTAAAAATGAAACTTTGCCTGTTTTTCTTGTATTTCATTTCATCCCCACAAATAGGCTCACAAGTGAAATTCATTGTGGCTGCTACAGGAAGTGACTGTGTAGGTAGAGGAGTTGTGTTATCTGTTCATTTCATTTTTAATCATCTTTGTGCCCTAGTTCTGCATAACCTGGTGGTTATAAGCAATTTCATGCCTTGCCAAGTAACAGCACGTTGCGGTAATCTAATTGCGTGCCAATAATACCCCTAGTTACAGTGGGTCTACACTTTCAGGGCTAAAAGAAGAGAAATCCTATGCTGTAGCTTGAAATAACAATAATTGTATGAAAAAATATTCCATGAGTATTTACTGTCGAGTAAAGAGTGATAATAGTAGCTGTACCTTTAATTGAATAGAATGAGATTATTTTTCTATAACCTCCTGGAAAAGTTTGAAAAATCAAGTACTAAAATTTTAGTTCGATTGTCATTGAGCCTTATTCAGTGTTACTCATCTCGGTTTGTGTGTATAAGGAAGTACATTCAGTAGCTATGTTTTGCTCAGGGAAAGATACAAGTATAACAATAACCTCTGGGTGACCTGCATGCATGTGATATGACACACCCTGTTGCTACAGCAGTTGGTGCAGAAGATGAAAATGAATACTGAGATATGTGAGAGGAGGTGGGGATGAGGTGGTCAAGAATATTCAAGATAAGACCAGTAGCATTATCTATGGACAGGACCAGTAGCAATATTCAAGAACAAGATCGATGGCATCAACAAAGCAGCACAACATTTATCCCAAATATGCACAATTGATGACTGTGTATCAAGTGTGTTAGTTTTGATTCCCTAGGTCTGAAACCTGACTGTCATTTACATGGGAAAGGGCCTAGTTTATGAGGAATTATTTGTAGGGCAGCATCGAAAGTCTTCTTGCTGTGCTGCCCTACACCAATTTAAAAGGACAGGAATGCAATGCATTCCCGTCCTTTCCCCTGCACTGGCGCACAATTTGCTGACTAGCGCCAAAGTAGGTTCCCTTGCACAGGGGTGCAAGGATGCCTCCATTGCAGGCGGGATTTCTTTTTGGCAGGAACAGGGGTGTAACACAGGCCGCCGCAGCCCCTGAGTTGTGGGAGGGCCCGTGCTCCAGGGGCCCCCTCACTCAGCGGAGCAGGCAAGCCTCTTCATTGCGCACGCGCGGCCTCTTAATAAATTAAATGGTGTGCAGCCGCACGCCCGTGGCCGGCCGGCCGGCCTGAAACTCAGAGGCTCTTCATAAATCAGGAGTGAATTAAATGGTGTACAAGTTCAACTGGCAGTACGCACGCTCTTCATTAATTAAATGGTGGGCGGGTGCGCGCCGGATGGTGCGCAGTTGTCTCCTCAAGTCCAGGGTGGGGCTTGTGGTGACCCAGGATAGGCCACGTGTATGGGGACAGGAACGCCGCAATACAGAGACGGTGAGTCAGTGTGTTGGTTAAACCGGAAAGACCCCGAGCGGTCTTCCGATACTTTTATTTATACCCTCGAGGCGAGCCCGCCTCGAGGGGTGGAGGATGCGTGTATGTGTGTCTACATTGTATGGTAGAGGCCGAGTGGCACTCTACATCCCTCCAACATTTTAGATAGTGTCCTTCATTTCGAAAGTCTCTCTCAAGGCGAGGGGCAAACATAGTCTCGGAGTCTTTGACTTGGAGCTGGGTTATTGCGCAGCCTGGAGCCTACTCCCCTGTGGGACACACCGCTCTCACCCTGGCCCCGGGGGTCATGCTCTTCCGCTCGGGTTTGACTCTCCTGACGGTCAGTCGGGGTCCGACCGGAGGCTCCTGGCGGAGTGCCCCCCCATTGCCTCGGGGACGCCCTCTCCGGGGTGTCGGCTCGCTCCGGGAAGTCAAACGGCTCCTCACTCGCGTCTTCACGTGATGGCTCTCCCGCCAGTTCCTCTCCGACTCTCTTGAAGTACGATGCGTTCCTGGTCACCCTCACATCGCCTCTTCCGGCTGTTATCATCGTTCCTTTTGCCGATAGCACCGTCCACACCTCTGGTTCAAAAGGCGTCCTGAACTTCCATCCCGGATGTCGGTCTTTCACTATGACCCTGTCTCCAACCACTATGCGGTGTTCGCGGGCTCTCCGGTGTTCACTGGCTTTGTTGTTAGCTCTCTCTCTCCTCTCCTGTACTGCAACATCATCCCGTGCCGGTGGGCTCCAGGATGGATCCGTCGGTATTCCATCTCGTGGTGCTTCTTTAAACAGGAGATGTGCTGGGGCACACTTCGTAGTGCAGTGCGGTGTATGCCGATACGCATCAAGGAACTTAGTTAGTGCTGCTTCCGCATCCTGCCCCTGCTCGACGGCAATGCGAAGAGCTCTGTTCAGTGTACGCATCAGTCTCTCAACATCGCCGTTCGCTTGAGGCCACAGAGGAGTGATTCGCCTGTGCCGGATCGCACGTTGTGCCATGTAGTCCCTGAACTCCTGGCCCTGGAAGGGTGGGCCGTTGTCCGACCGGACCACCTCCGGGTTCCCCAGCATGGCGAAGGTCCTCTCCAGAGCCATCCGGATGTGTTGGAACGACGTGGACTCCACCACCTCCACCACCGGGAATTTCGTATACGCGTCCACCATCACCAGCATCTGCCTCCCATCCGGGAAGCTGCCGAAGTCCACACTCACATGGCACCATGGGCGAGGACACGGTTCCTCCGTGATGACCGGCGTGGCTGGTGAGTCCGCTCCTGTGATCGTACATGCTCTGCATCTTCGTACCAGCTCCTCGACCTTCACGTCCATGGCCGGGAACCAGACCTTGTGTCTCAGGCGGGCCTTGGTCTTCGCCATCCCCTGATGGCCCTCATGCGCCAAGCGCAGACACCTCTCCTGAAGTGCGCAGGGAACAACCAGCAGGTGGCCTCGTAGCACTGTGCCGCATTCTCCCACACTCAGCTCGTGGCGGACTTGCCACATCCGCTGCTGGGCATGTTTCTCCTCCTCCGTGAGCACCTGGTTGCCTTCTAGAAACCTTTTCCAGTTGTGGGACGCCAGGGCTTCCTTGACTTTAGTCAGGGTTCCATCCTGTTCAGTCACCCGGCCAACTTCCTCCAGGGTCATCGCGTCCGGGCAGGCATCTCTGCCAATCATCTTCACGTAGGCGTCGGAGTACCCAACGTCCGCGGGGACGCACTCAGGGGGAAGGTCTTCAGGGTGCCGGGACAGGTAGTCAGCCGGATTGTGCGCTCCGGGACGGAAGACCACTGTGAATCGGTATTGCTGCAGTTGTACCGCCCAGCGTTCAATCCGTGGCGGGGCTAACCGTGTGGTGCCTCCAAACAGTGGGACCAGCGGTTTGTGGTCCGTGACTACTGTAAAATCCTGTCCGAACAGATACAGATGGAAATGCTGGCAGGCCCACTTGATCGCGAGGGCCTCTCTTTCAATCTGGGCGTACCGCGTCTCGGTGTCAGACAGTGCCCGACTGGCATATGCGACCGGCTTCCATGTGCCCTTGTCGTGTTCCTGGAGCAACACCGCTCCGAGGCCCACCGGACTGGCATCCACGACAAGCTCCGTCGGCTTCCCCGGGCGGAAGTACGCCATGACCGTTTTGTCCTGTAGGGCCGCCTTGATCTTCGCAAACGCCGCATTGGCCTCCACGGTCCACCGCCAGGGCTGGTCACTTCTCGTGAGGGCACGGAGGGGTTCCGACAATGCCGCCAGGTTCGGGATGAATCTCCCGCAATAAGTTGCCATGCCAAGAAAACTCCTCACTTCTGTTGGTGATTTGGGTATGCTGGCTGACCTCAGGGCGATCGCTTTCTTGGGGTCTACTTTTAGGCCGTCTCGTGTGAAGGTGTAACCAAAGAAATCGATGGATTCCTGATAAAACACACACTTCTCTTTGTGTAGAGTGAGGCCATGGTCCCTGAGCCGCTGGAGTGTGGCTCTTAATTGTGCGTGGTGATCCTCAAGGGTGCAGGAGAACACGAGGATGTCGTCACTCAGGTTGATCACCCCGGTTAGACCAGACAGGGTTTCCTTGATGGCATTCTGGAATACCTCTGCGGCCGACGATACCCCGAAGCTGAGGCGCTTGTACCTTCTCAGGCCCACATGCGTCGCAAACGTCGTGATGTATCTGCTGCTCGGTTCCAGCTCCAACTGGTGGTAACCCGCGTTGAGGTCTAGTTTGGAAAACCACCTGGCCCCATTAAGATCAGCAACGACATCATCCATGGTCGGCGTGACGTGGCGCTCCCTCTTGACTGCTGCGTTGGGTAGCCGCATGTCGACGCACAGCCTGATTGCCCCGGGCTGCTTCGGTTTGGGGGCGACCACCAACGGGGACACCCAGGGCGTGGGACCTGAAACCTTCTCGATGACTCCCAGCGCTTCAAGTTTTGCCAGTTCAGCTTCTACTTGGGGCCTCAGGTTGTAGGGTACTCGTCGGTGTCTCAGTGCTACCGGCCTGACCGTGGGGTCTATGTGAAGCTTGAATTGCTTTCCTTTCAGCTTCCCCAGACCTGTGAACAGCTCAGGAAACTCACTTAGAATGTCCTCCGCGTGTGCTTCGTGCACTTCGTTCGTGAAGAACACGAGGCCCAAGTCTTCGGCCGTGTGGCAGCTTAAAAGGGTGCCCCTTTTCCCTTCTGTCACATGAAACCGGGCCATGGTGGTGAGTGACCCACTCGTGACTGGCGCTTCAAACGTGCCCCTCAGGGGAAGGGGGTCGACTCCTCCATATGCGTAGATTCTCGCTCTGGTCGGGAGTAGCGGAGGTCGGTGTTCCAGGGCCTCGAATTGTTGGGAGTCCATGACATTCACTGTCGCTCCGGTGTCTATGAGCGCCTGAAGGGTAGTGTCCATTATTCTGACCGAGCACATGGGAGGCGGCCTCCGCCGGCTCCCGGACTGGCCTACAAACGATACGTAGTAGATCTCGTCGTCATCTTCTTCCAAGTCGAGGTTGGTCTGGTGCGGCGCTTCCTTTTCTGCCTCCTCGGACCCCGCGATCGACAGTTGGCGGACCCTTTGCGTGAAACCCCGCGGCTTCCTTGGGGTAGGCCGTGGCTGGCTACTGCGGCAGACTTTTGCGTAGTGGTTCAATCTCCCGCAGCGGGAGCACTCGCGCCCTTTCGCTCCACACGTGGCTGTGGGGAGGTGGTCCTCCCCGCAATTCCCGCAGGGCCCTCCGGGTGGCGGTCGTGTTCTCCCAGGCGCAGGTGTCGGCCTCCTCCGAATAGCATCCACGCGCTCCTCCTTGATCTGGGGGGTTCTGGTGGCGGTCTGCACCGGGGCAGGCTTGTGTAGGGCCGCAGCCATCTCTTCCGCCCTGACGTCTGAAAGTTCGTGCGAACGGGCAAGCACCAGGATCTGATCGAGCGTGATCCCCGGCTGGCGCAGTATCAGTTTCCGGAGCAGTTTCGACTTGCATCCAAGGATGATTTGGCTCCGTATCTCTTCCCGGTGATCGGCAAACCCACAGGTGGCCACCCGTTTCCGCAGGCGCGCGTGGAACATGTCGATGGACTCATCTTCCAATTGTAGTGACCGTCGAAATTTGAATTTTTCGAAGTCCAGGTTTAGCTGTGGATCGAAATAGCCGTTGAGGGCCGCCACCGCGCCGTCGTAGTCATCCGCATTGCCCGTGTTCGGCAGGGTCTCGAAGAGATCATAGATTTCGGACCCCCCATAGAAAATCAACAGGGAGCGCTTAACAGTTCCATCCGTCTCACGGGTCCCCGTGAAGTAGTTGTTCAGTTGACCGACCCATGCCCTCCAACGGGGTGCAGCAGTGGCCGGATCCACCATCTCGCTGAATGGCGGGAGCGGGTTGGTCGTCGCATTGTGACGGGGTGGGTCAACTGCTTGGCGTCCCCCTCCAGCAGGTGCAGCTGCCTGGGCCGGCGCGGCGCCCCCTCCGGCCCCCGGTTGGTCGCCCATCGCGAGTTGCAGGTACACAGCTTCTGACCTCCCACGCACGAGCCGGCTGGCGGGTGGGCGAGCGGCAGGGGGCGCGTGGGGCAGGCGTACTCACTCCGACCTCGCAGATGTCAGCGGCGTCCCCCTGCGTCTCTTGAAGGTAGCCAGCGACGCTCCGCATCCGCAGGGATCACCAGGGCCAGAAATAGGACTTGCAGCTGCCAATGCTTGATGAGGGACAGTGGAAGAACCCTCTTGCAGCAGCCAATGCTTGTTGCCGGCAGGACGTTTTAGTCCTCTGTTAATTTTTCCACATTCCAGTCTGGAATTGCCTTCCTCCTCCACCGGTCCCCTTGCACTCGCCAGTGCTTGTTGGGGGAGGGAACACCCACCACGCGGCCAGGCCACAGCCAGTCAGGAGCCCGGGGCGTCACGGCAGGCAGCAGGCGCTCCACGAGGTGCAGCGGGCGGGGCACTTCCCGGGCCTCGCTGATGAATGCAGAGCCGGGGGAGGTGGGGGAGGGTGATGCGCGTTCAGCGCGTCCATGCAGCGCCTCACCGGCCGTCAGCTCGGGGGATCCTCCGGCCACCACGCTTGCTTCGCGGAGGGCTGGAACAGGCCGGAACAGCAGGCGGCACTCCGGTCTGGAGCGCGACAGGCGGGAAGCGCCGATGATGAAGGAGCGACGCGGGTGGGCTCCGATGACGCCGCGGGCAGCAGGACGAGTAGGCAGCACGCAGCGGGACCTCCGGCCTCGTCGCCAATGTGGTGACCCAGGATAGGCCACGTGTATGGGGACAGGAACGCCGCAATACAGAGACGGTGAGTCAGTGTGTTGGTTAAACCGGAAAGACCCCGAGCGGTCTTCCGATACTTTTATTTATACCCTCGAGGCGAGCCCGCCTCGAGGGGTGGAGGATGCGTGTATGTGTGTCTACATTGTATGGTAGAGGCCGAGTGGCACTCTACAGGGCTGGTGACCAAATTTGCCATTCGCATTGCGGAGCGCAATTAAAGTGCGCCTGACTTTGAGGTGAGGCATCCCCCAGGACCCAGCCACGCCAGAGACTGAGAAGGACCCTCCGTCACCGGCCATAATAATTTTAATTATTACTAGCCCCTGCCTGCCTGGCTATCCTTGCCCTGCCCCTGCCCTGTCTCCCGCCTGCCTCTGAAGCTGCAGGCCAGGCCTCGCCCTGAGCCCTTCGGGTGAGTCAGAGTCTGTCCGAGGCAAGAGTGGTCCGTGGGTGGTAGCGAGGACGGAGTCTCAGTGGGTGGGGACCTGGGGTGGTAATCGCATTGGATGAGAAGAAAGATGATAATTTGGAATCGGAGAGGACATCATGGTGGGGCCCGGCTGGGAATAAAAGTGAAAGTTTAAAACATAATATAGTGTAGGCCCAGTGAGTAACACAGGCCCCCGCGTTTGCGGAGGGGGGGAGGGGATGCGGGGCCCCTCTTAGTTTTAGTGAGGCAGCAGCAAGCCTCGTCCTCATTAATTAAAGTGTGCGCACGCCAGGGCCCCAGCCGGGCCTCTCTGAGGTTCTCTTCATTGTATTAAGTGCTGCGCACGCCCGGGCCCCGGCCCTCACTCTGAAGGCAGCTTTTGTACAGCTGGTCCAAGAAAGCAGGTTCCACAGCTTACAGTGCTGAATGTGAAGGTGCTTAGATCTTTCTATGGTTGTTTTGTTTAATTAATAAACATGCTCCCGCCTACAACTGGTGGGCACTGGGCAGCTGTCGGGTTAGACTTAAGTGTATGTTTCTGTGTTGATGCCAGACGGACCTCGATGCAACAAGATTCTCAGTTTGGATGCCACAGCGACTAGTGTCCCCAAAGCCAACCCGTCCTACGACATTATCACTGACGGGTGAGCAACGGAAGAGAACCACATGAGAGCCTGTCAGTAACACGGCCCTCGAGGAGCTGGCCCGCCGCTTGTGATAGGTAGGGTAGGCTGCCCAAGTGTAGATACTGGCTCAGTGGAAGGTGAGCAGGTCTCCTTCAAACGTGCCCAAGTCAAGGAGTTCAAGATTGCATACCTGATACTCGAACAGAACCGAAGGAATATGGAATCTATTTAAGAAGCAACGCACTCTTCAACTGTTACAGTTTACAACGGATCACGTCATATCAGGATTGACAAATTAAGTAAAAGGAAAATATGTGTGAAAGATAAAAAATATGACCTAGTGTATGAGGATTGTACATTTGTAGCCGTGTTTTGTTTTCTATTTGTGCTCCGACGTGGCCTTCCAACAGTATGAGCGCCAGCCGCGGTCGGTAGTAGGAGTAACTGCAGGGTGGTGACGTGGGGAGGGGCAGGGTGGGGGGTAGTAAACTATGGATTACGGAGGTTTGCAGGTAAGTTAACATATAAATTAATAAAACGAATTTCGTTGCGTGCACTGCATCGCATTTGGGGATGCAGTGCACGCAACAAAATTCGTTTTTATTAATTTATATGTTAACTTACCTGTAAACCTCCGTAATCCATAGTTTACTACCTCCCACCCTGCCACTCCCCCTCCCCACGTCACCGCCCTGCAGTTACTCCTACTACGGACCGCGGCTGATGAACGCTATACATATCTATGCCAAGTCACACATAGAAATGCGTAAATTACTTTGTAAGTTTCAGTTTTACTCTTGGTAAATCATATGCATGTTTCTACATATAAGGAAAAAGCAAATAATCGATAGAAATGAAATCACTGAAATCTAATGAAAAGGCTGGTACTAGTAAATATAATGTGATTTTTATAAAGGCATTGGCTTTGTGGTAATAAAGAACCTCCGCGGCAAGTTAAGAACATTTGTGTGAGGTCACACTGAAAGTGTACGATAGTCTGAGACAGTATATCATTATTGTATAGACAGCTTTTGTGGTAGGGCATAACGTGACATCTAGACCCTATTAACATCAATGGTTGCACATCTCATCCACCCTCGGCCTGAAGCGAAGCGTCCAACCTTTAAGAATAGTGCAATGGTGCCTTCCATTCACACCCACTCTCAACTTGCACCCTGGTTGGGAGGGAGGGATCATGCCCTTGCAGTTTCTGAGTTATGAGGTGAAACACTCCTCTTTCTTGTAGTATATGGTGAGGTGGCCGGACCCAAGTGTTTTTGCAACGTGTCTAGCCAATGCTGTTCCTGCGCTGCGAACTGAAGCTTCTCCCTGCTGTTCCTGCAGTGTTAGAAGTAACTCACTTATTTTCCTTGCAGTGTGTGTGAGGTGCAGTATACACCTCACCTTCCCTGCAGTGTGAGGTGAAGTATCTCCCTCGCTGTTCCTGTAGTGCAAGGTGAAGTGTCCCTGCAGTGCGAGGTGAAGTAACCTATCCTTGCTGTTGCTGCAACGTGAGCACTGCGTAGTGTAAAGTATATGACACTTACTGAACCCGCAATGGAATGTTACGTGTCCCTCTGTTGAGATGCTTGCTTGCAATAAATCCCAGGAACAGATGTAAAAGTAGAAGATTTATTGAAGAACGCAACCTGGCAACCGACCACCTCGACGATCCAGCAGCAACTGTCATCTATCGAGTGCTGTCAGCCTTACACTCTAAGAACCTACATGACTGAATGCTCCAGAACAGGTAGGAGAACTCCAGAAACCAGAACACACAGGTAAGTTACATTACAACACATCCTCCTCCTTAATAGAATAACAAAGGAAACCCCAAATATATCTTCATGAAAAGAACACACATGACATGCAAGTTAACAGGTGACAAAGTCTTGCAAATATGAAGGTGGTCTGCGTGTCCTAACACTGCACCTCACTTGGGACCCATCTACACCATCTCCAACCACTTGAGCATCTGTAAGCAACTCCGGAAGAGAACCCTTCTCCCTTACCTCTTGTTCCAGATCAGACGCCTTATCAGGGATAAACATCATACCTGAACACCCGTCATCACCACAAACTCGTTCCACAACAGAACCACCTTTCTGATATAGAGCTACTCTGCGCAAGTTCCACTTATGTCCTCCTTCAACTACCACACAATGTTTCCCTACAGCAATCACCTTGCAAGGACTAGAAAATGTGTTCAACCCCGCCTGACTCTACCAAGCTTCGATTTGACCCAATCTCCCACATTAAACTTCGAGCCAACAAATTCCTCAGGATGTTCACCACCCGAAACTATCCATTCCCTGAGCCAACCAGGAACTAACCGAGAGCCTGGAACACGCCCTCTCATGCTTTGGAACGGAGACACCTGGGTCACACTATGTGTGGTGACCCGATATGCCCAAAGCATCTCATCCTCCAAACGTCTAGGAGACTGTCCATTTGCCAAGGCAAGTTGAATGGTCCCTTTCACTAACCTGTTTGCCCGCTCAACCATTCCATTCCCCATGGGATTGTATAGAGAAGTGCACGCATGTTTAACACCACTCTTCTCCAAGAAACAACGCATTTCACCAGAAGTTAATTGCGTACCATTATCCGTCAACATCACGTGAGGTACACCTTCATCCACAAACAATTTACCCAAAACACCAATTGTCGATTGAGTAGTAATATCCTTCAAAAATTTCACCACCAACCATCTTGAATGAACATCAATAATCACCACCGCAAAACGCATGTCCAATGATAGTTCAGACATGGGACCAATAAAGTCCAAGCAAATTGTATGCCACGCCTTCCCAGGATCAGTAATGTGTCCCATGACTTTCTGATTCCCCACTTTCAGTCTCTTCTCACTCTCCTTGCAGAGTGAGCAACTCTCTACCCATCTACGAATTTGATCGTCCATTCCTGGCCACCAATATTCTTGTTTTACTCTTCTAATAGTCATCCCCTGACCAAGATGACCCTCATGAGCTAGTCTAAAAATGTGCAAACGCAATCCATCCGGAGGCACACATCTATCCCCTCTCATCACTACATTGGAGCTGCTCACAGAGAGTTCATCAAGAAGTTTCCAAAAAGGTCTAACCCCAACTGAAACCATGTTCTCCCGAGGAGCACCTTTCTTGATTAAAGCTATAACTTCTAACAACGTTTTATCAGTCTCCATTTCCTGCATCCACTGAGCTTTGGAAAACGTTCCTAAACTACATTCCCCAACTTCACATACAAAAGCTACTGCTTCTTCAGACCCAGATTTCTTCACCAAATCCTTGTCTACCAACTCCCAATCTAAAGACAACCGAGATAAACAATCCGCTTGCAAATTCCTCCATCCCTGTATAAATTCAACCTCATACAAGTACTCTTGCAACCTTGCAGCCAATCTCGCTAAGCGAGCATATCCTTTACCAGCTCCTCCCGCCGACAGAATTTTCAAAAGCGGCTTATGATCCGTCCTGAGGACGAATCTTGCACCCCACAAATACACCCTGAAATGCTCAACTCCCCGTGCCGCTGCCAGTGCCTCACGCTCAATTACTGAATAATTCCTTTCAGCTGGAGTTAAAGTTCTAGATGCGAAAGCTATGGTTCTCTCCACCCCGTGTTGGTTTTGCGAAAATACCACACCAATCCCTGTGAGGCTTGCATCCACCGTGAGAAAAGATTTGCTCTTGGGCATAAAGGGAGCTAGAATTCCAGCATTACAAATCCCATGCTTGATGTTAACTAAAGCTTCTTGCTGTTCATCACCCCAAATAAACTTGGCACCCTTACGAAGAAGACATCTTAATGGCTCAGACATATCCGCAAAACCTTGGACAAACTTGGAATAGTACTCGACTAAGCCCAAAAATGATCTAAGCTGGTCCCTGTCCTTGGGAAGAGGCGCATCTTTTATAGCCTCCAACAAGTCACGTTTAGGGGCTAATCCCTTGTCTGAAATGGTATACCCCAAATATTCAACCTGCTCCGTCAAAAACTTACATTTGTCCCTGTTGACTATGAGCCCTGCATTTTCCAATTTCCACAGCACCTGTCTCAAAAGAGCATTATGTTCTCTCACCGTCTTTCCCGAAACCAATATGTCATCCTGGAAATATACTACTCCCACCAACCCCTTCAACATATTGGACATCATCCTTTGAAAGACACTCGCAGCCGAGGCTAGACCAAACGGCATGCGGGTGAATTGAAACGTTCCCTCCGTGGTAATAAACGCTGTGAGTGGCATAGAATCAGGGTGTAACTTAATCTGATGATACGCGCTTCTCAAATCAATTTTAGAAAAATACTTTCCCCCACCCACCGATTGTAACAATTCATTGATGTTGGGTAGAGGAAACGTATCCATTACTATGTCTCTATTGAGAGACCTCAAGTCAATGCAGAATCTGAGACGGCCATCAGATTTAAGCGTCAAAACTACAGGTGAAATCCATGAGGATGCTTCTACAGGTTCAATAACTCCAGATTTTAGTAGATCTTCCAAAAGATCTTTCAACCCCTGTCTCACAGATAGGGGCACTTTCCTCAATTTGTGTTGCACTGGACTAGCATTTGGTTTAAGGATGATCTTATGGAGATACCCTTCTACACAGCCCAATCTGTCTTCAAAAACCTTGTGGGCGCCTTGCAAGATGTGATCAATTTGCACGTCATCATCAATCACCATTATCTGATTTGGAGCCCTCGGATTGATTATAATGTGCAAATTGTACTGATGCATCCAACCGATAATTGGTGGACCATCTTTAGCTATGTACACTTTACCTTGAGTACTCCTTGTACCAAATTTGATTTCACCAGACATATAACCCAAAATGTCGATCAATTCCCCTTGATAACTCACTGGACTGATGTCTTTATCCAATAAAGTGACGCCCTTCCACAACATGAGGAAAAGAGATTCAGGAATAATCGTGAACATAGAACCAGAGTCCACCATAAGAGTAACATTCACTCCACATACATTAAACACTTCAGTGGGTCTAGTTACTCTGCGTATGTCTTGACATAATTCCTAACGCACACTGTTGGTCTCCTCTTCCAAGACTAATACACGATTAATAGATTGTTTCACCCCTGCACCTGGTTGGACTACATTCACCTTATACTTGGATTTGTCTAACATATCTGACGACTTACACATGCGTGCATAATGTCCTTTGCGGCCACACTTTTTACACACCTGATCCAGTGCATAACATTTCTTATAGTCAGCTAAATGGTACTGACTACCGCACCTTAAGCATTCTCTATTCTTCATTCTAGCTGTAGGAGTGGAGGCATGAATATTTTTCACATTACTTTTCGAGACCGCCCCAACATCCACTTCAACCTCTTTAGTGTTATCAACATTAGCAATATCATTGTTAGGTCTGTCTCTCTTGCTTAACTCTTTTATACATTTTTGTGACTCTTCTATCACCTTAGCCAAATCAATTGCTTCGTTTAGTGATGGATCTTTAGCAGCCCACAGTCTCTCTTGAATTTTCCTCTCACGACACTGTACAATGAGCTGGTCACGAATCATTTCCTCTGCCATAGTGCCAAAACGACATTTTACTGAAAGCTCACGTGACCTGGCCACAAAGTCGTCTATGCTTTCACCCTCTACTTGAGGTTGCATATAAAATTTATACCTCGTCATTACTAGATTAATAGACTTGGCAAATCTAGTCTCAAGCCGTTTGATCGCCTCCTTGTATTCGTCGTCCATGGGTTGGCCATTAGCGCCCATAGCAACCGGCAGATATTTGAAGACCCGTTGACCCTCACTCTCTAAGGCACTAAGTAGTAAAGCTTTCTTTCTTTGTGGAGAGAAATTAACACCATCCAGAGCTACAATGTAATTCTCTAACATTCCCACCCAATCTTCCCATATAATACTGGGTGAACCTGGGGATGGTAAAAAGGAAGGAGGCATAATAACATTTGAGTGTGATTCAGCCATGTGTAAATAGATAGTGCACCAAAACGAAGACTCAGAAAATGAATTCACACACAATAAAGAGATTTTCCTCAGTTGCCAAAAATAGTCTCAGTGCGTTGTATTCTCCCCTTTGTCAAGTAAAGTCAAAGTCACTTTCGCCCAAGCAAACAAAAGTCCGAACTCACCAAGCAATACCAACGGTCACCGCTGAAAAAATAAGAGTTGCAGCACTCTATGGTGACCTCTTGAGGTGACACGATAAAATTAATAAACTGGAAGTGCCAAGATGGCGGCACGTAGCTTCCGTCCTACGTTGCGCACAGCGTTACTCACGCACGCATCCAGACGCGCGCTCTCCGTACGCTGTGCGTTTCACCCAGTGTGACGTAGGAACTGACTTTGCCGTTGAGCATGCGCTGAGTCTCGAGCGGACTCCGCAATCCAACTCAGACGGGAAACAGCGAAAACATCCCAAATCGAGGGAGAACAGCACCTTGAATCGTGTAAACTTCAAGTCAAGTTCCGGTCACCTTTTCCAAACGAAGACCACCAGCAGCACTAATGCAACAGAGGGCGAAACAACCAAGTGGATCACCAGGTAGCATTGAGGAACGTCGAGGACAACGAGGATATCGTCGCCAAAATTGTTGAGATGCTTGCTTGCAATAAATCCCAGGAACAGATGTAAAAGTAGAAGATTTATTGAAGAACGCAACCTGGCATCCGACCACCTCGACGATCCAGCAGCAACTGTCATCTATCGAGTGCCGTCAGCCTTACACTCTAAGAACCTACATGACTGAATGCTCCAGAACAGGTAGGAGAACTCCAGAAACCAGAACACACAGGTAAGTTACATTACAACACCTCCTGGGCTCAGTTTTCCTGCAGCGTTAGCTTTAATGTCTCCCCTGTGGTAGGGATGCTGGCTCGTGACCTGGCGGCACGCTGCGAGGCCAATGCCGGTAATGTAACGCCGCAGTAACACGCGCACAAACAATATTGGTGTATGGGTCAAGACCTCGAGCGGTCATGCGCCAGTTTATTTAACCCCTCGGATGAGCCCGCCCTCTGGGGTGATACATGATGATGATACATGTTGCATGATATGTTCTCATATATATGTTGCACCATGTGTTTTTCAAAATTTTACACCAATTTTTCTGAAGTTTATGTTGTAAATGCAAAGCACCATTTGAACCTTTTTATCTGTTTCTTGCTGGGGGAGTTATTTCTTGCTGGGGGAGGGCCCACTTGGAAAGGCCAACCCCGAACACTCCTCTTTCACTTTGGTGTGCTTGCTGTACTCACTTGCTCCTTCAACTTAGATCTCAGCTTTTCGCTTCACCCCTTTTAGGATCCACCAGCTGCCACTGTTGCATGGGCATCTGGCCCCTAACCTGAGAGCTCCTGACTGAGTCCGGAACGTGGGGGGCCCCTCCATGTTCTTTGCAGGGGTACCCCCTCAAGTTTCGTTATGCCACTGAGGGACAGATGTGTATTAAGAGAGAGTTGAGACAGACAGAGGTGAGCTAAAGATCGTTGAACTGAAGAGAGATGGGGTAAATACACTGAGCCAGGTAGAAAGAGGTGAGGTGAGGTGAGGTGAAGGAGAGACATGAGGCAGAAAGAAAAGTCTGACAGAGACAGAAGATAGAGAGTGGTAGAGAAAGGTGTCATAGAGATAGTCACAGAAGCTCAGTGTGCATAATCCGCAATCACAACTTTAATCCTAACGCTTTTAAACTGTTGAACCCAATTTAACGAAAGAAGAATATTTTCCCCACACCTTAATGATTGTGGTGCGATGTCTGACGGGGGGTCGCTTGGAAGGTGGGGGCCCTTGGCTATTATCAACTTTGGCCTTAATACAACTCTGATCGGCAGGCAGGCAAGACATTCAAAAATGAGCATCAAAGGTATGCGGAGGTTTTATTTTTGCAGAGTTATTCTTTTCATAAGACACCTACAGGAAATGAGAAACGATACTGCTTATGAAAGGACATTGTGATATCCAGTTACCAATGCAGTCAACAAAAGAGTAACTGACAAGATCAGAGATTTGATAAATACATTTGAGTCTAACATATCTCAGGTACGAAAGGAAGAATTTGAAATTATCCCCCGCCCCTGATCCAAACTTCAATAAATTCTACGAGCATCGGTAGCATCATATACATAGTTCATTGTTTTACACACTGTATAATTATCAACATACACAGCCAGATTCATAATCTATTATAGTCAATCATTCATAGCACGTAAATCACTCAAGCATAAAAGATAGGATAGCCTGGCTACATGTTATTCAACATAGTAAATGTCCAACACACAAATCTGCTTGAATAGAGCACATGAGTTGTTTTAAAAACAGCAAAGCATCAGCAGTGTTTCGGTCATCCAGCACATAACCCGGGCCTTCATCTGCACTAGATTTTTCAACATGGTTATCAAGGAGTAGGACATACCTTATTTATACAGATAGAATGTGTGTCTGTTTATGTTGCACCTACACATTATTCCTGTGGTTGGAATTTTTTTGGATTGTTAAATGTTACTGTATTCAGAGTAGATTTGAGGGTTTCACTAAGGACAAATGTTAACCGTATAAAGAGTTTTGGCACGTTCTGCCAATGATTTTTCAATTATACAGGGAGCTGTCTTTTGAGAACATAGAAGTTATGTTAGATAGGTGTGTTTTTCTATCTGACATTTATAATAAAGAAAGAAGGCATATTTTTATGGCATACTGTCTAGGGCATTCTGACTTTACTGGAGAAATGTGTGATATACCCCTCTGAATATATCCTATGACAGATATTAATTTGTGGTTATTGACTAACAGTCAAAACCGAGACGAAAAAGGGATATTTAGTCATTCAACAAAAATGTATAGGAATATATTTGCATTTTTAGTTACCCCTTTAAATGTAAACTGGACTAGAGGAAAACTGAGAGATCTCTCCATCAATCCCATGTCAGGCAAGCCTGACAGTGACCACCTCCTAACGAGCCTCTCTGAGGCATGTCCGTTTGGAAACACTTTTCTGGCTGACGTTCTGTACATTTTTTATAGTGCAGGGCACTATTTTGTAGTGCAGTGGGTGTTTTGCAGGGAGCAGTTTTATTGTAGCAGATGCATCTTGAACGTGAGGTGCAGTGTAGAGAAACTCACGGTGTGAGGAATCTAACAGGCTCGATTTCAGATCCCAGGATTCCATGGGGGAGGTAGACTGAAGGGTCAGAACATATCATTGTCAAAGCACACCGTACAATTAAAAAAGAAAAACAACAAGTTGAGGCTCTGAGCTATAAATTGATTTCACTAGAATCAACTGGTTTTATGTCTGGCCTAGAGACGACTTTAGTGGTCTTGCTAGGCACATGTTCTCCATAACTTAACTACAAAAATCTATATACGGATTTTCAGTCAGCCTTCTTTATCAGTGGTTCTGTTCAGTTTTAGATTCCATTTTGCTTCGGCCCTCCTCAACAAACAGCAAGGGGTAGCGGGTAGTCCACTTCACCAGTTGGCTGTTATGAACTGTGTGTGAGATTTTTTGCCTTATCACTGCTGCACACATGTGGCGTAGTGGGCAAAAGAACGATGGATTTAACCCAGATCTCTTGACTGGGGGAGAATGTCTGCATTGTCAGCATTCCGTCCATCATTTGTTTGTTGTAACGCTTTTCGCCCTAAGTGGGATGGGTATTCCCAGACGTGGGACCCGTGCTCACTACGCCACTGGAGTCAAGCTATCCTGGCTGATGACGGCTGATAGCCAGAAACCGGTCCTAGGATGCTTGATTCCGGTCCAGGGAAGACATGGCTTGGCAGTTCGGGCTGGACTGTTCCCATGAGGCACAGGGTCAAGACTGATTTGCATATGGCCATGTCTAAACTGGGGTGGCGTAGTGGGCAAAAGAACGATGGATTTAACCCAGATCTCTTGACTGGGGGAGAATGTCTGCATTGTCAGCATTCCGTCCATCATTTGTTTGTTGTAACGCTTTTCGCCCTAAGTGGGATGGGTATTCCCAGACGTGGGACCCGTGCTCACTACGCCACTGGAGTCAAGCTATCCTGGCTGATGACGGCTGATAGCCAGAAACCGGTCCTAGGATGCTTGATTCCGGTCCAGGGAAGACATGGCTTGGCAGTTCGGGCTGGACTGTTCCCATGAGGCACAGGGTCAAGACTGATTTGCATATGGCCATGTCTAAACTGGGGTGGCGTAGTGGGCAAAAGAACGATGGATTTAACCCAGATCTCTTGACTGGGGGAGAATGTCTGCATTGTCAGCATTCCGTCCATCATTTGTTTGTTGTAACGCTTTTCGCCCTAAGTGGGATGGGTATTCCCAGACGTGGGACCCGTGCTCACTACGCCACTGGAGTCAAGCTATCCTGGCTGATGACGGCTGATAGCCAGAAACCGGTCCTAGGATGCTTGATTCCGGTCCAGGGAAGACATGGCTTGGCAGTTCGGGCTGGACTGTTCCCATGAGGCACAGGGTCAAGACTGATTTGCATATGGCCATGTCTAAACTGGGGTGGCGTAGTGGGCAAAAGAACGATGGATTTAACCCAGATCTCTTGACTGGGGGAGAATGTCTGCATTGTCAGCATTCCGTCCATCATTTGTTTGTTGTAACGCACACATGTGTACAGCCGCCTGAAAAGGCATGCAGGTCAGTGACAGCGCTAGTGTGCCTGGCTTTATGGTCCAATCCTCTATATTATTTTGATGCCTGTCAATTTATTTTTTTGCACAGCGCCTATGTTTTCAAAAAATAAGTAAATAGTGCACACTTGCAAACAAACCTAAGACCTGTTGGCTTTGCGAATGCTTGTTTGGTCTTTTGCTGATGTTGGAATTATAACCCAAAACTACATTTTCAAACATCAGCCTCTGAGCCAGTAGACCAACTCTCTGGTTGAAAATCCAGCTGCGTGTTGTTGAGAGCGCTTTACGCCCATTTTCATTGTATTTTCTCTGCTTATTTTGTAATTAATTGCTTTTCATTTTCTTCCAACTCAGAAGCAACTCATCCATTTTAGGTCAGGAACCACTGGTTGAGAGTCACTGACCTCAGGTCACTAGGGGTGTCCAATAGAAAAGAATGTGTGCCCATATGGCGTCTCATTGGCTCCTCCAGTTTGACGCTTTGCCAAAGAGCAGTCTCTTTAGAAAAAGGTGAACAACAACTAAAGCTTGGGAAATACAAAAGTATCTCTACACCCTACACGTCTTTCAACCTGTAATCACTCTTTGAGTTCTTACTTAATGCCTTGAAGCACAGTAGTAAAGGTGTAGCATTAGCCCCAGGCTCGCTCCTTGTTTTCTCACACAATTTTGTATTTACGCTAATGAGAACTAATATTCGTAAATATTGTTGTGCCTTTTACTTCACCTGATTTTTCTTCTGCTTTACCATCAGCCCATTATTATTTATAAATCTAAGTGAAACAAGCATTGACAAAGCAAATAGATGGGGCAAAAATAAGATATTTTCATTCTATTTTTGTTACAAACATAAGAGGCAAGCATTAAAGGTAATACAAGTAAGAATGTTGTCATCTGAATATGGGATTTATATGTTTGCATAAATAAGCATTGGCAAAACCATCAGGTCTTTGCATGGAAACAATACTTTAGGAGTGGAAGGAGCACCAGAAGAATATTCAGGAGGATTTGCAAGGAAACTACTGGCATTGGCAATGATATTAATTTTTTTGAAGATGGCCACCCCCAATATGTGCACAGGCACGGCAACTTGCTTTGAAAGGATTTTCAGAAGTTAAATAACATGCATTCTTAGATGGTGGCTTTATACGTTGACTCCTCCACAGTAGGCATCTTTGAATACATACTATATTTTTACAAATACTGTTCAAAGATGGTCACCGGGGACGTGCCTGTTTCGTGGTAGCCATCTTTTTTATGTTATTTTATGCATTCTGTTCAAAGATGGCTTCTGTGGATGTGTGTGCATCATTGGTGTTTATTATTAAACTGGATTTGTAAAAATAGAAAATAAATTGAAAGATGCCTGCTTGAAATACGTGTGCTCGCACACACTCGGTAAGCTACCTTGAAATGGTCAAAAACATTTAAGCTGTCCCACTGAGAGAATGAGGGAGACAAAATAATGCATCTCATGTACTGCAATGCATGGTCTGACACTAGAACAGATCATTAGGTGAAAAAGGGTGACTGCATTAAACCTAATAAGCATTGGCAAACCCAATAAATCTCACCTATGTTTTAGCCATGTTGTACACCAGCGTGGCATAGAGTGGTGCAGAGTAGACCGGAGTAGAGTAGTGCAGAAAATCGTGGCATAGAGTGGTGCAGAGTAGAGTATAGTGCTGTTGAGTGACGTGGCATACCAGTGGAGTGGCATAGAGTGGAGTGCTGCAGAGTGCAGTGGTGTAGAGCAGAGTGATGCAGAGTAGAGAGGCGTAGAGTGCAGTGGCAGGTTAACGGCATAGCTGGAGAAGAGGAGAGACCGCTCCAACTGGAAGGGTTGGAGACTTCCTGGACGCCAACAGAAAAGGACATGGATAGAGCAGGGAAGGATCGTGAGGAGCCAACAGGAGAAGAGATGTGATGGAGAACCAGCGGGACAAGTTGAAGGACAGAAGACCGGGTGGAGGAGAAGAGCCCAGTGGAGAAGGAGTCAGATGGCAGGCAGAGACTAAGACGGGGGAGAGAGAAACTGGGAACAAAAAATGACACCCAGTAGTCAATGTGAGGAAGGCGTTGTGGTCCAAATTATCACTGTACTGGAGTACCGTGGTTTCAGGCAAGTGCTGTATCATTATTTGTCTCAGTGGGCGAGCTGGTGGTAATGGAAGAAATTTGGCGTCGGGCTAAGCTTTTTTCCACAAGCCCCCTCACTGTTTGGAGATAGCCTTGGGGCAAATCAGTCTATGCACAATTACACTGCTTGTCAGGCAGTGAAGTGGTGGAGACTCATATGAGGCTTTATATAACACAACTTTATATCTCCTTATTATTTTCCATATACAGGTATAACTTTTTGTGTAGTTATGTATCTATATAATAGCTCTTTCTAAACTCTTACCTCCTCTATCTTTTCTTTGACTCATCACAAACCTCTTTTTACTACCATGATCTCCCAAATAAATCCTTCTAGACTCTTCCCTCCTCTATCCCTCCCTTATTCTATTCAATCCAACTAACAGACTCACATGTCAACCACTCCAATTAACAATTTATATTTCCCATACTAATCCACCATTAATCCACTTTGGGCTCCGGAGTAGCGTTCACTTCAATGTCTCGTCAGGGGTTGTAAGCACTATATCAATACAATTACAATAAACAGTGCAAGTCATTAACAGACATTTGTTTCTGTTTTCTTGAGGGGACCAAAACATTGCCTCAAAAGTGGCAGAAGACTGGGAGACCAAGATCAGAATACAATTGTGGTATGTTGGAAATATTGGGAAACCCCTGAGTAATTGAACCTTCCAGTCCCTATAAATAAAATTAGCTTTGCTTTCAAAACTACTGAACTCTGCTGTGATTGTCAAATTCATTACAAATACCTGCTCAAAGTACAACTAACTGCCTCCTAACCTTCTAGGAAGGACCTATACTGTTCTATTAGAATGGTATGTGGTCGTTATTTATTAATATATTTTTTTTATTACAAGCAAATAGCTGCTGTGTTTTATTTTTCTCCTTTTTTATTTTGTGGATTGGCTTGCAATATAAAAAATGGGAAAAAAATAACCTTTGCTCCAGCTTGTCAAGGCCAAACCTACTGGCTTTGCCAATGCCTTTTCCTGTTTTATATCATCCTCTTAATTAGGTACTAAGAGTCCTTCTGCATCTGGCTTTGGAAATCTTCATATGTTGCAAATGCTACCAACTGGACCATCGCAAATCATTTTTGATGCCCATGGTAAAGAGACATTTAACAATTCCCCTCACCCTTCTCTCAAGGTGATCTTCCACCGCAACAAGTACTAAAAGGATATGTCTTGGGTAAGGTTACAGGTTCCCATTTTTTATAATAAGAGTTAATCTGTTTTCCTGTTGGTGGTTATCTTTAAAAAGGTAAAACAACGCATACATTAGTTCTCCTGAGTACCCCACCATGCTGTCAGTCTCCAGTGCCAGACCAACAGCTTTGCATATTGACAGCACAAAGTTAAAAAGAGGGATAGTGTTTCCACCTGATACTTAAAAAGCTGCTGATGTTCTCATACGCTTGTATTACTAATATTTTCGGGAGAGTGTAAAGTTTTGTGAATATGGTTACTTAGTACACTAAAATCCTAACTCATCAAAGTGTCAGTGTATAATCATCAGTTTAATAAACATTAAAATATGCTTGTGTCAGTTGATTTTTTCACACACAAAAATTATAATGGATAAATATTGACTGAAATGTCAAAAAATGAAATATCATAAAGCCGGGAACCCCTTATTATAGAGTAATCAATTCAAAAGTGTGACTTGTGGGTAGAAGGGCACTTCTGCCCCTCTCCCCAATCCACTCCCCCCCCCCCAAAGAAAAACCTTGCTGAGGCTGCCACAAAAGTTCTGGGGTGTTTTTACACCCCTTAATGGACATTGGCTGATCGGAGCCTCAAAAGACCAGGAGGAAGCCATGTCAGTGCAGTGTTTTCTCTCTTGTCTTCCCTGCTGCTGTGTGATATCGGCTACTCACTGGGTGACCATGTGAAGGGAGCCAATATATTGTGAAACATGGTGGCCCGTGTGAGTTGGCAGGTCTGTGGTTTGCTGGTCATGGCTCCAAGCTGTGGTGTGGGTGCTGGATGTTAGACCCTTTCAACATCTTTCGTAAAATAGAGCCTCTGTAATTTCATACCAGACTGGTTCTAATTAGCAAAATTATTCCTCACAAGCAGATTTTTCGTAATGACATTTTGCAACATTAATCAGCCGTCTCCTCTTTGCAGCAAACCTAGTTGACAAAGAAGTCTTAAGCTGGTGCGCAAACTTAGATTTGTTCATCATTTAGAAGAGGCTTTCCATCTCAAAGCGCCTTGAGGGTAGGACCGTGAGAAAAGAATCATAGTAAGGGTTACTTAGTCATGACAGGCTTTTACTATAACTCACCTCAATAACATGTACTTGATATACTATGGAAGTCTATTGAAGTAACTGGGAGCAGCTGAGCAAGGAACCTGTGTCCTTTAAGTTCAATGCACATCAGGAATTCTAGGACGAATCTAAGTCACTAAGAACACAACACACTTATTGTGAGTTTTTCATTTAACAATCTTAAACATTTTGGGAGTTGTGGTCTTGGTTAATTGGAATGAATTGAATTGATTGGTTAACTCTAATTGATCTACTTAGACAAGAAGAGCCCAAAGTCGATCTAGGATCCATGCCAGGTTTTCAGAATGTTCACATAAGATACATTTACATTTGATTGGAACTATTTTGCATAGACTATGGTTATCCTGACCATCTTGCATGGATCTAGCCTTGTTGAACCTGCAGTGACGAAACCGAAGAAGACTAGAGTATAAATTGTAATAGTCTGTAAAAGGACAGGACCAGACTGGAATCAGCTATCCTCAAACATATCTGTGTCGCAGACACATCCCAAAGAACCGGGTTTGAAAAATGTACTAACTGTGGTTTATTTTCTCCATTAGGTAAGCTGTATTAAACAACAAATACCCGTTCTGGGGGTGGGGCCAGCAATTTGAAATTGATTACTTTGAAACTTTAACATTACTAACCTGGTGTTCCATCAAGAGGATATTTCAAAAAGACGATGAGATTCGGCGAGAGAGGCAAGATGGCTCACGTGTAAGCAGGCAGAGCCCTCTGCCTCCTCCCAACAGTATAGGAGAGAAGGCGGTATATATTTTCAACGGCATGAGCAGCGGCCATGGTGGATGTGTCCGGACTGTAACTTTTACTTTGTTGATGGAAGGCACAGTGGTGCACTTGGCAAACCCCTGATACGGCAGTGGTAAGTGTCAGGATTGACAAAAGGGACAAGTGCTACGCAGGACCACCTGGAGCAGGGTGACAGGTTTTTTTCCTTATAAATGGCTCTGAATCTTCTCGCTCTGTAGAGCTGGATTCAGTCTCACTATCAATCCACTCCTCGAATGGGTCACTAAATGACCTGAGAGCTGCCACTGCACCTAGGCAGGAGAAATGGTATAGAAGGTTCAAAACCCAGATGACACGGGCTGTGGAGAGCAGGGGGAATCTGGCAGCCTCTGCTCTAAAGAGAGACTATTCAGCAACTCAGCAAGTATAGGACTATACTTCTAATCTACAACAAACCCATGTGGGTTGCAGGTTTAGTTGGAGAGCCATCACTGAAACCTATATATCAGTCCATTAAACAGCACCAGAATAAGACTTGTGCTGATGGTCAAAAGGCTAGAATTGCAACTAAGCAGCTCCAGGGAGCAATGAGGAAGATCTCTGAAGCAAGGGTTGAGATCGGGGAAAGGCTGTCATCGGTGGAAACTCGTACTTTGATGTTGAAGGCAGAATTGACAGGGCTTAAGATTCAATCAGAATCCCAAGAATCACAGATTTGGGACATTTAATGGAAGCTTGAGGATTTCAGGAACAGACAGCGCCAAAATAATCTTCAGATCCTGGGCTTTGAAGAGGGGGGTCGAGGGAAATGACAGTAAGTTCTTTGTTGTTCAGTTATGCAACAAAGGTTGTCATTTGAGATGTCATCATTGTTGTCATGAGTGATGTCACTGAACATGTCATGAGTGATCTATTATGTGAGGTCATAAGCAATGCATTGCAGGGGCGTAAGTTATAGTTAGCTCAGGTATCTCTAACTGCTGAATTTCACTGGTTTTGTACAATTGAAATCTTGAGCCTAACTATAACATCCCTGTAACCTTTGGGTTTTTCAGAGAATTTCTATGTTTTTTTAAACTAATAGTGATATTTGCACAATGGTGGAGAAAGGGGACAGGACCTCGGACCAGCTGTCCTGAATCCCAGTGTGTCAGACATACTAGAGGTAACAGGAGAGCTTCTTGGCCCCAAGGACCCTCGGCATCCAAAAGGACTTCATCCCCCAACCAGTAGTGTGCCAGGAGGTGTATTTGCAAAGTGGTGGAGAAAGGAGGCTGGCCTCCGACCAACTCTCAGCAATCCCGCTGTATGGGACTTACTGGAGGTAACAGGAGGGCCTGTTAGCACCCAAGAACCCTCAGGAGCCAAGAGGACTTCAACCCCCAACTTGTGAGGCATATTGGCAGAGTGGTGGCTAAAGGGGCGAGACCTCCGCCAACTAACCAGGCCCGTTAAAAAAAAATAAAAAAATTAAATAAAAAAAAAAAAATATATATATATATAAATATATATATATATATATATATCTTTCTTTTAAGGGAAAGGCGCTGCCCTTTTTATTATGAGGAGGTGGTGGTCCCCGGGGTCAATTGGGTCCCTTAGGGCTTCCATTACCAAATAAATAGCCCCGGGGATGTGATGGTCTCCAGGTTTTCAATAAACTCTAGGAGGGGGTCCCCATGCACCCCCTCCTTTATTTTTTACATGCCCCCGGGATTGGCCCACCGAGAGCTTCCTAAAAGAGACAAGCGGGAGACTGCTTGTCTTTTTTTTCCAATTTTGCCATGGATCCACTCGCGAATTTGTGCAAACATTGATTCTTTAAAAATGCTTTTAACCCCCTGTAGGACCCCCTCCACCATATCTGGGGGGTCAGGGTATCCCTACACTGCCCCCTTTCCTTTATTGTTTAAATTTTTGGGGGACTCAGCTTCAAGCCAAGTCCCAAGATGGCTGCCAACACTTCCTGGTTGAAGCTTTTTGGTCCAACATCTAGCTTTCTGTGTAATTCCCTTCAGTGGTTCGGAATGTAGTCATGTTCAAAATGCCTATGGATGCATGGGACCCCCTTTTTTCTCGTCTTCTGCTTGACGGATCACCCCAAAACATTCACCACACCAGCTGAATCTACTAATGTAAAAGTTTTGAAAATGTTGTGAAGATTCGTAAAACGGCACCAAAGTTATTGGCAAAACAAAAAACGCTTTTCCTATGGAAACTAGGTCCTAACTATAACTACCTACTATATTGATCTATATGTTTGCTCACAAAACATTAAAATGGACTTTGTAACTATGAATGTATTTTAAGAAAATAGCGCTTTCCAATGAAAAGTAGTAGGACAAATTAATGTGACAGGCAAAGTGCGATGACTGTTTTTTTCTTTGTAGCCTCCTGGCACATTCAGTAGTTCTGGTGGTGGTAGGGTACAAGGAGGTGAGGGGGCAAGATAGGATAAATCGCGCTTGAGCATGGGCCCTATCTAACCCCCAAAAGACATCAGTGAGCACACTCGTCTCAGATTTGCAGAGAAAAAACATACCAATACCTAGTCATTGCCAAGAAGCTGCTATTATAGTGTGAGGATGGGTTCATTTAGTGTCCGCAGGGGAACAGTCCTTGTCACAATGATGAACATTAGTGCCTGTTTATGTTGCGGACGTTTCAGTGACAGAGTTTGTCAAGGAGGAGCTGAGATTGCTAGGTAGGCGCACAAGGATCCTCTGGCTCCTGAGTATATTATGTAGCTCCAAGAAGACCATTTTTGAAGAAGAAGGACCCATAGGGATTTGGTGCTAAGATCACCTTAGGGAACCATCACAAAAGGAATGACATGAAAAAAGTGGAAAAGCCAGCACAAAAAGCTTTGCTCCAGCACCAGGCCACAAGCCATTGGCCTCATTTTTCTTGAAAGATCTTTCTGCCAATACCAGACAAGCCATTTTGGCTGATTGAAGAAATTACAACTTCTATGTAGGTAGTTGGCTAAAAGATTGGTTATCTGTTGCGGTATACACCTGTTAAAGTACAGGGTATTCCAGTTGAACATGGTTACTGGTGACTCAGAGGTTGGTTAGTTCTGTTTTTTAATTTGAAAAATAAAAAATAATTAAGATGAGTAGGGACAACACTTACACTATATAAAGGATTGTTGTTAAAGGAGAAAGTAAACTCCCATTCCCACTCAGAAAGGAAAGTAAATAGAATTGATTGCCCAAACAGATCAGGTCTTTTTGTTGTTGTTTAAAAGATTGGTTAACCAGGACTGCACCACACCTGTAGTCTCACTCACATTAATTGAGGTCTACCTTGTAAGCCTCCGTATTTCAGAGGCCAACAAATCCATACCCTGTCAGCCTCTGCGGCTAGAATCCCACTCAGCCAAGCACTGTAGCCGTCATTGTTAATTCCAGTCTACGTTTTGGTACAAGGATGAGGTATAAACCAGTCTCAAATGTAGGTTTTCGCTCTAGTACGCAACATTTGTAAATCTATCAGAGTGGAGATAGATTGAACCTTGGTGGGGCCTGCCTTGACTACTGTAACATCGTGTGCATCACACTTCCCAAGAGCATCATAGATAGATCATAGATAGATTATCTTGGGAAACAATACCAAGTGAAACTCAGATGACTAAATTGTGCAGATGTAGCGGTTTAGACAGGCTTTCTAAGCACACTCACAAGAGAAGCATCTGAAAAATACTGAATAAGACCCCCTTAAATCCGGTTACACTCATTACCCTGAATAATATTTGCTATTTTTGTGTTTTGCTTTCAATTTGCTGTGCAGGGCTCCTTCGTCACCACAGGGTTAGTCTAAAGCGCTTTTAAAATGTATAAATTAATTATTTAAGAAATAAATACATCTGTATGCATACATACATAATTAAATACACAAATATCAGTATCTGACCACCAAGTAAAGTGTGCTGCAGGTGTTCACTTCACCCAGCGGAAGATAGGGTTAAAAAAGTACTCCCGGTCCCCTAGTCACCCATCAGAGGGAGGCTGATACTTCACATCTCACTCATTATTACAGTCTCACACAATAATGGCCAATTTAGCAGCTTTTTGGTTTCTTCGGTTTGTCACTTCTGGGAGGAGCCTTCGCGCCCTGCAATACGACCAACAGATAACAGAGGAGCACGTCAGTTTTACTCCCTGCTAAGACTCCCATCAGAAGGGCTAGCGAGTACTGACCCTCTCTACAGCAAACAATAATTTGGAAAATAATAGTTAGGTTTCTATTCCTGATTTCCTCCAGACATCACTCCTGATAATATTCAAATCAAACCCGTCAGTTGCAGCAGACCTGCACCACCAGGGGGAGCTCTACCAGTGTGGCTGCCATTCTGAAGAGGGATTTAAAAGACCTTAAATACATTGTTAGATATAAGAAATTCGAGCAGAGATGGCCTTGTTTGGAAAATAAGTATATCTTTACTACTCTGAAAATCAATTTGATTCATCCTTTCAAATAAATGGGCTGAATAAATTCGAGCTTCAAACTGTTACCTGCTGCCATGCCTTGAACAGACCCTCACTCACGGGAGGGGGCCATGCCCATAGCCATCCCACAGGCTTCAGCAGAGGCCCACTCAGAGGAAGGAGGCTTGGCTAACAACCATCTCCACAAACCAAGAAAGTCTGACTCAGGAAAGCAGCCCTGCTATTGGCCATCTCCGTAGACTTCAACAAGGTCTCACGTATTAGAAGGTGTGACTCGTTTTGAGGTATCATCACACATGTCTATCTCATAGACTTCAACAGAGAGAGAGAGACTCAATGGATGAAAACCCTTCGATTGCCATACACTCTCTTACTCCACGGCAGACACACCGATGAAATCCTGGTGTGGCCTGATGTTGTCTTGTAGATACACAGATATACTAAGTCTCTCTGCACAGGGGATTCTTTCAATGAATGTGACAAGTCCACTGTCAATGATTGGAAACAAAAACCTCAATTCACTAAACCATTTTCAAATGCAAGGTTTGTACTCAAGTGTATGCGAGGAGCTGTTGTTAAGACTTTTTGTAGATGTCTATTAACACCAACTGGTTTTGCTTGTTGGTTTCATGTTCAGTTAGGCACGCAGATGCATTTCCGCGTCTGTGAATGGACCACTCCACCGCTGAAGTGCTCAACTGATTAGCACACTGGTAATTTGCAAGGGGACCATCACCTCTCCTAGTGCAAGGACTTCAGCTTTAATCGCTCAGACGGAAATTACTTTCGTAACCACTTTCAATTTGCCAGAGCTCTTGTGAATCCCACTAAGTGCCTAAAAGTCTTCAATTTAATTGATATCCTCCTAATTCCGAAAGAAAAATAAGATTAGATCCGGAGTGAAGGGCGGTTTGGAGGAGGAGGTAACTACATAGTTAGCAAAATTCAATGGCGAGCACAAGAAGCAATCAGCGGAGGGCTAGAATCAATATACGCCAGTATTGTGGAACGTACACTTGTAGGCGACTTGAGACAAAGTATTCGGAGATAGTAGGCGCAGTGGGGCGTGCAGCGTCTGTTGAACAATAAGGGGTGTTCGGAGCCTATTACTGTAGATTGCTTAGGGGTGCTCAGAACTCGCAGAATGATTATTGGTGTTTCAAATTCGCAGAATGATTAGTGGTAGAAATCATAAAGTTGTTCTGAACTTGTACAACGGTTTAGGGGTGTTCAGACCTTACAAAATATTTAGGATTGTTCGAAGGTAATGGAATTAGTGGGGCTGCTCAGGTTTCATAGGATGATAGGAGTGTTCAAAACCCATTGAAATTTGGTCGTGTTTGGAATTCCTGGAATACTTGGGGGTGTTTGGCACTTGTTGGATGTTTTGGGGTGTTCTGAGTTCATTCATTGATTACGGGTGTTCAGAACTCGTTCAACTATAAGGGAAGGGGAGCTTAATGAAATTCGTAATATAATTACTGGTAAGTGGAACTTAGTGAACGATTATGGATTTTTGGAGCTCATCAAAAGAAATGGGGGTTAAAAACTCATATGATTAGGGATATTGTATAAGCAGTGTATGGGTCACAAAGGATTGGTATCTACAGCAGGGTCTCCACTAACAATTGTGTGATTGCTAATCCAGTCTTATTAAGTGGGTGAATATACAGTGATTGAGTCATCTTAATCAACTGGATAGGACATATAGATTCAAGGTGAATCATAAAGTTGCTGGTGGCTGTATTAGAAAAAGTTCAAGAGAGGATGTTATAGTAAAAAAAAAGCCATAGAGGAGCTTGTCTGCACTGGGCACTTGCAGAAGGCTTGTTGTAAAACTCAGCTCTAAAAATACCATCAGTGCATCCCCAAGCCAATGCACAGATTGTGTGGGGCAACTTTCCCTTTTTTATCTCGGAACTCAGCCACATAATTCACTTCCTGTAGAGAAAGATCACTAAGAACGGCCTGGCTCATGTTTATGACGATTAAATCCCTCTCTGATTTTTCTTGCGTCACCAGATTTTGGAAACACCGCAGAGGAACATACCGTGGGGGCGAGACCTATAATAAGAGCACCGTCGAGAAAAACGGTCTGCACCATAACGTTTGTCCAAAGATACTCAAAGGTATAAACAGAAATCCATCCACCTACTCTCCGCTCTGCCAAATGGGACTACCATCCCTAATTATTAGTATTGACTTTGAGATCAGTGCGCCAAGCATCAGGCAGCTCTGCACTTAATAGGTCACAACAAAATCTAGTGTACATGGTAGTGTACTCGAGTAGGCGTTGCAATAGGTGGTGTGGTGATGGGAAGCGGCGTTTACTTAGCATGCGTTACTTCGCATGCCGTTACTACGCGGTCGTTAGTACGACCGCGTTGTTAGTTAGCATACCTTTACTTCGCAATTCGGAACTACGAATTGCAGTAAGGGGGGGAAGGTGTTGGATTTAAAATCCAACACCTTCCCTAGTGTCCGCATAGACTGGAGTTGGAATAGTAAACTATACTATTCCAACATCCAGCACTGCCTTACTGCAATTCATAGTTCCGAATTGCGAAGTAAAGGTATGCTAAGTAACAACGCGGTCGTACTAACGACCGCGTAGTAACGGCATGCGAAGTAAACGCATGCGAAGAAAAGTTATATATTCTGTGGTCATAGGTGGTCAACGCAGTCCTGACCAATGGACCCAGGGAGGGTGTGCGGCGATGAAATATAACCTATTCTGTACCTTGTAAACACAGACTAAACCAGTCAAGCATCTGGATGAAGGGAGACCCCTTGCCCCGGGCAAGGGAGATGCTGCTCTGCGATTTCTACTGACTCTGCATGCCATCCACAGGCTTGTCTACGAGACCAGTCGCTGATGGGTGGAATTGGACATGTACGCACTGCAGGAAGGGGGTGGGTCAATAGAGATATGCAAGTCCCTAGCGGCTCTTAACACAGAACAAGAAGCAGCATTTTTCAAACAGAGGAGCACTTCTGTACCCATAGACCACAACATCAGTTAAGAGGGTTTTATTTATTTATATAGGTGCTTTTTAAAGCTCAGGTTGTCATTTTACGTTAACTTTGAAGTGCGTAGAGTTGGGAATGCAAAACTCCATGCCCCCTACTTCCTCTCTTCATCTTCTAAGACAGAGGTGGGGGGGGGGGGGGGCACCAAAACAGTAAATTCCTTTAACCTCTTCGCTGCGGCGCAAATTCCGACGCAGTGCTCGACATTCCAATCGCGGGCGTGGTCATGACGTCTCCCGGCCGTCGTCCGCACACGCCCATTGTGACTCATGACGGCCGGGAGACGTCATGAGCATGGAAGAGGCTAAATAAAACAAGGATTAGCAAGACCAGTAGGTCTGGCCTTTGCCACCTGATGCAATGATATTTTTTTTTATTGCTAGTATGACCCACTTAAAATATAAAGAAAAAGAAAAAAAGAAGAAGTTTCATCAAATAAAAGTGGCCCCCTCATCCCTCCGACAAAATGTAAAATTCACCAACAAGGGTGTATTAGTACGAGTGATGTACTGTAAGTAACAAGTCTTTCAGTTGTGCCATGCTTTTTATGGTTATTATTTGTGAAGGAGACAAAAATAAGTGATCACTTAACTGAGCATTGAAATCACTGGCAGAGACAATGTTACAATGTCACTTAAACACTTTATAACATAGTCTTAGAAAAGGAGTGCAGGCAACACAAATACCTGGCATTTGAAGTTATTAGAAAAAATTAAATTAAAAAAACACACTTTGAACCAGCTTTGCAACTTAAGAGAAGGCAACAATTTCTTTAGGTGGATATGAACAATGTGCCCCATGGTAAATGCATTGGTGGGGGCGGAAGCAGAATGTGAATTGCCGTTTATCAGACTAGTGATGAAGTCGACTACCCAAAAGGCCTTAAAGGTATGAACATAATGTGTATCACTTTTTGGGGAAATCACTAGGCTAGTGAGAGAGCTACAGCTGTCTCAAAGGTCAGACGTAAACAGAAAAAAACAGTCTTGAGACCGAGAATAAACTAAAATTTAGAGTCGGTGCGTCAAAAGTAGATAAGCAAAGAGTGTATGAATGAACTTGTTGAGCGCTTGTACCTTTTATTTTGCTTTTCTTTTTAAACGTAGCTTGAGGCTAGCTGTCTCAGTTGCTTTACGTTTCCTGCCATTTTACTGTCAGATTAGATCTGCTAGGGAGCGGCTGGGGAGAGAGATAAGGGATTATTTTTCTTCCGTAGATGAGTAAAATGCAGGTTATAGGCAGGGCCGTCCAAACAGCACTAAAGGCCCCCGGGCAAAGCAGTGCACTGGGCCCTGCCTACAAAACCACTCACACGAATAAAAACGTTTAATGGAAAATGTGTGTTAAATTCTGGTCTACATGCCCTGCGACCTCATGCGTTCAGAGGGCGCTAGTTATATGGGTCCACGTACTTATCTTTGATGTACGTTTTTTCGTGACGTCATGCCCCTTGTTTCAGTATGATGCTACAGGGCTTCCCAGCTGGGGAACGAAGGCGTCTTGACTGCCCATTCTCTGAGGCTAGCATGTCGTTCTGTTAATCACATTATCGATTGATCAGTGCTGTTTGCAAGGCTGCACTAGTGCTTCAACACTAGTTCCGTATAGCTATTTTCACAGAAGTCATATTTTTGTGTGCTCAGCAGGCTTTACAATGGTGGCTTCACGATCGTGGATAATACTTACATTACCACATTTAGCGGTAGTGCAAACAAGTGATTGATGTGTATGGTGGCGCCATTGCTTGCTGCCACCAGGAATGCCTCTGGGTAATGAATATGCTACTTACCAGTATGCATCTGTTCTTGGCATGTAGGGCTGCTGACATTCATATCTGTGCATAGATCGCCGCCTAGTGTTGGGTCCGGATGTTTGCACGTTGTTGTCCTGGAAGAGTCTTCGAAGTATCCTTGGATAGGTGACTCCTCCCATGGACTACAGTGCGCATGGGCATCCTCTCCATCCTCAGATTGTTTTTCGCCATTGTGGCAGTGATGGAGTAGATACAGAAAGTGATGACCATGCTTGCAATAATTCTGAGAGCTGCAGCTGCGACAGGCGCCGGGGAGGAGGGAGGGCGATATGAATGTCAGCAGCCCTACATGCCAAGAACAGATGCATACTGGTAAGTAGCATATTCAGTTCGAGGCATGTGGGCTGCTGAATTCATATCTGTGCATAGAATACATAGCAGTGCCCTCTATTGGCGGCGGCTACCCGTGCCAGCTGCAGCGGTCTGAAAAAGTGTTTTGAGAACAGCCTGTCCTACAGCTGCCTGCTGTTTTGACTGCACATCTACGCAATAGTGTTTTGTAAATGTGTGTGTAGTGGACCATGTGGCTGCTCTGCATATATCATGCAGGGGAATATTTCCTAGGAAGGCCATGGAAGCCCCCAACTTGCGTGTTGAGTGGGCTCGTGGTGGAATAGTTAATGTGCGTTTTGCCTTTTGATAACAGATTTGAATACACTTAACTATCCATCTGGCTATCCCTGCTTTGGAGATGGCGTTACCTTTGTGGTGTGGGGCAAAGGCAACGAATAGTTGTTTTGTCTTCCTGAAGGGTTTAGTCCTGTCGATGTAGTACATGAGGGCCCTCCGTACATCTAGTGTATGTAATGCCCGCTCTGCAACAGTTTGTGGGTTTTGGAAGAAAACGGGCAGTTCAATAGTCTGGTTCATGTGGAACTGCGATATTACTTTGGGCATGAATTTGGGGTTGGTACGTAGTACGACCCTGTTGGCGTGAACCTGAATAAATGGCTCTTGAACGGTTAGTGCCTGGAGTTCACTAACTCTTCTTAGGGAAGTGATCGCTACCAGGAAGGCTACTTTCCAGGTAAGGAATTGAATCTCGCATGAGTGTAGAGGTTCAAAGGGTGGACCCATCAGGCGTGTGAGGACCAAGTTGAGGTTCCACATTGGAGCCGGTGGGTGACTAGGTGGAATGACTCGTTTGAGTCCTTCCAAGAATGCTTTGATGGCAGGCACTCTGAATAGAGAGAGGTGCTGCCTGGTTTGCAGATAGGCTGATATTGCGGTCAAATGGACACGTATAGAGGTGTACGCCAGATTGCATCGGTATAGGTGTAAGAGGTAACATATGATGTCGTGGATGGATGCGTCCAGCGGGTTAATGTCATTATTACCGCAATAAATGACGAACCTTTTCCATTTGGCTGCATAGCAAGCTCTTGTAGTGGGTCTCCTGGCCTCCTTGATGATGTCCATGCAGTCAGGTGGCAGATTGAGATAGCCAAACTCTAGGACTTCAGGAGCCAGATCGCCAGGTTCAGCTGTTGCGGATCTGGGTGCTGAACCTCTCCATGGTTCTGCGTCAAATGCGCGGGTTTGATCCGCAGCCTTTGATGCGGTACCACGGAAAGTTCGAGGAAGGTGGTGTACCACGGCTGGCGTGCCCACGTGGGAGCAACTAGGACGAGTGTCAGGGAGTGTTGTCGGAGTTTGCGAGCCACCAGCGGTATCAACGGTGCTGGGGGAAAAGCGTACGCAAATCTGCCGGACCAGTTCATCCATATCGCATTGCCCTGCGACTGCGGATGTGGGAATCTGGCGGCGAAGCTTTGGCATTTTGCGTTTTCGCTTGTCGCGAATAGGTCTATCTCTGGGTGACCCCACTGCTGGAAGTACGGTTGGAGTACTGATGGGTGTAACTCCCACTCGTGCATCTGGTGGCTGTGTCTGCTGAGCAGATCCGCCATCTGGTTGTCCTTGCCGGGGAGGTGTTCTGCCATGAGGAACATGTTCCTCTGAATGGCCCACTTCCACATGCTCTGAGCCAGATGAGACAACTGTGGAGAGTGTGTCCCTCCCTGTTTCTGTATGTAGTACATTGCGGTCATGTTGTCCGTCCGGATCAACACGACCTTGTTGCACAGATGTACTTTGAAAGCCTTCATGGCCAGGAAGATTGCCATCAGTTCCAGAAGGTTGATGTGCATCTTCTTCTGTTGTGTCGTCCATAGTCCCTGCACTGTGTAGTGTAGTACATGAGCTCCCCATCCCTGGAGAGACGCGTCCGCTGTCAGTACTATTTGTGGAACAGGCTCTTGGAACGGTCGCCCCTTGCAAAGGTTTTGTGGATTCCACCAATGCAGAGAGTTGTATGCCCGACCGCTCACCAACACTAGGTCTTTCAACTGTCCTTGAGCCTGATTCCACTGACGTGCTAGGCACTCCTGAAGTGGGCGCATATGTAATCTCGCGTGCGGGACTATGAAGATGCAGGAGGCCATCATGCCTATCAACTGCATAAACACTCGCGCTGGAAGCGAGTGATTGGGTTTGAACTTGGAGATCAGCAGTTGTATGCTGTTGATCCTCACTAAACTTGGCTGAGCTGAGGCCGCCAGAGTGTCTATAGTCGCGCCCAGGTACTGTTGTACGTGTGCGGGCTGGAGATGGGACTTTGGGTAATTTAGTGAGAATCCCAGACTGTGAAGAAGGTGAATGGTGCGGGACATATGGCTTGCACATTGCTGGGCCGACTTCGCTTGAACGAGCCAGTCGTCTAGGTAGGGGTAGACGTGTATATGCTGCCTCCGTAAGTGTGCTGCCACCGTAGCTAGGCACTTCGTGAAAACCCTGGGCGCTGTTGTCACGCCGAAGGGAAGGACTTTGAACTGATAGTGCTGCCCCTGAACAGTAAACCTGAGGTATTTTTTGTGTGAGGGGTGGATGGGTATGTGGAAGTACGCATCCTTGAGGTCCAGTGATGCTAGGAAGTCTCCCTGCTTGAGAAGCGGAAGGACTTGCTGTAGAGTGAGCATGTGAAAGTGCTCTGAAAGAATGTACTGGTTCAGGGGTCTCAGGTCTAATATAGGCCTGAGCGACCCGTCCTTTTTTGGAATTAAGAAGTAGAGGGAGTAAACCCCCGTGCCCTGCTCGTGGATGGGTACGAGCTCGATAGCGCCTTTTAGAAGCATACTTTCTACCTCTTGCTGTAAGAGCGTTAAGTGCTCTGAGGACATAGGACGGTTTCTTGGTGGTATTGTGGGTGGAGTGGAAGTTAACTCCAGACAGTAACCGTGTTTTATAATATCTTTGACCCACCTGTCCGTGGTGATGGAGTTCCACGTGGACAGGAACCGTTGTAGCCTTCCCCCGACAGGTGTTATGTGGTCGGGAGGAAGGGAGAGGGCGTCACTGCTTGTTCTTGGGGGAGGACCTGGTGTTGCCGTAGCCACGTCCTCTGCCCTTGGTACTGGAGCCACGATAGCCACCTCGGGTGTTCTTATCGTAGGTGGTCTGCGTATTACCCTTGGTATATGTTTGTTGTGACCCCTGTCCTCTACCTGCCCCCTTGTTTCCGGGGCGACGAAAGGAGCCGCTCCGAAAGGACTGAGTTTGTAGGGCGCCCATGGACTTTGCAGTGTCCGTGTCCTTTTTTATCTTCTCGAGGGTGGTGTCAACCTCAGGTCCGAACAAAAAGTCGGGGTTGACGGGCTGATTAAGTATATTGTTTTGTACCTCAGGCTTGAATCCTGAGATACGTAGCCAGGCGTGACGTCGTAGGATGACGCTAGTGTTGATGGCCCTGGCAGCCGTGTCTGCAGCGTCTAGTGCACATTTAATGGCAGCATTTGTGAGTAGCTGTCCCTCTCTGATAAGGATTTCTGCACCTTCTTTGTAGGGGTCAGGGAGGTGCTGAAGAAGTTGCTCCAGTGTGTCATAGTGCGCTCTATCGTAGCGAGCGAGGAGCGCTTGAGTGTTAGCTATGCGCCATATGTTTGCAGCTTGTGCGGCAACTCGCTTGCCGGAGGTCTCTAGCACCTTGGACTCTTTGTCCGGGGGAGGAGCGTCACCCGTTGTCTGCGAGTGTGCCCTCTTGCGGGCATTCGCCACAACGATGGAGTCGAGTGGTAATTGGCCTCTGATGTAAGTAGGATCCCCAGGTGCTGATCTGTATTTTTTATCGATCCTGGGGTTTATCACTCGTGCCCTGGTGGGTTCCTTGAGAATGTCAGTGGCTGGCTTGAGGACCCCCTTCAACATTGGCAGAGTCTTTACATGTCTTTCTGAGGATGCAAAGGTGTCCATTAGAAAGTCATCTTCGATGATATCAGAGTGAAGCTGTACATCATGGTTGTTTGCCGCACGTTCAATCAGAGCGTTGAACGCCGCAGTATCCTCTGTGGGTGATGTTTTTGGCCCATATAGTTGTGTGTCCTGTGCATCAAGAGGTGCACTGGGGTCTGCAGGGTCGCCCCAAGTTTGGTCAGGGTCCTGCTGGTCATCAGGGTCCGTGTCCACATGGTAGGGGACTTGTTCATCCAAGTAGTCCCCCAATGCATCCGTGTCGGAGCGTGTGGGGGAGGCCCGGTGTGGATCCTGGTAGGGTGAATAGAAGGGTTCATACAGGAGAGGTTCTGAGTCCACAGGCAGCTTCCTCTTTAGCGGGATCCTGAAAGGTTCCAATGGCGGTTCCGAAGTTATCCTTCGGCCGTGGAGAATCATCCTGCCAGTGTCGGCGTCGATGACGTGTGACGGAGACGGCTCGACAGGTGTAACCGCAGTTTTGGTGACCTGTGTCCTGAGTTGAAACGCCTTCGGGATTGTGGGTGGAGGCAAGCCGAAGGTAATGCTGGTCGGCACCGACGAAACCGCCGGAGCCGAACCGGAACCCGACGGGTCCTGGAGGGCGTCCTTGGATCTGCAGCCTGGCATCGCGCCAGGCCGTACTCGGGGCGCCTTAGAGGTCGTGGCCCCCGCCAGGGTCGTCGAGGCGGCTGCAGATATCTTCTGCGCCCGTGGCGCATCGAGTCGAGGTGCGGAGATCACCGTCGACGTCTTCGACACGTGAGGTTTTGGTGTCGTCGAGGGAGTGCTGCGAGGCGTAGCAGGCGGGACGGCCCTCGGTGTCGGTGGCGTCGACGCCGGTAACCGGGCAGGTTTGTCGGCGCCGATGACCTTCTTCCGTTTGTCGACTCCCATGTCGCCCGTCTCGAGTTCGGCACCGAAGTCTCTCTTGGTGCGGTCGGTGCCGACCCGGTGCGCTGGCGTCGAAGGTGTTGAAGGCCTCGATCCGACTAGCGCCACTTTCAGTTTCGGTTTCGTAGGAACCTGAGCAGCTTTCGGTTTCGGTTTCGTGGAAGGGAAACCAGCTGGCTTAAGCGGTAATGGCTGCCGCTGAACGTCCGAGGCCGGGCCCGAGGGCGGGGCCGAAGGACTGCGTGATAGGTCTCGGGTAAGGCCCGAAGGCGATCCCTCGACCGGAGCCATAGTCTGTGGCGCTGGTGAAATTTCGGTCTGAACAGGTAGGCCTTGTTCATCATCGGAGCTACTCTCTTCGGCTCCTAAGGCCTCCTCGTCGTCTCCTACCTCGGTGTCGTCTTCACCTCTGTGGAAGAGTGACTCGTCGGCCTCGTCCGATCCGGGTTCGTGTTCGTGTTCGGAAACGGGACTGGAGGGTAAGACTTCTACTTCTTCGACGTCGTCAGCCTCGTCGAAGATGTCAGCTGGGGCCGGTGCCGCGTGCTGCGCTTCGAGCCTCGCCGCTCGACGATTCCGCAGAGTCTTCTTTGAACGGAACCGGGCACAGGCCATACATGTCGATTCGTCGTGGTCCGGCGAAAGGCATTTGTTGCACACCGGATGGACGTCGATGTGTGGGTACTTCGCATTGCATACCGGACACCTTTTGAATGGCGTCCTGGATTCCATCGTCGAAGTAGAGTCGATGGACAGGCAAATGCGAACAAAGTCGGTGCTGAAAGTTAGTAAACTAACAAAAAGTATCGAAACCCGATCGATAAACAGTACCGACGCGAACTAAAGGCCTTGTGGCCTCGACAAAAGTTTTTCCTAACTTGAGCTAAGATAGCACATCCGAACCCAATGGCGGAAAAAAACAATCTGAGGATGGAGAGGATGCCCATGCGCACTGTAGTCCATGGGAGGAGTCACCTATCCAAGGATACTTCGAAGACTCTTCCAGGACAACAACGTGCAAACATCCGGACCCAACACTAGGCGGCGATCTATGCACAGATATGAATTCAGCAGCCCACATGCCTCGAACCATTCCATTCCATGTTCTTGCTCGTCTTTTCAGCAAAGTAGGGAGCATACCACATGCACACTCGTCTTCACCCAGGACAAAGACTAATTTCTGTTAGAGCATATAAAAGCTAAACAACAATGCAATGGAATGTCAC
The DNA here is from genome assembly GCF_964204655.1 of Triturus cristatus. Classification (NCBI taxonomy): domain Eukaryota; kingdom Metazoa; phylum Chordata; class Amphibia; order Caudata; family Salamandridae; genus Triturus; species Triturus cristatus. The sequence goes on from NC_140583.1 coordinate 978,541,994, forward strand.
CCATGAGGGGCCCTGTGGTTAAGTAAGGTTTGCTCAAGCTTTGAACATCCATCAATTGTTGCCCTCCACCCTTGGCAATTCTGGACCCTCAGGCATGTCATTTACAGGGAACTCTTGCGTGCTGAGGAAATGTGAGAAGAACCAATATGAGTTCATATACCGAGGCGGTGCTGGTCACAAGCAGCACTGGAAGAAGGAAGGCTGGCCTCCTTTTAGAGGCAAACGTTTCCGATTGGATCCTACCAGGCCTGCCCGACAATCATCAAAATTGCAAAACAGTTGAGAACCAAGACAGCTGCGGATCCATTAAAGACCCGTAAACTTCCTGTCTGTGTAGCAACTGATAGAATCGTTGGCCAACTACACACCTGAAATAAGCATTGGCATAGCCAATAGGTCTCACCTTTGGGACCTTATAAGTGTTTAGTTATCCAGCACAATATTCTTGGTGCAACAACATCAAGTGTTGCATGGCTAAACACTTATAAGGTCCCAAAGGTGAGACCTATTGGCTATGCCAATGCTTGTTTTGAGTGAGTGGCTCGTGCAGGTATGCCACTGTGAGGTAGAGATGCTGCTTTTATAGGAGCCCCTGTGACATTGCGCCTCTTCAAAATGTATCTTGGGTCTGGTGTAATACTTCTAGCCCCTATTCCTGTCTTCTCGCACCCAATGCATCCTTAAATGTCCCATGTACAGCCCAGGTTGACACTCCTATTACCCCTGCCCTCCAGTGACACTTTATCTGTCACGGGTGGTGGTGGACGTGGTGGTGGTGGTGGTGATGTGGTGGTGGTGGTGGACGTGTTGGTGGTGAATGTGGTGGACATGGTGGTGGTGATGGACGTGGTGGTGGATGTGGTGGTGGTGGTGGACATGGTGGTGGTGGATGTGGTGGTGGACGTGGTGGTGGACGTAGTGGTGGATGTGGTGGTGGTGGATGTGGTGGTGGTGGACGTGGTGGTGGTGGATGTGGTGGTGGACATGGTGGTGGTGGTGGATGTGGTAGTGGATGTGGTGGTGGTGGTTGACGTGGTGGTGGTGTTGGTGGTGGTGGACATGGTGGTGGTGGACATGGTGGACGTGGTGGTGGTGGACGTGGTGGTGGTGGTGGTGGTGGATGTGGTGGTGGACGTGGTGGTGGTTGATGTGGTGGTGGATGTGTTGGTGGTGGACGTGGTGGTGGTGGATGTGGTGGTGGATGTGGTGGTGGTGGACGTGGTGGTGGTGGACATGGTGGTGGTGGATGTGGTGGTGGACGTGGTGGTGGATGTGGTGGTGGACGTGGTGGTAGTGGTGGTGGACTTCTTGGTGGTGGTGGTGGATGTGGTGGACATGATGGTGGACATGGTGGTGGACGTGGTGGTGGTGGTGGTGGACGTGGTGATGGACGTGGTGGTGGTGGACATGATGGTGGTGTTGGATTTGGTGGTGGACGACTATTGGGTAGGAGGGTGCTGGCAGAATGTGGATGGAGAGGAGGATGTCGAAGGGGGCACATGGGAGAGCAGAAAGAGGCCAAATATTAGATACAACGAGCCCTGGGCTGAAAAAGAAGGCGAGGTTGTTTTGAAAAGAGCCTCGTACTGAAAAGAAAAGAGTAGCACTCATGAAACGGGCGCTGCAAGAGCATTGAAAGCATAGTATGCGGCGCTGGAACTGCTTAGCGGCACATCAAAAAAAATAATGAAAAGTGGACTCTCGAAAGAAGTTCTTGGAGGCACATGAAAATAATGAACAAGCGTGAGGCAGCGTGGCGCGGCCCCCTGCCCGCGAAAGAGCAGGCAAATGCACTCGTGCTTGCGCTGGCATCCGCCTTGCCAAAGCGAGCAGCGGTGGCGCGAGATCCATATGTTTTCAATTACCATGCGCGCCGTTGCTCGCTCCCGCAAGGTGGATGCCAGCACAAGCACGAGTGTGCTTGAAAAGGAGCAGACTGATGGCTAAAGGCCGTCCTAGGGCAGCGCATTCGCGCTGCCTAGGCAAGACCTAACAAAGGCCTAAAAGTTCCCAAAGGCACAAAGGTCAACTAATATGGATGTAAAATTAACTCAAGGATCAATTTCATCGAGAGCCGCACCCGGGTGCAAAAAAAACCTCTTCTGAACAGTCTGCTAAGAGTTCAGAACATTGTTACCTTACTAGAACTAGAGTAGAGGATGAGAGAACGGGGTGAAGGAAGGCTAAACTGATGCACTGGCTGATAAATTCGTACACATGTATACTTCCATTAGGACACCCAAACATGAGAGCAACACATACACCTTCTCGTAGACTCAGATCCAGCAACTGAGGCCTCCTTTCAATACACAAGCGTGTATTATACTACTTGTGCAGGGGAACATTTTCGGTGACAATTCTCAAATTTAGGTCCCTGCTTAAGGATAGATCTGAAGCACATAAAATAGACAAATGTTGTACGGGATAAATAATGTTCAGTCAGTAAAATATGGATTGCGGGGTGAGGATCCATGGAGTTAAAACTCCTGAGCTAGAAAAATGGTCAATAGATACCCGGAAGACGAACCATCATCTCGTCCATATGTTTGTTAGAAGAGGATGGTCTTCAGGTCTTTTTGATGCTTCCCTGCAGCCCAACTCAAGACAGATAGGGATTGGTAGGAAGATCCAAGTGGGAACGTGAGCCTGTTACATTAATAGGGCTTGCAACAAACCACCTGCATCGCACTGGGTGGAGCAGCTGGTGGATGTGGGAGGCTGACATTAGGCATGGAGTTAGGTGACATGGAAGCATGAGATCAAGAGGAGTCATTTAAGTATCTCGTAGGGATAAATAGTGCAGAGGAGGAGAGGATACAGGGGAACAAGGGCCCATGAGGTGAATGATGTCAGGGCAGGTTACAAGGAACTTGTTTCAGTTCCTCACAGCAAGAGTAGCAAATGTAGGAACCACACCGGCTGGAGTGTTAAAGGTCGAATGAGTGAACCTCGAAGTGCCACATGGGGACCAGAGATGAAAGGAATGTTGAGACTGGAAGTCAAGGGGTGTTAGTGGGCAAAATGAATGCATGGAACTCTGAAACCCCGGAGGCCATCTTAGGTCAGAGATGAGAGAGCACAAAATTACGTTTATTCAATCCGTTGGTCTTTAAAACAGGTACAAAATAACTATATATTGAAAATCCATCATATCATATACATACAATACACGTTATTCCCTTACAGTAAAATAGTAGACATTCTCTATCATAATACTATCCAGTTCCTCATAAGATTAAAGCCACGGCACCGAGATTTACCGGTGCTCCAAGCTTAAAAATATTAACTAATAAAATCTCCTTTTTAAATTACTTTAACTGCGATTAAAAAACTTCTGATTGCGCAAGTCACATCCAAAAAGGTCATTTCTATTAGCCATGTCAGATCATCTCACCGCTCTTCCTGTACTGACCAGTCAGTCTACGGATTGCTACTCTACTGACTCTTGTTCAGGGCTCCTTTAAGTTGTTTTTTTGCATTCAGATAGCTTCAGGGAGTGCAGTGCCTCTGGCTGTGGTGAGGGGTCCTTGCCACCATGTGGCCCCAGAAGGTAAGTGTATCTTCTTGGGGTTTGTGGCCGATGCCTTTCAGTCCCATTGGATACCTTCAGTGCTGTAGGCAGTGGAGGTTGTCTGTCCTCCATGTTGGTGTAGGGCAGGGCTGGGAACCAAAAGCAGCCCTGGGAAAAATGTTCAAACCAGAACACTCCCTTCCTCTCTATTTTCATTTATTCGTTTTCTTTCTCATTCTTTGTTGAATGCACACTCTCTCATGCTCTCTCCCCTTTTACCTCTGGGGTGCCTGCTACCATAAACCCTGTTGAGCTGAATGCAGAGGTGGGACCCAGACCTTCAAAACTAACTTTTAGTGGCTTGAGACACGGGGAAACGCCCAATGGGCCAAATGGCCAGTCCAACCTGTGCGCAGACATCTGAGTTTTAAGGGCAGCCACCCCCCTTCACTGGCCTGGTTCTTGTCCCTTTTCTGGAGTCAGACCACATTTCCTCGATTTGGCAGGGGGCTCGAATGGTCTCTGCTAGAACTATCTCCTGTGCTGGGTATATATTATCAGGAGGTGTGTGGCTGCATCTTGTCCACTCACTCTACTGCATTCTTGAAAGCCATAGAGCTTTTTTCCATGGCACTGGAGGAGATGTCGGACTTCTCCTATATGGTGGCCCTCTTGGCTCACTGCTCTGTGGCAGCCATATTGGTGTGGACTGCACACTCGATGTGCTGATATGGGGCAGCAGATGCTTGGTTTCTGTGGTACCATTTAGGGTTACAGCCTTTCCTAATTGGTGTTCTTAAGGTATTTCTACCTTAGATGATGGTGATAATTTTAATCTGGCAGTTTTATATCTGATCATTGATCCACGAAAATAATAGGGGTCACTTCCCAATTACCCTGTACTGTGTTCCATATAGGAAATGGAACATTGTCTACCACTGCTCTGATGTCCTCATGAAAGAGCTTTTTGGTTGAATTACTAGAGGAGAATTATTTGGTGAAATATCTAAAGAAAATGAAGAATGTTCAGCTAGCTAGGACTCTTGATTCTCAGAGTCTATTTCTCCAATTTCTACACCTTTATTATCTTGGCCATTTTCTGAATGTGACACTGGACAGGACCAAGGAGTTTGAGAAAATGGACAAAGATCAGAAAGGCAAATACATTAAAAAGGATGATCTGCCTTCATTTTTGAAATTCTTCAGGAGAGCTTGGGTCTCCCACATGGTGACCCACAGACCATGACTACAAGTGGCCACTTACACCATTTCGAAGAAACATTCCCACTTCCTTGCTTATGCATCCTGTTTTTAAGAGTCTGCATCTCCAAGAGTGCCATGCTTTGGACAAGACAGCTATTCCCAAGATTGTGTCCTCCATATAGTGCCTGGAGGGAGTTGAGACTGATTTTCCCCATGGTACTAAGGAGGATGCCATGCTTGTCAGCCGGTGGTTCAATCTGCAGTATGCCCTGAAAAGGCCTTCCTGGCATATCAGTCGATCACAATGTGGGCACCATCTGACAATGTTACCCTTCTGGTTTAAATAGCTCCCTAAGAGCCACCTATGTTCAATGACCTAGATGAGACTTCAGGAAGCTTTCTGTTGAGCTTTGGGAGGCACAGACCTGCACTATCTCTTGGCCAAAATGGAGAAGGAGGGATGCTGCATGTTGTACACTTCCTCTGACAGTTTCAAGTCCTCTGATCTTGTGTGAAGGCTCAAAGTCTGGTTTTGGCCACGAATTAGAAGATTGAGGGTGGTTAAGAGTGGTTGAGGGCGGTTCAGAAGAGCCACATTATCACACTCCTCAATGTTTGAAGATCTTTGGACAGTTCTCAGGTGACGTGTTAATCTTCTAGTGGGGAAGGTCGCTACCCCATCCCAACCTATGTCACTCCACCTCAATTATTGCGCTCTTTCGAATTTGATTCTTTGAGTAGACTTAATCTGCATTTAGTGGATGAGCTTTCTTCCAAGAATTATATACCAGCCTCACAGCATCCCTTGTGTATTTGTACCATCACATGACATTCTATTTTCATTGCTTTGAATGTTTCCACTCGCAATGTGTAACTGATCTCACTTCTGTGAATGTACAGTTTAGCTATACTTTCATTAACTAATTGCTTTTTTGTATCTCAATTTTTGCACGTTTGTGGGTAAATTGCTGGACGTCTCCCTAAATCCGGAGGCTCGGGCAACAAAACATGCAGCGTTGCGCTTTCGCTTTCTTAGGGTGCTCCGTAACAAAACATGCAGCGTTGCGCTTTCGCTTTCTTAGGGTGCTCCGTAAGATCCTTCCATTGCTTCCACCACTCTCCAGGAGACTAGTGGTCCAGGCCCTCATACTGTCCTGCCCGGACTATGGTAATTCCCTCTACTTAGAGACCCCCAAAAGGACCCTAAGGAAACTGCAACAGTGCAGCATGCAGCTGCTCGCATTCTCTACAATGTCCCTAAACACGACTCAGCCCGCCATAGTCTCAAATCTCTTCCATGACTCCTAGTAGCGGAACTTATTAAGTTCAAGCCCACCGGGCATTTTTGCACAATGGGCCTCTGATCACCCATTCCCTGATTTCCCCTATGTCCCTGGGCGAACCCTCTGCTCTTATAGTGCCTTACTTGCTAAATGCCCCTCTGTCAGAAGACCTAGATGGGGAGAACAATCCTTTAGGTTTAATGTTGCTAATCTGTGGAACTCCCTCCCCTGCCCCTAAAATCAGCCACGCAGGAACTTCCGTTCCCCAAGCACCTTAAAATGTAGCTATTTCAGAACAGCTCTCTCTGAGGTTTGGAATAGACCTCTGGCACTGACAGCGCTTGGAGGCCTCTGGGTAGCAGTGTGCGATATACGTGCAATATAGAATAGAGTAGAAAGAGTGCCTGGTGAATCTGATTCATTATAGTCCACAGACAGGTACCAACCATAGGTCCAGCGCAGTGATGATTCAACAGCGGTATTGACCTACATGCCAGTAATGCTGGACCAGGAACGCAGTATCTTTGAGTAGCGGGGGCCCAGCTCGCTCATCCTGCACCATAATTAGGACATTAGCATGAAGTCTTCTGCAGAAGGGCATAGGACAATCAGAATCATAAACCAGGAAAGTTAACGGGAAACTAGCGGCGCGGGTGGTAGTGGTGAGCAGGTGGCGCCCGGTGCGACAACCATTTTTGAACCCCCCCACGTCCCATGACCGACTCCTTGGATTCTCTCACTTCCACCGGGCAAACGTGCCCCTCATCTCTCCAATCATAAGTTATTGCTAAACACATCGCCCCCTGAGGTCAGCCCTGCCTTCACAGCTCAGTAGCGGCCAGTGCGGCTGCACCGGTCGCACTGCCCGAAAGCCAGCCCTGGTGGTGAGAATCAGTCGCTTAAAGCAAAATTATGCCCCCCCCCTTGCAAAAGATAAGTAGGGGCCCCTTATCTCATAGATGTTCATTGACCTTGGCCACAATGGGGCACCCCTGAAGGGTTGTGGGGCCAAAGAAGGGGTGGGGTGCTTCAGGGGCTTGTGTTACGCCCCCAATGAGAATCCTCTGTGTCTGGACACCTGCTGCTGCAGCAGGATGCCACTGAGCCGTTCAAGATCTTCACGCCCAGCTGCTTGAACAGCAAACAGCTATGAGGAATTTTTATTTTTATTTCACTTTCCACAATTCATCTTCTTAATGGTGCGGAAACTCCTGTGATCTGCACCTTGGGCGATGTGTTTTCTCATCTTTTGGTCTGAAAAGTGCAGATTCGGTAGTTTGTTAGAAAAGCGCTATGCATTTGTCACTAACTGATTTGCTTACTCTGTGAATCGTTAAATTGTTGCTACCACATCATTACCACAAATCGATAAATTGTAACAACTTTTTGGTGGCGAGCTGTGGGTGTTATTCAAAATAGAAAAAATTATCATAATGTCCCTTTTAGAATCTGGGTAGAACAAAATTCTGCAATAAACTGATTTAGACCATCCAATACTCTCATCTGACAACAGTAATCTTGCTCTGACAGGGCGAGATCTTGTTAGGACTCCCCTGTTACTCTGTTGTAATGAAAGAACAGACAGGCAAGTACGGAAGAAGATGAGTCGGTGGCGGCTCCTCCGCTAAGGTGGGGGAGCATTGCCCCACTACTTTGCAGCAGCAACAAAAAGCAAATAAATACAATAGCAATAACTAATGTTATTAGCATTTTATTTTTTCCTCCTGCAGTGGTAGCTTGCGTGAGTGTGCGGGGCTGCAGAGCAGGGGAGAAGTCGTACAACCCACATAAGTGCGCTATGACTGTTTGGTTGGCCCTCTCGGGCCACCCAAAACAGTCATGCGCACTTTCCCTGTTCTCCATGTAGGCTGCATTACCGCCTGTGCGGAGAACAGGCCCACCCCTCCAGCCCCTAGCTGAGCACCGTGCGACGGCGCTCAGACCAATCACAACTCTGCATTTCAGCATTGTGATTGGTCAGGGGAGCCTGGCTGTGCTTCCTGTTGTCGGTCACAAGAGAGCAAGAGCAGAGACGCAAGACCCGGCAGCAAGGTACATTTTCTTTTTTCATTACGACCTGTGCCCCCTCCTTTGTCTTACATAAGGGTCATTTTGGAATGGATCATAGGGTTGAACATTTAGATTCATCCACACTGCACCTTCATCAAGATGGCCCCAACTTTAAAAAATAAATTGCTTTTGTTTGAGGAATGTTTGCCCCACGTGAGCATTCCCTTTGTCAGTCTCAATGCCAAGCAGTATTCACTCTTGTGACCCAATGTGCTCCCTTCAGTGTCTAGCTTCATCTAGCTTTCTGCTGGGATCTCGCCGCTGGGATTAGGTGGACTACTTAGAGGAGGACCCGGTTGGTGGTGACCGTGGCAATCAAACTTCTCCCCTTGAAAAAGAGCGTTTGTAGGGTTTTCTCAGCAAACGGTAGGGAGGCAGTGCTAAAGAACTGAACACTGACACTGTCCTCCTGGCCAACCTTATTCCATCTCAACTTATGACTTTCATTAAATAAAATTCTAGTTGAGTGCTGCGTTCAGCTCTTGTACTGGATACGCTTGCCGCTTGAGGGTGCAAAAAACATGCAAAAACAAGAATTCTGAAGCCGGGCTGTTAGGGGGCAGCTTCCCGCCAGTCCTGTTTGTCTTTATGTCCTGCAATTGCTGCTTCCAAGACATCAAGGATACCAGAGTGGCACTTCATGAACCTCCTGGAAATTTACTCAGATAGAAACACGAACAGAACACCCAACGATCACACCTACTACAACATTTAAGTGACAAACCATCTCCTCCTCACCTTAACACTCTTCCTCACATCTTGGCCCTCACCATGCTCTCTCCTTTACCAATGTGCCCTTTCCATCCCATACAGGGCTGTCGCAACGGGGTATGACAGGGAGCATTGTGACCCTGGGCCAAGGCTTGTCAGGGGTCTGTGGTCCTGTATCAACAGTTATATATAGATTATTTATGGAAGCATGCCTTCTTTATTAACGATAAGTAAGATTACAGTGTCACACCGCTTGACGTGTTAGATGCTGGAGCTGCCCTGTTTTCTCTTTCTTTGGAGGACTCGTTTTTCCACCACATCAGCTGCTTGTGGCACCTGGCAGCATAGGAATAAGTGTCCAGTGGGGTCCCCCATCCAAGTTTTGATACAGGCCCCACAAAAACATCTGAAAGGCCTGTCCCATACTTCTACTGTTGTCACCTATCCAATTCCTTATTCTGACTTTTTGCTCTTGAACCCTCACATCTTATCACCTTCCACCTCCTTTCCTCTTCACCAATACTCAAGTTACCCGTCCACACCCTTTCATTCCTTAACTGTTCCCTGCTCCAATGATCTCACTGTCACTCCCTTAGACATCATGGCCCACCCACTTTGATGCTATATCGGCTGATAAAATCACGCTTTCCCCTTTCCTCATGCAGTGTCCAACTCCCTCCTTCAGGTACCAGCATGTGAACACTATCATGAAAAGCTAAAATTATCCTCCATTTATTGACACGTTTCTGCCTATAGTCAGTTAACACGACTGCCCCATCCTTTCATTCTGCTCTCCAATCCTCTTTTTCATCCTATTCACATCTTTATCCTCCCTCATCTCTGCTCACCAAACCCTCCTGATTACTGCTCTCCCCTCTTACCTCTCCCCTCTTGCTAACCCTGTGAAGTCACTACTCAGCATCTTGGAGACAGACGATAAACCCCTGATTTATCACCCCACCTCCCACCGACGCTTTTGTCCTCCCATCTCCAATATATACATATGCGTAAGTGCTATTCACCACCTCTTTCTCATCTTGAACACAAAATCAATGAATAAGAACTGCCCAAACAGCTATGACATGCTAGCCGGCTCCAGCCAGGCCTCCTCTTCATCAAAGGAAATTGTTTAAGTCAAGAAGCAACTCTTCCGCTACCTGCAGCCATGCCACCAGGTCTCACAATTCTGACCAGAAATAGTCCTAGTAAGATTATCACAGGGGGATTGATCATGGGTTTCCAAATCTCTCTTCCTACCAAAGCCAATCAAGATTTCAAGGCCTCACATTGTGAATAACTGCTTATCCAATGCTCTCCATCTTCAACCTAATGACTAGAACGGTCGACCGCGGAGCTGGGGAACCGGGTTCAAAGCCTCAGCAGAGATGCTTAATAAGCTGTGATTCTGGGCAAATCTCTTATTCTCCCTGTGCCTAACAAAAAAATAAATGTGTCCATCTGTGACCCAACTGGTGCTCATGTAAAGCGCTCTGATGCCTTCGGATCTAGTTTGCGCTATATAAAACTCCCCCCCCCACCAAAAAATGTGTAAACTTCCCACAAGCTGCCTTCCATTAGGACATCCCGCACTGGTGAAAGCTCCATCTCAGTCCAGGCCGGCACCTCTGAAACTCAATTCCTGCAACAACACGAATTGACAACCACCTAAAATTTTGGAAGGCCTTCAAACCTGGCTGTTTATAGTTCCTTGAAGCTGTGAGACAGCACGCTGCTTAAGCACAGGGGGCGCAGGTTTGCACTCAGGGGTGTAGTTTGGTCAGTAAGATTGGGGGGGGGGCGAGTTTCAGGTTTTCCAACAATCACTCAGGCATATAATGTTACAATACATAAAGGGGCAGTGGAAAGGGAGATAAACGAGGATGGGTATGGGTACTAAGTGAGAGAAAACACACTATTTTGTAAAATAACCAACATTTATGCAGACTTTTAAAACAGAGAGGGAGATAGTGTATGTGCTTTTTTTGTCTGCTTGTATGTAAAAGTTCCTGGTGAAATCCGACAGACACCTCACCATAACCGACTTAAAGCATCTGTACCCAACTATTTACCAGAAGATGCATTTATTAAGGGGCGGTACCACCCCAAACACCCCCGCCCCCCGAAGGTACGTCCCTGTGCACTTGCATGCACGACCCCATCTGTACTCACATCTTTCTCCACCATTTGAGATTTAAGGGCAGGTACAAATTTGCCGCACGATGATTTTACAGTGTCTCTGATCCTCACACAAATCACACTCAGTACTTCCCATAAAAACCAGATTACATCCCACAACCTTTCAGCCATGCACACCGAAAGAGCCTCCCTAGACCCTGTTGGCAATCAGAGAGCACCTTACGTCCTCGCCAGGGGTATAAAGTGCTATATTAATTCTGCAATACAGAACAAATCAAGTCAAGTGACCAATAACTGTCCGAGGCAGAGGGATGGAGGAGAGAAAGAACGGGGACAAGAGGGAAGGCAGAGAGACAGCCAAAGAAGCGGAGAGAGAAACTGAGAGGTGGGGTCGAGCAAGAGAGGGAAGCGAAAGGGAGATGCGGAGAGAAACAAAGTGAGAGGGGTGAGTGCGAGGCAGTGAGAGCGAAATAGAAAACGGTGAGGGAATAAAGAGACAGCGGCAGTATAAGAGAAAAGCTGAGAGAAAGAGAAGAGATGAAGAGAGAGAGCGAGGGAGAGAGTGCCTTTACTTGGGCGGGGTTTGAGACTCTTCGTGAGAGAAGGGACATGCTTGACGTCGGTGCCTTTTGGCCCCGCACCTCACTCGCCTGACACGTGACAGAGTTAACCCCAGGGCGACCGGGAACATGTTCTTGATGGAAGACTGACTGACTCTACCCCACGTGCACTGGCCTTTGAGGGGACTCACTATCCATCAATGCAGGCCTGCTTTGAAACACTGGGTGTCGCGACCCCGGTATGTACATACATGTTCTCAGAATCCATCTCACTTGTGTGTCCTACAGGGAAAGAACAAGCATCCTGCCCCCTCCCCCAAGCAGCCCCTTCATCCCCCTTCCTAGGGCTTTCTTCATGCCTGATGGTGATGGGGTTGCCATGGGAACGGTTTTGGCTCACAGATGTAGAGACACAACGCTCGGTGGGGCGCTGAGTGTCTAGACAAGGAGGACCCTCAGGAGCCCCCAAACCGAGCCACCATGAGAAATGAAAAAAAAATGAATAATGCACGAGGCGACGAAAACGACAGCACCAGTATCATGGGAGCACAAAGGAATGCACAGACCCCTTAATAAAATACAAGAAATCATACATGACCCTGCCCCCGAAGGAAAACACGCCCAGCCCCTCCTAAAAGCAAGGAAAATACCTAAACCCCTAAACGTCCTGGTCCCTAAAAGAGAAACATTCTGCTACATTGGGTAATAAAAAAAAAAAAAATAATGCACCCCAAACTGCCTGAGGGTGTCGTTCATGGTCCCCCAAAAGAGGAAATCATGCATCCCAATTACTTAAACAAGAGACAATAGGTACGCTTGGAATACCACAGTATATCACGCCTTCTCCTGCAAGAGGGGACATTATGCATATCAGCAGTCAAAAATCTATTGAAAAATCATATCTCACACCCCCTTAACTGCTTGACCATGTCATATCTGCCCCACTGTGGCATAATATAAAATAATGCCCCCTAACCCTGCAGAATGTGAAGAGGGGCTCCTGAATCTACCATATCTCACAGATATGCATTGTGGCCCCTCGAGGCTTGAGGGGCCCCTGAGGGCGGGGACTCAGTTGGTCTGCAGGGGCTTGTAATACGCCCCTGCTGCTCCCACAAAAGAAGAAATCCCGCATGTCACCACTTAAAAGTGACAGAAAATACTTCATCATTACAAATATACCTACATACCTAAAAATTCATAAGGAATCATATCTAAGACGGAAAAGTGAAGTGCTGCCAATCACACACGAAAACTGTGAAAAATGAAAGAAAAGCATAGTTCTCGATAATAGAGGAACGTCATAGTAACTATCAGTGCTTTAAATGGAAATATAGCGGTGCACGTACTCAGTATTTAGAGTACATTTTTGCTCTTGTGAAGTGCCGGTACTCTCCCATTACACACATTGCAGTGGGGCTGAGAAGTGCAGGTACTATCCCTTCTATATTAAAGAAGTGCAGGTACTCACTCTAGATTTATTGTCTGCTCCTGAGAAATGCCGGTACTCGCCCATTAAATGTATTGCAGCGGTGCTGAGAAGTGCAGATACTGTCCCTTCCAAAATTCACAAAGTGCAGGCACTCAGTACCGGCGAGTACCAGCACATTTAAAGAATGGCCTACTATCATCCCAAAAGGAGAGGAAAATCATAGTTCCCCCTAAATGAGGAACGTGTACCAAGTATCAGTGCTTTAAGTGGAAATATGGACGTGTACGTACTCAGTATTTAGAGAACATTTTTGCTCCTGAGAAGTGCTGGTACTCTCCCATTAAATCTATTGCAGTGGGGCTGAGAAGAGCAGGTACTGTCCCTGCTATAAAAGAAAAGCAGGTACTCACTCTTTAGATTGACTGCTCTTGAGAAGTGCGGGTACTCTCCCATTAAATGTATTGCAGAGGTGCTGAGAAGTGCAGATACCGTCCCTTCCAAAATTCAAAAAGTGCAGGCACTCAGTACTGGGGAGTACCAGCACATTTAAAGCATGGCCTACTATCATCCCAAAAGGAGAGGAAACTATAACCACACCTCCCAAAAATGCTGAGAAAATCATAACTGTCTTCCAAAGAGAGGAAATCTCGTCCTTCCACCCGGTTAATAAAAGATGAGAAAGAGCATGGCTACATCCAGGAAATGCAGAGGAACTTGTAACTGGTCCAGTCAGAGGAAATCACATCTGCACTGCAAGGAAAACAAGCATTGGCAAAGCAAGGTCTATTGGCTTTGTCTATGTATTTTTTTTATGTTGTACAGCACTGCGAGCTGCTGTGCTACATAGCTTAAAGTAAAAAATAAAATAAAAGGATATGATATGGCCAGACAGCATCATATTGCCTTGTTTGGTACTTTTACCTAACCTATGCACGTACACACAAGTTAAAATTGTTATTTTCCCTTTCCTTAATGTGCAGTTTATATTCTTGAACAAATGCCCATTGCAGTTACCAGCATGTCGAAGTGTAGTTAGCTGGAACACTGAGCATGGGGAGGCTGTGGCTTTATGGCTATAGCTTCCGACTTTGGAGCTGAGGAATCAGTCTCGGTGCCAGCTCAACAGCCTGTGATTTTGGGCAAATCACTTAATCTCCCTGTAAAAATGAATGTATCCTTGTGTAATGTTACTGGCACTCATATTATTCACTCCAAGTACTTCCAGTCAACTTTGTGCTATATAAAACAAGCTGTGATGGAGGTAGGAGGAAGGCAAATAGTGATAGGGTAGGGAAGGGGTCTGCAGTGATGGGAGCGAGGTGGTGGGAGAGGCAGGCCAGCAACAAATGGGGAAGGGGCTTTTTGGGAAGGAGCGACGTAAGTGACGGGGTAGGGCCGAGAAAGCAACAAAGAGAATGTGGATGCTGGAAAGTTTTAAAAAAAAAGTATGTTACAAGTGCGTGGCCAGTGGAAAGACACTGGAAGGCATAAACAGTACTTGGTCCAAGCTTCACAGCGAGGACGAAGACGTAAAGCTGAGCAGGAAGCTGGAGGCAGGAGGAGGCGCTGACCAACAGGAAGAAAGGAAACAAGAGTGACTTCAAAGGAAACCAATGGCAAGTAAAGGGAAGTAATGGGCGGGTCTATGCCCCTTTCAAGATTTTTTTCTCTTTAAGAGATTTTGCAAGCACCGTGTAGGTGAAACCTAAAAATGAGAGTAAATTATACTCTCCCCTTCAAAAAGAGGACGTGACCTTTCACACTTATTAAAAAAAACGAAGGAAATCCTACTGAAACATCAATAGTTAATTATACCTGCTCCCGAAGCAGTGGCAATCACATCGACCATACCTCATTTGAGCAACCATTACTTTACTTCAAAATTATCAACGGAACATCTACCAATATCTCAAATACCCTGATTAAATCATCCCTGCCTCCAAGCAGTGGAAATCACATCAACCACTTCATAATTAAGCAATCATACCCATACTTCAAAACTTTCAAAGGAACACCTACCTATATCCCTAACATCCACAGGAGATCATACCAGCTGAGCTTTACCAAATAGGGGAAATCACACAAACCATCCCTAAAGTAAGGAGCTACATACATACTTCAAAAGTTAAAATGGAAATCTTACATACAACAAACAAACATCCAGAAGAAGTAATACCTGCTTCCCACAAAAATAGGATATCACATCAACCACACCCAAATAAAGCAATCACACCCACAATCCAAAAATAACAAAGGAAATTCTACCTTTTCCCAAACTTCCAGATGAAATCACATCTGCTCCCTTAATTAGTAGAAATCACATCAACCACCCCTAAATAAATCAGGCATACTCGTACCTCCAGAAAAATAGAGGATATTCTACCTTAATCCACCTTTGAACCCTCCCTAAAATATCCTAGAAAACCATAAATATTCCCAAAGAGAAGGTAAAATCTATTGGTCCTAAAAAATAATATAATAGCTCATATGCACAAACTGACCTTGTCTCACCTTCTGAATAGAAGACAAGGTATTACCAAGAATCCATAAAAATGAGAAAAAATCGTGCCTATTACCACACTCCCCCAAAAAAGGAAACAAATGTGTCCTTCAGTCACTCTGTATCCAGAGGTAATAAAAAACAGATCCGCCACCATCTGCATCACAGACCCTCGTGATCTATACCTGTCTACTACACTTCTGGTGTGTTATGGAGAGTATGTAGAACCCTTTAGAAATGTGATTCATTCTGTGATTGCTGTATTCTTTGTGTACCTTGCTTTTCATCCGTGCATATATCATGCTACCCATTTACACCCTTCAGGAATTGACTCTATACAGTGCATAACAGTTACAATTAAGATTTGTACATCATAAATTACCCCCTCCACACCCTCCACCTGGAGCATGGATTGGCATTACTTCCATTTCAGCTAATGACGACTCTTCATTGACACTGTGGGGCCAAGACTGATATGTAACGCAATTACGTCATGGAATGCAAAGCTTCAAAGACATAGGGCATGCTTATGATAGAGGTGGTCGGACTGCCGACAGGCCGTCGGTGGTGGTCCAACTGCCGACAGCCTGTCAGTCCGCCTGCCGCATGATGATGTTGGCGGTCAGACCCACAGCTGTCGGACACAAGACAATATCAGTGCTTAATTTGTAAAATATGAAGTGCAGGTGCTCACATTTTTGTCGGAGGCCACACCTATGTTTCCCCGGCTCCACCCTCTTCCTCAACTGGCTCCACCCACTTACTCCATTAGCTCCACCCACATCTTCAACTGGCACTGCTAAAAGTCAGATGTAACACCTGATCTGAATTTCAGCAAAGGAACCTTCCTCATAGTAAGATTTTGGTAGGAGGTTCCCATGCCTTGTGAAAATTTTGTAAAAGATTAAATCAAAAGTGCATTTAAGCACAATTTGGGAATAAATTAGCTAAAATGACTAATGCATTGAAAAGGGACAATCTCAGTGCTCTATGTGCTGGTTTGGGGAAAGGACAATACTGGGGTATCAGAGAATGCTTAGCACATATCACAAACTGTCATTTTCTGTTTTACTGTAGTGAATAAGCTTATGCTTTTAAAGGCAGCTATTTTACACATCTCATTAAAAAAATAAGCTTTTGTATGATGGTGTTCACAACCTATAAAATATACTGCTTTGCCAATATTAGTACTTTGAATAAATAAATCAGTGATATTCTAACAACTGTATTGCGTCATCTGGCTTTTCTGTTGACAGGAGTATTACCAGAATTAAGTGACAAACCACACAGTCATAGAAATGCCCAGGGGTGGACGTCATTTTACTAGTCTTTGATGCAACTACGACCTGAAGGGGGCAGTTAGATTTAGGTACAAAGGGCATGATGAGAGGACTCCAAATAAGCTATGCAAAGAGAAAGGTGGGCTTTTAGAGAACATGCTGACTTTTAGCTGTACGTTTTTACATTGGAATCGTGTCTTGGCTATAAAAAAAAGTTTCTTTATTTTGGCAGATTAAAACAGGCATGAGGCATGTCATGTTTTTGGATGGCATCTGTGTGTGCCGACACGGCCATATAACACAAAATGTGGAATTTTATCATTAGAAGATTTAGCATTTAGCAAGTAAATAAACTGAATCAGCAGTTCAGAAAAGCAGATGTCTAGGACAGCAAAGAGAAGGTACACAATCATGAATAATATCTGGAGTCAGACCTGAAACAAGAGCTCAGTTTAGCTACTCATTGGGGGTAAAGTGTGGCATAAATGGAAAATGTTTGCATCCGCGGTCTGTGATTAAGCTCTTGTAGAGAGTGAAGATAATTCCTCAGTCTCACTGATCTTTTAATGCAAGCCTAAATATGTGGATTAATACTAAAACTTGCAACTGCTCAAATGGCAGGCAATGAATGGAGCCATGGGCGTGTCATCCACCACAGTTAGAGGTTCTAATTTCCTGTCTGTGTGGTCACAGGTTTAAATCCTGGCAGGTCCCCTGCCTTTCATTGTTCTGAGATCGATAAAATGAGTACCATTGAGCTGGGTAACTATAACGATCTGTTGTTCAGCTCCAAGATACCCTTGGGTGAAGGTGCGCTTTACAAGTTCTTATGTATACTTTATGTTATGATTTGCAGTATAATTTCCGTTCTTCTCCCTTCGACAGGCTAATCCCGAGATACATTAACAGGTAACTCGGTGCAGAACAGCAGTGTGCCATGGCGTGGTACTAGGAGGGCGTGATTAAAGTAGTAACTGACATGTTAGTGTGTGGGTGTGCACTACATAAATGAAAACGTATGTCTGAGGCTTGCACACTGCACAGTGAAGATTCAGACCGACTTCGGGCCTTATTATGATTATGTTGCATTTTGTGGGTGGAAATTGCACATCTGCTAGTATCACAAGACAAGGAAGTGCACAGATTTCGGATTTAGCTCTGCACGTTGGAGCTTACAGGAACACAAGTCCTTCGCGTGCAAGGTGGAGCTCATTGCCCTACACTACAGAGTCCAGTCCCAGACCCCCATGCGAACATGTGGTTCCTCTCCTGCTCTGCAAAGCTCACAGTAACACACAATTCATGAAGGTGTAGAGGTGAAAAGTGCAGTAATAGAAATGAAAGTCATAACGGCCAGAGCTGCCAACATTGGCGCTGGGGCACTAGGTTCGAGTCTCTGCAGGGACGCTCAATAGGTAGCGCTGTGGCACAATTGAATAGAAAAAAAAGAATAGTGAATGTGCAATTAGCTCCCGTGATTTGCATACACTTAAAATCCCGTTTGCATCCACAAAGGATTCGTGGCCATAGCGTCAATATAAAAGTTACAATCCTATCCTTTGCCAGGTTCAAGATGGTGCTTCCTTCTCTTCCCAGCACCAGTGCGCCGCACAATCAACCTCTATGCCTGACATTCCACGTGACCAGTGTATTATATTCATGGATTTTTGAAATAATGGTACAAGTAAGCGTCAGCTTGCTATTCCGGAGTCTTACTGACAATAACACCAAGCATTATGGGACTAGTAGTTTACTTATGGTCTACAAGACCGTACGTGCTGAGGCCAGGAGCGGGGTTCGATTTAGAAGTTGAAGTAATCGGTAATCCTAAACCCACAAAAACAGGCTTTAGCTACTTTTTAAAAATTTGATTTACAGCTTCCCTTCTGCCATCCCTGGGCCGAGAGCGGACATTCCAGGACTGCGAGTGCGAGACAGTCAGAAAACCCATTTTTGGCCAGCCTCCACAGATTTAGCCCAGTACTCTGAAGCAGGGGAGGGACAATACTTTAAGGGCAGGTAGGACTTTAACTTAACCCCAGCCGGGCCAGCCCCTATCATGATAGAAGTGTACGGCCAGTGGCGGTTACTAGGCCAGGCAGTGCAAAGAGTGCATCAGTTAGTCTGCATCATATGCATGATCAACAAATTTTGTGGAGTCAGACTCAGCTACCACCACCACGTCGACCTGACGACCGTCATGCCACCACGGAAAAAAAAAAGCAGTGTTGGTTTGGCATGGTAACGACTTAACTTAGAAATAGTCAGTACTTAATTTACCTGCTGTACGCGTGGTGGGCGAGGCGCCGGCCGGGACACACACTGCACGCACTGCCTCCCTTTATTGACCGACTGCTTCCGTAACTGTTAGGCGGGACTGGGCCTGGTATTGCTCAGTAACTGGCTGTGGCTTGCCTTGAACGGATGAGACTCGCTGTGTGGTGCACGTGCGGGTATCCTGGGGTGTGGCAACCTGGGAAAAATCTGCGCACGCTGCCGCACGCCCCCTACCCCCCAGCAGAACCAAAATCCAGCCCAATGACTCAGTGTCCCGCCCACAGGCAAAAGGGCCGCCATCAATCAAGCAACATTTTGTGAATCTCAAACTCTTACTGCTCTGATTTGGCACAAGTTCAGTCTCACTGCTGCCACAAGGCCCGCAACACCATATCCTACCGTTACTCACTTGGGAAACGGTCACAAGAACAACACTAGTCTGTGGCGGTATTGCTGTGCCAAGTCTAGTTACAGTGAGGAGGTAAAGTAAATATGGCAATTAAATTAATTATTGACTTCAATGCAATATGTGACGTGCAGAGTGTAGACCCGGCCCTGATGAGGAAGTGCCGGTGCTAAGAACCGGAAAGCTCTGGCACAAATTAAGCACTGCAAGACTGCAACCTCCGCCAGGATCAGAGATTACGACAGGGCGGCGGTGGGAGCTGCGTCCAAGAATGGTGGCGGTGTCAAGGCAGGTATCACTGGCGAGATTACAATATCCCTTTCCAATAGCCTTTTCATGGAGAGAAAACCGCCATGAAAAGTTTGTCAGAAAGGGACTGGGAGGCCCCAAACAGGGCCACCTGGCCATTGTAGGCCTAGGGAAAGTGTCCCTGGGGCACATGTAGTGCCCCCACTCACCTCGGAGCACTGTGTGCCATGCACGACAGGGTGCATGCCACACGGTTGCACGGACGTGCAAGCATGGAATTGGCATGTGCTCCAGCCCTTCCCATGGCAGTAGCGTACCCCCGCTGTGTATTCCGACTGCTAGCCCGCCGGTCGCATCACAATATGGCGGTCGGACTGCCCGCATGCTTGTTGGCAGTCTCCTGACCACCGCAATAGCGGCCGATGGTCTGACCAACCGGCATCATAATGATGCCCATAGTTACAGCGCTTAGATATTCACAATGTAAGGCACACATCAGGATATAACACAACTCCCTCCTACAAAATGAACATAGCAACTCTGACACCCAGCTGCAACAGCACACAGACTCCCTAAAGGTAACCATTACTACACACCATACATAAGCAAACCTACAACACTCGATCTACCAAAGAAAATTTATCAATGCCTAATTTAGAGATAATCTCCACACCAAGGCAAATGGGGTAGTGATGAACCAGAAGATATCCTGTGAACCACGCTAGTGTGTCAACTCTCAGTCTGGAGGGGTGCGCCCTGATTATGGAGTAGGAACCTTTGTGGGACCTTAATATCGTGGACAAAATATTGACAGGTAAGTAAGTAGTATAGATTTTCTAACCTAACTCCACATATATGTCCATCAACAATATATACCTTGAAGGTATGTACATGTGGAGTTTAGAATAGTATATCCATACTTCCTCTAAATGCACTTACTATTCGATATTTTGTTCCTTGAAATTTTTGTCCTTGATATTATGGTATCACAATATTTCTATTCTCGATATTTAGTAGTCTAAACAGTCTGGGCACATCTTATGTTACGGGGGAAATGGGTGTCTCAGAACACGATCTTAACCCAGGCATATCTTCCCTAAGCCATAGTCAGCGCAACTGGAATTATGCCCTGAGATTTTTGCATAGTTATAGATTTAGTGTATTTGCCACATAATCAATCATCTGCCACATAATCTGCAGATTTCAACAACAAAAAAATTGTTTCTTGCTCAAAAGGATCAAAAATTACATAACATACGGCAACTCAGGTTACTGTGGACAAAGGTTGACTAGTCATTTTTCAGTGCCTAATTGTTGTATTTGGGTGTTAAATTGGTACTAATTAGGGTGAACTATTTTCTCAGACACTGTTACAGGTGAAAAAGGACAAAAAAGTGCTGCATTATGCCACATAATTTGCCTTTCTTGCAGCATAGTTTAGTCAACCTTGCTACATAATTTGATCCTCCTCTGCTGCATAATGCTGAAGGCCCTGACCATAGTCCATTGTTGATCGTTTCTGGGCTCTATATGGGTTCCTAGTCCGAAAAGTGAGGCAGATTAAAGGCTGAGCAGAGAGGCCTACTGCTAACGTACGGTGTAAGTAAGTATGTAAGTCTCCAACACAGCTATGTTGCACAGCCGGGTTGGAAAAACGTCACAGTCTCCTAGGCACTGTCTGAGCGGCAAACCACGCCACTCCCCCCAATTAGGTGAGGAACCTGTGCCCCAGTGCATGCTGGGAGGAGAACCGGAGAAGAGGACAAAGGAGGCCACGTTGTCAGGTAAGTTAAAAAAAAATACATTATTCCCCCTAATCCCCCGTCCCACCCCCCCCACTTTAGTATTGCGGCAGCCACCACTGTAAGTAACAGACACTTGTTGGAGCGCAAACATTCACCTAAACAGGTATCTTGGTAGCTTGGTGTGATTTATCCTCTCCAGTAACTTCATAGACAAATGGACCATGTGTACCACCATGGGTCCTGTCATCCTGCTAGTCTTGCAACCAAGGACTTAGCAGACACTTCCAGTGCCTTTAAGTCTGACCAGAGGCAAAGTTAATGAAGGGTTTTCTCAAAGTGGACCTTAAGGTATGGTTAACAAGGATAGATGCTAGCATATCATTCACTGCTCCATGCGGATCAAAACTGAACCAAACACAAATCAGGGGATTTTCCTGCAAGTGAAACAACCTTTACAACACGGTCATTACACTGCGATACCTTTACAACTAGGTCGTTACCACGACCGCGTTGTTAGTACATGAGCTATTTACATTGCAAGTCTTTACAACGACTTCCACTAGGGGGCGCTGAGGTATTGGAAAGGAGTTCCAACACCTTCCCTACTGTTGCGCAAACTCGAGTAGGAATAGCAAATAATAATGTTTCTAAGTCCAATTCGTGCCTACAGCAAGTCGTTGTAAAGAGTTGCGATGTAAATGCATCAGGTACTAACAATGCGGTCGTTGTAACGACCGCGTTGTAATAGCATGGGATGTAATACATCGCGTAGTAAAGTACTGTATTCTTCCTGCAAGCCAGAAGGGTTGGAGCGATGTCATTCGGTCATATGCCAGACCCCTCTCTAATACCTAGAGGCGATTCATTTTTGCAGTACGTGCAAATGAAGCGCTCCCAATTACTCATTTACTGCCAAAGTGCACAATAAAAGCAGCCCTGCGTGACTGTAAAAAGCTTTCGTGGAAAAGACACATGCCATCTGCATGCCATACTTCCATTTTACGAGTTACCATTTTAATGATCTGTTTTTGTTGCTGTTTTACACAGCTCTTTGTAGCGGTTTCTGAAGTAATTTCTCGTGCTCAGGGGAATGTGGGAAATCAGCAAACCCAAGTTGCCTCAGTGTTTTTACACCGATTTAAGAAAATAACAAAGTGTTTGGGAGCAATCACAGCTTTTGAATTTTGAGTGAAACACTTGCAATCACAGCTTTTGTATTTTGTGTCCAACGCTTGCAAAACCCGTTCATTACCGCTGTTCACATTGCCAAAAAATCTTTGCAGCCTTGCTGCCCTATTCTGATCTGTGTTTAGAAACTGTCAGCTTATAACCAGAGCTTGATTTGTAAAATAATAAGTGCCAGGGCCTTGACTAGGAGGCCACTACAGCTTGCACCACCCGTTGCCCCAAAACAACTACTAACCATCTCTCTCGCCTGCAAGTGCGACAGTTCAGATTATTCCAGGTCCCCAAAGCTAAAGCAATGGCTGGGGAGGCAGGTATTAGTTGTTTTTAATGTATATTTTATTCATAAACCATTGTTCTGCTCATCTCTAAATTAGATGAGCAGCACCACCAAGTGGCAGACCGTCATAAGTGCAGTGTTGACAATTAAGAGCGGGTGGTGAGCACCGGAAACCACTGGCTCAAAGTAAGCACTGCTTATAACCAAGGGAGACTAGAGACACCCACCATTGACAACAAAGTGAGAAATCTCCAAGTGATTATGGACTCTTACCTATATCTGATTCCTCCAGAAGTGCCTTCTACACAATGTGAAAACTACAGCGGATCTACTCACGTCACAAATAGCCACACAATCTTAAAGCCAATATCACACTCGCCTAGTTGCTTGTGTGCTGCACAAATGATCTGTTGGCCAGCGCGTTGCAAGTGCAAATGATTTAAAGGACAGCAGCATACAGCTCCTATAGGTTTTCCCTTTGGAACACACCATGCCAGATCTCCAAGTGCTGTGTTCACTCACGCCCTCTAGCGAGGAGCTCTGTCTACAAGGTCCTCAGCATCATCCACAGAGCCATCTAAGACTAAGGCCCTTTCTTTCTCCAAGCTACATTGCCTAAAATGTATAGAACAAACACTTCAATCAGGACTAGCAGGTCACCAGGTCACCTGGCCATCCCCTCCTCCAAGAGGAGCTTTGGTGGAACATGGTTTCCCATTAAAGCAGCAGAACTAAGATGCTCACTGCCAGCAAAGCTAAGGAACACACAAGACCACTTAAACTTCAGGAAGGAAATTGATCTGGCTAAGATTGCCAAACCACTCTGGGGGCATGGCTCCACAAAAGCTGTAATCAGTAAATGCCATGTGAGCGTCCTCTGCACACTCGTAAGCTGCTCTTCGTTGCACCCACAGACCTGTACTATGGTGACATGAATCCAACGCATCTGTCTCAACTGGGCGGGCTTTATATGAAATGTATGAAATGACTCGCCATATCATTTACAATAGCGATCTGTATGCAGGGCATGCCTTGGTCTGTCCCATGAATGGAATAAACGCTGCATTGATCCTGGTCACCAGCTCCTCTGATCCTCATGGTCAAATCATACAGAACTCATATCTGGGTTAATCGATTCTGTTTTCAATCATGGTGGGTAACCTATAGAGCACCTACCCTGGCTGCATTCACTCGGCACACTCCTGGTTATCATCCTTTGTCACTCCGGGAAAGGGCCAAAAGAACATGTGTTATAGTTGTGTTTCTCTTGTGCATGCCGGTGAGCGTGGATCTCTATATACAGTCCATCGCGGCGAGTCCCTCATCTGTACCCAGGGATTGTATGGAGTATTTGTCATGACTGCTGTATCAGGCACATTTAGTGGTGAGCTGCTCAGCTGTCACACCAAGTGGATTCTCTAGGAACCTACAGAATAATTCACATCAAACAATCTGTACAAAGGGTATGGGATCTCTCGTTCTTCTTCCTGCCGTTGCATCATTTAGTGCCGTGATGTATGAAGGGAAAAGTATAATCCTCTGGTCACCCAGCATTGACCAAAGCGCTTCCTCGATAGGCCACAGACCAACTGAACAGGCTTCCAGCTAAGCACTCCCCTCAGTGTAATGTGCTATCCGTCTGCTCATGAGGTTTGATGTTTCATTAGGGTTATGAAGTGCTATACAAATGCAATGGGGGAGAGGTGTGGCGCAGCGGCCAGAGCAGCTGACTCCGGAGCGCGGGCTCCCGGTTCGATGCCTGGTGCTGGTGGCAGCTCAGCTCAGCATCATATGACTCTGGGCAATACCTCACTTAATCTCCCAGACGGACCCCAGAGCCTGGGTATTGTTATGGGTAATAAGTCGTGCTTTACAAATATGGAATTTAGAATTTATTTTAGAATTACAGTTGCATTGTCTGGCTGCCAGGATATCAGGAAGTAGCTACCGAGAGCAGTGTGTATCTCAGGAATTCCGCATTATTATTATTATTATTATTAATGCAATTTGTAGAGCGCACGGCTACCCCAAATAGGGGTGTCCCGGCGCTAGAGATAGGTGAGTGGTGACCAGAGAAAGCCAAAGCATTCCTTCTTCCTCCATGCTTTGACACTCCTTTTACAAACCCTGCCCATAGACAGTTATTCATCCTGTTCCTTTTCCAAGTCGATGTGAAATTGGGAACATGTGTCTATTGAGCTTTAGCTTCTAATAGCTATTTGGCCGAGCTCAAGCCAAATTGCATCATCTACAAAGCCATCACGACCAGCATCCTCGCTTGTGTGGCTGACAAGCCCACCATCTCTGATGGCTCTCAGCACGCTCATAGTCAAGACTCCTTTCCATCCATGCACTCAGGGACGGGAATGACATTCACGTATTCATCAGGACCATCCTTGACCTTCTCCACATTAGAAAAGAGCTGAAGAGACACCTCTCCAAAGGACACTGCATTGTGATGCATTAAAAAGTCCACTTCCCAACCAAGTAATCCCACCTAAAATCCCTCTCTGGTTGTATCTCTGCATTCAACCCGGCACAGACTTCCACCGCCCTTCAGCTAGGTTTGCGCTCAGCGAAAATTGCGGTCTCAAACCAACACTTTTCCAATTACAGAGTAAAAGCCAAACCATTCAAAGCTGACATTTGTTAAACATAGATTCAAACAAAAATAAATATTTCCGAAACTGGCATTTACACACTGACCTCAAAAAGCTGATTGTTGATACTTTGCTATTTTCCGGCTTCAGAACTGCAACTGCATAATTAGTGTTGATGTAAATAAGGCGACCAATAGAAACAAATGGACCAAAAGGCTCAATTATTAGTTTGGTTAAGCGTGTTCATCAAATCTTGTCACTTTAATTATAAATCTTTCCTCGTGCTACATTGCTAACCAGACATTTGGCTGGATTCTAAAAAAGATGCTTCTGTGCAGCAGGTGGTCTGAGACTTCTGTGTAGTTATAAGACTGAAACCACATATAGAAAGTATAGCAGCACTGAAATATTTTTTGTAATATGATGCTGTGTTGTGCTATGTTTGGTATTTCAGATAGTGATGCCATGCTGTGGTATCAGTGCCATGTAGTCATATTGTCACATAGTATGTTAAATGCTATGTCTATATGTTAAATGATGCTATATATTATGCTATGTCAGGTTATGTTATGACACATTATTCTATATGTCATTTTTTAAGCCTAGACAGATTAGCAATGCAATTGTATGTTATATATTGTGCTATATGTTGGGCTAAGTTAAGAGGTTAGTAGTGTGCCAGCGTTCTAGCTACAAGGCCATACTTGTTTATTTTATTTATTGGCCTTCTTGTAGCATGGGTGGCAGAGGAGGGTGCCCACAACTAGTGGGTGAAGAAAGAGGTTCCCTTTGAGTGGAGGCAGTCCTGTGTCCAGATCTAAAGGGAGGTCTTGAAAACAGATAGTCCAGCACTCAGGAGAACCCCAGTTACCCGCGGGCATGGATGAACTAGTCACAGTAAACCTGAAAGCCCTGCAGTGTTTCTTGCTGAGTAAAGCTAGAACCTTGAGTCATACACTTAATACCCCGGGATGATCCTAAGCGCCATCTTGAAGCTGTTGAAGTCCAATGTAGCGGAAGAGCTGGAAGGCCAAGATAGAGACTAATACAACCATTCTAGAGGTTTCAATATCTGCGCAGTTACGCTATGACAGAAGGTTAGGGTGTGGAAAGGATCAGTGCAAGGTGAGAAGTAACTATGGAGGATAATGGGGGAAAACAAGCTCTAGGTCTTGGTCTTCTGTAAACCCAGGGTCATGACCCAATTTAGAGAGGAGCAGTGAGGGGTCTAATGTGGATGACCTAAGGAGCTGGTTCTCAAACATTAAGGTACTCATATCTTCCACTTGTTTAATGTTCAGTTAATTAAGGTTCAGCCAACAATTACCAGCTTGCCGTCAAGGTTCAAATTGGTGAGGGAGGAGAAAAAGTTTACTGGCAGGGGAGTTATTTAAGGGCGCCATCTCCTAAATCTAGAAAACAATAATTAACAATAGCCTAGACAATCCTGAGCACCAAAGGGAAGCAGGGCAAAGAGACCCAGGACAGTTAGAGGACGATCACTGGGAGGATCCATTCAGGCACCCAAGATAAGGGACGATTAGATCCAACTTCAGACTAATACGGTTAAAGATTTTACAGGGGGCATATTGCCACAGGAAACGACTTCATAAGATGAGCCTATCCTCTACAAATATTTGTGGGAATGCTGCCGTATTTGAGAGATCGTCGTGGTGGAGAGATATTAGAAGAAGCAGGGGAAGAAATACAATTAGTGCCCCAAAAATCTTTACTTGGAAAGAACGGAGAAATTTTGTTAACAAAGTATAAAATAATATTTAGCCTCCTGTGGTTTATCATGGCACAAAGAGACAATGAGACACTTGGAAGCCCAATAATAACCATGATAGGGTAATGGTGAAGAGGGATGGACATCTATATTGGGGCTGAAAAAGGTACTATACCATGAAAAAGGATGCCTGAGAAACTTGGATAAGCTATGGGATACAAGGAGGGTGCACATCCGGTTGACAGAGAAGGGATGACAGGAACGATTTGAAGGAAGAAATGTGGAAAATCCAATGGCCATCCAATACCAATACCATCCAATGTGTCAAGAGAACTCCTGGTCCGAAAGACTGAAAGGAAAAAAAACACTATTGAAACGATAGAATGCCTGTGAGTTTGAGATGTCATGTGATAATATTATGATATAAGAAAATCTATTAAAAATATGTTCTAAAAAACTGGTGAAGTAAGGAGACAGGTGATTACCAAGTTTGTTAAAACTCAGTATGATTGGATGAGTGAAGACTGGTACTTTCTATATATTCGTAACCGTTGGCAAGTCTCGCGTTGCTTGGGTAGACTTCAAGAGCATGAGTTTGGGAAGGAAGGAAAACTAGTAGTCTGAAGCATAGCAAGTTGAAGATTTTTGCTACCTAAAGTTGGAAGCATTGGCAACCGGGGTGGGGAGGCTAGATGGAAATGGGAAATGACCAGGGGGCTGTCTCTGCAAGTGCCTTGGGCTGTCACCCAAGATTTCAGCTTGTATGAGTGTCAATGAGAGCAAAGACTTTAAAGTGAGTACTCTATTTTATATGTGATGCAATACAGGACAGGTAGCTAATGTTCTGCCTACAGAGCACAGGAAGTCACAATAATTCAGTTACCTAAAAGAAGTTTAGAACAACTGTGAAAAAACAATGATATTTCACAGCAAATAAAAAATGCTCCATGCCTGTGCCTTGCAGTCAAATGAAGTCTATTTTCACTTTATTTCAATCTTTTGGATAAGCTCAGTTTTCCACTTATACAGTTGCACTCCTCCTGTATAATAAGAACCACTGTAATTATGTGGTATACGGCTGCAGCATTTTCTGCATAATTAATGATTTGCTGCACTTGGCATCTAATCCATCATTTGCTGCTTCATTTCCAGATTTTAACAAAAAAATTGCCTCTAGCTCACACAGATGAAAAGTTACTATAAATACTGCCACACACATACTGCGCCGTGGTGAGCCCTTTACAAAGGCTACTTGGACAACTTTTTATTGCTGGTTGCAGTATTGGGTATTACACTGATTCTAAGAAGGTGGAACTTTATGTTATTTTATGTGTGCAGAAGACATAGGGGACTTTGGGATCAGACTACAATTTAGACTAGTTGGGATGTCAATGAAGTGAAGAGAGGGTGTTGGTAGGAACAGAGGTTGGATCAGTCTTGCTTGATGTATCAGGGACCTCTTCTTTTTTTGTTTGGCACACATAGGAGTTGTGGGTTCCTACCAGGTACCCATGTCAGCTCAGATGCATAGCACAAAATAAAATAAAGAGACACACATTCCAACAGAGATGAAGGCCATTGG
The DNA here is from genome assembly GCF_964204655.1 of Triturus cristatus. Lineage (NCBI taxonomy): Eukaryota > Metazoa > Chordata > Amphibia > Caudata > Salamandridae > Triturus > Triturus cristatus. The sequence goes on from NC_140583.1 coordinate 978,570,733, forward strand.
GAAAAACAGTTTTAGAAATATTAAGGGATACTGGTCCTCATCGCCCTCCTGCAGGTTGTGTGGATCGAAATGATGCCCCTTGTCCAGCTTGGGAAATGCCTCGCTAGGACTTGCAGGAACCTCGTACAACATACAAGGGTCATGAACCACTCATATAAATTGGTGTCCAACTGAAAACGGGGAGCCGCCCTTTAAATTCTTTATTGGATCAGAATTTTCAGAAATATTCCTAGTATGAGACTCTATATTAGGTATTTTAGTACTATGTTAGTTTTAATCGCTCTGGCTAATGGAAGGTTTACAGTTATTTTAATACCCAGTGCTGGAATCCTACGTGTTCATGAAAGATTAACTGTGCGTTGTTTTTAGCTTCCTTCTCAATTCTAGTTCTTTCAGCCCCATTGGCCCTGACCCCGTGTACACGTCACTCCGCTGTAAAATATTGGCGGCCAGGATGCTTTATGATTTAATAGGATTTCAGTAATTTGTTTGGGGCTGTTGGCTTTATCAAATGTAAGAAAGATTGATTTCTTAAATTAGTAATTTCATCGTCCTAATTAGGCGATTCGCTGAACTTGAAATGCTTCTAGCTCTATTTCTTTATCCTCTCCCAGAGATATTCTGCTGCTTCTCTTATTTTAAAATTGACACAAGTTGTAAATGTTGGTGTGGTTGATGGTGAGGTCATTTGTGTGTGACTCTTGATGTATAGTAAGTGGTGTGTTACTCTTGTATATTAGTCTTGGGGCATCATAAGTGGTTTATAGCTCTTGGTGTTTGGTAATTGGTGATTGAATAAACATGCATAGAGCACATGAGTAACCAGGGAGAGTGTGTCATGGTGATTATGGAAGAAAAACACTTGCTGACACGATACATAGTGGAACTCATGCTAGAGGTGGGCGAGCCACTGAAAGCTCGAGCCAGGCTCGAGCCAGGCTCGAGCCTGAAGCCTGGCTCTCACTCCTGTTGGAACCTCGAATCCATAACGAGCCGAGCCTTTTTATGTGTCTTCTGCCTACCACCCACCTTCCACCCAGGATGTAATATTACAGCCAGTGCTGCAGACTTTGGAACTGAGGAACCAGGTTCGAGTCTGGGCATCGGCTCAAAATCACGTGATTCTGTATAAATCACTTAATCTCCCCCATGCCTAATAGCAAAGAAGGTGATCTTGTGCAATATGCTCATTTAAAACGCTCCAACTGGACCTTCACGCTATATGAAAACTGCAAAACAATGCAGATAGAGGTAAAAAAAAAACCTTATCATAAGGAAAGACCAATAGATACCCATTACCTGGCTGATTTGTCCAAAGTGAAACCAGAAAACCTGGATAAATTGCGACTTCATTGTTTAGATTGTGTGATCTTAGGCAAATATTTTTTTTTCACCAGAGCATTTTTCTTTATTATAGGCCATGACAGCCCTTTCAAATATGTGAGCTCAGAATACCAGTTGTACAAAAACCTATAGCCCTTGATTTAATAGAATATAATTTGCTCTATAATTATCTGGCCATATTATACAGGTGTACACGACAATTGTCTTGCCTTTTCGTGATCGAATGGTTTATGATTAAACCGAATAACAAAAGAGTGAATCCTGGATTCAGAATGAACTAGCTTAAGAAAAGTGCTCACTGTGTTTTAAAAGAACCCTCACTCACCAACCTAGTGAGGGTTGTTTTGATTTATATAATCCAGGGGGATTAAGAGTGGCTCCAGTAGCTTCCCGCCCTCTCTTGTTGTTGATCTATTATGATTAAACCGAACACTTTTAATAAGTACTTCTCAGTGCACTGCTATAATGTGAGGAATTAATATCTAAGCTTCACATTTTATAAAACAGACACCTTTTTTTGTTTTGAAGTGACTTTTATCACATTTACATGATGTTTGTCGTGTGATTTACACAAAAAACATTTTCAGGGTTCGGCTTGTGCACGGGCTCGAAGATCTGAGCCAGACCCTTGGCACGGCTCTGGCTTGGCTCTCCCTGTAAATTTGTTGGCGCGCCCACCTCTATGCATTGCAGTGAAGATGGACAGGCAGAGAGTTCCGGACTTTGGAGATGCGCAATGCATATGCGGTAGCACCATTAAGGGCAGTCGGTAGGGTAGCTATTTCTGAACGGAAAGGCACTTTAGGCAAAGAACAAGTGAACCGACTGTTAACATAGCTAGGAGCCTTGGTGTGAAGGGACTTATGACAAAGACACTAGGCTATGAAAATGCTGCATTTCTGAACAGGCAACCAGTACAGGAATTTAAGGTAAGGCAACATTCCAAAGTTTCTTCATAGTCCTAAAACAAAGCAGGCAGCAGCATTCTAAATGTGTTATTGTCTGTCTATGTCATATGCAGGGCCACTGGAATTATGTGATTCTGAGGGTTTGCCTTTTTTCACATAATTATGGATTTGCCACATTTACCACATAATCCACCATCTGCTGCATAATCTGCAGATTTTAACAAAAGAAACGTGTTTCTAGCTCAAATGGATAGAAAGTTACTTAAATCGTCGCAACATACGTTTGCGCTCAGTCGAAGGCCCTTTTCAAAGGTTAACTCGTCATCTTTCAGTTGCTTATTTCTGTGTTTGGAAGTTAAACCGGTAATAATGAGATGACATCTTTGATCAGACAGTATTACCATGAGTAAAAATTACAAAATAGTAACTAAAACTGTGCTGCATTATGCCACATGATTGGTCTTTTGCTGCATAATCTGAAGAATTCAACAAAAAAGATTTATTTCTAGATCAAATGCATAAAGAGTTACTATAAAACACAGTGACTTGTTGCAGTGCACAGGAAGGCCTTTCAAGAAAGTTTACTGGTCAACTTTCTGTTACTAACTGCCCAGACATTGTTAATAACTATCACAAGCATTGGCAAAGACAATGGGTCTCGCCTATGCAAGAGCTATTTACCTTGACAATGTATTTTAGTCATGTTGTAGACCCGTGTGGCTGCTGTCAGCATGGGAATAAGTTTGTGCCGTAAAGTGGAGTGGCATAGAGTGGAGAGGCGTTGAGTGGAGAGGCCTGGAATGGTGTGGAGTATCGTGGATTGGAGTGGAGTGGAGTAGTGTAGAGTAGCGTGGCATTGAGTGGAGGGGCATAGAGGAGGGGCATAGAGAGGAGGGGCATAGAGTGGAGTAAAGGGACATAGTTTATTGTAGCATAAAGTGAAATAGAGTGTTGTAGAGTGAAGGTGCGGAGAGTGGTACAGAGTCGTAGAGTGGAATGGCATAAACAGGAGTGGAGTGCCAAGGAGTGTTCGGGAGTGGTATAGTGTGTTGTGGAGTGGTGTGGAGTGGAGTGGACTGGCACAGGGTGAAGTAGAGTAAAGTAGAGGGGAATAGAGTTGAGTAAAGTGTTGCAGAGTGGAGTAGAGTGTCATGGAGTGGCATAGAGTAGTGTGGCATAGAACAGAGTGTCGTTGAGGGTCCTAAAGTGAAGAGTCATAAAGTGGAGGGTCGTAGAGTAAAGGGTTGTAGAGTGGAGGGTCATAGACTGGAGGGTCATGAGTGTTGTGGAGTGGAGTGGTGTAAAGCGGAGTACAGTTGAATAGAGTGCAGGGGCATAGAGTGGAAAAGCATAGAGTGGAGGGGCACTGAGTGGAGTGGAGCAGATTGGCGTGGATTGTCGTAGAATGAAGTGTTGTAGAGTGGAGTAGAATGGACTTACGTAGAGGGAAGGGGCATAGAGTGGCATAGCATAGAGTGGAATAAAATGTCAGAGTGGAGTGGGGTAGAGTGGTGTAGAGTGGAGTGGCGTGGCTTAGAGTGGAGTAAAGTGTCATAGAGTGTAATGGTGTAGAGTGGAGTAAAGTAGCATAGAGTGACATAGAGTGTCATGGAGTGTGTAGAGGGTCATGGAGTGGTGTGGAATGTCATTGACTGTTTTAGAGTGGAAGGGCATCGAGCAAACTGTTGTAGAGTAGAATGCTGTAGAGTGTCACAGAGGGTCATAGATTGGAGGGTCGCAGAGAGGAAGGCCATTGAGTGGAGGGTCATAGAGCAGAACATCGTTGAGTTGAGTGCCATAGAGTGAAGTAGAGTGGCCTAGAGTGAAGTGGCATAGAGTGTCGTAAAGTGGAGTGCCGTGGAGTGTCATAGAGCATCGTAGAGTGTCATGGAGGGTCATAGAGTGGAGAGTTATGAGTGGAGGGCTGTAGAGTGGAGGGTTATGAGTGGAGGGCTGTAGAGTGGAGAGCCAAAGAGGGGAGTGGAGCGTCGTAGAGTGGAGTGGCATAGAGTAAAGTGGAGTCGCGTAGAGTGATGTGGAGTGGCGTAGTGTGTTGTGGAATGGTGTAGATTGGAGTGGCATAGAGTGGAGGGGCATCCAGTTGATTAAAGTGTTGTAGAGTGGAGTGGCACAGAGTACAGTAGAGTGGCATAGAGTGGCGTGGAGTGGAGAAGCACTGAGTGATGTACAGTGGTGTGGCATAGAGTAGAGTGCCATTAAGATCACACACTAGAGGGACATAATGTGAAGGATCATAGAGTGGAGGGCTGTAGAGTATTGTGTAGTGGCATAGAGTAGAGTGGTGTGCAGTGGAGTAAAGTGTCATCGAGTGGAGGGCAGTAGAGTGTCGTAGAGTGGAGTGGAGAAGAGTGTTGTAGAGTGGAGTGGAGTACTATTGATTAGGTAGGCATTAAGTGGCGTAGAGTAGAATATCGTCAAGTGGCACAGAGTAGAGTGGTGTGGATTGGAGAGGCGTGGAGTGGAGTAGAGTGCAGTGGTGTAGAGTGGCATACAGTACAGTGGAATAGATTGGCCTAGAGTTGGGTGGCATAGAATGTGGTGGTATTGAATAGAGTGGCGTGGTGTGGAATGGTGTGGTGTGGCACAGAGTGGGATGGAGTAGAGTGGCGTAGAGTCGAGTGGGGCAGAGTGGCATAATGTGGGGTGGCATGGAGTGCTCTATATTGGCACTGTGTGGAGTGGAGTGGCAGAGTAGAGTGGAGAGGTGGAGAGAACAGGGGAGTGACGCAGAGTGGCGTGGCATAGAGGGTCTTACAGTAAAATGGCATAAATTAGTGTGGCATGCAGTAAAATGGCATAAAGTGGGGTGGAGGCATTGAGTAGAGTGGCATAGAATAGAGTAGTATAGAGTGATATAGAGTAGAGTGGTGTAAAGTGGCATTGTGTGAAGTTGAGTGGCATAAAGTAGAGTGGTGTAGAGTGGCATAGAGTGGGGTAGCGTGGAATGCAGAGGCTTATAGTGGAGAGGCATAGAGTGGCATAGTGTAGAGTGGCGTTAAGTAGAGTGGCATTGACTGGGGTGGAGTAGAACTCTACTCCATCCCAGTCTAAGCCACTGTACTTTATGTGGATTACAGTAAAGTACAGTGGTGTAAAATGGTGTGGAGTGGTGTAAAGTAGAGTGGAATGTCATAGAGTAGAGTAGCGTAGAGTGGAGTGGAGTGAAGCAGAGTGGAGTGGAGAAGAGTAGAGTGGAAGGGCGTGGAATGGACTTGCATGGAGTCGAGTGAAGTAGCATGGAGTCGATTGCCATAACCTAGAGTGGAGTGGAGTGGCATGAAGTGAAGTGGCATAGAGTAGAGTGGCATAGAGGGGAGTGTCATGGACTAGAGTGCAGTGGTGTAGCGTGAAGTGACAGAGTAGAGTGGCATAGAGCAGAGTGGTGTGGACTGGAGTGGAGTGTCATAGAGTGGAGGAGTGGAGAGTAGAGTGGCATAGAGTAGTACAGATGTGTGTGTAAGTAACTTAAGTGTAAATAGAGACAGCAGATAGGGTGAAAGCAACATAAATAAGAAGTTGCATGCTTGTGTTAAAAGTAGGAGAACACATTGCATGTCCAAGACTAAGAATTAAAAACTTTATAAAATAAAAATAATAGTGTGTTGCAGAAATATGAGACAGACAAGGATGACATGTACTTGATTCATGCTTCAAGGAGTAGTTAACACATGAAAGAAAGATAAGCCTACGGGAGCTAAGCAATCAAAAAAATGCAAATGAGAGTGACAACGAAAACAACTAATGGTATGCTGTGGGTGGGTTGTAAGCCCACTGAATTGTAAACAATATGTCACACAGCACATGCGCTGTGTAGACGAGACCAACAAGTGTAAAAATCCTGATTGTTGGGGATCTAAGAGTTTAGTGGATTCTACCAAAGTGGATAGCTGCTGGTTACTGATGATTAAGATGGTGTTAGCTGAGAATTGTAAACAATAGATCAGCCTATAAATGGTCACATCAGTAGGGTTGGAAGTGGGCTTTTTCTACAGCTATAGTACGAACGCTTTCTTCCAGGCCTCTGGTCCCTTACCAGATTCCAAAGAAACGTTGCAAAGTTTGGTTAAAGGGGACACAAAAGTGAAAAGTCGGGTCATGACTTCAACTACTGCCATCGTACATGGAACAAGGTGCGAGCCTGAAGAGGATCATTTACGATAGAATTTGTTTACAATTTTTTTTAAAGTATACTGTCTATTTTAGACGTGAAAAACAGTTTGGAGGAAAGCTGAAAGGATTGCTTGGCCTTAGATTTACAACCAATGGGCTATGCTAGAGAGACTAGAAGATCACAAATAACCTCTAGAAGGATGGGTGGCAGAATCCATCCTAGCTTGATAGCAAGTGACCCTAGTAGATCTGAGTATTGCTTTGTATTCTTGTAGCTCCGCGGTGTAGTTCGGCCTCTCTTCGTTGAATAGACTACCCACCAACATTGCTCAAGCTTCGTACAGTACCTTAAGCACTTACTTAATCAGCAGTAAACCACTGAACTGAAGATGTGCATTAAAGAAAATTGATAAGCTTTAGAGGGATGGAAAGGTTGAGTGCAGCAGTGTCCATTTGTTCAAGACAGAAATACAGCTATTAATTTCATATTGTATATGCTGTGCGGATGTCTATAAGTTAGTATTCAGAGCCCTTAAATTCATAACAAGCCATTTTCCACTGACATGGGAGAAATAGGCACGCGTATAGGATTACGGAGGCTTTAGAGGCAGCGGCGTACCGTGGGTTGCCAGCGCCTGAGGCAAGTATCCTTCCACTTCTCTTTTAAAATTTTGCGCCCTTAAGAATGCCCCAAAGAATTTTGCACCCGGGACAACCGCCGCTCTGCCTCCCCCCCCCCCCTCCCCTCCATGGTACGCCACTGATTGGAGGTAAATGAAACCTTATCAGACCTGACAGATTCAATAGATGAAATAAAGTGAGTCACATTAAGGTCCACTAGCAGGAGATCAAATGTATGCAGCCATAAATTATAGTACCCGAATCATGGAATGAATGTCATCTGACAAAATGTTTTGTCTTAAAAATCACATACAAAAATATCGAAGACATAGAGTTAATATTAAAAAATCTACGCCAAGTGGGATGATTTTTTTGTAAATGATGTTTAGGCTAAAGTCTTTGGATCATCCAATATTTTTATTATTGATATTCTGAGAATAAACTTGCCACGGTGAGTGGGCCCTGTATCTAATCGCTGCCGGCTCAAGGCTGCACAGGACTCTATAATTCAGAAGCCTCCTTTGAAGTGGAATCATTGCACCAGGCATTCAAATGGCGTAGGAAGATGACTGCTTCAGATTTAAGCTTTAAAAGCATCACAAGATCAATGAGTAACTCAAAAAAATAGGGGAAGAAGACTGGGAGGACAACAAGTGAGAATTATTTGTAGCACTGATTGTTGTGTGAAGAAGCAAATATTTTATGTGGGTTTGAGGAACCAAGAAAAAACTTGATATGCAAGAGCTGTTTTTGCAATAGTGGCCACCTCCAAGGTAGTGAGTACATCCTGCTCAAGTGCCTACAGCCCTTAGGAACAGCATGAGGTATATCTGTAAGTCAGAAAAGAATATCAAAAAGATGATCCGTAATAAAGTCAATAATCTGAATGGCTTGTTTAACCATTTGATAGCGCACAGGACCAGAAAGGTTCATACTTGCGATATGGATCGTATGGGCTCAGCATGGCCGATAGTAAGAAGGGAATGAACTGAGGAGTAGGGCGCAAGTCATTAAGGTGTGAAGAAACCCATAAGTCTATAGAAGTGTGCTAATTTGGTGAGCGGCTCTTTATGCGTGGGTACATGTATATGAAACTTTGGGTATGATGGGTGATTTAAAGCTCCTGAGTTAGCTTGCAACTTTTGGTGTGTGGTTATCCATTTTTGCCTGTTTTTGTTTAATCATTGGTTAGTATCTATTGGTGGGCTGCTCTTCATATCTGCATAACACTCTGCTCTGTTTATCACAAATCTTTTAGTGACTAGCGTATGTTATTGGATAGTGGCTACTTAAGAGCGGCTGAAAGATCCTATGATGTGGTGTTGGCCTTCAACAAGTTATTTTTAAGGATAAAACAAACTAAAGAACCTTCTTGTAGTGCCAGCATGCGTAGTGCTATTTCCTGGATAATAAATAAGTAGTGACCGAAGTCACTCTTATAAGCTCCGCCCCAGTAGGCAGCTATCGACTTGCCAGTAAAAAACATAAGAAAGCTGCTATCAAACCATAGCAGAGGTGTCAAGTCACCAAAATTAGAGGGACAGGAATTTTCCATCATAAACCCTCTGACCCCAGAGAATATCAAAGGAGGTGACAGAAAACAAGCACTCAAATAAGAACACTAAACTCCCTGCGAAGTCTTAAGTAAAAAAGCTAGCTTAAACTTAAAAAGCATCTCTCTGAATCCATTCCCATGAGAAGCCAGGTCGGTACTAAGTTGCATAAGACGGGCCTCTATCAAGAGATGCACAATGGTCAATCAATGATGGGTTAGAATGCTAGCCTGAGTGATTGCCTGTGGTTGGTCTATTTCTGCGCATTCCTCCCATTAAATTTTTTTGTGTATTTGATGTAATGCCCTAAGTGGCCTAGGCAGTAGCGGCTGGTGCATAGGGGCGCTTGGGCGCCGACTCACCAGCACTACCATGCACTGAAAGAGAAACATTTTTTACCTGCTTTGACTGGCAGAAATGTAAAAAGAAGAAAAGACAGATCAGCTAGTTCATCTGTGTTTATTTCAGGGGCCTGTGCACTGACATCGCAATGCGGGCACGTCAGCTGCACAGGCTTCGCCCATGAACTCTGCATGTGTGGGGAATGCTGTTCATTTGAGCCTCCTCACACAATCACAATCCCATTGACAGGCTGTGAATGCCCAGTGCAGCATATTGAGAATACAAGCTTGCTCAGGCAGTGACTGCATTATGAGACAAACTCCACAAGGCCTATCAGAAGTCAGAATAGAACAGGAGTAAAGTAGGATCCGCTCCCAGCACTTGCCTGACCTTCTGGGAGGGCTGTCAGCGGTCTCCCCAGCAATAGAGACATGGCCTCGTCAAACTCCACTGAAGACAGGCAGAGATAGGTGGAGAAGCCGCAGCTGACTCCGCTCCTGTGCTTACAATGGATTTCCTCCAGAGGTCAGGTATATGAGTGTTCAGGTCAAAGTTCATCCTATTCCAGTACATACAAATATCCATACACACATGCACACATCCATACATTGACTATGCAAATTGAATTCAGCATCTGTACTTCCTCACACATCCACTTGGCTCCTCCAGTGGGTGCACCAACGGGTGATATTATAACCAGCAGGAGGTGGACCTTCATCGTCTCTATGGTTGGCAGCAGCAGCTCTGGTCTCAAGAGAGCTGCCTGCAGAAAAAAACTGGGACTCAAAATAGGACTCAACATAATATATTAATAAAGGCAGAACTAAATGTTAATGTATGCAATATCCCGGAGATTAATTTGACAGCCAAGGCCATACGATACAGCTGATTTTTTTTAGTTCTATGTTTCTCTCTGCACTTTATTTATGTTAGGAAGAGACAAAGCGGCAGCTCAGCATTGCTTCCTTCCATGTTGTTCACTCGGTGGCTGTCTCTTCTGACAGCTGTTCCCTCATCGACCCACGTTGTCTGCTACGTTGCCCTTGCATAAGAGCTTCTACAATTGTAACCCACGGCCTGTCTGGATTCCCCATTCACTCTGGCTACCTACCCTTTCTTTTCTTCCTTTCCCTGTCTGATTTCACTTGCCATCGGTCATCTGTTTTGCACCGCCCCTTTCTCTCCCTCGCCGGCATCTCTGCCCATCTCCGCAGGCTTCCATCCCCCTCTCTGGCTTCACTCTTGCTCTTCTTCTCTGGAGTCCCTCTCACTCTCTGCTTCTTCTTCTATAGCTTTCTTGCTTCTCATCCTCTCTAGCTGTTCTCTCCCTTATGTCTCTCTTATGCCGTCTTTCCCTCCTCACTTTCTCTGGTTTCTCCTCACTCCCTCAATGATCTTTCCCTTTGTCCCCTTTATTTTCACCCTCAGCCATTTTGGATTTACCTGTTTTCCTCCATCACTAGCTGGACTCTATCTCCCTCACTGTCACTGGTCTCTACCCCCCTCGCCCCCACCCCCCATCCTTCACTGGCTTCTTTTCCCTTCACTAGATTCTTTCCTCCTCTCCTTTGTTTTCACTCCTGGTGTCTGCATTTTTCTCCTTTTCTTTCATCTTTTCTCTCCCTTGCGTATCTCTCCTGAGCCACTTAGCTCCTCCCCTCTCACATCCTCCTCAACTCTACTTCTCATCCCCATTCTGCCCAGTATTCCTCTCTCCCCCCCCCCACCTGCTGCTTCTCTCTCTCACCCTTTCTGATCCTTTCAGCCCTTTCTAATCACATTCGTACTGGCTTCTCTCCTCCTCAGTCTTGCCGGCTTCCCTTCCTTACTCCTCACAATATCTGACTAATATCAACACCATGATCTCCCTCCTCTCCCCCCTTCTTTTTCGATGCATTATTCACCCTCTTTGTCTTTAAATGTTAAATTCTTTTGCTATTTGGTTTCTCCTTCTTCAACTTTTTTCTACATTTACCCCAAATCCATTACCTATCCTTTCACCTCCGTTAGGCATTTGCCAGTCAACTGTTACATTTTGTAAAGTGAATTTGAGAGCTCAATGTACCTGAATAATAGCATCACAGAATGAGCGTGTAAGATGTGCCTATCGCTGCTTTTTTGGCCTGGGATTGTGAGATTTGATTTTTTCCACCCTGAATCTTTCAAGTAGAAGCTGTAATAAGAAGACTAAGATTATGCACAGAAGAGTGGAAATATAATGGAAAGAAATAATCTGTCGATCTATATATCTATCTATTAGAGAGAACTTTTGAAATATGCTGGGTCTTGTGACATTTCTTAACAAGATTTGTTTACCTGTCTGTAATACATATAGCTAATTAGCTAATTATTGAAGAACATCATTAAATACTATTTTGCCACAAAAGTATTGGACAGCTCTTTCCGATCCCTTGGGTTTTTAGCCAATGTGTATGAACATTACTTAGTAAACTGTACTGTTTTCCCCTGTTGTTTCAAAATCCTCACCTTTATCAAAGTTCACCAGCCGTCAGTGAGCCGCGGTTAGCTCACCGCGTAAAAGGTTCCAAGCCAAAGTAGCAGAAATTAATTCCACCTGTAGGGACCTGGGCAGCAATAATGTCTGCCAACCTTTATTGACATTCACTTTCTAAACACAACTTTGAAATCTTGTTTCAATGATGTAATCACATTGCTTACTTTGTGAAAAAATTGGCGCGTAATCCAAAGATTTTCTTAGGAGCTTGCGGCAGCGCTGCCAATAGCCAAATTTTCAGAAAACAAAGGGAGCCCAATGTTGATTCCATCTCATGCCTCTTTGTACCAATAACCAACACTACAGTCTCCCTATCTCCCTACTGAATGGTTCATTATCCTTCCTGCTTTCTCGCATTGTCTTCTTCTTTCTTTCTGCCTTCTATGCCTTTCTCTTTCTTGCCCTGGTGATGAAACATAAGGCCCAGTCCCAAAACATGAGCACCACTGCCCACACCTGGAACAAGTTAAGCACTGTGTAATCAACTGACTGCATGAAACATAAGACTTTCGGCCTTCGACTGGTAGCAAAAGTAACTTTAAGAAAAAAATGATCTCCGGCCCAAAGCAACACTAAGCGAGTAAGTCTCACCTTCTTGAATATGGAATGGAACTTTCTCTTCTTTCAAGAATTTAAAAAAAGACCCCAATAATTTGTATTACTGCACAATTTTCCAATAGGTAATCTAAAACGCCATTGGATTTACAGGCAAGCCGGAAACGAAACTCATGAAATATGCCATCACTTCAGGGTGTAGCTGTGATTGGTCTGGTCACTGGTGACTCAGTGGAATAATGCATTCTCTGCAGGAAAGTGCGTTTGATCTCCCTGTCACAGGGCTAAATCCTGGTGGGTCAACTCGGCCTTTCATCCTTCTATGTACCATTGAGTTGTGTAAGAATTCACGGGTTATTAACCACCGATGCCCACTGGGGGGGGGGGGGGGGGGGGGGGTGCACATGGCAGGTGCACTGGGAAGGAGGGACACACACAGTATTTTTTTTATTTTTTTTATCCCCCATCCCCCCCCCCAGTCACTCCCCCTCCCCAGTCCTTATGCCCCTTTTACACACACACACACAGTATGCTATGATATGCCTCGTATGCACAGCCAGTCCGTCTCTTATGGCTGTGCTGTCACAGTGAACCCCCCTAACCCCCTCAGATGTGACACGCACGGTCATTGCTTTTTTATTGGACAACAGCACTTGCCGTTGCGGGGCTCGTGGGCTGCAGTGTGTCTGCTCTCAAGCGGCTGCAGTGCAGTGTTGTTGTTGGCGCAGGTGCCGCTTGCCGGTAATGGACCCGCCCACACAGAGTTCTGAGAGGAAAGTCCTGCTGGGGCCTCCGCCGGATTCCTTTTCATTACTTCACACACCTGCTGCCGGTTTGTTGATTCTGTGAGGGAAAATTCTTGCCGGGAGGCTGCAGGTGCGGGTGTTACTCTTCATGGCAAATATCTCTGTCCTCCTTTCAAAAACAGTGTTTCGCCCTTGCTTTAATTACCATAACTTGGAACTCTCTCTCTCTCTCTCTCTATCCCCCCTCCTCCTCCTAGAAAAGCATATTGGCCCCATAGAGGTTTTATTTTGTCTTCAATAAACGGCGTGCAACTAACAACTTCCAGTGTAGCGGATGGCCTAACTCAGACACAAGTAACCTTTTACCAGGAAATGGCGAGCCCCAAGCTGAGCCTTCCCGACAGGCGGTTGTGTTTGACAAATTGAAGCATAAAACAGAACTGTTTTTCCTAGTGAAGAGTAGAATTCTTGCTACATTCATACTGGGGCGAAATTAAGGGCAGCCAGCAGCAGAATGTGTACTTTACTACACCAGACTGTAGGGGGCAGTAAAGGAAGCAGCAACTGATGACGTTGCGTGCATACACAGGCTCAGAACCCTAACCCTGGTAAAGAACAGAGCTGAGAGAGGCTCAAGAAACAAATGAAACTTCTGCCCCACAACTCATTCTCCCTAAATCCACCTGTTTTTGCATAAACCTCCAGGTTTAACCACCAATATCTCTGGTGCCCCATATGTCCCTCCATTGCAAACAGTTATTGCAAATGTCTACCGCAATGGCACCTTCAAGGATTACAAATGTTGAGCACGACAAATTCCCATTTTTCCTCAAGTGGTTCCCTCCTGCACATGGGGATTCCGGCCTTGAACACCTACTCACGTTTTGCTACTCCAGTCACAAATCTCAGCTCACTGAAGTTATGTATCGATTGTAGGATACTCCTGACGTCATGCTGCTGTCACAAGCTCAGGAGCTCTTACCAGCCGTGCGTTAGCTTTGACTTTAACAAGCCTCATGATTGACATAAATACGTGTTTACCTTCCTCTACCACAGCGCGTGCTTGCTGTAATAATTTGTTGAACTTAGGCTCCCGCCCATCTACTTGAAGACTTCAGACCGAGGTCTGTGCAGAGGCTGGCCATGATGCATGCAGCGACGCTCTCTCAAAAGTATACACAGTGAACTTAAAACATGTAGGGCGAGGCCGGAGCCCCATCCACAGTATCTCATAATAATAGTTTGTTTTTATAATAACGTATTATTTTTTATTTTTATTTTTTTTAAAGAAACCTTTATTTGACTTCAAAAAGTTACAGACATGTGCCTACAACCCCTTGGGCCGGCCACTGAGAGCATGAGACCTATCATTGTACCGTTATACAGATTGGTCAATCCGAAGGTCCCGTCAGTATAATAACGTATTTTTGGCCATCACTTCATGCTGCAATTCTGAAGGTTCTAAGCATTTTTAATATTCCCAAGTCAGAAGGATGGAAGGCTGAGTTGTCCGTGTAAATATTGTCAGACTTGTGCACTGCAGATCACGGAAGATATCAAAGGCAACCTTTAAATCCCTAAGATACCTTTGCTAGAAGCCCCAGAAGTACCCACTCCCTGATCGGTACATCCAAACCACACCTGTGAAAGCAGAGCCTAGAAAATAAGTTATCAGGTCACCCTAAGGGCATCAAGGCATTCATAAATGGGCACAGCTACAGCCCCAGATCGACGGATCATCCCCTCAAAAAGTGATGGCTTTTTTGGCGCTAAAAGAGCATTTTCCAAGCCCTAAACCATGACTTGGACACCTGTGTGCTAGGGCAAAACACCTTTGCGTCTAACACACATCTCTACGATCAATTTCACGCCCATTCTCCATGGATCCGACTCCGGGACTCTAAATGTTCAATAAGCTTCAGTCGTTCTTAGCCTAAGTCATACTCTAAGATCTACCATTTCTGGGATATGGACAGTACGCTTATACAATATATGTTTTTTGGGGGGAGAAATTGATCAAGAATTGATTAATGAATCGTTCCCAAAAGGGCACGTCCTCGACACAAATTCAAAGTGAATGTCAACTATAGTGCAGAACAGAGCACACGCTTTTGCTTTATGCTGGACAATAAATTCTTTATAGAACTTTGTTGCAATCCCCAGAACCATATTATATGCGTAAGCATTGCATGTTCTCTCGAAATGCATAATCGATGTTTACAAATGTCTACAATTATTCACAAATACTTCTTGGAAGAGTGTTTCTAAAGGCGGCACCGTCGAACCACAAATAGGTAGCTTTTTTTCTATTCGAAAAGCATCTTAGAGAAAGGACTAAAGTGTGGACGCTCCAAAAAGTATCTGGGAGAGCGGATAGTGAGTGAGATCACAAGACAATAGTTAAAACAAATATAAGTCAAGGAGACATCATGATGTTCTGTATACACGAGAAGTCAACTATTGGAGTTTAGTGAAGATGAATGGGGGCTCCTGGAGTTGGTGGTGCTGTTTGAGTTTAATTCTTACAGTTAACAGTATAATGGGAGACATTTGGCCGCAGAAAGATGAATCCAGGCGAATGATTCCAGGAGAAGCTCTTTAACACATTTGTAGTGAATTCTTTACTTTGTTTACTCTCTTGTCCTGATGTTGACTGCTGAGGCGCATTCGTTTTTTGGAGAGAAAATCCCTTAAAGATGTGGTAAAATCATGTTGTTGTGTTGACCGGGTACATTAAATCGTTTTTTTGTCCAAGCTAATTTTTCAAATGTATATTTCAAGTTATCTTTTGAAATGAAGTGAAAAGCGTAAATTTTTACTTTTTTCTGCTACATTATTCATGGGATTTTTTGCAAATGGTTTTTCCAAAGTTGTCTGGTACATTTGGCCTCAAACAGTTATTCTAAGGTTATCGGTTCTTTACACTATCACGGTCAGTTATTTTTGTCTGCGTCAGGACTAAATCTCATTGGATGCATCTATTTCGATTAATTTTGTGAACATTATAAATCGATCGTCAACACGTACTTTACTCGTCGTGCAAGAAGTTCTCTTTCAGTTTTTTTCAAGGACATTTTCCATGCAATGTTGGGTGTACGACAATGTTATGAATGGTGTGTTCATGGGGTGCATGCAATGGGCAACTTGCTAATTTGTTGCACGCTCACAGCGACCTGCAAAGTGGCCTTGAAAAGGCTCCTGGAGAGAGAATCAACTGAACTCTGTGAAGGTATGGGCTTGACCTGCATATGCCACCACGTCCTGTGGTGGTGGTGGGCTTGTGTTGCTTATTTTGTGAAAGAACGGCAGGGTTCTGGCCAGGTAGGGGGTAGCGTGTCCATGGAAACAACTGAACCCTAGAATGAAGTGCAACGCTGCAATGCAGCGTTGTGATTGGTCTGAGCCCCGTGACACAGCGCTCAGCCAGGGGTTGTAGGGGTGGGCATGTTCTTCACACAAGCTGTAAAGCAGCCTGCTAGGAGAACAGGGAAAGTGCGCATGACTGTTTTGGGTGGGGCGAGTAATGGCCGGCCAAACAGTCATTGCGTACTTAGGAAGGCTATACCACTCCTCCCCTGCTCTGCAGCCCCGCCCCCCCCCTTCACGCAAAGCTGCCGTAGCAGGAGGACAAAATAAAATGATAATAACATTACGTTATTATCATTTTATTTTTTCCTTTCTTTTACTGCTGCAGAGTAGTGGGGTGACACTCCTCCGCCTTAGCTAAGGAGCCGCCCCTGCATGTCATGAATGTCAAGGAACTGTCTGGTAATGTTCTCGATTTGTTGAAGGGAATGGTTACCATTCAATGCTCAAGAAATACATTCTTGCATATAACGCCAGCTTTTACTCAGTTGTCTGGGCCTACTCTAAAATTTGTTTGGAAGATTGAGTCTTATAAACTCAACGCTAGACACACAGGGTCCATTATTTGACGGGCAGGTGCAAAGTTTGAAAGACACATTTGAAAGTAAAAGGAGTTTTTTTCTGAAAAATACACCAATATATATCAATATTATTATTTTAAAAACTGGAAAATGTTTCTTTAAACTTGGATGCTTTGCCACCAGTGCCTTCTTTTACTGATTGTCTAAGAGCCCCCGGCCTACTTCGCAATGAGCACACGATCATTGGGCTTATGCAGTGGCTCTTGTGGAGATTAAGCAGATCACTTGAACCCGTGCGGTAGAGCTCACTCGACGTTGCTGTAGGACCAATGGTTAATTTGAGCCTGTGGTTGCAGGTGGTGCCCACCAGCACTTCTTTTTCCTTATCAGACTTTGTTCAACAGAGAGAACAACATAAAAGGAGGAAATAAGGAGACAGAGAAAGACAGCCAAACAATGACAAAGGCAGAAACCAAAGGTGAAAAAACAACCAGCTACATTGAAATGAAGGGCAGGAAATTTCTGTTGTTGGATTAAAAAGGTCCAAGGTGGGAACAAGATTACACTCCCTTGGTATTTAGCACCCAGACCTTTGATAGTGCAGATCTCAGGGTTTCGAGCAGAGCTTTGGGACCTGACACTTATCCTTTTACAAATTAAGCACTGTTAAGACCCTCCGCAGCACCCGCACCGTAATAGGCCTTTGTCTAACTTCCCTCACCATGTGGTTACATGGCAGGTGCACTGGGAAGGAGGGACTGTGATAATGACCCACCCCCGAACTCCAGGCTAGGCCAGTCACCCACCGGATCACCAAGGTCAGACAGCAAAACGCAGAAATTTGATTTGGGGGTAGGCCAGAAGCGGGATCGGTGGGGCCGATCAGACAGATAATGAGTTTGCCTTACGCCTGGTGGCGGCCATCATTCCTCGCGGGGGCCTTATATGCCGGCTGCCTTATTACATTTCAGGAAGCAGTGGACCTGCCCGGTCAGGACTGCTTATTAGAAAAAACCTCCAGAGAGCGGGATGACTGGATGTATCCCTTGGAAACGTAGCCGCTGGCAAGGGGGGAGCCCTGGATACACAGCGTATTTGAATGGAGACAGAAGGGACTGACAGGGAAACAAGGGGAACATCAGCATATCTAATATTCTCAAAGCTATTCCGTGTGTCCAGCAGTGCAGGGGTTTGATGTAAAGCTCAGTATTTGTATTGGACTCCATTTGAAAAAAAAAGAGACTGCAACAATATAGTCCAAAAAAATAAAGCCTCAAAAACGTAGACTACCAAAATCTCGACCGTACATAAATATCAGCTTCCAAAAATTTCAACATGTACGTAATTCCGAAATCAAGCCAAACTCACTTACCCCATACCTCCCCCCCCCTGAAATTTACGGTTCTTACTCCAGTCCATCAACATTGGGGCTAGGGCTTGAGTGTGACAAGATGAGCAGGTTGACATTTTTGTATAGAAAAAGTGCACAAGTTTGAGATTTTGGTAGTCCATGTTTTGCAAAAGGTGTTTTACGCTCAATGCGTTTGCTTGCTCCCATTTATTGTATGCTGAAGCTGACTGTTGGTACACATTTGAGGCCAGATAAGCAAGGTTCTTGATAACTGCATTTGGCTTATTGTCTTTTTTATGAATGCATGCAAACAGTTCCCGCGATAAAAAAACACAGGTTGCTAGGGTAACCATTAATTGCAATAAAATACATCTCCCCTTCTGTTTGCGAGGGACTGGGTTAGGTACCAATTAAGAGGCAGCCTCCATGTATAAATATTACATTGTGTTTATTGTAGAGCTGCCGTCTCAGGTGGAGGCCCTCCGAACACCTTTAATTAAGATATTTATCCGATGCCCCAGCAAAAGTGGAGAATCGAGTCATCTTCAAGGTGATCCGCAAGGTCTCATATTCAAAGTGATCCATGCTTGGATACACCAGATATGCAAATCTATGGAGGAACACGTGGAATGAGAGTTAGGGATCGTGACCCCTTCAAGGTGATTCATGTAGAAACCTTCTCATGCATGGATACACCACATCTGCGTTTCCAAGGAGGAAGGCACAGAAAATGACTTAGGGATCTAGATCTATTCATAGTGATACCTGCATAAACCATCTGAGGCTCAGGCGCACGACACCGGCACAATTGAGGAGTGAGATTCGAGGATTGCGTTCTCTTGAAGGTGATCCATGCAGAAACCCTCTTTGGAGCAACATGGGGCAAAACACCTGCATATTTGCAAGGAATGTGGGGTGTGAGGGTTGGGGGATCCCATCCTCTTTAAGAAGATTTGACCAGAAACCTTCTCTGGTCCAACAAAATGAACAACATTCCCTAGGAGAGAACCAGGATTGGGTTTCTTGTTCAAGGTGATCCATGCAGAAACCTTCTCAAACCTGCATACTCTGACGGCTGGGATTGTGTCATCTTCTAGATGATCCATGCAAAAACCTTCTTGGGCGCCAGTGGATACAAGTAATTGACAGCGAGGTGATCAGTGCAGTAACCTACTGGGCTCAGGAATGAACACCACACCTGTGTATTTATGAAGTAATGGAAAGAAGCAATTGCAGAAGGTGATACATGTGTTGGAGTAAGTACATGGCAGCAGGCAGTGCCCCTGCCTTTAAAAGATTGCCTAGATTTTGCTTGTCTCCATGTATATTATAGGATCTACCATGATTGTGCTATTTTGGAGTAATCCCACAGTAATCCGTTGCCCCTTTGGCTAGGTTAGAACTACGTGGCTACCTACAAGCACGTACTAAATTCAAACACCTTCCACCAAGCAGAAATTAAAGTTATTGCACAGGTAGCAATAAACAGAGATGTTCAACAGCACACATTAACCCACCGTTCATACATCAACAGCACAGGTACCCCACATTGCTGGCTATAAGATTACTCACAATCATTTTTGTCACCACATAACATCATTCACTAACATGTAACACAACGTATTGGACAGAACTAAAATAATTCCCACATGGACCAGATAAGCCCCATAGTCTCCTGTAAAGGTAACCAGCAGCACTCACCACCAAGAAACACCAAGCACACACATTTCCATCTGCCAGACAATGAGAAGATACATAAGCAATTGCAGGGGCTCTAATGCCTTTACCCATAAACATCAAAATCATATGCAAACAGCTCAATAAATAAGACTGTGAATATGACCAGAAGACAATATTAGCATGAATATAGCCAGAAGACAATACCATTAAGACATACCAATAACACATCATGAGGTGAACCAGACATAACATGTGAGGCACACAATATTCTCCAAAGTGTGGTGTGAGGGGGGACAAAGACGGCTATTCACTTCCACCTCAAGGTGATCCATGTGCAAACCTTCTGAGCCCAGCTGTATGGCGTGTTTGAGAACTGTGGGGAAGGAGGATCTAAGGACTTGGGATATTCTGTTTGGAAATCCCATCTTGGGCTCAAAGCTGCAATGCTCACTTTTTGTGCCAATGTGAAGGAGATGGGCCTAGGTTTACTTCCTCTTCAGGTTGGTCCACTGATATCCTTTACCGTGCATGTGGCAAACATGTTCCCACTTTTATTAATCTTTGTGGAGAGCAGGTTCGAGACAGAGATTGTTCCTTCTAGAATGAGCCTTGCAGAGACCACCATGAAATGACTATAGTTAGAGGTGATTAGTGTAATTGCCATTTATTTAAACTACAGTAGTAGGCAAAGGATATGAGCAACCCTCTCTCGTCCTAGCAAGCACAGGATACTACATAAAATTAAACTGAAATGGGTCTCTTTCAACCCTCCCTCAAACACTCACGCAATAGTCAAAGGGTATCTCTCAATCTTCGCTCGTCCTTACACAGCACACTACACATCACCAGTGGCGGCTGGCATGCAAGGAGGCTAGTTGGGAGGGAGGGAAATAAAATAATATATAAACAAATAAAATTTAGAAAATACACTTACCTTCGATCCTGGCGGCGACGTCCCCCTCGATCGGGTATAAGCAGGCAAGCAGGCTCCAACGAGGTGGGACCAGGAAGCTGCAGTAACCAATACTGGCGCTGCTTTCATGGGGAGTGGCCTCTCTCACTGCTCCCGAGGGCACTGGAGCCCTATGCGTGGGTTAGAGAGGTTTAAACTATGCTTGTCAGCTGGGCTGTTGCAAAACGGCCAGCCAAAAAGTCATGCATAGTTTAAACCTATGAGCCCTGCATATCACTGCTTTCTGCTGCTGCCTGACTGGCAGCAGCAGAAACCAGAAAGCCCTGGCCCCCCCTACCCCCCCCCCGTCCTGACACTCGGGCTCAGGACAAGGTTTGGAAAAATAAAATGGGAATAAATGAAGTTTATTACCATTTTATTTTTCCATATCTGGGGGCAATTTGGCTGGTAGGGCGACGCTCCTCCGCCTTAATGGAGGAGCCGCCCCTGCACATCACTACCTGGTTACGATGATTAGCAAAACCTGTGGGATAGAGATGGGCACGTAAGTAGGAAAACAAAAATTGCTCTGCTAGCTATTGTGCAGTTGGTCGTGTTGCCCCTTCATCCCTACCTCCTAGACAGTTCTTTGCTGGTCGCTCAATTCGCAAATAAGCAAACACTGGATCGCTCGGATATGTCCTGAAGTCATCCATAAGCCATGCTAATCATGAGTGAATACCATAACATGCACCTGATTAGAGCTTCGAGGGTCCCCACCATCAAATTCCCTCATCCACCCTAAGCTAGCATGCTTATCTAGGATGTCATCGTTGGAGAGCATGGAAGCAAATAAACCAGGACCAGGTAGTTCTGGACAAAGTAAGCACTACCGGGGGTACTCGAATGAGTATTCACAAATTGCTTATACAATAATCTAAACAGTGAAAAACGTTTTTACACTTAAATCAATGACACCAATCATGAAATGATGTGCTTCGAAGGAACATTGATGCTGAAAACGACAAAAATCAAAATTCTCCAATCCTTCTTTATTCAGAAGAAAGTTCATGGAATGAGGAAAAAGTTGCAAATTAGAAGATTTCAAGTGCTTGAGGTTCAAAACAAGATTATTCCCAATGCATTTCGGGTGTGCTGAGCACCCTTCTTCAGGGGAAATCTACAATAAATGTATACAAACAAGTACTGAGAAAAACATACATAAATGTCTCATCGTAAACTGACATTTAATGTGAAAACTGCCTTATAATTGCTGGGAGGAAAGCTTTTAAGTAGTAAAAGAGATAATTATTGAGAAGTGGGATATAACGTTGGAGAGCATGGCATGTCTGCGCTGAGCTCCTGTTATCAATGATGCAGAGAATTCAATTATTCAATTGGTTACTCAATGTGCATACTATTGAAAGAGTAGAACACCTGACAGGGGATCGGATCGGGGACAATTTCTCACTAGGGAAATTTTTGAATAATCTGGCTTCACCTACATCTGCCTACATTCTCTGAGTTGTATTCGCTGTGATGCTGGAAAATGTGGATCTATCTAAAATGTTCACAGTCTAGGATGTGCTGGAGGGAATATATCCTTGTATCCTATTTCACCACATTATAAGAGCTCATACAGTACTCAGCGCCAGTTTTGTGCCGATCACTGCCTCAAAGCTGAGCAGTGGTTGATCTATTTTTTATTTTTATTTTTTAAAGTTTTGTATAGCACGAACATGACCCGAGAGGGTATTAGAGCACTTTACATTATAGGGTAGGTAAGAAACAGTCGTAAGAATAGACACTCGTCACATATGGAAGAGTAGCATGGTAAAACTGGTATCTATCATTGCACATGTAGTCATCTATTGTCTATGCCCCTTCATCCCGGAAAAAGTAAGATCATACTCAAGTGCGAATTATTCAATAATTCAATTTTAGGAGGGAGTGATTCATTAATGTTCTACAAGACTGTTCATCATCACCTGTGCGACACAAACACAGCTACGTAATAATAACAAACATCAAGCTTTGAATACAATATGATGGTTGATAGCGTACGACTTTATAATGGCCCAGCAGAGGCCTAAAAGGGCTGAAGGAAAACAAAAGGAGACAGGAAAAGAGGGAGCGGCAATGTCATAAGCATCGGAGGTACGGGCCCATACCTCTGGAAGTCATTGAGTTCACACCAGAAGAACAAACCTAGTCACTGTTCTTCACGCGAGCCCTTAAAAACAAGCCATGTAACAGAGATGGTGGTTGCATCACAAGAGTGTTCCTCTACCACTCATCCCCAACCTCCCTTGTGAAAGTTCTACCCCTCTAAAAAACCCAGTTCCAAATGATCATATAGGCAAAGTGGGCACCGGTCTATGGGCCCCACTCCTTTAAGGGGCCCCGTGAAATTGTTTCCAAAAAACTGAAAAAAGTTAATCAATCCAAAGAAAAGAAAACTTTTCATTAAAGTAGTGATGTAATCCGGCACTGATCAACCCAGCACATACCACCTACAGGCGAGGTGCTCACAATGGCCTCACATTGGTGAGCTCTTATGAGCCATGTAGTGGCAGCAAGGTATCAAGCTACAGGTTAACAAAACACCTCCATACATAAGGAAAATATGGAGAAGCAAAGGTTTAAGACTCGCTACTCGTGGAAAAAAACCAGTAGACGAGGCAGAAAATAAAAGATGAGAGGACAATGAATCAGTGTCAGTTCCATGCCTTTAAGGGCGGTGATAGGAATGCAGGTTTCATTCCCTGCAGGAAGACATCTGAAGTGATGTTAATAACTGGGCCTCAATGTTTCTACACACCCTTCTGAGACAGCACAAGGTAACAACTGGTTACACCCAACAAAACATTTTCAGAAATTGATTTAGTGTGTGTATTATTTTTCTCTTAGAGTAAAGACAAACGTTTCCAGTTGCAGTTATTTCATAACGGTGCAGTTTATTACCCTGCAGCATTTACAGATTAAGTAGAGGTTCCTACAGGCAGGGCCGGACTGACTACCGGGCGTTTTGGAATGCTGCTGAGCTGGGGGCTGATTTCGTTGATGGAGACCTGCGTGGACTGAACGAAATTCGTTTTACTTTAGTTATTTCGAAGTACACGCAGGTCTCCATGAACGAAATCAGCCCCCACCGCAGTGAAATCAGCCCCCACCGCAGTGAAATCAGCCCCCTGCTCGGCAGAATTCCAAAATGCCCGGTAGTCAGTCCGGCCCTGCCCACAGGGCAAGAGTCGGGGGTACACGCGGGTGGACGGCGCCCACCCACTATTTTCACAGGGTGAACACCATCCACCCTGCCAATAATTTGGGCCCCACTGAATAATGTGCTGAACTCACCCTGGTGTAATTTCCAAACACTGGGACACTTTCAGCAGCGCGTTGTCTGCTTTCCATCTGCAACAAGCAACAACGTGCAGGCAGGGACAGGGCTTTCTTATTTTACTCTCCTGCTGGGCCCATAGCAAAGGCCGAATTTGCGGGGTCATTAGGCTTCCTTTAGGACCTGGACCCCTCAGGTTGCCCCCGGCCCTCCCCCCACTGAACCCACAAATGAAGACTTGATTACCAGAGGTGTGGTTTAAAAAGAGGCCATGTTTCATCCAAACAATCACACATAAACATGATAATATTTATCTAATCAAGTTCACATTTCCTAAGATGCATATTTATCCACAAGATCACTTAGCAATATTTACATTTTACATTTGATCCTAGCATCATAAACCATCTGTAAGAAATGACAGCTTTTATTTATATACAAAATTCTCTATCGCTACATCACTAAGGGGCCCTCTGGCTCGGGTCCCCCTACTGAGAACAACGCAAGGCGCAACCCACCTGCGTCCTTGAGAGGTGAGTCCCTGCCATCTGGTCCTTGTTCGCAACCCTAGGGGCCCACCCCTCCACCACCAGGCTGTTTACGGGGGGCTCGTAGGGTATAACCAGGGACGCCGCAGCCCCGTGCCCTAGTTTGTAACCTGACGCCCTTGCCCCCAGGCGGTGTTCCCATTCTCTCTGGGGTGAGCTTACCATCTCTCCCCCCTCAGTGCTGGCCTAGGGAGTCTGCAGGAGGACTCCCGTTAACAATGTAAGCCCATTTCTCTGGCCTCCTTACCGCCACTCACAGATCGAGTTCTACATCCTCCCAAACTCTAAATCTAAGGGACCGGTGGGTCGGAGATTGCGACGGAGTCCACTGTGACCGTGGTCGGCGCTGAGGAAAGAGAGGATGAGGGCCCAGGCAAGGCGCCTAAATAGGCCCCCACCTATTCTTCCCCCATCGCGGGTTCCGGCAGGAAGTGATGTCACGCCCTACCCAGAAGTACTTCCCTCCTCACCGCTGCCACTCAGATGACCCTGAAGTCAGGAGGGCGTGGTCGGGATCCCGGGGCGCCGGATCCTAATTGCGCGCTTTCTTAAAGTTCGTATTTTCCCATTGTTCGAGTCTCTTGGCTGGGAGCAGTTTCAGTTCTGTTTCAGCTATGAATGAGGGTGCTTTAAGAGGTAGCTTTTCACTTTGTTCAGTCCCTGTTTAGAAGATATGCATGCACCGTAAGAATGTCAGATGTGTTGGTCTTTCCCAGTATTTACACAAAGCAAATTGCATTTATATAGAGCTTACTTACCCTGAGGAGGCATTGAAATAACTTAAGTACCACTATTTTTTCTTGTATAGCCCTACTCATCCAAATGCAGGGTGTCAGAGCGCTTTACATCAACACGTGCATATTACATGTACAATAAATTATGTAAGTTTGTAAATGAATGAACAAGATGTGTTACATAAAACTGGGGGATTGCAAGGTGTAGTAGTCACATTTCATCTTCCATTGCTCACTGTGCTATTATCCTGGCAATGCCCTCAAACGTACACATGAAAGACCTGCTAAACATATATGTGAGGGCTTTAGATCTGATGTCACTTCTTGGGATGCAACTTCCCGTAAAGTCGTGGCTTGTGATGCCACTTTGTATGATATCAATTCCTGTGATGCCATGTGTGATGTCATGCGCCGTGATGTCCTGCGCCATGATGTCGCGCACCGTGATGTCGCTTGCATACTGCCTAACTAGGTTAGTCCCCCCAGTTCTGTTTTTTAGGACTTGTGCCCTGGGTTCCCACTTCTGTCTCTGTGAATGGGCTTGTCGACACTACTTAGAACAGCGGTTCCAAGGCAAAGACAACAAGCCTTGCATACTGTGAAGCGGGAACTTCCAGTGTAAGTGTCTCAGAGTCTGATCAATGGCAGATTTTCAATTTTGTATACAGTGGATCTACATTGGGCACGTTACCGCCACCGGCAGTTATCCTGGAAAACTGGGCTGGACCTGGCCCATATTAGTCTATTTTGAACACCCTCGATGGAAAAGGTAATGCATTCTTTAGCTAATTTTACAATAGACTGTCCAGGCAGTACAGTTGAATCCACCATGGCTGCCTCTGCATTTAAAGGCACAATGTCCAAATATCTGGGGCATGAGGTAGAAACTAACTCTGAACCTGTGGGACCCCGAACTCCTTTTCAGTGCCAGTCACTTTCCTCTTCCTCCATTTTAACAACCAGATCTCAATATTGGCCGACTTGCATCGCTCAGTAGGTGGGAGAAGACTCAGCCACCAGATCCTCATTTCAGACAGGTCAGCCCCCTTTCTTCCTCAAAAGAAGCCAGATTGCTCTCTTGACTGCCTCAGTCAGTATCCACCCTGCACCTGGAACTTTGTGCTGATTTTGTTACAAGGAAGGAAAGTGCAGGGGCGGCTCCTCTGCTGTCGCCCCACTGGCTCAGAGCCAGCAGGTGAAAAATAAACCAATGTTCTATCATTGTTTTATTTTTCATTTGCTGGGTATGAGCTAGCGTGTGCAGGGAGGGGTGGGGCCAGGGCATGGGAGGGGGAGGAGGAGTGCTATGTGCACTTCTGAGTGCGCATGTGTGTTTGGCCGGCCATCTCAAACCAGCCAAACACACATGCGCACTTAGGTTTCTCCAACCGGGATGTATTGTACAGCTGGGCTGGAGAAACTGCACAGACTCCCTGTCCTGAGGGGAGCGTCTTTTCAGCCCACTCGGGCCAATCCCCTCGCTGCTCTCATAGCATGAGAGCCGTGCAGGGATTGCACAGGGAGTCTGTTCCGGTGTCTGCTGGGAGCAGGAAGAGCACAGTAGGCGTGTCGCGGCCGACAGCTTAAAGTAAGTTCTTTAAAAAACAATTATATTATTAACACCCCTTCCCCGAGCTCCCCCCCCACGCTCACCCCACCCGCCCCACCACCCTATGTTTGTGGCAGCCGCCAGTGATGTGCAAGGATCAGGTCTCAAAACTAACTTCAAGCCATTGAGTCACTGCATTATAGAAAGGAATCTAATTTAAGTAAATAGGAAGAATTCCCTTTCAATACGTTAACAGTGATCTCAGGCTCAGCAGGGCTCCAAACAAGGAGAAAATGGGACTCCCAAGCATCCAGAGCACAAAACAACCCCCTGGTCTTGTCATGGCCCCTAGAAATGGTAGAACTCAGTCCTATTTTGTTTTTCTTAAGAATAAACTAAATTGCATAGGCTGTCGCTGCTAAGAAAAGAATTGTGTTGACCTCCCGTTGTCCCATTACAATTCTTGGTGGTGTAGTGTATCGAAATATATGCAAGTTTAATAGTGTCTGTCTAAAAATTGGTGTTTATCTCAAATAAATCTCACCTGTGTAAACAAAGAGGTAAATACAATTCTCAAGTTTGATATAAGTTTAGCAAATTGCATCAGGTAAAAACAGTGCTTAATGTGTAATACAGCAAGTGCTAGTGGCCAAAGTCTTCTTAGAAGCATGCGGACGAGTCTATTCAACGTCACTGCACTGAACACCAGGGCTGAGGCTGCGTTGCCTACAATCCACCCCAGGTATCTTTAATCACTGCCAGTTACACAGGGCTTAATTTGTAAAATAATGAGAGCCCGTGCCCAATGCTCTGCTCAGAAGCCCCCGGACGGTGCAATTAAATGTCGGCACACCAAATATCAAGGCTGCATAGTGTTGAATCCGCCTTTTTAATCCTCTACCAGACACTCCCTGTGGCTTTATCTCACTCTCGCAAGTTCCTGCCTTCTCCTTTTATGACGGGTGTTCCGTCTTCCTCCTCCCCCGTCGTTCCCCTTTGTTTGTTTTTCCATCTCTTGCTCTCAATAAATTTCTAATTCAGAAAAATAAATGCCAGTTCCCAAAAATGAGTGCTGGTGGCCCCCACCCTTTCAAATTAAGCACTGGCTCCTTGCCCCTTTATCTCACTCTTGAAGGTTCCTGCTTTCTCCATTAGTGACATTTTTTCCATCAATCTGCTTTGTGTGATTTTCATCTCTTGCCCTCAGGAAATGTCTGAAGAGAGAAAATAAGAGCCTGTCCCGAATAATGAGTGCTGATGGCACCCACCGGCAGCCACTTGCTGGAAGTAGGCATGCATACCTGCACACACGGGAAAAAAATCGGAGTGAGGAGGGGCGTGGCCTTGGAGGGGGAAGGGATTTATGCCAAGAACTTTCTGAGAGGGCCTCTGCCCCTGTTCTCTTTCCCCATCGACCTCTGCTTTCCACACAAAAAAACGAGAACAGAAGATTGTTGAGGCTGCTGGTGATGTCCTGGGGTGCTTTCACACCCCTTAATGGACATGGCCTGCATGCAGCCTTAAAAGACGAGTTGGAACTCCACTCTCTGTAATGGTTTCCAGCTCGCTTTACCTGCCACCATGTGATTTCGGCTCCTCACCGGGTGACCGTGTGAGAGGAGCCGAAATTGTGTGACACACAGTGGCACAGTGCGAGTTGGCAGGTCTGAGCATGGGTAAAAGAGCACAGTACTTGAGAGACTGGCTATGGTGCTGCCTTGGACAGGTTGAATGGCAGCAAACAGAAAGAGCAAAGAAAGACAGGGCGCGGGGTGATCACAACTCTTGACCGATCTATACTGAAACAGGGATATTTTCCCAGCAGAACTCGGACTTGAAAGACTTCTAGTGCTTGGCTGGGATACTCATCTGATAGCTGGTAAGGATCTAGGCTCAGGCTGCAGAACCTGCGTTAGATGCAGGGGCACACTCTGGCTTGTAAAGGAAGGCACCACTGTTTCAGATGCTGGCCCAGTTGCACCAAGATCCTCTAATGGTGGCAACGAAGGGATTTTATACATAAAATAGTTTTTTGATACGCGGCAGACATTTTCATCTAGACAACACAAACTTACTTCAATGCACGTCTTACCTCGTGATGCTTAGCCATGTGAGTGGCGAACTGGTGATAGTATCGGATGAGCAGAAAACTTGAAACCTCTATCCTCCTCCAGTGGCGGCTGCCTTCAATAAAAAATGGTGAGGCACGAAAGCGATACTCACCATAAACCCGAGCTGGAGCACGACCACTGCAGCACTTCTACCTTCCACATCCAGGAAAAGGAAGGTCGTTCTTCCTGCTTGTGGAACAGACTCCAACCAATCCTGGAGCTGCCTTCATGCTGTGAAAGCAGCTCTAGCATTGGTGGGAGCACGCTCACCCAGTGCTCATTTTGAGGCTGGGGGCCTGTGGTAGCAATTCCCAGGATGTTTCACACCTTTGGATTGCTGGGTCCACACTGTGCATGTCAGATAGGACGGCTGTAGACAGCCGTCCAATCTGACATGTGCACTGTAGACCAGTGCTGTAATCCTGCATTTGCAGGATTTAGCCCCAAATTCTGAACATACAGCAACTGTTTATTGACCTCATCTTAAAACAAAGATTGCAGCAACATATTGTGCACACATATGTCCCAAAAATTGTAGACTACCAAAATGTCGACTTTACATAAAAAACACCTTACAAATATTTCAACATACATGTCATTCCTAAATCCAGCCATAATGGTAAGACACTGTAATCACCTGGACTGTTAACAAGCGGGAAGCAGAAAACAATCTCCCAGTACCTATATCTCACCTTTCTTCTCCTACATTCTTTCTTTTTATGGTCTCAAAATATTTGTCCAATCACACCTAGTGGTCATGGAAGTCCTTCTCATGCCAAGCGCTATATGGTACACAGGAAAATTACTGGTCTGACTTGCTCTGTCCAGACTTGTCACTGCTCTTTAACGGTTCAGCATTCCCAGGGTAGATCCATAGGACATGGTCATCAGAATTAAACCTGATCAACTATCCTCATTCAGAAACAACCAGAAGAACCTGAGTGATGACAACACGCCTGTCCTCTGAATGCTGAAGTCTCAATTTTTTGGGTTTCAGTCTTAATAAAGGACTATGTCCTTCTCTTTCATATGTATAAACACCTACAGGGCACACAAATCAAGCTAACATTTAGAGCGTTGCCTTTACCCACCAGCTTAACATAGTCTCACTTACATCTCCCTGTTTGCCTCCTCTTAGAAGTTGTCTTTCATGATGGGAGGAAAAAGGGAACTTTCAGGCCCACACACTAAAGTATATTTAGACTTAATAACAAATACAATAACATAAATCCCTACAGGACAATAAGTTATTATGTGTCTACGTCAAGAGAACAATTTGTCACTTTAAGTAAAATTGTAATTGAAGAAGGACCAGGCATTTGTTGATTTAGCTCTGGGACAATGTCTTTTACCCAAAATGGCAAACAATGTAATTTAGCTATGGCTGACGGGTCTGACAGCCACCTACTGTTCTTTCAACCAACTATCTACTCATGAAGTCGCAAACGAATATACTCAACAAACAAATCACCTACCTAACCAAACCACTTAACCAACCAGCATTCTCAACTAACCAAAAGTGCTCAACCATTATTGAAGCACTAACATTGTCCACCTTAAATACACGTAGTCATTTAAATACTCAATTCTAATGGATCAACTGAATGAAGGCCAGATTACCCCAGTGTCCATCTGCATCTCCATAAATGCAGTATACTTGGATGCAGCCTACTTCACAGCCAACTCACTCCACCATCAGTTTTTCAGGCTGACATTCTGTTTCACTGTGAGCCTAGTCCATGATCACACTGATGAGCTGGACAATCACCTTTCTAGATAAGCGAATATATATTGGCTCCAATACCAACCTACCTTTACAACTGTCAATCAGTCCAAACCAGAAGAAGGAGAATGACAGATCCCACCCTCCCCCTGAGCAGCTACAACAAATCAACAATGAGTAACAACAATGAAAGTAATAGCAATACGAACCAGTAGTGGTGATGAGGAACCCCATGGCCGCAAGCAAGTACAAGAATCCATACAGGGATAGTTACCAAGCTCTGATTTATCTCACCATTAGTCAATCAAGAAAAAAGCCCTACACCCAAACATCACACACTTCATTTTGGACAGGTCCATTTGATATGCCCAGAACGGTAACGCTGCAGGCCCTTATGAGTTGTCTGATTAATAACATAAAAAATGCAAAGCTAAGGTTTTATTGCTTCTGCATACTCCCAATCATATGGAAATACATCATTTAAAGCAAGGATTTGAGCCAATGTGCATCATATAAAACAATATCTTGGTAGAATAACAATTCTCAAAAATCTGGTCACTATCGGAGTAGGAATGTAATTGAGGGCGCTGTACATCAAGACAAATGAGGCCTTTACCTAACCAACAAGACTTGCTTTCTCAGGCACATCTTATGTGAATAATGGAGGAGGTTTCTCAAAGGTATGGATTGTCGCTTCTGTTCCCGATCAACGATGCACAAAATGCTTTTGGCATGTTACGCGGGTAGCTCCTGAGGGTTATTTGGCAAAAATAGGCCTGAAGACAGGTTATGAAATATTTTACAAAAACCATTCAAAAGCAGCAAAATTCACCAATAATGGCCAATCGACACGAGCATCACATGGAATATTGCTACAGTAAATTAGTGTATAAGGGTAGGCAAAATCTTTAGATTATTGGATAATGCTGAGTTGGACAACCCCATAGGTTTGTGATGAACCGCTCGTTTGGTTTTCCGAATTACATATGACATTTGGTAAGGTGACAGCTCAGTGTTCACAAATGCCCATTCGATGTTTTAGAAAAATTACAATGCATTCTGTGTTTTGGTTCAAGCTTGGTGCAATGTTAAATAGGTTAAGGGTATGCCATGGATCAACTTGTATTCTCCAGTTTGGCAAAATAAAACACCCTCATTCATAGCTGACACAGAACTGAATCTGACAATGAAGCACATGGCGAACGACCTTTACAACGCGTTCGTCACACCGCGGTATGTATACATCGCTGTCGTTACAACGCAAGTCGTTACAACGACTTGCCCTGGATGGCGCAATACACTAAGGAATAGTATGATTTACTATTCCAACACCTTCCCTACTGTTACGTAGGCTGGAGTTGGAATAGTAAATCATACTATTCCTAAATCCAGTGCCTCTAGCGCAAGTCATTGTAACGACTTGCGTTGCAATAACTGCGATGTAACCTACCGCGTCCTAACGACCGCGTCGTAACTTCACATATTCAAAGCACACACCATAAGCAATTTACTGAGGATTGGGGAAAATAGTTGGGAACAGTAAACAAATTTGTTGGATCATGTAGTATTGGACATTGGATAAGTTAAGTAAACTGATCCATTTGACTACTGGCAGGTTCAGCTCTCTAAAGGATACTTATTTTTCAATTGAAAACAAAAAGTGGTGCTTGAAACCCCAGTTTCCTGACACTACAAAAAACTGCTTTCTGTGAGACAGATTCAGAAGCAAATGGCAAGAAATTTAGAAGCATGGAAAAAAATCCAAATTCAAACTCAAATTATTATGATACCAAGTTGCAGTGGTTACATGGTTCTATAATCCTTCTAATTACATACAAATCAGTATTGTGTTCATTACATGGAATGTTCCCATGAGGATCAGGATCAGTACTGACTTGATTTGTGTATGACAGGCTTCTGTCTCGAGTGCCACAGTGGACAAAAAACGATGGGTTGGAATGCTACCTAGAGCTATTGCCCCTGGTTTAGGCTATTTGCAAGCATTCCTCACATTACCCCTTTAGTGCTTGAAAAGGGACATATTAACTGCATTTTATGCTTAAATGTATTTCATGATGCGCAAAAGATAGTCAGCAAATGTTTTTGATTTAGTAGAAAAGGCAATGTGTTCCTCGATATGGTGCAGAGATGAAACATTACAACAGTGTTCAATTGTTATATTTAGGAATTTAACATATTTTACTTCTTATATTATACATTTATGACATGACATCACTCTTAGGGTCTGCAAATTCAAAACTTTGAGGACCAGGAGTTTAAGCATCCCTGGACCTCTAAAATAATTCTTAACAGTGTGAGGCTTGTGCCCCATTTCTGTATTAAGTACGAGACCCTTAAAAGGTAAGAAAGGGTACCATATGTAATGGGTCATCCAAGAGACAAAGATTTACCCTGGGCGGAGTATGCGGAGTGGTGTTCCGCGTAGTTCTCCACTTCGCTCCGCATCCTCCCCCTCCCAAAGTTATTAAAAATAATTAAAAAGGCACTTACCTGTCGTGTCTGCCTCGGCTGCCTCCTCCTCGCAATGGCTGCTCTCTCCTACCTTTTCCTTGCCTGAATAACCCTTACGTTGGACGAGCAAGACGTACAACTTAGGGGTTATTCAGTGCGAGGAGGAAGCAGGAGAGAGCAACCATTGCGAGGAGGAGGCAAACACGACAGGTGACTTTTTAATTATTTTTAATTACTTTGGGAGGGTGGAGGGGCCGGCTAACTATGTTCCGCCGCAGAGTCGTAGTTTTGCCTGAACTCCGCGCTCACAGTGGAACGCGGAGTAGGCAAAACTACGCAAACTCCACTGGCGGAGCGTAGTTACCCGCCCGGCGTTAAAAAATATTAATTTATATTCGACTGGGAAACATCGGTTACATCGTGGTGTTTACACCGCAATACCTTTACAACACGGGTATTACAACGCAAGTCATTACAATGACTTGCGCTGGATGGCGCTCTAACCGAAGGAACAGTATGATTTAGTATTCCAACACCTTCCCTACTGTGCGTAGACTGGAGTTGGAATAGTAAATCATACTATTCCTAAATCCAGCGCCCTACAGCGCAAGTCGTTGGAACGACTTGCGTTGTAATGCCTGCGTTGTAAAGGTATTCCGGTGTAAACACCGTGATGTAACATCGCATATTCTACCCCACTACATTTATCTATTTTTCTTGACTGTGGACAGTATTTATGACCAGTGGAAGGTTATACCTCCGGGGTTTCTAATGATGATCTAGGACTTACACTACTTCCAAATGAAGATTAAGTCCAACTTGATGACCTTTGAATTTTAGAATTTGGTGAGTTTATGGGGCAAGTTTATGTTTACCAGGAGTGAGTGGTAGTGTATGAATGGTGGTGAGAGACTGAGACCACTCTGTCTTTATTGATGGTCACAGAAGGGTGTTATTTTACGCTAGTTAGGTCTGGGGTGGGAGGCTCTAGCCCTGAGCAGAAAAACCGAGATGGTTTGGTATTAAATATAAAGAACTACGAAGCCCTTGATTCGATGAGGGTGATGTTATGCATGGGGGTGTTGTAGAATGTTTAAGTACCACTTGGGTAAATTATACAAGGTGAGTTAACGCATTATTGTTGTTTACTTTTGTAATAATTTTCGTTATTTGTATGGTTTTTTAGATATTGCATTATTTGACATTGTCCTAAAGAAGGTGGTTAAATACTTTTTGAGCCACTGAAATGCGTCAATGTATGTCTTACGCACAATACGTCTAACAGCGAGGGACCATAGATGAAAGATATTTGTTTCATCAGGACTCGTGTTTGATATTCTAAAACGGATCAGCAAAAACAGCAGCTATATTAGTATTGTTTTATCAATTGTTGAGGGGGACTTACTTTTGTTGTTGGTAAATATATATTGTTTTTGTGTATTTGTGGAGTTTTACTTTGCGTTGTATTCGGGTGGGTTAGCAGTGTATTGTTTTTTAATACCTTGAATGTGCTGTCCATTTTATGCATAGTGACATATTAAATTTGTTATTATTCCATATAGATATATAACTCAAATGATAACGTTTAACATATGACATTAAAACTTTGTGAAATTTTTAGACCTTGGTGGTACTTTTTGCCAATAAGAAGGTTCATATTGGACACGCGTGTGGTAGAATTGAGTGGTGTGACTGATTGAATAATCTGTGGTGTGACACATAGATTCTTCAAGGGAGCCCTTTTCTTTACTGTTATTGTTATGATCTGTCCCCTTGGTCCGAGGGACACCGCTAGCTCTTTGGTCGATTTAGGAAGATATCAACAATAAAGGGTGACGAATTTCCCTGTGTTCATGGCGTTAGTACTAGATCTAAGCCTACATTTAGAAACCATCTATTGCTAGTATTAGAAGAAACATCATTTGCCTGATTTGTGTCTGGTGTTCTGTCTGCCCCTGTCTAGGAGAAAGCAAAAGACACACAATTCCCGCCCTAAGTGCGCCAGGTATGCCCAGACGTCGGTCCTGGGCTCACTGTGCCACTGGAATCAAGCTATCCTGGCTGAAGAGGTGTGAAACCCCGAAACCGGTCCTAGGATGCTTGTTTCCGGTCCATGGAGGACCTGGCTTGGCAGTTCGGGCTGGACTGATCCCATGAGGCACAGGGTCAAGACTGATTTGCATATGGCCAGGTCTAAACTGGAGTGGCATGGTGAGCACAAGAATGATGGATTTAGCCCAGATCTCTTGACTGGGGGTGAATGTTTTCATTCTTTCTGCATTCCCTCCATCAATTGTGTGCCTGTCTAGGAGAAAGGCAGGATCCCATCAAGGCAGCCAAGGAGGCATAACACTGCTGTTACTTTTGAGTTTGGGTCAATGTCAATAGACTGTGATGGTATTTTTATTTGTAGTCGTTTTCTAGTTTTGAAGCCTGTTTGTGTTTAGAGTCATGTTTTGGAAAAGCAAGGACATTTTAAAACTCTGCTCCTATGTGCTTCTGATATATGTGCACTGTGAAAACTAATGTTGTGATTAATTGAAGGCTTCGTTTAAGAACAGTGACTCTTGGTGCACAGGGACCCCAAATATAGAGATAAATAGCACCCTCTGTCGTTACACAGGGAAACAAGCATTTTCAAAGCTAACAGATCTGACCAGGCTAATGCAATGGTTATGATTTGTTATTTTTACATTTTATATGACTCATAAATAAAACGAAAAGAAAAACAAACTGACACATAAAAGTGGCCACCATGTGTTTGAAATAAAAAAGTTAAATAAATATATTTGAAAAATCACTGATGTGGCTGTTTTACTCGTTATGGTTTTGTTAAAACAAATAAGCTTTTCAGCTGGGCTACACATTTTACCATCACTTTTTAAGAAGGTGACACAAATAAATTATCACCCAGTGAAGCACTCAAATTGCAGACAGCTTACAATGCTACTGTGTCACCTATACACTATATATACATATAACAGCAAAAGCAACTTTAAAAGTGAGACAGGAAATATGTCACCATCTAACTAGGCACTTGAAGTGCAAGCAAAACATATAGTCTTTTTCAAAAACATTATAAACAAAAATACAGTTAAAGAAGCACCCTTTGAAAGAGCTTTGTACCTGAAGAGAAATGAACTATTTTAAGTAGATGTAAACAATGTCCACAAGCCTTGTGCCCACACACAAAGTGGAGGGAGCAAACGGGTACAGTGATTGGACCCATTTCTCCATGTTGTCTATAGTGGTGATTGGAAACAAAATGTGAATGATAATTAAACAGACCAATGGATGAAGTCTACTGACCAAAAACTCCTCTACTAATGTATATTATGTAAGATTTTTTCGGAAAACAGTATTCCGGTGAGAGAGATTAAACTGTTGCAAAGGCCATACTTAATAAAACAGAAGCTAGTGCGGAGAGGGATTCAAAATAGCCTTGTTTCGAGCAGGTGCTCCTTCGGTGCACACTTTGGCAAAGCTCTGGTTGCGGAGACCAGGATGACATGAAGATGGACCAGTAGTAATACATTGAGCAGTACTAAAGGGCCTCTCAGCTACCTCCTCAGCAAAGCACCTTCCGCCTATCAATGTAACATCTTTAGTTGAAACCCTTTTAAAGAAGAGTCTACTGTTCTCCAAAGCTACCCCATACACTGAGGGCATTCTGGTAAGAGCAGTCGATAGAGTCCCACTCACCCTACAATGCCATCTATTCTGCCTTACTACTACTCACACCACACTGTCACATACGCAACTGGACTTCTGAACATCCAGGTTCTACTTGCCATCCCACCTGACTACTGGTCAGAACTATACTGAAATATTCATCATATCCAGCCTAGGTCCACGTATATGAGAAACTTAGGAATACAGCCGTGGTCCATGCAGGTAAGTGGGGTGAGGCAGTGGTGCCGGGTTGGCGGGGTGCACTGGGAATTTCGACAGACAATGATGAGAGGAAATTATTTATTTAATTTCCCCTCGTCGTCGTCTGTCGAAATCCCCCCACCTGGCCCCACCGCTCTTACCTGCACAGGCCGCGGCTGCAGAAATAGGTGAATCTCTGAAGCTTGTGATGAATGCCTTCCCTCAAAGAACAAAGTTGTGGTGTTTCTATATTATTGACGTGGCCTAGCCTTAAGCTGATGTAAATGCCCAATTCCTAAAGTTTGAATAACTTCAACATGAGACATTATAAATTTGTGTCGCCAATGCCCTCCTCCAAACAAGGCCCTAATGGGCCAGCACGCCTCCTATAGGCACTTTATACAGAGTACTTGTGCTATCGTCGGATCGAAGTGCAAGCTTGACACTGTTGATAGTAAGCACGTTATATACATTAATTCACCCCAATTGTTCATACTAATGTGATGCTTGAAGGCCTTTTGTGTTCTACATTATCCTTCTGTCATGAGACCAACTGCACTTCATTATACTTTTGAGTTTCATGCAAACAGCACCTTCAAATCCCTAGTCTGGATGCTTTATAAAATAAATAGGTGATTAAATACTAGTTGCAACTTGCGAACATATAGTATAGTTCTGTGCAGTAATCACATCATCTGGGTATTACTTACACTTTTTATTGTGGAGCATGTACAAAATGAAATTGTACTGGGGGGAATTAATCCTGTCTTTCGCCATCTCTCAACCCATTATCCTTCAGTTTTTAGGTCGAGCCTGGACAGCGCATGAGCTGCTCTGCGAGGCATGCTGTATTCGAGAATGGACTTGAAGCTCCACCCACTCTCCTTCTATAATGTTCATTGGCTTGTGTCATTGTCCCTTGTAAATGCTGGCTTCTGATTCGTTAATAGGCTTGGTAGTCCCTCCTTAGTACCGACTTGTCTTCATTTGTAGCATCCCATAAGGACTGTCCCTTTTACTTCTGTTGTTACATAATATGTCTTATTTAGTCTGTAAACACTATTTTCTTTAATGAGTTTCTCCTACTGCAGACACAACATGCTTTCATGCAACATTCAGTGCGCCATGCGCGCTTTCACTTTCCAAGCAGCCGGGGACAAAGGCGGCTGCTTCTTTGAAATCAAATAGGTCTTGCATTTACACGAGTTTGAGCTATTGGCATTGTAAATTTATGTGTTAATTATCAAAACAGATAAACAAAGGGCTTTGTCATTTACAATGCCAATAGCTTAAACTCTCGCAAATGCGAGACCCATTGCATTGAAAATGCTTGTTTTTTTCCCAAGAACTATCACTTAAAAGAATTCCATGTTATAATTTGAAAATCTTAGACCTGAGCAATAAAATATGTCTTGATCACATAAAGGAATTTTATGAAATTATCATTTGAGCAGGGCAGGTAGAGTATCTTCCTCTACTAGCGAGGTTTAGCGTGCATATCATGCTATCATGCTATATGTTGCTAAGTATCATAAGACACTGGAAAGGTGTTCTAACAGTGGCCTTGCAGGGATGCAGTGGGGACCAGTGCAAGCAAAGAAAAAGGGACCTCTCTCCCACCACTGTTAACCCAGCCACACAATGGTATCCCACAACGTTCACTGCACCTATCACCCTGCCATCCACAACCACTTCTCTGTACACCAATTGTATTTGGAAGCATCTACATTTATTCAATCTCCAACATGAGCAAGTGAACCAGAAAAAGCAATGTTCATACCTCAATTTGTATAAAATGAAGTACCAGAGCACAAAATATTTCTTGGGAGTCCACTGCAGCTGGCGCCGCCCCAGCTCCTGCCACTGCTGCTAAATGCGAGTGACAGCAGTAACTATCTGCTAGTTTTAAAAAAAGATATTAAATTGCCAATGAGGAATTGTGCTAAGAAAAGGCCTATAGCACCACCATGTGGTGGATAAATAAGTGTTTAGTAGAAAATGGTGCCAGTGCCGAGCACCAGCAAACAACGGCACAAATTAAACACTGCCTCAATTAAAGTAAACATGTAAGAAAAAACGACATATTTCCATCTAAAATACGCACCAAAGCAATATAATCCTAGATATTCAGCACTCCCCTGCACTTCGTAGTGGATCCGACCGTATCCCGCGGCTTATGAAGGCCCATAAACTAACCTGAAAAAAAGGATCTTTCTTGCACAAGTGATCTGATTATTATTATTAATAATAATAATAATAATGTAATTTCTAGAGCGCATGGCTACCTCATTTGAGGTGTACCAGCATTAGGTAACGATGTTGACAGTCCTTCATGCAATTATCAAACTCCCTACATCCTGAACAAAAAAAAAATGGTTTTCAGTTATTTTCTGAACAGTTTTTCCTACTGAGCCTGACGAATTACTATGGGCAGATCATTCCAAAATTTGGGTGCTAGGTTGCCAAATGATGTCCCACCCATATGTACTTTTCTAAATCTGGTAACTGTAGCCAGCATCTCCCCTACAGATCTGAGGTTCCTCGGGGATACATAAGGTCTAACAAACAGTTGCAAATACTGTGGCCCTTTATTATTTATGGCTTTATAGCAAAAACACAAGGCTTTAAAAGTGGATCTCTGTCTTACTTGGAGCCAATGAAACTTCTTAAACTCCGCCTCCATGGACGCACATTTTGGCAAATTCGAAATAAGCCTGGCCGCCGCATTCTGCGCTCTTTGTAATCTATTGACCCTGCCCTGCGTCGCTCCGAGGTATAAAACATTGCAGTTTTCCAGTCTTGACACTATCAAGGCCTGAACCACTGTCTTCCTGAATATTTTTCTTAGCATTTTAAGGAGTCCGAAACATTTTCCCACTACTGTGGAGATTTGGTTGTCAAAAGAAAATATTTCTTCTACCCAGATGCGGTGATTCTTGACCCTGGATTTGGCATCAGGTACAGGATGAAGCTCCTTGGGCCACCAAGCAGTTAACCACATCTTTGATACCTCAGTTTTTCTTGTGTTAAGCTTAAGCTCGGATTGAGTCCATCCATTTAGCTATCTCAGCAAGGGAGAGGCATAAAGACGCGGCCATCTGTGTAGCATTTTTTGACAGCATAATGATGAGCTGTGTGTCATCAGCATATGACACGTTCAAGAACCCAAAGCTCTCAAGTACATCCACCAAAGGAAGCACATATACATTAAGCAAAGTAAGCCTCAAAGAGGAGCCCTGCAGCACGGCACCCCTTGCTTCAGCGAGGGCACCCTTGACTGATGAGGCTTCTGTGCCACCTGAAAGGTGCGTTCTTGCAAAAAAGAAGCAACCCATCCCAAAGCTTTATGTCCTACCCCACATTTTCAGAGTCTCTCTAACAAGAGGTTATGACAAGCAGTATTGAACGCGGCACTTAGATCCAACATCAAGAGTGCAGCAGATTCACCAGACTCTGTTGCCAACTATAATTCCATAGAATCCCCGCATTTCACCCTCTTCCACATAGGTAGCACTATTTCTCTGCCCTATGCAGCTTAAGTAGCACTTACGTTATGACCCAAAGCACTGGGTTGTACAGATCACTGTTGTCTAGTGGATACATTTAAACATTAGTGCATCTTGGAAAACTACGTTCAAGTAAAGAAAACCAACTGACATTGTAAATCAGGCAGTCTTTGGTCCCCATGGGATATAATCTGCACACATCACTTACAGTGACGCTCCTAACATGCCACGGTGAACGTGAGGATGGAGGCAGTAATCAGAAGCACTGACTAAACCATGAGCAACAGCGGCATTGTGGCATCACCAGTGCAAGGGTTTAAGTCACCTTCGCAGTCAGCACTCCCTGCACTTGTGCCACATTTCCTATTTGCAGGTACAACCTGGTGCCCACTGTGGGTGAGGCCGTAGACATCTATATCCTAATGCATTGTCATCTCAGGTAACATAAATAGTGGGTGCCAAGCCTTGAACACAACTACCTAGAGGATATAAAAGCGAAAGGGGAGAGTTAGATGGGAGGGCTGGAAGAGGGAACACTCAGATTTTTTTTATTTAGGACGTAACCTCAGCACTAGAGAAATTTTGGGAACAAGCATTGGCAAAGCCAGTAGGTCTCACCTATGCAAGAGCTATTGGCTTTGCCAATAAGCTTCAGCAATGTTGTGCATCAGAGTGGCAGCTGTTCAGCATGGCTAAAGGTTAGTGGAGTAAAGGGGAGTGGCATGGAGTGGGGTGTGGTAAAGTGGAGTAGAGTGAAGTGTTATGGAGTGACATAGTGTGGCGTACAGTAGAGTTGAGTGGCGTGGAGAGGAGCAAAGTGGGGCGTACAATAGAGTTGAGTGGCGTGGAGAGGAGCAATGTGGAGTGGCATGGAGTAGTGTACAGTGTTGTGGAGTATTGTGGTAGGATTAGAGTGTCCTAGAGTGCAAGGTTGTAGAGTTGAGTCGCATAGAGTGGAGTACAGTGTCAGAGTTGAGTAGAGTGCTGAAGAGTAGAGTGGCGTAGAGCAGAGTAGATTGTCATAGAGTGGAGTGGTGTGTCAAAGAATGAGTGGAGTAAAGTGGCATTGGGAGGCATAGAGGGAGTTGCGTAGTGCGTCGTAGAGTGGAGTAGGTTATAGAATGGCATAGAGTGGAATAGAGTGCTGTTGAGTGGAGTGGCATAGAGTGGAGTAGAGTAGCATAGAGTGGGGTAGAGTGTCAGTAGAGCAGAGTTTAATGGAGTAGAGCATCATAGAGCAGCGTATCATGGAGCGGACTGTCATTTCTTTTTTGCAAATCTGTTTTATTGTTTTCCTTGTTGTAAAGAGATTACAATACTAATAACACTTGCGTGCAAGCAGAAGTAGACATAATAACATGCAACATGAGTATGGTACATATACGGTAATATGACATAATCATAGTAGGAGGATCAGAGGCTCAAAGTTCGTCTGGAGCGGGAGGTAACAGTAGTCCCAAATTAGTGAACATAGCCACAGTTTGTGTGCATCATTCCGTTTTTAAAGGAAAAAAAGGGAGGGGGAGGAGGGGGAGAAGCTGTGGAGATAGAATGGAGTGTAATAGAGTGGAGTAGACTAGCCTAGAGTGAAGTGGTCTAAAGTACAGTGGTGCAGAGTAGATTGGCGGTGTGGAGCGGAGTGGCATAGAGTGACATAGAGTGTCAGTGGAGAGTTTAACGGAGTATAGCGTCAAAGAGTGGAGTATCAGGGAGTGGGGTGTTGTAGAGTGGCCTAGAGCGAAGTGGTGTAAAGTACAGTGGTACAGAATAGATTGGTGTAGAGTGCAGTGGATTAGAGTGCATTGGTTATGAGTAAAGTGATAACGAGTACACTGGCTTAGAGTGCAGTGACGTAAAGTTGTGTAGAGTGCAGTGGCATCGAGTAGAGTGGTGCAGAGTAAATTGCAGTGGTGTAGAGTGCAATGGCGTAGAGTGGAATTGTGCAGAGGTGTAGAGTACAGTAGCGTAGACTGCATTAGCAAAGAGTGCAGTGGCATAGAGTGAAGTGGTGTAGAGTGTAGTGGTGTATCGTGCAGTGGTATAGAGTGCAGTAGAGTGACATAGAGTTGAGTGATGCAGCATAGAGTGCAGTGGTATATAGTTCAGTGGTATAGAGTGCAGTGGCATTGAGTGCATTCATGCATAGTAGAGTGTCAGAGTGCAAGGGCGTAGAGTACAGGGTTGTAGAGTGGTGAAGAGTAGAGTGGTGCAGATAGCAGTGATGTAGAGTACAATGGTGCAGAGCAGATTAGAGTAGCATAGAGTGCAGTGACATAGAGTGAGGTGGTGTAGAGTGACATAGCGTACAGTGGCGTAGAGTGCAGTGACAGAGTAAAATGTTGTAGAGCAGCAGTTCCCAAACTGTGCTCCACGGCACCCCACTGCGCCGACAAAACTAGCCAGGGGCGCCGGGAACAGATGTACATGTAGTGTCAAAAATTAGGCGATTTTCAAATTAGGAAGTAGCAGGTGTTTCATTTAATCTTTCAAAAACAAACACGATTATTAGGAGCACGGAATGGAGTTCAGAGCTAAGCAAAGCAGATTCTAAAAAGAAGAGAAGAGATTAACAGAAGAAACATCTACCTCCCTGCAGGAAAGGAGCAGAGGCATAAAAATACAATAACGTAATTTGAATGAAAAATCATCTCCTGCCACAAAACCGCTACAACTTACTACCCAGAAAAAAGGACGAGGTAAATAGAGGCGCCAGCAGCAGATGATGAGATTTAAGGGTAGTCCATGCCGCTCGATAAACTAAAATGTTCTGTTAAAATACCACACTCCTTTTAATTTAGAAGGGTCACCCTTTACTGGTGATCATAAACACTGCCTGCAACCCAAGAATATTAAAACCATTATAGCGAGTAAGAAAAAGTTCATTAAAAAAATGGATTGGTGCATAGCAGGTTTCAATAACTCAGTCAGCCACGCACCTGACCAGGTGCAGATCTCCCCACAGGGCCTACGCTAAGCTTCACCTTTCAAGCGCTGATAAACGTGTGCTTTGTAGCACAACTGGACAGAGGCCTTGGATTGCATGAGAGTCCTTCGAAGAGCTGGGGTGCAAGCTTGCAAGACTCACGCACCTGGGACTGCAGGATTCACAGTGCCTGGAAGCTGTCAGGCTGGTGTAGCTTGGCAGTGGGTTCAAGGTGCAGACTGCTGATGAGTCCCTACTGGGGGTGTGGGGAGGTGGGAGTGCATGACTGCCATTTGATGATTGGCTGGGGATGCATGTGCTGACCACCGAGCTGGCCTCACAGTACCACTCACCTTGCTGCCAGCGACTGCACATGGATACATGGCAAGTGTATGCTGTTAGCTGCGCCATATGAAAGTGAGCTTCCAGTTTCAAGCAGCTGTGTGTAAAAGGTAGTGAAATCAGGCTTTGGTGTGGTAATAATGCAGATGTGTTTTGCCTGTCAGTTTTGGCTCCTCTTAAAGCAGCATAGAGGGTTAATGTGCCTGCTGCATAGCACAAGGTGTAATATGCAGAACACAGATTTTATTTTGTGTTGCAAAATCAGTGCATTTGTCAATGAAATCCTCCTGTTACTTCAAGTTCATAAGCAGTAGTCCTCTTAATGTAGCGCAAAGAGCTGTAAACTTGCATCAGTGAGCTGCTTTCATACTTCAAGGTGCATTTAGAACGTTTTTGCTTTTCCCCCTCTTTGTTTTGTTGTTCTGTGATTGCTAAAAAGCATTGGCATCATGTAGGTGTCGCTATTGCGACCCCTGGCTTGCCCATTGCTACCCCTAGCATTGTTCTTACGGCTCCTGGTCATAAACGCTTTGAAACTGTGGAAAATGATTGTTATTTTAATATTTTCCCCACAGTTAGTTTAAAAAACATCAGCGCCCTTTATTTCTTCCAAGAATGCCCCATGTTTTGTTGAAATAAATGAAATACGTTTATTTGTTCAGCTCTTTACGGAGTTTTAATTGTTATGCCCTAACTCTACTGAAATATTTTTTAAACATGTTTTTAACATTTTGGGACATTAGTTATTTTTCTTTCGTATGTTTTAATACGTTTTTTATTTTTCCTCCCCATCACGATGGAAAATAAATATTGGCCTCTTACTGCTACCAGGGTACCAA
Source organism: Triturus cristatus (assembly GCF_964204655.1). NCBI lineage: Eukaryota > Metazoa > Chordata > Amphibia > Caudata > Salamandridae > Triturus > Triturus cristatus. The sequence continues at coordinate 978,615,218 of NC_140583.1, forward strand.
AGATACTTTGTTTCCGGTTTCCGATGGACTTAGCCTGGTTTTGCACGACTTTTGAAGTTGTGTTCATCCAAGCCTGTGCCTACGCCCACTAAGGATGTGTAACATTGCTCAAAACCATACACCAATCTAAAACATTAATGCAAATAGGCAGAGAATATCAATGCATTTACATCCACATACATAGCCATCTACAATGTTCGTCCATGCACACATTCAAAAACGCACCCACTTCGAACATCCATACTCAGAACCACGAACAGTGAGAGACATATCTAGAACATTCATACACAAGCCCACAAAATAACACATTATGATAATAATACCTTCATCTGCTTCATCCTAATTGTTTTCAGGGTGAAGAACGGAAGTACTCCTGAGGCTGGGCTTACACCCCTCCCACCCGCCAAAACGAAGTAACATAATGGGGAGCCGCAGTCAACGGCAAATAGGTTAAGGGATGAAAAAGTTTGGGAGCCACAGTTGTAGTGTAGAGTGGCGTAAAGTGTTGTGGTGCAAAGTAGTTGGTGTAGGTGCAGTGGCCTAGGGTTCATTGGTTTTGAAGTGATGTAGACTGCATTGGCGTAGAGTGCCACGATTTAGAGTACAGTGGCGTAGAATGGCACAGTGTAGAGTGCAGGAGGGTAGAGTGGAGTAGAGTGACATAGAGGGCAGTGGCATAAGGGCAGTGGAGTTGAGTAGATTGTCTCAGAGTAGAGTAGAGTGGCACAGAGTAGAGTAGAGTATAGTGGTGCATGGTAGAACGCGGTGACACAGAGTAGAGTGGTGTAGAAAAGAGTGGCTCAGCATTGATTGCAGTGGCAGAGTAGAGTGGCGCAGGTTGGAGTAAAGTGGTGTGGAGTGAAATGGCACACAGTAGAGTGGCATAGAGAGCCGTGGCATAGACTACAGTGGTGCAGAGTTGAATAGAATGGTGTAGACTGCAGTGATGCAGAGTAGAATAGAGTGGCATAGAGTGCAGTGACAGAGTATAGTGCTGTAAAGTGCAGTAGTTTTGAGTAAAGTGGTGTAGAGTGCACTGGCATAGAGTGATGCAGAGTAGAGTGGGGCGAGGTGCAGTGGTGCAGAGTAGGTGGCGTAGAGTACGGTAGTGCAGAGTAGATTAGAGTGGTGTAGAGGGGATTGACATAGAGTGCACTGGCGTACAGTGGAGTGGTACAGAGTTGAGTGCATTGGCGCAGAATGCAGTGGCATAGAATGCAGTGTTGCAGAGTAGGGTGGCACAGAGAAAAGTGGCAAGGAGTGGTGGAGAGTGCAGTGGAGAAGAGTGCACTGTGCATAGTAGAGTAGTGTGGGGTAGAGTGCATTTGTATATAGTAGAGTGGAGGGGTTTAGAGTAGAGAGGCGTAGAGTGGAGTTGTGCAGAGAAGAGTGCAGTGACGCAGAGTGGAGTGGCGTAGTGTGGAGTGGTGTAGAGTGAGTGCAGTGACATGGAGTGGTGCAGTGTAGAGTGGAGTGGGGTTACATGGAGTATGCTTGATATGGTAGCGTACTGCCATTACAGACAACACATCTTCAATTGAAATGACCATTACATTTGCACTCACATGCAGATTTACTGATAAAAGTATACAGCACACAAACAATAACGTGTGGAAATGTCAACACCCAATGTATTGATTTGATAGTCAGCACAGTTCATGTACAGACATTTAAATGTTGTTGTGTGCTAGAAAGAAATTACATTGTAAAGCCTTCCTCGAGCAGCCCCCAGTACCCAGCATGATTGTCACTTAAATCCTCTCACTTTGAATACAGAGAAAGAAAAATAAACAACAAGCTCCCTGGAAGACACAAACTGACATTTGACCTCTGTCTTTGAATGCACAGCAAATTGACAATATGAGAAGAAGATTTAAAGGTCTATTTACAGAAAGCAAGTTTGTGGAAGAATGCAGTAAATAAGGTTTGGGCAACAGGAAGGACGAATTTGGCAGGACAGCCTAAAGCAAATAAAGTCAGCAAATAGAAAGCCAGAAAATGTGAGTTACAAACTACAAAGCCAACAGTAAACAATGGGTGGAATGCATTCCTAGGTCAGCTTTCTGAATGTCCCCAAGATGTATTTAGGTTGCTGAGCTACATACACGCATCAGGGTCGACACAGCTATGCTCTTTCTTACAACCCTCTTAGTGCAAACAAGATCTTAACAAAGTGCCCGAGTCACTTCTCCCCGCCATACATCTCTCAAATTAAATGTGCAGAGCCGAAAATGCATTAAGCGGAGAGTACGAGATGGTAGAAATTGGGGTCATTAGCTTAGAATTATTAGCACAACTCCATCCTGAAGAGGAGCTTATGAAGTGTCCCCTGCAATATGTGCAACATTTATCATAGGGCAGCGGGAAGGTGGTAAAAGGCTTTGAAATAAATGATTTTCCACCTCTCATTAATTATTGCACTAATTACAAGACTTCCTGCATTAGTGCAGAGCACGGGCCTGGATGTCAGGTAGACCACGTATGAGGAGTATGATGGAGGTCTTTGCCCTACCTGTCTCTTTCATCCAAGCACTTCCGTGCATCTCTCTCTTTCTCACACACATACACACACTCTCCCCCTTTTTCTCTCTGGTGATTGACTACATATGGCAAGGCACCGGGGCAGAAGTATTTTGGATTGAGAAATACAACAGAAAATGAGAGAGGCATGGGTGTTGATTCAGCAAACTGCAAAGGGCATTAGACATGACAACGCACTCCATTTGATGTCAAGCACATCACAAGTTTGACACCTTCTCTACCCATTGACCTACAACTGAATATACCCTAAAATTACCCTTCCCACCCCAAAACCCATGCCCACCCTGAACCCTAAATTTACCCTTAGCACCCCAAATCCCATAGCCACCCTGAACCCTAAAATTACCCTTAGCACCCCAAAACCCAAACCCACCCTGACCCCAATATATTACCCTTGGCATCCCAAAACCCAAACCCACCCTGAACCCTGAAATTACCGCAACACACCAAAACCCAAACCCACCCTGAACCCTAAAATTACCGTTAGCACCCCAAAACCCAAACCAACCCTGAACCCTAAAATTAAACATGCCACCCCAAAACCCATACCCACCCTAAATCTTAAAAGTACCCTTGGCACCCCAAAACCCAAATCCACCCTGAACCCTAAAATTACCCTAGGCACCCCAAAACCCAAACCCAACTGTAATGATCAAAGATGTCTCGTAGACAGGTGGCTTAGAACAGATTGTAGGTTTATTGGTTAGCCATAAAGTCCATGTAGATCTCATGTAAGGCCTCAGCTAGGCCCCAGAAAAGTCCCTGTAAAGCCCCACCAGGAGCAGCCTCCCTGCTGCTCAGCCCCATCTCTCCAACTGCCAACTCCTCCAGTCCACACACCAACATTCCAAGTGACATCACTCATAGCTGAGCAGCAAAGGACAGGACAGTAATGAGAAAGATGTACAACAACAACAATAGATTATAGCACATCTCCCTTCCTTAGAAAAACCAGCAAAAGATATGCATTGAATCAAGATAGCACAAAATCAAAAAGGAAAAACATAAAGCAAGTAATTATACACCAAATCAGCAAATAGTCGCAAGAAAATAACAATAACAAAAGAATGATGAACACCATCCCCCTCCCCAGAGAAACAAATTAGATGGTACACACTAGAACATATAACATTGAAATAAGGAAACGCACCTCCCTATGAACTCCAACACTGTAATAGGGGAAAACACCTCCCTATAGGGGAAAACACCTCCCTTAGACACATATAACATTGAAATAGGGAAACGCACCTCCCTATGAAACTCCGATACCGTAATAGGGGAAAACACCTCCCTATAGGGGAAAACACCTCCCTTAGACACAAAGAACATTGAAATAGGGAAACGCACCTCCCTATGAACCCCAATTACTGCAATAGGGGAAAACACCTCCCTATAGGGGAAAAACACCTCCCTTAGACACAAAGAACATTGAAATAGGGAAACGCACCTCCCTATGAACTCCAATTACTGCAATAGGGGAAAACACCTCCCTATAGGGGAAAAACACCTCCCTTAGACACAAAGAACATTGAAATAGGGAAACGCACCTCCCTATGAACTCCAAATACTGCAATAGGGGAAAACACCTCCCAAAGATTCTACGAACACCGTAATAGGGAAAACTTCCCCTATGATACACCAAGATATCAAAACTTGTAATAGGGGAACACCACCCTATAGGGGAAAAACACCTCCCTTATGAAAAGGAACACAAGTCCCTGTGAACAGAATTAGCACCCAAAACGTCTCAAACTGAACTAGAACACACAGTTCCTCAACACCATGAAAACCAGAAATGGAGGATCACTCACTAGTAACCTCACCATAAAATTGTACACAGCACCTTTAAACTAGGACTGAGGCACACACTACCCTACAGCCTCAACATAAAGGACACATTTAGGAAGCTAAAACGGAACACACACCACCCCCACAGGAAAGAGACACACACACACACCCCCACAAAACAAAATTGCAGGAATAAAACTAACGAAGGTGCAGCATGTGATAAACAAGACCTATAAGCACCAAACATCAAGAAGAAACAACACTATTACTAGAGATTCTGACTTCCAGCATTATAACTATTTGACTTGTAAAACTTGAAACGAAGGATGCCACCCATGTCCAAACGATGATAAAACACCGTTACCCAAAAACTCCAGGAGGCCACAGTGCAGACCAGTCAGCGTGAATAGCTTCGTCCCGCGACGGCAGTTCAGTCAGCATGACTCCATGAACAAACGTTTATAATAAGTCCTCAAAGACGTGGTTGGCGTTGGTTGGCAAATAGAAAAGGTTCGTGTCTTAAGATGGCGGCACGCTTTTCCACGCCGCACCGGGTGGCTCACGGCACGCTCTGTGTGCCAAACGTCTAATAACCAGAAGTGAAGACACCAGAAGACGTCATAGAAGAGACAGCGCGATCTCCCAGATGTCGGTAAGTGTTCACGCGCTGATAGAAGCATGCGCCCCAGCTTTTTAAATGAGGAGTTAAACCAACAAACCGTACCAACAGTAAACGCTGATCGCGCTATATTAGCATAAGAATGAAAGGGGTATACGTGCTCGTAATGGCCAAAGTCTCGCAAAGGCTCAACACAAACCCCAAATAAAGATGCGAAAAATGCTTGGTCTCAAACTTGTGCTCAGATTAACGTCAAACACCCCATCAATCCTCAGGGATGCGTAGGCAGGCAACAGGACATGCGGTCCTCCAGGCAAATGTATTAATCAAACCCCAACTTTTGAAATATGAAAGACATCGATGTACGCGCTGGCTGCAGATTTCGAGGCACGACTAGCCTCAGATCATTACTGTGACACACCTCATCAATCCTCAGGGTTCTCTTAGGCAGGCAATGCACTTCGATTTCTCCATGCCACACAGCATCACACCCTTCTTAAGGACTCGGCCAGCATAGCGTGAACAAGTGAAATTTCAAGTAGCAATGACAAATGTCAAAATTCAAACAGAGTTTCGGGAAGCACAGTTCCAAACAGGAACAGCAGGTTCAGACAAGAGCTTGTCAATGTTGCGCTGGCCACAGACGCTCTTCCACATGAAAGGTTTAAATTACAAGTCACAGCACATTTCCAGGCTTCTTTTCAGTCAGTCAGATTCTTGTACATCCAAGTGGAACTGGCACTTACGTATTAGGGCGACCGATGGAGTGGTCACTGGTGGGGCTTGAGCGTCAGTTTCCTCACAATACACAATTACTCTTGAAGTTACTTGAAGTCCTTTTACTAGAATTAATCATGGAGTTCCTTTCCCTTGAAAATCCTTTAAGCTTCATAAAGCATAATCCAGCACATGCGTTAGTTCCTCCAAATCGTCGCCAGTGTAATGATCAAAGATGTCTCGTAGACAGGTGGCTTAGAACAGATTGTAGGTTTATTGGTTAGCCATAAAGTCCATGTAGATCTCATGTAAGGCCTCAGCTAGGCCCCAGAAAAGTCCCTGTAAAGCCCCACCAGGAGCAGCCTCCCTGCTGCTCAGCCCCATCTCTCCAACTGCCAACTCCTCCAGTCCACACACCAACATTCCAAGTGACATCACTCATAGCTGAGCAGCAAAGGACAGGACAGTAATGAGAAAGATGTACAACAACAACAATAGATTATAGCACCAACCCAATACCCTTACCCCTAAATCCTAAAATTACCCTTCCCACCCTAAAACCCATAACCACCCTGAACCCAAAATTTACCCTTAGCGTCCCAAAACACATACCCACCCTGAACCCTAAAATTACCCTGGGCACCCCAAAACCCAAACTCACCCTGACCCCAATAAATTACCCTTGGCATCCCAAAATCCAAACCCACCCTGAACCCTGAAATTACAGGTACACCCCAAAACACATACCCTAAAACTTAAAATTACCCTTGGCACCCCAAAAGCCAAACCCACCCTGAACCCTAAAATTACCTTTAGCACCCCAAAACCCAAACCCACCCCAATACCCTTACCCCTAAATCCTAAAATTACCCTTCCCACCCTAAAACCCATAACCACCCTGAACCCAAAATTTACCCTTAGCGTCCCAAAACACATACCCACCCTGAACCCTAAAATTACCCTGGGCACCCCAAAACCCAAACTCACCCTGACCCCAATAAATTACCCTTGGCATCCCAAAATCCAAACCCACCCTGAACCCTGAAATTACAGGTACACCCCAAAACACATACCCTAAAACTTAAAATTACCCTTGGCACCCCAAAAGCCAAACCCACCCTGAACCCTAAAATTACCTTTAGCACCCCAAAACCCAAACCAGCCCTGAACCCTAAAATTACCCTAAGCACCCCAAACCCCAAACACACCCTGAATCCTAAAATTACCCCTACACCACAAAAGCTATACCCACCATGGACCCTAAAATTACACCACCCTATACATACCTTATACTTACATGTAAAACACATATGCCTTTACCATGCAAGCCTTTACAACGAAATTCATTGTAAACGTATGCATGGTAAAGCATTATGCGTTGTAATACCTGCTGCCCTAGCTAACCCCTAATTGATATCCATTGACAGAGGAAATACTCAGTGTAGGCCCAATTTACACTCAAACCAACTGACATTGAAGAGAAACTTGAGTTATTTGACATCCAATAACATTTCTCCTTACATGAGAGCTGAGGTGGACAACAGTGGACAGAAAGGGGGATGATTTCAAATTTCAACTGACATGCAATAGGCAGAATGGAGGTTTAGAGGAAGAAAGAAGAACCATAAGTTAAAAATAAATACGGATTTAACATTTTGAGTGGCAATGTTCTTAGTAGGTGTTTAAGAGGATTGAAGCAAAGTCACGAGTCAAGATGATGCCTATTTTAAAATAAACAGCATGGCTAAAAATTGCACATAATAGCAACACTTATGAAGTGAGTTTTCCCGCACATGCAAATGTTGTGGCCAAATCGGAACGTGGGCATTTGGTTTTAAGAGTAGAGGGATTACTCCTACGAACTTTAGAGGCAGGAAAAACAAAGACTAGGAGAACAGCAAAATGCACGGACACCCACCGTCGACTTTGCAGGAGGCTCACGTCATCGGTGACACCAGTGTCCAGTGTCCATAGCTCCATTACAGAGTGCGTGTCACGCTTTGACAATCAGCTCTGTTGAAGCATAGGTGCATTGCTACTATTAGGAAATATCTGGGGAGAGGAGCTGGGCGCTGGCCTAACGGCTAGGGTGGTGGATATCGAATCGGGGGAGCTGGTTTGGAGTCTCGGCAATGACGCTGAACATCCTGCGTTTCTGGACTAATTACTTAATCACCCCATGCCTAACGCAAATGAATGTGTCCTCGTGTAACACAACTGGTGCTATGTAAAGCGCTCCGATACCTTCCGATCAACCTCGCGCTATATAAAACTCCGTAAAATAATTGTAATAAATCTACGCTGAAGTTTCACCATTAGTATTTGTATATATTTCTGTTTGGTTATCTCTATTTTCAATGTGGTCTGCGCCATTCGCTTATCTGGGGTACATTTCCCTTCCCTTCTGACTAATAGGCATGTTTAGTCATCAAAGAAGTATCTTTGAAAGTATAACTATCTCAGTGCTAGAAGCACTTAAAATTGTTCGTGTTATGTACCATATATTATGCATTCCTCCAGGGTAGCACATAATTCTGCTGTTTATTTCATTTCGAATGCTGCTTTTCTACAGAGACATTTAAATAGGCTTTCTCTGCTCTCTTCAAATGTCACATACGATCCCACACATACACACACATTCACACACACACACATATACATCACACATGCACCACAACCACTCCCCACAAACAAATCTTCAGGCTACATTAACAAATGGTGAGCCATTTGTAAAAATGATATACCACTGCGGTGGAAAGTATTCTGGTTAGTCAGGACTAGCTCTTAAATTTAAGAGGTCTCAAAGAAAGATGACTACTGACTTTCACAACTAATGCAACAACATCTTATGCAACAACATCTTGCTATCTTGTTGGAGAAGTTGTGTAAGTCAGTTTAGGAAGTGACATAGGACTCTTTTGAAAAGCAACTGAGCTCTTATTCATCCCTGTTGCTGACAAGACGTCGCAAGAATGGCCTACTCCTCGCCCATTCTCAACTAACCCAGGTGGAAAAATACGTGGTATCCCACAGTGTGGGTGCTTGCTGAAGGGGCGGTATTTGCCGACAGCATCAACCTGGCTTGCTGTCCTTTATGAAAGCATTTATCTGTTTGTAAGATGGAATCGCTTTTGAGGATGAAGGTCTAGAGGTGATGGTGATGGCTGATGCTGTCCCATCCTGACATTGTCCATTATGAGGTTGAGCCTAGGCAGCGCGCATGCGCTGTCTGCAAGACCTGTTGCTATCTCCTCTATCGTCTTTTGGCATGCCCATGAATTGCCATTTGTTCTTTGTTGTGCCATTTTAAAATACAGGGTTTTTATTGGTGCATTGGTTCTGATTCTCCTGCCTTTGCGTGATTGTCACACCCAGGCAGTTTCACTCATTGTTTGCTTGTGTTGGCCATCTCAATACGTCCACGGTTCCTCATGGTCATCCTGATCTGCCTTTTCATTTTGTAGGTTATCAACATCGTTTTATATTTTAAGGCCGTTTCATAGAACAATGTTCTGTTTGGCACCTGCAAAGTGGCAATTTCTGTCCAGTAACTGTTGAGCTATGCCAATAGCTCTAACTCAAACAAATGCGAAACCCATTGCATTTTTAATGCTTGTTTTTCTAAATGTTTCTCCTTTGCTTTCATCTGATGGCCTCTAACCACATAAACCGTCTTGCAGCTCTTATAGATTGCTTACACATAGATTTCTAAACTCTAGCTGCCAGAGGAGCATGAATCTGCGCATCTTTTCATCCGCAGGGATTGTATGACCCGATGTGGCTATTGGGAGACTCCCTGGTTTGTTGGAATTTTCTCAACAGTGTAGCCTTTGTCTTGTTTTTTTCTCAGAGACTGTAAAACCGGCACAGAAATCCATGAGCAGAGAAACCTCTACTAGGTCAATAGTTTCAAGTGGATCCCAGAATTAGGCATATTAGTAGATCACAATACAGGGAACATCTCTGAACATTTCTCTTTGACACACAGACTGATGCTCACTGTTATTAAAGACTGCCGTGGTCTCGCTTTAGCAGACGGGGCTGTAGATGTCTAGAATGTGTGGACAAGTGAGGATGGGTGGGGAAAGAGAAAGTTTGCTTCCTTGCTACCTTCTTGCAGCCCGATTACCTCTTTCCTCCCAAGCAGGCATGTGAACTAGATGTGTAAGCATAAATCGATTTAGGGGTAATTTATGCGATAGTTCCACATATTCAGCACTCATCCCACCATCAACAATAAATCCCTGATCCTGATTACTGTGGACTTTAGAAATACTCTCATTCGCTTAGAGTTATTAGAGCTGATATGTCTTATCACTCATCCCCTTCCTTGTCATCGTTTCCGCTTCCTGCTGCCCTGCTCCGTCCTTTGCTCATTGCCCATATCTAATGACTGTAGGGTACACCTCGCTGTGTCAAAGGTAAAACTCTGTTCTCCCTACTGGCACAAGAATCTGAACATCAGAGAAACAGTCAAGGGTAGTGATGCTTCATAAAGTGCAGTATAGCAGCACGATTAGCAAAAGTGGTAACAAGCATTGGCGATGCCAGGAGGGTTGGCTTTATAGGAATGGTGTGTGGTAATGTGAAGCATTGCAAGTGAATATCATGGGGATAGAGATGCATTTGTGTGGAAGCAAAGAACTGCATAATAATATTGGTGTAGGTTAAAAGGTCAGGTGACAGTTGCATGCAGGTTACTGACTGCCCTCCTCCCATCTGTCCTGCTGCCAGAGAAAAACAACACAAATGATCTAGATATCTAAGACACTTGAATAGCATTCCAATGTCATGTGTGTGCTCCTGAAAGTTCAAGCTGCCACAGCTGAATAAATAAACACAATTAGAATAGTATGAGGAGGGCAAGTACTTTTTTTGTGTTGAAGCACACAACTTCTGCCCAATCAAAAATGTACTCCTGGCTCCAAATATGTGGGCGGAGTCAAAGTCCCTCTCTAGTGATCCTCACATAATTGCCTGGTGACAGCTCTGCTGTCAAGACAGACCCTAGCAAGACAAGACAATTGCTTTAGGTTATGGAGTCGGAGTACCAACAATGCTTCTATTGCTTTTGGCTGCAGTGGTTACCCAAGAGTCTCTGCGTTCCGTGACTCACCAGCATTACATGTGCTCTAGCAGTCAAAGATTATTAGTAGAAGTTAGGGTGAAGGCGGCAGCACGTAACAGATCATAACTGCTGAATAGGTTAATAGAGCAGTTAAAACTATGAACAATGGCGAAAACTAGGTTCACTACTTTAATATATACCATAATCAAGATGGCACCTATTTAATACATGGGGATGATTTAAACTACGACAGGCTTCTGAAGTCTTGTAAATACTTGGATTACAATGTCTAAGAATCTTCTGCACATCAGGACTTTAGCTGAAACATGGCTGTTATTTCTACAAGAGGACACTCAATGGCCAGTGTTACTATGGTTCGACAGTCAGTGAGTCGATGGTACTGAAGTTACAATCAATGGACCAGCCTTACTATGATCCCAGTCAATGGGCTGGTGATACCACGGGTAGGAAGTCAATGGGTCAGTGTTAGACAGTCAGTGATACTAGCGGTACAATCAAAGGGCCAATGATACTATGAGTAGAAAGTAAACGGCTAAATGATCCCATAGGGAGGTAGAAAGTTACATGAGGGGACAATAAGGCACAAAGTAACACTGTAGCACAGGTCACCGGAAGTTCCCAGGTAACATAAGTGGATTTTCTTCCGTAGTTGTTGCGATAGACGAAATCTGAAGTACCTTCATTTGAATTCTTTTTTTGTCCTGGTTATTGGTGTATGACAATGCTCATCCATGTCTCAGTTTCAATTCACTCCTGGTTACAGTTTGGACTTCTGTAGGAAGCCTAAGAGTCTAGTAACTGTTGCAGTTGAGATCTTTTATCGGCTTCTTGCTATCACATGACCCATTCTGGTTTAGTGTTTGGGGCACCAATGTTCAGAGAGGTTTGGGCTGGCATATATTTTCCTCAGTCATGCTTTTGATGCCGTAATTATATAAAGAACAAATTAATATTTAAACCAAATATTGCGCAGTTCAACTAAGTATCTACAGTTTGATTTCTGTGTATAATGCAGACTTTCGCACGAGACATAGTTCATGGTGTAATTGGTCAAGCAGTTTTTGCAAATTGCTTTGCCATGATGGGAGATCGGATCTGACCAATGGCTTTTCAGTAGACCTCTTTTTGAGTGCAATGCACTACTTTTATGAGTGGGGTGTCCAACCTTCAGCCGCCTTGTCGCTGTCTGGTGTGTCGTCTGTAACTAGATTTGTACTACTTTCAAAATAAATCCGACTGCTGCTCTGATCGCTTACGAGGAAAGAGATGGCCGCACCATTGTGCACTCACAGAACTTTAGTCCTAAATTACTGCTTTTATCTTCTGATCACCTCACCTTAGCCAGTTTGGGAAGTGTAGGAGGAGCTATTCTAAGTTATCAGCATTCTTGATGTCCCAGGAGAAGCTTTAAAATTGTTCCTTGGTCAACCCAACTCTGTCTACATCTAGGCAGCTCGCTCTGACTTTCATGAATGAACTACGTCTTCTTTGGACAAATTAGTAAGACTCATCTTATTTGCTGGATAGGAGCTCTTGTACCATGATACACGTTTCAAGCCAGATCATCTTAACTCAAGGCTAACTAAACTAGCTTCTCCTCTGTCCTTCCTAATCTGGATTTAGAGGGAGTTTACAGAGCCTGTATGAGGCTCAGGGTAAGAGAATGTCCAAAGAAAGGCTATTTCTCTATCATCAGCGGTGGCGTAACATCCTCGTATTTACAGTTCACCTAGAGATCGTAAAGTTCGTGGGCCAGTATGACACTTGTTTTAACCCTTTGTTGGTTGGTACGTTCCTTAATGTTTCACCTTTCAGACAAGGCCGTAAACAGATGTTGACGCTATGTAGAGGGTTCTTATAGTGTACAAGATGCACTTGTCAACTTCCATGTTTACGTCAGAGCTTTGCTCTGTGTTGACTGTTTTTTTTTTCTGAGGTTGGGCTTGTCCCCGATATCGTGAAAGCACATGAATTATCGATAATCGACAGATTCACCGTGAAACCTACTTGTGTTTCGATGAGCAAAGTATTCTTTTCTCGTCAGTTCTTGAAATTTGGCATAATTATGCTTGTGAAATTCTTTTGGTTAAGGTCAGTCAGTCTGTTTAGCCTACAGGGCTGACTTTAGCGCTCGTGGCGCCTGGTGCGACAATATCGTTTGGTGCCCCCCCATCCATATGACCTCCTCCTCCGGTTCCCTCACTACCACCCAGGCATAAGTGCCTGTCATCTCTCCATAACCCCTCTTGCACATACATTTCATTGTATTTGTTTTAAAGCACTGGTAAAGGCTAGCTTCACTATTCCACTCAGCTATTCACATAAAAACCAGACCTGTTCTTTGCAGCAGGCAAAGAAACCTTCTGTACTTCTTTATGGCGAGTCAGAACTGCCACTGGACGAAATTATGATCCCTCCCTCGAGCAGGAACATTAATCACTAGTTATTATGACCTTTTTTATTGCTGCCTGAAAGCTGGAGGCACAAGGAACTCTGCAGCAGGTGCTTTTAAATCGTATGTTATTGCTATACACAGCGCCCTCCCCTCCAGGTCAGCGCCCAGTGCGGCCGCACCGCCCTAAAGCCGGCCCTGTTAACCGGTAAGAGACTGATTCCTCAGAAGGGTCTTTCTCGTAGGGCGCGGGTGGGGCCAGACGCTGGAGGTCCATGAGTGAAGGAATTCATTAAGAGACTAATCTGCACAAACATTGGAGTAGGATGGGTTCCTCCCACAAAGGTAATCACTGGGAGAGCTCTGCTTGTAGCAACTTTGAATTGGGTGCTTTCCTAGCCTTGAGTTTATTTATGTGCATGGGAGATCACTTTTTCCACTCTTGATGTCCTGAGCTGGCTGTGAGCTGCACTTTGTACTGGTTGTTCTTCCCTGCCTGTATTAATGCATGTTGGGTGTTGGTGTTTTCTGGATCCAGAGTTGTTGAATATTGTGTTGGCTCCCTCTGTGCAATTTTTATTTCTATGCTCCTGGCTTTGTTGCCAGTACCCTCTCCTGTTAGCATGCACAGTTTCTTGGCATTAGTGTATTCCACTGCTTGCTTGAATTCAGACCATTTCAGTTCACGGTAAACTGCTTTTTCATCCAGTTTGGTTTTTGTATACCGTCATTTTTAGGTCGAGCCTGGGCAGCGCGTGCGCTGCTCTGCGAGGCATGCTGTATTCGAATAGGACTTAAAGCCCCACCCACTCTCCGTCCATATTTTTCATTGGCTTGTGTCACAATATTATATATATTTGCGTGTTTTACACTTTAATGGTGGCTGAGCCCAGTTCCTTAAATGAGCCGATTCTAATGAAGGGGGGGTGGCCGCCATTAAAGTAAAAGTGCGTCATGGGGAGCTTTTACAAAAAAAAAATTGTCAACTTGACGAACAAATGCTTTTTTTTTGTAAAAATGCCCCATACCCCGCTTTCACTTTAATGGTGGCCACGCCCCTTTCTTTAGACGCTGCTTGTCTAAAGAAAGGGGTGCGGCCGACATTACATTTAAAGTTAAAGTGCTGCATGGGTGTTTTTATAAACAAGCATTTCCAATACAATAGGTGTTGCATTTGCGAGACCTATTGCATTGCAAATGCTTGTTGTTTGATGACGGCTGGATTAGGGTGTTCTTTGGTGATACATGCTGGTCGTTCATTACTTTCTTTCATTCCAAATCGAACATAGGAATTGCTTTTTCGCTTTGTGTAGCTCATTTGTAGCTTGGTTGATTTGATTTTGATCCCTCACGTTTTGAGGTCTGCCACATAAGGTCATATGATGTACCACAACCTTGTGTTTATCACATTTATAATTTGGCCTATCAAAAGGAACTAAGTATGCCATTGCCTGTTGAACTTGAATTTTATTTTATTTCCTACTTTTCCCTGGCCCTCTCTAGATAGATCTGAAGGGGGCCCATGGTTCAGGGAACCCGGGATTGGTACATGGTTTAGTCAATAGGTTGGGGCAACTGGATCCAATATCTGGGTTACCAAATGCGGGAACTTGATGCCCTGCTGGGCAGAGGTCATTAAGCAGATACAGATGTACCAAATTCTTGTAGGTCTTGTTTCCTCTCGTATATTGCCTCGCTGTATATTTACTTCGTCAACCTAACATTACCAAGTTCCTTTACCTCAAAACCATTTCCTCCTCATTCCTCAACTGAAGTACATTAAGAGTAGTGGGACTAGTGTTAGGTCAAAGTTTACAGTAAATGATAGCTTTAGGGTTACCGGAAAAGTAAGGAAATGTAAATTTAAACATTCAGGATAGAGTCAGGGTAGGAAATTGATTTGGGCAATGGTGACAAAAGTCAATGGGTTTATAGGTATGTTAGGGGTAAGGGCAAACAAAATGTTAGGATAGGGATAAGGCTAATTATATGATTGTAGTATTGAATGATTTGTTTTAAGAGTGTGTTAGGTGTAGGGTTATGGTACAGTTAGGTTTAAGCAAACTGGATGAGATAAAGGTATGAACAATGTGATTGTAATGGGATAAAGGTAAGATACATAGGCAGGCAGGTTGGCGTTTCAAGATTTGTCTACTAGACAACACTATCTGGTTAGTAAAGGCGTAATGTGGGCTTACCAAAAACTTACAATGTGCTTACAGACCTCTCATTGCTTACAATTCGTTCACTTTGTTATCACTCCAATGCGCTAGTGTCATTTTGATGGTAAACACATGCGAACTAATGCGTGTGTGCGTGCATATGTCATCTCTTGTGTGCACACCTGCAAAATGCCACTGCAGCCATGTCATCACTCCTTTTTTGTTTTTCTTTTGGCCAAGGTGCACAGCATCTTGCTGGTGATGTACAGAAGCGACAAAAGGCATTTGCAAAGCCAATAATAGGTCTCAAAGTTGAGACCTATTGGCTTTGCCAATGGTTTTTGAAAGCCGTTTTTACATTTTGAGTCATTCTCTCACTACTTCATCTGCATTTATCAATATTTTGCCGACCCCATGGCATGAATGGTCCCGTACTGATGTCCTTGTGCCAGGGAATGCTTTTTATCCGCATACAACATACTTCAAACAGGCAGGCATTTAGGGTCAGGGTTCAACCACAACTTCTCTCAACTGGTTACACAACACAAAAATACCCCAAAAAGTCTTCAGTTCAATGCATATCTTTGATGTACCTGTTCAAAGGATGGACTCCAAAGGTCCATTACATGTTCAGTTTAAGGCAACTGGACAGAGATTCTGCTCCAAATCAGCAATTTGAGTTTGTAGGCAGCCAACTTCTGTGGAAACTATCTCAACTTCCACAAACACGTTTCCCAGCAAACTGAGACAGACAGGCATGGAGTGGTAGGGTTTGAATTCCAGTCTCAAACCCGGCATCTCACCACAAAAACTGATATTTGGTCACACAAAATGATAACTCGGCAGCTGGTGGAGCGGGGTAGTGTACAGTGAGAGACAATCTACTCTGGAGTCACGGTAGTGACTGTGAAAGCATGTATTCCTCACCTTTTATCACAACAATGCTATGCATTTAGGATGGGTGGGGGAAGATCCAATTAAGGAGACTGCACCAGTCTTTAAATTGACATGTTGGACTTGAGCCCTGCATACAGCAACACGCGTTTACCACAATCTGAGGTAGGCTGCCGCCAACTGGGCAGTGTCCCCACAAGCACACATTTATAGATTATCTCCTCGAATTTAAAATGGGGGCACTTTTCGTGCACTCCATCTCAGAGAGCTAATCCGATCCTAAGAGCTCCTCTGACCAGCAGGTAGAGATTTCTTATGGGTGGTCTCTGGGATCCGAACCCACCAAGTGAAAATGACCAATAGAAATCGATTCAGAGCGTACAGCGCAAAATAAAAGGCATTGTGGAACATCAGCGACCAATAGCCTCAGATTTGAGAACTGGCACATACGTTCTTCTCCTCATGTCCATTAAGATTATATGTATGTTGCCCCCAGATAGGGTGGGCTTGGACTATCAACTCCTTTCAGAGTCTATGTGAAAGGCGAGTCAGAGAGTTAGGCGATGTGGAATAGGTCACGATGTCGAGAGATCTTGAGCCTCTCCCACCATCCACCATCTTTGTTCTCTGCATCACTCCAACTCCCATAGCTGGATTGAGGGCACGGAGTATAGTCACTTCATAATGTGTACATGACAAAAATCCTCTCCGACACATGCATGCATGCGCGCACCCACATACATACTCACGCAAATACACACATTTGATGATAGGCAACGAGCAAAAAATCGAATCAAATCAAGGAGTGAAAAAGGCATGCTAAGCACTGCTTTGAGCTGTCACACCGGCGCTCCTCCCCCAGCCACCCATCGACCACTCTGCTCACCATCGAGTCATTCATCATTTTTAGCAGCCTGGGCTTTTTCGCTTAACCTTCCGTCAAGGGTCCCTGGGCAGAAACGAGATGTCTGTTTCATTCCCACATCGAGCAACTACAGCATGAGATAACCGCAGAGGGTGGAGAAATCCATCCTGGGCCATCAATTCAACCTGTCAGCCTTCGGAAAACAACCCTGGACCCACGAACTCCAACCTCCCAGTCTTTCGAAAACAACCTAAGACCCACATGTTGACCCCCCATGATAACCTATCTTCACAGTGCAGCCTAAAACCCACCAACACACCCGCCTGGGTGCACTGGTGGGTATTTGATAAACACAACCAGACGCTATCCTTCAGCTTTCAGAAGGCAACCCAATACCCCCCTGTTCACTCACATCTACAACCTATGGGACTTCATAAAAAAGCCAAACCTCAAACGGCCAACCTATGGAAAACAATCTGAGACCTACCAACCTATAACCAACGACTCTTCAAGGACCAACCAGACGCCCAACTACTCAACAGCCACCACAGTCTACAAATCTTCATAATACAACCAAAGATGCACCAGCACAATCTACCGGCCTTCATAATTCAACCAGGCACAACCAGAAAGCCCTCTGAACATAACCCAAGCCCCACCTATTTACTCACGACTGGCTTTGAGAAAACAGGCAACTCCAGCCTTTAGCAAACAACCAGAAAACCATTGGTTCACCTATCAGCAGAACCTACGTGCTATCCGAAACTAATAAGCTGTCAAAAAACAGCTCAGGGCTCATCATATCCAACCTGCCTGTCCTTTGAACGCATCTCAACCACTCAACTCAAAATGCTGGCTTACACAGATCAATTCAGACACACCTGTTCCCCAAAATCCAAACGCAGTCGTAAAGCCAATGCCCACAGAGCAAATTCAGAGCCTAATTGGGTTTTCAAATTACGTAAAAACAAGTAACATATCCAACTATACCTAGCACCACCCTCTATCCACTTGCATTTCCAAGGACTATATTTCTCTCTCGTCCTTATGTACTTCATCTCTGACGCTGAAGACCTTGAGCGGGTCAGGAAAAAGCTGTGCGCAACCGCCTGCCAGATCCCACGCCACTCCCCCTTATCACCACTATCAGCAGACTGTCATTAGTTGCTTTTTATATCATATAAAATTATAGGGCAATTAACGTCGGGTGGCAGCAGAAACGTCCATCTCAGGGCACCACAAGGAGACAGATCAAAGTCTTGATCAGCGGCACAACTCCTACAAGATGAAAATGACTGGCTCATCCGACATGAGGTTTCTCCTCCATGCACAGGGAAACCTATCATTAGTTCAAGTTTTAGCCCCTTCTCAAGGCACTGTATCATGTGATTTGCAGTTCATACACTCTTGAAAGTCTAACAACAAATAAAGAAATGCTTTTGTAGTATGTAAACAGCATTGACTTGGTCCAGCGAGGAATCCTTGGAGCTTGGCCCTCTAATCTCCAAGGGCGTAGCTTCAAGGGGGGACTTTGGGGTGTTAAATGTATTTTTGGTAAACAGTTGGGTACAGGTGCTTTCATCGGGTATGGTGAGGTGTCTGTCGGATTTCACCAAGAAAGTTTACATACAGACACACGTACAAAAAAAAAAAGCAACCCAGCAACTCTTTCTCTGTTTTGAAAGTCTTCAAAATTGTATGGCTATTTTACAAAACATTGTGTTTTCTCTCACTCAGTACCCCTACCAATCCACATTCCTCTCCCTTTCCACTGTTCTTAAACCCCTCTCTTGCTTCCTGCTTGTCATATAATGTATTTTAACATTATATGCCAGTGTCATTGTTGGGAAATCGGAGGCTCAGACCCTCCCCCCCCACCCCCCCACTAGCTTACTGTCCAAGCTATGCCCCTGGTAAACTCTTACTAAAGCATATATGTTAATGGATAATAGTTCTCACTTTTGCGATTTTTTAATTAGTGTGGACAAATCATACTAAAAGAAAATAACAGTGATGCCCGGGCACAATTTCCAATAAAGGGTAACTTTAATTTCCCAGTTTTTACATTTAATGGCCCTCAAATCAAAATCCAACTTCTACAGTGTCATTTTTGTCAGTATTTTACTCAATTTAAAAAGGAGAAAGTTAAGATTTAGCAACTTCCCCTTTCCTTCCTCCTTGCTGTTCTTAAAGGCATTTCAAGTGGAAGAGAGTCATACGGTGTTTGTTATTTTACATGGCGCACACAAGAGACATTCATTTCAAGCTATGAAACCTTATTATAGTATATGGGGCCTGAGAGCAGTGCTTAATTTGTAAAAACAATAAGTGCCAGGGCTCTCGCGTGGGCTACTGAAGTTTGCACCAGACATTGCCCCTGCCATGTTGCCCAGGATAGTAACAACACAACTACTAACCATTACTTACCCGCAAGTGTGATAATTCGGATTATTGCAGGTTCCCAAAGCTATAAGAATGGCTTGAGCGGCAGAAATAGCAATTGTTAATGGATACTGAATTAATAATTAACCGCTGTTGTGCTCATCTCTAAATTAGCCAGACAGCGCCATCTTGTGGCACTGGTATTGACATTTAAGTGCCGGTGCTGAGCACCGGAAACCACATGCTCAAATTAAGCACTGCCTGGGAGGCTGGTCGGGAGTGGCCTTCATGCCCCGTGAATAACATGTGAAGAGTATGTCTCTCCTTTTCACTCATCTGTTTTAGAGCTTGGGGTGAGACTCATGTTAGCAGTTTGGCTCAGTAAGCAATTAAAGGGCCTGGAAATTGGACACATTTTCATATGATTCATCACAAATATACATCCAACAGATGCCATAATTGACCAAAGGGAGTACTTCACACCAGGCTAAAAGGTAAACGTGTACTACAACCTCCATCCAGTGGACTTGTGTGAGACAAAGTAACTCTAGGCCACTTTCTGGGGTATCACTTGCCGAGGCAGTGGCAGAGCTCAACAAAATCCTCTAAAATCCCCATTTCCATATACAACAAAGTTGTGGTTAGTCTACAGTACAAAAAAACTCTACACTGATCTTCACTACACCCATCAGAGTTCCCATCTACCTGTCTACCAATATAAAGCTACTACAAATAACAAGCATAAGAAAATGCAATATGTTTCGCCTATGTGATTAATAATACTTTTTTTGTTGTAAGTTTTAGCTTGGTGAGCAGTTGTGTGATATAAGTTCATGGTACTCCGTAAAAAAGTGTTATGACTTATTTATTGAGAAAGGCAATATATTAAGCAGTAACATCAATTTTGGTTAACATTTAAGCATTTATTGAGAAGTCGCCGTGTCTCACGTCTAATCTCATTTGTCACCTCCCCTTTAATGAAGAGTGGTCATTATTGTGCTCCAGATTTCTCTTTTACCTATTTTAAATTAAACGATTCAACAGTCTTTCGTGACAATTATTTTAATATTTTTAAAGCAGTCTTTTCCATACCAGACTGCGTTTTTTTTAGGTCACCTTAGATAGAATTTCAGCTTTCATTAAAAAAAAATATCAATTAATTTGGCATTTAGTTATGTCAAGGTGCACAGTGTGATTTGTTATTAAGGGAATTTCTGGTATGTATCAAAAAGAAAATGTTTTTTTAGAGTTTCATAATGCGTCAGACGTCACTGTGCATGTACTTCATAATCCTTTCAAATACATCTGGAAAATACTCTACTCATTAGCTATATATACTGATGTAAGGTAAAGTGTTGCCAGATTATGTGCAGCTGTAAGGTACACCATCGTAGCACTTAACAGGTGTGTGTTACTCAACTCAACCGTACTTATTTTATCAACGCTCGACGGTGGAACAGTAGAGTGGACCCTGGTAGGGTTCAATCAATTTGGTAAGTCTTGTGGATCGCGACTTGTCACCTTGGGGGGTCTCCAGGCGCTGGTTTCTGTGAGCCTTGGACAAAGACCCATGACCTGAGCTTTTTCCTGAAATCCTCAAGCACTGGGAAGGTGCATAGGTGGAGGAGGAGGTCGTTCTCGGACTTGGCGGTGAGGTAGGAGAAGGAACGGCCTCCACAGCGGCTCTGATGGATGCAGGGAGGATGTGAGGGAGGAGGAGCGGAGCTCCCAGGCCGGTCGGTGGAACGTCAGGCGGTGGTTGATGTAGGTGGGTCCGGATTTGTGGAAGGAGTTGTAGGTGTGTGTGAGGAGTTTGAAGAGTCATCTATCCTGGAAGGGGAGCCAGTGGAGAGCTTTGAGGTGAGGGGTATGCTGGTTCTTCTGGGGAGGATGAGGGTGAGCCCTGCTGCTGTTTTATGGATTTAACCCTTTAACCATGTGATCTAAGACTTCTGAGGTACATGCACATATCAGCTGAACCCCTGGATTCCACACAACCACAACTTTTTGATTCAAGACCTTTAATTTTTCAAAAGCATTCTTTTCACAAACTTTAATGTCTCCGCCAGTTTGTGCTAACCATGACAGCAACTCTTAGCCTATACCTTGATAAAAGAATGCCAAGAATTCCACATCATGTGTCCAGGGGACGTGAAGTAATCTGTACACTACACAAGGGGTCCGTAAAATAAAATGGAGAACTTTGTAAAAAACAAAATGGATTCTAAGTTAGAGCAAGGACCCACACCCACAGCAGTCTTGTTCATACATAACGGCCACTTTAATCACTGTAAACCTTTTAAAGTGTTTCTACATTTTTTATAGAGAAATTCATCTCAGGGTAAGTAAGGTGTTGAGTTTCACTCCATTCTTTTCACATAGTTTGAATATTTGAGAGTTCTGTGTGGCTTGGAGCACTTCTGACTGACCGCCAACTCCCCACCCCAAAATACCGCCAGGCCTTTAACAAGGATCAAGATAGGTTTGTAGGGTGCCCAGGGTCACTAAAATTATGCAATTTTGGCAACCGTGGCGTTATCTGAATATTCGGCATGTGCTACAAACCTAAAATAAGTCCGTGAACCACAGTCTTTCGCATCTTTGCCACAAAATCCAACACCTGCTGATTTCAACCCCAAAAATGTTTCTAGCTCAAGCAACCAAAAGTTCCAAAAAATAAAAACATGAAGCTGACACTCTTTGCAGAACAGTGAAAGCACATTTGGTGGTCTGGTCAGATTTTTTTGTTCCTTATTAATAATGAAGGACCACGGTGTTAACGTGTCTGAATTACAAGAACACAATGTAATCCTTTCAAAAATGTGCTGCATAAACTGCCTAATCAGGCCCTCCTCCCCTACCGCATAATTCCAGGTGTCCTGGAGATAATCGAATCAAAGCTCTCCAGAGAAAGCACGTAGGAGGTCGGGAGAGGGGACAGGATTACTGTAGCACCCCATGAAACACACACACTTTGGAGACAGGTGGATATGCTTTCAGTAAACAATACAGCCATTCCCACTGGCTGAATTTATTTTTCTGTTAACTGTTGTGAGAAGGCGTTCTCACAGCGTCTGCACAGTTGCACAAACTAAAGTGTTGAGCATGCCCTCTTTGAACATTTCTAAAATGCTTCTATATAAAAGCATTTTAAAGAAAATAGAACGTATTATAATTTCCCGCTCTTGACCCAAACACTATCACTTTCCAGTCGGTGTTTTGCAGGCCCCATTTCCATCAGAGTTAAGCCGTTTACTGCGGAGCATCCCCTCCCCCAGATGTGACACTCCACTCCATGAAAACCTTAGCAACCCAACCAACTAAACACCGCAGATCAGGATAAAAACAAGCACACTTTAAATGCATGCAGCCAGGAGAAGAAAAGTAAAAGTAGCCTGTAAATGCTGTGCAGCCTAAAAAAAAGTTGGACAAACCAAAAAGAAAAGCTGTCGAAAAGCACACTTTAAATGTATATAGCCTACGGAAGATAAGTAAAGGTAAGCAGTAAAAGCTGTAAGGCCTTAACCTAATAAAAGAAATTCCACCACCGAAGCGGATGGGAATGAGTACTTGGGCCACGGGAAATGATATGAGAAACACACATGGAACAACATGAACGACCAATAGAAATGGAGGAAAAGTAAAGTGGCAAGCACACGGACTGATAAGAAGTGAAGGCGGGATGTAACCCCTTTTAAGATACATTAAATACAATAGATTTCAAAAGCACTGTGCAAGCACTGTGCAGGCGAAACCTAAAAATTTGCACAAATCCATCAATGCGATTTGTAGGTGAGCCGGGACATGCAAGGGGTCTTGCTTCAGGAGCCTTAGGGGTGCTTTGGTTGCCAGCTTGCTCCAGTCCCCACTAAACTGGCAGATGGAAGAGGAGCAACTAGCGTGGGAGGCAGAACGGGAACTGGGTCAATATCTTTTGGCAACAGCTAGAGCTTCTGAAGGACAGTGGCTGAGTCTGTGATTTATTGATGTATTTTTTTATTCGTTCAGTTTTATATATTGCAAACATGGCCCAATGGTGGTAGAGCACTGAACAACGAAAAAACATGATGGACAAAATACTGTCTTGCGAGAGAACATGCAACCAGTTATATTACTATAACCTGTGGAACCAATAGCAGTGTGTGACGTTGAAGACAAACAAAACGTAGCATTAGCATACATTAATGGGGAAGCATTGAAAAAGGATCACAAGCAAAATAAATACAATTAAAATAAAATCAGCCTGATAAGAGCATGGTCATCAGATTTCTGCATCAGTAAGTTAAGGGTGAATTAGGCCACAGCATGGTAAAGACTGAAACAAGACAACTTTAATTTCCTTTTTGAAACAAGATATACAAGAGATGGTGTGCATCGCAGGAGGAAGTGAATTCTAAAGTCTTGGGTATGGGACGCTTTTTCTTCTCTTTTGAGAGCAGGGGATTTGATTAGCCACTGATTACAGCTGCACCAGAAACTTTGAGCACCAGAGTATTTCACAGTTTTTGCCATATTGCTGGGGGTTACTGTGTGTAGGGCTCTGTGGGTGATATACGTTAACTTGAACTAAATGCTCCACTATAATGGGAAGCCATTGCGGCACTAAAAGAAAAGGCGCAATATGATCCAACGTATTGCTTCTGGAGACAAACCGAGCTACAATACTCTACACTGCTCTGATATGAGCAATTTGTATGTCAGGCAAACACAAACATGTGAAAGACCCTTCCCCGGCCCTACAAACATGGAGGTGACTCTCCCGATGACCTTGTTGCTCACTCCATGCCTAAGCAGACCTTGTTGCTTCAATCCTTGGCATGCCTCAGACCACTAGGCCGCACACAGCTCCTGCTAAAGGAGCACCTGGCTTCTCCCCACTCCCTTCCTCCGATCACTGCTGCTCCTGAATTGCGTTAATATTACATATGGTAATATTGGTATTACATAACATAAAGTGTATTTGTAAAACACACGTCCACCCACGGGTATCTTGGTGCTGAATAACAGATGTTTATTGTTACCCAACTCAATGGTACTCATTTTATCTACCTCAGAAGGTTCAAAGGCTTAGTGGACCCGCCATATTTGAACCTGGGACCATGAGGGTGAACACAGGCCCCTACAGTGGACAAATTAGTCCACCAAGCACCAGCCCAGCTTTATAGCGCCTCGTACCCCCACCCCCGCTCCGAAGCTGTGAAGGAAATCTCCCCACAGTCTCCCTCGGCACAATAACATTTTCAACAAGGAGCGCCATCTTGAATGGACTAAACTCCACGCTATTCCGATGCTAATTCTTCAGCCTTGTGCTTACATCTGAAAGGCCCCCGCCTCCCCCACAAATCCTTCTACAACGCAACAGCAGCTCAAAGATGCAAGGAACATGAACCCAGAGTCCAAAAAGGTTCTTTCTTTCATTTTTTTTTCTTCTGCGAAAATCCAATTTACTCGCGGTTTTAGTGACACCTTTTGTAATCGATTCTCCTAGAGATGACTGGCTAAGGCCCAGCCTGTAACTATGGGAACGGGAAAGGCCCATTCATACAGCCAAGCACCCACTCCCCCAAGAGTGAAATCTGCCTGGAAACAACATTTGTTCACCAATACATTCAGCAGTCCCTAGGGCAAAAACAAGGGCGACGTGTGACCCGGTTCCTACCTGGGAGCAACAAGGCCCCAAGTCTAAACTCCAAAGAGCCTAGCCCCTCCCCCACTGCCCTTCATCTATGATTATATGTATGTTTAAGGCCACCAACTTCATAAGAAAAACCTCTGTAAACCCGTCCTGCGCGGTGGGCCGCGATCATGATTTTCATGGTGGGGCACCGATAATTTCCGGGGAGAATTTTTCCGTTTTGTAAATAGAGAATGCAATAAAATACAATACACCCGTGGTCCATTTTCCTAAAATAGTTCTAATTTTAACCAACATCCCTCTCAAAGGTGGTCACCAATAGTAACCCACTAGTGGTGTGTGGCCGATTCGCTAAGGGCGTTCCTGGACTTTCTCTAGTACCGGCCTACATCTAACGATACCCCTCGAGGCCAGTCTCCTCACGAACTCATGTTATTCACATTCCCACGTGCCCAGAGCCGCCCTCAGATGGATGGAGACGTCAAGCACTGGATTACACTAAGGGCCACCTATCCTTGTGTAAACAACTGCTCGTGCAGACACCAGCCTGTGCCCGGTCCGGTACTATGCATGCCTCGGCCTCGGTACATGCTGTTTTCTGCACAGACACGGTCCCTCGAGGGTGCATGCAAATGCAGCTCGCTGCGCCCACGATCCTGATGGGAAGGACAGGCAGCGCCGTCTGAATCCGTTTCCCACAATTGAAATGGAACGCGGATTTATATAGCGCATCTTTTCACCCATGAGGGTATCCAGGCGCTGTCCTCTGACACTCACACAGCGGCCGCCTTTGAAGCGGGGGGCCGGGTTCGAGTCTGGTGCGAGGCTCCAGCATCCTGTGATTCTGAGCAAATCACTTAATCTTCCCCTCCCTAGAAATAAATGTGTCTGTCTGTAATGGAACTGGTGCTCATGTAAAGCGCTCTGATACCTTCGCGTCGAGCTATGTAAAAAACACAAACGAGTACGTCAAACTGAACACCACTGACATCATATCCATCAGCAGATCTCTGTCATACTCTCCAACAGAATAGCACGGAATCTCCATGTCACTGGCCTCACTCTTTACAGTGAAGCTCACTCATCCCTTCATCCTTAATTCTGCAGTGCAACCCTCAGTGTCGCTATGCGCTCTTTTTCTCCCCCGCGAGCCCCGCCCCCTGCACGCTGCTCGGCGTAGGCAGCGCGCTCAGGCCGACGATTCACGACGCCCCCTCCCGCCTCAGTCACCTGCTGCCCACCAGCCAGGGGGAATGTTATTAGAAGAGCAGCAAATTAAAATCTCCCAAGAGGGCCCTGAAGGAGATGTGAGGGGACGTGCGCTACGGCAAAGGTGAAAGGTCAGATGGCAGCGCGGGGCCTGGAGGTCATAATTCAGAGAGCCTCGTGGCCTGAACGCGGTAGGGTGAGGGATGCGGCAATGCGCAGGGTGTGCAGGCCTGTATTTGATGGATGCCTTTACAGAGGAACAGGCACAGCGGCTGCGCCCAGCCCCACCCCCAGCTAGGGTCGCCATCATTCTTGTAAAAAATACAGGCCATGTTTAATTGTGCCAGTTTGTACCCATTCCTGTAGAGCCACATTCCATCGCAACTTGTTGAAACAAGCATTGGCAAAGCCACTAGGTTTCTCCTATGGAAGACCTACTGGTTTTGTAAATATCTTTCAGCCATGTTGTACAGCAGTGTGGAGTGGAGTGGATTACGTGGCATAGACTGGAGTGACATAGAGTAGAGTGGAGTGGCATACAGTGGAGTGGTGTAGAGCGGAGAAGAATAGAGTGGCATGGAGTAGAGTGACAGAGTGAAATAGAATAGAGTGAAGTCGGGCAGAGTAGAGTGGCATACAGTGGAGGGGAGTCAGGTAAAGTGGTGTAGCATGACACTGTGTGGAGTGGAGTAGCGTGGCATAGACTGGTGAGGAGTAGAGTAGAGTGGCGTATAGTGCAATGGAGTAGAGTGATGCAGAGTATCGTAGAGTGGCATACACTGCAGTGGCATAGAGTAGAGTGGTTTATAGTCCAGTGGCATAGAGTGCAGTGGCATGGACTAGAGTGCAGTGGTGTAGAGTGCAGCACCTTAGGGCAGAGTGGTGCAGAGTAGAGTAGCGTAGAATGCAAATTAGAATGCAGTTGTGTAGAACAGAGTGGTGCAGGGTAGAGTGCAGTGGCATATAGTGGTGCAGGGTAGAGTAGCATAGAGTGCAGTGGTGCAGAGTAAAATGGTGTAGAATGCAGTGATGTATAGTAGAGTGGTGCAAAGTAGAGTGCAGTGTCAGAGTTGTGCAGAATAGAGTGCAGTGGTGTAGAGTGGTGCAGTGTAGAGTAGAGTGGCATAGCGTGCAATGGCATAGAGTTGTGTGGTGCACAGTAGAGTAGAATGGTGTAGAGTGCATAAGCATAAAGTGCAGTGTTGCAGAGTAGAGTGCAGTAGAGTGGTGTAGAGTGCATTGGTATAGAGTGCAGTTGCCTAGAGTAGAGTGGTGTTGTGTAAAGTACAGTCGCATAGCGTGCAGTGGCGTAAAGTAAAGTGGTGCATATATAAAGTGCGGTGGCGTAGAGTACTGTGGCATAGAATGGTGTAGAGTGCAATTATACAGAGTGCAGTAGCGTAGAGTGGTGCAGAGTAGAGTAGAGTGGTGAAAAGTGAAGTGGCGTAGAGCGGTGCAGAGTAGAGCGGCATAGTGCAGTGACCTACAGAAGAGTGGTGTAGAGAAGAGTGCAATGGCATGGAGTGCAGTGGCATGAAGTAGAGTGGTGCAGAATAGATTGTCAGAGTGCAGTGGCATAAAGTTCATTGGCATAAATGCAGTGTAGTACAATGGTGCAGAGTAGAGTGCAGTGACACAGAGTTGTGTAGGGTAGAGTGAAGTGGCATAGAGTGGTGCAGAATAGAGTAGCGTAGAGTGCTTTGGTATAGAGTAGAGTGCAGTGGTGTAGAGGAGAGTGGTGCAGTGGCATAAAGTGCAGTGGTGTAGAATGCAGTGGAGTACAATGGTGCAGAGTAGAGTGCAGTGGTGCAGAGTAAAATGGTGCAGAGTATAGTAGATTGACGTAAAGTGCAGTGGCATAGAGTGGAGCAGATAGAGTGGTGTAGAGTGCAGTGCCATAGAGTGCAGTGGCATCGAGTAGAGTGGTGCAGAGAAGAGCAGGGCAACGTAGAGTGCAGTGGCTTATCGTAGAGTGGTGTAAACTAGAGTGGTGTAGAGTGCATTGGCGTAGAGTACAGTGGTGTAGAGTAGAGTGGCATAGACTGCAGTGGTGTGAAGTAGTGTGCAGTGGTGCAGATTGCAGGGTAGGAGGTGGGAGCGAAAAGAAGCAACATGGAAGGGGGACTGGAGGGAGGGAATAGGAGCTACATGTACAGTACTGGGATATGGGAGATGGACTGAAAACACAAGCACTGATAAAGAGTGTTTATCTCTCGGTTAACACTCACCCAACCCTTTATTTCCTCAGCAGGTTTTTTCCATTTTGCTTCACCCCCTTTGTCTCCCTAGGTATGTCATCTCTTATTTTCTTTCTCTCCACCTATTTCTGCCAATCCTATCTTTACTCACATCTGCCCCTTTCTGGTCACTGCTTTTTACCCACCTTTCCTACTATGTTCCCCGGTTCCTTCTTTGTTTTCCCTCTCCATCTCTCTTCCCCCCACATATCCAGGTGCCTCTCTGCTTGCATTCTCCTCTTCAATGCTTAATGTGTGTTAATAGTTGATTGGTGTTAAACATTTGCTACTCGCTTTTTGATACAAGGGCTCACTTTTCATCCTCACAATTTGACCCACAGAAAGGCAGAAAAGACAGATAGGGGCTAGGGAACAGGAAAACAGTGACTAAGATATAAAGCAGGGATAAAAAAAAAAAATTCTCACATGCCCACACTGACCAAAACACACACACTATCTCATCTATGCTTTGAAGGCCTTAAAAATGTTGATTGGTTTGAAAAAGATAGCATTTTGAGTACCCGTAACAATCCATCCTCCAGTTTCTTTCCATTGCCCCTTAAGACCCCCTCATGTCCTGCTTCTCACTGAATGTGTTTCAACAAGATGTCCCCACTTTGTTTTCGGAGATCTGAAGCTCACACCCCCCGAATCATACTGACCAAGCTACACCCCTGTATTTAGCACTATTGGAGTTGGAGGCAGCCATGGTGCCCCATGAGACATACCTTGCATATTAGAACCAGTTAAAAAAAATATTTTACTTTTTTTTGTTAGAACCCTCCTACA
This sequence comes from Triturus cristatus, assembly GCF_964204655.1. NCBI lineage: Eukaryota > Metazoa > Chordata > Amphibia > Caudata > Salamandridae > Triturus > Triturus cristatus. The sequence goes on from NC_140583.1 coordinate 978,644,537, forward strand.
CGGTCCATGTCCCTTTCTGCAGATGCTTGAAACGATAGAGCAGCAGGAAACAGCTGAGTATTCCTTCTTTTATTTCCCCATGACCCACGAAAACAGGACAATCAATACAGTTAAACGGTGCCATTATTGGCACCCTTTCTTTTTCCGCGAAGCCACAATGGAAATAAAAGAAGGTCTGTTATCTGTTAAGGCTTAATTTAGAGCTGGCGTCTCCAATGAGTAGCTTGTGAGCTACTGCTAGTTCTCCAGCTACCAGTAAGTAGCTCTCCTGTGTGCAGCCTCAGCAACTAAATTAGAAGCCTTTTGGCTGAATTAACATAGCATGTATTTGAGACAAAAATGTGTGTATTTTCAGAATGCTTAAAGTCATGTGTGAAGAAAAATGGTAGAATTTCCCAAATATATTTGGAGTTGATATTTGAGTGAGAAATCAAAGTGTTGTGGAGATTTATTAATAATATTAACTTGACGCCAGAGGCATTGTACCTATGGCTGTTATGTATTTCACATGTAGAGGCATTCCACATTAACAAGGCATCTTTACATTACTTCTAGCAATCGTGCCTCATGCACTGAGGTGATCTCTGCTGGCAGGGCCGGACTGGGAACCGAAACCGGCCCTGGCAAAGTGCTCGCCCCCCCCCTCCTCTGCCCCCCCCCCTTCCCCTCCGGGGGGTTGGGGATGTCGCCGAGCTCTTTGCCAGGGCTGGTATTCGGCCGATTTTGTTACAGGGACGATTTTGCAGCTATGCTGCAAAATCGTCCCTGTAACAAAAAAGGCCCCCAGGGGCCCAAAACCAGCCCCCACCAGTGCAGCTTACCGGGGGATTGCCCGGTGCCCGCTACGGCCAGTCTGGCCCTGTCTGCTGGTACTTTTTTTGCATTTGGTGGCCACTAATGCAATCTTGTCTGATGTGGTCACTACTACATCTCTAATAATATTAGTAGCTCGGTAGGATTTTTATTGAACATAAGTGGCTCTTATTACAGAAAAGGTTGGAGACCCCTGATTTAGAGCCAGGGAGATGCTATCTAGAGAGGAAGGTAAAGCCATTGGAGCCAGATTATAAGGGCTAGTGGGACTTAGGCCCCACTCATAATTTAAAGTAAGTGCCTAGGTTTGGACTGGAAACTTTCACATTGTTTACTAGATGAATTTGTGTGAGGCTTACGCTGCCTGCTCGGAAGGTGCAAAAGAGTGATCAGCATTTCTGAGGGAAACTCGGGTGGGGCGTCAGACATAAGGCTTTAATTTAAAGCCATTTTCCCTACCTTTAGCATCAAATCATTTTAACTTTCAAGGAACAACATTTATTTTACTTGTTGAGAAACTGCCTTTTTTAAATGCACCATGCAAGTGTACTAGTTGTTTTAAAATGTCATGTTTATTCATTCATCAAGCAAACTCAATATGTTGAAAACATGCATATGATTTGTTTACATTAGTGACATATTATTTTCACATTTTCCTTTGGGATTATATCGAGTTTATATATATTTTTAGCACTCAAACAGTGAGGAGACTTTTTCAGGGCACCACTAAAAACAAACCATGATCGTAAACCTTGTAGCCCCTGCATGTGGATTATATATGAAAACGTGCATTGTATGTTGTTAATGTACATTCACATTAGTATGTTTTTACCTCACCTACAACTGTTAAGAAGGGCGCAATAAGGTTATGACAGTCCTCTTTTAAAAAAAACATATTTAAAAAAGTTTTGCATAATGGGACAAAGCTTGTTAATGAATGCATTATACAAACTTTCTCGAAAACGAAGGTACATTAGGAGACATCGCGTCATAATGTGTTTTTCAAGGACGTGGCCTAACAGCCTGAGTGGTCAACCCTAGAGCTGGGGAACCGGCTTTGAGTTTCGGCAGGTTCGCTCAACATCCTGTGATTCTGGGCAAATCACTTAATCTTCCCGTGCCTAACAAAAAAAATGAATGTGTCCTCCTGTAACGCAACTGGTGTTCATGTAAAGTGCTCTGATACAGTCAGGTCTAGTTCGCACTATATAAAACTCCCGCCCCGCCCCCCCCCCCCCCCAAAAAGTGATACAATAAGTGACAGTGGTGTCAAAGAGTATATAAAAAGGGTCTTGTGGAAACCTGTTAACTAGAACTTGGGAAGGGGTGGGTTAGAAGGCTAATACGGCGATTGAGTACTGCCTGCAGGTCCGTAGGGTATGTGGTAGTTCTGTCACAATATAGGTGTGTTGCAAGGGCAAGTTGGAGAATAGGCCTGTTGTGTGATTATGTACCAAGTGTTTGCCAAGGAGAGAGCAGGGGTGATGTACAGGGGAGTAGGCGGGTGGCGTACATAGGCATGGGAATACTCGATTTTCATTAGGACTGGGGATCTAGTTTCGGGGAACAGCTGATGGCAAGCTTGAGCGCTCAGCATTGGTTGGTTGGTGAACAATTGAATAAATAAATTGCTTAACAATTGTTCTTGAATTTGGTGAAGCTTTTTCATTCAAGGGTGTTTTTCATGGACCATCATGCATGTGAGTAAAGGCACCCTGCAGGGCATGCTCGGCATTTCGCCTCCCCATGGAACTGACCGTATGACCTGGTCGCCACCATTAATTTGGTGAACGTGGCTCCTATGGGTAAGGTCCCCCTACCAGCTCATATGTATGTAGGTATGTATATGGTATTTCTGTAGCCCACTGACAGCCACAAAGCTGCCTGTGGGTGTGCCCGGGACCCCCATAGATGGTGAGCTGGGCTGCAAGAGAATGGTCATTTGTAAATGATGCAGCGGGTTTTGTAGATGGTTCCGGCGCCATCAAGGGGAGCCAATGGCGTTCCATCAGGATGTGGGTGGGTGATAAGAATACATTTCTTCAGGCCCTCTGCATAATCAGTCTTAGGGACCGGCTCTTGCATTTTTATAAATTAAACAGTGCATGAGGACATCTTTAAATTCTGGCATGTCTCCTGGACTCTCATTGGGGCACCCACCTTTGGTGTAGTTACTAAGGAAGATGCGAACAGAGAAAAATGACTTTGTATAACCAGGCACAATTTTATACCAGGGTCTCTGCCAGCAGAAGTCACGTTCTGGGCAACGAGACTCATTAAAAACTTTACTTTCCACGCGGTACTTGACTGAAGAGCGGAAAAGGTAGCTGTCAGCCGGTGCTGCATGTCTGCACAGCTCCAGAGGCAGCGCGACTGTTCTCTCTGTTGCCAGGATTAAGAAGTGAGACCTGCCGCTGAAGATACCTCGAGCATGCAAACACAAGCTGCTCGGCCACGTACACTTCACAGTTGGCCGTGCTTTCATTAAGGGTTTCACAGCGTATAATTGGCCTGAGAGCACGCGAGGAGTGAGTCTATTCAACCGGCTTAAAGGATTCGGAACAAAAGCGCCGCAACGAAAGGACAAGTGCGCCAGATGGGTGTTTAAGCTTCAGCTCCAGCGGCAGGGCCTCGGTCACCTGCAGTTTGAAGGCCAAGAGAAGTGGACAGATGGGGAAAGAGGAAGGCCTGCCTCTCAAGGCAATTTAGAGGTTTCAGGGCAGGTGGGTGTTTCAAGGCCAGATGGAGCTGGGCAGAGTCAGTCGCACGTTTAGTCTCTTTACATCTCTTTTGATTCCTTGCCTTGGCTGCTTTCGTTTTTCTAGAACTAAGGCAAGCACTCCATGAGAGTGTTTGTGTTTTCCATCTGTCTCCTTCATGTATATCTCTCCCTATGCACTGTTTGTTTCTCTGTCGCACGTCTGTCTCTCCCCACTCCCTCCATGTTGAGCTCGTCTCTGTGCTTCTCCCATTGGAGCCCTCAGTGTTGCTTCCGCCCACTGGCCCCCTTCTCTCTCACCTGTTGCTGCTTCCCCCCTCCAGCGCGTTCCGTGTTGCTTCCCACAACCCTTACAGTGCTTACTAACCCTGACAAAGCATTGAAGCGCTATGCAGTGAGTAACACATTACTCCAGAACCCAAGATTAGAGTTTAATAGCTAGTAGATTAGTAATAAGTGTTTTTCTGTACATTAGATACGTCACTTCTGCGCTCCCCAACCTACCCGTGTTGCTTCCGCGTCCCCACACTCACCTGTGCTCAGAGGCGGCTACTCTGTTAAGGCAGAGGTGCGTCGCCCCACTGCTTTTCAGCAGTGTAAGGAAAAATAAAATGATAACTTCATGTTACTATCATTTTATGTTTTTCCTGTTGTGGGTGCGGTCAGTGACGGCCCGTGTAGGGTGTTTTACCGGGGCGGTGACGTGGCGCAGAGGAGGGGCAGGGTGGGGGGTTGCAAAATGCGGCAAACGGCCGATTTCAGGTAAGTTACGAAAAAAATTAATAAAACAAATTTCGTTGCGCGCGCTGCACCGCCCCGGTAAAACGCCCTACACGGGCCGTCACTGGGCGCGGTGCTTTGCCAGGCGGGGCGGGGCTGCTCTGCTGACAAAGCAGGGGAGGAGTTGTGCAGCATTGTGATTGGCTATGGGGAGCCTGGCAGCCCGGGTGCTTCCTGTTCCAGCCAGAGAGACGCGACAAGGAGGACGCAGTGAGGAGGTAAGTTTAAATGTTATTTTTTTTGTACTCCCTCCCCCCGCCTCACCACCCCTGATCCGTGCCAGCCGTCACTGCTTGTGCTGCTTCCGCACACCAACTTGCCCGCTCTCCCCTGTGTTGCTACCGTGGCTGTTGTTGCCTCCACCCCATGTTACTTCCCCTCCCGTTTACCCCACCTGCTTTAGAAAAAAAAACACTTTTGCTTGTTTCAAAGAAAAGCGCCTGCATCATTTTGAAGTGCTCATATGTGTGCTACATGCACCTACAAAATGATGTGGCTGTCGGCGTCAAATACTTTGAAAAAAAACAATGCTTGCTTTTTTCCGGATTCCTCCAGAAGCAAAATGTGAGCAGCATCTGAACAGACCAATGGATGAAGAAGGTTTGACTGACAGCCATTATATGTACTTATCTATACGACTCAGGATTCTGCATTCCCTGTACTAAAATCTGTCTCAAATTTCTTTATAATTGGTGACTTGTGATGCACCCAGTTGCTTATTTTTAACCCCTTCGATGCGCATGACGGAGTGGTTCTGTCATGCGCGTCGGTTGCGCTGTGCGCATGACGGAACCGCTCCGTCATAGCCCCACCCGCGCACAGAACCTTCAGCACAGCGCAGAGATCCGCGCCGCGCTGAAGGGGTTAAGAAAGTACGTCAGAAAGAACTGTAACTTACTACAGTTGAGTTCCGAAATCACTATGCATGCTGCCAGAGTCAGCAGTGGAGAGGAAAGGCAGGTGAAGTCACAAAGCATAATTAAAACGGCAGTTTAAAGAACAAAAATGAAACATTACTTTTGTTTCTTCTGTTATGTTTTTCTAGCCCTACAGTGACAAGCAAAAAGGATATATTTATGGCAATATGTTTATTTTTTGCACTCCTTTGATAATTATGGAAAAATTAGACTCTTTCTGCAGGTTTTAACACATTCTGAGCTACTGCGCCTATTTAAAAAAAAAAAACTGACGTATTAAACCAATTCTAATATCCTTATGCAACATATATCTAACAGATTTTTTGACGTGTTTAATTTTGCACAAGAGATTCTATTTTTACTCTTCATATTTGCAAGCATGCTCTTGCATATCAAAGAACTATGCACCAAGAATTTAAGTGGTTTATGGGAAAGATGCGTGGCCATGTATTATAAGGAATAAAATAGCCCTTGCTGTACATGATAAGGGTATTGCAAGTCACCTCGGTGTTCTATAATGTTATAAAGGAACTTGACATTTGGCCTCATTAATCTATTTGGTCATGGAACGATTTGCACTTTCTTTATAATGTATGGCACAGGTACTTTACATGAGGCTGGTGAAACTATGAAAGCTGTCACTTGGCCAGACCTAAAGTGCTCCCCCAGCAGGTATGAATAGGCTTGGACTCGACTGAGATGTTAAGCCAGGTTGAGTAGGTGCTCATTTACATAATGAGTAACAATTGCTGTGAAAACAACGCATGCCACTTGTTCTTTACAATGGCATCTGAAAAGGTAAAACTATTATCAAACTGTGGCTCAATAAAGGGCCAGAGTATTTAAAGTCGATGAACAGCCACCAGGTATAGATTTGTGGCTCTTAGGAAGCCTGAAGAAATTAAACCCAGTGGCGTAGCAAGGGGAGGCAACAGTCATTGCGCACCTAAGGAGGGTCCTACCACCCCTATCCTGCTCCGCAGCCCCGCCACACCCCCTCACGCAAGCTGCTGCAGCAGGATCACAAAATAAAATTATAATAACATTACGTTATTATAATTTTATTTTTTCCTTTCTTTTCCTGCTTGAAGGCAGTGGGGCGGCGCACCTCTGCCTTTGTTGAGGAGCTGCCACTGGTCTCCCCCCCCCCCCTCCTCCCCCGCTCCTACCTGCAGCTGTCGCGTCGTGGCAAAGGCCTAGCTACTCCACTGATTAAACCCGTCATTTTCATATAAAATGCATCATCGTGCTCGAGCAACAGTAATCTTGATCACGTCCCTAAAATGTAAAAAAACATAATTCGAGATATTTTCACCAATGTCCTTGGTTCCGGACGGGTGAAGCTGAAACACAGAAACGCTAAGTGTTTGTAATTTTCTTAAGAGGGACCTTTGCCATTTTTATTCATGAGCCGGCAATGAGGTTGCTGATTATTATATTTTTTTAGCTCTTTAATTGTTCCAATGGATGTGTTGCCAGAACAAAAGAAAATGATTTAATTCAAATGTGATTATTTTAATTTACAATTATTCTGGTAGCATAAGTCTTCTGAGAAGGTTTGGACATAATAACGCTTAAATGCCACTGCCAGGAAATGTTTGTGTCTAAGGACTCTCTGTTGGTCATTGCCTGATGACGTCTCTGACTGACTTGCACTGGTATAGCATGTCAGTGACTGTCTCACACTTCCTGAAGATGTCTGCGATTACAACTTTCAAAAGATGTCTGTGACTACGGCTTCGAGAAGATGTCTGCGAATACACCTTTCACAGATGTCTGTGAATACAACTTTCAAAAGGTGTCTGTAACTACAACCTTCACAAATGTCTGTGACTACAACTTTCAAAATCTGTCTGTGACTACAACTTTCAAAAGATGTCTTTGACTGCATCTCTCTGAACACGTCTATGACTATCATTGCTTAGAAGTATTTATGATGGACTGTCCCAGTCTGAGGAGGTCTGCGATTGGTAGCCGGTGTCCAAGGCGGAGGGGAGTGTTAGCCCCTTCAGATGTCTGTGACAAGCCTGTATGGTCTGATGAGGTTTGGAACAGGCTGTCTGTCAATAGCACTCCGTGATGAGGTCCATGATTTAGTTACAGTCAGAAGGCAAGTGTTACGTTAAACTCGATGTCAGTGGTTTTGGTAACACTTGGTTGTCAATGGTGGTTACCAGGGTGGCAATGGTCTCGTGTACGCTGTAGTCAAAAGATATTCTTGCAATCTGATGCCAGTGGTTGGGTTAACCATGGATATCAGTCCTCGACAGTACAGTTAGAGCTCAATAGTTTGGTTACACTAAGGTCCATAGTTTAGTTAGAGACGGATTTAGTTGTGCTGCAGTCTGGTCTCAGTGGTTTAAGTGCTAACCACTGAGTAATTTGTATAATTATATACTTTATCATGTTAAAGGTTTGATACACAAGTGTCAATACATTGAGAGAACAGTGAGAGATCAATGCTTCGATTACACTAAGGTTCATAGTTTAGTTACGGCCAGATGTAGCATTGCTGCAATCTGGAGTTAGTGGTTGGTTTAAGTGTTCACCCCGGTGTCGTTGGTGTAGATGCATAATTTATTGTGCCAGTGGTTTAATTACACTGGTGTCAATACTTCAACAGAACAGTGAGAGATCGATGGTATTGTTGCAGCTGGTTGACAATGGTGTATTTTCACTTGGTTGTCAATACTTTTGTTACAGTCGGATATTAATGGGCTAAGTACACGGAGTAGTGTCAATAGTTTAGGTGTATGCTCTATGACGGATGTCAATGGTTTCCTTACACTAGCGTCAATAGACTGTGTGTACACTTTGATGGCACCAGCTACAGTCAACACTTAAGACATCAATGGCTTGGTTACTGGTTAGAATCTCAGTTTTCAAATTACCAAATTTCAAGGTCTGTCACCAGATCTGTCAGCTGCCTAGGACATGGCATAACTTGCAGTAGTTTTCGATCACCTGGATTGGCTGAAGGAAATATGGGCACCAATACCGGGTCTAGTACTTTTTACGTTATAAATGATCTACCTATTCAATCAGAGAAGTTTATATCCACTAGGACATTAGGCATGTTTTCTCTTCTGTTCATACACGCGACCTGTGACGCTGGTGAGCGGGAGTTCCAGTTCTTGTTAGATTAACAGGGAAGAAACCCTCTGTGCCATACTGGGTTTCCAAGTGAATTTGGCTGACAGTGAGTCACCGGTTGAACACATGAAGGAAGCTCAGCACTGGATGTAGGATGGCTACTTCTGGAGGCATGATGGAAGACCTGCACCTGGCTCCAGTGCATTTCCCTTCAGACGGTCATGTCATGGGCCACTCCCTAATCCCTTGGAGGTAGTTAGGAATCTAGGTGTTATGTTAGATGGTCACCTCTCGTTTAGTACCATATACAAATAGTACTAACACTGGCCTACTCCATCACCATAACTGGTCAAACTGCTCAAAAGAGGCCCACTTGTACAGAAAGGACCTGCGGCTCTCACTAATCCAGACCAATGTTGTGTCTATATCTCAATACTTGATGCAAGGTGATCTGTCCTCTAAATAAAACGAAGAAACAAAGAATCAGATCCCAAAATTACAAATAATACTCACTGGAAGATTTTAGGTGGCAACTGTAACCAAAAGAACTGTCGTACTAATGCAAGAAACATAAGCAACTGGAAATAGTGTTTCAGAGTCAGAGGTTATGGCTCGGTCTGATTTGGAGAATGCTTCAAGAGTTGTCTGAAGTCAACACCTTGTAACCGCTTGAAACCACTTGAAATCCAGGAACTTGTTAAATACCCATACTCCAGCTCGTTTGCTATGTAGAGATATTGTAAAGACTAAGAAGAGAGATCAGTGGATACATTTAAGATTTAAGCATTACAACAACAAATCCAAGGAGCTGTGCAGTCGTGTACCTTCTCGGACCTCCAAAAGAAGATTATTGGAACATTTACCTACTGGAAGAATGGGACAAACATGACAAACTAGCTGACTAACACTTAGGGCCTGATTTTTTTATCGAACGGGTTACTCCATCACAATGGTGACGGGTATCCCTTTCGTCGAAATCTAAAACCCATAAGTTATAATGGGATTTAAAATTTGGTTTACGGGATAGCCGTCACCGTTGTGATGGAGTAACCCGTCCGCCAACATCTAAATCAGGTCATTGGTCTTTGATGACAATTCCCAATCTTGAGATTCATTTTTGGAAACACCTAAGGAAGCGAAATATGACTTTCATGATTCATTTGTTGTTTACTAATCAATGTATAGTTTATTTATTGCTATATCATTTTGTGGTGTTAATTATTAACCTTCTGCAGAGACTTGAATCTTGATTTGGCCTCTAGAGGCTCTATCTAGGCCCTCATTGGAAATGGGAAATGGAAGATGCAATCATTATCACACCTTTAAAATCCAGGGCCCTAAGAATCCGAATTTAACAAGTGTGATAATTAAAGCCTATTACATGTCCTGCCCTTTAAAGGGGGTGTAACATATCCATGTGCTTGTGCTTTGGATATCAAAATCCGCATGTAGCAATATGTATCGGGCATTTTCTCTTTATAAATCACAGGGATGAGGTAATTATCACCAAATATATCATTTCGATTCCTTCACAAACTGAAGGTTACGTTGGGATTAGAAAACAATGGGTTGTACTTATTCTGAGATGAGAGCTTTTATAAGAAATCTTAGACACACAAACTAAAGTTCAACAGCCCTTCTCTACTGTGCAGTAACTGTTGTGGTAATCACCTTTACCAAGAGGCAGGGTATCTCTAATTTAACCTTGTGGAAAGTTTGCTTGACCAGTTCTAGATGGTTTTGACTGGACCCAGTTGCTACCATATGCTTGTTTGTCTAATGAAATTGTAGGGAACATTTGAGTTGATGCAAGTTACATCTTGGAAGTGGTTGTTGTGGATATTTTTGGAATTTCCCATGTTTTTGTCCTACTGAATATACATACTCCAAAGGGCAACTTCCCACGTAATACCACTTTGGGTATCTAAAACCATTACAAATTGGTTAGCTAGAATTTCAACCAGGGAAACAGCATGGAGAGCCCAGCTTTCAGAATGGCTTGACAGCAGGCAGTATCAGTTTAGAAATGCTAACAAACAAGCATTGGCAAGGCCAAAAGATCTCATCTTCGTGACCTACTGGCTTTGCCAATGGTTTTTAGCCGCACTGCACAGCATCCAGGATACACCATGCATGAGTGTGCCTACAAAATGATGCAGGAGCTGTTTTTTTCATATTAGTTGCCATTCTGAGTCGGACCAGTAACTAAAAAGACAATACAACATGCAGAAGGATTTTTTTAAAGCAAGCGAGCATGGTAATTGGGAGTAGCACAGGGGGAAGGGCAAAGCAATAAGGAAAGTGTGTGGAGCAAATGGTAATGCTACACGGGGAGTGTGGTGCGGTTATGCTGAAGCAAAAATGGGAGGAGATGCAAATAGGGGATGGCTTGCAGGGATGTGAAAGCATGCCTGGAATGGCGGGAGAAAAAGCAACACTGCGGTTAGGGGAAGCAAGACAGAAGATAGAGGGAAACAATGGAGAAAAGCACACAGGAGAGCGCAAAAGGGAGGAGGGGGGAAGAAACAGAAGGCAGCATTGAGTGCAAGGGGTGAGACATACATTAGGGAGACAGCTCGAAAACATGGACTCTAATGGAGTGCTTCACACAAGAGAAAAAGGTAGTGCTTGAAAAGTGAGCAGTGGAAGCAACAATGCCAGTCAATAAAAGAGACTGTAAAGAGGCAATGCTCCACAGGAGGGACAAACACAAGATTGATTAGCTGGGTCACGAATTAGAAGCAGGAAAATGAGTGTGACAAAGAAAGTCAACCAATGGTAAGTAATAGGCCGGTTTCAATCCCCTATATGTTCTTGTTAAGGCACAGTATGCCTGGCAACAGACAGCGCATGAGCTGCGTAGTAGGTTCGACTTAAAAAGAGTTAAATGAGCCACTTAGCATGGGCAGTTAGTTACTGGCCCCGGGGACCAAGCATTAGCTCCATACCCGCCTATCAGCTGCAGAACCAGCTGTTAGACCCTTTGGGATCTGCTCACCCCACATCCAGGGACCACAGACTGCATTTTGAGTTCCAGTGCGCTCCGGGGGGGATAGCGCCACGTGTGCCTGTGTCTTTAATGAAGCCCTTTGCTCTATATTTCTAATTCTATTTCCTTCGTTATCTGTGCCGGGCGCTCCCTGCGAGTGCTGGCCTTTTGTTTCCTAAATGAATACAAATGAAAAGCCTTTGCGGGAGAGAAGATCACTTTGGGGACCCCGGGGTCTCTGATTCCATTAGTGTTTCACTCATTTAATAATGGCCAAGTTTAAACACTGCACGAACCAAAACCACAAAGATGGAGGGTCAGGGGAAGCAGGTGGTGTAAGAGGCGGGAGGCAGAGCCAGGTCAGAAGGAGCAGGCGGCCAGGGCAAGGTCCTGGGGTCTCTACAGGACCCTGCATGCCCAATCATGTTGCCCGTTTGATCTCAAACTTGAGGCAAAACTCCCACATCACGCCATCTTTCAGTCCCTCTGCTGGCTCATTGGTGGACGACCTGTTGGGCTAAGACATCCATGCTTCCCTCTCCCGTCTCTTGAGGCCAATGCCCTCCCGGGGTCTTAGAACACCCTAACAGTGCAAGCATGAGGGGTGGGAGCGGGGTAGGGAAGATAACTGCAGGCCTTAGGCTCCAGTCTCTGGTTCTGCCTCCCTTTTCACTCATAACCAATGCATTAAATGGGCCAGTACTGTCTGGTACCGAGTACCTGCACTCATTTACTTTGAGGGGAGAGTACCCTCCCTTCTCAAGAAAAAAGTAATACTTTTAATGGGAGAGTACTAGCACTTCTCAAGAAAAACGTAATACTTTTAATTGGAAAGTATTGGCACTTCTCAGAAACAAGCAGGTACTCATTTAGAGAGTACCTGCACTTCTCAAGAAAAATGTAATACTTTTGATTGGAGAGTACCGGCACTTCTCAGAAACAAGCAGGTACTCTGTTACAGAGTACAAGCACTTCTATTTCCCAGTCTAAAGCACTGCTTATAACAAGAAAGTGAATTTCTCAGTTTCAGGTAGAGTTTGCAAACGCGTTCAGGCAAGGGTTGACGTTGCGCCCCCATCCGTCGTTTTGGTTTGTATTAATCATTCGGACTGTCATTGCTGCTTTTCTTTCGAGCAAGCTATATTAACCTGATGGCAGTAAACTGCTATGAAGACACTACTAGAAGAATAAATAAACATGAGTGTCAGAAACGGTCAAAACCCATAAGAACTAATGAATGAAACACGTATGCGTTCGCAAACCATGGGCCATATTATCAAGGAACGGCGATAACATTATCGCCACTTTAGCGGCAGGAAACTGCCACTAAAGCGGCGATAATGGGCTTGATAATATGCCCTGGAGAATTCCCATAGAAGCCCAGGTTCTAGTGTGAACCTGGGCTTCTATGGGAATTCACAAATGCATTTTATCAAGCCCATTATCGCCGCTTTAGCGGCAGTTTCTTGCCGCTAAAGCGTCGATAATGTTATCGGCGTTCCTTGATAATATGGCCCCATGTGATTAGCAAAATCACAGGGTTTGTGAAAGTGTGATGTGCAATTTACTAAGCCCCCTTTGAGAGCTGGAAAAGACCTTCCAATTTTCAAAATGAATCTTGAGGACCATTCGAAATCGCGTATAGCACGCGGCATGAAAAGTGCATCCCCTCATAATTGCCAGTCTTGGTGGTATGTATGCAAATGCAGCTCCAAATCATTGTACATCTACAGATTAATCAAAGGAGGTGGTAGGTAACTGAATCGCAAAGGAGAAGTTGCCACCTGGGGGTTGCTTCCCTTTTTGGTATTGCGTCGGGCTGCCTCAGGAGGAACATCCAGTGTAACAAGGGACCCTGGGAAACATATGTTTAAAAGATGCTAGAAAAAATGAGTTTTCCGTTAGCTAATGCAAACGCAGAGATGGTGGTCTACTGTCCCCTGCAGACCACCATCTTTTTATCCAATTAAAAGGGATTGCAAATAGAGACTGCCGGATTAATATTCATTAGGCGTGTCTTTTTGCAACCATCTATAAATGTGAGCTTTATGGTGCAACCATTAGTACCTAAGTTACATAGAAAATTGGATCCTCGTTTGCAAACCAGTGGTGGTCAGTTTTCACTTTTCTGGTTTGCGAACGGATAGGGGACATTGAGTTCTTTAAACATTATGGTTTCTATGACATAAATACGATTTGCCATTTCACTGACTGTGCCACCTGCCATAGAAATAGCAGTCCCTGCACTGTGTGGACTATGTTGTGCATCCTGTCCTATTGAGTTTTTTTCTGTCTTTGTCTTTTACCCCCATTGGATTCGAGATTACCAGGTTCACAGCAGATACTTCAGATTTTGTTTTTGCTGCAAGAGGTACTCGCAAATGGGATTCCCACCTTTAGCGGCAAGGCTCAAACCGTTGTGGACCAACATTGGATAGCTCGACTGGCAAGTCCTGGCTGGTCACTGTTTGATTAAGTCAGTGACTGCTCAGTGTTCTGCAAGATCAGTGAGCGGTCATTGCTCAGTCACACGAATAAATGGCCACTGTTTGGGTGATGTCGAACAATGGTCATGCTTAGCTGACAAAAACGCCTGGTCACCATTGAATGATGTTAATGACGGGTCACTTTCTGATGATGTCAGCCACTGGTCGCTGTTGGTTGATTTCAATGGCTAATCAACGTATTATGACACCAACAGAAGGTTAGTTATTAGTATCGTGAATGGGTGCTCTCTGTGGGAAGGTGTCAATGGATGGTTGAAGTCAACATGTGATCTATGCTGAATGTTGTCTATAGCTGGTTACCATTGTATGACGACAGTGATAGTTTACTGTTAGAATACATCAATGACCGCATGATATGAAAGGCTGATTAACATTTGATAAAATCCATATCTGGTCATTGCTTGATAGTGCTAATGGGTTGCCACTGTTGGGCAACGTGAAAGGACTGTCGCAGTGTGAAGATCTATCAATGAGGGGGCTCAGTTTTGAACTAGATCAATGTCTGGCTAATGTACGAAGTCAATAGCTGGTCAATGTCCACTGGTGTGAATGGATGGCCACCGTGAATGGACCCAATGGTCTGTCCCTGTCGAATGATGTCATTGTTTATTCACAGCTTATTGATGATAAAGGCTGAACATTCAGGATGTTATTTGCGGTCTGTTTTCTATGAGGTCAACTGCCTATTACTGTTTGATGGCGATGCATATGACTGTTCAGTTTGTTTTGTACTAAATGTGCGATCTGTGAGCCAGTTGGCTTGTAATAAAGCCCTGCTTGAGATTGCCATACTCTATAAACCAAATGTATGTATTTGATCATCGTTAGCAACAGAGGTTTGGAACGACCATAGATGCTGCTTAGCCACATCGTCTGTGATTGATGACACTATGTTGACCCTAGAAAAGACGAGACTCATAGATTATACACCAGCTCGGCTCCGTTACATAGGTGACATCTTGTTTGTGCTGCTGGTTCGGACTTTACAGGAATAATCTATATGCCCTCGAAAAGGAAATCAATGCAACTTCCATTTTAGACGTCATACAGATAAAATTACAATTGATTTTGTAGAAGTAACGTTCACTGCAATGAATAGGGCTGTGCACACTAAAAACAACAGAAAACCAGTAGCATTAACGAATTATGAACTACATATTCGTTTACAGTCCAGTAACTCAGAAAAGAAATACCCGGTTTGATGGGTTGATATAAGTCAGAATATGCTGCCCAGTAGACAAAGCAAGACAAATCCTAACATGCTAATATAGATTAGCATAATAGAAGCGGTGTTTACTCTGTATGAAGCTGAATAACTAAATATACATGAAGGTTGGTAGCTAGACTAATTATCGTGACGTTAACATTTTATAAACACGTGTATGATCAGGGAAAACAGTAGGAAAACCTCTGAATAAACAATAAATCAATATTTGACTACTATCTACTGGAGAGGGTCTCATTACATCATTTGGATGACCAACCCAACTCGCATACCACGAATGTTGCTATTCTATTTGTACATCATAAAAAGAAAGAAGGCCACTGGATTTCCCCAAGAATTCTAAAGGACTTTACAGAGGAGGGATTTGTATCTTGTGTGAAAATTGTATTGTATGGCAGCATTTAAATACCACTTCAGATCACTAAAGAGTCCATTAAGCCTAGATTTACACCTAGTTATTGTGTGTGTTTTTAGTGTATGGTTGATAGGGTGTTTGCTGTATATAAAAGGTGTAGTAGGGTGAGACGCCTGAGGTTCAAAGTTGTTCTTCAACGTGTATAAGCATGAGGTGTTGCACATACTGTGAGAACCGATGCAGCTGCACATATCTAGGGCTTTAGCAGAAGTCAGTTTCCTAAGGTTGAGAGTGAGACCATCAGATTGTGTACCATATACACAGGTTGGAGACAACCAAAGAGTATGACTTATGGAGTATATGCAGAAGTGACTAGGACTCAACCCCTGAGGCTACTGTTAAACAATCACAGAATATACCTGGTGGGAGGTCGCCCTCACTAAAAAAATACTGCAGACACCAGTGGCGGCTCCTCCGCTAAGGCGGAGGGGCGTCGTCCTACTGCTTTGCAGCAGTGAAATAAAGGATACATAAAATGATAATACCTTGGTGTTATTATCATTTTATTTTCTCCTGCTGCGGAGTATTTGTGGGGTGGGCTGCTTTGCTCACAGAGCAGAGGGGACAAGTGGTGGGCACACTAAGTGCACATGACTGTTTGGCCAGCTGTCTAAGGCTGGTCAAACAGTCATGCGCACTTTGCATGTTCTCCATCCAGGATGTATACAGCCTGAGCAGACAACATGACCACGGTGCACAAACAAATCACAACGCTGCATTGCAGAGTTGTGATTGGTCAGGGGAGCCTGTATGCTTCTTTGCCCCATTCCGAGTCCGACACGGCATAGAGATGGAGGAGAGATGCAGCAATAAGATATGTTTTTATTTTATTTTTTAAAACCCCCTTACAGCCGCCCTCCCACCCTGCCACCCACGATCCGAGCAGGCCGCCACTGGCAGGCACTCTTAAATGACCATAGTGTAGGGTAGACCTATTAAAGGAGTGGAAGTGTACTAAAAATACAGGTATCAATATTGCCCCAACCTAGTCAGAGGGACAGGCAGACACTGGGTACTTTGACACCAGAAGGGCGTTAATCACAAACGGCTCAGTAGTTTAGATGGCAGCTTGTGTGTGGCAGAGACCGGCCTAATTTTTAAAATAATGCCAAATGGGTGAAATAACAGCTGCAGCAGCAATGAAAATGGGTGACATGGGCACGAGCTAGGCAGGCAGGATAGTGCCTACTGCTGTAGTAGCAAAGCTGTCAAACCTGAGCTGTCTCAGATTTCACTAAAACCCGCTAGCTCAAAGGAGGCCACATTTTGAACAGAGTTTGACTCCCCAAGTCCCTCTCATGCCTTGAGTGTCAATGTTCAAACACAGGTCATGCTGGCGCCCTGCACTTGCAAGAGTGAGGCATGAAGCGCTTGGTAGGTTGCTTCTCTGACAGAACAAGACTGAATCCTCCCACCATGTGTTACCCTAACGTCCTCACCCTTCCGCGTGATTCCAAAAACTACTTCCAGATCTCAGAGACCTTTGTTCTTTTTAGTTTATATGGGGAGGAGGAGTCCTGCCCGTCTAAAAATGTCCTCTTGGAAATGTTTCAGTTTCATTATTAGCAAGGAATGACATTTCAGGACACAAGGAACAGCGTGTTGATAAGACACTTAGCCTGCTTCCTTTATTGAGGCTTGGACATTAGCACATTTGGTAGGCCTCATTCTTTTCAATCTTAGCTTAGCAAGTCTTGCAAAAAACACCGTTTACATGTCTCTACGGGTTAACTTTACTTCCCCTCTCCTCCTACTCCTCTCTCTTGTAAATGCTTATTTCACATTTAGCTAGAGGCATTTTTGAAAAAAATAGTGGATACGTTCTGCTACTTAATGCGTCATTTTCAGTGACAGACAAATCATTAATCAGCTTCTCAAAATGGACTCTAGTCAGAGAAGGGTGTTGACTAAGTGTGCTGGACACTGCTGCTTATTGGTTGTCCTGGGAGACAACTGCCAACCAGTTTATCCAAGCATCTAGCTATCTCCTACTAAAGTGAGGGTGACGGCGATGGCCTGAGGCTGAACACTTGGTCCAGACTTGCTCACCCATGTCATTGCAGAGATAGCACTCACAATCTGCATCACCAGGGGCATTGCTTTGGGGGTGGAGGGGTATTACATCCCCCTAATAAATGTTTTTTGTGATAAATAGTTGGGTACATGTGCTTTCAGTCGGGTATGGTGAGGTGCTGGAATTCACCAGGAATTTATACACACAGACAAAAACTCATACACACACACACTCTATCCCTCTCTCTGTTTGGAAAGACATAAAAAATGTTGGTTATTTAAAAAAATAATGTGCTTTTTCTCTTACATAGTACCCCTACCAATTTGCATTCCTCTTTCTTTCCACAGCCCCTTAAGCCCCTCTTGTGCACCCTGCTTATCATATAATCAGTAGCGGCCCATCCCCTGCCAAAGTGGTGGGGTGGGCCAGGAGGTCGGGGTAAAATAATTAAGAAATAAAACAAATAAATAACTTACCTGAATGGCGCCGCCTGCTGCATTGTGCTCTTCCAGTCTTTTTCTTCCGGGCACAGGCTCCCAGACTGCACTAGGGCCTATCCTGATGCGTAAAAGCAGCCTGAGTGCTGTCAACTTGCGCTCCCAGGCCGACTGGGAGTCTGTGCCTGCTCTCTCCAGCCCCAGCAACACAGCTGGGGCTGGTGAGAGCTTCAGTGCACATGAAGGTTTGTCCGGCTTGAGACAGCTGGCCAAACTGTCATGCGCACTGTAACAGTGCACTACCACTCCCCCACCAGCAGTGTCCTGGAGGCGGGTCCAAGGGGATTAAAATAAAATGATAATAAAGCATGTTTAAAACCCGTTTTATTTGAGGGTGGTGGCAGGACGGGCAGCTCTCCTCCGCCCCTATGGAGGGGCCACCGCTGCATAAAATGTATTTTAACATTATATGCCGGTGTGATTGTTTGGAAATCTGAAGCTCACACACCCCCAATCTTACTGAACAAGCCACGGTGCATCACATCTGCATTTTAATGATGACGGTTCAGCTGACTCCCACCAACCAGTAGTGTTAAACACCTAGAACTTTGGCTAGAAATGCACTAGCTCAGTGGCAGGTGTGTTAGTTGGCAGAGTTTGCTGGACATTGCAGTTGACATCAGACATGGGAGATGGGAGCCTTTTTCCAATCTAGCTCACCCAAGGATTCAGGCCTAGGCGTCAAATGGGGACTTTTTAAAGAAAAAAAACCCAAAGAATGTGAAAATATTGCACCTTTAATCATATTGCTCAAAAAATAATTATTGCAATTCATCATATATTGTTCTTTAAACTATGTTTTCATTGTGAAACCTCTAGAACGCAAAATAGCTCTTAGGAAAAGTGAAACCTATGGATAAGCACATACTGCATACAATGTCTAAAATTGACTTTTAGGTCAATATCTTCCACTCTTTGCATTAAAAGCAATGTTGCACATAACCGCTTTCACATACTAGCTAATAGGGGATCTGGAGGGAGAGGGAACTGAGGTGAAATCCCACCAAGACAGCAATTAAAACATCACACTCCCCCACACGTTCAATCTCAGACCTGTTCCGCCTAGAGCGACCACCAATTCCCCATGAACTGCCTAGGCAAAGCAAGCACCACAAAACAATAGCTGCGTTCCTAATTGCAGGGAACCGATATCTCTGCTGTGATTAAGTGGTATTAAGAACCTCCATTCTGATTGTGGTACAATTACGTCCTGGTCCCCTTTTCCAGATGAACAAGTATTGAGAGAGTCAGCTGCAAAGATGGCCAGGACTCTCGACCTGGCCTACCGGAGTCAGAAACCTTCGATCAGTTTTTCAATACCCTCTCTAGGTCTGGATACTGTTTTCCCCTGCTTGACGCAGGTACCTGATCCCGGCCTGCGGAATGAAATTTTAAGGGTTAGAGTGGGCTGTAATCCAATGCATTCATCCCGCTCCTGTTGGGCTAGGTTCCAGGATAATAATGGTCTTTGCTCCTGCCCCCTGAATGTAAAGTGCTCTTTGTTGCATATACTTATGGACTGTCTTTTTTATCTTTTGACCTGGCTTACATTTCTAAGACCCTTGTTTTTTAAATACAGATGTTTACAAAGGATGAAGGCTGAAGACTTGCTGTCAGAAATGAGTTATTTAGATGTGGCAGTAGAAATTACTTAGGGCCCGATTCACAGAACTAACTTAAGACAAAATCCTAAACTTACTACCATTTTGGTATTCACAGAAGGCACTTACTCATTTTGGTATTCATAGAAGGCACTTACTCATTTCGGTATTCACAGAAGTTGGGAGTCCTAACTTTAGGACTCCTAAATTCCTTCTGTGAATACCGAAAGTCTTAAAATTAGGATTTTTCTCCGTTTAGGAGTCCTAAAGTTAGGAGTCCTAACTTTACTACTACTAAACTGAGAAAAATCCTAATTTTAAGGCTTTCGGTATTCACAGAAGACATTTAGGAGTCCTAAAGTTAGGAGTCCTAACTTTACTACTACTAAATTGAGAAAAATCCTAATTTTAAGACTTTCGGTATTCACAGAAGGCATTTAGGAGTCCTAAAGTTAGGAGTCCTAACTATACTACTACTAAACTGAGAAAAAATCCTAATTTTAAGACTTTCGGTATTCACAGAAGGCATTTAGGAGTCCTAAAGTTAGGACTCCTAACTTCTGTGAATACCGAAATGAGTAAGTGCCTTCTGTGAATACCAAAATGAGTAAGTGCCTTTTGTGAATACCAAAATGGTAGTAAGTTTAGGATTTTGTCTTAAGTTAGTTCTGTGAATCGGGCCCCCAGTTTTTACATTCTGTTAAATAGAGTTTTAATGATTGACTACAGTGGGGGGAGGGAGGGGCAGTGGGTTGGCCTGATAGGTTTAAAATTAATTTTACACCGAGCGGTTTTTATGTATTTTTTAGAATGTGCTGTGGATAATTGTCCAAATAAACTTGTTTTCTACCTACCTACCTGCTTTGAGCTACCTCTTTTCCATTCCTGCAGCGAGTCATCTCAAGCTCTTGTCTCTCAACCCTCCCTCTGAGTTTTCACTTCTCATTTAGGCAGTGTTGAACTAATAACTGCTTTAATTCATTCACTTACTTTTGTGCTCTTCCATCACATGCTTCTGGCAGGATAACAATTGTTGCTGCACTCTGCCTGTTGTCGCTCCCATATCAATAATGGTGATCTCTGTGAGAACAGCTGTGCCTTCGGTCAGAATGCCCAATCTATATGTTCTCTGTTAGCAGTGAACATAAAGGCTGGAATCCGATGGTACTCTAGAATCCCGGCTGAGCAATGAGATGGCGAGCTCAAACACACACCCCCAGCCCTCAGAGCACTCTGCCTGCTTCCACTGGGGTGGAGAGTCAGGCTCAAAGTCCTGTGAATCATGCATAAAGCACAGTGGGGCAAATCACCAGGATAACTACAGACACTGGGATCTTTCCAGGTGCAAATGAGAAAGCACACTGGGCAACCGACAGGCCTTGAAGGAGCTTATGGCCACATGTATCAACATTTGGAATAGCGATTACCTAATTGCGATTTTCTCTGAATCGCAATTGGGTAATTGCTATTCCAAATGTATGAAACCCATAGAGTTTCATTTAGCGATTCCTAGGGGTCGCAAATTGAGCTGCCTCATTAATGTTAAGGAGGTAGGTCGCAATTTGCGACCCCCTAGAAATTGCTAAAATCATGAGTATGGTGGCCTGCTAGGGGAAGCAGACCACCATGTCCGTGACTGCTTTTCAATAAAGCAATCATCCTTAAACGAAAACGGGTTATGCTTAAAAGAAAGAAATTAAAGGTTTTCTTTTGCAATTTTTTAAGAGCAGGCAGTGGTCCTTCAGACCTCTGCCTGCTCTTAAAAAACGCTTTCCCCACCATCCCCAAAGGGGAAGGGTTCCAATTGCTAATGGGTTACCATCAACTGGAAGCTGGTGGTAAAATGCGAATGTTTTGCGACCGCATTCACAGTCACAAAACGTTCATACATACCGCTGCAATTTGGTATTTGGAAGGGACGCCCCAAACTCGCCCCTTTCAATTACCAAATCGCACACCCATTTTGCGATTCTGTAACAGGTTACTGAATCGCAAAATAGGGGTTGATACATGGGAAAAGTTGTTTTTGCGTTCACAAATGGGCCGAACCTGTGAATCGGCCTGTTTGCGAACACGAAATAGCTACATACATGTGGCCCTTAGACATGAAAGCAGGTCTTTCGGAGTCTATGGCCCAAGACTATGATAAGTTATGCAGATTCATAGAGTGAATGAAATGTGACATAGAGACGACTATAAAACTTCAAACTCAAAAATGAATCATGTTAGAAGGTGCCCACAGAAACAACCTTTGCATTTGATGTACCGTTATAAAAGTAAAAAAGCCTCGAAATGCATGTACCTGTCATCAAGAGAATCAATAAACTTTATATGACTGAAGCACACGTCACAGCTTGTCACAGAGACAATGGCAGTTTTCTGACATTATAGAGGATTAACTTGTAACGAGCCCAGAACAGAGAGGTAACAGAGACACAGAAGTAAAACTACAAAAAAACGAAACCTAGCTTAATATTAAATATTGCTGCAAAGATACCATGTGGCCATAACATAGAAGGCCTCTCACTATTTCTAGACAACTATTCAATACCACATGAACGTTGACCTTTCTGGGAGTGTAAGTTGTATGCAGAGACTGGCATAAAATTCCTACGATAAATTATTTAACAAAATGTTATTAAGAACCTCATACAGGCAATTGTATTGATCCTTAACTCTTGGGAAAAATAGCCAAGGAGTCCTACAAAACGTATTGCTATTGAAATGCACGATTTCAGAGCCAGAATTCAGACCTCAAACAAGAGTTTCATGAGGTTATAAACAGACTGCTGTAAAGGTGAACTGCACCTGAAATACACAAAGATTAGGTTCAGTAATTACTCCGATTTTATCTAAACAAAATGGATGGGCATTAAATGTTTATTAATATATACAAAACAAGGTGAGATGTCTAAGAGGAAACAGATCACAAAGCACGGTTTTTTTCATATCTACTATGTTACAAATAAGCAGGATGCTTAAATAGAGAGTGCATTACCTTTTTATGTGATCTTTGGATGTTTGTAATACTAAAAAATCGATTTCTTGCAAATGTATTTATTGATCTATGCATATTATTAACCTTGCGAGTTGCTATCCCAACGTGCGGAATAAATCGATCTTTAAAACTGTTTTCAACAACTCTGTTAGATGGATTGCAACCGCCCTAAAGCTGTTTCCCTTTGTAAATACCAGCTTGTTTTGTCAATTAAACATTGTTTCTGAAACGACTGAGAATAAGGTTGTGTTAATCCATTTAAAGGCAGGAAATTGAGCCCCACAATAGGTGGAGCAGCATGCTGAAACAAGAGGCTTACTCCTTGGTCACTAAAAGGAATATTGCACTTAATTAATCAGTTTCAATTTTCATCAGAATTTTAGCGATGTAGGAGCTGACAAGAAGTAAGAATCTTCAGCACCACCCTAGGTTCAGATTTGCCTCGAGTAAGTATTTTAAGGGGAACACGTGTCTGCTTTTTGGACAGATCGCCATGTGGAGGTGAATATAATTTTGGAATCAAATACGAAGGAATTTTAATGCAAACTATTATTATGTTCTCAGTGCAGCCTCAATGCGAAAAATCCAGCAAAGATGCTAGGAACAATTTAATTCACAATTCACTGCCAAAGTCTTGTCATTATTGGATAAAGTCAATATCTGGTTATTGCTGAATGAAGTCATGTCTGGACGCTGTTGGATGATGTCAGTGTCTGGTTGTGGATGATGCCTATAACGTCTGGTCACTGGTGAATGATGCCAATGATTAGTCACTGGTGAATGAAGTCAATGCCTGGTCAGTGTTGGAAAATGCCAATGTCTGGTAACTGTTGCCAATCGATTGCCAATGTTGGATGGTACAAGCCTCTCTGCTCATTGCTCGATGATGTCAATACTGGTCGGTGCTGAATGATGTCAGTGACCCTTCGCAGTTGTCAACATATGGTCACTGTTGGAGGATGTCAATGCCTGGTCACTGGGTAATCTCAATCTTGGGTTATTGCCGAATGACGCCCTCCAGCACACGGTTAATGTCATTTTTTGGTCATTGCTTAGTATTGAAAATGGCTGGCCATTGTTCGGTCAAGGCATTCTTTTCCTTGGGCTCTACCATATGCATTGTAGATTTCCATTTCTGTAACTAGACTTGACTTTCTCCTGAACGTACATTACATGTGCCCTTCGGTACTCACAGTCACATTCATCTTTAGTTGTCATTCTGAGCTCATATACAACCTTCAGGGGCGCCACTAGTTATCACCTCTTCAGCGACAGACTTCTAACCTATGCTTACTACTGTGTTTTAATTTTCGACTTTATGTGGCTCATTATAGATATATTGGCCAAGCACTGCAGAATTCCAGTCCTTCCATAGTGATAAGAAACTGCAAATCTCTGAGTTTCTCTTCATTAACCAAGTATCTCTGAAGCGACCGGATCGCAGTCTGAGTGTTCAAATGGCCTTATAAAATGTATTTGATTTGACCGCTTTAAGCATCCCTTTTCCAAGTACTATCATGTATGTTTCCAAATGTCTCCAAATAAAAGCTTTATATAGCGGGTAAAAAAAACAAATATATGCACCCCTGAGTCTTCAGCATCATGGAAACACACCTTGCTTTTAAACCTGCTCCGTGAGCTTTTAGTCCATGCGTTACCCATATTCCTTCTTTAACTCTCAACTTTGACCCATTGGTTTCTACTTGTCCTGAGCATTTTTGTAACCCTCGGACGTCACCCTGGAGTTGTCCACATTAAACCTTGCCTAGGCTGTCTTTCCAAACACCACTGGAATCCCTGTGCTTGTGTAACTGTAGTGTTTGCAATAATCATTCTTCTGAGTTTTGCTTCAACGAAGATATCATGATTGGTCCTCATTTGGATGTTAGACTGCATTGTCCCCTATATGAAACCCCGTAAAGGTCCATTACACACCTCAAGGCACTTCAATCTCCTCTATTGAAGGAAATGTGACAACCATCAGGTTTAAAATCCATGCTTTTAACAAAAACCAATCCGTATTTGATATAAATTATAAAGTAACGATTTGACACGCTCTCTAAAATCCTTTTGCATAGCCAAGCATACAATAGAATAGCCCTTTTGTTCTATTGCTAACCATCTCAAAAAAGCTCAAGACGATTTGACAAGACCTTTAATGTCTAAATGGGACCATATCTACTCAGATGTACAAGGGTAAGTCTCTTATTAATGGTTAGTTCAATAAACTTATAAGAGATACTCAACTTACTGATGTGCGGTTGCATGGTTGTGACTTCACACCTAATCTATCTGTTGGACCACATATGCATTCTACCTCTCAACATCCGCTAAAAGAGATATACTTGATTTTCGAAAAATTAAGCATAGGGCTGTTGTCAATACTGAGCTTAATCTTTTAAAACCTCTGGGAGACAAAATTCCCTAAGTCATGGACCGTTTTTAGTGTTATGAATATCAAGGTTTTACTTTTTCTTTCAGTACGCAAAACCTAATTTAGGCTGTTTGTAAATACCCTATGGTGGGGTGGTCTCTATTTTGCTCTCTCGTTGAAACCATCATATTTTTCGTCTCAGTTCGAGCCCTAAGGTTAGCCTGCATTTCTCTGCGTTCCGCCAGCACATATCTGTGTGTGGCGGACATGCTGAATTAATGCTGGTTTGGTTTATATTTACAAAGGGCTGTTCTCTTTCTGCATACGAGTTCCAATCCAGGCCAGACTTTCTCTCTCAGCTAAAAATATAAGTCTGGGATCCGAAGTGTCCAACAGTCATCTCTCTTGACTAAAAATGTGTCAAAACAAAAAAGAAAACCGAGGATTTACCGGTACAAAACTAACAATTTAGCATACAAAAAAAAAATGTAGAACCTGAAAATAAAATTCCCCGGGCGAGAGAAATCGTCCTGTCCCCAGGCGGCAATCAAACCAGCTCCTTGCTGGAGTGAACAGATTTTACTGCCATTCAAGACCTCTTCCAAATATGTTTTATATGTTTTAAAGCGTTGGAGTAATTACATTTATGACTTTGGGACGTAAAATTAAATTAACTGGGAGTAGTGTAGATAGAGCGGTTATTGTAGGACGGCGGTGGGCACTGGTTCGCTGGGCCTGTGGGCATTAATGTGCGACTGAGGACACACCAGTGCACATCAAATTGGCGGTGTCAGCTAGGAGGTAGAGCTGATCACCGAAGCGGATGAGATGGCGGTTTCCAACTCCACATGACAGCCTCTGCGATCTCCGACTGAAGGATGATCATGGTGGGGCGCCACCATCCGTGATCACCGGCCGAGGGGGTTCAGGTGGGTTGAGGGTAGCTAGCACCTTCGTTCGCCTTCTAGAGATGCTGTATGATGGGGTAAACTAAACCCCCGCACAGAGGGGACAGGGAGCCTTTGCCATCCCCGATGGTGGGAATTTAATGTGGGAGGCTGTAGTCTTTCACAAGCTCCATCTCATACTCACAGACATATCTGGAATATTTGTTCAACTCAAGCTCAACCCGTGACCTGGGCAGAATCCATCTCCTGTCACTCATGGCTCACAGCATCTGAAGTCCAGAGCCGCAAACTGAGCCTTCGCTCATGTTCAGAAGGCCCTTCGTAAACTTCATGATCCACGCACATTATCCACACAGCTTGTAGGCACAGGATATAACAATAAGCTGTCACGACGCCTTATATTCACATTCATTCGCACAATACACCTGTGTGACAGCACTGTCTGAGGTTTACAGGTTGTGAGGTATTTTTTTACAGGTGTTGGGGTACTTAGTGACTACTGAGAGGCATCTGTGGCAGACATTATTGATCACCATTGGTGATTCATGGTCTCTGGTGCTACTGCGCCTGAATAACCAAGTTACTCCCTTTGGGCACTTGACTCTCCGGGCTAGTGAGGGCAAACAGTCAAAACTTCCTCTAGGAGACAGTAGTAACTTTCGAACTCAGATACAGATGACATAATATATGACAAACAATAAATTTGATGTCAGCTAGAACTACTGATTCGAAAGTGAAAAGGTGAGTGTGTAGCCAGAACTATTGATTCGAAAGTGAAAAGGTGTGTGTGTGTGTGTTTGTTTGATGGTTTGTTCTGCGATATATCGTTTTAGCTCCCAGCCAATGCACACTGTATTATGATCGTGGACAGAAGGAAACCCCAGGGCCCAGGTGGACTGGGGTTTACAGGTAACTCCCAAGTAGGCCACAGAAATGTCAATATTTCACTATTTTTAATTTCAGTTTATCTACAGATTTGAGGAAACTGCAAAAGGTGCACTCTTTCGGGACCACCTAACTGAGCTCCTCTCAAACAGGCAGTGGAGTTAAAGAATATTAACACCAAGTGGACTCTTACTACCCGTCAATGAAATACCTGGGGTTTACTCAACTGCAGCACATTCAAAAGGCGACGAGCACCGGCCTATAAAATATAATAAACTATGACGCGCCACTGTACTACTTCCCCGCCCCACAAATGCATGTAAACTCGTCCTGCCGGGTTATGCTAAGCATCTTCAGGAAGGCGCGAGGGGGGAGCAAACGAACGGGGGGAGGGGTGGGGTATCAGACGCACACGCCAATGGCGTCGCGCATGGCTTGCTGCGCTCATTTATTCCAGAAGGATCTGGAAGGTAAGGAGGGAGAAACTCCAATCACGTCAAAAGCAAATTTGCGTATTAGTGGGGACAAAAGGCTGTCGCTATACTATGGTTTACGGTAACGTTCCTGAGTCGAGAACCGTTCATTTTGGACATTAGCACACGTGACTAGTGCAGAGAAGCACAAGGGTGATGGGGATAGAAGGAATTTTATTATCTGCCATAATTTTCGTTTATCTTTCCTGCCCTCCCAATTAACTGGGGCGAGGCTGCAGGCTGCGTGTGACCTCTCACAGAGATTTTCTTTGCTGTGGGAACCTGCAGATGCTTGGGCCGGTAGGGATCTCAGGGTCGCTATATGCTTCGTCATCGATCGCGTCTTGGACATGTTACTCAAGGTTGGTGGGGGAGGGGAACAGCGCCTGCCTCACTATAACACAAATAATGGCGAATTCAAAGGTGCAACGCGACTACATCTCAAACGGCATCTCTGCAGATTTTCCTGGTTGACTATGTCCCGCTCAGCCCCTCGCTGTATTTATTTCATACATTCAGAGTGGAAGACACAGCAGGTTTTTATTTTTCAACTAAAATTAATACTTTTCCTGAGTTCATCCAATGGGACACTACCAATTATGGAGTGAATTGGCCCCGGACAGTTATGTTTGTAAAAATGAGTGCTCACAACACCATGCACCCTTTCCACGTGAAATAGTAGAGGGGCTTTTCGCCCTCACATTTTCATCTACGATTGAATTTACGCATTACTTACTTTCAAACGACCACCACACCTTCACTACTACTGCTATGAGGGACAAGCCAATAGATATGTCTTTAGAGAGCAGAGGGCTGCAGAATGAGGCCAAAGATAGTGTGTCAAAATCCTCAATTTTTTGTAGCATTTGTTAGTCCCTTGGAGCCTCCACCCAACACATATCAGTGCCACACTGCAGGATCTTGGTTGAAATTGCAAATTGTGTCACTAAATGGTTTTTCAAACATTTTGTTACATGGAACTGTTTTGTACTAATTTGTCGAGTTTTCAAACCATTTTGAAGACAAACATCTGTGTTTATCATTAGTGGCAGCTGATGTTCAGTGTATTTACGTCTGATCAGTGGATTATCACAACTAACGTGGTCAGTCCTCCCTCAGAGAGAGAAAGAGGCCTGAAGAAAGATGTTGTTTTACAGGGAGGGGGGACAAGACAGGTTCCTCAACAGGTGGTGGCCTTTAAAGTGATGGGATAGCGGGTGAGCCGGGGAGGGGACTGTGCGCACTCCTGCGGTATGATCGCTGTGTGTGATACATGTAGCCTCTTGCTGCAGACTTCAGCTGGAGAGTGTGGGCAGATGGTGGGGAAGAAAATAATATGAGATTTAGGGAGACAGTGCAAGCTACATCAGAAGTGAGGACAATTTCAGCAAGTCAATATGACTAGAGTTCTGAAAAAAGTATTATAACATTATATGTAATATAATATTATTAGAATATTTGACTCCAGTGGGCAAGTGAGATCACCAACCCAGATGGTCTGAATACCCCTACTTTCCATCAGCCCCACACACGAACAATAAATGGATGCTAATGCTCGGGTAGAGTCCCCGAGAACTCCCAGGCCTTGCGTGCCCATCGTTTATTGAGTGTTAAGGTTCTGGATTCCGATATAGTATTCAGACATGTTCTGGTTGCAAAGGCGGTACAAATGGGAGTTCACAGATTGGGCTCTAAACTACAAAAGAACTGCCACTGGCAGATCCTCCGCTGAGGCGGAGGAGTGTCGCCCCACTGCTCTTAGAGCAGTGAAAAAGGGACAAATAAAATGTTAACGTCATTATCAATTTATTTTTCGCTACTGCGGGGCTGGGTTACGGCCGGGCGGGGCTGGTGGCTCAGTGAGGTGGTGTGGTTTGTGCACACTTAAGTGTGCATGACAGCTTGGCTTGCCGTCTTGGCCCGGCCAAACAGTCGCATATTACCCACCAGGCTGTAATGCATAGCCTGGTGGGGAATGTGCACAGGCTCCGTGTCCCCCTCTGAGCGCCAATCCATGGTGCTCAGACCAATGACAACGCTACATTGCAGCGTTGTGATTGGCTGAGAGCCTGCGTGCTTCCTGCAGAGACGGCGGAAAAGGTAAGTATATCTTTATTTTCTATTTTTCAACCCCCTCTCCCCTCTGCTCTGCCCCCCATTCCCTATCAGCCGCCACTGAAAACTGCTCATTTGAAGGTGACACCACAGGATTGGGAACTGAGGAAAGAATTTGTCTTCTGTGTATGCATAAAAAGATTTAAGTACCTAGATAGCAGCCTTTTTCCCTAGAGGGAACGGATGTGAGTCATTTTATAGCCAACACTAGACTTACTAGTCTAGACTCTCTACTAGTGAAATCAATATAGTTTATAGTATTGGAGGTGCCCTAATTTCTGATGTAGAAATAAATTGATTAAATGGCTTGTTGTATTATGAGCGTGACGTATGTTAGAGATGAAGCATCTTTATAAGGAACCATTTGTCTCTGACCGTGAAATTGATTCTTGCTTTTTCGACACAATGTTCTACAGATTGAAAGTGGACATCAAGATGGGTCGAATCTATTGATGGAAGTTGAAATGCGAAGGAGATATCAATTGTCCAATATATATATTTCAAACGACAAACGCTTCCTTTTCAGAAAAGCACTCCAGCCCACCAGCCAGTATTTCGAACTCCTTTATTTTCAAAAGTCCACGGGCATCAATCTGTTACGCGTTTCGACCTCCTCGAGGTCTTAATCATACAGTAATGCTGAGTGGTTGAATAAACTTGTCTAAATACATTGTGCATAGACACTGATCATTACGTTTTAGTAACTGTTTTAATGTTAAAATATCAATGATCAGTGAGCGTTTTCAATATTCAGTACTCCGGTCTCCATCAGACCAAATTATGTTGCTAAAGTAGCGTATTTAAAGAGTCATTGTCACTGAGGAATTGTTTTCAATCGTGACATGCAGACCACATTAACCATGATGCTTTGCAAAGGAATTTCTTTTTCCGTGATGCTGTTTTCTGCCATCCATAGTTATCACAAGGAAAACACACTTTTTGATAAAATGTAATGATTAACATTTGCTGGCCCAACCAATGTGTAAGTCCTTCCACAGTGTCTATGCACAATGTATTTAAACAAGTTTATTCATCCACTCAGCATTGCCGTATGATTAAGACCGGAAGAGGAGGTCGAAACGCGTAACGGATTGATGTCCATTGACATTTGAAAATAAATGAGTTTGGAACACTGGCTGGTGGGCTCGAGTGCTTATGCTTCCATTTCGAAGCATCGTGTTACTGAGAACCCCTAAAGTAGCCTTAAGAGTAGCACCGCTACTCGCATGACCTGAAGACCTGAAGAGTGGTAATTTGCACAGCTTTAAGAGCAGCCACTCAGACATCTTCATTAAACTCACAGCATTAGCCATGCTCGGGGCGCAGCTCTCTGCAACGGGCAGGTACATATGTAAATGTCCTGCCAACTGACAGGCTAATTAAAAAGCATTTAATGAGTTACGAAATGAGTAGTGATAATGAGATATTGTAACTTGTATTCACGTGGCACGCGAGTACCTACGATGATAATGGAATCACCCAGGCCTTGCTTCCCCTATCGCGCTTATGTTCTACATTCGTTATGTGTGCCAGGCATGTGGCACGCCTCATGTGTCTGTGCTGA
Source organism: Triturus cristatus (assembly GCF_964204655.1). Lineage (NCBI taxonomy): Eukaryota > Metazoa > Chordata > Amphibia > Caudata > Salamandridae > Triturus > Triturus cristatus. The sequence continues at coordinate 978,675,424 of NC_140583.1, forward strand.
TGGCATCCTACCCAAGTTTATGTGATAAAAAAATTGATGCCACTGCAATCTATCATTCTACAATTTGTTACTCGTTCTCAGAGAGACGCGGATGTCAAAGTCTCTAATTAGGGGGACACTTGGGGTGTTCTCATCAATTTTACGGATCAATGTCACACATGATGTTTTCTCGTTGAAGATGAGGAGACAACTTCTCAGTCTAAAGCATCAGCTTCTATGGAATCAATGTGAAATGTGTTCACCTCCTTCCTTTCCCTGAAGATCACAGAACCCCCATGGAGAAGCAATGTGATCTGACAGCCGTTGCAGGCTGTTCTATGTCCCCCCCTCGTGATCTCCTGCCAGGTCCTTCCCTGCTGCTGTCTCTGAAATCCAGGGTTGACGCGGCATATCGATAGGATGACAGCTGGAGAACATCCCACGGCCCTTGTACAGCATGGCCGACAAAAGAGAGAAAAGGCGACCCTGGATCTAGTTCCAATGTTCGAAAACCTAGCGACAAGCCAACGCGGCGAAGCGGCCAGGTCTTCCCAGCCAAGGGAATGGACGCAGGCTACAATTGGTGCCAACTCTTACCACAAGGAATAGTTGGCAAGGCATGACCGGCGGGTGCCAATGTTCTTAGCCCTGCCTTCCAGAGTCCCCACTGAACACTACAACGTCTGTAGAGTGCCCGAAAGTGCTCCGATGCCACTGGGCCTTATCTGCGCTACAACTACTTGAAACCACAAAAGACCTGCTTGGTCATGTAACACCTCCCTCCGCGTACAGCACATATTCATACAGAAAGACGAGTGTTTTGGTTCTCCTGCAGTATTTTCAAATAACAAAAATCATGCAGAACCTCGCACTAGGCCACCGTATGGTGAAACCTCACACCAGGGTTCACTATGAGAGCAATGCATGTTGAAAGGAGAAATGGCGGCATATTGCCCAAGATCTCTCAATTACATAGCAGAAAATTACATGAATGATCTTTGACCCTGACAATGAGCTATTTTTATGTGAACTGTATTGGAAAATGGGACAGTGGCATGTCCATAAACATTGATACATAATTGGTACAACCAGCCAGCTCCCTGGAGGGACCGGTACTTTTCCCAAAATAAAATATGTTGTGATTTTCATGCAATAGGTTTTTCCATCTTTTCTTGCGAGAATTCATTTACCAAGGTTGATCTCCATTTGCTGATTGGTCTTCAGACCCTAAACAGGAATCGACATCAGAGGAGGTGCGGAAGTGAAAGCTGAGATCCCTGCCTGCTGTAAAGATGCACAAGTAAACGTTGCATTATGACAGAGCAATGGGATGAGCACGGTGAATGCTGGGATGCACTGGGTTAGGTATTGCAAGCACAGAAATACATTTTTCTTTCCCCTGGAGAAGTCATTCGTATGATCTTGCCCAGAGTACTGTGTCCCTTTTGGAGCCATATTGTCAAACGCATGAGAACAGACTGAGTACAGTGCAAAGCTCGCCCTCCCCAAGGAGTTTCCTAGGATGTGGCTCAGCATGGGGTTCTAATGTGGGGGTCACCATAGTGTACATTAGTGAACGACTCATCGCGGTGTGTTCTCGTGCGAGGCTCACTATGATGCATCCCAGTGAGGATCATCAATGTGTATACTATTGTGATGCTCACTATTGTGCCTTCGACTGGTAGGCGCTCAATGGTGCAGCAGAGTGTGGTTTTCACACTGAAGTATCTTATTTCAAGGTTTATAAAAGGTGACTCAGTGTGAGATTTGTCCAGCTGTATCCTAGAATGGAGTTTCCCACAGCATATCCTAGTCACTAGTGTATTATTCATATTGAAGTATTTTAGTGCAAGGCACCCAATGTTGCACCATGGTGTGAGGCTCAAAATGGTGTATCTATGTAAAAGGCTTACCATGGTGTACCCATGTGTGAGATGTACCGTGGAGCATCCTAGTATGAGGCTCACGATGGTGCATCTTAGTATGCGGTTCACCACAATGCATCCCTCACCAAGATGTATCCTCAAGCGCGGCTCACCATGGCGTATCCAAGTGTGAAATTCATAATGATGTATGGTATTGCAAGGCTCAACCTCGAGAGTCACCATAGTGTATTTCCAGGTGAGGTTCACCATGGAGGCTTCCGGATGTATGACGTTACAACGCATACATTTACATCGCGGTACACTACATCGCGGTTTTAACAACGCAAGTCGTTACAACGACTTGCGCTAGATGGCGCTCTAGGACAAGGAATAGGACTTAGGAGTAGTATAATTTACTATTCCAACTCCAGTCTACGTACAGTAGGGAAGGTGTTGGATAGTAAATTATACTATTCCTTGTCCTAGAGCGCCATCTAGCGCAAGCCGTTGTAACGACTTGCGTTGTAAAAACCGCGATGTAATGGCAGCGCGATGTAATCCCCGCGTTGTAAACGATGTTTCCCAGGCTTCCTAGTGTGAAGCCCAGTATAAGTGATTCCCCACGGTGTATCTCAGTGGAAGGCTCATTATGGTGCATCCTAATGGTGAGGCATACCATGGCACTTCTTACGATGAGACTCACTGTGGTGTATTCTAGTGCATGAGTCACCATAGCGTATGCTCACCATGGCAGATTTCAGTGAAATGGCTCACTGGCATGATGTTTCTGCAGTACGGAGGCGAGATGATGCTAAAACGAATGGAGGAGGAGGATTTTGGTGTGATATCATACTGCAACGTTGACGACTCACTCCCTGCAACCTTTCTGGTGAAGTAGTGCACGTGCACAGTCTGACTCTGTATGCCGGCTGCATGATGCTGATGCACCGGCTAGATTGCAGTGCTGGACCTGCAAGCTAGCGAAGCTACACATGCTACATGATGTTCTGGACTATCAGTGTGGGCCCGCCGCCAACAGGTTAGGTCGTGTGGAAGTGAGCGTCTGCTCAGGTCATGAACGTCCATTAAGGGAATCACCTTCTACCCTTGGCTTACCCTGCGGTACCCCAGCACTGTCCTTGCTAAGGGTCTCAGGGACACGCGGACGTTAATTCATCAACATGCCAGAATTGAAGGTAGTTACATCATGACATCAGAATAGAAACAGCCTTTACAACGAGGGGTTTATCTTGTTGCACCTTTACCACACAGTTTTTGCCACTCATCTTTTTAGAACACATATGCTTTTACATCGAATGCCTTTACCACACATTTAAGGTAAGTTCAGGGGTGTGGGGGCTCCCCCCACAAATACATTGTTTATATATGTATATAGAAATATATATATAAACTATGCAATATAAAAAAATGCCGGGTGAAAAATGTGTGGCAAAGGCATGCAGAGTATTTCCCTGCGTTGTTCCCATCAGAGGGTTGATTTCTAGTCTCACCACAGTGCCTGAAAAGCCTATTTTTTCCTGCAGAGGTTGGGCTGAATAGGTTTGATCTACAAGAAGCCTTGATTGGACTTCGCATGTTCTCCCCCCTCCCCCCCCCCCCCCCCCACGCTCCGAGTACTCACACACCCAGCTGTTCTATTTAAAGGACCAGTTGTGGCTTTCTCTCCCTGGCTGCAATACACATGGTGACATATGCATCAGTTCTCCCAGAGCACTCTTGTAACACGTCTATCGCAGACACTCCTCAACAAGCATTTACAATGCAATGGTCTCGGCATTGGTAAAGTTAGAGCTATTGGCATTGCTCATGACATTATTTTTGTTTATGTCTTTGTTTTTAAAACATTTAAAGAAACGGCATTGTTATTGACAATGTCAATAGCTTAGTCACTCTCAAATGCGAGACCTATTGCATTTGCACCCACACACAGATTAAGCTATCGACATTGTAAATAACAATGCCGTTTCTTTAAATGTTTTAAAAACTAAAACATAAACAAAAATAATGTCATGAGCAATGCCAATAGCTCTCTTTTACCTGCTATTGTGCACCTCCCTCTTTGCCGCCCCTCTTGCACACACCCCCACTCATCATCACCCCACCTTTTCCAGTCTCAAAGCCTCCAGTGCTCCCGCTCTACAGCACCTCTGCATTTCCCTTGTCCCTGCATCCCCTTTACAAGTTCACATGGCAGCAGCCTTTTACATTTCCTCCTGTGAACTGGTTAATGTAAACGCTAATGCAAAAGGCCAAGGAGAGGAATTTCTTTTGGCACTTGGCTCCACCTTTGTCTAATCTTCCACATTTGGTGGATGGAAAATGGACATCTAAATACGTTGTCCTGAAATACAAGTTTTAACATTCTTAAAAATAAAATTCACCAAGGTATATTTAATGTAGTATCTGGATTCTCCATTCAGGAGTACAGTGTAAGGGAGCTTAACAGTCATAAAATATACATACAGGGAATACAATATGAAACAAGCATTGCTAAAGTCAATAGACCTTGCTTTTTTAAAGATCACACTTGCATGCCCTTTACAATTTGCAGTCAGCACTTTTCAGATGCAGGATTCAGTTACGTAGTGACACATCCACGTGCTCTTTAAAAAACACACACACACACACAGCGAGAACTATTTGCTTTGCCAGTACTTGTATTTTTTTTAACAACCCATGTATGCGTGGGATCAGAGGGTTTAACAGCAGTGTATTTTTGTGGTTAGTGCAGTGTGGAGGGCAGAGTACGCATTTGTATGGCAACTGAGACCACTTTTTGGTTTGTGATGGTACACAGTATACGGGGATTCATGGGGCCAAGGAGAAGTATATTGTGTATTGGTGGGTACGGTGTGCATGGGGTGAGAGTAGGGAGCTTGAGTGCGTGAGCATGGGGTAGGTGTGTTTGTGCAAGGGACGTGGCGCAGGTCGTAGGCACAGATTGTGACTTTGAATGGGGGGCATGGTTTGTGCTCGTGGACACAGCGATGAGTGTCTGCATTGCCAGGAGGCATGCACTCTGGATCGTGGAAACTCGCCGACCTGACAACAACAAAGGAGACTGGTGTGACTCAGGCAGATGATCTCAGGCCCAAAGAACTAAGATTCAGATGGCGAGGCACATGCGTGGGCATCTCTGTGCCTGGGTGAATGTCCCACTGACCAACGATACTCAACACGAAAAGGGTAATGATGACCCAGAAGGGGGTGGGCACGCGCTGCCATACCTACCCATACATTCATAGGAACGCTCCCCGGATATTAACACACGCACTTTCATGTACATGATAAAATCACCGAGTGGTCGCTCAGTGTATAATGGAAGTCTGGAAGGGTTGTGGGATTCCCATTAGGTAGTTTCGGATCCCCCACCTGGATTATAAAGTAGGTGTTTGAGGTCCCCGATTCCCCGACCCCCTTCCCCCCTGCTCGAAGGACACTGCAAGTGTGATTACCTATCCCATGCTTATCACGACTATCGCGGTATACTGAAGTTTGAGGGTCGGGGGTTCAGTCCCGAGGTTATAGCCACACCTTGATGAATGACAAAAGTCTGCCCCATAGCTCCCCATATTTTGGTAGACGGGATGTCTTTCCGTCTACACTTAAAACGACAAAGGGTGAACAGACCTTGACGAGATGTTGACTGTGTATCTCCAGTCCGACCTGGACAGACACTTACCTTGTGTTTGTACAGCCACTTTCAGAACCTGTTCATCATGCCCTGCTACTGCTGACAGTGCTCTGATCCTGCTGAGTCCGGGCTCTCCCCTTCTGCTGTATCGTCCCCGAGTTAAATTAGCTGTGAAATATTTCCCTCCTGCCCGTGCTTCGGGTTTCTCCTGGGCTGCCAAGCTGGGACAGCGGGGGAGGGGGCGCCGCTGCGGTATCTCCGGCACTCCAGTGACAGCCACACTCCTGCCGCTGCAGCAGTTACAGGCGGCTTACATTACTCCGCAGCGAAACAGGCGACGGACTTCACAGTCAAGTGCACTCAGAGTAGGCACAAACAAAGGACTAACACTGGATAGTTTACCCACGCGAGATACCGTGTAATAAAATAGGAGCCATCTTGGGACTGTCCTGATCCTTTGTTTAATGGGTTGAGGATTGAAAACGCAATGTAGGTCTCACAAGGACTGCCGCTTTCCACGCATACTAAATAAAATATATATTATTTATTTATTCAGTGTTATAGGCATTGGGTTGTAGGCTGCTACCAAGATGAGGCCGGTCGAGACGTCACTGTCTCAAGTATATTTCTAGAGTAAAAGTGACGTTTTGCCTGACCTTTACAATTGCTAAGGGCCTCCCTGGCCAATACTATGTATAACGTCATCAACAAGAACTACCCGTTTGGTTAATTCTGGGCTGTCCTCGGGGGTTGAGACTGAAAAAACATAAAAATGTATTAATCAAATCCGATCTCCACTGGCATACATGTTACGTCGCAAACATTATTGACATCTATTTGCATTTTTTACGTGTTTAAGTTCGTTCTGAATGACTGTGCTTAAGGAGACCAGAGCAGCAACCGGACGAAGGGGGAGCGGACGATCACACCACTGCCTTTCTCCGAGGCAGAGCAGAAATGCCTCGGAGAAAGGCAGCGTCCTTTTCGGATTTGGGGGCGTGTTTTGCTGTTGTCTCCTCCCTGAGACTTTTCGCAAAAAACACGCCCCCCGATCCGAAAAGGACGGGCATGATCGGAGTGACTGACCTCTTCTCCAGTGGCTGGCCAGCATTTAAGAGGCCAGCCAATGGAGAACAGGGGAGAAGAGGGGCGGGTTCAAGCCCCTCTTCTCCAAGTCATAAAATCTCGCGAGCGAGACTGCGCAAGCGCAGCCTTCGCTAGCCGAGACCTAAAAAGCATTGAAAGTTTCCTGAGCGGAAGCCGTGGGCCCTGTGGTGGCTCAGCAAGCTTTTTATTTTTCAAACACAAACTCCCAAAGCAGGAATTTGCTTTTAAAAAACACAAAAACTAATGACGCTGAAAGTTTCTCCCAGGATATTGAAGGGGCTATTATTATTTTCCGTTTGGGACCACCAGGCCTTTCCTGGCTGTTCTTAACAGGAAAAAAAGTATGTCACAACAGCCAGTCTAAACGGGGCAGATTGTGTGAGGTACATAAACTGACTCCTGGGGCCACATTACAGATAGTGCCCCAGTGGCACGATAGACTTGTGTGCCCACTCGGTGCACCTCTGGAGCACTATGGCATTACAGAAGGGGACACATGTAATGTAATATAATGTAATGTAGAAGGGTGCGGGCCCTTCTGTAATACTGATAACGCTGGTGCACTTGTAGCTTCAGCGCTGTATTCAGAGTGTGTTCCCGCATTTCGATGGGGCGTGGCTGCATGTCAACGATGGAATCACTTTGCCTCTGCTCCCGCGCTTGATTACTGATGTGGGCAGAGAGGTGCAGAGGCAAACATGCCATTAGGAGGCACACTGAATGGACGCCACAAAAAGGTGGTGCGCTATCAGTGTACACCCCTGGATGGCAGCCCTCTGGAGGGCGGAAGAGGGTCCCATTGGCCAGCCCCGATATCTCCCCCTGCGGGTGGGTTCAGTCACTCACCGCACCCACCTGGAGGGGAACCCTAATTCCTCTTCAAATGCAGACGGACTGTTGTGTACACAGAGAAACATTGTACCGCTTTGAAGCAGTCGCTCTGTATTTCACTGACTGTCCTGCTGTGGGTCCAGCACTAGTTCGCTGCTGCCCTGGGGGCAGTGAATTCATTGTAAATAGGGTGCACTGTCCCTGTTTGCTCCTGGTGCACCTGTTTGAAGGTGTGCTGTGGTGCAAACATCAACAGTGAGCCCTATGAGTAATACAGAGCCTAGTCGCTGCCGGGACATCAGTATAAGGGTTCTGGGCGTTGCCGGCAGAAACATAACGTTTCACCAGACTCTAAATAGAGTGCATCGACTGGCAGTTTGGCTGCAGGATAATTTGTCACTTAGACTTCCAAACTCTAAATACAACCCCCAGGTTTGAAGCTGTTCGAAGTCATATTACCATGGACAAAGTTTGGCTCCAGTATTCATGGACATAAAAATTCATGGCACAAATTCATGCAAACGCAAAAAGTACATAAAAAAATACATCCCGGTGGACATAAAAAATCCTAACAAAAATTCGTGCAAACCCAAATTAGTACATAAAAGGGTAACCAAGGTCACTGCCATGAATCGGAAAATATACATCAAGCCAAATGTGTGCCCCTGTGTCCCCTACTGCCTTTAAGACGATTGTGAACAACCACAAACTATTGACACTCGGTGGCCCAGATGGAGCATGGGCACTCATAACCCCCATTACAAAATGTAACGAGGGTCAAACTGAATTTAGTCTGTAGAAAATAATATTTTCATGCACGTCTGCTCTTTTATAAGATAATATTCATAAACAAAACATGAAAATAGCTACATATTAGTAACATTATTCCGCTACAACGCTTCTGAGAGAGCAAATTAAAAGTACCACCTCATGCCAAAACACCAGAAAACATTATAACACATTTCATACGAATAGTTACAATAGCAATTATATACATACCAACCAACTCATCGAGGGACTGGGGGTGAAAAACAGGATGCATAGGTCAGCGAACGCTCATGAGAGATAGCCTCGTGAATAAAGGGGGGAAGGCGGGGGTCCTTCGAGGGTCAGAGAGACCATTGTCCTGCCCATTCCACAGACCAATGCAAGCTGAAAGATCAGTGTAAGTAAGAAAAGTCCCTCGAGGACTTCGGGGGCTACTTGGATTCCAGCCAACCCACACTGTGCAACCAGGCTTTAAGGTATTAAGAAGGACAAATGTTTCCATCTTTTGGGGCCAGCTTACCCTAGTACTTGTAGGGTAAAACCAAACTTTTTGGAATCTTAACATTGCGGTGTGAGTATGGCAGCAACAAGCATTTACAATGCAATGGTCTCGGCATTGTTAAAGTTAGAGCGGTTGGCATTGCTCATGACATTCTTGTATGTTTTTGTTTTTAAAACATTTAAAGAAACGGTATTGTTATTTACAATGTTAATAGCTTAATCACTCTCCAATGCGAGACCTATTGCATTTGCACCCACACACAGAGCCACACACACAGAGCCACCCACACATACAGAGCCACACACACAGAGCTGCCTACACACACAGAGCCACCTACACACACAGAGCCACCTACACATACAGAGCCACTCACATAGAGCAACCTACATACAGACTTACCCCCACCACTCACATAGAGCATACTAGAGACAGTTACCCCCACACAGAGCCTCCCACACACACAGAGCCTCTCACACACACACACAGAGCCTCACACACACACACACACACACACAGAGCCTCCCACACACACACAGAGCCACACACACACAGAGCCTCCCACCCACACACACAGAGCCTCCCACACACATATACGCTACAGCCAGAGCTTTAAGAGGGCCGGGTCTCACCAGTGAAGAGCATCGGCAGTTTTTTAAATGGGGCCTCGAAACGGGTCTCTATCGGGCTCTGTTTTGTGCCCTGGCACCAGCGGTCCATTTTTTGTCCGTTTTGTGTCACAGCCGGCACATTGACGTGCGTGCTCACTTCTCTCTAGTGGAGAAATTAGCTTTAGCGTTGTATCTTTTAAAGATTTCCCTTCTCTTGAAACTCAGGAGCAGCAACATCGTCGTGTTGTCGCCAGGGCTTAAAGTGGAAGCTTTTTCAATATTCCATATAATAAGCCATAGTTGCTGCTTATTTATCTTGTGCAACTAAACCACTGACAAAGCCAATAGTCCTTACTTGTTGTAGGTCTGATGCTACTTGTTGTATCATATATCTGGATAAAATGACAGAAACAGCAAAATACAAGCCGGGCGTCATACTATGCTAAGCACAGATTTTTAATTTACGTGTTTAAGCCACGCCCTTAATTATATTTGCCACGCCCCTTTGAGCGGCCACCACCCCCCCCCGTTTTTCCATCCCACTTAAAGCCCTGGCTACAGCAATTCCGTTATGCAGTGAGAGCAACATAGCAAATGGATTACAACTTACAAGCACATCTGAATAAGGCGTATACGCGGCTTCTGAGCACTCTCAGATTAAGCAGATACCGGACGTAAATAAACAGGGTCACACGGGTTGGTAGCGGTGAGCGGGTGTGCCGGGAGGTGGGCCCAGTTTCAACACTGAGAACACAACAGCGCAGCACAAATTAACAAGGACACTGCGAGAAGCCTGGCCCACGAGAACAGACAACATGAGGGGCTTAGGTGCATGAACAGTGGGAGGAGCTTGGAGAAACCTCATGGAGAGCAAGAGAGGCGCTAGGAAAACAAGTGAAATATTTGGGCTGCGTGGACAGCGAGCCGTGCCTGAGAGCACACGGGCAGAGTGTGAACGGCCTGGGCACAGACTGGGTGCGAACCATAGCGCACATGCACAAACAGAGACCTTAGGGGGCCTTGGACAGTGGGAGGAGTTTGCACATTCACGCAGGGCGCTGACCGCTGCCACCCTTATTTCATCATATTCCACAGACATTAGAGCGAAAGTGCCTTAAGGCGCCGGAGTTCAAGCTGCGCGTTATATGAAAAGCATAATACTCTTACTTGCGGCCTCTGCGTCGTCTCGAGCTGTGCAGCAAGTAGGGGCCATGCTTGATAATGGCGCTACAGAAGAGGTTAAAGCGCCCACTGCCCATGCCTATATCCCCCCTCCTTGAGGACACCCCGTGCCACCGTAATTAGGGCAGTATTTATGGACCCCAGGGACTCGTGAGTAGACGAGGATGTCCTGGGGTGGGCGAGCCGTCCACAGGTGCTGGTCCTGGCCCAGTGACCCGTTCCCTGGGGCTCTCAGAGGGAATCGCCCTGAATACCACCGCCTTTCTCCGAGGTGAAGCAGAAATGCCTCGGAGAAACGCAGCGGCGTTTTTGGATTCGGGGAGTGTTTTTCTTTCTCTCCTCTTTTGTTTACATTCCAGAGGAGAGAAAGAATCGAAAAAACACGCCCCCGAATCGCAAAAAGACGGGGCTTGTTTGGAGCGACAAAGCTCTTCTCCAATGGCTGACCAGCATTTAAGAGGCCAGCCAATGGAGAAGAGGCAAAAAAAGGGGCGGGTTAAAGCCCCACTCCTAAAACGTTAAATCTCGGAGCGAGACTGCGCAAGCGCAGCCTTCGAGCCGAGACCTAAAAAGGAAAGGCTTTCTATAGAAGAGAAAGGCGTGGGCCCTACGATTGCGTTTTGGACAGCATTACGTGTTCATCATGACAGAAAAATAGTGACTTTGATATATGTTGGCCAATAAAACAGAGTACAATTAAATAGATTTACAACTAACTGTTTAGACAGGTACCAGGTTATCAGAAAAATAATGATTTTTTAACAATAAAACAAGACAAAATGGAAGAAAAATATTGTGAGTCATTGCACACATTTATGTTATCCATAATGAAAGCCCCTCAGGACCACCTTTTTTTTATTACTTAGTATCATTAGTAAGTGTACAACCGCCATTTTTAAAGTAGCAGTACATTCCTAACATGTTTCTAGGTACCTTCTCATGTCTCTTCTCGGCTTATCAGATTCACCCAATATTGCATCTGTCTTTCTAGTGTCCCCAAGCCTCGGTGGCCTTACCAGTAACTTTCAAAAGCACACATCAATCTACTTCCTGCATGGCCCTTGATGCTCACCGCCTTGTCCCCTTGGAAACATACCAATTCCACAGTACACCCGTCCTCCATACCATTGGCAGGCAGGTGTTATAGAGGCAAACCCAGCAGTGGTGGTGCACAGGAAGCATGTACTTCGGGTGGCATGCAGCACAATTTGGCAAGGAAATGTACTGAGATATGTATATGTATCCTTATAGCAGCTATAGAGGCAAGCGCTTCAGCTCCTCACATAGTGGTAGTAAGCGCTTTATAAATGTTGCAAAACAATACAATACCATCCAACTTAATTGCTTTTTCATGCTTGTTCCCTTGCAACATCTTTTGTGTTCTTTCCCTGGAAAAGCAATGAAACCACTTCATTTGCGTAGTATTCTTGGGTTGTCAAATGTATTAAGTTGAATATATTACAGTCAAAACTTTAGAAATCTATGTTTTTTTAAGTGATTGGCACTGTACATGAGACATGGGCAGTAGAGGGCATATTTATCTGGCCCATACCGATATGGACATAAGGGAAGTGTGTGGATTCTGTGGCCACATTAGACACAATGTGCCTCATTTCTTGGTGTCCACAAGTAGGTGCTTGGAGTAGTTCTGCCACTGAAGCCTTTCTCGTGCTGCCACTGGGGAGTAGAGCGACCACCTGCCTTGAAGTCATTAGGAAAACTGTCTGCAGTCCTGAACTTTTCACCTACAAATCATTTGATTTCAGTTGTGTTAGTCTAATTACTTAAATGGAAGTAAAACTGCAAGACTACAACACCCAGCATGCAATAGGCTACTATACAATGCCCTAGGACTGGAAACAGTGTACGTAGAGACCTGGAGGGAAGTGGTTACCATAATGGGCAGGTTTTACGGTCCTGGGCTCCATTAGCAACAGTGTGCTTTGTTTCATGGCCTCTGTCGGCTATGGGAGGAGACTTAATACTGTTGAAGCTTTGCTTAGAACATCACAAGGGATTTTTGGGGCTCTGCTGGTACATCAGTCGCACTGCCCTTGGTTTTGGCCTCAAGTCAGGGTCGGCGTGACTTATAGGGCAATCAGGCAGTGCCCAACGGGCAGGACTGAAAGGTAAGCGTATGAGCAGCTTCTTTTGGCTGTATGTGGGCCTGTTTTATGGTCATCTGGGCCTGTTTTTACTGGGGATTTCTCTGATACTAAAGCAAACATTGGCTGGAGCAAGCTCAAATCCCTGCAGTCTTTCATCACAAATCCAGCGTGTCTTTGCGAGTTCAAAACTGCCACAGTTTGCAAACATGGGCTACTCGATAAGCTTTCTAATTCACCAATTGGGGCCGCTTTTATACTGGTGCCTGGATCGGTTTTCCGCTCCAGTTCGACCCGGCCTTCAGTAGCAAGAGTATTTTGCCTTCTAAAGCTTTCCTGCAACATCACAAGGATGCTTTTTGAACTGGGGGGCAGATTTACAAGGACTGGCGCATCCCTGCATATCAGCAGAGATGCGCCAGGTAAGATGTGTCATGCAAGTTTACCCTTGCACCACCACAGTTGCGCCGCATTTACAATGCGGCGCATCGTGGCTCAAGGATAAACAGATGCGTGACGCATCTGATGGCATAAGGGCGGCGCATTGCTGGAGTCGTGTCGCAAGCGCGATGCAACTCCAGCAATACTCAGGGGCTGCCCATACCTAGCATGCTGCGTCACGCCTTACGAGAGTTGGAAAAGTGACTCAGTGAAATCTTGTAGATTTCACTGCATCACTTTTCCAAGGCTTTTTCCGACGTAACGCCCACCCTGCATACATTAAACCTGACGCAGGTTTAATGTGGCGCAGGGCTTTACAACGTGACGCATCTCCCTAGATGTGTCACGTTGTAAATAAGGCGCAACATGGCGCATGGTTTACGCTGTCGCTGCGTCACAGAAGTGACGCAACGGCGGCGTAAATGTGTTGCAATGGGCTTGTAAGTCTGCCCCTGGGAGTTAAAGGCAGGACCAGGAAGTGTGTCTTCAGCCCTATTGGTCTGAGTGAGTCCTGCCTTTGAGTCAAACTGTCTCCAGGAGAACTGGCAGGGGGGGTAAACTATTTGAGCATCCACAAGAAAACTGTGTGTTCCCCCAGGGTTGCTAGCCAGGCTGGAGAGCTGATGATTATTCCATACATCCAAGCAGCCCCCTGTGTCTGTGTCCTACCAGGGCTCCTTGTACCCCATATGGCCAGTCCAGCCGCCTCTGTAGCTGAGTGCCCTATTTTTGGCATCAAACAGCGGGGGCTGCGGGCCTGCTGTTTGGTTCCTCGCGTGCACCGGCACTGGAGTGATCTGGGGGTCCAGGCCTCGTTTCCTGGCCTACACTAGCAAGGGGCCGGGAGCATTTGCTGCTGCGAAGCTGTAATTGCACCGGCTCAGGGGAGCACTCGCCACTTGCCTAGCTGTCAAAAAGCAAACTAAAAAGAAAATATGACATTTTTTCATCACACCAAGCAGTTTTGGGTTTGTTGAGACAGGCGGCTGTCGGCACAGGGATGGCGAGAGGTTTCCTCATTATGAGCGGCTGGCGGGAGAGAGGGGGGGGGGGGAGGGGCGCTCCTGTCAGACTTGGGAACCAGTGATGGATGCTAAACTGGAAGAGAAGGCGAAAGGGGTGGGCATCCTAATGAGTTGTGGCACCGAGGCGAGTGGCAAGCAGGCAAACGGGGAGGCTTTGCAACAAGTCTGAGGGCCTGAAACGCTGGCAGAACTGGCGCAGTCAGGCCCATGACACGCGGCGCGACGTACATTCCAAATTCACCAGCCTGACACACTATCAGTGCTGGAATTGGAAACAATTTACTCGGTGCATCCATAAATTGGGGGTCAAGGTTGGCAGAGGAACAGGGTTGGAGATACCAGGGATGGAGCTTTAATTGCAGTCTGATGGCCAATTTATACATTTATTTTAAAAAAAATCTACTGCAAAGAAATAGGCAACAATGACGTATGTGATGGTAATCTCTTCAAGTATAGTTATTTGGTTATAGAGAGGCTGCATGTTAAAATATCTTACAAAATTAAGATACCTGCAGCAGAGAACTTTGTGTACCTACCATTTCTGAGGAGATTATAATTTTATTTTTTTAACAATTACATGTGTATTTATCTATATTTATTTTTTGGCCATCTAATTGGTATTTATCCACATTTATTTTGTGTTTTGAGAATAAATGGAGCCGTAAAATGGAATATTTCCACATTTATTAAACTCTTAAACGTGTCTCATCCATGGGTGCCAGTCACGTTTTGGCAAATTAAGTAGCCCCATACAACAAAACAATACACTCACATTAGCATTATACTACAAATATACGTGAACATGTGCCTGCATTTAAGGAAATCTCATCCTGTTTTTTAACTCTCCACGCTGTCTACCTGCTCAGCTGTTGACTGGAATTCATGAAAGACAGCATGGAGAGTCTCTCACAAAAAGTAACATTTTCGGTATTTTTTCTCTTTTAAAAAATAATACAGACAGGAAACACATTGTTTTCTGTCTGTATTTATCTGTAAAAACCTGAACTTTAATTATAATAGTGGTAAGATAACTCTAGTGGTCAGAATAGTTCTGGGAGAGTTCTGTGTTTCGTCCAGTTACAGTTTTGTCTCATAAAATAGCATAGAGAGCTCGTGTGCCTGCTGCAAAGCGCATTTTGTAACATGCAGACCACTGATTTATATTTTATTCAAGATAAGTGGGCTACTGCTTTTGACATGGAGATACATTTTTTTGTTACTCCCAGTTCATAAGTTGCGAGCCTTCTAGTATAGCACAGTTATCTATTTACCAACATCACGGACCTGCGTGCAAACTGTAAATCATGGGTTTAGATTCTTATTTTTCTTTTTCTTAATCTGTTGTTTTTCTTTGATTCTAAATAAGGCTTCCTCTGGGAAGTAATAAGGTCTTGTTACTGCACACAACCACAATCACTGTGTTACGTTGTACACCCTGACTTTGTGTTTCTCCTGAACATTTATTCTTAACATATAATGTTGGTAAGTATGGATGCCATGTGATTCCTGCACCTTATAAACCGCACTATCTTGTGTAACGTTTCCTGTATATTGATTTACAAACTTGTATGATTTATTGTGTCTATGTGTGTGATGTAAAGCACTCTGACACCCAACACTTGGATGACCAGCGCTATAAGAGAATTAAATAAAACAAAATAACTGGTGCCATTTACATCAATATTTGTGCATATATTCATCCAGACAGATAAATGTTGCCTTCTTACAGCGCAAGCACATCTCTTACATAGGGAGTTGGACAATGTTGAAAACCAGCTCCAAATATTAGTTTTTCTTGAGTACTTGTGAAGCGATAAGCTGTGTGCCTTTGTTTCCTTCCATTACATTGGTGTCTAGGTGTTAGGATTCAAATGGCTCCTAGTCAGGATGATACTTGAACAAAAGGAGGGCTGATGGCCCTTTAAATAAGGCCTTTGTTTTAGGTCCTAGCTAGATGTTAGAAAAAGGAGTCCCTCTCACTGTCTGCAGGTTGCTGCTTCCAATGCAATGCAGCCAACGTGTGGGCGCGGCTGAATTTTATCCCAGTGTCAGAAAATGACACAAGGACAAATTTAGCATGTTTCCTTGGGTGGCCCGATCCCAGACCTGGCCCAGAAAGTGCCTCTGGAACTAGAATCCGGCTGGATCCCCCTACTTTCCAGCACTGCATACAATAAAACGATTTCTCTATGCCAGTCAGTCTCAGGTGATATAAGTACTGATAGCATGCCGAACTGCAGGTTCCAGGCTGACCTCGGTATAACGAGAAACCCAAAGGTAGAAGCTTGTTCACTTGTGTTGTATCACCAGGGTGGAGCAATTGGGAGGGTCTCAAGTCAGTATTCTGGAGGACAGAGATTAGATAGTCCAGGTAGAGAGAATAATTCTAGTCAGTCTAGGAAATTGTCTGGAAATCATTGCAATGTGAGGGGTACAAGCTATCTATGTGATAGCCTTCTACTCTGGAACTCACTGTCTCAAAATGCAGCGCACACCCAAGCTCTGGCTGCTCAATAATAACCTGGAAAGTCTTCAACTATCCCATCTGGCACACCTGCTGAATCTGAGGGGCATGAGAAAAAGATATATTGCCAGACTAATTAATGCATATGTTCCCTAGTAAGTTATCAATATAATATATTGATTTATAAAGCTGACCAGAGATCACTAACTGATACGATATAGATCAGGCTAGATGGTGGCCCTCCCTGTTCATGGGTGCAGGATGGACCGCCGCTGCACAAATACATCCGCCAATCTTTACTCAAGTTCAACAAATGACCGGAATGCAATTTATTTGGTAGGAAACCGCTCCACACCCCTTTCCTATCCAGAGCAATAAATGACAGAATTATGCCAGTTTCTAATTAGAAAACATCTCTAATCAGAAAGGGTTCTCTTTCAATTATGAGATCATAAAATGATGGCACCTCAGCAGGATGATGTATTGAAAATCAGCAGCAGGGTAAGGGTGCCAGCCGCGTCTGCGTAATGAGGCACGGGACAGGGACTTGTCAAGGTGAAGAGAAGGCTGGGCTGCAAACGGGCAGACTTTGCATTCTTGGATACGTCATGTTGGCCAATCAGCATCCACAGAACGTCCCATGCAGATACATACCCAGGCCACGCCTGGTGCTGACTGATAGCAACGCCACACTTGGTACTAATCAATATTCATGCAACACCAGCTGCTAGTGAATATCCTTTGAACACCTAATCAACATTCATGTAATTCCAGGCTCTGATTAATGTCCATGGGACACAAACTGATAATTAATACTCATGCACCACCTAGTGCTGGTCGCGTTCCACTGGAGACCTTTGACTAATATATTAATGCAACTCCAGGTGGTTACCAATGTCCACATATCATCACACGCTGATAAATATCTCTGGACATCCGGTGCTAATCTATATTTGTGCAATACTCAGTGATGTTCAACAGCCACAGGAAACCGTGTGCTGATAAATAAAATGCAACACGGGTGCTAATCAATATCCATAGGAAATACCACATTTATAAATATCCATGGGGCAGCACCTGTTGCTAACCAATATTCCTGCAAAACAATGTATGGAACAAATCCACATACGTGTGATGGTGATGATTAATAACAATGGCACACCAAAAGCTAATTAAAATTAATGCAACACCCTTTGCTGATCAATACCCATGGGACATTCTGCATGGCTGTCTATTCATGGACAACAGGTGCTAATCAGTATTCATGCTAAAGCTGGTGCTAATCCATTTCCACGAGACACCTTCTTCTGATCAATAGGAATGAAACGCCAGGTGCGGAACAGTATCCATGGGACATCTGGTGTGTTTGACCCATTGTACCCCTCATACTGATCGATATGTACAGCATACCTGATACTTATCGATACCACTATACCTTGTGCTGATCTGCATCCGTGAGACTTACTCAGCAGCTAAATATCCACTCAACACGTCATGCTGACAGCCGTCCAATAGGGCTCCAGGTTCAGTTGGATATTGATGGAACACCTACTGCCAGGAAATTTCATAATAATCAATATCTCTGGGACACTTTGTGATGAGCATAATCCTTTGAACATTGCATGCAGATTAATATCCATGTTATTTCTCATGTTGATCGATTGACAAGAGAATACTTTTGCTGATCAAAATCATCAATGGCTATCACTATCCAGGTAAGTCCTCATGCTCATCGCCATCCAATGCTGATCAATCAGTCATCATGAGACACTTAACCGTGTCATTTTGTGGGAGACATCCTTTTACTGAATTTGTTTACATATTGTAAATCACACATTCTTGCTTCTTCTTAGAGCTTAAGCATTCAAGGTGGTACCCAAAGAGAGGATGGAGAGTGGAAATGAAAAGAAGGAAAATCACACAGATGAATAAGAAAGAAATATCTGGGAATATGAGGGAATACCTTTATGTCGAGTTATTTAGC
Source organism: Triturus cristatus (assembly GCF_964204655.1). Classification (NCBI taxonomy): domain Eukaryota; kingdom Metazoa; phylum Chordata; class Amphibia; order Caudata; family Salamandridae; genus Triturus; species Triturus cristatus. The sequence goes on from NC_140583.1 coordinate 978,693,940, forward strand.
ATGTTCAGAAGAGAATTTTGTAGAAAAATTAAAACTCTGGCCAATATTTGATATTCAGAAAAAAATGTGGCTTATGAATCTAGGTAATCTGACTTGCATTCTGTTATTTTTATACCTGTCTGTTAGTGGCCGACACGGAGAACATCTGGTGATACACATGAATGGTACGATTGCAATAAATCCTCCACTTTTTTATTTTATTTAGCCAGCAATAATCACCACAAGCAAGAATTAATAAAGTTAAATTGTCTGCATCCAGTTCTTTCTGACACAGTAAAAAGAGGAATGGACAGTTTTAGCATAAACCAATGGTGAAGAAAATTAATGTATTTGGGACTAAGCATTGCAAAAAGGAGTTCTTTAAACATATATTTATCATTCACTTTCTCAATAATAATTATGACTGTGCTCTCTTCGGCTGCTTGAAAAACACTTAGGATTGCAATGGCAGTCCCAGGTATAACCAGTAAATGTAAAATATTTGTAATAACGTTAATGGAAAATGTAGGCAGTAGTTTTGAGATAGTCATCAATTGGAAGGAATTGGATCACAGTCCTCAGAGGAATTCATGGAATATGAGTAGCTTTGGAAGATCTTAAACAAATACCTTAAATACATTCTAAATTGTTAATGAGTGATAATGTGAGGTGCTGAAATCCATTGTGGATTGCTATTTAACATTCATTTTCTTTTGTTTTTACAGTGATGGGCACATCAGTAGACTCTATAACCCCATTTTACTAAAAATGAAATTGATTTTGTTTTAATTTGGCAAAATCCAACAAGCGGAGTGAAATCGCAGTATAAGGCAATAATTTTGTGGTGACATTTTTACAAGGAATAACTTTCTGTGCACAACTATTCCTGGGTAACGGATGCGCTGACATTGACTGAAATTCAAGCACCAAGCTGATGTTTGGGTTGTTTGCCAGTACTTAAGCTTTAGGTGAAATCCATCAGAATGCTGGCTCTTTAGATCCTGGTCTGAATCTGTCAATCCCACACCACAGACACCTTTTTATAGTGCGGTGTTTGAGACAAAGTTGGAATGTTTTGGCAGCAGCCGGTACATATCGAGAAAGTGGCAGACATGGTGTTTTAGAAGTTGTACTAGAAAATGGTTGTCAGAATATCGTTTTACATGAATATTGTGTCCTAAATTTTTTTTACAAAAAATATATCCTTCCATTGAAGTTAGGGATATATAATCAGAATATGTAATCTTATCTCAATGGAGCAATATTTTTGTAAATAATATTTAACGCACTGTATTTAGTCAGAGGATGTTTCTGCATGCAATATTCTGACATAGAGCACTGTTCTAGATCAACATTTGCAATTTATAAATGCAGTAGAGGGTACAGGATTTGCGCATCCACTGTGGGATCCGGGAATGACGACATTGGAATCTGATGATGAATTATTCATCGCAGATACTACATAATTTAGCAGCCAGGATTTGCGGATCTCGGTGAAGCCCTGCGATTGAATTCTGCAGTGGCCGCATCTGAATAATTTAACAGTGGGGCCCTTATGGACAAAAATTTTACACACACAGACACACTCCAATACATGTGACGTGCATGTGACACGCGTGACAAAAACGCAATATTCGTATCAGAGCCCTGATGGTCTCACCTAGTGCCCAGTCGTACACAGTTTTTTATGACACCATTTAGTTGTCTTTAGTGCACTCATGGGCATCCCTTGCCAGCATGAACAGTAGAAACTGACCAGCCCAGGACTGTGCTCCCCATTCGATTACTGAAAAATACTTCACTTGGGTGGCTTCATGACCAGTACATTAACCTTAACAACTTCAGCCTTAAAGAATGGAACGAAATCCCTGTCACACCCACCAATTTCCTTTCCCCACATAAGGAACTCATGGACACCCCCTATTCCCCATCATAATTAGGATTCATCACACAATTTAAATATTTGTGAAATTCACTTGAAAAACACACAGTGAGTGGATATTCTTGCCAGGGAAAGAGTGCTGTATTGCGTAAGAAAATGCCAGAATAAACTTGAGCGGGAGAACGTTCCCCTAAGGGAATATATATTTTTGGGGGGATGGGAGGGGTCCAACCTCATCCCACATCCATCTCACATCGAACTACGGACCAATAGTTGAAGCTTCTTTCTCCCTGCTTCATTCGTGTATACATTTCACAGACAACGCCATGTAAAGAAACATTTTCCTATAAAATTACTAGTATACATTTTTTTTCTGAAAGTGCTGCTTTTCGGTTTACTGGTTCATGCACGAGGTTATGGGTGGGCTGATCATTTCGGGTGGGGCGCTACGACAGCAAGTGAATTTGCGAGTGCGTGCCTGTTCACCTCAGGGTGCTGCTTTGAGAATGGCCGCCTCTGTGCTGGGGAGGCAGTGAGGTAGCGCGCGGCAGTGACATGCGACATTAGTCCAATCCATTGTCCTAGAATGATGCTATGCACGCAGCCCCTGGGGGTGGAGACATCATGGGAAAACAGGGAACTCTTCCGCCGCCCACCTTCCGCCTGGTAGCACCTTTGCAAGCGTTACACCACACCAAAGAATCCCTTTAAGGCTCTAAAAAGACCCATTCGGCTCGGGCATCGGTGGGTTATGTAGGGTGAGTCCACTGAAACAGTGGCGCCACTAGGGTTGGTGTCACCCGGTGCGGGTAACTCATGGTGCCACCCCCTCACGACTTACCGCATGGACCTCCTCCACCCCGAGTTTGCCAGTGGACACAGTTGGCAAATAACGGGACCATACAGAATCCTTAGTAACGTTTGTAAATGTAGGTAGGTCCTATATTTACAAAATGTGCCTGTTAACAACAGTGTGATAATGATTCATTAATCAGGTTGTACAGTGGGCTACCTGCTAGTCAACAGTTTATTGGAATTTATAATATCATAGGTATGGAACTTTTTACTGGTGTGGTGTTCCCACTATTCAGCAACACGATATATCAGTGATCGAAGTGGGGGGAAAAAAGTAGGAGAACTGTGGGCAGAGAATCAGAGGGCGGGAATAACCCAAGGATTGGATCAGTGGGCAGAGCCAGAGGCGTGGCCAGAATGCCCAAACATCCCAATTTTTTTTATTTGTTTCATCAACCAATGGATACACATGATTATTTAAGGTTATAATGAATTATTGACAGTAAAATGTGTTCACAAAGTGGGATATGCTTCTAATCACAGAATGTCCCCAAATACGATAAAATGTGGAAGCACAAGCCATTTGTCTCCGAAACCATGGAGTTTCTGTCATCAGCACTTCTCCCTTTTCCAAAACAGCAGTTCAAACATGAATGGCTAAAAATCCTAGTTTGCAAATGTTTTCTAAATAATAATGGCTCCGCCATATTTGCCTCATAATGCAAGATCTGCAGCATGATCTGACCATTTAAACTAATAAATTGTTTGTAGCACAAACGTATCAAAAGTTAATAAAAATGTGACTTATGTTGCTGCGGAGTAGATGACAGTTAATAGCTTACTGTTCTATGTTAGGATTTTAACTTATAAACTGCAAGTAACAAAAGGATCTCTCTGACAAAAGCAGTAGCCCACTGGCCTATTTACATTATGTGCACTTTGTGATCTATATGGTACATGTCCTTTGCAGCAGGTACATTAACCCTCTGAGCTACCTTTCCATGAGTCAAATCTTCCATTAGACAAAATTCCGATCTCTCTCTAGGAAGAACATTAATTACCAGAGTCATCATGACATTTTTATTGTTACCGAAAATTACTGGAGGCCAGGAAGGAGGCAGCAAGTGCTTTTAAAACCATAATATACTTACAAAAATGATGCCTCCACCTAAAGTGAGCACCTGGTGCGGTCACACACCGGTTGCACCGCCCTAGAGCTGGCCCTTCTCAAGGGTCCTGTGATCTCAGTGACAGGGTCACTGTTCTAGGGTGAACTGCTTCATAGGCCTGCCCGCAAGACTGGAGGTGAACTTCAGTATGAATAGTGGTGGACAAGCCTTGAAGGTTAACCTACACTTGTCATGATAGGGTCCACGTGCTGGTGCTACGACACCGGGGCTTCTAATGTCTTGCGAAGCCTTCTAAGGTCTAGCATGAGATAGTGTTCTCTCAGGAGAGTGGTCTGGTGGACTGGTTATTAAGGCTGAACATGGTTCCCCAGTTCCAAATTCAGCAGCTCTGGCCATAGTGCCACATCCTCTCCCCCACTGAACACCATACTGCCCCACTGAGAAAAACTCAGACTGCCTTCAACTACAACCCAATTGTTGCCAGCTATAAACACCTGGATGCGGCTCAATTTAAATTACGCACAGGGCAAGAGCAATATGTGGCCTACAAAAAAAAAGTGACAGCATCCTGGAAAAAGCAAACAATCATAGGGAATGCAACACTTTGCAAACCATGTGAAATGTAAGCAGGAACAACATGGTTACCTTAACGCTTTTACACTCACTGTTCAGAAATCAGTGAGTGCTTTTGCCTGAAAAGTTAAGGACATGACAACAGGGCCCTGAATGGACCCATTTCAATGGCCATTGCTTATATCCTTACAAAACGTAAGCAGTATGGTAAAAAAACACAACATCCCTAGATACAGAGCAGCAGTACACATTTTGTTTTTCAATCCTCACATTGCAGTACCTCCAGGATTGGTGCACTAATTTCAAGCCCAGGGAAAACAAAGCCAAAACAACAAAAATTGCGCTTCACTGGCAAACTGTAAAAGTGGCGCTAATGTGTTTGGGTGTGAATAAAATCAATCTGGACAGTTTGCTACCACTCTGTCTTACTTTATTTAGTTAATTTTCATATTTTTAAACTTTTATTCCCGATGCTGCATTTTGGAATGAAATGTCAGAAAAATACGACATTGAATCCCAGCAAAAGTGGTTTTCTTTTTTGGATCCATTTCACAGGGAAGCAAATAAAAGAAAGGAGAGGAGACAGTGCGCACTGCGCACAGGCACCTCCTCCTCCTCCTAAAAGGTTAGGTTGCTCTACGCACATCGGCCCTGTTGGTGTCACCCCATGTGAGGGTGTCACCCGGTGCGGTCCGCACCCCCCGCACCCTCATAGTGACGCCGCTGCACTGAAATCAACGGAGATTAACGTGGTTTTTGAAGGATGAGAAAGGGTCTCAAAGTAAGTGAACTTCTTAAAGTCTAAAGAGGCATTTACATTTTTGGGGGGTGAACAGGAGCAGGGCTTTAAGTGGAATGAAAAAACTGTGGGTCTCTCCAAGGGGTGTGGCCGATGTAATTAAGGGCGTGGTTTTAAAACACTTAAGCTAAAAATCTGTGCTTATCATAGTGTGCCATCCAACTGGTATTTTGCTGCTTCTGTCAGGGGCGTAACACAGGCCCCCGCAGCCCCCGCAGTGCGAGGGGCCTCCAAGCTCATGGGGGCCCCCTCAGCACAGCACTTCAGCTGGAGAGCTCCTGATAGAGTCCGGAGGGAGCCCCTCCAAGTACCTTGCAGGGGGCCCCCCTCAATTATCGTTACACCACTAGCTTCTGTCATTGCATCAAGATATATAATACAACAAATAATATTACACCTACAACAAGATAGGTCTATTAGCTTTGTCAATAGGTATTTCTATGATACATAAGCAACAACTGAGGCTTAATTGTACAGAACATTGAAAACGCTTCGGTTCTGAAATGGTGAGACCGTGAAAGGACTATACCGAGTCTCTTTGAAGTTACATCAAAGGGTAGTTAGTAATGCAGAGATTTTTTTTCACCTTAAGGGCGAGGGCAAAAATGGAGAGCCCGATAGGGAACCGTCTCAGCAGCTGCTTTTTAGAACTGTCGGTGCTGAGCACCTGCAGGACCCGGCCCTCTTAAAGCCCAGAACACGAGTACAAGGAGTGTGACAACTTCCAAACATGGGTGATTGAGAGATATGCAGTGGCTTTTAGTTCTGCTTGTAAGCACAGTTTACAGGAAGTGCTATTGCTACCAATTCTTTGAAACAAACAGGGCGGGATTCGGCACAGCCCAAAGAAATACATTTCTCAGGTTTCACGCTATTGGCTGTTAGGTGTATCCTTCTGCTTTCTAGGAAGTGCTTCCATTGGAATGTATGAGGGACTATTTTACATCTGAAAAGTAAACTCAGTCATCACACTTTTAGCCACATTCAATTCTTTAATGCACATTCTACACAGAAACCTATCATGTTTTTCTACTTTTGTTCCAAGCGTTGGCAAAGCTTATAGGTGTGGCTTTAATGTGCAAAACAAAATTTGATAGGGGCTGCAGGGTCTGCTATTAAGCATATGCGCTGCAGCAGGGAGTGGCTGGGCACCACTTAAAAAACTAATATTTCAACACGTTCTGCACAAGCCGTAGAATATCGCATACACTCTTCTCGTTTTTTAAAATTATTTTAATCGAGTGCTGTAGTTAAATGCTACTTCTTATTTCCCAGTAATATGTGAATTGAAATTATGTAGCTGGATTATTAAGTGAAAATCAATATGCAGGTGAAGTAAATTATAAAGGCTTTCCATTAATTACTTAATAGAGATCACTTTAAACCCAACAACATTGTTTCTATCCAGAGGATGTAGTTATAAAAGTACAAGCCATGGTTGCATAATATTTCAGTTCCAGATTCTGCCGCACTGGGCGCAGAGGTCAGAATGGTGCAGGTTCGCCACATTCCAAAACAAGGGAGTCCAACGTAGGTCCATAAGAGTCGGATCCATGACACATTTTCAGGATATCTACATACCATAAATTTACTTACAATGAATCTAAATTACTGCATCTAATTACACTTCAGTGGGGATCTTAAAATTCTGTTATGGAGTCGGCCTGTCTATACGTCAATGGACATCTCTGCAGTGCCATAACAATAGCCCCTGCAGTGCAGGGGGGGCCGCTGAGCTCCAGGGACCCTCCTCTGGCACTGTACACGGTGCCGGGCATCTGGCCTGGGAGCTCCTGAATGGCTCCGGATTCTCCGTGTACTTTGCAGGGGGGCCCCCTCAAGTTTCGTTATGCCACTGTACCTCTGGCGGATAAAGTGGCACGGCCTAAGCAGGCTGAAGACAGTATGCGAACAAAGTCGCGCCCAGGATATGTTATATTATGCATATTTGTATAGTGCACTAATCACCTGAGAGGGTATCCAGAGACAATGTTCTGCTTTGTGTGGCCGGTGTGGTGTCTGCGGCTTGCACACATATCCAGGAACAATCGCGCTTCGATTGTCTCGGTTCCTTGTGTAATGTGCAGCCACCTCCGCTCTGCTGAGTGACTGTGATTAGCTGCCCCTGGTGATTTAATGCAAGCGTGTCTCAGGCTGGTGAAATACACCTTTAATACATGCTGGGAGCGCTGACAGGCGAGAGTTATGCCTGGTGATATGTGGGATGGGGCGTGAGCATATATTGTAGGTTTTGGTGTCGGTGATTGCTTCACGCCAGTCCGTTCAGCCCCAGCCAACTGCGTATGTACTACAGTATGCCATTACAACAGGGGCAGCTCCTGCGACACCGAGCTGATGCGGCGCTGAGAACAGAAAGTAGTTGCAAGTCTGACGAAAACAGGGAGAGAAGGGGAGAATAGAGAGTGCTAGGGAGAAGAAAGCATGAAACATCTACGATCAGGGCAGAGAGGAGAAAAAAAAAGCAGGAGGGAGAAAAGGGGCATAGAAGGCAGATGAGAGAAGTGGGACTGGGTGACAGGGCATAGAAAGGGGGAGCAGGCACGAGAGTGTGTATAGACCGGGGAACCAGGGAGAGTGGACAAAACACGAGTTTTCAAAGTCAATAGGTCTTGCTTTAAAAGGAAGTGCTATTGGCATTTCCCATGTTTTTAGAGAGCATGAGAGAGGGCCACTAAAACAGCAGGATGGGAGAGTAAAGAAACACGTGCACACTCACAGACTGCTGGTTGCTAAAAAAAGGTCTATGAGGTATAGAGTGGAAGGATACAACTGGTCCAATCAGAACTCAGCCAGCCCTTAATGCTAGCAGGCTCAGAAGAATAGGGAAAATACTAAATCAAGACAGCACTTCAGATAGACCAATCACAAGCAAAGGGTTGACCCAAGTCCCACTCCAAGTACATGTTATGCATTGTATACAATAGATCTGCCTACTCACACTCAAAGCTGTCCTGACCAAAGACCTAAAAAGGGGAGCAAGGATAGGGTGGGCAACATAGGGTGTATAATAGGGGGGCATAGCGCATGTGCATATTATGGGAGAGCAGGGAGAGTGTCGGCACAAAAGGGGAAGCAGGCAGGCAGGGTGTAAGAAAAGGGGGACAGAGTGAGATTGCGGTTAAAATAGTATGAGTAGAAAGGGTGAGTGGGAAGATAGTATAGTGGAGGACACTGAAAGGTGGAACAAAGGGACCTCTAGAAATTGTGCACAGAACGCGAGAGAGCAGGAAAACAAGGAGGGAGCAGAGAGAACTAGTTAGAGAGAAGGCTTGCTCCATGGTGTAGCCTTTTAAAGGAGTCTTTTCCTTGCCAAGAGCAGAGGGTCGTTAACCATGGCAGAGCAAAGAGCACACAACATTTTCTCATTATAGGTTGCACTTTTATACCAGAAATGAGGAACTGGGAGAATCTGTATTATTTCTATACAAGTATTGACATGTGGACACAGGACTGTGCACTTGACTGGTCACATCTCACCTTTTACTTCAACAGTGACACATATGGCTTGAGGCAAAAGTAAGGAGCAGATGTGTGGCAGTTATTCACTTTTAATTATTTGACTAATGACAAAATGTGAATCTTCGTAATGATGTGGAAGAGAGGAATGGAGAATGGGATGTTCTTTCAATGGCACAAATTTGGACTACTGAGTAGGCTGTGGTGTCACTGGGATGTGTCGAACCTCACAAGGCCACCACTGCGAGGTTTATAGACCGGAGGGTGCGATAGCAAAGTCACGAGAACCCCTTTTTGAACCAGATCTTGAATGACATGAGTGAGCGAGCGTTGCTATTAACCCTCACACTCATTGGATTGCTTCCCTGGGGGAATTCTGAAAAGAGTGAGGGCAAATCCATCCATCTATCCATTCACCGACCCATCCACTAAAGCTGGGGTTCATGGTGTCATCATCAAGGCTGGCGTGCAGAATGAAATCGACAGTGTGAGAACAACCTGTTGCTGAGTCTGCTAGATGTACCCGCCGGTCGCTGCCAGTGTTTAAATATATCCAGGCCCACTGGAATTATGCAATTGTGAAGCCGCTGCGATCTTTGAAGATTTGCCGTGTGTGCCATATAATCAGGGCCACTGGAATTCTGCAGCAAAGGAGGGTCAAATGATGCGACAGGGTTGAGTATATTATGCAGCAAAAATATGTAAATTATGCAGCATAATGCAGCACATTTTGTGATAGTAGTACTTCGTTATTTTGTCATTTTCAAACTTGTTAACACAGCCTGGGCATTGGGTGCACATCATTAGTACGTGTTTAACACCCAAATATAGCAATATGCAACAAAGAATTTAGCTAGTCATCCTTTTTGAAGGGCCTTCCACTGCACAGCAACATGCGTCGCTGTATATTTAGTAGCTTTTGAACCAATTGAGCTAGAAGCACAATTTGTTTTGGTGAAAATCTGCAGATTATGCAGCAGATGATGGATTATGTGGCATGTGCGGCAAATCTACAATTATGCGAAAATCACCACAAGCGCACAATCACATAATTCCAATGGGCCTGCATATTATCCATCTGCAGATTTTAACAAAAAATGGTCAAAATAATGAAATAATACGGTCACAAAATGTGTCGTATTATACTGCATAATTTGCCTTTTCTTGCCACGTAATTTATTAAAACCTGCTATGTAATGTTGTCCTCCCCTGCTGCATAATTCCAGTGGCCCGGAGTATAATGAAAAGGAGCATTCATTGATATTGTGCACACACCACAGTGCCACTTCAAATATTTTTATCGATGATTTCAACACAAAATTGAGGCTTGAGGCAGAAGACGGCCCAATTTAATATTCAATTCTTTGAAGCATAATTCACATGAAGGGACACCTCTTAAACAAGGTCAGCAATCACAGGCATGACTATGACAATTACACCATTCCTTACGCAGCGTATCTTTGGTGCTGCCCAGTCCTGTAACGCCAAGGATGGGACCCTCCCACACCCCTCCCCCAGGCTGACTGTGACGATGAACCCGTGACTCGCCCGTACCTCGCCGACATTAATTGGCCGCAGGGGCCTGTGTTAAGCTCTCGCGGGTGCCAGGTGGGTATTGTGGTATCGTCATTGTGATGGTCTCCAGTAATGTGATGTTTAGGAAAATCCTTCTGTTCGGTGCCAGACTTCACTGTAGTGGGCGGCACCCCACATTCCATTCGCTTGCAAAGGATACGTTAAAACGACTGACCGCCACAAACACGTATAGTCCTTTGTTCACCACTTCCGGTCAGGGAGGGCCCAGCCATGACGGCTGCGGGAGGTGGGCGAGGCAGCGGTTGCTAGGGGTTTCTTTGCCACAATATACATTCCCTCCCATCACTTGGCGGTGACACAGGGCATTGCCTTCTCACAGGCGCGTCACTCCAGGCGGTGCCAGCAGGCTCACGCCGCTGCCAACATCGTGCCAACGCCACGTAGGCCCTAATCCCTGGTAAATCCTGGGGCGCTTCAGAAAACACCGAAACATCAATGGACCGCTTCCCGAGCCCTGGCTCCCTACCGCCACCAACTGCAGAAGCCCCTGCCCCCTCCCTCCGTGTGAAGGCTCCCAGTAATAAGCGTGTAGGAGCAGCGGCATTCCTTCCCACGGGGATTGCTGAGGCGGGGGCCCACAAAGGCCCACCGAGCCTGGGCGCCTTTCTTCCCACAAGAAGGCACTGCTTGCTAAAAACAGAAGCGGGAGGAGGAACCGTCGGGCAGCCAGCCGCTGCCAACACAACGCTGCCCCGGTCGCTCTAATTGTGCTGTCGTCTCTCTCGCTGTTTGTTGGTTTGTAAACAAGCTCCGAGGCAGGGACCCCGAGCGCCGACCCGAGAGCCCGTGGCGGAAGTATACATGCTAATGCGTACATGAGTGGCCACGTGCACCGGTGTTCACCACCCCTTCCGGATTCCAGAGACCGTAGACTGAACGCATTGGGATTGGGAGGCACTTTTTCATGTGTTCAATGCAGGACGGGTTTGCAGCCCTTAAGAAAAAGCAATTTAATTAATGCAGATTATACGTTTCTTTTAATTCCCTTTAGTTCTTCCTCAGATTATGCTATTTTTGTATTGGTGAGCAGTGCCAATTAAGTCACTCTGTGCACCTCGGTGGATGAAATGTAGTCCTACGTCTATGTTTATGGATTGCCCCAGCTTTACATCTTTAACATCTGGCCACTATTTTGCAAGCAAGCAGAACTCACCTGCAGCTCTTCTAGCCTAGGGCGCCTTAGTACACCGTGACATCACCGAACGCCAATACTTCCCAGCTTACTTGTGAGCCAGGGATAGTCACGTGATGCTGCCGCTCAACCAGTATTAATTCAGAGATTTACAGGTAGAGAGGCTCAGGTGGGTTTCACTATGTCGACTCTTTAATAATAACAATAATAACTCTTTCAACTCCTAGTCACCGAGTCTCCATCACTTAACTATTGGAGTGGCCAAAACGTTCTTCTAAGTCACATAGGCTGGGTTGTGTGAATATTTTCAACCCAATACATGTTTTGCGATGTTTAGGGTTTTCACCTTTCATGAAGGTTGTAAAGTTTCAATATTTACCATCCACAGTGTAAAGATTTTGTGGAAATACAAACAAATTTTCTATGCACACTGAGACAATTTTTCATTTCAATGAATACTGCCATGTTGTAAAAGGTGTGCAGAGTGTCCTCTGCAAATTTACCTTTTGAAAAGTTTTGTATGTATTTTGCTACTGCCAAGAACAACAACACTACCTGGTTTCAGCAAAATATATTTTATACAGCAACATTTTGGTAGTGTTAATAAAAATTATATATGTGACATATTATTGCAAATGTCACAATCTCCAAGAATTTATAGCAACGTGTAAAATATTAAACATTAGCTAAGTTGCAGCATTTTTCATAGAACTTCGTGAAGGTCGAAAAAATTTAAATTCTGCACAGATATCTGTTAAAATGTCGACCATCTACCTCAGTTCTGCCCATAGTACACGGCCATGGGCACTTCCTTTGGATAATTATGCAAAGTTTTAGAAAAATTTCACAAAATGATACAAAATGCAAATCTGGCATTTAGTGCTATATTTTAGCTAAAAAACACAAGTGCTGTAAACAGCAGCAGCTCCCATTCTGTTCGTTCATGTTGTTCCCTTGCATCCACAATAGGAATGTTACCTAAACAGACTTGCAATTATGCGACGTAGCAGAATTTTGTGTAGTTTCAGAAATTCTGTGTAACGAGTAACACACAATGCCAGTTATGCGATACACACCGGAGTAATGAAAATCTTGCCTGGGTCCGATTTTTACTCACTGCTTAAGTAACAATCTTATCCGTGATACCCCTGATGATTCTAAAGTCATACCTCTCAATTTCCTATGCTTACATCCTGAGTTTACAGGTGTCGATGGTGTACTAGGTGTTTAACATTTCAAGAGACAACAGAGAATGCAGTTCCTCAAGGGGAGTGGAGGGGAAAAACAAGTCTCTTATTGAATGCCCTCACACACCTAGCACGGTGTCATGCTTCATCATTGGGCTGTGCTCCTCGTCGGGCCGGCGCTGCAATGCCCGACGGGCTCCCATGGAGGGGCTCTTTGCCGGAGATCTTTTAAGAGACAGCCGTTTGGTGCATGAGGGTGAGTGAACTGTGTAGTGATGAAGCATGACACCTTGCTAGGTGTGTGAGGGCATTCAATAAGAGACTTGTTTTTCCCCTCCACTCCCCTTTGAGGAACTGCACACTCTGTTGTCTCTCGTATTCCTTGGAGCATTGTGCAGGACCTTGTTTAAAAAGCTCTAGGTTCCTCCTTTTGGTTATAAGTTTAACATTTTAAGACATGCTACCTGTCTCCATTTAGAAGCTATGCTGGATCGAAATTAAGCTTACCAGTTTTTTTTATTAGGCAAGTGTATTCGTATTTTTGCTCAAGTTTTACCTGACGTACACTCGATTGAGTAGAAAAAGCTTTGCGGAAACTGCACTTGTGCCATTGCTGCATTTGTTGCTTGTACGACATTGTTCGCTTGAATTTAGAAACTATAAGGAAAACACAGTGAGCAGGCATCTGACATGACTTTGGAATTTGTGGGGTACTCCCATCACAATTTTCACATGAGTAAACACTAACGTGCATTGCATATAGCAAGGATACTTTCATGAAAACTATACATTTTCACAAGAAAAAAAGTTTTGCTTTCTGCCAGGGCCTAATGGAAGTCACAGTCTCTGTTGTGGAGTGTTTTCACAAATATGTCCATTGCTCTAAAGCAGAAACTGGCTTTGTCCACACTCAGAAAAGTCATGAAATTAAGAAATGTGGTAAAGTGATGATAGGCTTTGGTGGCCCCATTTCAGATTCAATGTCAGAGCTTCTCGAGGTGAGTCTAACTTCTCTGTTTCTTGTTGATTTCCAACCGTAGAGCATCGTCGCTTATCGGCAGGATATATAGTCAGTGATAACAGTGTATGGAGACTGCCATCGAACATTTAATTTAAATCACTTTTTAAGGGTAGGAGTATTTTCTCTAAGATTAGCATAAGAAGAGCAGCATTTGAGTAGCTTCTCCATTTCCCTGGCCATGAACTGTCTCAGGTAATCGAAAGCACATATGCCTTAATAATAACAAACTATAGAGGTCTTCGAAGATTCAAGGGCACAAATTTATGTAGAAGAGGAACGTGCGTATTTCCTTCTCTTCCTAGCCACCACGTTAGTCACACAATATATAGTTTAAGAATGACATGCTGAGGAGGCCGCCATTGAAGATGTTACTTGTTACAAAAGAATGTGCCTGTGACTCGCATTATTTTGAAAGCTAAATGTCTTTGCTAAATAGCCAACCCCATTGATTTGAGTTTGAACCGGTGTATTTATTTTCACCTTTTTATTATCACAATTTTTTATTCTTACTTATTTCTTTCAATCTGAAAAAAGACGTGTCATGTCAGATCAATACATCCTTGTTCTCAAAGCAATTTACAAACATAATTAAATAAAACATAAATGTGCTATTCTCGAAACTAACAACGTGCCCTGTATAAGATTGGATATCGAATACAGACATTAAAGAGTCTTAAGAATCATAACCGAAAGCATACCACCCTGTCTTGAGAGACTTCTGCTGCAAGGGGCACAGCTGCATTTTCTTCAGTGTGGGAGTGTGCCTGTAAGGGCGAGTGGTGTATTGGGTTCATTGCATTGCTGAGTGCTTAAGCAGATGTCAATAACATGCTGCTGGATTGGTGAGGAGTGTAACCCAAGAACAGAGGCTTCAACTTGTCAAGGTTTGCAAAAAATATGAGTATCTCAGTACTTCGGATTTGGTCAGGTCAGCATTTTCCTGTTCCACCCCGGTAACCTCCCTGCAGTGCTTAATTTGAGCCTGTGGTTTCCAGTGCTCGGCACCAGCACTTAATTGACCGTAATGTATGACAATCTGCCGCATGGTGGCGCTGTTTTTTTCATTTAGAGATTAGGGCAACAGCAGTTGTTTACGGATTCACTATACATTAAAAATGACACATACCTGCCCCAAGTTATTTTTATAGCTTGGGGGGCCTGCAGTAGTCTGAATTTTTCACACTTGTAGGAGTGTGCTGGTTAGCAGTTGTGCGGGTGGAGGCGGCAATGGGTGGTTAAAGCTTCAATAGCCTCCTGACGAGTGCCCAGGCACTTATTATTAGTATTATTATTTTTTACAAATTAAGCACTGCCCATGCCCCTTTCCTCTGTGTTCTTCTCTAGCTTGTTATCACAGGTCTCCCTTTTTAGGCGTATTCCGAAAATACTTGTGAGATTTGAATAGCACTGAGAACGCCAATTACTTGGCCTCTTGGCACAGTACTTTATTTTCAGCAGACTGATGTTGGTGGCTGTGGATTTATCCAACATAGGTTATCCTTACAGCAGAAGGGAATCCCAACCTTCTCTGGGCCCTGACCTGTGTGGGTGGTAAAAGGAGGGTTTTCAATACAGACATATTTTGTGGAGTAGAGACAGTTCTTGGCCCCTCCAACCTAACCTGAGTGAGTGAATATTCACTGAGCGCTGCTCTGATCTCCTGGTTCTTTACCTAACCTGTGTGAGCTATGGCAGCATTATCATGTAGGGGCTCACCTATGGCAGATGTAGGATAGGTAAATGCATTATGCAGTTATATTTTAAAAGAATGTGTAATTTGTTTGCAATGCTGTAGATGCTGCTAGATTATGCATTCGATGTGAAGGCTTGGCGTTCAAAAACACAGAACAGGCATTGCATAGATAGCATCTGCACAAGACGTTTAGCATCATAAGAAGTACAGCAACTGTGAAGGTTTCACTTTCACACATCACAAGTGCAACAGTGCAACTTTTGCACAAGTAAATCTGTAACAGCGCAGACAGATGTAGGTGCAAGCTTTCCCCCCAATTACTCTCAACAGCGCTGAGGGAGTAATAATGGCTGTTTCACAAGGAAGGTACCTCATTCCGAACAAGGCGTCAAGACAGGGACGGGGCTGATGCTGAGTGACAGCAGCAGGGAGGAGGGTGGTCTGGCTATGCACTTACAAAGTGTGCATGTCCCTTTGACTGGCCGTCTTGCGATGGTCAGACACACATGCGCACTTTGAAACTTATAATCAAGCAGTCTTAAGACAGTCGGGTAAGAGTAAGTACAGGTCTCCAGGGTACTGGGAAGCGCCGAGTGTGGCTGCTCCGTCCAATCAGGGCACTGCTCTCACAGCATAAGAGCAGCACCATGATTGGTGCCCACACTGCAGCCTCTGGTTCAGAAAAGGTCCTGAGCAGAAGATGCCGGTGGGCGTCGCTGAAGTACGTTTTTTAATATTTGCACATGTGTTCCTGCCCCTCCCCCATAGATGCCAGCCGCCACTGAGAGATGAGCGAGCTAACAAATTAACAGGGAGAACCCACTCAGTCTCGAGTCAAGGGTGTGGTTTGGATTTAAGACCCCTGCACTAGCCAAGCCATGAAAATAGTTGTCACGTAAATCATGCAACAGACATCATGAGAAAATACAATACAGATGATTCAAAACTCCAAAGAGTGCCTTTCCTTAACATGCAGAAGGGTTTCACTTTAGTACATCAGATGAGATCACTGCATCGAGAGGTAATTATTAAAAGCGATCGTTTTTACACATTAACTTAGACACAATCTTGCTACCTCCTCGCCTTGACAATGCTATTGATGAACTAGGAGGCAAGTCACTTGTCATCTGTATCCTCAATGTGGCCTAGGCTGTTTTATACATGGACAGCATTATACTCAGTGCTTTAAATGGAACCGTAGAAGTGCAGATACCTTCTGTTTAGAGTACCTGCTTGCTCCCGAGAGGTGCTGGTACTCCCCTATAAAAGTATTGCAGCAGTGCTGAGAAGTGCAGGTACTTTCTATTTCAAATTAAAGAAGTGCAGGTACTCAGTTCCAGAGAGTACCAGCCCATTTAAAGCACTGATTATACTTCACTATATCAAACACCAGGAAGTTGTACATCGCACCCGCCGACCCCTTGAATACGAATGTGCTCCCAGAGCTCATAATGAAGAAAAAGGAGGCGCTATGAAATGAAATATTTGCCTAGGATCACACAATTAGGCCAAGCTAGGATCGATCCCAGGTTTCCTTGTTGTAACTCTTTCTCTCCTTTTTAACATCAAAGATGTTTGCTTTGTTTTTAATTCTCGGCACATGGGGGTAGAACACGAGTGTCAGGCAGAGGCCTCATGAAAGCTCGGCTCGTCTTGGGTTTGAGGATCCTGGTGGACCTCGAGACGAGCCAGAGCCGGGCATCTGGCTCGAGCCTTCAGTAGCCTGCCCACCTCTAGCACATACAGCTGCCGAACAGGCCTCCCTCACACCATACGACAGCACAGAGAAGAGTGGCGCAAGCCTCAGTCTGATACACATAACAGTCCCAGCAATGGTTCTGTCATAGAACACGTGAAGCACAGTCAGAAAAAGTGCAAGCGTGCCCCCGAACCTAAAACAAATCTCATGCCATAATTCCTGATGCTCTGTCCCAGCAGCTTAGAGGCTGTTAAGTCTTCTAGATTCAGTGAGTGCGTTTGCCACATTTGGTGCTGCCCCTCCTGTACTCCTGTCTCTGGTTTGTATTCATTCTTGCCAGAAACGCCATATTGGAAAAAGGGGCAGGTAAGAAGCTTTTCCAAAGATGCTAAACCTAGTCATTGCTTGTTGCAAACCAGATGTACATGATAGCCCAGTGGTTTCCAGCTTCTGTTATTGCCCTTGTGAACTGTGAAGTAACTATAGGGGTGTGCTGGAAGGAATGGAAATTACAGAGCGCAGAAGGATTTGTGTTGCCCCATATGATGCTGTGACACATTGAAGGGATAACAAAGGATATACAAACAAAGTGGTACCACACGTGTC